>NC_064419.1:12027500-13382500 GCF_023375975.1 Astyanax mexicanus
TGTGTGGTATGTATGTAAGCTTGTGTTTGTGTGTAAATATATGATTGACTGTCTGCCCGGATATGAATTGGCACTCTGTCCTGGGTAAAATACCTGGGTAAAGAGCCCAATGCAGTCCTCCAGGTGGACGGTGGTTTCCGGTTGAGAGTACGCTGTGTGCTATTGGCTGCTGCTTCTCACCTGTGTGTGGATGAGTGCTGAGTATTAAAAGATGCATGTAAAACATGTCAATTTTAAAGTGTTCCTGGGTTTCTAGAAAGGTGCTATAGAAGTGTTACTTCATTTATATACTAATTATGACTGTGATTGTTAGTAAATTGGCCTAATCGATGCCCAGAAACAAAACAAAAACAACAGAAAAAAAACACTTTCCCTCAAATGTTTTTCTCCTGACTCTTTATAACTTTATTTCATTTCAACTTTATTTAGGTTTTGGCTCAATCAACTTAATAAATATAGTCAAAATAGAATTTTATTTGCTTGTTTTAGGACGAAATTGTGTTAGAAATGTTCAAATCCTGATTTTATACTAATTCAAAGATTTAAAAGATGAATTTAAAGATGTAATAATTAATTTAAATGCTTGGCATCCAACAGCAGATGTGGACAAACAATATTCATATATTTTTTTTCATTTTATATTCATATTATATTTTTTATTTTTGTTGGAAATGTGTTGGAAATGTGGACATGTTAAGTTGGTCTGATGTTTAGCCTGATACTCTCAAAACTCGTTCTGAATATGGAAATACAATGACTAGAGGCCATTTCTGAGTACATGGCCACTTTACATGGCCAAACACACACACACACATACGAGCATGAGCATGAGGATGGGCTTATGTTACTCTGTCCTGTAGCGGTGTAACCGGAGTACAGTGTTTTTCTGCCAAATTTACCCCACAAAAGACACACACAATACACTTCCTTGTTTTACATAAAGCTGCCTTTCCTCTCTCAGCACGGCTGTCTGCTTTTCAGGAACGACTGCTAAGCTGTACTGTTTTATACCCCTGCATTATCCCACCCTTACCAGATAGGTAATATATATATATATGTGTGTGTGTGTGTGTGTATATATATATATATTTATTATTATTATTATTATTATTATTATTATTATTATTATTTAAATTAACTCATAACTCATAAATTAAGGGATGAGCTAAATGGACTGTAAGTTATAGCTCTGTCTGTGTGTGAAAGCTTATTCATATTAATCGTCACTAAACTATTTTTTTTTGTGAGTTAGGTGCACATGTGTTGTCATTTGACAGTTCTTCAAAATGAATCAACTTGTAATGTGATTTTAACTGTTTACCATTGGCCACTGGACAGTGAATGGCTCATGCAAGCTTAAAAAAAGCACAACGTACTAATTTACTCATTTTTCTCATTTTTCAGCAGAGACAGCTGAGCTGGTTTAATGATAATGATACGCGGTCAGTTTGTGAGTGCATTGCAAACTTTTTTCATACTGGGTGTGTCTTTCCCCTTTTTACTCACTGTCAGTGTTTAGTTGTTTCTCATAGGCTGCCTTCTCTTGTGTATTCTATTTATTTTATGCAATGGTTGAATGCCCATTCTCAGTGTTAAGGTCTGTAAGAGCAACTTATGCTGACCTTACACCAAATCATTTTCAAGTGATTTCATTGTCACAAACAAATTTCCAAAATCAGGATAAAATCAGGAGAGTCTGACTAGAGTTGAGTTGCGGCCGTGTCATCTCAATAGTTCAATGTAAGGTGGTTAGGATTGAAAGTTACATTCAGTCTTTTTCTTGTTCTGGCGTTTAGATAAAATCAACCATTTGTATTGAAAAAGAACACATTTAGCAGTTATTATGCATTACATGGTTCTTATTTTAATATGTACAGTATTTTAAACACTGGTTGCACTTTAAAGTCATTATATTAAAAGTATTATTGATACAAACAATTTAATAAATACACATTTTGTAAGAAAGATGTTCTTTATTGCATTAATTTGATCTTAAACAAAGGCAAATGTACAGCAGTGACACTGTGATTCTTTACTATACAAGTTTGTAGCAAACAAGGAGGAAAGAAGCTTATATTCAGAGTTTAACACAAAATATATTCTATTAAAACATATGAAGAACTAACAGTGTGACAGAAATATACACTGTTGATGGGAATAACAGTTGTGAGTCTCTGATAAATCACAGTATTGATATACACATTATTTGTTACTTAATATGTAATGTGTTGTATATAAACTCCACCAGAGGCATGAAAAAAAAATAATTTCAGAAAGAATCTAGTTGCAAAAGTTGTCTAGTTGTCTTTGCAAAATGTCTATGAGTGAAAGTCTGTGACTTGTCTGTAGATGTGAGAGGTTATCAAACTTTGGTCTGTTAAAAGTCTTTTCAGAGCCGAGTAGTGTATGGACAGCATTAAAAAACAAGTTAAAGTTAAAAACAAATAACTGGAAGTTAATACAACTCATGTAAATCCAATTTGATTAAAAATTTAATGTTGCAGTTGTTTCTAAGTTTCTAAGTTAAACCTGCTATTATTGTTTTACAGTGTAGGGTTCAGTCTATGAGTGAAAAGACAATGCACTTTTCTGTTTAAAAATGAAACAATGGCAAGTGCAGCTTTAATTTGTGGGTATTTATATCAGTGTTCAGTGGATTTAGTAACAGTCCAAACACTAGAGGTGTAACTGTATAAAAAATTGAATGTGCACATGTGAAATAACCGTATTCATCCCAATACTGTGTACCATAGATTCGTATTCATAATTGTTTGCACTGAAATGTGACTCCTGTCCAATGAAGATAAAAAAAACAAAAAAAAAAATTGACATTTCATATCAATATTGCAATATTGTATTGCAAATTAATATGATACAGTGTGCAGTATTGACATTTTGTTCCACCCCTACTGTTCATGGGAGTATAGCCCATCATGCCTAAAGCCAGGCATGGGCTAGAGGGGTATAAACCCCTATGTAGGATATTTTTAATACCTTTAATTTCAGAACAAACAACAAATGAGCTGGTGTTCCAGTACTTTTTCCAGTACAGTATAAATGAATGAATGTTCAGGTTTTAGCTTTATGTCAGATAATCTAAAGGAAATATCTAAAGTAGTCTCAGTCTTGTGGAACACGTGTTTACTGTTGAACCCATAGTTACATTTAAAGCCTGTTATCAGGTTGTAGAGTAAGACATCTCCTTAGCTGATACTATCTGTGGCAGTGACCTTGTTTGTAGCATGACCTGGGTCTGCCGGCAGTGTGTGTGTGGGTCTGAGTATTCATGTGTATGTGCATGCTGTCCAGCTGTCTCCTTCACACCTCACAGATGAGGGTGACCTCCATTAGCACTCCAGATGCCAGGGGGACGCCTGTCTAACCGTGCAGTGCTCACGTCAGCTCCTCCACACTAACCCTCAGCGCTAAAACCATAACATCTATCTAACATCTCATTCCAGCCTGACCCCACACTAACCACAGTGAGCAGTTTTCATTATCCTCTCTGTGATTTAGAGACATTGACCCAGAGCAGCATCTGATAACGTGTATCATCTGACTCAGTACAATATGGTGAGAGAGTGCAGGCCTTTTTTTAGTTTATGTTTTTATGTAATATTTTTATTCTCTTGCTGAGACTGGTATATCATTTGGCAGTGGCGTGCTGTGAATATAGTGGGTACCCCTTCTGCAACCACCCCCTATACCCCCCCACCCCGCCGCTGGCCGACTGACACATAGATAAATACTACAATAACTGCATATTCTGTCTCGACTTAGTTGTATTAACTTATTACACATCAACAGCCCACAAATACAGCCACAAACTACAAAAGTGTACAATATACCTAATAATAAATGCTTAATTTGCCTACATGTACTACCGTTCAACAAAGATCACTCATTTGTATGTCTACAGTACGCCACAGCTGCCAAAACATTAAGTACACACGAAAACTCAGGCGGCCTATTATTGTGAATTAGTTTTCACATTGAAGGACAGCCTTTAAAAAGGCCTTTTAATGTAATATTACACAATATCTGTCTCATTTACAGCCGCAATTCCATGATAGCTAACTATTGAACAAATTTAGCATGTGCTCTGTTTTACACTAAGCAACACGTAACCCCTTCACCACAGCGCTGAGAAGGGGTTAGACAGTCATGGCCCCGCCCCTGGAGTGAAAATCATGAATCTGATTGGTTAGACTTGCTTCGACTTGCTTTGGCTGCTAATAGATTCATTACTACACCCTTCTCAAAATCAGAAGAAGGGTCCACGCAGTCACGTGGGGGCAGAAGCCATTTTAAAAAGCTTTGATTGGTTAAAACTGCTGTCAGTCAAATAAGAGTCCTGTAGCAACTAAAAAAACACAGACTAATGCTTTGAATTAGTTGCTGTTTTTTATTTTAGTTAATGTATAAAATAAATTCTTACACTTTGTTATATATTGCCTGAATAAAAATTATGGGTACTACTTTAAAATAAGACTACCTTTATAAAAGGTTTATAAATGGTTTACAATTAGTTTATTAATGGTTACTAATTAGGTTGTAAATGCTATAAAAATCATTAATAATCAGTTATAACACATACATAGAATAGGCAACAATATAGATGGCTGTGGGTTCACTATTTAACAAACAACAGGTCATTGTTGCCCTTTCTACGTATGTGTTATAACTGATTATTAATGATGTTTAAGGCATTTACAACCCAATTAGTAACCATTAATAAACTAATTGTAAACCATTTATAAACCCTTTATAAAGGTAGTTTTATGTAATTATTTACATGCATTTATTGTCACCCCTTCTCTGAAGGGTTAGAAGGGCCTCACTGCACACCACTGTCATTTGGTTGGTAAAGTGCCTAGAGTGTACAGCTCTAAAGTTGTACCTGTTGGAGTTGAGGGGCAACATCAATTGTCAAACATAGCAGATAGTCAAACTCAAACACATCAATAGCTTTGATAAGGAATTAACAAATAGCGTATAGCCTGTTTAAATTAAACAGAATAGAACTATAGGTTTAGTTTAGATGAATAGTTGTCTTACCTCCACATGCCCTTCCCACGACAATGACAGGATGTTGTGTGCTATCCATTTGCCGGATAATTAGCGTCTTCCTGATAGGAAAATCATGTATGCAACAGTTGATAGATGGTGCAGTAACATGTTTAAGCAACATATGCCACTATTCGTCCTTATCGTGATGCAGCCCTTTTTTTCTGTGTGTGTTTGCTGGTGTTCAAACACTGCAGTGGTGATGTTGGATGAGCTTGCTAGTCAGTGTGCTAATGTCGGGTAAGCAATGTGAGACGTGGCCAGAAACTTGTGTAAAAACACAAAGCTCTCCATTTTGCGCTGCAGGAAATCATGGTTAATTGTATGTAGGTTTGTAGTCGCCATACTAATGACGTATTAGCGATTTTGGAACTAACGCCATGAAAGCAATGTTGGGTGAGCCTGATAACCATATTTTACGCTTCATAAAACCATGGTTAACCATATGTAGGCTTGTAGCCGTCATAATAATTACGTATTAGCAATTTTGGAACTAATATCATGATAGCAATGTTGGATTAGCCTGATAACCATCATGCTAACGTTGCGTTTGCATGTAACGTCTGTAGCTGGTGTGCTAATGTCAGGAAAGCAATGTGAGATGAAGCCAATAGCTTGTGTAAAAACACAAAGCTCTCAGTGTTGCGCTGCTAGAAACCATGGTTAACTGTATGCAGGATTGTAGCTTCCATACTAATGAAGTATTAGCGATTTTTGAACTAACGCCATAATAGCAATGTTGGATAAACCTGGTAGCTAGCATGCTATCTCCATGTTTGCAATATTGGATGATCCCTGTAGCTGGGTTGCTAATGCCTGTTTAGTAATGTGGGACAAGTCTAGTTACTGGTGTGCAAATGCTGCAGTTGAATGTATCTGGTAACCAGTATGTTAACATCACATTTGTGAAGTTGGGTGAGCCTGGTAGCCTGGATTCTAACTCTACTTTTGTAATAATGGGTGATCCTTGTAACCTAGCATGCTAAGGTTGGGTTAGCAATGTTGAATAAGGCCAGTAGCTTTTCTGAAAACAGTTCTCCAAAAGTTCACCATTTTGCACTGTGGGAAACCATGGTTAATTGTATGTAGGCTTTTAGCTGCCATACTAATGACTTATTAGCGATGTTGGAACTAACACCATGGTAGCAATGTTGGATGAACCTGGCAACTGTCATGCTAACAGTGCTTTTGCATGTAACGACTGTAGCTGGTGTGCTAATGCCGAGTTAGCAATGTGAGACGAGGCTAGTAGCTTGTGTAAAAACATAATGCTCTCCATTTTGCGCTGTGGAAAATCACGGTTAACTGTATGTAGGTTTGTAGCTGCCATACTAATGACATATTAGTGATTTTGGAACTAATGCCATGATAGCAATGTTTTTGAGCCTGATAACTATCATGCTAACGTTGCTTTTGCATATTACCTCTGTAGCTGGTGTGCTAATGTCGAGTAAGGAATGTGAGAGAAAGCCAGTAGGTTGTGTAACAGATGCTCCAGCAAGACGTGCACCAACAATTTGTCCTCTTTTGAACTCTGGTGTGTCACCCATAATGTTGTGTACATTGCAATATTTTGAGCAGAACTGTGCTCTTACCCTGCTAATTGAACCTTCACACTCTGCTCTTAGTGGTGCAATGTGCAATTAATGAAGATTGGCCACCAGGCTTCTCCAATTTAGCCATGAAACCTCCCACACTAACATGACAGGTGTTTCAGTTTCATTGTCCAACCCCTGTATATGTCTAGCCCAAGCTGCATAAGAACTAGTTGTTCTGATTTGAGCCCTTATTATATTTTTAATTCAAAAAGATTATTATATGTGGTCTCTATTATAGGTTATCAGCTAGTTTAACTGCTTAAAACTGATACTGCGTTCAATTAATATCAATATTCAGATTTGTCAGTGTCTATCATACACAAAATGTGTTATTTAAATCGGTGTGGTCTCCGTGACCACACAGAGTAATCTAAAGACCATGGGCTGAATTACAAAATGGCCTTTAATAGCTGCTTATTAATGATGATGTCGTGTCTCCCACCATGTCTTGCTCACAGACAGTTTCGCACCCACTAGTGTGCTTTCAGCACATAGCTTCGTGCCAGAGTACCTGCTAGCCGTGACACACACATACACACTTAAACTGGCACAAACCTGGCCTCTGACAAATTCACACAAGCTATTAATACCAGACACCATGTTTCACACACACAGACACTATATGGACAGAAGTATGGGGACATCTGCTCATTCATTCTTAGTCTGAAATAAAGGCTATTAAAATATTTTGTTGGAATAACTGTTTTTATATTGGTTTCGGCTATTAGATTTTGGTGCATTGCTTTGAGGATTAGTGTGATCAGTAAGTTGGATGATGATCATCTCACCTCATCCCAAACTTCCTGACCAAAGTGGACCATCATTGAAAGAGATCATGTAGACTCTTAAATATAGAATCCACTCATAGTGCTGATTTTTATTTCAATTGTCCCCATAATCTCCTGTGACCCGATGTAGCAGTAAATTAATCAATTGAATCAGTTTGATTGAAGCTTATGTTTAAGAGGCTACACCCTGACCCTGTTCAAGAACTAAGAAGACACTGAGAAGAAGATGGTATTTTATTAATTTATTCTCATTATATTATTTAAAACAGTTAGGCCCAGAAATATTTGAACAGTGACACAATCTTCATGACATTAGAATTAAAATAAAAAAGCCTCCTCATTTCAGGGTCTCAAAAGTAACTGGACAAATGAACTTTAAAATAAATTTAGAAACTTTACTATCGTGAATGACTGTGGCATGGTGGTACTGCAGGTAGTGTGCGATTCACAGCTCCAGTGGCCTGGATTTAGTTTTCAGTCCTCAGTACAGTCACTGTCTGTAAAACGTTCAGCGAGTTCTCCCAGTGTCTGTGTGACTAGCACTTGCTAAGATAATTTGCTAAGCTAATTTTCAGAGCATAGACAGGCTGCTGTGTAAAAGCCACACGCTCACATTCTACACACCCATTCCTGGAGGAAAGGCGGCTTCCTCAAACGCAGTCAAAACACTACCTAAAAAAACACTACATTGTGTTCCACTGTGACATAAATCCACATAAACTGGGCTGTTAGGTTATAAAAACATGCCTCACTGCTTTCAGTATGTTAATAATGTTAGTTAATGGTAGAACAATGAATCTGAACAGGATCGGGATTTAATATTTAATAATCTGATCCTAACTAAAATATGATGAAATAAAAATATATTTTATGAAGTTTTCAGAAAAAAGAGTAACATAACAGCAAGATGTAAATGCTAAAGAGATACATAACAAAAAGACACATAACCGGACAACTGAGCATTAAGAACTAGAAGAAAATCAGTCAAAAAGTAAAAAAGAAAAGCAAAAAGTCATACCTGAAAACCCAAACAAAAATGACAAGACATTCATAATATTGCTAGGGCTAGTCAAAACTTGGCAGTGAACTGAACAAAGGAGAGGTTATACATATATATAGGCAGGAAAACAGGTGAAAACAATCAACAATCAGGTGACTGAGACCGAGTGAGCATCATGTGATGATCATAATCAGAAGTCATGTGGGTGTCAGCGGTATTATGGGAAATAGGGTCTGGATCAGCTTGGAAGACAGAGGGAAACATGACTTTAAACATGATTCAGTTACTATTATAAAGATTCAGTTTCTACAACAAATGAGTGAGTATTATATTGATAATATAGTCCTGTAGTCCTGAAATATAGAGATTCAGCACGAGATTTTCTCTACTATCCAGTGTGTCTGTATTGTATCCTCTCCTCTGTCCTGCCTGTGTGTGTGTATTATTAGTGTCAGGCAGGTATCCTGATCTGCACACAGTTAATATTGTATATTTAAAAGACTGATTTGACAGATTTAACTGTAATCATGTTTTTTTGTGCTGAATTGCGTCAGAATTAATTGAATGTTTAAATTGTTGTTGTAATTTTAAACCTTGCCAAAGGGTGGCAGCAGAAGCAGTAAGCTTCCAAGCCTGCTTGTGATTGGCTGGCTGGAGTGGGTTACTATGGCTACCAGGCCAGAGGAAGCAGAATAGGTCCATGGAGTAGTGTGGTACAGAGGGCAGTATTGAGCTATGGAAAACACACACACACACACACACACACACAAAGGCCAGCATTGAGCCAGCAGACACGAACTGAATCACAATCAGAGAACACACACAGGCACACACACACACTGCCATTATGTTGTAGTTCATCTGTAATGGCTGTTAACTGTGAGAATGTAATTAAGGGACGCTTCACGTATTCAATCAGCTTACCTTTAGAACGAACACTCAATCATTTTGATTAGCCCTCTATAAGAACACATGCATACATGAACCAATAATAATACAGTTTATTATAATACTGCTAACACACTGAAATAAGATACATAGCACAATTATTTAAACACACAGAAGATATAACCTCTCCTCAAATCTCTGCTCAACACTATATAAACACATTTTCTGCTTTACATACATTTTACAATTCAAAACAGCCCTTTAAAAACACACTGAACTCTGTTCCCAATATATCACACAACAATCTGATATAAAGTCACATTTCATTATCAAAACACTAATCAGCTAATCGACTAATGTATGAGCAGCCTGACTACAAACACCTAAAGAACTAATTATTACCAGTTCAATCAGGAATTAAGCTCTACGAAAGGACCACAGATGAGACATTATTTTCTATATATTTTTTCTACTCAGTATTTCTGTAATTGTGTAAATTTTTTTATGTTTGCGTATATTTGTTCACACCAATGCAAATATATCTGCTCTGCATATATTGCACTGATTTGTTTGGTAAAAAAATAATAAATTACAGCAGGATTTATGTGTGGTGTGTGTGCATGTAAACAATCAGAATATTGTTCTACAGTTTGAACTATTTTAGTATTATAACAAAGTTTACTAAAGATAAGAGAGCTATTTTTATTATAATTAGCACAGTTGTTAGAAATCTGGTAATATAAATGTAATGTGTGAAGCTGTTTGATTGTGATAATGTTGTATGTAGTTTTGGTTGCAGTCCTATTTTGTTCTATTATCTCTAATGTGAGGATATATTGTGCAGTTTGGGTTGAGGGTGGTTTTGGTGGTTTTTAGTATTTTAACAAAACCAGCCTAGTTGACAGAATTGTGTTTTAGAAACTGGACAACCTGTAATTATACATACATTCAGTCACAGGTATGGAGTAACTGACTTTACTGTACAGAGAAAGAACACTTTTCTACTATTTTTGCAGCATTGCTGTGAGGATTTGATTGCACACAGTGACAAGAGCTTGAGCTAGGTCAGAAAGTTAGATTTGATTACAAACCCCACCTCACGTCAACCCCAAATCCACAACTCATCCTGAAAGTACTGGATAGATGGAGCACCATCATTCCACAGAAAACAGTTCCACTGCTTTACAGCTCAGTGCTGAAAGCTTTATTATATCCATCTATGCCTCTTTATCCTGGTGGCGGAAAATACAAGTGCTCCACTGACCGATTTGAACCCTGACAACAGTCTCCTGTCAGACTTCCATACCTATATTTATGCAATGGTGCACCGTACATAACATAACCGTTACACCCAAAACACGCCCATGATTAATTAAGAGAATACATACATGCTTTTTGTGTCTTTCGAGCTGCACAAGGTGTGCTTTCCCCATCGTTACGATAGCAAAGACACACTGACGCCCCTAAATTCAGTTACCCAGTGTGCAATCGACTGCTCGCCTATAGATAAGGCCCATAGTGTTTACATATATAAGGCAAACTCCAGGGGTTTTCAGCCTAATCTCTGTGTGCTGCATCTGTCACATGCAGTCAATTACCATGGACAGTAATTTCCTCATTAGGTTCTGGTCTCAGTAATGGGTAACCAAGTTGCCGCGGTAACAGCCCCCAGTGATGGTAAAGCTCATTTACCGCGGGTGTGCTGACCATGGCGGTTCCTTCCATCAGGATGGTCCGCCTGGTGTATTAGAAGAGCTTCTAATGGCTGAAATCTCTTCAGTCACTTGTGCTAGACTGTAGTTAAATGGTACTGTTAAATGGTACTGTTATAGTTAAATGGTTAAATAAAGGGAACTGATTAACTGAAGTGATAAGATATTGGCATTTTAAGAAATTATTTGGGGGAAGGCCTAGTTTAGAGGAGCTAGTCAACATTATATTATATGAATAGAGCTGATCCAACACAAATAAAACCTTCTGAACAAAGAATATTTGGGGTAATTGCTAAAGAGGCAGCAATTACTTTATATAGCAACACAATTCCCAGTGGAATTGTAATGAATGGGATTTGTTTGGCAGATGGGCATCAGTTCTATTATGTCTATTATATTCTACACAAAGACGTGCACTAATTATCTTAATTAATCATGGGTTTGTTTTAGGCGTAACGTAAAATAAACCAATCAGCATGTCACTTTCCATTCCCTTTAAGAGCCAGGTGCACACTGACTTCTGGTGAATTGCTATTTTAAAGGTGCTCATCAGAGGAAACCGACCTGCTCTTTCAGGCTGCGAAGATGCGCAAGCAGCTTATTTTTTGGAACAGAAATGTTATTTTATTTAGTAGTTTATTTAGTAGTTTTCTATTTATTGTTGATGTACAACTGGGGTTTGTGCACTGCTGTGCATCCTTGTGTGTGTATAACGACACAATGATGGGGTGTGGGTGCGATGTGCCTGCTTGGCCAAGATAGCAATGAACATCTGACTAATGACTGTTGTCAAGGCTCTAATCAGCCATTGGCGCAATTGTGTTTTCCACTGCCAAGATAGCAACTGAAGACAATATGCACACTCTTCAGCACTTTTTTTTATATGATATAGATTATGTTCATTTACTTAAGCTAATTGAACAGTCTTATGTTTAAAATTATGGTAATACTGATAATAACTATGTGCTACAGATGTAGCAGATGTTAGAGTTTAGGTTGAAATACACCGGAGTCCTCCATGAATATTTGATTGGCTGACAGATTTGGGTAAAAACCTCACCTCAACTAATGACATAAACCGCTTCCTAGTGCTTTATGTAGGTCAGCATGGGTATGATGTGTGTAAGATGTCAGCAATGTGTCAGGAAATATTAATACAAATGATGTTTTGAATCATTTTAAGTTGACAGACGATACTGGGTGTCAGAGAGTTTGAGGTCTGAGTTCCAAATTTAAAGCCCCTAGACTACCTCTAGTGAAGAAAACACACACTCTCTCTCACACACACACACACAGACCAAAACCCTCTCATCAACATTTGAATAATTTAGCATAATAGACCCTGGGCTACGAGAGCATGTGACTGTGTTTTGGGAAAGCACACACACACACATTGTGCATGTGAAGATGATGATGTGAGAACACATAGGCACAAAAATAGACTGAAAATGAGAAAGCATCTCTCTCTCTCTCCCTCTCTCCCTCTCTCTCTCTCTCTCTCTCTCTCTCTAGCCTATTTACATAAATATGAACCCCACAGCTGAGACCAGGGCTTCTGACAAGTCTTTTCTGTAAATGTGTGTATGTGTTTGTGTGTGTGTGTGTGAGAGAGAGAGAGAGAGAGAGAGAGAGAGAGAGACAGTATGTGTAGACTTCTTCAAACTCAATTGAGGTTAGAATGTGTAACTAGATTTGAGGTTATGTAATGTTTACCGGAGGCCTACAGAGTGGGCAGTGTGTGTGTGTGTGTGTGTGTGTGTGTGCGCGTGCACATTTAATTCTCTGTTATTTGGGTTAAACCCGCCTCTTTTGCCCCCTCATGCAATCTCTCCAAGCCAGGATCTCTCTCTCTCTCTATCTCTCTCGCCACCTGACACTGTGTCACTGTAAGTCTCTCTACATCTCTGTCTGTTCTCTGGTACCTGTCTTTCCTTGTCTTTCTTCTCCATCAGTCTGATCAGATTCTCTTTTTCACTCTGAATGATGAACCTTTATAGCGAGCAATGCAACACATTGAGAACGTCCACACATCTGCAGTGTCACCACTCTGGAGTGTGAGTGGAGACCTGAGTTAAATTAGTGTGAGGTGTACAAGCCTCATATGGACACAAACTGAGTATAAAAAATCTTTAAGTAAAGCAGGGGTCGGCAATTAAGTTTGTCCGCATTTTCCAAGCCATTACGTGGCAGGCCACAAAAAAATCTGTAATGGGATGGAGTGCTACAGACTAGTAGCTCTCCAGCCAAGAGGGTTTTTGAACCCAATTGCAGAACAGTTGATCTTAAAGCAGATAAAGCCCAAGATCCGCTGCCCCGGCTAGTGAATTGGGACATGGCTGGGAAAAAGCTCTTACAAAGAGCTTACAAGAGGAAGCCCAAGAATGGGCGGAAACTAAAGTCACGCCGAGCGCAACAGAGCAACAGGAGAGGAGTGTAAACAAAAGCTCGCCAGAGAAGCATTTTATTTATTTATTTTTTCATTATCGTTTCATTATAGTTCAAACAACGTCAGAACAACTAACCCCACTAATATTTTAAAGACTTTGGAGGTTTAATTTTCCACCATTTTCACCCAAAAATACTGACAGTGTCAAAACAAAAGTCACTAATAGAAAGAAACAAACTACACAGGTATTTTAGGGCCACTGTTAAAGAAAAAGTTTCAGTATTGCGAGAATAAAGTTGTAATATTTTGAAAATAAAGTCGTAATATTACATGGTGAAAGTCATAATATTACGAGATTAAAGTTGTAGTATTATGTGAATAAATATGTCATTTTTGAGGAAATGTAGTTCTAACTAGTTGGGCTTTAGTTTAACAAGCTTGAAGGGAAAGGAGTATTTTCAGCTCATGACCTGTTACAGGGCTGCTGTGGTTATCAGTTATCAGTTAGCTGCATTTCTAACCTGGTGATTTTTGATGCTTTGTTGTTAAAATTAGCTAATACAATAACTATTTAGTAATATAGGGCCAATATGTATTAAGAGAAAAAAATATTGAGAATACATTTGTAATATTACGAGGATAAAGTCAACTGTTTTTATTTTTTTAAAAGTGGCCCTAAAACACTGTTGCAACAAACAGGCCATGTTAAAATATGTTACTAGTACAAATGAACAAACTTAAAAGTCACTAATACAAGCAAAGCTGTAAACTGAAAAGCATTGTGTCTCACATTTGTCTTCCACATTTTTTTCTCTTTTGCTACACAGTACCGTGCTGTGGGATTTTATAGCTCTCTGTTTACTGGGAGGCACTGGGTATGGTAATTTTAGTCTGTGTCAATAATGAGTGCACCATGAAGTAGCTAAACCTCATATGATTAAAAGTTCAGAAACTATTTTATGAACCTAATTTCTCCCCCTGTTTTATTGTGCTGTGTGTGAGAAATTAATAATTTCATATTTCACCAAGCAAATTTGTGGTAATAACTGTAACTTCTATAGGTTAAGATCATCAAATTACAGCCACCAATATCTTTAAAATACATGATAGCTTTCACATTTGCATTATTAATCGATGACTAACTAGTACTGTATTAACAGTGAGCTTATGGATTGCAGCAGTGTGTGTTTGCACACATGTGGGAGCTTTACCCTGCACAGCTAGTGTGTGTCAGGACAGTGTGTGTCCTGTCTGAGCACAGAGACTCCCTGCTCAGCCTGCATTAACGTGTGTTGTGGAGGCATGCAAAGAACGGTGGGACGTGTTACATAATTGATCAGCTGATTGATTCATGAGGACACCCAGGCTGCCTCTCTTCCAGCTGCAGTAGGAGGTTGTTGTGCTTTACAGTTATACAGGGGCGACTGCCTGCTGCAGAAGTGTGTTACTCAGGTAATTCTGAATAATCAAAGACGCTTGAACTGATCTTCAGTTTATGTGTATATTTGAATGTTAGGTCTGTGTTTCAAATAGTTTGTCCATAAACTGTACTTTAAGAACCACTTTACTGTCTTTGTTTTCTTTGGATAATCCTTATTTTCTTATATCACGTATTATGATATTAGTCAATCAGGGTGTTTTAAGGTACAATATACAGCTGTGGAAATAAATAAGAGAGCCCTTAAAAATGATGATTTTCTTTGATTTTACCAAATTTAAAACCTCTGGAATATAATCAAGAGGAAGATGGATGATCACAAGCCATCAAACCAAACTGAACTGCTTGAATATTTGCACCAGGAGTAAAGGCATAAAGTTATCCAAAAGCAGAGTGTAAGACTGGTGGAGGAGAACTAAAACTAAAACCAGGGTTAAAAACCAGGGTTATTGCACCAAATATTGATTTCTGAACTCTTAAAACTTTATGAATATGAACTTGTTTTCTTTGCATTATTTGAGGCCTGAAAGCTCTGCATCTTTTTTTTATTTTAGCCATTTCACATTTTAAGCAATTAAAGGCTCTTAATGACAAATTTTATTTGGAATTTGGGAGAAAATATTATTTATATTAATTTTACTCAAACATATACATACAAAATTGCAATTTGGACAAAAGTACGATTCTGATGCTGCCAATATCTTATAGTATTACACATGCGTATATCTGTCAGTGCTGATATACACATTTATAACCTAAAGAGAGACTCGACACCCCGGTATAACTTTAAAACTAATAAAAATACATAAAGTAGCACAAGCCAATACTGATATAATTCCGATATCATCCTCCATACCTAATTTTAAATCTGGCACTGCAAATGCATTTTGTCTATGTCAAAACTTTTCAGTTAATATTTTGTTCCGTAAAAATTTCTTTAAATATTGCGATCTTTACCACATTGTAACCCTATTGCCTAGCTCTATGTAACCAGAGTATGATAGCATGGAGAGTACAGTTTGATGCATGTGGTACAGATAATACATGCATAGTCTAAATACACATATTTGTGTGTATAAAGCAGAATCCAATCCCACAGGCTCCATAAGAGTTCCACACAGAACCTTTAAGCTATAAGCCATTAATGGCATGTTGCCGCAAGTTAGCGACATCCCACGCTAAGCTTAGTTCAAGCTGATTGGTCTCTGACCATAGCATGTGCAGATGACCTGAAACATTGAAGCTAGAAGACCCACCTGCTTCTTTCATGCATCGCTGTAGCTGAATATAAAACATTTAATTTGGTCTCCTGTAATCTGTAATAAGTCTTATTATTATATGATTGTAATAATGGAGCCTTTTCAAAAACCTATACAAGAGCGTATGTTCACTGTTTAGATTTTACTGCGTAAAAGACTACAAACTAGGGGTGTGCCATATCGTATCGTACGTGATAATATCGCCAAAAAATGTAAATATCGTGAACGATATTAGACCCTGAAATATCGTGCCATATTACCCACCCCTAATTACCTAATTTAGCAAAAGAAAAAATCACACTGTTCTAATTATTCATGATATATCTACTAGAGACAGATTATATCTGTCCGGTATCATTTATTTTACTTTAATCCTGGATTTTTGTAGATATTTGGAGTGAATTATTAGTATCATGACATTCTGGATCATTGACTTCTGTTACAAATCTGATAATTTTTTTTTTAAATATCTCAGTTAGCCATATTATATCGCATGCAACAATAAAATTCTAAATAATTTAAATAAAAATTGTCGTATCGCCAAAAATATCGTTATCGTGATATTACCATGAAATATCGTGATATTATTTTAGAGCCATATCGCCCACCCCTACTACAAACTGAACCAAATACCTCAGATGGAATTATTTTTTTTGTCAAATTCAATTTTTTTTGTAGTTTTTTTCATCACAATTTGGATTTTTTTTATTACTAAATGTGGGCTGGCTACATGGATATAAACCCCAAAAATGTTGAGCTGTGAAGCAGCAGAAGTGTGTTCTTTCTTTGGCATGATGGAGCCCCATTGGGTGAATTGAGGATGAGATGTGATGGTGACCATCCAACATACTGAGTCCACTAACACACGTGTCATTAAATGCAATCAGATCTTCACAGCAATGGTCCAAGATCTAGTAGCAAGCCTCCACCAAAACAGGATATTTTTAATAAACTTGATTTAAAAATAAATATTCTGGACACTGGGTGGAGGCTTTCTACTAGATCTTGCAGCATTGGTGAGGATTTGATTGCATTCAGTGACAAGACCACCACACCTCATCCCCAACTCATCCATCATATCAATAAGCAGGTGTCCCAATACTTTTGTCCATGGTGTATGTGATGTATCATGCTGTGTGACATGGCTTCAGGCTTTCAGTGTTTACAGAAGGCTATACTGAACCAGTCCAGTGAGCATGCCTACATTAATTACTAGCGTAGTTGTATTTACAGTGTAATAAACACTAGAGCAATAAGCATATGTGTTCATACTCCAGCCGTGGACACAGTAGCCGTTTATGCTGCATGTGTTTATCCCTTTGCTTCTTTTCTTCTTTTCCTCCCTTGCTCTTTCTTCTGCTTTCCCTTCTTCTCCGGAGTGCCCAGTAGGGACCACAACACTGGTTGTCAGCTGCAGACGGTTGCTAGGTAACAGTTACCTGACTGTGGTTCGCCGCCACTGAGTGACACACATATAGACTGGATGAAGTGAGTGAGGAAGACGAGATTGAGAGGGAAGGCAGGGTATGGAGTGTTTAGAAACGAAGCATTTCCACCATATATACAGTAGTCTGAGCATAAAGAACGCTAGTCACAGTCTCTTCACATCATGTCTGGTGCTGGGGGAGACAAAATGAGTGTCATTGCTAATCAGTAGCTGTGAGAAAGTGTAGTGTATGGCCATGAATACTAACCACACTGAGCCTAAGCTAAATATTAACACTAAACCTAAGATAAATCCCAAACTACAATCTAAGCTCTAAACATCTTGATCTTGTCTTTAAACCCAGTGTATCAGGAATTACATGCTATGCTAACATTACGCACGTCCTGGATTAACTAGTGCAGCTAAAACGTCAATAAACAATGACTCATGGTGTATAAATGTTTGGTCACACCTGTTTCTGAAATCCAGTCAATTATTCTGAAGTTTGTTCTTCTTTGCAATGAAAGCACTGCTGTGAGATGTTGACTGTATGAACCACAAGGACATTAGTGAGCTCAGGTATTGGATTAGATTGGATTGGATTGAATTGGGCTCTATCACTCTAGAGAACCCATGCAGTTCAGTCCAGTACAGTACTGGTGGATTTTGTGTTAAAAGTTGTATAACAAGCACCTGGGAAACAATAGAAACTGTATAGCAACAGCATAGAAACAGCATCGCGACCACTTGGAAAAGCATTGCAACCACGTAGGGTATCATAGATACTTTATAACAACAGAATAGCAACCACTCTGATCAGCACAGCAACTGTCTAGCAAGCCCATAACTACCACCAGAAATCCAGGGAAATATTACGCATTTTTTTCCTAAATTGCTATGACACTGCAAGAGCCTTTGCACTGAAAACATTGCTGTGTGGTTTTGACTGTACATCGGCTTGGATGGAGCTCCATCACTCCACAAATTCAATCTATTGTTGTTGGATTTTGCAACCATGTAAGGTATCATAGCTACTGTAGAGCAGCAGAATAGCAACCAATCTGAACAGCATAGCAACCTAGCAATCTAGCAAGTCGACAACCATCACCTGAAATCCATGGAAATATTAGACAGTGTATTCCTACTTTGCTATGTCACAACAAGAAGCTTTCCACATAAAACATTGCTGTGAGCTTTTGACTGTATTAACCACAAGGAGATTTGTGAGCTCCTGTCAAAGGCTTGGATGGAGCGCCATCACTTCAGAGAACCCATGCAGTTCAGTCTAATGCTAGTGGATTTTGTGCTAAAAGTTGCATAACAAGCAACTGGGAAACAATAAAAACTGCAAAGCAACAGCATAGCAACACCAGAAGCAACACCATAAGGGCCACTTGGAAAAGCATTGCAAATACATATGGCAACCACCTGGGATTATTTAGTAGCCTCCACTTGGTTCAGCATAGCATCTCCCTGGAAATCTCTGTTTAGCAACACTTAGGAACAGCATATCAAACACCTAGCAACCACTGAGCAACCACCTTAGACCCTATGTAGCCACCACTTAGATCTGTATCTGCAGTATATCTGTATCAGCAACAAGAGCATTAGTGAGGTCAGGTACTCCACCCAAAACACCTCAACACTATTGGATGGGAACCTAGAGAACCCAGTATAGTCTTCTGCAGACCAATTGCATAACAACCACCTTGGAAATTATTGGAACTGCATGGCAACAACTTAGCTACATCTGAGCAACCACAATAAAGAGCATAGCAGTTGCCTGGCAAGCTCATAGCTACCACCTGGAATATCATAGCCACCACTTGGATCAGTATATCAACTGCCAAAAAACACTTATCAACAGCATAGAATACGCTTGGAAACACCATCTAGCAACCACCACACCTACCACCTTAGGACCAACATAACCGTTATCTGGATCTGCATATATTACAAAGGTACTGGATGATGTTTCATGACTCCACAAAACCCAGTTCCACCATTCCACAGTCCTGTTTTGGTGGGTTTCATACAAACCAATTGCATAGCATCAGCACAGCAACCACCTAAAACATCAGAACAATTCCATAACAACTTCAATGAACATCATAGTTCAGGACAGAACAGTTTATCAACCCCGTAGCTACCACCAGGAATACCATAACCACCACCTAGGAACAACACAGCCATCACTTGGGTCAGCATTGCAGCATGAAATGATTAACAATCCCATAGCTACCACCAGCATTACGACCACATGGCAACCTCCATGAAAACATCACCTTAGCAATAACATAGCCACCCCTTGATTCAGCATAGCAGTTGCCAATGGCAACCACCTAGCAACCACTGTCTAACCACCAAGGGCTTGCTCAGCCTTACGTCAATATGTGATTTAATGGGTACTGTTCATTTTTGGGAGCCGCAGATTAATGTATTGATTTTGTGTGTGTGTGTATGTGTGTGTTTGTGTGTGTGTGTGTGTGTAGGACATAAACTAAATAAGGACCTGAGGCACTACCTAAGCCTGCGCTTTCAGAAGTCATCTCCAGACCACGATCTTCAGCAAACCATCAGAGACAATCTGTACCGCCATGCTGTGCCTTGTGAGTACCAGGATACAATGCTTATATACCATATACCTAGATAATTACATACAAACACACAACACACACACACGCATACACAACCATGCCACACATTCTAAACTCCCATCCACAACATGCTGATTGTGAGCGTTTTCACAATCTGGTGTATCTCTCATGTTTCCCCTGGGATATCCTGTATCCTATTGTTTAGTGAAGCTACAGCAACACAACATGTCGCGAGGAGAGCGACAGGGATACGGTCAGATAGACAGGACAGCACAGATGCTATCTGTACACAGAATATATGTTGCAGGTTACTATTAGGAAGGTTTTATCACATTATCTGTGCTTTTTTTCAACATTAGTCTTGTTTTGTGTGTACGAAAGTCACATTAGTATTATTTGTACTATTTGTTTTATGTATTACTCTCTTGATGATATAATATGACAATTTGTTTAAACATGTAAACACTGCTTATAGAGAGAGAGGTGCCCACTTAAAATACAGCCTCTACACACACAATAAGAGAAATCCATATCAAACATTTGAAGTTTTGGAAAGGTTTATGCACAGAGAATTGTTAAAAATAAAATACAGATTATAATTAAAATTGCCAAAAACATGCCTAAAAGATGGACAGTTAATGAGGCATATTGTACAGAATGAATGAGATGAAAAGAAAAGTCTAGAGCAAGAACCAACACATTTCTAAATACTGTATTTTTAGTATTATAAAATGCACTTAAAATTCTTTCATTTTCCCAAAAATCGTCAGTGCACGTTATATATGAATTTTACCATTCAGGTTGTAAAAAGCAGTAAAGCCACTCCACTAAAGTACAGTGTTATACAGGAGTTTCAGTGAAGTCAGAGGCACTGACACTGGAGCAGTGTTAGCATTAACCACGCTAGCTCTTTTGCAGTTCAGAGGTGAGTTTTATTTGCCTATAGCCTGCTGCTAACCCCAGCTAGCACTGATGGAGCAGCAATAGCATTAGCCGCTAAGTGCTAGCTCTTTCGTCGTTTAGAGATAAATATTATCAAACTGTAGCCTGCTGCTAACCCCAGTTAGCACTGCTGGAGCAGCTAGCGGTTAGCGGCTAATGCTAATGCTCCGGCCTTTAGTGCTAAAGAAATTTGTGAATCTAACAGAAGGTCTTTACACACCCAAACAGTTTTCAGGGGCGAAATCTGTGAGTACTGTACAAAAGGGTAAAACCAACCCAAAAACATGATAAGTTTTTTAAAAATTTAATAAGAACTACTGTAGTTCCCATAATGCCATGCATCCGAATGGCATGTGGAGTTGGAAGATTGATATATGTACTGTGATAGATAGATAGATAGATAGATAGATAGATAGATAGATAGATAGATAGATAGACAGATAGACAGATAGACAGATAGATAGATAGATAGATTACAATAATAACCTAAATCAGTAGGAGTTTCCGAACTCATGTTCTGCTCGAAAAGATAAATCTTTTGGCACCTGTATGTCTTCAATGTGAAAGTGACTAGTGAATATTTTCTCACGGTAAAAAATCTTTGTTTTCAGCACGGTACCATACCAGTTTCAACACCATTTTTACTGCTAAATCAAAGCCGTATATTTTCCCTCTAAGCCCTTGATATATAAAAAGTACATGATGTCACCCGTACAATTTGCTTGAAGTTAAACTTTGTCCAACCAGAGTCACCCCAGGCAGCCTTGCCTAAAATTACTTGACATCACACTCTCACACTGACAATGAAGGTCTTTGCTGCACTTGGTTACTTTTGGGTATCCGATAATCCCTGGAATCCACCGTGTAGGACCCTCCCCATGGCATGTTTCTCACTTCCATAAATCTCTGGAGCTCTGAATGAAGGGGACAGGCTCTCTGGCGTGTTGAGCAAATGAGTCAGGTCGTGAGGCTTGAGGGTGAGCAGAGCTTGGGCAGTATAGAGTTTGGTTTGATCTGGTTTCACTGGAATTTTAACCTCTTATGTTAAAGCAGTGAGGCTGATTGATTGGATTGATTGGTATTCAAATGTGCGATTTATCTTTATGCTTTATGCTTAAATGTAACTCTTGGGTCTAAATGGAAAATGCTGTGTGTGGCGAAAAAGTAACACTGCTCATCACCCTGAACTCTCCATTCCCACTGTGAAACATGGTGGCGGCAGCATTATGTTGTGGGGATGCTTTTCTTCAGCAGGGACTGCTTTGGGAAGCTGGTCAGAGTTGATGGGAAGATGGATGGAGCTAAACACAGGGCAATCCTGCAAGAAAACTTGTTGCAGGGAAGGAGATTTACCTTCCAGCAAGACAATGAACCTAAACATAAAGCCAAAGCTACAGTGGATTGGTTTAGATCAAAGAATATTCATGTGTTAGAATGGCCCAGTCAAAGTCCGACCTAAATGCTATTGAGCTTCTGTGGCAAGACATGGACATTTCTGTTCACAAACGCTCTCCATTCAACCTGGCTGAGCTTCATCTGTTCTGTAAAGAAGAATGAGCAAAAATCGCAGTCTGTAGATGCACAAAGCTGGTAGAAACAAACCCCAAAAGACTTGCAACTGTAATTATAGCGAAGCTAAGTATTGATTTAAGGCGGACGAATACTTATGCGCATCACATTTTTTTAGATTTTTATTTTATGAAAATTAGTAATCTCAATTATAAAGAAAGTGGGCTGCATCAAATTATCATCACCTCCTCATGCCAAACTGGACATTTGAACGTTAGTTCAGTTCTGCTCTCCATCCCCTGCCCCTCCCCTGCTCTCTCTATCCTTCTCTCTTCTCGTCTCCCTTGGTGCCATGTGACGTTTAAATCCAGTGAACTGGTCCAATCCCCTGGATGTTTGGGATTATGATGATTTGCTGAATCTCTGAATCTGATGTATTGGAAATGGAATTCCTTGTCACATGAAGAGCATTTACATTTTGAGAGTGGAGAGTAAGACAGAAAGAGAGACAGAGAGAGAGAGATTCCTGCTTAGTCAGATTGTTGCTCTGTTGTTGTCTCCTGGAGATGTAAGATTATCCCATAAATTACTGACACTATTGTAATTATAAATTATACCACTCAATTTTTGTTTAGTTGTATGACCAATAAACACTGAGTCACATCTATTGTGATTTTATTATATTCTTCTGTGATATGATTGTATTATAATTGTACTACTGGATTAGTTCTATACATGGTAAACAATTAATTTAAACATATTTTTTTCACATTATTTTGCAGTAATAATATGGATATTTTATTTAAATATATGCAGTTTTGTTTATTTTAGGTTTGCCAAAAGAATTATAATAAGAACGTTATAAGAGACTCAATAAAAAAAATATATTTGATGTAAGAAATACATAGTAAAAATAATACAATGCACTACATATGTAATACACTATTGTTATCTGCTGCGTCTCCAGTTCTCCCCAGTCTAACTGCGTCTCTTCACAATTAGCATCGTGACTAAGAGTCAAATTAAAGAATTAAAGATGCGTCCAGCCTCTTTGTAAAAAAAAGTGATTGACCAAATCTGTTGACAGATAACAGATGCAGCTCATGCTAATGTCACGAGTTAATGCGAGGAGCCGCAGATGTTGCCTGTCACGTTTCCCGTCGCATTAAAACCAGCGCCGCTCACGCTGCAATCAGCATTCAGCTGAGACACAACAAGAAAAATGATTGGACAGTATTACAGAATGCAACTCAGTTTTGCCCAGCAGTAGGATTCAGAATGTGCACCATATTTTCCATCAGAGCATACAGCACATGCTTTCAGATCCAGATCTTCATTTAAGTTTGAGATTGATTTAAGTTTTAATTTAAGTGTTGATGACTATTGACGATTTGCCGGCATCCAGATTTGAAGACATCTGGCTTAAAGAACCTGAAGTTATTTGATGTAAAATTAAAGGAAGCTGCTGTATGAAACTCTAGCATTGCATATTAAAGGAATATGTATTTACATGGGGCTACAGATGCAGTAAAATAAATATAGTATAGACATTTTTGCACAGGAGCCCAGTGTCACCTAAAAACAACCTTCTTGAGTGCTATAAATACAATCTGACTTTTAGAAACAATTTACAATAACAAAACAATTCCAATGTCATTATGCATCAGTAAACTAATTGTTAATCATTAATGCAAATTGGCTTTTACAATACTGATACTGAAGTATAAAAAATGATTTGACATAATAATCGTAATATTAATATTGTGTACCGAAGATTTGAGTAAAATTAATGCAGTTGGGTAGATTTAATGTTCCTCTGATATACAGTAAGTTATAGAAAATGAGAATGTATCATGCAGTAAAAAAATTGTAGCATGATGTATTTGATTGATGACAAGTCACGCACATGACTTCATTTGTCGACACCTTCCTAAACTCATTTTTTTTATGTTTTTCACAAAACAAAAAACATATAAGTTTTTATGATTATTTAAAATTAGAAATGGTTCAAGAGGATACTTTATCATTCAGAAGCCTTAATCCTAATTTAATATTCAGAAAACATTTGACATTTTATCAGCCCCAAGTTGTAGAGCATTTCTAGCTTTTTCCTTTTCTTATCTTTCATATCTTAGCTATTTTTATGCCAAAAATGCAAACATAAAAACTCAATAAAAGTAAGACTAAATAATAAGACTAAACAACTCTGCAATTTGTATAGCATATAGCCTTTATTAATAAGAAGTAAACTTTTTATTAGAGTAAAAATCTCATCACTTTCTGATTGGGGACGTGTTTTACGCCACATTTTATATTGATTTCAGGCATTTAAGTACATTGGATTTTTAGGAAAACATTTCTGCTTGTTCTAATGTACGATTGCATAAGAACAGAGGCAATATAATACATATATTATGTACTTATTAAGTACAAATAATATATAGGAATATAATATATCTAATACAATAGTTGAGATCACCTACTCACCTGATTTAAATAATATAGGAGATTTTTGGGGGTGTTTTAATCAATGTACTGATGTAATCTCACTACTTTTTGCATGCATATATTTGTATTTTTTCTGGTTATGATGTTTTACTAGGTTAATAACAGATTAGATATATACTTTATTTTTCAAAGTACATAGATCATATTCAGTTGTTTTCTAAAGTGCTTTCTGTTGTTAAACTGCATGCAGGTGAGTCCTTTCTGCTTATTTACATTTTTATTTGCATACATATTTTGCATGACAGTGCCTGGCCAGCGTTTGACCTTCTAACAACTCTGAAACTATGATTGATGGGTTTACATTAGGGCTGTCACTGTCTATTATATTAATAGTATAGTGTTGGCAATTGTATGTTTGGATTACTTTGACCCAAAAGTTGTTAGGACATTAAAATTTAGTTTTTGTTAGAATAGTTTGCAGTCATTCGCTTGCTACGTTGTCCTACAAATTGCCCTCTTCTCGCAGTGCTATATTTTGTGACGTACTGTGAATATGGGAGTTGTTTTAAAATTTGTTGTTAAATGATAAAATAGAAATTCTCAGGCAGCCTGATTAAGGGCATATCAGTGTGTCTTTGTTATCATAGTGGTGAGAAAACTACACCTAGCACAGCTCAAAATGGGTGTGTTTTGTGTGTATCGTGAAATAAACCAGTCATCGAATCACTTGCGGTTCCCTTTAGGAGCCAGGTGCGCTCTGTCTTTTACGTATCTCTATTTTAACAGGGCAATTTCATGCATTTATCTGAATGCTAACAGACAAAACAGCTGACCGTGGCAGTGTTGATGTGTTCTAGCGAATGCTAACAGATAAAGCATCCAGCTCTGGCAGTGTTTATGCATTTTAGTCAAATGCTAACAGATAAAGCAGCCAACTCTGGCAGTTTTTATGCGTTTAAACTAAATGCTAACAGAAAAAGCAGCTGCTCTTGGCAGTGTTTATGCAGTTTTAGCTGATGCTAACAGAAAAAGCATCGAACTCTGGCAGTGTTTATGCATTGTAGCTGAATGCTAACAGATAAACCATCCGGCTCTGGCAGTGTTTATGCATTTTAGATGAATGCTAATAGAAAAAACTGCCGACTCTGGCAGTTTTTATGCACTTTAGCTGAATGCTAACAGAAAAAGCAGCCAGCTATGGCAGAGTTTATAGTTTTAGCTGAATTCTAACAGAAAAAGCAGCCGGCTCTGGCAGTTTTTATGCTTTTAGCTGAATGCTAACAGATAAAGCATCCGGCTCTGGCAGTGTTTATGCATTTTAGACAAATGCTAATAGAAAAAACAGCCGACTCTGGCAGTCTTTATGCAATTTAGCCAAATGCTAACAGAAAAAGCTGCCGGCTATGGCAGTGTTTATGCGTTTTAGGCGAATGCTAACAGATAAAGCAGCCAGCTCAGGCAGTGTTTATGCACTTTAGCCGAATGCTAACAGAAAAAGCAGCTGCCCTTGGCAGTTTTTAAGCATTTTGGTCGAATGCTAACAAATAAAGCAGCCGGCTCTGGCAGTTTTTATACATTTTAGCCAAATTCTAACAAAAAAGGTGGCTGCCCATGGCAGTGATTATTCGTTTTAGCCGAATGCTAACACAAAAAGCAGCTGCCCTTGGCAAATGTATGCATTTCATTCGAATGATAACAAATAAAGCAGCCGGCTCTGGCAGTGTTTATGCATTTTAGTCAAATGCTAACAGATAAAGCAGCCGATTCTGGCAGTTTTTATGCGTTTTAACTGAATGCTAACAGAAAAAGCAGCTGCTCTTGGCAGTGTTTATGCAGTTTTAGCTGATGCTAACAGAAAAAGCATCGGACTCTGGCAGTGTTTATGCATTGTAGCTGAATGCTAACAGATAAAGCATCCGGCTCTGGCAGTGTTTATGCATTTTAGCCGAATGCTAACAGAAAAAGCAGCTGCCCTTGGGAGTGTTTAAGCATTTTGGTTGAATGCTAACAAATAAAGCAGCCGGCTTTGGCAGTTTTTATGCATTTTAGCCAAATTCTAACAAAAAAGGTGGCTGCCCTTGGCAGTGATTATTCGTTTTAGCCGAATGCTAACACAAAAAGCAGCTGCCCTTGGCAAATGTATGCATTTCATTCGAATGATAACAAATAAAGCAGCCGGCTCTGGCAGTTTTTATGCTTTTAGCTGAATACTAACAGAAAAAGCATCGAACTCTGGCAGTGTTTATGCATTGTAAATGAATGCTAACAGATAAAGCAGCCAGCTCAGGCAGTGTTTAAGCAGCTGCCGTTTGCAGTGTTTAAGCGTTTTAGTCGAATGCTAACAGATAAAGCATCTGGCTCTGGCAGTTTTTATGCATTTTAGCTGAATGCTAACAGATAAAGCATTGGACTCTGACAGTCTTTATGCATTGTAGCTGAATGCTAACAGATAAAGCATTGGACTCTGACAGTCTTTATGCATTGTAGCTGAATGCTAACAGATAAAGCATTGGACTCTGACAGTCTTTATGCATTGTAGCTGAATGCTAACAGATAAAGCATTGGACTCTGGCAGTCTTTATGCATTGTAGCTGAATGCTAACAGATAAAGCAGTCAGCTCTGGCAGTGTTTATGGGTTTTAGCCAAATGCCAACAGACAAAGCAGCCAGTTCTTTTAGTGTTTATGCGTTTTAGCTGAATGCTAACAGATAAAGCATCCGGCTCTGGCAGTATTTATGCATTTTAGACGAATGTTAATAGAAAAAACAGCTGGCTCTGGCCGTTTTTATGCTTTTAGCTGAATGCTAACAGCTGTTCTCTGCAGACTTGGAGAATGTTAGCCACAATGCTAACAATGCAATTTTTTAAACCTGGATAACTTGCTCATAGTTACAGTGTCAGTTTTGCTTTTCTGCCCTAAAATTAATTAATTGATATTAATCAATAAACTGTAAATGTTTATATTTATATGTACACACACCGATAGATAATCACAATCAGTTTTAATCTATTTTAAGAGTTTACTATAAAAGGGGAAAAAACAACACTGGCCCTTTAAGAGCAGCAGGTTTGTATGTGTGTGTGTGTGTGTGTGTGTGCGCTCGTGTGAGAGTGTGTGTGCTCACTGGTGATGCTGCAGAATGGAAGACAAGATGGAGTCACACAGCTGCATTTCAGCTCCTTCACTGCTTTCCCTCTGATTTCCTCAGAACATAAACCTAGGTCAAACGGAGTGCACACACACGGCATCTGGCTGTGTGTGTGTGTGAGTGTGTGAGAGAGTGTGTTTAGGGCCTTGGGTTATTGGGCTCAGTGTTTTTGCATGTGTAAAGACAGAAGGACAATAGACTGAAGTCTCCTTCTCATTGATGCTTTCCTCAGAGCGAGATCAGCAGGGGGTGGAATGTTCTGAATAAGCGAGTGCTGAAGTTCTGAAGTTCTGGACGCTCTGGGTTTGAATTTAAATGTGGCTGTAGTGTGGCCATGCCAGGAACAAGAAGGGAAAAGGTCAGGGAAGTTTCTTCAGGTGCACTGAAGCAGGCAAATGTGCACTGAGGTCCACTGAAGTCTAGAAGATTGTTACCACTCTTAAAGTTTCAAGTAGTCAGAGTTAAACAAATATAGGCCCTGACCAATTATGATATGATCAATTATAGAAAGTAGAACTCATGCTAATTAACAAACAAAAATTAAGTATATGTGCATGTATAAGATTACATGCACGCACCAGGGCAGCAAGTAATGATTATTTTGATAATCAATTAATCTCTTGATTAATTTTCCCAGCTTTTTATATAATAAACCATTTTGGTCGTTGTACTAATGCTATAATTGTATAACACAACACAACAAAATGAAGTGTACACGGTTATGTGCTTGGCTGTAATCCTCAAACACTTCAAACTGGTTTTAAACACTTTATTTAAAATTGATTTGTATTGATTTTCTTTTACTTTAAATGTAGCTAAAGGCTGCTGCATATAAGGTGAAAGAGAAAACTTGCTGAATGTAAGTGAGATATAAATTTACTAAAAATAGATATATCTTGTTTAACTACTCTAGCAGGCTCTAGGAACATAGAGTAAACTTAAAAAAATAGACTAAAACTATGACTTGTTTTGGAACTGCTGGTCGAACTGCCACTTATAATGTGAAATTTAAGGTAGAAGGGAAAACTTGTTTGATAAACGTGAGTGACATATTAATGTACAAAAAATGAGACATCTTGTTTAACTACGGTTGCAGGCTCTACAAATTGTTAATAATGTTAGCTTGATTTAAGCTACAGCTTGTTTTGGAACTGCTGGTTGATTTGCTACAATTTACCACAAACTTCTCCTTCACCCTTAACTCCATACATTCAGCTTAAGGGTGCTGTACTGCTGAATATGATAATTGATAGTTTTAATCAATTAGTTGTTGCAGCCGTAGCATGCTCACTGTTTCAAAGCAGTCTGTGCAGATTATTTAGGCAGTCTAAAAAAGTATGCAATGCCAGAAAATTCAGAGGTACAATATATATCCAAATGTTTATTAACACTCCTTCTAATAAATATATTCAACTATACATCATTAAAAATCCCCATAGGTGAAACAAATTTGCATTCCCTGTATTAGCAAAAAAACAGCAAGATGCCTTTTTAGGTAGTGTGCTGAGTTCTGTCACCCTTCCCGAAACATGACTCCCTTTGAGTACACGTGAGTCACACACCAAAAGGAGCTTAACAGTTTATCTTCAGATTGTTTTTATTTCTGTTTAGAAATAAGGGTTAATCTACAGTTACAGTAGATACAGAAATCACTAGCGTAACCTGTTGTTCTCACACTGCTGCAGGACATGCCGAGGGGAGTCGGATTTCGGCACAACGCTGCTCCTTTTATTTCTTCTATTGTTTAATGTGTGACAATAGCCTGCAATTGGTCTGAAATCTGAAACTGAACTAGATTAAGACCATCATTTTTGGTTGCACCAAAATCTGGCGCTTTGGTCTGGACTGTGGTTTATAAAACGAATTTGGTTTGTATTAATCTGAAAAGTTTGAAGGTAGATGTAAAAGCACTCATATACATATAAACAACAAACACACAGATAAAAACACATGGATGAAGACGTACTAGTGCAAAGTGTCAGGTCAGTTCCTGCACAAGTTTGGAAACTTGTAGGAAATGTATTAGTGAAGTAGATCCTCAAGTAGAACCTTTTCATTCATTTATAGAATAGTGTACTTTACAGAATCTTAATGCACACACACACATAAACACACACACACACACTGTTACAAAGCAGCAGCTCAGAATTTCTAGGGTTTTTTTTACGCTGTCAGGACGGCTTTGTCTTGCTTTGTTCCCTCTCTTCTCTCATCTTTCACTCTGGCCTGAGGGAGCACTGCCTCCTTTCTTTCTTTCCTTCTTTTTTTCTTCCTTCACATGTGTTGTTGTCCTTCTCTCTCTCTCTCTCTCTCTCTCTTAGTCCATTCCTTCCTCATATCTTGTTGGAAGCTAACAGGTGCTTGTTGCTGCAGTTTCTCCAGAGGTTGCAGCATTGTGTGTGTGTGTGTGTGTCTGTGGTGTGTGTTTACGTGAGAGTGTGTCCCATAGTAGGAAGACACTATGTTTGTGAACCCCCCTCTACAGATGGCCATTGTTATACTGTGCAGTAAACGTCAGTCAGTGACAGGGCAAGTCAGTGTCTCTCGCCCTTACTCTCTCTCTCTCTTTCTCGCTCTCTCTCTCCCTGTGCGAGTGCCTGTCTCTCGGCCTTTCTGTCCCTGTCCCTTCATTTCCATTCCATTCTGTCCTCCCAGCTGCTGCTGCCTACTAAAGCAGAGTTATCCCTTATCCCTCAAAGCCCTCCCTCTCGCGCCCGCTCTCTCTCTCTCTCTCTCTCTCTAGCTCTCTCTCTCTTTCCCTCCCCCCACCTGATCTCTCTCTCTCTCCACCTCCCCTGCTCTCTCATTCTTCAAATCCTCTGCCGACCGCCAGCCCTCTCTTGCTTCTGCTGTTACTCTTTCATTCCTCTCTCCCTCTCTCTCTCTCTCTTTCTCTTTGGTGTGCACGCTCTCTCTCTCTCTCTCTCTCTCTCTCTCTTCTCAGCCTCCTTTCTTTCTCATTCTCTCTCTCTCTCTCTCTCTCTCACACACACACTCTGTCCATCACCCGCTCTTGGTCTCGCTCTCGCTCTCTTTCCCTCCCTCGTTTTGCACGCTCCTTTTTTTCCAGTTCGTCTTCCCAGAGAAGGATCATTGTGCTGGACACATTTTTCTGCTAGCCGTTGACACAAAGAGAGGATTACCGCTTGATCAGAGAGGGCCCTGTGCGCGCGTGTGTGTGCTTGTGTGTGTGAGTGTGTGGATATGAGTGTGTGACTATATGTGTGTGTGTGAGGGTGAGCTGGAAGAGATTGCTCTCCTGCACTTCAGCTCGACATCCAGGCAAGTGTTTCTACCTCTCTTTTTCTCATCTGCTTTCTTTTAACCATCTGTTTACCCTCTACGTTCAGTGATGAATAGGTGCACCCTCACAGCCTCGCTGCCTGTTTTGTAAATAGGCAGTCCGGTCCACTTCCGTAGGTGTGCAAATGGCTGGACTGGTCAGGGAATATGATGAACGGCTGTGATGGTTTCATAGGCAAAGCAGCAAAGCATAAGAAAGCCCCCATACGCTGGTGTGATGGTGTGGCTGGTGAGGATATAGTGTCCTATGCTTGTAGCAGCTAAGCTTGATTGTACGTTGCTTAATGCTGGTCTAGGTTAATGAAGTCTACATCGATGATGTGGTGGTAATGCTGCCTCAGTGCACTGAAACTGGTGCTCTGCTTTTTTTTTTTTGATCAAGAAAATGGCTGGGTGAGGGATTGGGGATTGATAAAGATTGAGATCGTTTCTGTGGGTTAGATAAACACTGTTTATCTGGATACATTAAGATTAAGGTGTATAAATAAGATATTTCAGGGGTTGCTTTCTGCTGTAAATAGATTTACACTAAGCACTAAAGATCATGCTGGTTTGAATGGGTTAGATTTGAGCTCATTTGTTACCTGCTCTGGCAAAAACGGAAAACTGAGCCAGCTTGCATGCTTAATGAACAGCTTGTGTTATGTAGTTTGGCTGAGGTGTGCTAATAATCAAGCTAGCTTGAATCAGGTAGCCTGTGATTTTGGCTTATATGCAGTCTGGATTGGCTGGATTTGCTGAAGATTGAGCCTTGAGGTTTGTAGCATTATATAAGGACCTATATGCTACCTGGTTGGACCTGATGTACTAAAGATCAAGCTGGCCTATATGGATGTATATATGATCTGTTTTTGCTCTTTTGCTAGCTGTGCAAATGATTGAACTGTTCTAGATGGGTTATATATGGATGTAGATGTTATCTGGTTTGGTTCTTTAGTTTAGCTAGATGTTCTAAAGATGAAGCTGGCCAGCATAGGTTAGGTAATGTTCCATATGTACTAGTCGAGGCTCTGCTGTTTTGCTACAAGCTAAATTTTGCTAAATTGTTTCTGGGAAGGCCATTTTACTGATTATACTCCAAAGGAGGACTGCATAACCAAGGTGATGGACATCAGTGTTTCAAACTCCTGGTTTGTTCCCTGTTTTTTGGTAGCTGTGACAAGGTTGGAGCCAAGAGCAGAAACTGCCTTGAGTAATCTGTGTTGGTGCATGAAGTGTGTTTTACAGTTTAGAGTTTGCATAAGGAAATCTGCTATGATTAAGAAAATAAAGTGTGGTCTCTGAGAAATCTCAGCCAAGAAGGGTTTCGGATTGGACTGCATTGGTGTGGGTAGGAACTGAACCATGTTGTTGTTCATCGTTGGTTTTGCACAGAGTTTGTTTGTAAAGGGTTGTGCCAGTTTACAAACTGCTAGCTGGACTGGCATACTGTATAGACATACAGTTGAGATCAATTTTTTTTACATACACTCAACGTAAATGGCTTTCAGTGAACAAAAACAAAAACATACAGTACATACAGCATATCATATTTATGGACTTCTTTGCAAACTGATTGGGGCTACTCTTCATTGTGTAACAACACTTCACAACTGCTCCTGGGCTGATGGCCTATTAAGGGCTTAAGTATCAAGTTGCATTTGACCAGATGCTTTTTTTTGGTTGGTTTTCTGGCATAGACAAAATATTTCGTCATACATTTTTGATAGGATTGAGGTTAAGGCTTTGAGAAGACTATATTAATAACATAAATGTTAGAGTGCTTCATCCAATTTACAGTCACATCTGATGAGTGTGTGGGATCAATGTTTACTGGTTCAATTTATTAGCTGATGATTGCAGAGTAATGTAAAGAATTCTGAGGTCATATCTTGTTATTCAGTGTAGCAGTTCCACTTGCAGAAAACATTCCCATTGCATGTAGCTACCACCACCATGCTTAACAGTTGCTACAGTGTTCTTGGGCTGAATGGCCTCATCCAGCCATTAAGCTTTGCTCAAGAAGCCTTTTTTGTCCACATGGTTTTCTTTCATAGCAGTATTTAGGTCCATGGCGATTTAATACTTGCATGACTGTAGACAGTGTTGGTGATACTGACCTTGTTTGAGACCCCCTTATGATTGCATATATACAGCTCTGGGGAAAAATAAGAGACCACTTGAATATGTTGAGTTTCAAGAGGAAGATGGATGATCACAAACCATCAAACCAAACTGAACTGCTTAAATTTTTGCAACAGGAGTGGCATAAAGTTATCCAAAAGCAGTGTGTAAGACTCGTGGAGGAGAACATGCCAAGATGCATGAAAACTGTGATTAAAAACCAGGGTTATTCCACCAAATATTGATTTCTGAACTCTTAAAGCTTTATGAATATGAACTTGTTTTATTTGCGTTATATGAGGTCTGAAAGCTCTGCATCTTTTCAGTTATTTCAGCCATTTCTCATTTTCTGCAAATAAATAATTTTATTTGTTATTTAGACAAATAAAATTGTCTAAATGACAATATTTTTATTTTGAATTTGGAAGAAATGTTTTCGTAGTTTATAGAATAAAACAACAATTTTCATTTTACTCAAACATTTACCTATAAATAGCAAAATCAGATAAACTGATTCAGAAGCTGAAGTGATCTCTTCATTTTTTCCAGAGCTGTATGTATTAAAGATCATGCTAATTGATTCCACTGATGAAGAGATAAGATGCAAAGCTTTGGGTACCCCTGGTAAAATTATTATATTTTCTTATATAAAGACATAGGTGGTAAAGTAAGGCATGCAATGTGGCATGTGCAAAGATTGTGGCTCCATTTTATATATGTTATGATTTATATTTTACAGTAAATAAAAAAAACTGTCCCTCATAACCTCGTAAACTCCTTAGAATTACATGGTTCATGGTTCATAGCATTTTCCCACTTTTATAACTTGAGACAACAGCCAGTTTGCATTGCTTTTTTGCAAGCAGGTAATGATTAGTAATCCTTATGGTGTAATAAGTCACATATGATAAGGAGTTAAGAATCATGTAGAAGATTGGTTAAGTGAGTTTTTTCCTTAGAAATTGTCATAATTCAAAATGTATGTTTTTTTTTACGTGGGATGATCAAACGTGTTCATATATTACAGTATATTTAACAATGCCTTCATGTTTATATTTATAATTTAGCATTAGCTTAGGGCTCCGTGGGGTTCAGAAAGGTGTACATATCATTTTCCACAGTTTATAAGGGCAGCACAGAAGTTGATCGTGTTTTAAGGCTGAACTATAAACCCATATTTGCAGTACAATGTCAAATTTGGTTTGTAAAATATGTTTAATGCATCCATGACTTATGATCGATTTAGGACATACAGCCTAAATCAGACTATTACTGGATTTTAACTATAAGGTACCTGAATGCAGTAAGATGTTATGTCAGGCTAACAAGATATGTAGTGTGTAATATTGGAGCATGATTTAAACTGTATTACAGTGTTACTTTAGGATTGTTTTCAGTCTCTGCAGTGGCAGTACAGGACTAAGATAGTAATGTTAACTAATCTAACTTGATCTTAACATTTGTTTGATTTTTCTAAAGGCTGTTTCAAGTCACATTTGATCTACTGGAGCTTTTTGTGGTCTATGTGTTGACTCTATATGGTTGTGGTGTGAAGCATGAAGCATCTGCTATTTTAGAAGTCCCCTGCTGAGTTTTGTGATTGTGATTTTAATGTGATGTATACAATTTTGAAGCAGCAATATTATACTTACACAGCATTGTTTTCAAATGATTCCATAAAAAAAATCATAAAAAATGAATAAAGAACTGTAATTGAAATTTCTCACTGTATATATATATATATATTTATCTGGAGATATTAACATGTGTTTTACATTTCTAACATGACCTTCTTGGCCTTAAAGTTCTTGTTGAAAATAGTTTAGAGCATTAAATTAACAATAAACAAACTAGGTCTTTGTATTGGCAAGAACCTGGCAATATGATGCATATCACAATACTGGACTAATGATATGTTTTTTTTTACAGTTTTAATGCTAGATGATATTGTAGTTGTGAAATTGTCATAGTATACAAAACATACCATCAGTTCAATAAAATAAAATAAAAACATTTTTTTATTATTATTAGGGTTGCAACTAATGACTATTTTAGTAATTGACTAATCTGCAGATTATTTGTTAGATTAGTTGACTAATCATGATTATTTTTTGTCATGGCCACCATTTGTACTTTCTACTGGTGAGGACAGCTAAACATTTAGGACCCAAGACCGATTTTGTAATATAGAAGTCATTAAACATTAAACAAATAAAAAAAAACATTGTATTTATATGTAAATTATTAATATAACTCAATGTAGTGTTTTTTTTTTATTAATACAGTATTGCTAGACATACTTTGATATATTGATGTCTAATTGTTTCACTCCTAAATAAAATGTGTTGCTGTGGTTTCTCACTGACCAGGTTTGATGCTTGAATATGTGATGCTGTTTATATTAGCTTTGTTTTGTTTGGATCAGAAAGGAAAATAGTACTGTTGGCTCCAGCCCTCGCCGGTGAGGCTGTTTTGCTTATTGTAAACAGCAAAGACGGAGTTTGAAGGCCAATATTTGTTTAATCTAACATGCAGGATCTCTAAGCGTAAATAATGGTAAATGATCAGATGAAACTGATTCAGCACCTGTATGATGCAGATTTCCCTCCCACAGATCGGGTCATGCATTTACCCAGTTTACAGTTTACCATTACTGACCTCTGAGACTGTAACTGTAAAATAAATAAGAGAGTCCGATATAATTAATCTTCTCTGAGTCTTTGGAGAAGCATGGTAATCTGAAAGTTCTTGGTTTGACACAAGTGTACAGTATGTCTGAATCAGTGTCTGTCTTCTGTCCTGAGAATTCCTCTGGTTAGCAAGTAAACTATATGGACAAACATATGTAGACACAGTTCTTAATCATTAAATGCAGAAGCTTTATAAATGTCCCTTTGATATAGGACAAGTCGTAAGACATTAAAGAAAGAATGGCTGATTCTACAGTAAAGATACACTGAAAACAGATATGTTTGGACAAACAATTAAATTTTTTTGTTCCAGTTTTGCATTTATTTTGCCAATTTATTTCACCATTCTCAAATTAATAACAAAATCAGACATACCCACAAGGCACAATGCAGCATACATACAACATTCACATAACTTTTCTCACATTTTGCATGGGTGACTTGCTGCAGAACTGTATGAAACATCATAAAATAGCAATTTCAAAACTCTGTTTTGAGGGCTTTTAATTTAAAACAACAGATGGAGAAACAGCAGCTGCCCTCGCTGGAGCACATTAGCCACAATGCTAACAGACAGGTTAAAGCCAGAATGCTATCAGACACAGACAATGCTAATCATTTTTCTGAGCTGGACTACTCGCTGAAAGTTGATTCTCCTGTTAAAGTCACTGTGTTTCTTTAAATCTGTAAGTCTTTAAGGGTTCTATGGTTATAGAGACCCCTCCTGTCTTTTAATATCATTTATTTCTAATTTTATCACATTTTTTCCCAAATTTGGAAGGCCTCATTACTAAACCCATTCATTATGACCCCACCATCACTAGTAATGCCCAATGCAACACTAGGAGGGTGAATACTAGTGCATGTTTTCAGTGTTCCTGTGTCCCTCCTAGATTTTCCCCCATCAGCTGTGAGAGGTATTACTGAAAAGGGGAATCATTTGTTAAAGCCACAAAGTGTCAGACCATGGAAAGTTACACAGCATGTTTGCAGAGTTCTGAGGAGCATAGTGCATAAAAGTTTCTAATGCTCTGCTGAATGGTGGACCAATTTAACCTTACAGTATCAGTACACCTCCTGCAGATATCCTAATACATTTATCCATGTAGCATATTCTGCATTTAAAGAGTTTTTTGGCCACGTAAAGGTGAAATTTTGTGTAAAATGGACTAATAAGTATGAATCTCTCCCTTAGCATTTCAAAATACAGCACTTTTAGCCAATGCTCCCAACAGGCTTACAATGATAATGATGGGGGCAGAGCATTAACCATTAGCAAGCTCAAAGTAGCTTCACACTTCTAGCTGTTGATGAAAATATCTCTATAGTACTCATGCATTTCCATTTAATTAATCTTGCAATATGTTCCCCTATCCTGTCTATTCATTTATGCTTGACACCCGGAGATTTAATTCACGGTACTGTGTGTATAAACAATGCATTTTCAAAGCACTCAGTGCCTTGTTTTAAATGTCAGGGCTCTCAGGATTCTACTAATAAAGTGTGGAGCTACTCTGAGTTTGTTAACGGTGTAAAAATGATAATTTCTTTGCATTTATGCCCCTATCTCTAGCCATGTAAGCATGTTAAGAGCATCAACTAAAAGCTCTGTATTTCAGAATGCTGGGGGATAATGGAGGTGGGCTACTTGCTGAAAGTTTGTACTCGTTATCATGTTTCACTACAACCCAAGTCCATTTTACTCTGGACTTCTCCTTTAAGTTTCAGGTCTCTTCCCATGCGTGTTGTTTCCTTTTGTTATCATTTAATGGGAAAAGCTTCAGACATGCTGTAATACAGAAAGTGATCTAGAGAATAAGGATAAAAAGATGAAGAGGAGGATGATGATGATGATGATGATGTGTGAGTGTGTGGACAGGCCAGAGAGAGGGTGAAATATGGGTGAAAGAGGACGAAACCAAGAATATCAGACATGTCCAACTCATAAAGGACAGATGGCCAGTGCTCCCTCGCTCTCCCTCGCTTTTTCCCCCTCATAGACACACACACACACACACACCACACACACACACATTTATCTAATTCATCTCAGGGCTTTGTGGAGGGCCTAGTGGCACACAGAGCCTCTTTCACAAGCTGAAGCAGCCGGCTGCAGAGAGAGAGAGAGAGAGAGAGAGAGAGAGAGAGAGAGAGCTGCTGAATAAGAGAGAGAGAGATGCATCTGAAGAGAAGAGAAGCAAGTGGAGTGAGGAAAAAGCTAAGCAGAAGGATGGGTAGATAGTGGAGAGAGTGGTAAAGCAGAGGAGAGAGGAATGGTAAAGGAGAGGAGAAAGAGAGTAAGTGAGGGAGAGGTATAGAGAGAGAAAGAGAGAGAGAGAGAAAAGGAGGGGAGGGGTGGTTATTGTGGTAAAAACGGTAGAGGTCAGGTCCAGATGCTTCCAAAACAAAAGAGTCTTTCTCAGGAAGCGGCAGGGGGAAGCGTGGCACTCGCCATTGTGCGAGTGTGTGTGTGTGTGTGTGTGTTTCATTTGTCTGTGTCACTGTGTGTGTGTGTGTGTGTGTGTAGCTCACTGCATTGCAGGGTGTTTTTCTAGTAGCCTCTCTTAACGACCAGCATTCACCCAGCTCCAGGCATTAACTGTCTCCAGGCCTCTTGTGTGTGTGGAAGTGTGTGTATTTGTGTGTGTGTGTATGCATGTGTGTGTGTGGGGGTGTGGGGGTGTGTATGCATGTTGGTACAGGCTCAACATAACACACATGGATTGAAAATGGAGTTGCTGATTGGATAGAAATGAGAGTTGGGCTTTTCTCATTGAGAGGAAGGAAACTGAGGAAGTGAAGTAAGGAATAACAATATGGACAGGCAAGTGCTGGCTAGAGCTACCTCTCTCTTTCTCTCTCTCTCTCTCTCTCTCTCTCTCTTTCTCTCTTCCTGCCTTTCCCCTGTATCTCTCACCTCTCCCTCTATGCGGAACAGCGTCAGCTCGGAGGATATTGGGCTCTTGACATGTCAAACATTAATCATTGGCTGTGAGCACAGTGTTTGTAGATGCATGGAACAATGGAGCTTTGTGATGACCAATTTCACCCTTAAAAATTGTGTTTAGCATGGGAGCTACAGCTTCCCAATAAGGCTTCAGTATTGCACCCCAGAAAGATGCTATGACAATGCTTTGAAAACTTAAAAAATATTAAATGCAAAAAAAATAGCTCTACAGCATTACACATAACACAATTGCAATTTACACTGACATGCTAAAAGTCATAGTCTAGCATTATGTGCATTACTCGTGAAGATCTTGTGAAGATCTAGCTTGGGAACATCCACACCTGTGTAAGTTCTGAGGTGTTATCTGTGAGTTATGAGTGAGTTGAACACTAGCCAGTTCGAGTTGGAGTGAGGTCTGATAGTGAGTGCCAAATGGAAGAGTTGTGAAGGTTTTTAACATTTCTCAATCCACAGCGGACAATGCAATGAGTTGTAATGACCGTGACTGGCTGTACCTGTATACATATCTAAAACTGCTCCACACTCAAGGCACAAGCCTCCATACACATTTACCGCAGGTCAGTGTAGCATTCTTTAGCTTCCATGGGAAATGGCAGAAGTCAAGGGACACAATAATAGTTCCCTTTTATGACATGTAGCAGGTCAGTGTATAAAAGCATTTAAAATTAATTTGTTTATTCATTTGTTCGATATTCACAGTGAGTTCTGGAGTCTACCCTTCCCTGAGTTTAACTGCCGCTGTTAGTTTTTTACAATAATAATTCCTTCAATCTCGACACAGAGCTGCAGTGAAAACCTACAGACTGAGCAGCTGTCAGTCACGTGACTGGAGTGTGTGTGGATAAAACCAGTACAGTGTACAGTAAACACTGTGCCACGAGAGTCACAAGAACACACATCTGCCGGGATATCTCTATACAGTCTGGTGTAAGAGTTATATTAGTATGAGGAGTAAGAGTCTACTGTAGACACAGGCTGAGTGGGACAAGGAGAAATCCTCAAGTAAAGCCCTATCCGGACTGTAGCCCTATAGTAATTTTCACTTTTGTGGGGGGTCCTCTTTGATTTTATTCCCGTCTGGAACAACCATGTAAGAGTTTTTCTCGCAGATGTCCTCTGAAAAAAATTACAGGCTGAATTACCTACTGTTTTTCCCTGAACTCAGAGGTCATCCGGTAATTTTATTCCCGTCCAGACGCACATCTCTGAGTTTCATCTCCTTGCACTAAATAAAATAGCTATTTGTCCACTGCAACGCACCAAAATTTACACTTTGAGTGTGCGTTTCTATAGAGATCCACGTAAACACAACAGCTAGTGGAAATGGAGGAGCTACTGAACGTGATGTCATGTGACTGAGAAAGCCTAAAAACTCACTGATCCTTCTGTTTTTTCTATTGCAGTCCAGATGCAAGAGTTTTATCACTGAGTAGAAGTGTGAAATATTTTTCACTGACGTCCCCTTGAGAAACTAATTCTGTCCAGATAGGGCTTAGGTCAACTTTAGAGAAGCTGACTCTGCTATTAACATTTATTGTTTAAAATCACAGTACTATGAGGTAAAAATGCATGAATTCCAGGTGTTGCTGAAAATATCACTAGAATATTCATGCAGTTCAGCTTAACTATTTTGCATAGTGTTCTCCTATCCTGTCTATTCATTCGTCTTCACCAGTTGATTTATCTTTACTTAATTTAAAGATGGCGGCACCCAGAGCTCTACCTGAAGGAACTGTGTGTATAAACAGTGTTTTAATAAATGGCCGGTGCACTTTCAGTGTCTTGTTTTATATGTCAGATCCTCTGAAATCTTCCAATAGAGTGGAGAGAGAGAGTGGAGCCACTTTGTGCTTGTTAATGAAATAAAAATAGTAATTACTGTGCATGGTCAATGCTATGCCTCTACCACTAGCATTGTAAGCCTGTTGAGAGCATCAGCTAAAAGATCTGTATTTGGGAATGCTGGGGGAGAACGGAGGTGTTTGTACTCGTTATCATGTTTCACTAAAACTCAAGTCCATTTTTACCAGATGTATCCTTTCATTTGCACATCGCAAAATTCACTAATACAAACAAATACAGTGTGTAAAAATATAAGCAGTCTGTGTCACTAATACAAATGAAGCAGTAACACAAAATACTTTCAAATTAAAGCTATTCTTATGTATATTCCCATTTTTCTAGTTTTTGATCGTCTGAATTTTTTTTTTTCAGTGACTAGAAAATTGTAATTTTGTAATGTTGCTTGCATATTGTATAGCACTGAAATGTCATTTGTGTGAATCTACCTTCCAGCTTATTACACTGAAAATACTGAATTGCTAAAAATTGCCTTTTAATGCATTTTGGAACGAAACCCCTTTATTATATTATTAAATCTTCCATATACTAAGCTCCAGTAAACCCAAATAAACAGGGCTAATTATGATTTTTGTACTGAAGCATGCAGTGAGTCACTGTTATTAAAGTACTGTTGCTCAGAAAAGCATATTTTAGCATTATTTATTCCAATGACCAAAACACTTTCACATTACCTCCCCTGTTTACTAATGATGGACTGTTCTCAGCTCCATTGTCGCTATGTACCGTAAGCTTGCTCATATTGTCTTTTTAACGCACAGACATGGATTACTTGGCACTGAGTATAGACCCTGATGTTGTTTATTTGAACAATAAACACCAGACCCCATCAAAGTCCCAGTGAATTCTGGATGGGATGGAGAGCGAGGATTCTCTCTTGGTTTCCCCAGCCGATGATAGAATTAGCAGCAGATTAGTGGGTTACAATGGAAATGCATGAACACACCACCAGATGCAGACATTAGGGTCCAGATATCCAGGGTCCACATTTGCCCAGATCTTTAAACGTGTTTGTGTATCCTGAGAAACAGGCTGACCCAAAAGCAAACAAAGACATTTTATACACCTTATTTCTCTGATCTCTGACTCCGGATAACCTGATACGTTCTTTTAAACTCAAAAAGCAGAGACACAAAATCCATTCAGGCCCTGTTTCTATGCGTGCTAGTGGTGGAGTGTATAATCCCGGCTCCATTACACTGTTATAGCAACACAATCTTCTTTATTCTTTGCATTTACTTCTTGTAAATAAGATGGAATGTAGACCCCTGTTTTTGAGATTAAGACCAGTCCTGCCTATTGGATTAACTGTTTGGTAAGCAGTATCAGTTTGGTGTTTCTTGAGAAGATACGGTTGCCTCTTTGGTTTCCACTATTTGGGAAGTTTGCTGCTTTCTAAGAACCTTTTAGAGAATATTCTGAATAGTGGATAGTAAGTGATGGCATTTTTACTCCATAAAGGTAGATAATTATAATTATAAAAAATTAATTTGCACAGACTGAACTGTGAATACAATAGTATTTAAAAATGCTTTTAGGTTTAAAGTTATGTTGTATTTAGCTTAGTTCAATGAAATGTTTGGAGTTATCTCTTCTTTAGCTGTAAGATATTTCTCAGTTGCTTTCACATTACCATGTTTAAATGCTATGAGTATTTAATATTCTACAGTACTTTACAGTATTACACTGTAAGTTTTGTATGTTCAGTGTTACGGTAGTTGTTGCTAATTTGTACCGTTAGCATAGCATAGGCTACTATGATCAGGAGATCGTTGTTTTGAATCCCGGTCATGCAGCTTGCCATCAGCGCTCTTTCCCCTCATCACTCATAGGATGATAGCGATTAGCATGAGGCATCTGTGAGCTGACGTATTGGAACCGAGTCACTGCGCCTTCCTCCAAACTCGCTGTTATGTGATGCTACTCGGCAATGCTGCATTAGCAGCAGTTTGAAAAGAGGCGGAGGCTGACTTCACATGTGTCGGAGGAGGCATGTGCTGGTCTTCACCCTCCTTGTGTTGGGAGGAAATACAGCTAATGAGCAGATAAATGGGTGGGAAAATTGACAATTGACCAAGCTAATTTGGAAGGAAATTTGAAATAAAAAGTTATCAGATTGTCTACTGCAACCCTAAGTTTCTTTCCTGATTTTCCAGATGTAATTGCTGAGTAGAGTAATGGCATCTTTCCAGAACTACAAGTCATTCACCTTGAACAAAGGCAGTTCCTCAGCAGTGGTCAAAGAAAATGTACACTGTAGGAATAAAAAGATTAGTCTAAGAAATGACTTAGCAATGCTTCATGTGTCATTACGAGGAAAAAAACAAACACGAGACACAAAACTGTGTGTATATGTAGAGAACCTAGAAAAGATAGATATACAAGTAATGAGGGGAAGAAACAAGAGTTCAACTCATATGGATGAAATAAATTACATCATGAGAGATATTACTGTAATAAAATACAGTATATAAAATGACTGAAATAACAGACAAGATGCAGAGCTTTCAGACCTCAAATAATGAAATGAAAACAAGTTCATATTCATAAAGTTTTAAGAGTCCAAAAATCAATATTTGGTGGAATAACTTTTGTTTTTAATCACGTTTTTTTATGCATCTTGGCATGTTCTCCTCCAGCAGTTCAGTTTGGTTTGATGGCTTGAGGTTTTCAATTGTAAAATCAAGGAAACTCATCATTTGTAAGTGATCTCTTATTTTTGAGCTGTATGTGAACAAACACACAAACAAATAAACACAATAGTCGATATCATGATTATCAAAAACTGTCAAGGTAATGTCAGTGTATTGTACGATAAGTCGATAATGTAATTATTGTGATAGGCCCAGTTGGTGAACACAATCAAATTCTCACTGCAATGCTTCTGAATCCTATATAGACTGTAGACAGTCTTGATTTTGGAAAAATCAGTGATTGAGCAGGTGTCTCAATACTGTTGTTACTGTATGTCTATATTGTGTACTGCATTTCTAAGACAGGCACAATATCTACCAAAGCTGTAATGCTTCTCTAGATTCCCACTTTGCTTTTACAGTTTATCTGCGTTCATATTTGTGTTTATTCTTTTCTATATTTCTATTTTCTGCTTTTCAAGCTTCTATCTGTCTATTTTTATCTATTGTGAATGCTAAAAATGCTAAATCTTTAAGTTTTCTTTATTTTTTCGTCCAGTACTGGAGCGAATAAAATGTTTTGGGAGGTATATTTTTGGTGAACGCTGTGGAATTATGTATATATTTAGACATCTTTAAATCTGTAAATGTATTCTTTAATAGATTCTTCCAGACAGTATGACAGTATATCATGTGCTGTATGTCTATAAGACACACTTTAAGCCTCTGAAAGGAAGAAGTACTGTTGAATAGAAGAATAAACAGTAGAAGAATACTTCTCTTCACTGTTTACAGTACATGTACACACCACAAAGCACTCTGTCCTCTGATTGGTCACCATCAAGGAAAACTTCTGTTCTTTAATAATGATGCTATTCAGTCAAACTGAGTGATGAAGAGAGAGGAAGAGCCATTCTACCTACCCAGAACATGATCAGTTATAGTCAGTTATGCTCTAGAGAGTCAGTTATGCTGTAGAGATATCTACTAGAAGATAGAATAGGTGCCCTCCTGTTAAACATGTACTAATGTATATACTAGTAGAATGCAGTTATAAAACATACTTTAACTATTTTCCTGTAACATACATAAACAAAAGTTGAATAAACTAATAAATAAATTATGTATAGAACTAGATTAGTATTACTTCATAGGCAACAACTTTAGAAGCCTCATGATGTGATGTGTAAGTGGCAAAATCCTAAAAACAAGAATAATTCATAACTTTTGTTTTTGGTTTCATTATAAAAAGACAAGCAAACTGTTTATTGTCTGGGTCTGTATGACCCAGTGCTTCAAAAGCAGTTGTCCCACTTTTGAAGCTTTGTATTAGAAATGAATTGAAAATCAGTCTGCTTCATTAGGGTACCGTATTTTTCGGACTATAAGGCGCACTTAAAAACTTTTAATTTTCACAAAAATTGACAGTGCGTCTTATAATACGGTGCGCCTTTTGTATGGATTTTACTCGTCAGGTTGTAAGGAGCAGTAAACACACACTCCGTGCAGCGTTATAGAGAGTTTCAGTGCTATACAGAGTCCAGAGCCGTGCAGCTCCGAGGCTGAGCAGCAATAGCATTAGCTAGATGCTAACCGCTAAGCTAGCTAGCTTATTCACTGAGATCAGTATTATCTAAATTTTACTCGTCAGGTTGTAAGGAGCAGTAAACACACACTCCGTGCAGCGTTATACAGAGTTTCAGTGCTATACAGAGTCCAGAGCCGTGCAGCTCCGAGGCTGGAGCAGCAAATAGCATTAGCTAGCTTATTCACTGTTCAGATATCAGTATTATCTAAATTTTACCCGTCAGGTGTAAGGAGCAGTAAACACACACTCCGTGCAGCGTTATACAGAGTTTCAGTGCTATACAGAGTCCAGAGCCGTGCAGCTCCGAGGCTGGAGCAGCAATAGCATTAGCTAGATGCTAACCGCTAAGCTAGCTAGCTTATTCACTGTTCAGAGATCAGTATTATCTAAATTTTACCCGTCAGGTGTAAGGAGCAGTAAACACACACTCCGTGCAGAGCCGTGCCGCTCCGAGGCTGGAGCAGCAATAAATAGCATTAGCTAGATGCTAACCGCTTAGCTAGCTAGCTTTTTCACTGTTCAGAGATCAGTATTTTCTAAATTTAGCACTTTTAATACTGCTGGAGCAGTATTATTAGAGTTAGATGCTAATCGCTAAGCGTTCACCGTTCAGAGGTGAGTTATCGGCCTGTAAGTCTGTGCTGCTTTGCCTGGCTAGCATTAGCTAGATGCTAAGCGCTAACTCTCTCAGAGGTGAGTTTTATCAGCCTGTAATCTGCTTGTTTACCGTGTTAAAACAAGCTACGGGGGACGAATCGCTAGCTAATATCTCACTGTCTTACCAGAACACGCAGGATTACTCAGTGTAACGCTGTCGTTTAAGTTTGGGTTAACTTTACTAGTTTAGGTGACTAGCTAGCGTGCTAGCTGATAGCTATGCTAACGCTGGTGCAGCAAGCCTTAGTGGACATCTGGAAATCTAAGCTTACTGTAAATAAACTGAAGCACGTTACTCACCCAAATAAACAGTTTTCAGGAGAGGAATCTGTGTAGATTAATATCCAGCACTCGTTTGACTTTGAAAGAGCTATATTTTGTATACTGAGACGCTCCACCGGCAAGCGACCACCCCCGGTGAGGGAAGGGAAACATGGCGCCACCCCTGTTCACTTTGATATAGGCACCCTTTCTAGTGTCACTTAACGCGCCTTATAATGCGATGCGCCCTATGTATGGAAAAATAGCAGAAAATAGGCGTTCTTTGATAGTGCGTCTTATAATACGGTGCGCCTTATAGTCCGAAAAATACGGTAAATGTATTTAGCCAGGTTTAAAGCTTCCCCACATGATGTATTTTCCTTGTAACAAAAATGAATGCAGGGTGCACAGAGTGTTAGCTGGTGTTTAGTTGTTATTTTGTGTATTAATTGGACTAAGTGGATTGGCTGTTATATGTGTATGTTTGTATGTGTGCAGGTATGTGTATATTAGTATATGATAGGGATGGATCTTCATACAGAAACCTGGCAAAATCATGAAATTTGAAAAAAGTTTGGAAAGCTTTGGAAATGTCATGAAAATTTGCTCTACAAAACTCATTCCATTTATTGACAAAGTAAAGCTATTTTGAGCTAGCAAGTAGGGGTGGGCGATATGGCACTAAAAAAATATCAAGATATTTTATGGTATTTTCGCGATAATACTCTTGGCGATATGACAAAACTGAATAAAAAAAAAACAAGAATACACTACTGCACCAAAATGAAAATTACTTTTTATTATTGCATATGATATGATATATAATGGAGAATGAGAACAATGTGAATTTTTCTTTTACTAAAAATAGTAAAAAAGTGGTACCCTGATGTGATAATTAGGGGTGGGTGATATGGAATGATATTTTTAGGATATGATACTGTTCACAATAGTTAGTTCAGTTGTAAGATCTGACACACATTTTATTATTGAAGATTGTGTCAATATTTTTATCAGATTAATATTAGACCTACTATAATTAAATTTGATCACAGTTATTGTTCATGTCTGCACTGATGTTTTAAAAAATCGTATGGTTGTGAAAATTCACCCTGAAGGTGTGGAAAAGTCATGAAAACTCATGGAAATTATTTGGTTAAAAAGTGAAAAAGTGAACCCTGGTATGATGCTGGAGATGGTAGAAGTGTGGTATTTAAAGGCGGCGTGCCGTTGAAGGTCACTGATTGGTCTTGGAAAAAGAGAGTGTCTTCCACTGCTGATTCTCTCATTCCAGATGAAAAACACGGATGGAGGGATGAATCATCCTCTTGTCTAAAAATATCATCTCTCGTTTTTTTCTCTCTCTCTCTTTTTTTTTTTAGATTTCCTCTTTTAGGAGCTACAGTGCCAGGTTGTGTGTGTGTGTGTGACCCATTTTTTCTGGTCTAATGTTGCAAGTGTGAATTGCTTATAGCCCTGTGTGTACTTGTGTGTGTATGTGTGTGTGTGTTTGTACGTACTGTGTGTGTGTGTGTGTGTGTGTGTGTGTGTGCATGAAAGAGGTTTTTTCCACAGAGGATGCTGGATTTTTAAGCAGTTCAACAGTTTGGCTCGGCAGGTCTGACACCGCACCTGTACTTACAGGTACACGGGTTTGGAGACAGTATGAGATTGATACCAGATGCAGCTCGGTACACTTATTGACACTTTGCTTGACCTCTCCAGGCTCCGCCCACACAGCTGTTCCGTCATAGCTGTTGTTTTGCGGTTGTTTGAGCTCATAAGACAGCGTTTACAACTGATCACATCATGTGATTAGTATCTGGATTGTATCCTGATTTTTTTTACCACATTAATTTACATTTAATAGTTAAACGCATCTCTAGTCAGAATCTATCGGAGAGATGCTGAGCTCTTGCTAACTGCTTTTCCTTCACTCTCAAATGATCTGTCTGTCTGTCTGTCTATCTATCTTTGTGAGGGATAAACAAACAACTGACATTTTTTTGGTCTACTACTTAATTACACATGTGTTAATTCATAGTTTTAAGTCTTTAATAGGGGTTTAATAGTGGTGAGTTGAAAAGAGACACAATATTGGTATACTGAGATTTTAACAAATTCATTTTTTTTACCTTCAAACTTGAAATATATATTAGAAATATTGTATTTGATTAAAACTCACAAAATGAAAAATGCAAAATTGAAGATAAATTTTTAAATATTTTGTAAGGAATCATCTTGTAATGGATGTTGATATTGTCACTCTGATGAATGTTTATGTTGACAGCTCTAGTTTATATATAGTGTAAATCTTAGTTTAATGGAGTTTAATGTTGCTATCTAGTGTGTTTGAGAGTATGAGGTGCAGCTGGACGCTGGTGCAGCAGCAGAAGTAGGATTAGATACTGTAAGCTCCAGTTTAAGCAGTAAGATCTTGTTAGGATTTCTTTCTGCAAGCTTGAACACCGCAGTATTGATTATTGGGCCATCAATATTATTGATGAAGTGCCGCCACCATGTTGAGGTGTGAGAAGCTCGCCACGTCCTCTGCGGGTCACTTTCAGCTTGATGTGTGTTCAGAAACGAACACACAAACACACACAAACAAACACAAACACTCCACATTCTCTCTGTCTCACACACAACAAGGAATGAACATGTGTGTGTGTGTGTGTGTGTGTGCTGGTACACTGCCTCTTTAGGTCTGCTGTTAGTCTGAGATGTTCAGATAAAGGCTGCAGCCTTTGGTCCAATTTTAGATCTTTCACCCGAATAAAAAAAGCACATCTCACTTTCCTTCCAGCTTCCCCTCTGAATTAGCTGCCATATTACCATCCGCTGATTTAAAATAGCAGTGGAAGTGAGAGACGGAGAGAGAGAGAGAGAGAGAGACAGAGAGACAGAGAGAGAGAGAGAGAGAGAGAGAGAGAGAGTGTGTGTGTGTGTGTGTGTTGAGGGACAGCAGCTAGCCGCACCATTGCAGCAGCAGAGAGGGAACTGCTTCCAGGATTAACACAGATACACAGATGTGTGTGTGTGTGTGTGAGTGTGTGTGTGTGTGTGTGTGTGTGTGTGTAAGTGTGTGTAAGTGTGTGTAAGTGTGTGTGTGTGTGTTAGGATGAGAGTGAGAGCTGAAATCTGTCTGATCACACTGTGCAGCTCCTGTTGTGAGATACTGATGAGCTGTTCCTGTGCTCCATCACCACAGCAGAGCTCTCTCTCTCTTTCTCTCTCTTTCTTTCTTTCTCTGTCACTTTGTCTTTCTCTTTCTGTCACATCTTTCCCCCTTTTTGTCTTTCGCTGTCTCAGTTTCTTTTTCTTGTTTTTTTCTCTTGTATATCTCAGTCTCTCTCTCTCTCTCTCTCTTCCCTTTAACCCTCTCTCATCTAACTATCTCTCTTTATCTCCTTTTTCCCTCCATTTCCCCCTCTCTATATATCTCTCTCCCCTCATTTTTTTTCTTTGACACACCTTTTCTGCTCTTTATCTGTTTCTCTGTCTCAGTTTCTTTTACTTTTCTCTATCTCCATTTCTCTTCTCTTTCCCTTTATTTTGCTGTCTTCTTTTCTCTCTATCTCTCTCTCCTGATTTTTCTTCCCGCCTGTATCTCTATTCTCTTTCTGTCAAACCTTTCCTTTTCTTTCTGTTTCTCTGCCTCAGTTTCTTTTTCTTTTCTTTTCTTTTCTGTCTCTCCTCATGTCTCTTGCCCTGTTGTTTTCTTTCCATCTCTCTCCTCATTTCTCTCTTTTTTTGTATGCCTCCCCTTTTGCTATCTTTCCCTCTCTTTCTCTCTCTCTTCTTTCTCTCTTCTTGTCTCACACTCCCTTTTCGGTTTCATTCTCTTTTTCTGTTTATTTATGTTTCTCTCTCTGTCTCCCTTTTTCTTTTTCTCTATTGTTCACTTTCTATATTTCTCTCTCTCTTCATCTCTGTAACTCTTCTGTCTCTGATTCTCACTCTCTCCGTTTCCCACCTTTCCCCTTTTCTTTCCTTTTTTCTCATTATCTTCTTGTTTCTCTTTCTCTGTCTCTTTTGCTTCTCCCCCTCTCCCTCTCTCTCATATTGTGTCTCACTGCTTTCCCTCCCTCCTCAGTGTCAGCTCCTCCCTCCTCTGCTCACTCTCAATGGATGCTTTAAATCTGTTTTTCCCCTCTCTACCTTTTCCTTTTTCTTTCATCTCTTTCTCTTTTTCTCTCTCTCTCTGTTGCTCGATGACAGGGCTGTTATCAGGGAAAGGCTGAGCAATAAGAGAGTGATAGAGAGGTATAGAATAAATGTATGAAGTAGTGAGTGTAGATGTGAATGGCGGATTAGTGTGAGCTGTAGTGAATAATTGAGCTCTGGACGATGTTTTTGCTCTATTCCTCCATTTTTTTACACGCTTGTGGCTGGTCTCCATTTTTTCCCATGACCCCCCACCTCCCGCCCGCCAACTGCACTCCTCCCCCTCCCCTTCCCTGTAAATGAAAGGAGAGAGAGAGGGAGAGCTGGAGAAGAAAGCAAAGGCTCAGCTGTGAATGTGGTGGCACTGGCTGAAAGAAAAGGCCTGTTGTGAGTGCCTGCATTGTGTGTGTGTGTGTGTGTGTGTGTGTGTGTCTGGCCTCTCGTTGATCTCTGTCCAGCCGCCCTCGAGACGAGCTCAGCTGGAGAGCGTTCTACTGAATCAACCCTGAAAAGGAGAGAGAGAGAGAGAGAGAGACAGTTAGAGAGAGAAAGAGAGAGAGAGTGAGAGAGAGGGAGAGAAAGAGAGAGAAAAGGATAGATAGATAGATAGATAGATAGATAGATAGATAGATAGATAGATAGATAGATAGATAGATAGATAGATAGATAGATAAGGAGAGTGAGAGAGTTTAGAGAGGGAGAGAGAGCAAGCCAGAAAAATAAGAGTGGGAAAAAGGTTAAGGGGGAAAGAAAAAAGAGTGAGATTCTACTCTATACTTTATACCTCTCTAGCTCAGGTCATTTCAATTAATCTGCTAGAGGGTCCTATTCTATTGGCAGTTCTTCGCTTCATGAACTAGACAAGCTGTTAATCTGTGTAAGCAGCAATGGGTGCACTTTAACAGAGTTACAAGGAGAAGAAGTGAAATCCTCCCCCTAAGAGTTGGGACAAACCATTTAAACACCTGATACAGATATATATCTACAGCTGTGGAGCGCTAAAGAGCTAAAGTTCAGCAACCTAGCTGCTGCTAAATGATTACTAGACTAGACTTAACTTTGAAACTTTAGCTTATATTTTCAGAAAGGGGGCAGGTAGCACAGCAATGTATTATTATTGTCCATTCCTTAATTCCTCTGTGATGTGTAGCTAAAATTAGCTTTAATCAAATTTTATTCACTTTTATTTTTCCATTCCTTCGTAAATGCTGCAGCTCCTCTGTCTGTGGCACCATTTAAGGTGGAACGGAAAACTATTAGTGTTTTTATAAAGGTTATTATAAAGAATATGAACATAAATCATTGAAACTACTATAAACTATAGCAATATAGTGCTTATTGTCGTTTGTAACTAGGAAAATACTTGATTTATGGGTTTCTTTAGTTATTTAGAGTGTGCTGCCATCTTGCCCGTGATGTTTATAGCCCCCTGTTTGGAGTGTGACAAGCGTGTTCAGCTGTACAGTGTGTTTGTGCTAGCTAATTACATATTTGTTGTCTTTAAAAGAATGTGAATGCTTTGCTATGCTATTCTATTATTATTATGTCAGTGTCATTTAAATGGTCTTAAAATGACAATGACAATAATATAGTTTATCACAATCATTTCTAGGACAATATATCGTCTGTCCACAAAAAAAAAAAAATCATTGTGACAGGATTCTTAAAACTATACACTTAAAACTATACTGTGCAAAACAGAAACCTTATTTTACCCATGTGAAGAAGCAGCATTGACTTTTCTGAGCTTGAAGGCATCTGGGGATCATTTGTTGTTGATATTTCTAATTTTTAGTTGTAATATATTGAGCTTCATACCCCTATGGCTGACCATTAGTACTGGAAATTGTGTTTTTAGCCTTTTTTTGGTCCACTCAGTTGGTGATGGGGATTATACAGTCTCTGACTAGGAAAACTTGAGCATCTGTATCAGAAATGGAGCACATTAAAGAAGCAAAATTGACTTATTAGAAGGGGTGTCTGGATATTCTTGCTTATATACGTGTGTATTAGGGCTGGACCCGAATATTCGGGTATTCGGATATTCGTTCGTTGAGTAGGTATTCGGTTTTTAATTTTGGTATTCGGATATTCGTTTTTTTTCTCCTTTCCAGAGTTCCACCTCACTCTAACCACTTCTGTTCTCGCGGGTCCCGTCAGAATATCTTGCGCGCGGGACAGAACTGAACTGTTATTGGCTGGAGCGGGAGTTTAATCCAGACGATGCGGGAGCAAATTAATAAATAGTTAAGAAAACTGTAATAATTGTAAAAAAAAAACCTAAAGAAAACTCTCAACGCGCAGGATAGACCGACACACACACGCACACACCGATGGTGTTTGGACTGGGGTAAGGAACGGGACCGCACTATTCAGCGCTGCTGTTTTAATAAATATATAAGTAAATTTGAAGCATTAAATGTAGTTTATTTAATTTATATTAGGAACGTGGGGCGGGAGCGGCAGAAATGTGTATGTGGCGGGCGGGCGCGGGATTAAAAGAAGCAATTTTTTTGCGGAGCGGTAACGAGACAGAAACGCGGAGCGTGGAAGAGTGGGTTTAAAAATCAGTCTCGCGCAGGCCTCTATTATACATGATAAAAAAAATGCAGGCTCTTCGAAACTGATTTATATAATAAAACGTAAGGGGTAATGTGGCAACAGTAGGGGCTAAATCGGTTACAAAAGCCTGGCCTACAAAAATGATGTCTGAACGAATTTCCTCTTATCTAATATAATTTAAAATGGTTTAAAAATATTAAATAATTTCTAAGCAAACGAAATATTTAATATTGAGCTTATAGCCCAAGTGCAAAAATACAAAATCAGTAATACGGCTATGCCCTGCACAATCCTTAAACCGAAATAGACCAAGTACAATAACGTCATTAACAATGACTTTCCTCTACTCTAATATAATTTAACATGGTTTAAAAATATAAAATAATTTCTAAACAAACGAAATATTTAATATTGAGCTTATAGCCCAAGTGCAAAAATACAAAATCAGTAATATGCCCTGCACAATCCTTTAACCGAAATAGACCAAGTACAGTTTACAATGACTGTCCTCTAATATAATTAACAATGTTTAAGAATATAAAATACTTCCTGAACAAACGTTTTTTTGTTTTTGTTTTTTTAAGCAAATAACCTAAGTGTGAAAACACAAACAGCAATTTACTGGGCTGATTGAACAATTTTCAGTGGATTAAAGGGGCCGTGATTTGCTTTTTTTTTTTAAAAACGAATATTCGAATATTCGCTTCGAATCAGTGCAGAATATCCGGAGCTCAAAAAACGCTATTCGGGCCAGCCCTAGTGTGTATGAGTGTTTGTGTGTTTGTTTTGTGAAGCTGAATCAGTGCTATTGGTGCTGATGTGTGATATTGATTCCAATATCGGTGCCATATGTGTCCATGTCTCTGGAGAACACTTCAGCATACCTGCTCCACACACTGATCAATTCATTCCTTCTAATAATTTGTTTTCACTCCATCTCGGGTTGATTTTAATTGAGATGCTTGCGTGTGTGTGCCTGTGTGTGTGTGTGTGAGTGTGGTTTATGGTTCACATAGGGCATGCAGAGGTGAACACTTGAGTAGACGAGCTTTAAAGTGGAGTTCAATCAATGTGTGTGTGTGCGTGCGTGCGTGTGTGTGTGTGTGTGTGTGTGTGTTCCAGTAATTGGTTTGCAGGCTCAGGAGTCCTCCTCTCCCTGTGTGAATATTTTCAGCGTCTTATATAGAGAAATCTTCAGCATTTTAGAGTTCTCTCTTTCTCTATCTCTCTCTTTCTCTCTCTCTTTATCTTTCCTTCACCTCACACTCTTTCTTTCTTTGTATTTCTCTCTCTTCTCAAGATTCAAGATTCAGAGTAGCTTCATTGACATGACTGTAATGACAACAATACACTGCATCAGTGCGTTGCTATATACAGTGTATACAGTGCAAGTCAGTGATAAAGAGAGACTCAGCGGGGACCCAAAAAGGGCAGGTTTAAGTTCATTTTTTTTAACGCTGTACTAACATCAATTAAATGAAATAAAGCTTTTGCCATTTCTTTTTTCAGCATCATGCTTATACTGTGCAACTGGCTGCTCTCTAGCTAAAGACAATACAAGCTTAGCTATCACATTCTTCTGTTTACCAAAATTTCACTCACATGAGTTGACTAACTTAAGTAACACTGCTGAGTTACGTTTATGATTATATAGATGAATAAATATGCGACTAGAACAGCACTTCTGAAGTGCTATACATTTGTTCTTAGAATTGCACTGCTGAGGTAAATGTATTGTGCTCTGCTGGTGTGTCTGCTAGGGTATTTAAAAGGATCATTAATCAATTAATGTTTTTAAATTGTAGTAATTGTTTATATAATTGTTTATTGTGTTTAATTTTGGTCGGTAAATAAAGGAAGTGTGGCTCGGCCTCCACCTCCCTGCTTTTACATTGACCACACACTCGCTGCTCTCTGGGCAGCCAGGATCGTTTATTGAGCTAGTACTTGGTCAGTTTCAGTCTGTAGTCTTTTTTTCATTGTACGAGAGCATTCTAGCTTACTCTGAGCCTGGGTCTTATTCTCCCAGGGTCAGTATCCTGGACAGGGATTAGGCCTGGGTGTAGAGTATATTTTTCTTTTAATGGAAAATCTCCACTCAAAACGCTGTGCAGTCCAGGTCTAGGTCTCAATCTCTGTCTGAGAAACTGTCTCCAGTGTTATAGATACATGTTCTTACTGGTAGTGGTCAGTGCTGTGAGGTGTTAGGACCTGTCTGAGGGTCAGATAATCTGAAGATCAGATTTGAACTGTGGGTTTCTCTGGGACTTGACTGTAAATGTAATCAGTGTCTTTTTGGATGTTAATAATAAAGGGAAATTATGTCTTTTATATGTTTTTTTTTATATTCTCTCTACTGCTGTGTATCTCTTATTTACCAGTGTATATCTCTCCTTCCTCCTTTGTATCTTTCTCTTTCTCTCTCTCTCTCTCTCCATCATATGTATCTCTCTCTCCTCCATGTGTATCTCTCTCTTATCTGTATATCTCTGTCTCCTTTTTCCTTTGTATCTCTTTCTCTCTTTCTCCATCATGTGCATCTCTCTCTCAACTCTGTGTGTATCTCTCTCTACTCTGTGTATCTCTCTCTTATCTGCTTATCTCTCTACTTTTTCCTTTGTATCTCCTTTTCTCTCTCTCTCCATTATGCATATCTCTCTCTTATCTGTGTATCTCTTTCTCCATCATGTGTATCTCTCTTTTATCTGTGTATATCTCTCTCTCCTTCTTCCTGTGTATCTCTCTCTCTGTCCATCATGGGTATCTCTCTCTCCTTCTTCTTGTGTATCTCTCTCTCTCCATCATGTGTATCTCTCGTTTATGTGTATCTCTCCTTCTTCCTTTGTATCTCTCTCTTCATCATGTGTATCTCTGTCTTATCTGTCTCTTCTCCATGTGTATTTCTCTCTCCATCTTCCTTTACATCCTGCTCTCTCTCTCTCTCCTTCATGTGTATCTGTCTCATCTATGTATCTTTCTTTTCTTGTGAATCTCTCCCCTTTGCTCTGTTTCTCTCTCTCTCTCTCTCTCTCTCTTTCTTTCTCTCTTCATGTAGTTTTCTTTATATCTGTGTATCTGTCTTTTCATATACTTCTCTCTCATTGTGTATGTATCTCAGTCTGACTATAGATGTAGAAGCAGGAATAAAGAGACAGGTGTGCTGCGACTGTGTGTGTGTGTGTGTGTGTGTGTGTGTGTGTGTGTAGATCTGTATCTGTGTGTGTTTTTTGTGTTGATCTTCTGAAGTGTGTGTTGAAGGAGAGCTGTTTGTAGGAGAGGTTTTTAATGCTGCTGCTGCTGCTGGGTTTGTAGATTATGACAGACTGCAGTGTGAGGCTGGGTTCTATGTGTGATACATAATATACAGTGATACAGTAAAGAGCTGCTGGAGCTGGATTACTTTCACCACAGTAGCTCCTGTAATGTTATTGATCTAACCGTACTTCACCCACAAATGCACTCTGTTCTAGCTGATGTGTGGCTGGATATGCTTTATATAATATTAAGCAAAGATCTTTTTATTGGCAAATTGTAGCCAACTTGAATTTTGTCTAAATACCTGAGTGTGAAAAGGGGTGTTCATTTCTGATGATCTTTATGTTTGTGTTTATGTGAACAGTCAGCTAGAATAGAAAATCTAAAATAATCATTGTTGATCTTTTCTTCCATTACAGCCACAGGTTGTCCAATTAGAGAAAAAAACTCTTTCCTCTTTTTGGGATGTGAAAAGATGTGTCTAGATGTTTTTTTTCTGAATTGTGTAAAATATTGGGATTTCTACACTCTCCAGTGTGAATTGTACAGCTTTAAACACATCTAATCACGACCAACTTTCTAAATGCCACATGTGGTTTCTCTGCATCTACATCAACCAATGGTCTTCATCAACCAAAACCTTTTTTCTGACTTTAAGTGAGACCTGATAGTGGGCGGCAGATGGACGGGGCATTCCCTTTTCAAAGTTGTGCAGGAGTTTAATATTCCGTGACCCACAGTGCTGCGTGTGTACCAGGATACGTATTCATTACCTTTGACATCTGGCTTTAATTGTCTATGCAAAAAGGCAGTTTAGTCTGGAAAAAAATCCATCAATTCACATCCATATTCAAGGACATGGGGTGGTTCACAAACACTGTGAAATATTAAAAAGTAAATTCATATTTTTCAGCTCTATGTTGATAACATATATTTAGAATGGATCACTTTTGGTTTGTAGTTTGCCTGATGTTTTGGAGATGTTCTGACCAAGTCTTTTAGAAATCACAAGCTGTGACACAACACTGTTAAACATCTAGATATTGATGTAAAACACAACACATTAAGATCCTAAATTTGTTAAAACCTCTCAAAGTTTTTCTGTGTACTTTTTTCTGTAGTCTCATTTTTCCCAGTATAAGATGTAGTTTGAGGTACATTGTGGACCAATACCTCACGCTAGCTCATTTTACCTCACTCTACCTCAATTTACCTTACTGTACCTCATTTTACTTTACTCTACCTTATTTTACCTCACTTTACCTCATTTGTTTTGCTCTACCTCCCTCTAGTTCATTTTACCTTGCTCTACCTCACTCTACATGGCTCAACCTCACTCTATTTCACACTGCCTTATTTCACCTTGCTGTACTTTACTCTACTCATTCTACCTCACTCTATATTGCTTGTTCTGCCTCACTTTGCCTCCGTCCTCATTTTGTCACGTGATTACAGTCTGCAGAGTAAAGATCTACCTCTGCTTTTGCACATTGATAATACAGTTTGACTTTACTATTATTCACAGTATTACTGCAGCTCTTTTGTTGTGTTTATTGTGTTTATTGAAAACTCAATAAAATGCAGCTTATATTACAGCTCTAGTTTTGATGTAATTTAATGCTGATAGGTGTAGTGGTGACTTTCCCCTCTGATTTAGGAATCTGGGTAATAAACACTCCCACCTTTCTCAGATTATACTACACGAAGAGCTTCTGGCTGTGTAGGGCACAGGAGGTCCTTAATGTGTGTAAGGCGTAGTTGGTAGGATCCTCTAACCCCCATCCTCGTGAACACACACATACACCCCTAAGTAGTCACTAGGGGGTTGGAAGCAACAGATGTTTGGCTGTGTTTGGTCAGACAATGAGCTGCTGCCTCACAGAGCCGCTGACAGCAGGCAGACGACAGGGTTTCACATATCACCCCATCTCCCCTCTGCATGTGTGTGCGTACGCATGTGTGTGTGTGTGTGTGTGTAAGTGAATTAGGCTAAAAAGCTAGCCTGCAAGCCCCTGAAATGCTTTTAAAAGCGTTTGTGGGTGTGAGCAGTCTGCTTGTGTGTGTGGATTGGATTAATGTTTGGCTATATTCTGACTGTGTTGTTCATTTTTTATACTTTATTAATAATGTATTTTGCTTGGTGTTTGTTGCTATTTGTAACAGTATCTGTTGTTAGACAGTGGCAGTGTAAACAATACACGCAATAAATTAAAACTGTAAATTCATCATCACTGGTGTTTTTAGCTGGATTGCTGACTGCAATGACCAAAAAATAATGAAAAAATAAGTAGATGAAAACAAATAGGACACAGAGAATGTGATCTTTTGTAGCATTATGAGCAGGTTTGGGTTGTGTATTGGCCTGTAATAACCTAGTAATACAACAAGGCAACAGTACAGATGCTTACATTTAATAAACAGACATGGCAAAAGTCATGGGATAGCAGCATTAAAAAAATTGATTACGAAGTTTTACTTGGGGATGTCCACCACACCTGTACAAGTTGTGTGATGTTATCAAGGTTTTGGAGTTAAAGCAAAGTCTGATCGTAGGTGACTTATAAAGTATATGGAAACAAATAAGAGACCATCTAAAAATGATGAGTTTCTTTAATTTTACCAAATTGAAAACCTCTGGAATATAATCAAGAGGAAGCTGGATGATCACAAGCCATCAAATCAAGCTGAACTGCCTGAATTTTTGCACCAGGAGCGACATAAAATTATCCAAAAGCAGTGTGTAAGACTGGTGGAGGAGAACATGCCAAGATGCATGAAAACTGTGATTAAAAACCAACCAGAGTTATTCCACCAAATGTTAATTTCAGAACTCTTAAAACTTTATGAATATGAACTTTCTTTGCATTATTTGAGGTCTAAAAGCTCTGCATCTTTTTTTGTTTTTTCAGTCATTTCTCTTTTTCTGCAAATAAATGCTCTAAATTAAATTTTTTAAATAAGGAATTTGGGATAAATGTCGTCCGTAGTTAATAAAATTAAACAACAATGATTATTTTAATCAAACATAAACCTATAAATAGCAAAATTAGAGAAACTGATTCAAAAACTGAAGTGGTCTCTTAATTTTTTCCAGAGATGTATATACATATCAAAAATACAGGTCAAAATATTGTTGATATTCATTCTTATGAAAAAAAAAAACACAAGGAAATGGGGGTGTAAGGAAATATAAATATTGCATCATATCACAAAACTTTTTTGCAATACTGTATGGTTTTGATTTTTAATCATTAGTTTCCATCGGTTTCTGTGTTAATGACATTCTGACCTGCAACTTGTGTTTCTTTCTATTTCTATATCTTTTCATTTTTGGATTTTTCTGTGAGTTTGAGGAAACACTTATTGATCATTTTGTTTAACTTCAGATATGTACACACTGATATATACTCTGAATCAATGACGGTAGAAAACATGCTGTAGAATATTCTGCTCTATGGAAATAAAGCCAGATTGTTTGCCATCTTGTCAAATTTGCGACCACAGCTTCACAGTAGAAACCAGAGATGGATCCTACTGATTGCCTACGGATTTGGTATGCCTTATGGGTGGGCGATATGGCCCTAAAATAATATCACTATATTTCATGGTATTTTTGCGATAACGATATTCTTGGCAATATGACAAAACACTGAATTTTTTTCACTTTTTTTTTTTTTTTTCAAATATACACTACCGCACAATACTAATAATGCACTCCATATATCTCCATATATCCAGTGCTGCAGTAACATGAATGATATTGGACAGATATATTTTGCCTCTAGTAGATATATAATGGTAAATGAGAACAGTGTGAATTTTTCTTTCCTAAAAACAGCAAAAATGTCGTACCCTGATGTGATAATTAAGGGAGGCTGATATGGCACAATATTTCAGGGTTTAATATCATTCACGATATGCAAAAATGTTGGCGATATTATCGCGTACGATATGATATGGCACACCTCCAGTAGGCCTGTCCTCTTTTCCCAGAGCTAGCGTCTCAGACTGCCTTCATTGCCTTCAGAGGTTGGGTAATGGTCTTGTACAGTAAATGATGACCACCTTTGGTCCATAAATCAACACAAACATTATAAGTGGACCTCAGAGAAAAGTATGACACACAGTACTCCATTTATATAGAGATGTGTGAGTATCAAACAAACCTAATCAAAATCTAAAGAATTTTCACTTCATGTTAACATCTCATACAGACGTGGTAATTATTTGGCATTGCTTAAAGAACCATTTGAAGCAGCAAAAAGAGTAAATAAAGGTTTGATCTCCACTGAACACAGTACACTATAAAATGCTAGATCAGAGCTAAGTGCAGTAGAGTTGTAATCTTATTGGCCTGCTAAATTAACTTGTAAAATCAATTTAAAGCAGATAGCCCTGATGCTTTGCTGTGCAGTGGTTAAAGAGACATACATTTGTGTATTTCATTCAATTATATAATGTGATTTGCTCATAAATATGTCTGCAGGTAGAGTTTTATACTGTGGGCGGCTTGGCATTGCTGTGTTATGTGTATGTGATATACAGTAAGATACTCTCAGATGGGTGCAGATATAAAAGCAGGCAATAGTGGAATATATGAGGCTTGGTTACTGTATATTCTTTATAGCGAAAAGACAATACACAGTTTAGTGGACTGTGTGTGTGTGTGTGTGTGTGTGTGTGTGTGTGTGTGTGTGTGTTTGAGCGAGGGATGAAGGGAATGAAAGAGAGCAGAGCAGCGAGAAAGAGAGGTGGGGGAGCAAAGCTCTGCAGCCATAAAACTGATTAATGTTCATGCTTTTCGATTGCAGCAGTGTGTGTGTGTGTGCACATGTGTGTGTGTGCACATGTGTGTATTTGTGTGTGTGTGTGTGTGGGTTCATCTGTACACACTGCCTAGTGTTTTTTTTTTTTTGGCGTTTTTAATATTCACTGAATCAATACGTTGTTTCAGCCACCCTTTTCTCAAAGGTTTAAAAAATAAGATAATGACATTTTTTCATTTGTTTATATCATGTCATATTAAAATCATATAAACCACTAATTTACACCATACAATTTAATGATTCACTTAAATAAGTGGAAATTAAGGATGCTTTTTGGATAACAGAATGGTGAAAAAACATCAAAATTAGCCAATGAGTGATTGCCTGATTGGAGCTGGATGAGTTGGATGTGAGTGAGGATTTATTGTTTTCTACACAAGGTCTTTTATCCTCTTTCGTTTGTGAGAAAAATGTATCATCACTGTCATGCGAAAACCTTGTATCATCCCAAATGTATTAGATAGATCTTTCCAGAGATTGGGTGGGTAATTATACTAATTTAGCCCTTGCCTGGCATTATGCATGGAATTAATAGTATATTTTCACACATCTGCCATTTTTAATTGAAGTGAGGTTGTGATGGGAGGAACTAGAAGACGAAGTCCACACCTAACAATGGCGTGGACCATAAATCTTTAGCTATTATCACGTTTTACCATCGACAATGTAGAAAAATGGGCTGAACTTGGATGTCGTTACCAAGATCAGTTTTGTTAAAAGAATAGAGCAACTAGATAGAGGGGTACATTACTAATATTGAAGATAAGTTAAGGTTTTAGCCACCATTAGCTTACCTAGCTAATGCTAGCTAGCTAGCTAACATTATAAGTCTATTAGCAGCATGAATGGCTTAGTAACATTACGTTTGTGGTAAATTGTTGTAATATAGCCTAAATGGTAGGATAATGTAGCTACAATCTGTATGTAATTTTAATTGCTTTTAGTTTAAATTAACTCCAGCTGTTAGGTGTAGTATTGACAATCAACAACCACATCAACAGCGCTGCTAATTCTGCTAGCCTGATGCTAGCTAGTGTGTCGCTAATGCAGCTAGCCCGACTCATTTATCTTTGAGGACAGATAATTTAATCTCAATGTCTTCATGAGGGCGAGTCACCTGGAATAGTTTTCTCAGCAGAGCTAGCATCTCAGACTGCCTTTACTGAGCTTAAATGAACCAAAAACAACACATATTCTTCCACTGAATACCCAGTTTGTCCAGTAAGCTTAATATTGCAGCAGTAAAAATACAGTTAATGTATTTTGTTAGGGAATCACTTACATTTCCATGAAATTACAGACCAGAGCTCAGCTATGTTTGCTTTGTTTGAACTTAAGTCAAGTGGTTCAGTTCAGTTTTGTGTGAGTGTGTTGGGTGTGCTGTGGGTGGGGTAGGGTTCAGCTCTGTCTCTGTGTGTTGAGGAGTCTGACTGCCTAGTGGATGAAGCTGTTGCAGAGTCTAGTAGTGGATGCTCCTTTATCTTCTGCCAGTCGGCATCAGAGCGAAGAGTCCATGTGAGGGATGGGTGGAGTCATCCACAATGCTGGTGGCTTTGCGGATGCAGTGTGTGGTGTAGATCTCTGTGATGGAGGGTAGAGAGACTCCGATGATCTTCTCAGCTGTCCTCACTATCCGCTGTAGGGTCTTGCAGTCTGAGGTGTTTCTGTTCTCAAGCTAGATAAAGCTAGGTAAATACGGTAAAGCTACTATGATACAATGTAACTCACAAGCTGAAAATAGCTATCCAAGCTTTTCTACAGTCAGTGTTTAAAACAAAAATTGTTTTGTAAATTCTGTGTGATTTCTCATTGATTAGTGCAGGGTTCTGGTGGAACAGTTGTATTATGACAGCAACCATACAGGAGGATTTCTGATAATTACTCATAATAGAATAGACCTGAAAACATTTTTGCTATCTACTCAATCATATTTATGTGATTAAAGCTCTACATCTACAGCATGCTGGGTGTGTATTGCTCCATATACACCACTTGCAGAAGCTAGAGCTCAACTGCTACTGGGTCAGCTAGTCAATATTTGTGTATTCCTTAGAGGGCTTTTAGCATGCAGGAGACATGGTGTCATATCTCTCTCTCTCACACTCTCTCTCTCACACTCTCTCTCATTCGCTCATTCATTCGCTCAATCACCAGCTTGTGATTTAGAATCAGCAAAGCTCAGCTCTCATACAACACTTAATGTCAGATCACTTAACCAATCCTCAGTTACTGGAGGTGAAACTGAACTGAAGTAATTTATTTTTTTTTATTTAAGTGTTTGCTAAAAAATACAATATATTTTTGTCTTTACAAATTGTTTAGATCAATAAGTATTGTTAAACAATACTTTACAGACTGTTTACTTCCCAAGTGTTAAAGTATTTACAGGGTTTGATGGAGGTTTTAGTAAAGTCCTATAAGACAAATACACTGCTCAAAAAAATAAAGGGAACACTCAAATAACACATCCTAGATCTGAATGAATGAAATATTCTCATTGAATACTTTGTTCTGTACAAAGTTGAATGTGCTGACAACAAAATCACACAAAAATCATCAATGGAAATAAAATTTATTAACCAATGGAGGCCTGGATTTGGAGCCACACACAAAATTAAAGTGAAAAAACACACTACAGGCTGATCCAACTTTAATGTAATGTCCTTAAAACAAGTCAAAATGAGGCTCAGTATTGTGTGTGGCCTCCACGTGCCTGTATGACCTCCCTACAATGCCTGGGCATGCTCCTGATGAGGTGGCGGATGGTCTCCTGAGGGATCTCCTCCCAGACCTGGACTAAAGCATCCGCCAACTTCTGGACAGTCTGTGGTGCAACGTGACGTTGGTGGATGGAGCGAGACATGATGTCCCAGATGTGCTCAATCGGATTCAGGTCTGGGGAACGGGCGGGCCAGTCCATAGCTTCAATGCCTTCATCTTGCAGGAACTGCTGACACACTCCAGCCACATGAGGTCTAGCATTGTCCTGCATTAGGAGGAACCCAGGGCCAACCGCACCAGCATATGGTCTCACAAGGGGTCTGAGGATCTCATCTCGGTACCTAATGGCAGTCAGGCTACCTCTGGTGAGCACATGGAGGGCTGTGCGGCCCTCCAAAGAAATGCCACCCCACACCATTACTGACCCACTGCCAAACCGGTCATGCTGAAGGATGTTGCAGGCAGCAGACCGCTCTCCACGGCGTCTCCAGACTCTGTCACGTCTGTCATGTGCTCAGTGTGAACCTGCTTTCATCTGTGAAGAGCACAAGGCGCCAGTGGCGAATTTGCCAATCCTGGTGTTCTCTGGCAAATGCCAAGCGTCCTGCACGGTGTTGGGCTGTGAGCACAACCCCCATCTGTGGACGTCGGGCCCTCATACCATCCTCATGGAGTCGGTTTCTAACCGTTTGTGCAGACACATGCACATTTGTGGCCTGCTGGAGGTCATTTTGCAGGGCTCTGGCAGTGCTCCTCCTGTTCCTTCTTGCACAAATGCGGAGGTAGCGGTCCTGCTGCTCGGTTGTTGCCCTCCTACGGCCTCCTCCACGTCTCCTGGTGTACTGGCCTGTCTCCTGGTAGCGCCTCCAGCCTCTAGACACTACGCTGACAGACACAGCAAACCTTCTTGCCACAGCTCGCATTGATGTGCCATCCTGGATGAGCTGCACTACCTGAGCCACTTGTGTGGGTTGTAGAGTCCGTCTCATGCTACCACGAGTGTGAAAGCACCACCAACATTCAAAACTGACCAAAACATCAGCCAGACAGCATAGGTTCTGAGAAGTGGTCTGTGGTCCCCACCTGCAGAACCACTCCTTTATTGAGTGTGTCTTGCTTATTGCCAATAATTTCCACCTGTTGTCTATTCCATTTGCACAACAGCAGGTGAAATTGATTGTCAATCAGTGTTGCTTCCTAAGTGGACAGTTTAATTTCACAGAAGTTTGATTTACTTGGAGTTATATTGTGTTATTTGAGTGTTCCCTTTATTTTTTTGAGCAGTGTACGTTGGAGTTGGTAAAATTATCATTATTTACCTATTTTGCCCTGTATATATTAAATCTATCATTTCATATTTTCATACTTTACAACATCAATTCAGTATCCTAGTTTTTCATTTTAAATGTTATGCATCAAATTATTTGGAAGAAAATAAAGAACCAGCAGTGACACATTTTAGCAAGAACACGCAGCATCAAACACTTTGATGTTTGTGGGGACGTTCCAACCTGCTAAATGTGTGTGAGTGAGTTCCATGAGGATGATCATGCTTTGTGTCTACAACCATATCAAATGTTAGAAGTACAAGAACCTTAATTTAGTGTTTCATATGATGTTCTTTGAATACTCTAAGAGTCAGACGTATTCTGGCGTTGTCACATTATCCAGGTCTGGAGTTTGTCTGGAAAACCTCAGTTGTTGTAAACTTCTGATATCTGATTTAGTTGTAGAGTTTATTTAACTGTCCAGAGAAGGGGTTTCACTCGATTTTGGAGCAGCATTGCTGTGAGGATTTGATTGCATTCAGTGACAGGAGCAGGTATTGGATGGAGCACCATCATTGCAGGACAGAAGTGAGTTCCACTACTTCACAGTTAAATGCTGGAGTGCTTTATATGCCTCTAGCCAGTGCCTTAAAGCTCACCTTCCTCGAAAATCCGATTTTTCTTGTTTTTTTGTGGAATACAGTAGGTCTCTCCGAGTTGAATGTGTACACCTGCACATTAAACTGTTTTGCAGCCCCCATTGTCTGCAGGAGCTAAGCAAAGAAATCCCCCCTCCCCCCCTCCGAAAAACGGGTGAATTTTGAATTATCTTTCTGCCTACGTAGGCAGAAACTCACAGACCAGCCCACCTTGGCTCGAGAAACTCCCAGAGGCGGAGCTGAAGCGACGCAACATCACCGCTCATCAGTTAGGAGGTGGGAGGCAGTGAGCGGCAGAGCGGTGGAGGGGCGTCGCAGTGCTCCTAGCCAATCAGAGGAGAGATATTTGCATTCTGTTTGCATGTATGAATATTCATGAGCAAAGCTGGAATCCGGTCATTTTGGACACACCCCTAAAACAGTCCATTAAAAAAGAGCTATACAGAGACACCTGAGCACTTTTTTTTTTACAAAAACGGCTCACATGTGATTCATTCATACTAGAGACCACAACTAGACATTTTAAAATGAAAGAAAAAACGACGGAAGGTGACCTTTAATTAAAATAAATAATGACTTAGTTTAAATAAGAGCTTTAATGGAGGAAATAAACACTAATGTAGCTGCATATATCGCTTTTTAGGTCTTTTTTTAAGAGGATACAGTGTGTGTGTGTGTGTGTGTGTGTGTGTGAGAGAGAAATAGAGCCCCCAAAGAGCCTTTATCAGTGTATTAGCATGAGCATTCTCTATAGTGTCTATAATTAAATAATCAGGGATCCCCATCTTTTCCACCCAATTCCCAATCCTTTAAAAATGATGTAATTATAATCCCTAGTGTGTGTGTGTGTGTGTGTGTGTGTGTGCATTTGGATGTAACATTAAGCTGAATGCTGAATGCATTCATTAAAAAGAAGTGTCCACAAACATTTGTCCATGTTGTGTACACACAGTATTGATGCTGATGCTCAGTTTGGCCTCTACATTATGCAATGCTACTGTTTTCATATTTGAAATAACTTATTATTCCCTCCAGTTCTGCATCGTAAATGTGCTATAACGGCTTTATGAGCACAGCTAGCGGGGCTGGATGTAGCGCTTGCCTTGTCCTCAGCATGGCGGTGGATATTTCTTTCCCCCTCACAGAGACGCAGCCAACCACAACTCTCAGAGGAGACAGAATTTGCATAAAAGAAGCAATGATTCATGGGTAGTTCATCGGTCTTTGCCGCCTGCAGTTCTGAGCGCAGAGACACGGAGCACTTCCAGAACACATAATCACACACATGCACATGCGCACACACACACACACACAGTGTGGGTCATACTAATCAAATATTTAGCCGGCTTCATCTGGGAGAGAAAAACAAGCATCTCTCTCTCTCTTTCTCTGTCTCTCTCTCTGTCTCTTTCTCTCTCTCTCTCTCTCTCTCTCTTTCTTTCTCTGTCTCTCTCTCTCTCTCTCTCTCTCTCTCTGTGAGAGCGTGGTTGCTGAAGATAAGATAGAAACACAAATAAAAGCACAAATCCTTTACAGAAGTGTCCCTGAGCTGAGTTTATAATCAGGTTCTTTTGTGATGTATTTAACGTGTGTTTTCACTCATTAAGGCTCGACAGCAGGGAGGCCTTACAGTAGAGATTCCAGCCATCCATAGATGTTCTAAATGAGGAGACTGGCCACTGGCTGAGATGTGAACAGGATTTTTTTTTATTTTGAAACAGAGGAGGATTGAAAATATTATGGTGCTAGTGAAGAAAGTCCCAGCAAATGTGGAGATCTGCGCAAGCGGAGCAGCCAGAATAGGTTATAAGGCATTTTGTGCCTTTTTTTAGCTAAATACTACAAACAATTCATGAGGTTTATCAGAGTTGTCAGTGATTTTATCAGTGTTTAAAATCTGTTTTGAAACAGACTATCAGTTCTGAGTATTTTGGGATGTCTCCCCTTTAAAACGTAGAGGAGCCTTGTTTGTATATCTACAAACTGACCGGCGGCATTGCAAAGATGGCTGCAGAGTAAACATACTTGTGTGACTTGTCTTAAAGAGTTTTTTGAAAGATTCGGTTTACTGTTGTTCTATAGACACTACATTGTTGTGCCTGACTGACAAAACCTGTGCCTGACTGACTGATGAAAGCAGCTGAAATTAGTGTTCTATATAATCTATAATCGATGTTATACATTAATTCAAATGTACAATTTAAGGACAATGTGTTTTTTTATGAAAATTGTTTTTTGTATCAATTCTAACTTCTGCAACCTACGCTCCCTTTTTCTTCCATAGTTCATAGTGACCCTCCTCCAGTGCACTTTCCCCACACACACATGCACACACAAACACAGTGATTGTGAGAAGGATTCATAATCAATTCATCCATTGTGGAAAACACTCAATAATAAACACTCCTTAAAAGTTTTGTTCACAGTAACTTTGTTTTACTCAGTTTTTAGTCACAAACACACGTTCTAAAGGGCTGTGTGTACAGGAGTGTGATGTGAACACATGGGCTTGTAAACAATGTTTTGAATCACTGATGGAGGAAGGAGGAATTTAAGTGAAACCAAAATAAAGTTTAACCTAGTTTTAACCATGATTTTTAGTAGGGAAAGTAAAAAAAATGAAAGTATGATTTTCTGAAAAAAAAAAGCTTATTTCTAGATTTATCCAACATCTTATTCAGCAACTGCCCTTAAGAAGAAATAGCTCTTAACCTCCTCAGACTCTGACATTTGTTTGGTTTGCATTTGTAATTTCTCCTAGCTATTATTTGGGAATAGTAGGACCTAATAAGTATTTTAAAAAATAACCCTTTTCTTTTCTAGGAACTTGTTTTTGCAAAAAACAGACATAAATCAATATTATTATTGTATTTCCAGATTACAAACTGTAATCTAATTTATCTACAGAAAAATTAATGGAAGAACACATATTCAATGATTTTATGGACATTTTAAGTGATGTCAGCACCATCAGTGCTTTAGTGTCTAACCTGTAATCTCCATTACTACACACACACACACACACACATGTATCAGCACACTAATAATAATAATAAACACCTTCATCACTCAGTAATGCACACAAGTTGGCTGATGATCTTTAAACTGTTCAGTTTGGACTCTTTCTAATCTCTAATCTCATAATCAACACTTTAATCCACTTCGCAAAACAGCACTGATTTAATGGCACACACATCCTATAAATAGCAAAATGTGACAAGAGTTCAGGAAACCCTGATGTGACCTACATTCTCCCCCACAACAAAGCACTCTGGGAAATGGAGTCTTTTACCCCATAAGAGCTGCAGCTTTAAAATAGATAACTATCACTGTAACTCACTATTAAACCACTGAACAACTCCAGCATAGCCTTATAATCTAAAGTCTAATCCCGACGAGCAGCTTTTAAATCCTTCAGATCTAAAGCTAATATTAAAATGTGATTCAAGACACTGATCAGAGGTGACACTGCATATCATTCCCCATCTTATCTGATGAATAAATGCCCCTTTTGAAGAAAACTGCTATTTGATCAACCTCTAGATTAAAATTTCACTGACAAGGAGTCTCTGAGTGACTGCAGGAAAAGAAAGCAATCTAACATCATCTCATCTGCTCTGCAAAAGTCTACACAAAGCTTTTTTAATGCTTATTGCCGTGAAATCCACTTTAATAATGTTTTTTTTTAATAAACAATATTGAACTTGTATTTCACAAACCATCCTTAAACTGTAAAATAAACTCAACGCATGCACATAACATGATGAAACAGTGTTCTAAATCAGATAAATCAGAGTGCTGCTGTGCTGTTTTTTGTCGGTATACTTTTAAGCTAAGCTAGTGTTTGATTGGCTAATAATGTCTGTTCTGATGGACAACAAGTCTCAATTAATTTTATGTGCAAAAATATAAAACATAAAAAAGGTGAGAACACATAATGTCCATTGCAGTGGATGCAGGTTCTGAAAGGTTCTGATAAAATATGCTGATATTTATTGCTTTGCACAAATAAAATATACACTACCAGTCAATAGTTTAAACACACACATTATCTTTCATTTTCTTTCTTTATTTGTATTACATGCTACACTGTAGATTAATATTACAAACTATAAACTATGAAGAAACAAATAGCTAATTTAGATTTTATTTCCGTAATTCAGTTCAAATTGTAAAACTCATATATTATATAGATATATTACACACAGAGTGATCTATTTCAAGCGTTTATTTCTTTTATTATTGGTGATTTTGGCTTACAGACAATGAAAACCCAAAAATCAGTGCCTTAGCATATTATAATATAATGTAAGACCAATTAGTACTTTTGGCAGTGTGGGCTGTGTGCCAAGTCCTGCTGGAAAATAAAATCCACCTCTCCATAGAAGTTGTCAGCAAAGGAAGGCATGAAGATCTGTAAGATTACAATAAAAAAAAAAAAAACATTAAATGAAAAAGAGTGTCCAAACTCTCACTGGTGCTTTATAATATTGTTTTCAATCTGAAAATTGCTATTTTGTTTTGGCTTTTTTTTTTTTTAAATCACAGCCAGATTTCAGAATTTTAGATGTCAGATTATTATAAAATATATTAAGATTAATATATATAGACTTTCATTTATTTATAGAAAAAAAACAAGGACAATTTTGCTAATACAAGGTTTATGCATGATAGCATCAGTGTATTACATTAACTCACTATTGTCTTTTATGTGTACCTACTTTTTGATGAATATATGCTGATGTCGTATACATTGTGTGGAACTTTTATCTTTATTGCTATGCATTCTATTAATACTTTTTTTTAACAGATTTATGAATATTTCTTATGGTTTTGTATAGAAACACAGTAATGTCAGAGCACAGTCTGTGCTGTCGGCAGAGGCTGCGAGTAATTATGTGTGTTTCCTCTCCTGCAGTTCATAAACCTGTGTGATTAATCATGACTAACTGCAGCAGACTATGTGATTAAGCTGATATTTTTAGCAGTTATTCCTCCAACACGTTCTGCTGAAGGTTGAAAGTCACGTAGACGCTTGTATGGGAAGCATGACAGAACAGGTGGCAGAACATGGCTGTTATTTTCAGAGCTTCCGAACTGTAATGTTGAGGAAAGTGTTACTAAAAATGAGAGAAACTGTAGCATGAATTAGCAGTGCAGATTAGTGGAGAAGTATAAAGTGTAGAATGACTGTTGTGCTGGGGGAAGTTCAGCAGGTTCATGCATCTTCCATATCATTAGAACCACTTACATAATTTTGTGTAGGTTTCTGGAGCACATAAGAGAAGTTCAAAGAGTTCATTGTCATCTGCACAGTAAGGAAACAAAAATATAAGAAAAATAGAAAAAAAAAGAAAAAAATAAGAAAAATAGAAAAAAAAATAGGGATTTACTATATTGTATCGTACACCAACATATTTGAATATCATGAACAATATTATACCCTGAAAAAAGGTGCCATATCATCCACCACTAATTATCATATCAAGAATAATTCACACTGTTCTCATTTCCCATTATATATCTACAAGAGACAAATGATCTGTCCAGTATCATTTATTTTATTTTAATCCTGGATATATGGAGATATATGGAGTGCATTATTAGTATCATGACATTTTGGATCATTTACTTCTGTTACAAATCTGATACATTTTTTATATTTTTTAATATCTCAGTTAGGGGTGTGCCATTTCATATCATATCATATGCAATAATAAAATGAAATTTTAATTTTGTTACAGTAGTGTATTCTTAAAATATATATATATTTTTAAATCAGTGTTTAGTCACATCGCCAAGAGTATCGTTATTACGAAAATACCATGAAATATTGTGATATTATTTTAGGGGCCATAACGCCCACCTCTAGCAAAAATAAATATATAAATATTAAATTGGCAATATATTTACATTAAGATTGCGATATGTACTTGCACATCATTTTTTATAAACTGAGTGTTCACTTGGTACCTAATATGTGATAGGTGATAGGTGGCACTATAACCAGGCAGGGCTGTTTTAAGCCATTTAGGGGCCTCAAGCAAAATGGACCCCCAGCATGCAAAATCCCACCCCGTTGCTAGGCATCTCTAGCATTCATTTATCCGGTGTAAATTATCACTCATTGCTGTCTGTTTTTTTTTCTTTTCCTCCTCTTTTTCTTCTTTCTTTTCTGGCTTTTCTTGAGGAAACTGCTTTTCATGATTGCTGAAGGTTCATATTTTGCTGGCTGCAGCAATGATGAACCTGACTGACTGGCTGGTTACTGTCAGGAACTAGTTGGAGGAGCCTCCTTTAGGGGGATTTTGATAACAGTGTTGTTGTTCTTTCCTGCATTGACCATCACAGAATTGAATGGAGCGCTCACACAGTTTGTTGTTGCATTCAGTTCATAACCAGTCGTTGTCTAGGGGCTCCAGGTAATTGATTGGTTTGCTTGCCTTGTTGCAACGGGCCTGTAACCACGGATACCTCTGTACTCTTCTATTAATGTTTTGGCTGAGTGGTGTATTGTGTTTTAGAAGTAGCTGTTTCGTTTATGGCACTGTATACGATACTGCTGAACATGCCATCAGCTTCTGAGGTTGAATCTCATCACCATGAAACACAATGTAATATTATAAAACAGACTGCAGTATCTTTCCTTTTTGTGCTGGTGTATACATATATTTATATATGTGTGCATTATGGGCTGTTTGTTTATACTGTTTGTGAATACGAAGACAGACAGACATGGAGAGATCTCTGTGGGATGTCATGAAAACTGAATCAATGACAGGAGACAGAAGATTCTTCCTGGTACCACAATCAATAGCACGTCTGCGGTTACACACTAGAGCTGTCACTACTGATTGTATTAGTAATCAAGTAATCTATTATTTATTCTTCTGATTAATTGAGCAATAAACATTGCAGAAAGAAGGACCTGTATGCATTTTAGGCTATATATTTTAATTTTATTAACTGAAATTCAGGCTTTCAGTTAACAGCTGTGCTGAACTCGTCAAGAGTTAATTTCTTGAATTTCTTGCATCTTAATGTGTTTGAGAGCATCAATTGTAAATTTGTGAAGAGGTAGAGATGGTATACAGTGAATAGTCCTATTTGAATAATGTTTTAATCCATATTATGGCAAGAACTACTATATGAAGAAGGTCTGTCAATCTGAAACATTTCAAGAACTTTAAAAGTGCAGTTGCAAAGACCATCAAAACTGGCTCTCATCAGTTCTTTCCCTGTTTCCAACACAACTAATTATCTCATTAACAAGCTATTTTAGAATTGGGGAGGTGGTGATAAAGCAGGGAATCCACTAAAATTCTCCAGGACCAGGGTTGAGAGATATTGGTCCAAAGTCCACTCATTAGGACTCACCCTTTCAGTAGTGATGCCACAACACCAGGAGAGTGAAGACTAGCACAAGCTTCCTCCGATACATGTGAAGTCAGACTCCGCCTCTTTTCAAGCTGCTGGTGATGCAGTACTGCAGAGTAGTACTCCAGTGTGCTCGGAGGAAAGTTTTAGAGGGATGTGAGGAGAGAGCGCCATCTACCCACCCAGAGAGAGAAAGACCAGTTGTGCTCATACAGGGCTCCAGCAGCTGATGGCAAGCTGCATGAACAGGATTCGAACCAGCAATCTCCCGATTATAGTAGCAGCACTTTAGACCACTGGAAGACTGTGAGCCCCTTTCTGCTTTCCTCCTTTTTCTGCTTTGTGGGCACTAATTTACATTTTTTTGGAGTGCTGTTAGCTGCTTACAGAAGCCCATTAGCCCATTCTAATTGTTGGTATAATTTATAAAGCTTGAAAATGTACCTTGTGTGGCCTTCTCGATGACGATTGAGAACAAGCCATTACAAACTGTAATGTGTAACATAGTAATGTGTTGGTACATCATGGTAAACCTTATCTGAGAGCTCAAATGTTTCCTTTTTTCCAATATGAAATTGTACAAAACAAAATTAAAGCCCAAATCTTACTTTAAATGCTGAAAAGAATGTTTCTGTATGTGTACACTATTCATATTCTCTCATTATATGCTCCTCTCCAGCTCTCTGTCGTGTTACACTCTCGTGTTTGTGGTGATCAATGGGAGAAGTGTCAACACTGTGCTGTTTGCGCTGTGTGTGTGTCTGTGCTTATTAGATACAGTGTGTACATTAGACAGGGTTTTAAATGCCCATTAGATGATTGTTTTTCATTACGCATGGTAGCCCCGTCAAATTCCTGTCTTCCTTTCACTCTCTCTCTCTCTCTCTCTCTCTCCATCCCTCTGCATCTCTCTTTTATCTTTCAGCGTGCAGCCGTTAGCATTGGCACTTGCCTCTCCAGCTTTTGCATTTAGCTTGGCATGTTGCCACCCCTTGATGATTGACTGGCATGTTAACACAGACACACTGACCCAATCTGCAGTGGGGCCCTGACCAACGAACGTTCGGGGTGAAGAGTTAATTTGCATTCTTTGTTTGGGGATGGTAAAAGGAGGAGGGGCTACAGCAGGCCTCTTTCAAACATCTGCATAGGGATGGTCAGTATGGTTATGTATTATGGTGACTGTGAAACAACCTTGCACAGTATAAGTGTATTGATGGTTTTGTCAGTACTTTTAGAACTCCTAACAGCTGCCAGTTGCATGTCTCATAACATGGATTTACTTCACATCTGTACATCATCTGCCCAGAGACTTAAACCTTAAACCTCACCATTTTTGTGCTTTTGTATTGCAAACAGTACACAGCAGGATTAGCCAGCAGACTTTTTCTGAGTAAGGGATCTGTACCTACTGTCCGTGGCAGGTTAGCAGATGAGAGAGATGTAAGACCTTTTTCAAATAATTTTAGAATCTCAAACACTAATGTGTGGCAAACACTCAGCATAAACATTAGGCGTGGCCAGAAACAGCTTATTTGCATAAAAGTGACAGAGCCCTTAAACAGCTCATTCTGAAAGGGACATTAGCCAAAATAAAGCTGGTGAGATCTCTTTATGTAAGAGCGATTTTGTGCAAAGAACTACATGAATGTTTTGCATAGAACATAAATCTATTCTAACTTGTGTAAAAAGAGGTATAATATGTCAAATTTAAGAAACAGTGGTATCGCATTTGTTTTTGATTGGACACGGTTTCCATGTTGCAACATATTTTTGCTTATTTTACATTCATTTGTAATTTAGGGGGGGAGGGAAACATTTTAGGCACTGTTTTTATGTCACAATCATACAAATACACTAGTAACACCCAACCAGCAGAATTGACCACCACATTAACCCAATTACAACAACCTAAAAAAAAAACATAAGAACTGCATAGCGACCACCTAGTAACACTCTAGCAATTACTAAACAACACCACAGCAATGGTCTGACATATCATTGTGTATTCACATGAACCTGGCATTGTAATATGCATCACTTATTACATATTTAACATTTTTCAGGATATTGCTATGCTGAGATTTTTTTAAATAGCAAATTTGAACTGTTATAGTATAAAAAAAGTTTATTTTTATGCATGTGTGGAGTAGATTATTTGATGATTGTTGATTGGTAATAAACTCACAATCCCCGAATAAAAGGGCCAGTGGTTTGGTTATTGTGCCAAGACTTTGTGTTAGAGTGTGGAGCTTTGCTATGAGGATTTGATAGCATTCAGTCACAAGAGCTTTGAATGAGGTCAGGATATTGGATCAGGCACATATCAGTGCTGGGGCATTAAGATCATGCCTGGCATTAGGTATGATATCAAGAGTTTTATATTGGCAGTACTTCTCTAAATAGACTAGACAAGCTCTGTGTGTGTGTGTGTGTGTGTGTGTGCGCGCCAACACACACTGAAAATCTAGATGTTTAGCATCAATGTTTTCATGTTCTTTCTTAAATATTTTATATTTACAAGCTGGTTTATTCAGTAGAACTGTGTTCGAAGGCCTCAGTAAGATTTAAAATATTGATGCATTTAATGTGTTGTAAAAAATATTATTTTTGTCATATTGCCTGGTCTTACTAATTCCCGGATTGGAGAATGTTGTTTCTTGCCATTTGGGTGTGTTGTTTCCTGATAGACAGATAGATAGATGGATGGATGGATGGATGGATGGATGGATAGATTCACACAGTATAAAAACTGCAGCTGTTTTGAGTGATCCACAGAAGTCTGACTTCCTGCAGAAATCTGACTGTATATCATCAGATCTGTCTCTGATCAGAAGAAGTGAAAACGGGTGTGATTTTTGCTTCTAGAAAGTTGGATAGTGGTTGTCCGTAGCAACAGCTCAGAGTGTCTGGCAGTCAGTCTGCTGAGATACATATACTGAGCAACATATGTATGTATATGCTATATACGCCTATACAAATGCACTGCTGCTTCTGTATCCATATAGCATTAGAAATAAATGGAATAGGTGGTCTCCAGTGGTCAACTACATTGGATGGTCTTAACAATCATCAGAAAATTTCAGAAAAACTCATTTTCAGTTTGAGAGGGCTCTTTCTTTTACATTTAGCAGTTTGTTTTTATTGCATTTTTTTCTCATGTTTGAGTTTTTTTTGTACTTTTTCAACATCTGTGACACACCTGAAATTGATAACTCTTCTTTTCCTCCTGCACCTTCGTTTACCAGTGATCTCCCAGATGCACCACACAGTGACATCACTCACTCCTTCACTCCTTTACATGACTGATCACATGACGCCTCCCAGACCACTGAGTATTGTCATCTGAGTATTGATTTCACCTGTTCATATATATAGCTTGCCTGTAGTGTTCTTGTTTCTTTTTTTTGTCTGTGTATGACTATTTTTGTATCTTTGACCATGATTTTGTCTTGCCCCTCCTATTCTGCCTTGTGTTGTTTTTGACCCAGACTGCGTTACCATTCTTAGTACATTAACTGCTTTTTCTATTGGCCTTTTGTCACTGATCTTGCCTGTTATTGATCACGGTTTTTAATAAAGCCTTTTTATTGTTATGTGCACTTGTCTTATCTCTACCTGTACCTGATAATCTGATTCTGCAAATGCCAAGAGCCTGGCAACACAGTATATTAGGGCTGGATGATATGGCAATATATTTCTTAATTTTGGTTGATAAAATATACTTCCAATATCATTATGAACAACATAAAAGCCACCACCTGTCGTGTAAGTAATCATGCTCTGACAGAGCTGGGCAAAATGGTAAAAGTATTATATCATCAACTTAAAGTCATTTTCACAATACACAATTTATCGCAATCACAATATTGTAAATTGCAAAAAAAATGTTTATGATATTGCTGATGTGCCTATCACAGCATATTGTCTATACGATAAGACAATTGATCATGATATGATAAAATATTGATATATTGGACAACTCTACAAAATAATTTAACTATACCAAGTATCCAATTCAAATATATATGGCTATATCACATATCTGTAAACAAGATCATAAATTGTGGTCTTTAATACAGTTTTAATTGTCATAGTTTAAAAAGAAAGTGGGATCTGAGAGCAAAACAGATACAGTGTTTTGAGATTCAGTATAGTACTGCAAAACATAATATTGTGGAGATTGCCGGTTCGAATCCTGATCATTTAGCTTGTCATCAGCTGCCGAAGCCCTGAGGGAGCACATTTGGTCTTGCTCTCTCTGGGTGGGCACAGTAGATGGCGCTCTTTACCCACATTACTCCAAAGTATGATGTCGATCAGTACAGGGCGTCTGTGAGCTAATGTATCAGAACCGAGTCGCTGCGCTTTCCTTCGAGCACGCTGTGATTCTACTCTGCAATGCTTCATCAGCATCAGTTTAAAAAGAGGCGGTGACTGACTTCACATGTATCGGAGGAAGCATGTGTTAGTCTTCACCCTCCTGGTGTTTTGGGGCATCACTAGTGATATGGGGAGTCCTAATAAGTGGGTTGGGCAATTGGCTGTGTAAATTAAGGAGAAAATGAAAAACAAACAAAAAAACATAATAATGTGATACTCAAGTGTTTTTCTTACACGATTTCTTTTAAATACTGTGGCACCCATCTAGAAAACGGATATAGTAGCAACCACCCGGCATCATCATAGCAACCACCTAGCAACCATCATCAGCTCTGGTGGTTTATGATTGGATTGTTGTCTGTGTCTGTGCTTATAGAGAAATGGAGCAGGATCGTAAGAGTAGCAACAAAAATGATATTCTGCTCATTAGATTGCTTTGTATCTTTTAAATGACTGATTCTGCGTTCATTTCTTGTGATAAATGTGGGTGTCAGGCCTGTATTAATTCAATACATGCTGAGTCAGGACTTCATGATATTGACAAGATATCACTCTGTCATTATATTGTCATTATATGATGAAGTAAATTACTGAAGCTTTGATTGTTGTGGGTGTGTAGATGAGGAAAGAAGAGTGGTACAGATTGGTTAGCAGCTATGTTGCAGCTTCCTGCAGCTTACAGTGTGGAACGCAATAATTGCAGCATTGTGCTGTGATGTTGCACATGGAAAATTATACATACAGTATGATGCACAGCCTCAGAGAATTAAGAGAACTGCTTTTAATCCACTATAAAAGAGTATGCATGTGTGAATACATTGTATGGACCAAAGAATTGGGACACATTGTAATTCATATTTTTTTGGAAATTAAAGATAATAAAACTGAGTTTTTTCAGTTTTTATTGGAGTAACTGTCTCTACCGTGCACACTAACCTTCCCACACTGTAATCCCTGCAGCAGAGCAGTAAGGACCTGTAATACAATTAGCTCATTTGACCGAGCAGGCGACCACACTAAACACGAATTAGGTGTCAACCTTTGACCCAGTGGAACTTGAGCCAGTAGTTAAATAAGTGGTACATTTAGGCAGTACACTACTAAAAGACTTCAGATTAGGTGTGTAGACACTTTTTAGATACTTTTTAATAGCGTGATCTCTTAGTGCTCTGATTGCGTTGCTCTACAACAAAAAAGAAAATTCACATTTTGTTCATTTTTGAACTGACACATTAATAATAGAAATATAAAAGGCATATCAGTACTGACTGTTATCAGTACTAGGCCTCAATCAGGATCTCAGTGACTTGTGAAGGGCCATATTGTGATGTTCGGCTGATGGAGTCAGAACATTTTTAACCCTATAAATGTTCTGTTTAAAGGTCTCCTTCTGTTAAATCTGCTTTTTCTTGTTCTTTGTGAAATACTATAGGTCTCTCTGAGTTGTATATGATGCTGCACATGAAACTGTTTCTCAGCCTCCACTGTCTGCAGCAGCTAGTAAAAGAAAATCCTCAGAAATACGAGTTGATCAGAGAGATGTAAGGTGTCGATGTCAACCAGTGAGTTTATAGCCTCGCCCACTTCGGCTCAGGGCTGCCCACTAGCATAGCTTACAGCTTCTGTTTACAGAACTAGTTAGCGTTAGCTATCTTGTGTAAGGAACTATAGGTTTAAATCGGATCTCCGGTTGATTCTATGTTTTACCGAGACCTTAAATATACACTAGAAAACCATGGTTTGACAAGGTAGCACAACTCGACAGAAAAAGACAGGCGCAAAGCATGTGCCGTTTGTGCCAAATTTAATAGAGCAGAATCTGGGGCATCACCGTGGTGAAACTGGCCAAGCACCGAATAACCGTGTCTAAGGTAAGAGTTTAGTAGCGTTATTTTAGCTGTTAAAACGTTAGCAATGCCACGGTGAGATCTTTAACATTGTTACTGGCTTTCTTAACCGCATAAACTGAGTCCAGATCTGGGAGTGTACTTCCTATGATCCTCTGCACTGTTCTCACCTCCCAGGTCAGGTCCTTCCTGTCCTGTACTGCACAGCTGGAATACCGTAAAGTCATCCAGAGACAAAGGATGCTTTCGATTGTGCTTATATAAAAGTTTACAAGTACAGCGCCCTCTATAATTATTGGCACTCCTAGTCAAATGTGTTAAAAGATGCCTTAAAATAAATGTAATTTTTATTGCAGAAGCATAATCTCACTTTAAAAAGCAACCTTCAACTCAAGTGAGTAAAAAAAATCCTGACTAATAAATCATTATTTTTCATAAAATTACCTGTTCCACAATTATTGGCACCCTCAACATTTTTTTGGAAATTATTATAATAATAAACTTTATTCATAAAGCACCTTTCATACATTAAAATTTCTGTACATACAGAGACAATAACCTCAGGATAAAAAGGAAAAAATGAGGAACAAAAAGCAGTAAAAGTGAAGTAAAATTAACAATTAAGATAAGACAATAATAAAAATAGTAAAATGTAAAAGAACAAATACAATAAAATTAATCAAAATTACAAAAGGTAACATAAAAATCTAAACCTAAAACATCAAATGGAAACATAAAAAAATAAATCAGATATTGATGTATAATAATACATTTAAAAAATATATATATTAAAACAAAGTTCAGCTGCTTTTTAAAACTGTTTGCTGATGCAGCTTGTCTGATCTCAACTGGTAAGCTGTTTCTTTTTTTTGGTGCATAAAAACAAAATGCTGCTTCCCCTCTTCTCTTCTTATTAACTTTAGGTACTTTAAGCAGAATGGGAGAGCTTAAAAATAAATAAATGCATTTGAATAATTTGTGTCATTTCTACTGTAGTTTATAAAGTGGATCAAAGTATCTAGGAACCTTTAATAATCTAGTAATTCATCACTTTCTGTTTCCCTGGGGTATAAATATGGTGTTACACAGAGGCCTATTTTTCGTACTCACTCTTAAACATGGGAATAACAAAAGAACACACTATTCAAGTAATGCAGAAGAGTGTCGACCTTCATAAATCAGGCAATGGCTACAAGAAAATAGATGCTCACCTGCAGATGCTCTTATCTACAGTCAGAGCAATCATTAAAAAGTTTAAAACATCTGGAACAGTGACTAAGAAGTGAGAAGGATGATAGGAAAGTAAAACGTTATCCAATGCTCACTGTAAGAGAACTGAATCAAAGGGTGGCATCTTGGGATTACCCAAACAACCATCAGGGAGGCACGCATATATATAATATAATCATAAGCATAAGCATAAGCATAAACGGGTGGAGTTTTAGATGAGACCAAGATACAGCTTTTTGACAACAAACAGAACGCATAGGAGAAGACCCAGGACTCTGGATGATTTAGAGAGTTTGTGCAAGGAGAAATAGTGAAAGATCCCTCTTTCTTTATTCTCTCATTTTGTAAAGAGTTATAGGAGAAGATTAAGTTCTGTCTTGTTGGCAAAAGGAGGTTGTAAAATGTACTAACACCAGGGGTGCCAATAATTGTGGCACACGTGATTTCATTTAAAGGATTTATTTCTTAATGTGTGATTTTTTCCGAACCAAATAAAGGCACTTGAATAAAAGCTTATATTTTTCTTCTTTTTTACATTGTTGTCCTATATTATAAAAAAATGAATTTATTAGAAACCAAAGAACACTTCTTAAACAGGGGTGCTAATGATATGCATAATAATATGTATTATATATGTTGCTGTGGTTGTGGGGAGAGTCCATTCTACTTGAGTTTCCTCAGAAAGAAATGTATTATAGTGGTCATCTTTATGAGGTGTGAGGTGTTAAAAGTCCAGGTGAGATGAGCTGTATGTATTGTGGAGTTTGAGGTACTTGATGTTGTTCACATGCTCCACTTCATCTCCATGAATAAGTAGGGGGGGGCATGTGCAGTTCTTTTAGTTGTCCTGTAGTCCACAATGATCTCTTTAGTTTTGGTGGTGTTCAGAACTAAGTTCTAATCTGAGTTATTATCTGAGCACCGCTGTACCAGGTGGTGAATCTTCTCTCTGTAGTGAGTCTCATCGTTGTTTGATATGCAGCCTATTACTATGGTGTCTGTCATCAGCATATTCACAGAGGTGCTTAAAAAGTCATGTGTGAAGAGGACTGGACCGAGCACACAGCCCTGTGGAGTACTGGGGTCAGTTCTATTGAGATATAATCAGATATTTCAAGGTGTGAAGAGGCTGCAGCTTTGTAAGCCCTTGAGATGTTAGTGTAGACCTGCTCCTGTCAGTTATTGCCTCTGGTTGGTAGGTAATGTTTTGTATGAAGGTATGAAAAAGTCATGAAAAGGCCTTGAAAATCATGAAAATGCATTGGTTAAAAAGTGAAAATGCAAATAGTGACACACAGTAGCTCACAGCTTTAGTTTAGAATCTGTGTGAACCCTAACTTTTTGTGGCACATTGTAACAGGTCAAATATTTCTTAAAAGCTGATGTTTTTAATGTAGCAGCACAGTTTTTGATGATACAAGTAAGCTGTGGTCAAATTGGCTCATTCATAAAAGCTAAACTTGGTAATATAACTAAATAAATACCCTTTTTTATGTGAGTCTAAATCATCTTAATCAGCAGTGTTGTTGTTGAGCTGTACCTGGATTTACACTTCTAGAACATGAGCTCTTTTGCCTTTGTGAAATGTTCCCACCCAGAGTAAACCCCCACCTGATGGAAACCCTGAATCTGAAAGGGCAATTCTTTTTCCATGGAGTGCATCTTAACTAGTCTGAATAACAATAGAGATTCGGCGAGCGCACTCACTGTAAGACAAAGGAAGAAGCTCATAATGAAGGAAGTGAGTGGTGAGAGACAAAACAATGGTTGTGAGGTTCAACTGCCACCAGCTTCCTGGAACAAAGGCCAACTGGCTCCTGTTGGATCCCAGCAGATGCACAAAAGGAAGCACGAAAGGAAAAAAAAAGGTTAGATAGTAGCCATATTTGTGTCAGACTCCATCCTTTTCATTGGGAATGAAAATGTAGAAGTTCTCAAAAAACATTATGCGCTTATATATTTGGCTAACCTCTCGTGGTGTAATTTTTATATAGATACGAGGGTTTAAGTTTCAACTTAAGCTTTTTACTTAAGTAAAAGTGTAAAAGTACTGGATTTAAAACTTAATACTTAAATTATAAAATTAGAAAAAAATAAAGTCACAAATAAAGCTTTCTTTAAATAAGCTTTAATAAAACTTTGGTCGCACCACAGATTCCTATAATGCACTACCCCCCTCCTCAACACAATTTTTTCTAAAAGCCATAAAAGTTATAATGTTATATTAAATTGTAAATAATGTTAATACATTTCAGATGCCCTAGGATGTTCCCTGTTTCAGCTGCATATATGCCCATATATGAAAATTAATGCATTTTAATAGGTAAAATCTAAATATAATAAAGAAGCTTACTTGGACTAAGTTTGTTAGGAGTTCTCTTAAATCTCTGCACGGATCATCTTCATACTAGACTACATACATCTGCTATGTTCTTGCTGGAGTGTGGGGGGGGGGGGCATGACGTGTGCAGGGGTGATGGATCACAGTATGAACCAATAGGGTGTCAGAATGGTACATGTTTATACCTATTATCCAATCACAATCAGGTTCACTCTACCTGAATGGAGAGATTTATCTGGATAGGGGTTTTATTGAACGATGAGAAGCCAGAAGAAAAACAAGCTGAAATAATATAGGAGTAACGAGGCTGTTTTTAAAATGTAAGAAGTAGAAAGTTCAGATAATTGTGTGAAAATGTAAAAATAATTACTCCAGTAAAGTAAAGATAACCAATATTTCTTCTTCTGTAAGTATTACTCAAAGTTATATTTTAATGCCAGAAATAACTAAATGCTTCAGTATGCTCATATTGTACAGCTTCACAGTATTTCTGGGTTTTTCTGAGGTACGATGAGTTTTATTTTACTTCAAAGGATGATAAGAAGCATGTTATGAAATGTGAGGCAGGTTCTGTTTCTCTAAGCTGCTCACGTAGCCTTTGTGTCATCCCACTGTGCTGAAGGTTTCAATCCCACCTCCTGCTCATATGCATTAGAATGGGTCACTCAGACACAGCTGTTGTAAGAAGTGCTGACAGCTGCAGGCAGTTGTCGTTTTGGTGGCTGTGGATCTGGGAGCTGGAGAGAAACGCTGTGGAAACGCTGTGGGATTGAACCTCCTGTAAAAACTGCTTCTCAGAAGCACGTTTAGAGCTTGGGGTATGCTATCTAATGTTTTTGTTTTGGCTGGACTCTGGACTTTTCTCTGTATTGTATTGTTTACTTGCTGCCTCCTACTGTTTTGTGATTGATTAGCTGTAAGTGAGTCATGTGCTGTTTTTCTCCTCAGCGCTGATAAAGACTCAGAAAGCTTGTAGATGATAAAATGCTGTAAACATGGCTAATATTAGGCTTTTGTTTTGCTTGTATTTTACAACTTTCCTTTCTTGGCATATATACTCAGTATCTTTTACTCAGTATCTTGTGATTGATTAGGAAAAAGTGAGACATTTCTTTCTTGTTTTATTACATTTTGTTAACTAGCCTAAAAATGCTAATGCTAAAAATAGCAGCTAGCGTTAATGTGGCTGTGTTTATGTTTTGGTTACTCTTATAGGGGCTCTTCTCTATGTAAAGCTCACTGGATATATGGTAGTTTTACTATAGACACTGAATTTTTTATTCTTATCTAATATGTTACCTTTGATTTACCTTGTTGTTTTAAATTCTTTAAATAATAACAAGTAATATAATGTATATAATGTAACTTTAAAAAAAAATCCTAATAAATAGGGCTGGGTATCAATTTTTTTTTATTTGATACTGTAAATTTGAGACTGATATCCAAACAATACTTTTTTGATACCTTTTTCTTCTTTTTCTTGTAGCAAAAAAACAATACAAAAAGCAATAATTATTTGTACACAATGTATTAATTTAACAGCCGACATGCTTGTTTCATGTAAGATATAAAAATAAGGTTTTAAACGTATTTAAATTAATAAAAAATAATTTAAATAAGTTTAAATGATTTAAATAAAACAAATACCTTTTTTATGTCAAATTTCAATACCCATCCCACTAATAATTATTATTATTATGTTTTTTAATATTTATGTATTAATTACTGCTGTAAGACTTTGTTTTAATGTAGCATTCCTTTTATATTACTTTATCTTTACTTTATATTACTAAATCTATATTGTGGCCTTTACTATGAGGCTAATGATGCTAACATAAAGCAAATTTCACGGCTGATATCACAGATTGCCAAGTGCATCTGTAAATCATTACATTTTCCTCAAATCAAATATAGTTGTCAAATCTGTGTGCTGTTATCTGTAAAAAAAAAAAAGTAATATAATACAGGAAATTGACAAATCCTGCACCTAACAGCTGGGGTTATGCATAGGGCTCAGCCAGGATCTACTACTCACTCAACTAACAACAATAGCAAAACCACTACAATCTGATACTGGCTCGACAAGAATCCAGAAGCACAGCCTAACACTATGTTCATGGTCCATTGCCTCAACTGCCAAGTAACAGACCTACCAAAAACTAACCTATGAACAAACAAAATCCCTCCTTAATCTAAGCTCACTTCCTTTAACTATGACAACACACTTACCTAAGCACAATCACACACAATAAATCACATTATAAGTTGCGTGAGCAGAACACAGCAACCACCACCATCTGATACTGGCTCGACAAGAATCCAGAAGCATAGCGAACTATGTTCATGGTCCGTGCCTCAACTGCCAAGTACTCAGACGTCTACAAAAACTCATGAGACAAATTATTACAAGAGCAGGACCACACCAATCCCCTTCATCCAAACTCTAACACAAACTTCAGTGCAAGCTCTTCTCAGGGGTCATCAGGCAGGCACCTTCCTTCGTCAGTGTTTCGCTGAATTAGGCCCACGACACCTCCAGAAGGCTCAACAGTGAAGTCTGGCGTCCCAGACCCACCCCCCTCCAAGCCTGCTGTAGAAGCACAAACTCATTCCCTTCCCCACGTAGCCTCAGCCCTTCTGAACCACAACCACTGACTAGATCTTTCAGCTACATCTGACAACTCCTTCACTACAGTCCTTAGCACACAACCTCTAATTCCGAATTCAGACAGCAGTCTTGTGGCAGACTTCGCAACAAAGCCTCTAGTACCTACCTCTACCGGTCTAATATATGCTTGCCCCCCACGCTCTCTCACCTCAGCCACCAAGTCTGTATACTTCAGCCTTTTCCTTTCATAAGCTCCATCTACCTCGTCTTCAAACGGAACAGTCAGCTCTATAAAATACACTATCCGCTTACTTTCAGAGTACAACACTACATCCAGCCTCAAGGTTGTAACCAGAATGCACTCTGGGATCTGCAGTTTACTACCTACATCCACTAATAACTTCCAATCTCGTGCATTGGCCCACTTACCCGCAGTTTTCAAGCACTGTGCTGTTTCTCCACTATGCTGCCCCTCACGCACAAACGTGATTACCCTACTGCAACCTACCACGGGCATGTTATTAACTTCTAACCGTTTCTTATCAAGCGCACCTGCAAGAGATCTAAGTACCTGATTATGCCTCCATGTGTTGCGCCCCTGGGATAGACTCACCTTACATGCCGACAAAATGTGCTTCAGCGTGCCACTTCCTGCACATAGCTTACAACTTGGATCCTCACCCACCCACTGAGCAAGGTTTTGTGGCGTTGGCAGAACATCATATGTAGCTCCCAAAAGAAACTTTATACGGCCTGTATCCAATCCCCATAACTCTCGCCAGGTGATTCTCCGCTTCTCTACACTTTCCCATCTCATCCACTGCCCCTGTTTATTTCACAGATTAAAACCTGTATTTTGGCCATTTTCAAGGCAAGTGTGTGTTTAGTTTGTTTCCTTGTTTATTTGGTTTCTGCTCAATCCTAGCTGCTGGTCAAAAGCTTCCAGACAAAACAAAGACTCTGAGTTTGAGTCGCCATCCAGGTTTCTAAAATAGAGGCCAGCATTGTTTTTATTAGGGGACTAGGGTGGCATTAAGGGAGTTGTGCTACCTGTCAATCCGTGCTACCCTAGTGTATATTTAAAGGTATAAATACCAAAAAGCACCATATCAGAAAATGCTCCTGGCAAGTCTAGGTAAGACATCTAGATAGGCTAAATCACTGTACCAGGTAAATTTAAGGTCATATAGATTATTAGAAATCAAAAAGTTTTATTATCCATTTACAGTTTTGTAACTATTAAGCAGGTTGTTTAATGCACCCAAGGAAAACTGAATTACCTGAAAAACACATAATGTGGGTCAGCTTATGCACGGTACCTTTAAGAAGCACATATTGATGGGTAGCACAATTCTACAGTACACCGGAAATAGCTATGTGTATCAATCTTGATAGCTTCTTACACAATATTGCTCAAGAAGATTAACTAGCTAGCATTAAACAGAACCCTTTAATTGATTTTGTGAGTAAATACTAAAACACTGAGATAATAGGAAGCTCTAGATATCCGTTAATTAGCATTAGATTTCGTGTTTTACCGGTTCCCTTGTATTAATCACTTTTATTTTGACATGTCTGTTTGTATGTGGTTTGCATTGCCAACTTTTATTTTGACACAGTTGTGATGCCACTGCCGTCCATGGCCAGGAGTCCAAAACAGTCCAAGAGATCATAACTGACTCTCTCACAGTATTTCTCTAGCTGATAGTAACAGTTACAGAATTGGGAGTTAGTGTTCTCCTCCAAGCGTGTTGAGCTTTCCAGTGATCCAAGTTAATTAGTGGCAGTTGGCTCTGTTCATCCAGTCCTCAAATATTTGCCATCTCTAAACTTTCCTTTCTCTCTCTCTTCTCTCTGCAGGTACCACCCGCCTCCCCCGTGACGGCGAGGTTCCAGGGGTGGATTACAACTTCCTGTCCGTGCAGGAGTTCCTGGACTTGGAGCAGTGCGGAACCCTTTTGGAAATAGGAACTTATGAGGGTAAGCAGAAATGCTTGTGCCAGCTGTGTTTAGCATTTACACATTACACCTGCATCAGCAACATCACACACCACCCTGCACTGATCTGCTGGGCAGGGAATGGAAACGGCTGCTGTTGGTACACAGATGTCATAGAGTTCAGACACATTTGTACAGACTGAGAGGAGAAGTTTGGCTTGTGTGGCCACAGTTGGATAGGAGGGGTAGAAGCACACACACACAAATAATGAAGCATGCTGTCCTCACAGTTCTTCTGGTGGGTACTGTCTCTGGCTCTGAGGTTTAATCTGTCTGCTACTGTGTATGGGCCTGGCATCTCTCTCTCTCTCTCTGTCTCTGTCCTAGTTCAGTTAATTCATGAGTATCTGCTTTATTGGCATTATATTTGTATTGTAAGATTTAAAGCTATGTTCACACTAGCCTGGCATATTGATGGTGTATTTAGATCAGTGGTACACAAAGCATCCCAGGATGCTTTGTATTCTAACAAGATGACCTCATTTATCTATAAGGTTTCCTGTATCTGTAATTTCCTAGCATTACATCGGTTAATGTTTAGTGTTTTACATGTTAGAACCTGTGTGTAAGCTACACTTCAGTCCTTCACTCTCAGAATTACAGTTTTATCATTATTATCACCAGTTTGACTGATCTGTACTACGGTTAATAGATAAATAAGGTAGTAAACACTGTAGTTCACTGCTCGACTGCTTTTCCTCTGTGTAAATTCCGATTCTGAGATTCTCAGTAGGATAAAATACTGTATTAACCAGAAACAATAATCAGTTAAAATGCTTATCATAATAGTAACTTACACACTGTAAAAGAGTGGAGTGAAGAACAAATGGTGAAAGATATGAGGACATGTACAGGGGTTGGACAATGAAACTGAAACACCTGTCATTTTAGTGTGGGAGGTTTCATGTCTAAATTGGAGCAGCCTGGTGGCCAATCTTCATTAATTGCACATTGCACCAGTAAGAGCAGAGTGTGAAGGTTCAATTAGCAGGGTAAGAGCACAGTTTTGCTCAAAATATATAATACACACAACATTATGGGTGACATAGAGGACAAATTGTTGGTGCACGTCTTGCTGGTGCATCTGTGACCAAGACATCAAGTCTTTGTGATGCATCAAGAGCCACGGTATCCAGGGTAATGTCAGCATACATTAACTGTGGACGCTGTAAGACTAAGCAGTCTGAAAGGGATTTTCGGGTGCTAACCCAGATCCAGTATCCAAAATATATAAAATCACGGCAGAATTCAGTGTGCACCTCAACTCTCCTGTTTCCACCAGAACTGTCCGTCACCACAATAACTTATAGTGGTCTAAAACCAGGTGTTTCAGTTTCATTGTCCAACCCCTGTGTATGTGTGTGTGTATTACACGTCTTGAGTACTGTGTATAAATAAGTTTGTGTGCAGTAGCTGCATGTGTTCCTGTGAAATTTGTAGGTTGTAGGTGGTAGTTGGAAGTTTTAGTTTAGTCATTGGTGATACACAGTCTACAAGGTTTGAGAAGCACTGATCTAGATTGTACCCAGATTAAGTTTTGATCATCTGGACAGCCAGAAACCACATGAAGTCTCATTTGCAACCCATGTAGATATGATTGTGATGTCCAAACATGCAAACCCAATCTGATCACTTGCAGATCTGATCTGATTAATGACACAGATCCACTTTACTTGCACTATATGTCTGAATGTTTGTAAACACACCTTCTATTAAAGGCATTCAACATACATTTGACGTCTAGTCCCTGTAGAAAAATAAATAATGCCGATTAAACCTATTGGCACCATGCCTAACGCCAGGCTTGGTCTAGAGAGCTGTGGAGAGCTGTAGAGCAGCAGAACTGTGTTCTCCACACAGTACTCAATCCAATTATTTTGTTGTATTGAATACTTTATTTAATGAGACAAAAAAAATATTTATTTTGTTTCATTGCAAATTTTTGACCAATAAAAACAGTCAGATCAGTTTTTGTGTCTGTGTGTATAACAGAACCCACTCTAAACAGATAGCTTTAGCTGTTTTGACAACTACTGATGTGTTATGATTATTTAATAGTGTGTGTGCTATGATTTCGTTTTCAAATATAAATAAAATGTGTGCATTAGTGTTTTTATGTGCTGTTCATTTCTGGGTTAGGATCTTTTTTGTTGCACAAGTGCAAGCAAATTGCTTGGTTTTAGAAGCACTGAAAAAAACAAATGTTTAATGGAGGAGTGGTTTAAATGCAGTCAAAGCACAATAACCACAGATATGGTATTGTAAAATAGTTTAACCCTGCAAAATCTAAAGTTTTTATTAACATCTGAAAAGTTCCTTACTGTGGCAGCTGAGAATCATGTCTGTTATTGGTGCCAAGAGGATTCCAGAGGGTGCTGGAACTGGATTAAAAAGATAAAAAAGATGCTTTATCAATTGAAAATCCTGGTTTGATCTTATTGGTTCCTCTGGACCAGATTGGGTCATCCCTAGAAAAGTTTAAGGTACAGGTCCATGTAAAAAAAAATACATCATTGAAAAGTTGCTTTATTTCAGTAATTCAGTTAAAGATGTGAAACTCGTATACTACAAAGATGATTATGGCTTATAGCCAATGAAAACCCAAAAATCAGTGTCTCAGAAACCAATTGGTATTTTTGGCAGTGTGGGCAGTGTGCAAAGTCCTGCTGGAAAATGAAATCCACATCTCCATAAAAGCATGAAGTGCTGTAACTGATTTTTGGACTTGATATAACACAGTGGATCAACACCAGCAGATAACATGTCTCTCCAAATCATCACTGATTGTAGAAACTTCACACTAGACCTCAAGCAGTTTGGACTGTGTGTCTCTCCACTCGTCCTACAAACTCTGATCCTTTATTTTCAAATGAAATGTAAAATTTACTGATGGTCAGTGATGGTTTGGAGAGTCATGTCATCTGCTGGTGTTGATCCACTGTGTTTTATCAAGTCCAAAGTCAGTGCAGTGTTTCATTTTTTTTGAGAGGCACCTTCACAGGAAGTTTTTTTACACAGATATGTGTTACTGGTCTGCAATAGGTGTGTTTGTGGTTGGAGTTTGATGTGAGTTTTATGGAAATACTAAAAAAAAATCTAAGAACAAAAACTGTGAGCAGCTGCAGATCTTTTCATCAAAGGCATCAACAACATGTGTGAGTTTTAATTAAACCAGTTGTTGTCCTGCTGGATCTGTTTTAGCTGGTCTGTGCAGCTCTGTTTGTGAGCTGGTAGCGAAGACTTTTTTCTTTTCTACTCACTTTAAATCTCAGTGACTGACTGAAGCTCCGCCCCACACGTCTCCTCCTGACAGATACAAGGGTACGTTCCATCAGAAGTTTGAGTTTTTAACAGGCAGCAGAGTGTAATTTTGACGTATTGCCCGGCACTGATGTCTGCTGTTTGTCAACACAGCATTCATATTGAAATCAATTGAACAGGTTTTTCATGTATACAGAAGTGCCAGGATGAATAAGGTCTTAACAAATAGACAAAACAAAGCTGAATGATTAATAAATCTAAGCTAAGTGCCATCAAAAAGTCTTTAGGTAAAGTGGGAAAAAAACTTGTTTATGTACGAAGCTAAGAGTAATATTAATCAGTTGTATGTATTTATATCTTGATTTGGGCTATATATTAACTGAAGATAACACAGGGCCCTCTATTTTAGTATTCTATAGCACATCGGTCAATTGCATATTGCGCAGCTGGATTTAGGGCGAGTCTGTGTGTCTTTGATAACGTGAGAATGTAAAACATATGCTTGCATGGCTTAAAACGTACAAAAGGCATGTGCTAATTCTCTTAATTAATCATGGGTGTGTTTTGGGCGTAACATGAAATAAACCATTCAGTGTGCCAGTTGTCATTCCCTTTAAGAGACAGGTTTTTACTCTTTTGGATGTCTCAGTAGAGGATACTGACGTGCTTGTTCATGCTGTAAAGGTATGCAAGCAGCTCATTTAAGGGAACAGCATGTTTTTTTTTTGTTGTGACTATTTTAATCAGTCAGGGTTTTAATCAGTCAGTGGCGTACCTGTGTTTTTCACCACCAAAATAGCAACACGCCAGAAATGTACCTGAACACACCTCACTTCCAGACCACCACACCCATCAGTGTAGATATATTCCTAAATGCAGATGCACTTTTAAGGGCACGGGCACGAGACATAAAAATAGACTGTTGACAGGGTGTAAGATAGAATGAGTATCACAACGCGCCTTGTGCAGGATGTACGGCCCATATAGTCTTCTTGTCTACTTAACACTACCAGTTGTTCTGTTGTTGATGATGATGATGATGATGATGATGATGATGATACAGCTTTATTCAGAAGTATCAGACAAGCTCAGACACTGACAGTAGCCAGACTGGAGCCTGGCACTGATGGTCCACACCATGGCCCAGCACCATGGTTGACTCGACAGCCCAACCTGAGCCCCACTCGCCTCTTAACTCAGGGTCTAACTACTTAAAAATACAAAGTGGGCAGGAACAGAATGTTTATAAAGAAACCAAATATGGTCAGTTTTCCAGATAAAATCAGCTAAAATCACAGCTAAAATCAGATCTCCAGCAGACCTTTGGAACAATATATTGATAACTATCTAAGGTCTTTATTGATTTCACCTGGATCAAGAAAGCCCAAAAAGCATGTGACATCAGTATTTACACAAAAATGTTTATACTGGTAAATATAAGACAATAATACAAGACATTATCCTACACATTCATGAATTGTAACCTGACACGATGGCTTTGGAATGTCCACAACTGTGTGTTTTATGAGGTCTTATCTTGTGTGTAAGTGAGTTTGAGCACTGGCTAGGAGGCTCATGGCATGCTGACATGAAATATAAGATTCTGTAATATTACTTCACTGCTTTAGTCCACATGTTTATTTAACCTCTGTTGACCTTGTATACATTAGCTTTTCCAGAAATGCATGTGTAAAGTGTGTCAGTTTTTAGTGGCTGCTCAAAGCATGAATTAGGGCGTTTTCACTCCAGCACTTTCAGTACTTGCAGCCGATGTGTACGTCTGCGCTGCACATTCTGTGTTTGAAAGCACAGCGTTCTGTGTTAAAACAGCTTTAAACTGCACAGATATACATGCTGGAACTCAAAACCGTCTCTCTATATTTACTTTCAGAGGAGACAATGTGCTTGTGTGGTTTATTGGTATGTATTTCGGTGCGTTTAAGTTTATGCCTGTGTGAAACCAAACCAAACAGAGGGAGAAAACTCACAAACTCATCAACTGATCCAGACCATAGAAACAAACTATGTGAAAACGCCCATAAACTTCCAAACTCTAGGGGGAGGCCAGAAGCAAGAAATACAAATTCTTGTTTATATTCTTTTGCTTTAAATATGTTGACAATAGCATTTAGCATAATAATAATAATGGAACTATATTAGTATATTTATAGAATTAGGGTCATAATAATTCTGATAATTATTATAACAATTACTGGCCATTATTAAGTTCTATAGCTGCCTGTTACAGCTGTAAGAAGGCCGCAATTTATCTACCTTTAAACCAGCACTGTCAGAACTGACCCATCATGCAGCCATTAATTTAACAACTAAATCTAGTCTAAAACCACCAGCATCCACATCTGGCTCACTTCAGGGCCATCATGGTAGTGGTAAGTAGACCACAAGTGAATGACAGGCCTGGCCCAAGTTCTGGCTACATTGTATATGTTGCTATCAGGGTAGGAGTGAAACTGGTACATGGGTGTGAAATACTTCTCAGACCTTGAAATGATTAATGCTTTCATATTTAAATCGCGTTTAAAGGTGACTCAGATTTACACCTGCACTGTTATGTGCATAAGCCTGAATAATCTGAATCCACTCTGTTTTAATTCAGTTTAAACTTGTTCTGACAGGTGAAGTAAAAAACAATCATTTTCTGGTTCCTTTGGCATCTGTCAAAGAGTGGGATGATACAGATGCTGGGCAGTCAGGTGTGATGTTGATGTTGATGTGTTAAAAGCAGGAGAAATGGGCAAGAATCTAAAACATTTTGACAAGAACAAAATGTTTGGACACACCTTCTCTTTTTCTATGGGTTTTCTTTATTTTCATGACTATTTACATTGTAGATTCTCACTGAAGGCATCACAACTATGAATGAACACATGTGGAGTTAACATAAAAAGGGGAAATTAATATATATATATATATTCTTGTTTCTTCAAAATAGCCACCCTTTGCTCTGATTACTGCTTTGCACACTTTTATCATTCTCTCAATGAGCTGCAAGAGGTGGCCACCTGAAATGGTTTTCCAACAGTCTTAAAGGAAGAGTTCCCAGAGGTGTTTAGCATTTGTCAGCCCTTTGCCTTCTTCACTGTGTGGTCCAGCTCAACCCAAACCATCTGGATTGGGTTCAGGTCCGGTGACTGTGGAGGACAGGTCATGCTGTAACTCCACATGTGTTCATTTATAGTTTTGATGTCTTCAGTGAGAATCTACAATATAAATAGTCATAACAATAAAGAGAAACACATTGAATGAGAAGGTGTGTCCAAACCTTTGGCCTGTATTGTATGTCTGATTGGTATAAGGCTGATACTCATGAAGATGCATGAAGCAAGCGAACATGGTGTGAACATGGTGTCTGTCTCTTTAAGTGTAGTCTTGTGTTATTAGATGCTTTGTGACATGATTAAAGCCATTAATAAAGTAAATAATATGACAAATTCATATGGCAGCGCTAAATAAAACAATGAAGATCTTTCTTTCTATCCCTCTGTCTCCATGTGTCAAACACTTTTGGTGTTTTTCAGACGTGAAAGTGGAGAATGAGAGTGTTTGTTAATTTGTCTATATATGATCATACAGTTTGTTTTGGTTTCACACCAAAACAGTTGAATGAAAAACGATATATATAATGTATGCTTGTTGCTGATGCTGGTTTGTAGAAAGGTGTGTATTGGACGTAGATCCTAGATGGGTTTGTCAAGATGCCTTTCCAGATGTTTTGTCGAATACTGCCTCCCTGCCAGTATCCAACACATTTTCCAGTCTGTTCACATCGGCAGAAAAGGCCTAGCAGTATTCTCTTAGATTTCTTTTATTTCTGTTTATAAATAAAGGTTAATCTACAGTCACAGTAGATATGTACATCACCAGTGTTATTTGTTGTATCTGAAGAGGATTTTGGAAAAAACACTGATTCTTTTTCTTCTTCGATTGTTTATTTAGTGATGATAGTCTGTCTCAGCTTCATTTAATTGGTCAGAAAATCTGAAGCATCTAAATAGGTGCTTTCACACTTCTGATGAACCAGACTGAAACCCCCACTGGCATCAAATTTTACCATTTTGGCCCATAGGTCTGGACCGTGGTTTGTGACACCTGCTTCTGATCTGCTATTTTGATTCAGACCAAACTGGAGGTCCTAAGCAATTCAATTAAATTTTATTGACATTATATATATATATTTAAGAGACAACTTAAAAATGTTCCTTTGTTTTTACCTAATTGAAAACCTCTGGAATATAATCAAGAAGAAGATGCCATCAAACCAAGCTGAACTGCTTGAATTTTTGCACCAGGAGTAAAGGCATAAAGTTATCCAAAAGCAGTGTGTAAGACTGGTGGAGGAGAACTTGTCAAGATGCATGAAAACTGTGATTTTATTGGAAAACCAGGGTTGAATATGAATATGAATTTGTTTTCCTTGCATTCTTTAAGGGTCTGAAAGCTTATTTTGTTATTTCAGTCATTTCACATTTTTTGACAACAAATGCTCTAAATGACAATATTTTATATTTAGAATTTTGGAGAAATGTCTGTAGTTTTTAGAATAAAACAACAATGTTTAGTGTGAGTAGGTGATGGGTATATTTTTAATGTTAATATTAAAGAGATAATGTGGAGCCATAGCTAATGCAGAAACAGGTTCTGCAAACAAAGTAGATGTAATCCTCCCTGAAGTTAGAACAGTTTGGAAGAGAAATGATTGGGGACAGACTGCAGACTGCACTGCAGTATTGGCTCTTTGACACCTCGACTCAATCGCTGGAGATACAGTAGAAAGAGCTGGAAGTTAAGCAGTAGCTGTCTGACTTCTATTAATGTGCATATGTATGTGTGTGTCTGCCAGTCTCAGGCCAGAGAAAAGCCTCACTGCGTTCCTTTCCAGCCGTACCGTTCCTGCCCACACATTGTTCCAGACCGTTCTGCTGCTCTACAGCACAGGAAGATCGCTCTCTCTCTCTCTCTCTTTCTCTCTTTATATTCTTCTGCTCTTTTTTCTTCCTCTCCTCCCAAACATTAATGTCCTCTCTCCCTGCTTAGGTAACTATTATGGAACACCCAAACCACCCAGCCAGCCCCGCTGCGGGTCAGTGATTTCCCAGGATGCTTTGCGAGACGGCCTTCCTGGCTCCCAGAATTCCACGCCCAAGCGCACCAAGTCCTACAATGATATGCAACATGCTCGAGTAGTGCCCGTTGAGCCGACGGAAGATGCAGACTTCACCACAGACATGAACAACACATTTACAGGTATGTTTCTATAGCCTTATTTAAATGTTTTCTGGAAAAAAACCTAAAGATAATGCTCAGTCCTAAATAGCATGTCAAATATCATGACCACCTTGTTACTGCACTCACTGTTCATCTTATCAGCTTCATAGACCATTTAGACGTTATTTAATGTAAATAAGTGTTAATAATTAAGAGCCCTATCTTCTGCCCTGTGTAAGGCATGTTGCAATGCCCATTGCTATCTTTACACCTCGCCAACAGTTTCCACCTACGTCAATGGTTAAATAGCAGTGGTGCTTTTGAATATATCTAGGGCGGTGTTCTGGAAGTGAGGCATATTGCTCTCTTGGCAACAGAAAACACATTTGCACCACTGACTGAATACACCCAATGCTATCTTGGCAGTGAATTGTCAACACAGGTGCAATGCCCAAAACTTGTACTATTCCTGCTTTTTTACAAACACATGAGCATACAGCAGTGCACAAACTCAACCTTTACATCAACAATAAACAAAATAATGAGCTTGAAAAAGCAGGTTAGTTTCCTCTCCTGAGAAGTGTTGGACAAGTCCAGGTAGCTGCATTGTTAAAATAGCAATTTGCCAAAGTCAGAGCACACCTGGCTCTTAAAGATAATGGTAAGTGGAAAGTGGAAAGTGACACGCTGATTGGTTCATTATGCGTTTTGAGTCACACAAGGCATACTTTTCCCATCGTTACGATAGCAACGACACACTGACATGCCCTTAATCAAGCTGCACAGTTCGCATTTGATGGCTCGCCTATAAATCACTAAAACAGGGCCACTTCTGCATTATTTAATGTGCTACTAATGTGCTACCTTTGCAAATGAACAACAGTGCAGAGACCCATCAATACTGATGTACCATCTCATGTTTTTAATGTATTGTAAATCATATTGCAGTCAGAGCAAGCAACAATATACAGTAATCACAATACTAGTGTTTTTATCCTATGCCGTGCAGCCTCAGTGTGTGTGTGATCTCTAGCACGTAAGATCTATTAGCATTCTCCTTGAGTCCTGGCCCACTGAACCTCTTTCAATGGAAGTCACGGGCAGTGGGCCAAGCAGGAGGGTTTATGGTCTCAGCTTCTCAGCTTGTGTGTGAGTGTGTGTGGAAGTTTGTGTGGGTCTGTTTAAGTGTGTGTGTATATGTGGAGTTCTTCTTTTCGTTTTTCTGTTTTTTTGTAGTTTGTGTTCAGATTTGCATGGAACCATAAATGTCTTTCTTCTGTCTCTTCCTGACTTCTCCTTTAATATTACCCAGAGTTCTTAGCGCGTAGTCTCTTCCCCTCTCCCTTGTTGTGCACAGGAGACTCCAGCCGGCAGGAAGTGCACGGCGTGGTGCGAGACAACGCCCCCTCCAACGCGCTCAGCAACGTGGCCTTGTCTCCCCCGGCAATCATGGCCAGCTCCCATCACCCTCAGCTTCCTCCAGAGGATGACCCTCTCGGCCCATTGCCAGACAACTGGGAGATGGCCTACACAGAGAGCGGCGAGGTCTATTTCATAGAGTAAGAACTTACATTAACTTAAACTACATTACCCACACTGCAACAGTTTATAGGATATATATATATATATTAAACAGTAAATAACAGTAAACAGTATTTCAGACAGTTGTGCAAGGAGCGATGCTTTAATAACTTTATACACTTCAATAACTTCAACTTCATGCAGACTGTTAGTCTTTACCAAAAGACATTTGGTTCTGGAACTGGGTCTATTCAGGCCTATAAGAATCTTGCTTCTTTTAAGTGAACCAGCCCATGTTTGCACCAGTGAAATTTCTGGGATAACATATAATTCACATAGAAAATATTGTCACTGGCCTAATCACAACATTATTTTATGTGAAATGGCAAAAAAAAAAAGTTCAAAACAGTGTAAAAATACATCTGAACACCTTTAATTTAATTCAGTGAGAGAAATGAATGTGTTGTTGTCAAGCAGATTCAGAATGCTAATTGCAATGATAACTAATACAGAAGAACAAAGTCTAATTAGAAATAAACAAGGTCTCTTTTTTGCACAAAATGAACACAAGGACAAACTGTACTGAAAATATTCATTGTACTTTAGGGAATAATATTTGTGAGTGAAATTTCTTATCTAATACATTTTTATCTCTCTGTACGTGTACACTAACATTCATATCCAGGACATGGATATTGTATACAGTAGTAGGTAGTAGGTAGCAGAAGGAGTTCATATTTTATTTTCTAAAATAAAAGGAATACCAAAACTAAGTAGGTAATTACTATTTTTAATTTAAAGTTCTTAGGTTTTAGCTCTATTTACTCCCATGCATAGTGGACTCACTCGTGAGCTCCCTCTAGAGTTTAACAGTGATATAACAAGGCAAACAGGAAGTGGTCAGACTCTCCATAAACGTTTAGCTTCGGTAATGCCACTGCTCTCGACTCCCAGTCGTCGACTGGATCAGATATTAAGCATGCCAAATTAAGCATCTGTGACTCGTCTGCAAGTTTTTTGTCTGCGATCAACAAAAAACTGCCGGTAACTAAAAAAACTGGGCTAAAGTTGTGTAGTGTGAACCTGGCAATAGAAAGAAACCTTTGGAGGAACCCATCCTTCTCTGGTCAACCCAGACAGTACAAAACAAATAACGCAACAAAACCAATTGCTGACACACCATTTAGGAACTGTCAGCTGTATCATATTCCCAAGCTTTATAAACTATCTTACCTCCAAACCTTATTTGTATAGTATAATACTGATCTATCATTGACCTCTGTAAGAATCTGTTTAACCAGTGCTCACAAAACATAGGAAGGCTATTAGAAGATAAAAGACGTGGCGTACAGCATGAATATTGATGCAGTGATTGGTAGATGTTAACACACCTGGAATAGTTCCCCTACTTCGCCATTGTCAAAGGAGATGGCCCATTAGTCTGTAATGTCACTGGGGCCATCTCTGCCCTTCCCCTCACATCAGTTTTAAGTCAATTCAAATGCAAATATTAAGAAAGAAGATTTACTATTTAGCTCAGGGGAAATGTGGAGGTCAAGATATGATCTAAAAGGCCAAGAAAGCATTTTAATGAACTGCATGGATGCTGTAAATAAGGGAAAATCAGAAAAACCTACGTGACCGTCAGAAACCTGCTGTAATATTTAACTCAAGAATGTCAAGAATATTTAACTATTTTTCTTTGTAGTGTTGCCTTTATGGGTCAAAACAAGGAAATGTTACATATTATTACAATAAAAGACAATGTTATTATGTGATAGAGACTTACTGTGCAGGTCAATGTTGGCAAATACTGTCAATCTGCTGATTATTATTTGTAGCTGTTTTGTTTTAGCATAATTTGTGTTATTTTGGTAATTTGTTACATTGTGTATACATTGTGTATACAGATTATCTTTTATTATATTTATAATATATTATAATTGTTTGTTTCTGGAAATCATGCCTGAAGGGCTAGTTGATAATTCTAGTTGATTGTCTAATTCTAGCACAGTTCCCCTCATGCTGATTGATGTGCACGGACCACGAGATAAAACAATAAGCCAAATTAAAAATATTAAATTTCGTCCTGAGCTTTTCATGCTGCATTAGCACCGACTGTGTTTCTGCAGCAGAAAGAAGCATTTCATTTGCACAAGATAAATTTACTTGCTTGAATTAATTCACAAGCTGGTTCTCCATAAGTTGGATTAAATAAAATCATCAATGATTAGTTGGCAGTTTGCTTGCTGATAATGCATATAATAAATTCTCCTGCTGGACTCTCTGACAGTAAGAAACAGAGCCTGATTGATGTGCACTTTTGCCACATAGCCCCTAATGTTCTTGCAGGCTCTTAAAGGATGCAGGTATGAGTGAAGTTAGTTCATCTGATTGGATATTACTGCAGAACACTGAACCACATCTACTGATACACTGCTCTGTGTAAGGTTGGTGCTTAAGGTTAGTTTAGGGAAAATATGTATTACACACACTAATGTGCCATATATTTGCATTTGTACTGTAACTGAAATAGTATTTACGAATGTTTCCTGCGTAAATTACTGAATGAGAAACATTCATAAGGCTGTATAAGCTCTTCATGCAGTAGGACTTTTAAAACAACTAATTTAGACATATTTAGGCATTTATAAAGGCTTATTACAACTAGTACACTATCAATGTAGTTACGTATGGCATATTACACATAATCAGTGTCATTTCTGTCCACAGAAAATTACATGTATAACTTTGCACACAAAATAACTTTAAAATTGCAAAAGTAAGGTATGTAATAAAAAAACTACTTAGAACACTGAAAAAATAGCCTTAGTTACCTGTCCCCACTCTAACTATAAACATTACCATGAAATATAATTATTAAATCCTTCAGAGATGTATTTTTTTACATTGTTGTGTGACTCCAAATCCCATCTATGCTTCAAAAATATTTTTTCATAATAAATCCATAATATTAAAGTTAAAATACACACTTTAGCTGTGTCCCTGGGTTTCACTCAGTCCTGTTACTGTAACACATTACCCCATCTGAAATATCTGAACATTCTACAAGTCACATCTACAACAGGAAGTGACATCAGCTGGTTCATCTGAAGATCATGGGAAGACCAAAATGAAGTGTATATTTGATCTTATTGTAACTATGAGTGAGGAGGTCAATCTTAACACTCATTCCTGTTACCTAAATTAATTCTTAGATCGTATTTGTTATATTTTTGTCATTTAGCTTTTGTTGATGTTTTTGCTAATTCTATGCTTAAAAATTCATTCCTGTTACTTTAATTCCTGTTATTCAAAACACAAAATGTAACAGGAATGAGTGCCAATCAATCATCAATTATTTAAACATGCAGTCAGCCATTTGTTTTTTCATAAATAAAGACTTTCTTGAAAGAAGATAAACGAAATAAGTGGACTTGCTTTTAAACATGCTTTTTGAATGTCACATGAGTTTTGTAAATGTCTTCAGCTCAGGAACCTTGTGAAAAATAAAGCTGTCTGAGATTGAACAGTACATGTTTTGAATAGGTAAATATATGTGTTATTAGGTTCAGGTTGAAAAAAAAAGATAAAAAAAATACAATTTTAGAAGAGTTACAACAAGCAAATCGCACCTATTCAGTGGAATGGCCCTTATACAACTTTTTTACAAGGGCTAGCATAACTACGTTAATTTGTATAGTCTTGTAATTTTTTTAGGGATTAGTTAAATTATTTTATTATCAGTTAATAACTCACTTACTCATTTAGTTCATAATAGTAAACAGTAACACTCTTACTGTCCTCACTTGAATTGCACTTCTCTCATATTTAGCTTGCATTTGGTCAAATCTGACAGAAAGCACCACTATATTTGCTTCATTCTCTCTACTCTTTTGTTGTTTCTCCACAGCCACAACACAAAGACCACCTCGTGGATGGACCCTCGTTGTGCGGAAAAGCAGCAGAAGCCTTTAGAGGAGTGTGAAGATGATGGTAAGAGGAGAAAGCATGTTCTGCCTGATTGAAAACACTGTAGTAAATCACTTTAACCGTGGACCAGAAAATACTCTTAATACTATTAACACTATTATCTTAGTGTGGCACTAATATTAAATGAATCAAAACAACATATTCTATGTTAGATATATAAAATATAAGACTGTGACATTCTATGAGCTTTGTGTTGCTCATTATGGCATATTTTTCACTCCCCATATCCTGTAGATTGTATGGTGTTATTAAAGGTGTTTTGTCCAGCAGAGGGAGCACTTGATCATGAATTGTTGAAAAATACAGGCTTGGTCTAAACGGCTGTACATTTATGACCAGATTCTTCTAATAAATACTGTATTTTCAATAAGATATTTTCAGACAACTACAGAAAGCTATTTAATCCAGAATCTATAATACGGCCTGTTTCAGTCAGTGTAAAATTGCGTGTGAGGAGGCAAGAGGGACTAAAGGTGCGTCAAAACAGGATCAGAGTCAGATATATATATTTATGATTTCAGTGATTCAATTGAAATTGGAACTGGAATGTCTCATTCTAAGAAATAGTGCACACACACTCACACACACACACACATCACATATGTCATAGACTAATGTCATTTTTAGATAAAAAAAAAAGAAAAATAAACAGATTAATTAAGTTGGAGACATACTAATAAAATATATATTTTATTTTTGTGTTTTTGCATCTCAACCAGACATGTTTCAGATCTGATGATGCTGCCTGTCTGACATGTTTGTAGAGTAATAAGAAAATAATGGCTGTATTATATATGGGTGGTTGGTCATTGATGTAAATAGTAGGAAACAGTGCCACCTAATGGAGACTGGTGGGGTTACTTGTGATACATTTTAATATTATTTATTATAATGACTGTGATTATGCCTCATCAAATCAAATAAATTCCATGTCTTTTTCTTTCTCCCTTTTGCTCTTGCAAACGCTTTATTTTCCATTCCTCCACTTGGAGAAGAAGGGGTACACACTGAGGAACCAGACAATGAACTCGGTAAGTTCTGTTTCTCTTCCTTTCTATTCTTTTTTACTGTTGTATATTATTCAGGGTTGTAACAATACTCAAAACGTTCAATTTGATTTTTTGTTATATTTTTTACAGTGGTGTCTCAATGTAATTGTTTAAACTCCATATAATTTGCGTTCATGTAATTGTTATTAATATTAATGTTTTTTTTTTGTGTTAGCTTTGTGTTCTTTAATATAATTGTTTTACCATGTCTGCTTTCTAACAAAATAAGCCACTAAAATTCTAAAAGTCTTTTGTAATCCATTATGTGGCTGAAGGTCCCGCTGTAGCATCATTTATAACCCATTACAGGGCCACTTTCCCAGCCCAGGATTATGCCTAGCCCTAGACTAGGGGATCTCTATATTATCTCTATAATCTCTAAATCAAATGCTGAAAAATATGCTGTTAGTTGTTTTAATAAAATCCTATTTTTTGAGCATATATACAGCTCTGAAAAAAAATTTGAGACCACTGCAGAACCTGAATCATTGTTCTATATATAGGTATATGTGTGAGATAAATTAGGATAGTATTTTTATTTTATAAAGTACGGACAACATTTCTCCCAAACTCCAAATAAAAATAGGAACATAAAGCATTTATTTGCAGAAAATGAGAAATGGCTCAAATAACAAAAAAGATGCAGAGCTTTCAGACCTTAAGTAATGCAAAGAAAACAAGTTCATATTCATAAAGTTTTAAGAGCTCAGAAATCAATATTTGGTGAAAAAATCACAGTTTTCTTGCATCTTGTCATCATGTTTTCCTCCACCAGTCTTACACACAGCTTTTGGATAACTTTATTCCACTCCTGTAGCAAAAATTCAAGCAGTTCAGTTTGGTTTGATCATCCATCTTCCTCTTGATTATATTTCAGAGGTTTTCAATTTGGTAAAATTTGGTAAAATCTGATAAAAAAACAAACAAAAAAAGTATATATATATATATATATATATATATATATATATATATATATAGAGAGAGAGAGAGAGAGAGAGAGAGAGAGAGGGATTTCATAAGCTGCTATACCTGCCCGCTTTACTCTGATAGGCTGAACCCTGAGGCGAAGCTTTGATGAGTGATAGGGGTTTCCGTGATTCAATGGCCAATAAGGAGAGACACTTATATCAGAGTAAAGTATACGTTGGAGATACAGCTTCAGATTAATGTTACCCTGTTTCGAATTAGATGTTTGATTTGTAATAGAATTGTTGCACCCTTGCTTTTCTCTTTTAACTTTTAACTCGTTAATGTATTCATTGACTCTGTCTGATTTAGTATTTGCAGTATGTCAGCCTCTCGTTGCATTTGTTGAGCACATTAAGGGAACGTGTGGTCACAAACAGAGAGCATATTGATATCAGTGGGTGCTGGGAACGGGCCAAAACCAGCAGAAACACTGGATCAGATATCAAAGGGAATAAAGAATGAATCTTGGCTACTATAACAAATCTAACCTGAAATAAAACAGACAATCAAACGCAATCTGAACCACTGATATTAAAATATGTCTGATCCAAATGTTTTTAAAAAATCCTGGAATCCAGCTTTTTGGGTTATATTTGGGTTATTTACTGTATAATAGGGGTGTGCCATATCTTATCATACACAATAATATCGTCAACATTTTTGAATACCGTTAACAATATTATACCCTGAAATATCGCAACATATCACCTACCCTATTTATCGCATCAGGGTAATATTTTTTTTGCTGTTTTTAGCATAAGAAAAATTTACACTGTTTACATGTCCCTTTATATATCTACTAGAGAGAGATTATATCTGTCCAGTATCATTTATTTTACTTTAATCCTGGATTTATGGAGATATTTGGAATGCAATAATAATATCATGACATTCTAGATCGTTGACTTCTGTTACAAATCTGATAAAATTCTTCTATTTCTTAATTTCTCAGATATGGGTGTGCCATTTCATATCGTATGCAATAATAAACATTAATTTTCATTTTGTTGCAGTGGTGTATTCTTAAAATATTTATTTTTAATTCATTGTTTTGTCATATCGTTATCATGAAAATACCATGAAATATTGTGATATTATTTTAGGGACATATCGCCCACCCCTACTGTATAATATATCAATATGTCACTTCTAGTCACTTGTTTATTGAAGTAAGTGGCTTCTATTTGTGTGTCAGATGTTAAGGTAAAGGATGTATATTTTGATGAGTCCTGTAGAAGTTAACTAATATAAACTTTTAAAGCATAGTTTTAACACTTTAAGATTCATCAGTACAGTTTTAATTTGTATAAGCAACACAAAATGAATGTCTTGCTAGCAAATTTAAATAATAAAAAGTATATTTTTGTTTAAAGGACATCACCAGTACAAAAAAGGATATAGTTTAAGTACACTATTATAATATTTAAATCAGGGTTCAGTTCAGGGCTTCAGGTTGAGCGAGAGTGTGAGGCGGAGTCCTGTTGGCTGTCTGCTGGTGTAGACTGAATCAGAGAGTGATATGTGGAACAGTAGGAGGACTGGAGCACTTAGTGTGTGTATAGATTGTGTAATGTATCTGCTGTGAGAGAAAGGCTGTTTGCTTGTGTTCAGCGCTCAAGCTGTCGATGATTCCATGTGAAACCCGATACAGTCAACTGCTGAAGAGGTAATGACAGTCTATTAGACAAATAACTAACAATAATAGCAGCGTACTGTTCAATCTGATATTTAAGACAATAAATTAAACATTCATAAAATGCAGAACTGTATTTGTGTTTGTTATATAATAAAGAGAAGTACGTGTTCATTAACTCTCTATAGCAGTGTTTCTTAAACTGTGGTACACTGGTGGTACTCAAAGCATCACAAGCTGGTACACTAACTAGATAGCCTCAGAAAAAATAAACACTTTTTTTATTGGTCCTAAACCCTGCGGGACCACAAGATCTGATCTATTAACCAACAGTCACAAACAGTTCACTACAGTTTCTGCACTACAGTTAATAGATAAATAAGATAGTAAACACTGTAGTTCACTGCTCGACTCTCTTGTTGTTTATTTTCCTCTGTTTAAATCCTAATTCTGATTTTCTCAGAAGCATCAAATTCAATATGAGTGAATGTTAGCAAAAACCAATTATGTTTATCCATTTGAACATTAAGTATTTTGTCATTATAGTGAGCTTAATTGAATATAGGTTGAAAACGATTTGCAAATCATATCGTATTCTGTTTTTCTGTACCAACTTTACTGATATTTTGATACTTTACTGAAGTTTGTAGAAGCAGCAGTGTGTCTGTTAAGTGGTGACAGTCCAGAGATAAAGTCTCATCTCTAGTCGGTAAACAGGAGGTGAAGTCCTCATCATAGCATTAGGAAGAGTCAGAAATCTAAGTGTGGAATGTTGGTTGTATAACATGTAATAGGTTTGAATGATAGTGGATGGTAGTCTGTACAGAGCATAAAAACGTGTGCTTTGGTTCATAACAGTATTAACATAACCATTTAGAATTTTTGAAAAGTTTTATATATTGTTGCTGTCAAATAACTTAAAAAAATTCTCAAAATGGTAACTTGACAAGAAAAGGGAAAAGAAAATCATTCTTAACTTTCAATGGAAGTCATTGAGCCCTATTTTAGTGTTCTACAGTGCACCTGTCAATTGCAGGTTGCACACCTGGATTTATGGCTTGTCGGTGTGTCTTTGGTATTGTGAAAGCGCAAAAAATATGCGTTGGCGGATCGAAATACGCAAAATTCAGGTACTAATGGGTGTGTTTTGGGCGTGATGTGAAATAGTCTGTCAGTCTGTCACTTGTAATTCCCTGTAAGAGGCAGCTCTGTAAGCCCTGTAAGAGCTCTGACACATCTATCTACCAAAGGATTCCAATGAAACAAACCAAATGACAATTTAAGAATCATTTAAGATTGTGATATTTTAATTGATAAAGTTCCTTTTGAGGAAACTTTTCAGAATAATACATAAACTAATGTTTTTAAATAATGTCGTACACAATAATATTGTAATTTGAAAATCCTGATAATAGTGGTAGTCTATAGTATTTTTGTTTTGCTACTGTTATTAGTATTATTATTATTATTATCATTATTATTTTTGTATATTTTTATGTTTGCAGTTTATATTCATGCACTACATAGTCTGCACTTCAGTATTAAGGTTGTTGTTTTTTATGTTGCATTATTTATTTGCTACATTTTTATTATTTTGTACAAAAGTCAGTTTTTTTATGAACTACTGTTTGACCTTTTTTAAAGTTAAAAACTGTTATACTAAAAAATGTAACATATTTTGTCTGCTGTGATATAAATTTTTAACATTTAATTAAATGTTTTTTTATTGTTTTGTCATTTTATCAAGAATACTGTTCTCGCAAATATACTCTGAAATATTTTTATATTATTTTAAGGTGGTATTGTTGTCCACCTTTAATTTAAACATCGCTAAATGCCCCATCCACAGCTTTAGCTTAGCATAAAACACAAAACACGCTTCAGCCATTCCTTTAAAGCTCCACCTTGTCTTTGGAAGACAATCACAAGACTACAGACTGTAAAATTCACCCAGAAAGGAGACGTTCTTCCTATATTTAGCAGATCTCAGGCACACATGGGAGATGTTCAGTAACTATGAAGCTGGGATGAAGAACAGCTAAATGGAGAATTGGGTTCCACACTGGATCTTGAGACGATCTATTAATTCCATCTCTCTTTCTTCCTGTATCAGAGTTGCCTCCAGGTTGGGAGAAGATAGATGACCCAGTGTATGGCGTATATTATGTAGAGTAAGTATCGAGAGTTTCATTTCTTTCTTTTATTCTTTCCATCACACGTCTCTCACCACAGTGTGCAGTAGAAAAGGAGGAAACCCAATACAGTCCTGGGTTATGATTCCTTCCCCGCTTTAATTTTCCAGGGCTCAACATAGATAACAGCATCTGTGTGGGTGTGTTCAGCTTTATTGCATGGTTGGGATTTGCCTGTGTGTGTGTGTGTGTGTGTGTGTGTGTGTGTGTGTGTGTGTGTGTGTGTGTATCAGAACACCCCTGTCGAGAGATTCATCACAGAGACAATAACTATGTTTTTTATCTTTCTCTTTTTCTCTTTCTCTCTCTCTCAGTCACATTAACAGAAAGACGCAGTATGAGAATCCAGTGCTGGAGGCCAGACGTAAAAAACAGGTCGATATACAGCAGCCACCAGAAGGTGAGCGCTACGTCAGAGGTTCGTCACGTTTTTTACCTTCTCTCTTTAACACATTTTATATTTACCTCATATACACAACAGCATGGGTTAAAAATGACCCGCATTCATTTCCCAGAATATTTTTTTGTGATATTTTTTTAAATGTTTTTATTTAATGATTAAGTATTTCAAGTAATATTTATATGTCTTGTTTTTGATCACCACTGATCTTTACTTTTATTTTTACTTTAATATTTTATGAAAAAAATACAGTAGTTTTTATATTGCTACATAAAAAGTACACACATGGGGCCCTATTTTAGTGATCTACAGGTGAGACGACAATTGCGCACCATGCAGCTTGATTTAAGGCATGTCAGTGTGTCTTTGCTATTATAATGACAGGAAAAGTACCTCTTGTGCTGCTCGAAATTTGCAAAAGGCTTGTACAAATTCTCTTACTTAATCATGGGTGTGTTTTGGGTGTAGTGGGAAATAAACCAGTCAGTGTGTCACTAGTCATTCCCTTAAAGAACCTAGAAGCTCTGTGACTTTGGCACGTTTGTATCTTAACAGCGCAGCGCTTCTGCACGTCTCAGCAGAGGATACTGATCTGCATGTTCACGCTGTGAAGATACACCAACAGCTCATTTAAGGGAACAGCAATGATATTTTATTTTTTATTATGTTTATTGTTGAGGTAAAAAAGCAACACACCAGAAATTTACCTGAACATACCTCACTTCCAAACCAGCACACCCTTCAGTGTAGATATATATTTTTAAACTCTAACGCGATTTAACAGCTTGGCCGCAAGATGTGAAAATAGACTGTTAACGAGGTGTAAGATAGGAATGAACATATCAGTATCAACCATTCTTCTATACTAAATTCTATAACAATTAGTTTCAAGTAAATATTTTAGCAGTAAGGGAGGCCAAAGATTTGCTGACTACTTTGCTGCGCAAGGCTCCTAACACAGACAGAATAATAAGGGTGATTCAGATTTAAACACGGAATACACAGAATTAGACCATCTAAAACAGTAGCCTGGTGCTGGTTTTCTAACCTTCATAACTGAAGAGCAGAGTAATGTACAGATATCATACACACATCATATCAAAGAGCAGAACTTACTTTATCTAGACAGCAGAGTACTATGTTTCTAATATTAAATAGCGGAGATTAATTCAGCTCATCTTCCAAACTCAGAGCGCACCTGGCTCTTAAAGGGAATGATGAGCAAGTGACACACTGATTGATTTATTTCACATTACGCCCAAAACACACTTATGATTAATTAAAATAATAAGTACATGCCTTTTGTGTGCTTCAAGCTGCACAAAAGGTGCACCTTTCCCGTAGTTACAATAGCAAAGACACACTGACACACCCTAACTCAAGCTGCGTGGTGCATGGTTAAAGATAGACCCATAGATCACTAACGTATAGGGCCCTAAGCATGCATTCCCTCAATGTTAAATAATTAACAATATCTTCATTTCAGAGTAATCAAATAATTAAAGATGGAAAATGTAATGGTCATTTAATAAAGTATTTTACAAGGTAACATTGTTTTATCGAATGATAATTAGTTTCTTAAATTGCCTAAATGTTTGGACAACCATTTTAAAGATAAAATGGATAAAATGCAAGGTATTCTGGGAAATGAAGTGCTGTGCTATGTTTTTCCACTATTTAAAAGTTAATACAGTTATAGATTATGTTTTTGCTAATGTTAATTTGTGGTCCATACAATAACACCTATATGATGAAATTCATGTTGTAATCATATGTAGTCTATGCTGTAGAGCTTTATTGTTTATTGCAGAATTCCATTCCAAATTCTATAATTGTATTGCTCCTCACAGTGTGTTCACTGCTTTTACACCTGTTATAATATATATATATGATCTGTTGTACTCTATGTATTGTTCTAGTGCAGTTAAATTGTGATGTGATTTTTCTTGTATTTTAATTTATGTAATTAATCATCTATAACAATATGTGATTTTATTTTAATGTTGATCATTTCAGCCGTTTGAATAGCTTCTCTTATGCTAACTGCATAAAAAAGATATATATATATATATATATATATATATATATATTTCTGTATTTTTTAGATGGTGTAAATCTGTCCTTCTCTCGTTTGCTTCCTGTACAGAATGGATAGAGGAGCACTCGTCTGCCGGGGCTCCGATTGCAGCGTATGTTCCAAACCACTTGGAGACGTACCGAGACCCCCAGAGTGGCCCGCCCCTCCCGCCGGTGCCGGGCTCGAAAAGTAAGCATAAGCTTGTTGTGTCAGTGATATGATTGAAAGAAGCCTGTTCTGCAGGGCCTGCGTTCACTCACGCTCTGCAGCAGACAGAGGCTTATGTAATGAGGCTCCTGTCAGAACAAGCGGATTCGTCTTCAGAGCGCTTTTGATTTGTTATGGTGCTGTCAGCATCGTGCAGAGACACGGCTCGTGCTCCTTTGCACTAAAGCTCAAATTAGACATTTTTTAATTGTTTATGTACATGTATTAGTACATGATTAGAGATTTTTAAAATGAGTGTATTTTAAAATGTTAGAAGAAGAAAGTTCAGATACTTCTGCTGTTATGTCACCACATTTTAGGAAGGAAGGAAGGAAACACTGTACCAATCTGCTGAAGTACAGAGTTACACAGGAGTTTCAGTTTAGTTCTTCAACACCAGGGCTGGAGCAGTATTAGCATTAGCCGCTAACCTCTATTTAGTGTAATCGGCCTGTAGCCTGCTGCTAACTCCAGCTAGCATAACGCCGCTAATGCTCCAGGCTTAGTGCTGGAGTAATTTGGGAATCTAAGGTTACTGTTCATAAACTGAAGACCTGCTGCATCTTATAATCCAGTGCACCTTATGTGTATATAGATAGATAGATTGATAGATAGATAGATAGATAGAGAGAGAGAGAGAGAGAGAGATCACTAAATTATGATGTTTTTCCTTCATTTTACCAAATTGAAAACCTCTGGTTTATTAAATATATATTTTATTATTAGCTCAGTTTTTAATATGGCAGCTTCTCATGCTCACTGCTGATAGTAAATCTGTGAAAGCTTCAGTTTATGTGCAGAACAGTTTATGTGAGCTGAGTTTCAGTTCTATAATTTGATTTAAACAGTTGGCGAAATGATCTTCGTGAAACTAAAGATGATTAATTATTAAATGCGATGAACCGCACTGACAGATCATTTCTGACACACTCACACAGCCTCACTAAATTAGGGAACAATTTATACTCAGCAGTTTGCATAACAAATGATGCTACAGTGTATTTATCTTGTCCTAACAATACATAATGCAGCTGCTTATGCAACATGCATCAGACTTTTAATTATGTACTAATGCAGCTAATAATGTCTAAAGCTTAATGCATTGTGAATAACATTACAAATTATGTAATTTGGGATTTCAATTTATTGAACAAATAAGAAAATAGAAATGGGAGCTCTTTGAAATTCAGGTTTAATAGATTTGTGGTTTAGGATAATATCTTATAATGTCTTAAATGTAGTACTAAGCCCTCGTGTAAACATGAGTGTGTGTTTGTTTCTATAGGAGGGAAGCCATTTTTCACGCGGAACCCTGCAGAACTGAAGGGGACGTTTATAAGCACTAAACTGCTGAAGAGCAGACGCGGCTTCGGATTCACTGTGGTAGGAGGAGATGAGCCGGATGAGTTTTTACAGATTAAGAGTCTGGTGCTGGACGGACCTGCCGCTGTGGATGGAAAGATGGAGACAGGTATGCGTGTTCACACCAACGTTATAATAGTTACATTTTTCACTATAGTTTCATTTTTTATCTTTTTGACTTTTCCCCTTTAATTCAGTTAGTTTTTATTGTTTTTTTGTGCTTAGTTTTAGTTTAGTTTTCATTAATTTTAGTAATAGTTTTATTTATTATTATTTTTGTTTTTTATGTTATTTGTGTGGTGCAGGATTCAAAGAGGTATTGTGTAATAAAAACTCAACAAAAGAAAGCTTTAAAAATATTCTGTTACTGTTAAACAACCAACTGTCCACATCACATCACACCTGTGTAGCCAAGATAGCAATTAACGTCTGACTTCTGATTGTTGTTAGGGTTCTAATCAGTCAGTGGTGCACCTGTGTTTTCTGTTGCCAAGATAGCAACACACCAGAAATTCAAAAACACACCTCACTTCCAGACCACCACACCCATCAGTGTAGATATATTAACACACACATTGTTGCTATTTAAACAATGCAGGCGCAAGATGTTAGAATAGACTGTTGGTGGGGTGTAAGATAGCAACACCTAGGTGTTTATTGGTAAATTATTGTTCTTTTCTTTTAGATATTGTTTCTGAATTGCTTCTGTTTCTGTATATCTGAGTTATTTCAAACATTTAAGACATGCTTATGCCTGTGTTTCTGTCCTCCAGGTGACGTCATCGTAAGCGTCAACGACACCATCGTCCTGGGCTACACCCACGCCCAGGTGGTGAAAATCTTCCAGTCCATCCCCATCGGCTCCATGGTCCAGCTCGAGTTGTGTCGTGGCTACCCGCTGCCGTTCGACCCTGATGACCCTAACACCAGCTTGGTCACCTCTGTGGCCATCCTGGACAAGGAGCCCATCATCGTCAATGGTCAGGAGGCCTTCGACCCTCCCCCGCTGGGCCTGAGCCAAACAGCCCCAGGGCCCGCAGAGCCCCGCCCCTACAGCCCCACGGCGGAGGGCCCCGGCTCCGCGGCGGCGATGACGGAGGGTTACGGCAGTGACGTGGTGACTCTAGCGTCGTCCATCGCCACGCAGCCGGAGCTCATCACTGTGCACATGGAGAAGGGCGATAAGGGCTTCGGCTTCACCATCGCCGACTGCGGCAGCGGCACCTGCGGAGGGCAGAAGGTCAAGCAGATCGTGGATTACCCGCGTTGCCGCGGCCTGAAGGAGGGGGACATCCTGGTGGAGGTGAACAAGAGGAACGTGCAAAGCATGAGCCACAACCAGGTGGTGGATCTGCTCAGCAAATGCCCACGCGGCAGTGAGGTCACCATGCTGGTGCAAAGAGGTAAGAATGCTGTGTGATGTTGGTGAGTGGGTGATGGTGTGTGCATGGTGTCTAGGACAAGATGTGATGTGTCCAACTCTGATGAAGAATACTGACAGATAAATAATGACTTTATTTTCCTAGAAAATCAAAAAGTTCTTAAAATGCTTTTGATGCCACCGGATATTAGGGCTACAACCATTAGTCGATATAATTTCAAATTATATAAAAACTATAAATTTCATTGTCGACTAATCATTAATTCGTAACAGTACTGCATTACACAAAGTGCTGGAGGACAGAAGAAACTTGGTCTGTGTCTCTAAAAGTGCCCAAACACAACAGATTACATATTTATTCACTAAATATAAGCACTCTCCACGTTTAAACAGCATGTGGACATTTAAATGCCTTTTAAATCTCATGTTTAGATGTTTTTCTGTTGTTTTTAGAGGCAGAGGACATGGCAGAAATAATTGTTGACTAATCGACTAATCAAAAAAATGATCATCAGATTAGTCGACTACCAAATTAATCATTAGTTCCAGCCCTACCGGATATGTGGGATGCCGCTGGATATGTGGAAATGCCAGATTTGATAGACTATGCATCTGTTTGTCTACTTAGATCAGACAGACGCCTCAGAAGAAATATTAGGATAGTGGAGAACTGTTTAAAGATAAATGTTAGAAAATCCAATCCCCAATGTTTAGGCCTGGTAATCTACCAGTATGGGGATGAACTCCAATCCTAAACTAATACAACTTAGTATGAAATATCTTAGGGCCATATTTTAGTGATCTATAGTGCACCGGTCATTTGAGGATTGCACAGCCAGATTTAGGGCGTCTTTGGTATTGCTAGCAGCTCATTTAGAGTTATGTTACTGAGAGTTTTTAATAGATATTTGGTTTTATGTTAGTTGAATATCAGTTGAATGTTATTTGAGCATCTATGAGGCATCCATAATAGACCGATGTTGACATTAATTACTGATAAGAAACATAGGTATACATTAAGAAAAATTGAGAAATAATTTTTTCTTATTAAAAGGCAACATTTACAGCATTTACTGTAGCTCATGCTCTTGTTCAAAAAGGTTTACATGTGAATCGTGTTACACAGATTGGTGAATGTTGTGATGAGAATCTTACCAAAGAACCAAGCTATCCACTATGATACACCAAACACTACATAAGCTAGAGTCCATACTCTTCAAAACTGTGTGTGTGTGTGTGTGTGTGTGTGTGTGCACCTCTTTATTACAGTATCCCCTAATTGCTCTGCAAGAGATTGCTTCTAAAAAATATCTCTAGCGAATCAAAGGCTCGTACTGAAACCAGTCCAAATGTAGGACATCTGCTCCTGCTTTTCTGTTTATTACCTTTTTTCTAAGCATCAGTCCGTTGCCTGGCCTACTTTCACTCATTTAAAAGAGCTTTTCTGAAAGTTTACTTTACACACAGTTCACTGTAGGTATGTATGTGTATGTGGTGGAGCTTTTAATGGGATGTGAAAGGAGAGTACAACCAAATTTAAACAGGATGTGATTTTTTAATAAATTATTTGTTTGACTAGGGATACTAGGGATATCCCGATCACATTTTTAAATCATTTTTGCCCCCGAGTGTGAGTCATTTGATTTTTAAGTATCCACCGATGCCGAGTCCTGATCCAATACTTCAAAGCAGTATTGAAAAGTAGTAAAAAAGAAACATCCATGTTTTATTTATTTTTAATTATTATTAAAACAAAGGTATCAAAGCAGCAAGTTTTTATCACAAAAGAAACAAGTACTAAATAGCCATATAAATGATTACTATATAAATATGCATCTTTTATTGAATAAAAAAAAAACCAAAAAAATGTCACACAACAACAATTCTGTGATTAATCATAATTAAGATCAGGATTTATGTTGAATGCTGGTAATTCCCTGTATATTTAGGGGGAGACAGCAATATGTAGTTTATTAGGCCTCACTGACCTGATTTACACTAGATTTTTTACTGTATTATATAATATGTCAGGGTAGATTTGATACTTTACGTAAGTTTAAGTAATAATTTAATTGAGGAAATAAATGCTTGTGGAGTAACATAACGTTGATTTTTTTGATACATCAGGGATCTGGATCTTTTCCACCCAATTCTCTTCCTTTTAGAATAGTGATGTGATTGGCCCAGATTTCCAGTTACATGATCAATCAGAGACATCCCTAGTTTATATGTTTGTTTGATAATTTTTTTGACACTTTTCTGACGTAAATTCTCATTCTTTTAGAATAATGATGTGATCGGCCCTGATTTTTCAATTGCATGATCGGATCGGGGACATCTTTAGTTTATATATTAGTTTGAAAATTAGTTTTTTTTCTGACGTAAATGATGTAAGCCAGTTAAGTTTCTATGCAAATGCACTTCCTTTGACTTCTTCTGCTGTTGGGAATGATGTATATGCATGTATAGAATACAGCAAGGCCACACTGTGTGTGGGGTAAAGTACTGCAGCAGGAGGATGGACCGTTTGCTTCATATCACTTCATTATTTCATTGTTTTGGTGGGCGTGGCCTGACCTTAAGATAGCACTAGGTGAACAATGTTTGCTTTGGCATTAGTGACTCATCCCGTCTCATCATGAAAACCTTAGTTCGTCCAGCCTAAAGCCTCACTTTGCCTCACAGACGCCAAGGTCAACCAGGAAAAAGACAACACACCCTGTTGCCATGGAAACGCGGCCTAGCGACCGCTTCCAGCGGCAGCACCGCGCTCGTGTCCCGTCTCCGCTCTGTCACACTGTCAGTGCAGGCCTGTGGGCAGCTGGTGTGCGTGATGGGAGGCGATATTTTCTAAGCTCAGATTATATTATATATTTTTATTCAAGTGCTGAACTCATCAATTAAACTCAAAAGGCTTAATTGAGTCAGAAATGCTGCCACAGTTTGTCAAAATCTTTTTGGAAATCTCTTCTGAGGAAACTGTTTCATTACTTTAAGTTAAAGACATTGCTGCCACATATGTGCAAATGCACACACAGCTTGTATATTCCCTATAGTGAAGTATTACCAATAGAATAGGACTCTGTGAAGCAGATAAACAAAAATATGAACCTACTGGCACCATGCTCTAGGTAGATTACATTACATGGAATGAACGGTACTGGAATGATTGTACAATACATGAAGGGCTGCTTTCCAGCAAAGTTCAGTAATGGCTTTACCCAAACACACCTGATGCTCTGATTGGCTGGGCAGTATTAAGATGAGATGAAAGCAAACATTATGATCAGTTCATCAGTAGTCAACATATTATTAAAGAGGATCAGCTGTCCCATTTCCCCAATTACTACTGCTCCTTCTCTCCACTCTTCCTGCTCCTCTCCTCCATTCCTCCACTTTCTTTTGTGGTAGGAGAGGAAGAGTAAGAAAGGAGGAGGAAGAGAGAAGCAGTTGGAATGGAGAAAGAAGAGAGGAGCAGTAGGGAAGGAGGAGGAGGAGAGGAGCAGTAGGAAAGGAGGAGGAGGAGTGGAGCAGTAGGAAAGGAGGAGGAGGAGTGAAGCAGTAGAAAAGGAGGAGGAGGAGTGGAGCAGTAGGAAAGGAGGAGGAGGAGAGGAGCAGTAGTAAAGGAGGAGGAAGAGGAGAGAAGCAGTAGGAAACGAGGAGGAGGAGAGGAGCAGTAGGAAAGGAGGAGGAAGAGAGGAGCAGTAGGAAAGGAGGAGAAAGAGGAGAGAAGCAGTAGGAAAGCAGGAGGAAGAGGAGTGAAGCAGTAGAAAAGGAGGAGGAGGAGTGGAGCAGTAGGAAAGGAGGAGGAGGAGAGGAGCAGTAGGAAACGAGGAGGAAGAGGAGAGAAGCAGTAGGAAAGGAGGAGGAAGAGGAGAGAAGCAGTAGGAAACGAGGAGGAGGAGAGGAGCAGTAGGAAAGGAGGAGGAGGAGTGGAGCAGTAGGAAAGGAGGAGAAGGAGGAGAGGAGCAGTTGGAAAGGAGGAGAGGAGGAGTAGCAGACATTTTTGGTCTTAAAGTAAAGTGAAGTAGAGAGAGCACCAGTCCAGAGTCCATCAGTCCAGAGCTCTCATTAATGATTATTTGTGTGTGTTTGTGTGTGTGTGTGTGTGTGTGCAAAGGAGAGAGAGTGAGGGAGAGAGAAAAAGAGAGAGAGAGGGAAAGCATTCTCATGGTCATAGTTGATTGTAGAGTTGTAGCTTCTCCATTCACCTCCACCTACACAGCCATACAACACACACACACACATTCATGCATACACACAGAGGCAAGAGTGGTGCTGTAAAACTCTGCCATCTTGCCTCCCGCTTGTTTCCATGACGATGCTCCACTGCACTGCAGTAGGAGGAGAGCGAGCAGGAAAGAGAGAGAGAGAGAGAGAGAGAGAGAGAGAGTGTGAGTGAGATACATCAAGGTATTATAGTTAAGATTTCCAATAAAGTAATTGCCAGACATGTTTAACTATATGAGGAAGGTGTGTTGCTATATTTAGAATTTATTAAAATTGTTTTAGGTACTGATACACACTTGTTAGGAGTTGTAAAAAACTGTAATATTTATTTCACTTATATTATTTGAAAAGTTTTGTTTTAAAAGTAACTTTTCCCAATTTTGCCCATAGCTGTTATATTACACAGTCCCTCAGCCCACATATATATATATATATATATATATATATATATATATATATATATATATATATATATATATATATATATATGTAATATAATGTAATTTAGTCAGTATTACAGAGCACATACAGGGGTTAGACAATGAAACTGAAACACCTGGTTTTAGAGCACAATAATTTATTGTGGTGACGGACAGTTCTGGTGGAAACAGGAGAGTTGAGGTGCACATTGAATTCTGCCGTGATTTGGGCACCCGTGGTTTTATGTTTTTTTGGTTACAATCCGGGTTAGCACCCGAACATCCCTTTCAGACCGCTTCCTCTTACAGCGTCCACAGTTAATCCTGTTGGATATGGTTGGTCCTTCTTGGTGGTAGACTGACATTACTCTGGATATCGTGGCTCTTGATACATCATAACGACTTGCTGTCTTGGTCACAGATGCTCCAGCAAGACGTGCACCAACAATTTGTCCTCTTTTGAACTCTGGTATGTCACCCATAATGTTGTTTGCATTGCAATATTTTGAGCAGAACTTTGCTCTTACCCTGATAATTGAACCTTCACACTCTGCTCTTACTGGTGCAATGTGGAATTAATGAAGATTGGCCACCAGGCTGCTCCAATTTAGCCATGAAACCTCCCAAACTAAAATGACAGGTGTTTCAGTTTCATTGTCCAACCCTTGTATGGTACACACAGTACTGTATAAACAGTAGTGAGCGAGGAGGATATGTACGATATGTGAGGCGTATTGTTTATTGTGCACAGATGTTTTAGAGTAGCAGTGCAGCAGGCTAGCTGCTGGATGAATGTGAAAGCATATATTAAAGGAGGAGCTGTGCAGCTGTCTTATTGCACTGATGAAGAAGCGGCGGAGTAAAAATAGCAGAGAAGAGTTGTGTAAACAAAAGGTAATGAGAGTCGGCCGGGTTCAGCGATTGTGACAGCGAGGCCTGCCAGTATCAAAGCTGGGAGCGGGTTCAGCTCGTTAGACTGGCGTCTCACACGCAGTCAGAACCCGTTAAAGGATCTGTTGATAGAGAGAAGGAGAAAGAGAGAGAGGGATTGAGAGAAAGAGAGAGAGAGGGAGAGAGAGAGGGTGAGAGGGTGAGTGAGTGGACTGTGAGAAAAGGAGAAATGAGAGGGTCGAGAAATATTACTGAATAAATGAAAGGAGAGGGAAAAGTAATATAGAAGCAGCTGTAGGCTTTAACCTGAGTGTGTGTGTGTGTGTGTGTGTGTTCTGATGACGTCTCGGAGACAGATGGCAGGATATCTGTCCAAGGTCAGATGAGATGTAGAAACCTCCCACGCGATTGCACACACACACACGCGCGTACATACACACTTTTACAAATCAGTTAGCAAATCATGATGACTTTTCAGACCTTTAGAATTCACACACACTCACATACTCACACACACATACTCTCACACACAGTTGTTGCTTCCTTTCAGGAGGTACTAATTAAAAAATGTTTTTTTAAAGTAAGGTCCTTCAAAGGATTATTTCAGCAATTCTACAGTAAAACCTCTTTTGGTTCCAAAATTAAGGTTGTCATAATGATGTGTGCGAGTGTTAAATTCTAGATTAATTTAAACCTTCTTCACATTTACAGTGTTTCTACAACAAACATGCTTATTTACAGAACCAGCAGTTCTTCTGTGATAGAAGAACCCAAAGCACCCACTGACATCTAAACATAACCAAATATGTTAATATTTTAACAATTTTATTTATACAACAGTTAGTTCCGACCTCAAAATCTGATTGGTTGAGAAGTGTTCTAGCCGTGCCGATATTTGTGATAACAGCACGGCCTTCTCACACTAAATCTGTATAACTCTGTTAACACGTTGCTGAGTAACGGCATGTACACTCTAAGAAATATAAGTACAGATTTGTACTTAAAAGAGTACAAAGCTTGTCGCTGGGGCTGTACCTTATATTGAGGTTCAAAAAAGTACCTTTCAGTGAAAGTCCTTTTTTGTACCCATGTTTTTTTGTGCCAGTATAGATTATAAAGATTATAAACATTGTCATCAACTAAAAATGGCTCAAAAACTTGATGATACAAAATTGTCTGGCTTTCAAATAAAAAATGTGCAATTTAAATATATACTTTTCATTAGTACAGTGATGCAGAATACTGAATGTACCTTTTGGCTGGTTAAATGGTACAAATCTGTACTTATTGCTGTTAGAAATGACTTTGTACTTCAGAGGGAACAAATCTGACCCTGTAAAGACCAATATTGTACCTTTGAGGGTACAATTATAAAGAGTGTACCTTCAAGTACAAAAAAGTACTCATATCGTACCTCTGTTTTTTAGAGTGTACACACAGGGCGGTTTTAAATCAATGCCTCCACCAGCACAAGCATTAGCTTAGCACAGGCTAGCGCCCTACCAAGGCACGCTCGTCCGCAGCACTGACTCGTTTTTTTCTGGAAAAAATTAGAAAAAAAATCCATCAGTCACCTCGGCCGCAGTCTAATAGCTGGAACGGTAACCAGACAGGCTAAGCTAAGCTACTGGTGAGCTAAAACAAGCTACATTAGCCTAACCACAGTCCAGCCGGCTAGCTAACCAACAACAGCCAACATAACAAGCAGAAATACTTGCAAACGCGCAGCTTTCACATGCAGATGACTCCAATTTTGACTTCAAGCTAACATTCATGGTGTTACTCGCCTTCAGCTCGTGCCTATGACCAAATCACAGCCGTGATGTTATTGGTGATAGCACACTCCCTCTCGTGTTTTATTCCTTAGTTATATTATGTAATAGTATAATATAATCTACAGCCAAACAATAGTAAAGAATAATAGTAAAAGTGTTTAAATTACAAATAATACACAAATAACTTTAAAATCATTCTTTAAAATCATGTCAAAATCAAACAAGTCTTTCAAACATTACTTTGTGTGTTTCTTAATTATAGTTATGTTCAGTGGGGTAAGCATTGATGACATCAAGAGAGGACGAGGGACAGAAATAGAAAATGAGAAAAGAGACAGAAAGAGAAAAGGAAAGATATGGAAGAAGAGATGGAGCAAGAGGAGAGAGAGAGTGAAAAGTAAGATAAATTAGTTAAAGAAAAAGAAAAGTAATGGAGGAAAAGAGACAATGGATGGAATATTAAAGGGAGATGTGGGAGATATAGAGAAATTTGAGAAAGAGAAATTAGATGTAGAGGATGAGGGGAAAAAGAAAAAGATGGAGGCAAGAGATGGAGGATGGGAAAAAAAGAGGGAGATAAAAAGGAAGGCAAGGGGAAAGGGGAGAAGGAGAGAGAGGATACAGAAAGAGACGCGGGAGATATATAAGATATATGTATAAGGGAGAGAGTGAAAGAGAGAAAGAAAGAGAGAGAGAGGGAGTGGATACGAGACAGAAAGGGGAAAAGGGAAAGGAATATAGAGACAGATGATAGTGGAAAGACAGGGAGTTAAAGCTAAGAGAGGGAGAAGATAAGTGAAAGTGAGACAGATAGTAAGGAAGTGAGAGAGACAGGTGAGATATATGAGATGTGTGTATAAGAGAGAGTGAGTGAAAGAGAGAGAGAGTGTAGATATGGAGGAGTGGAGGAAGCGAGTGTTGGGGGCGTGGCGAGAGCAGCTGAGTTTTAACATTTAATGACCTGCGCTGAGAGTGATGCAGGCTGCTGGAGATGTGTGGAACAGAGGGAATGATGCTGCTGCTGCTGTTTTCTGCAGGTTGGGGGGATTCAGCACGGGGCAGTCGGTGAAAGTGATTATAGCCTGAGGTCTCATGAAGCTCACATGAGTGAGAAATTAAGAATAAATTAACTTCGTGCTCTGAATAGAGAAAACAGTGTTGCTGACTGGGGGGGAGGACGCGTGAGACTTCAGCGTTATGTTTTTACAGAAACCGCTAATGCCATCTGCAATATTTATGAACTTACTGGATGGAAGGAGTGAGAGAATACCATCACACACACACACACACATACACAAACACACACACACACAAGCACACACACATGCTAATTTGTCATTTGAAAGTATATGTGAGCCTCCACAGGCAGAAGGATGCATAAATGATCAATGGACTGACGCCTGTCCGGCTGTGTGAATATTAGATTTGCGTTACTGAACTCTCCCATGTGATCTCAGTATGCAAATCAGATCTGTAATTATTCCACACGAGCTCAAACCTCTGATTAGGAAATGATTCTTTGCATCGGACTATCAGATATCTGATTTAACCACCACTTAAATGATTCATGATTGATGAAGTGATTCAACTGAATCGTTTTTTTTAAGTCTTTAAGAAGATAAGAACCCAGTTAAGTTCAGAAGTAGTGATAAAATGAGGAAAATAAATATATAAATAAATAAATAAATAAAGTTTTTCTTTAGAGAAAGACCATATACCAAGGGGAAGCATGTGATAACCTAATTAATGTTGTTTTATTATATCAGCTGGTGTTTGTTTTGGGGATTTTGGGATTAAGTTCAGAAGTAGGTAGATACTCCTCTCGTCATCTTGGACCAATATTAAGTATTATTAATATAAATGCTATCAATAATAGTAACAATTTCTATTAATCTAATGTCAATTAGACTCTATAACAGCATACTCATAACACATTTTAATGGATTCATAAGGCACTATAATAAACTTGGCAATAAATATCTATAAAAAGTTATGAGCTATGTGTTATTATGCATTATGAATTGTGCATCATAATGCATCATCGGTTGTGTTTGGTTTAAGATGTTATATGTCAATAAGAACCAAGAACATCTACAAAGCTGTCTTAAAAAAGCATGCTATAATTACAGCACTTTTAACTATTCATGAATTACACTTATGTTAAATATTATAATAGCTTATATACATTTATAATACATTATTATGTCTTGTTGCACTCTCTAAGGAAAATCATGGTCATCATGGAAACTTATTATGATGAGTAACAAAATATGTATAACCATGTTTTTTTTCTCTTTAATGCATTATAATGTGATATAAGTATGCTTATGTAATCTAACAGACATGCCACTTATAGGAAGTGTTGTTTTATTAATTAAAAATGAATAATGAGGCAAATGAAGATATTTTAATTCTTGTTCACATGCCATGTTTTTGTTGTGGTCATTTTTATGAGTTTAGAATGTCAGTAAATTCCATTAAAGGAAGTAAATAAGTTAAAACAATCTAATCAATAAAAACATAAATATATAAACATAAATATAAAAAACAAATATTTGTCACTAATGTTTATAGAAACAGTCTGGATTCCTAAAGGTTGCTTTTATACACCTGTGGTCATGGAAGTGATTGGACTGAACACAGTTTGTGATCTAAACAGGTGAGCGAATGCTTTTGGCAATAAAATAATGTATTTACAGTTTGTCCCATAGGAAAGAATAGGGTACAATGTTTTTTCTCTCTTTCTATATCACAATAATACAGTACAGATACACTATTAAAATTGACCCAATCCACTCACCCAATCACCCACTTTGCAACACCCTAGCAACCACCAGAGACACCAAGGCAGCCACCTCATCAAACAACAAGAAACAACTTAGCAATAGCACGGCATCCTAGATGATAAATTTATCATATCAACTACCTGGAGACCCTTAGCAACCATCTGAAATTCCATAGTAACTACAGTAGCAACCACTTTAAACATCATATCAACCCCTGCTACAACCAAATACATTGACATGCCCTAGCAACCACCTTAAGTGCCATTGCAACAATCCATTGCAACAATCCAGTTCATTACTAGCAATGACTGCAAGGGCAGGTAGTAAACATATAAACATTACCCATATAGTGTGTTGCTAGTCTACCTGCTGCTTAATTACACACAGAGGCCCAATTTGCCTTGTATTTTGCCGGCTGCGGGGATGAGGAACCTGGCTGTCTGGCTACTGTCAGCAACTAGTGGGTGGCGCCACCTTGAGGGGGATTCTGATAACAGTGTTATTGTATTTTTCTGAATTGACCATGACAGAATTTAAAGGGCCGCTCACATAGTGTGCGGTTGCATTCAGTTCATAACCAGTCATTGTCTGGGGGCCCCAGGTCAGCTCAAACCTTTAGGCAAATGATTGGTTTGCTTACCTTGTTGCAAAGGGCCTGGTGACCAATTGGGAACTGTTTCAGCCTAGAGATCATGTAGCAATCGCCTGAATCATCTGCCTGAAGGTGGGAACCATTTAAGCTGTGCAGCTGTTGTGTGGTTTCTTCAGAAAAGACACTTTTCAAATTAACATTATATTACAGTGTTGAGTTAGGTGTTTTATGGACAGGCTAATGCCATCTGCAATATTTATGAAGATACTGGATGGAGATGGAGATAATGCCACAAGCACACACTAACTAACACACACACACGCACATGCTAATTTGTCATTTGGAAATATATGTGGGCCTCCACAGGCAGGAGGATGCATTAATGATCATTTGATTGACGTGTGTCCGGCTGTGTGGGAATATATTATTTTAATGTAGATTTTTTTCCAGTGGAATCACTTACTGTGTGGTGTGTATAGTGGTACACACTGAATTAACAGAGCTCGATCTGTTCAATCTGAACTTAAAATACCAAAAAAAAAAAACAAGCCCTTGAATAAACACTGCATTGGATAAGAACATCCATAATTAAAATATATAATAAAAAAATACAGGTGGCAAAAACATTAGATTTAAAGTAGGCTAAAAACATTATTTGGTCAATATTTAATTTAGTTAAAGTACTGTGTAATAATATAATGATATAATTACACAGTACTTAATTAATATATTATATATTAGTGAGGGGAGGGTAATAATATTAATTTAATTAATTGAATGACAGTTTTAATGCAATTAAAAAAAAAAATAATGGGGATTGTACATCTTTACATATAGAAGCTGCAGAGTAAATCTCAATAGATAGAGATATGTTTCTGTCAAAAAGCCTGTAAATAACCTGCTTTGTGACCATCTGTTTCCTCTTGATTATATTTCATTGGTTTTAATGGGGTTCAAAGCAGTGTGTAAGACTGGTGGAGGAGAACATGCCGAGATGCATGAAAGCTGTGACTATCAGGGTTATTCCACCAAATACTGATTTCTAAACTTTTAAAACATTAAACATTAGCATTGTTGTTTCTAAATTAATATGAACTTGCATTTTCTTTAAGGTTTAAAAGCACTTTTTATTATTTTGACCATTTCTCATGTTCTGCAAATAAATGTTATAAATTACATTATTTGTATTTGTAACTTGGGAGAAAGTAGTTTATGGAATAAAACCACAATGTTAATTTTACTAAAATATAGTAAAATATAGTAAAAAAATACAGTCTCATATTTTTTTTATTCCAGAGCTGTATATCAACAATCAACACCTTACTCTCCTGGAGAGAATTAGGTGTTTACAGACTTTCAGTAATGAGTTGTGTCTATGTAAATTTTTCTGTTGTAGGACTGGGGGTTGTGTGCTGGATGGTGTGATACTTACAGAGATGTTGTTGGGGTGCCATTATCTGGAGATAGCGGCATTCATAGAATATATCATAGCCAATCACATCTCAATGTCGATGTTGAGCACGCAGTAGTAGAGATGAGCACATTACATTTGTGGTTTATTTGTAAGTAGCCTGCAATTTCTGGACAAAAATGAAAAGAAAAAATGCTTAAAAATATTTATGATCAAATAACCAGGGTTAGTATTTAACAAGTGATGAGTTTTTTCTCTGTTCAATAGTGGAGATGAGCGAATTGGGTTATGAGTTTATGATGATGTCTTTTTTCTGTGCTGTGATTGGGTCTTGGGTGGCTGGGGGCGTGTCTGAGTATGCAGATTTGAAAAGGAGGTGTGATATTGAGTGCTCAGGTGTGTGTGTGTGTGTGTGTGTGTGTGGGAGAGAGAGAGAGAGAGAGAGAGAGAGAGAGAGACGAGGAACGAGAGGCGGAGGGCAAAAACAAAGAGAGAGCACCACACTTTAGTGTGTGGAGGCTGTGTGGTGGTCTAACACACACACACACACACACACAGAGGCAGGATGTAGCAGCATCCACAGGCTGCAGCTGATGCCCGGGATCCGTCACATTCCTCCGCTCTGCTCTCTCGCTCCCTCTCTTACTCTATCGCTCTATCGAGGCGGAGATCCAGTGAGATCACCAGGCTCCGTGTAACGAAGAGCAGGAGCACACAGAGGAGAAACTGCACAGCTTTTCCTAAGCTGAGCTCTCCTTCAGCGTCTGCCGGACCTGTTCTGTCGTTCTTTTTCTCTTTTTTTTCCTGGTAGAGGTTGGGTCTCAGTAGAGAGGTATTAATGCTCTCTCTCTCTCTTTGCCGCTGTTTCACAGGCGTGGTGCAGGCCAAGAGGAGTCCCAAAGTGGTGGTGAGTTTAAACCCTCTTATATTCTTCATTCTCCTCTTCTGCTCATCCCTCCATCCTTTACATCTCTGCCGAGTTCATTGGATCCTTTTGCTTCCCTTTTCCTCATTTTATTTGATTTCCCTTTTTATCTTCTCTTTTCTTTTCTTCTCTCATTTACTTTATTTTCTTTTGATCTCTTCTCTTTTCTCATCTTCTTTCTCCTTTCTTCTTTGCTTTCCTCTGCATTTCTTTCATCTCTTCTTTTCTTTTATTTTCTCTCTATACTCTCTGATTTCTTTATCCATCTCTATGTTTCCCTTTCCTTTGCTTTCTTCTCTTCCTATCTCGTCTTCTTATTCTCTCATCTTGTTTCTTCTTTTCTCTCATCTTATCTCTTCTTTTCTGTTCTCCTCTGCTTTTCTTTTTGCTTTTTTCTATTCTTGTCTGCTTATCTGTCTCTTGTCTCTAATTTTTAATCTTGATTTTCTTCTGGTCTTATCTACTTTCTTTTATTTGTTTTCTATTTCTATTTCTCTTTATGCTCTGTATATTCTCTATTCTTCTATTTTCTCCTCTGCTCTCTTCTTGTCTCTTCTTTTTTCATCTCTTTTCTTCCTCACAAAAAGCCAGAAGGCACAGAAAACCCTCTGTAAAACAGTTGCATGCAAAAGTATCTGTTTAAAATATCTTTTACTGTAAAGAGATGAGTGAGAATGAGAAGACCTGAAGGGCCTTCAAGCTAAAGTTTGGAAGCATTGGATGGTCAGTAATTAGAGTCTTTAAGCTCTTCTTTGAGGATTTTCCCTATTCCTTCTAGTAAAAGTCTTCTAGATCTGTGAGATTTATGAGCCGTGATGTTGTACTACTCTTTGAGTTCTTCCTGCAGGTTTTCAGTAATATGTAGATCAGGGAAATCTGAGGACCATTCTGAGGAAAACCTCAAAACTTTGCTCCTCTTGTGTTCTCTGGTAACTTATTGTCAGATAACTTGTTTTCATGATCCATGAAACTTGTTTAGATGTTGTAAATGTTCCTTTAAAAATGTGACATTTTTAAAACATTTCAACTCACAGAGGAACGCGACTAACAGTAGCAGATATTTTAACTAGGGATGCCCATGGCGCTGTACACAGCACTTTTCCTGTGGCATAAAGCATTAGAAAAACACATGTAGGCACTAAACCACAGGAAGCTATTAGGATTGTGCCCTTTTTGCTGAGAAGCACTAAAAGTGCAGGTGCTGAATCTCTTGACAGACTCATTTTCATTTGTAAAAATGGAAAAAGTACATGGCTAAAGGCAGTAGTGGTAGCAGTTGTGAAACCTGCGATTTGTGACTGATTGTATCTAAAAGTTTTACTGTAAGTTGTACACTTTATATGTAGAGCCAAAGGCCTTTATTATTTCACTTGTCATGTTTGTTCATTGGTGTAGATTTATTTATTATATTGTTATATAATTACATGTACACCAAAGCACAGGTCAGCTAAAATGAGAGAGTGTGATTGAACTTAGTGAGTCAATAAAAGAACAGTAATTGTCTGTTCTCAGCTTCAGTCTTAGCATTTAAACACTGGTATGCCTGTCAGTGTTAGAAATGTTAAAAGCAATTTTAAGTACACAAATAATATGCACTTCTAAATGATACATTTTGGAGAAAATAATACTCATATTTAGAAGCAGACAGAGCAAAAAAAATCTGTTAACTTGAGTCATTAGAAGCATTGCAGTACAGGGCGAGACACAATTTGCAGGACACATATGGCGGCTTTCAAGATGGCAGCCATAATTTGGACACCTTTTATTTGCTGGGTTAATAAAATTAACATCAGATAATCTTCCCTTTTGATTTGTTTCTCTTTTGTTTCTTGAATTAAAGACTCATCCTGTATAATAACAGACAAGAACGAGGTTGCATTAGACCAGGCATGAAACCAATTATTTGATTTCTTACTATTCTCACTAAAAGAAATCCACTGAATAGCACTGGAAGACAGTCAAACTCTACAAAATAAACAGTCAGAATCTATATTTCATCTGTAGATAGGAAAACCAACAGTCAAACTGTAACCAATGAAAATCTACTGCTTAATGGAGGGGCGGGTAAACGAATAGTCAAACCAAGTCCTCATAGACTGGTCCAACTCAGAGGGAAAGCCAATCATGATTTTCTATTTTGACAGGGGCAAACTCCCAAACAGTGACTCAGTCCAATTCAGTATCAGTACACTCTAAACTGTCTGTGACGTTTACTAAATATCTTCAACAGGTGAAACATAGTGTTCTCCAGAAATGTAAGCTAGCACCACTAGAGTACTATGTGAATCCTGTAGAGATAAAACAAACACTGTACACTGGCTCTGTTCATGAACCTGTATGTTTATTATTCATTATTTTACATTTAATAACATAAGATGTAAAAAAAAAAGCACATGCATTGAGATCGTTAGGATAATTGAGATGAGTATGTAAGTCTCAGTTTTAACTATTGCTGAGAAAGATTGAGATAGAGAGAGAGACAGAAAGAGAGAGAAGGAGGAAATGAGCAGATTTGTATGTGCTGTTGCTTGCTGACCAGAGATTGCTAAGGGCAGTCATTTGTGTTTGAGGGTCATGGCGGGGCAATGGCCTTTCCAGTTAGCCATCACTTTGAGTCAGTCTCAGCTGAGAGTGTGTGTGTGTGTTTGTGTGTGTGTGTTTGTGTGTGTGTGTGTGTGTGTGTGTGTGTTTTCTCAGGCCACTACACAGGCTCAGCACTAAATGGAACTTATACTAAAAATCTAAAGATGTGTCGGGGTCTTTCGGGGCCTTGGACAAGTATCTGATCTTTGGGGATGTAGCACTCAGTGATTGGTTGCTTTGTTGATGTAGCAAATAGGGATTGATCACAATGCTAACATTGTAGCACATAGTGATTGATTTGGTGATATTGTAGCATAGAGCAATTGATTTATTTGATGATATTGTAGCACGTAGTGATTGGTTGCTTTGTTGTTGTAGCATACAGCTATTGGTCACTTTGCTAAAATTGTAGCATCAGTGATTGATTGATTTGGTGATATTGTAGCACATAATGATTAATCACTTTGGTGATACTGTAGCATGTACTGATTGATTGCTTTGGTGATATTATAGCACATAGTGATTGATTGCTTTGGTGATATTGTAGCTTAAAGTGATTGATTACTTTAATAATATTGTAGCACATAGTGATTGATCGCTTTAGTGATATTGTAGCACGTAGTGATTGATCGCTTTGGTGATATTGTAGCACGTAGTGATTGATCACTTTGGTGATATTGTAGCACGTAGTGATTGATCGCTTTGGTGATATTGTAGCACATAGTTTTTGATCACTTCGGTGATATTGTAGCACATAGTGTTTGATCACTTCGGTGATGTTGTAGCACAACGTGATTGATCGCTTTGTGATATTGTAGCACACAGTGATTGATCGCTTTGTGATATTGTAGCACACAGTGATTGATCACTTTGGTGATATTGTAGCACATAGTGATTGATTGATTTGCTGATACTGTAGCACATAGAGGTTGATCACTTTGATAATATTGTAACACATAGTGATTGATCACTTTGGTGATATTGTAGCACAACGTGATTGATCGCTTTGTGATATTGTAGCACACAGTGATTGATCGCTTTGTGATATTGTAGCACATAGTGATTGATCACTTTGTGATATTGTAGCACATAGTGATTGATCACTTTGCTAATATTGTATCACCTAGCGATTGATCGCTTTGATAATTTTGTAGCACATAGTGATTGATCACTTTGTGATATTGTAGCACATAGTGATTGATTACTTTGGTGATATTGTAGCACATAGTGATTGATTGATTTGCTGATACTGTAGCACATAGAGATTGATCACTTTGATAATATTGTAACACACAGTGATTGATCACTTTGGTGATATTGTAGCACAACGTGATTGATCGCTTTGATAATATTGTAACACACAGTGATTGATCGCTTTGTGATATTGTAGCACATTGTTTTTGATCACTTTGGTGATATTGTAGCACATAGTGATTGATCGCTTTGTGATATTGTAGCACATAGTGTTTGATCACTTCGGTGATATTGTAGCACAACGTGATTGATCGCTTTGTGATATTGTAGCACATTGTTTTTGATCACTTTGGTGATATTGTAGCACATAGTGATTGATCACTTTGGTGATATTGTAGCACATAGTGATCGATCACTTTGTGATATTGTAGCACATAGTGATTGATCACTTTGCTAATATTGTATCACCTAGCGATTGATCGCTTTGATAATTTTGTAGCACGTAGTGATTGATCGCTTTTCTGATATTGTAGCACATAGTGTTTGATCGCTTTGGTGATTTTGTAGCACATAGTGATTGGTTGATTTAGTGAAATTGTAGCATTTAGTGATTGATTGATTTGGTGATATTGTAGCACATAGCGATTGGTCACTTTGCTAAGATTATAGCACATAGTGATTGGTGATTCCATAGCTCATAGCAATAGAATGATTTGGTGATACTGTAGCACATAGTGATTGTTTTTAGTTAATAATAGTAAATAGTAAATCATTTTTACAAATATTTTGTTATTTCTCTTTGTGTTGCCAGTTTTTCTATTATTTATATAACTTTATATTAATTTGTTGATTTAATGATGATGTAACACATAGGGATGGGTTGTTTTTGTAGTAACCTAGCATATAGTGACACTGGATATTATAGCACACCTATTGGTGAGAGAGAGAAAGAGAGAGGAAGAGGGAGAGGTGGAGGTAGAAAGTGACTGAACATATCTACAAAGGGCTGAATATGATTTGTGTGGGTTGCAAAGAAATGATCACACAAGCACAAACTTGCGCACACACACCTACATGCACATGACCTTGTGCATTGTGTTTCCTCTTTCAACCCCACCATCCTCTCTTCCTCTTCTCTCTGTCCTTCTCCTTCACCTCTCTTTCTTTTGTTTCTCCAGCCGTGCTTGGCCTTCCTTTATCTCTTCTATCTCATCTCCATCTCCAGCCTCTCAGTCTCATCTGATCTCTCTCTCTCTCTTTCTCTCTCTCCTCCTCCTCCTCCTCGTCATTCGTCCTCTTCCTCTTTTTTTTCTTTCGCTTTTAGTATTCACTCCAGTCCAACTCTCAGCCCATTCCTTCCTGCTCTCACTCTCACTCACTGTCTGGCTTTCAGGTCGGTTCAAAAGAGCCTTATTGAAATGGGTGCTGAGTAGAATGTGCAGTGCAAAGCAACACTCTACACCTCTCTCTCTCTCTATCTCCCTCTCTCTCTCTCTCTCTCTCTTTTTCTCCTTCTCCTCCCTCCTCTTTTGACACATGTAACCCACCCCTCCACCCTTTGCTTTGGGTCATTTGCCGGTGTATTATTAGGATGTTGATTTGCATAGAATAGCATGAAAGTAATATAGACGGAAGCTGACTTGTGTATTTCGATGCTCTCTCTCTCTCTCTCTCTCTCTCTCTCTCCCTTCTCCATCTCTCCATCTCTCAGCAGTTGGAGAGGAAGGACAGTCAAGGCAGTTCTCAGCACAGTGTGTGTAGTCACCGCAGCACCCACACTGACTCTCCTGCCCGTGCAGTGCCCGCTGTGCCCAGCGAGACGCTGGCGGCTCCGCCCCCGGTGCCCCCGCCCCCTACCCAGCCCCTCCCCAGCCTGCCCCCACTGGAGCCGCCCGCCAATGGAACCCTTCAGAAGAAACCGGACCCTTTCAAGATCTGGGCGCAGTCCAGGAGCATGTACGAGAGTCGGAGTGAGTATCCCATCCACTTCCTGTGAAAACACTCACAAACACTTCAGATTTCTTATACTAGAGTAGACCAGAAGGTGATGCCTGGTATGATCAGGACAAGGACGTCCCATTTCAAAATAACGAAAAAAGTTAGATTAAAAAGGGGAGTTGCTCTAAAGGGGAATGAATTTAAATGAGTCTTGTGGCTATGAGGCATGTGTACAATTTAAGTAAAGGCCTATTTTAAAGTGTGTCAGTGTTTCTTTGCTATCATAACGAAGGGAAAAGTATACCTTATGCAGCTCAAAACATGCAAAAGGTATGTACTTATTCTCGTAATTAATAAAGGGTGGGGGGTTTTTTGGGCGTAACAAGAAATAATTATTAATCGAGCCACGTGTGCTCTGATTTGGCAAATTACTATTTTAACGGCACAGCACTTCTGCACTTCTCAGCAGAGGAAGCTGACCTGCTCATTCACGTTGTAAAGTTGCGGGAGCATTTACAGGAGCAGCAATGTTATTATCTGTAGTATTCTGTTTATTGTTGATATAAACGTTGGGTTTGTGCACTGCTGCATATTCTTGTTTGAGTGCGTAACGAGTGGGAGGTGTACACGTGGTGCACCTGCGTTGCCAAGATAGGTATGGACATCTGACTGGCTTCAGATCAGCTAGAGGAGCACCTGTGTTTTCCGTTGCCAAGATAGCAAAAAGCCAGAAATAAATAATGTTCTCCTGGTGTCATGGAAAATTACAAATGTAAATTTCCTTTTTGTGTCAAAAAAAGGCAAAAGGTTTTAAAACATTAATTTGACATGGCACAAGACAAACAAAACTTCTGAAGCAATATATTGTGAAGCCCTGATCAGAACGATGTTAAAGTATTTGGATCAGAATAGCAAATCTAAATGGGGCGAATATGCCTCTATTCCTGTCCCTTTTGTTTCCTAAAGTAGTGTCAGAGAAGTTGTTGCCTTGGAGACGGTAGTTGGAATTTGTGGATTAGAGCTTGTTCCTCTGAACTGAGGTAAAAACAAAAGCAGTTGGAAGTATTGTCCCCTCCTCCCAGCCTTTGAGATCTGACAGTGTTTATTTTTTGGCCGCAGGACGAGCACAGTCGGTCACCTCTGTGAAGAATAGCATTGTGTGAACTGTTTCCAGATCAGTCAGACTCATTTCGTTCAGAGCAGCAGGAAACAGTGGGAATCTGATCAAAACTAAGACTCAGAGTTCTGTCTGAGATCAGACTGTTCTATTTTCATTGTACAGTAAAAGAAAAGAGGAAGGATGTGAATTTTAAGACAGGATCAGTCACATTCTTAAAATAATTGCGATCACTCTATTAAAATAGTGTTTGGTCTGAAATATGAGCAAGCCAGACCCCCGAGGCTTCATTGTCTCACGAGGACCAAAATACCAGGTCTTGCCCCTGAAGTCTACTAACTTAAATGAGAGATCTCAATTCTCAGTTCAGTATTACATTGTAGAAATGCCAACTACATTATGGGTAAAGGTCATTCATTGGTCACTGTCTAAAGGTAAAGTTATTCATGTGTGGGCAGTATGCGTCTTTATAACTAAGACAGGAAAGAACAGAGCAGGATATAATAATCAGTAGATAAATAGGTTGTTGTCTTACTCTGAAGGGCATTCTATGACTCAGTGTGTGTTTATAGTTTCTGTAGTGTCTATAGTTATGGTTATGTGGGCGCATAAGTTTTGTAAACTAATAAATATGATTGACATGAGCAGTAAACGAAAAGAGCATAAAAAGTTGGGTTATGATCTTAAAGATCCAATATACAATATTCTGATTATTCAAATAAGAATTTGATAGTAAAACACATGTGAGAAATGGCTGAAATAACAAAAAAGATGCAGAGCTTTCAGACCTAAAGTAATGCAAAACAAAGTTTATATTCATAAAGTTTTAAAATTCAGAAACCAATATTTGGTGGAATAACCCTTCAATCACAGTTTTTATGCATCTTGGCATGTTCTCCTCCACCAGTCTTACACACTGCTTTTGGATAACTTTATACCACTCCTGGTGCAAAAATTCAAGCAGTTCAGTTTGGTTTGATGGCTTGTGATCATCCATTTTCCTCTTGATTATATTCCAGAGGTTTTGAATGATTGGTAAAATCATTTTTAGGGAGTCTAGCTATCCCATCAACAGCATAGTGAGGTAAAGTTATAAGAGGTGAGTTAGAAGATACATTATTCACCTTATTTACCCCAAAATTAAGAGTCGTCCAGTGCATCGGCAGATCCATTCATTGACAACCAAAGTATTAAATAATATACAATATATATATATATATATATATATATATATATATATATATATATATATATATATATATATATATATATATATATATATATATATATATAAAGTACTGTAATAAATGCAGTAGTATTAATGAAGAGGCCCTGCATGGGTAGTCAAAATTGCAAAATTTTAAATATCCACCCATATGTTCATATGCCTGCTTTTACATTTTTTAAAAGGTAAACCAACACTAGAACATATTTACCCAGAAAAACAAAGCTCTGGTGAATTGGATGCATCAGATGCTTTTGAGACTCTTATGTTAGTCTGAGGCTACGTTCACACCGCAGGTAAAAAAATCTAATCTTTTTTTTTTTGTCAGTTTTTGTCACATGTAATATACATTTCATTTCTGTGGCAGTGTGAAAAACAAAAACACAAAACACATTGAATCTGACACCACCAGAGCCCCAACCACTAGATCAGTTCACATTGAGTCAAGTCAAGAGGCTTTTATTGTCAGTACATCTGAGTACAGGTACCCAGAGCATCGAAATTACATTCTTCCAGGACCAACACAGTGCAGCATTGATCAACAATACAATAGACAACAATAATTGCAAACCCAAAGCAAATCAACTGAAGAAATGTACATTTTCTATAATTTTAGTTAGGAACTTTAGACAGTACACAGCAGGTTTAGCCAGCAGACTTCTTCTGAAGGAGGGATCTGTACCTACTGTCTGTGGCAAGTCAGAAGATGAGGGGGGATAGATGTAAGTACTTTCAAATAACTTTGGTATGTATAGTTTTGTGCTTTGATCACAGCAAATGTGTGGTACCGCTTAACATAAACTTGGGCCGTGGCCAGCAACAGCTTATTTGCATAAAAATGTCAGAGGCCTTAAACGGCTTTTTTTCTGAAAAGGACTGAAACTGGTAAGAATAGAGCTGGTGAGATCTCTTTATGTGAGAGTTATTCTGTGTAGAGAACATCATAAATATGTTTTGTAGAGCCCATAGACCCACTGTATTCAAACTCATTGAAAAAAAGTATAATATGTTCTCTTTAAATTTATTTTATACAGAAAGAATATAAGGCCACGTGGGGATGCATTTTACTGCCCATTGTGCTTTATATTACATAAACAGCACGCATGCTGTACATGAGCATTACAGAAGTACATTGTGACTGTGTACTTTATGTGTTAAAGAATATTCTTGCATTTTCCTAGCTGAGGAGGAGATGTGTGGGTGTCATATGTAGTAAATGTGATGCTGATGCTGTGATCTTTGCGCTCTCTGACACATGTCCTCATGTGGGCAGCTGTGGAGCTGATGCTGATTTAAGCGAGCGCTCTTCATTTTTAGCTTTCCAAACAGGACACTGGGTTGCATCAGGACTAAAGGGACTGATTTGAGTGGTTTTGTCTGAGAATGTCCATTCGTATTCACGTCTTGGCATCCGTGTGCACATGCGGCATGTGTGTTAGGGAACTTGCGGTGTGTGTAGTTTTTGTGTGTGTGTGTGTGTGTGTGTGTGTGTGAGAGAGAGAGAGAGACAGTGTTTTTTTTTTTTGATATAGAATCTCTAAGCGCAAGTCTGACTAACACACTAATGAGGTTTCATAACTGCAAGGGCTTAGTGTGAATCAGAGAGAACTGCCCAAAGAGAGTCTCTCTCTCTCTCTCTCTCTCTCTCTCTCTTTCTTCACTCTTACTGTGTGTTATACATTATGTATGACCCTTTCGCATCCTCCCACACACTGCTACATACGAAGCACAAAGCTTAACTCTCTCAAAATGTGATGAAATCTCCCATCTTATCAGCTCCAGTTCACTGCAATAGTATTTTGTAATACAGTAAAGTGGCCCAGTTAGAAAGAAAGCAGAAGAAGATACTACAGTAACAGTCTTATCGCTCACTACAATCAAATCCTCACAGCAAGGCTATTCTAAAATCTAAAAAAAGTAGAAAAGCTTGTCTGGACAGTAGAGACAGTAATTTAATAAATCTTTAATAAAAGCAGAATAAAATTAGCAGGCGGTGTCTAAATTATTTTGTAGATATAGTATATCATTGCTGTCGCACTTAAAACCAGATAGAAATAAAGCAGAACTAGATTTAGACCTGTGCCTATTAAGTTAGAATAAATCAATAAATCCATTTTAATAAGTGCTAACAATACAGCTCTGGAAAACATTGAGAGACCACTTCAGTTTCTGAATCAGTTTCTCTGATTTTGCTATTTATAGGTATATGATTAAGTAAATTGAACATTGTTGTTTTATTCTATAACTACTAACTGTATTTTTCCCAATTTCCAAATAAAAATATTGTCATTTTAAGCATTTATTTGAAGAAAATGAGAAATGGCTGTTTTTTAATCACAGTTTTCATGCATCTTGGCATGTTCTCCTCCACCAGTCTTACACACTGCTTTTGGATAACTTTATGCCTTTACTCCTGGTGCACAAATTCAAGCAGTTCAGCTTAGATTGATGGATGGTGATCATCCATATATATTATATATAACCATGGGATTAGATATATAATATATAGATTATATATACACTGTGTGTGTGTGTGTGTGCTCCTGATGTCCTCTGTAGTGGTGTAATGAAAGTTTAAAGCGTGCACTCAGCTGTAGTTAACGCTCATCTTCAGCTGTGGGTTTGTGTAGTAGTAGTAGCAGTGCTTGCTGCAGAGACTGGGTGGGCATAAGTTCAGTGCATGCGTGCGAGTGTGCTGGATGGCAGATTGTTCACTAATAGCAGCATTTGGTGCCTCCCATGTGCCCACTGACGCTGCCAGGACCCAATCAGGCCTGTTAAACGATCCGCAAGGAGCGGCTAGGACAGCTAAACGATCCATGCTGAGCTCCAGGCCGCGGCCAGACCTCGTTCCAACGAGCCGCTCCCGCTACGGCCAGGACAGTTAAACGATCCGTGCTGAGGTACCTGCGGAGGACATTTTTCTGCTCGTCTGTGTGGAAGCTTCATGCCTTCCTGCTTTCCCGCTCTCGTGCCTCTGGCTCAGAATGGTCTCTAAACACGGGGGCAGGGCCAGGCTAAAGAGCTGCAGGACCCATCTGCTGAGCCCCTGCACCTCGCGTTCGTCCTGCACACATGCCCTTCTCATACAGAGATGTTTTAGGTAGGGCTCAGAACTATGACCAGAAATGATAGCTTTACCCAGGGGCAATGTCTGTAATTTGTCTGTTACTGAGTTTTAAGTAGCTTCCTGCTTTTAGCTATATAAACTAGATCAGATAATGAGGAACGCATATGTGGGATGAATGTTTGATGTTTGAAAAATTACAGTAAAGTGACATTAAACACACCTGTCTGGCTCATGTACAGCTCTGGAAAAAAAGAGAGACCACTTCAGTTTCTGAATCAGTTTCTTGTAAACTATGAACAGCATTTTTTCCAAATTCCAAATAAAAATATTATAATTTAGAGCATTTATTTGCAGAAAATGAGAAATGGCTGAAATAACAAAAAATATGCAGAGCTTTTAGACCTCAAATAATGAAAAAAAAACAAGTTCATATTCATAAAGATTTAAGAGTTCAGAAACCCTGTCTTTTAACCACAGTTTTCATGCATCTTGGCATGTTCTCCTCCACCAGTCTTACACACTGCTTTTGGATAATTTTATTCCACTCCTGGTGAAAAAAATCAAGCAGTTTATCTTGGTTTGACAGCTTGTGATCATCTATTTTTCTCTTGATTATATTCCAGAGGTTTTCAATTTGGTAAAGTAAAAAGAAAATCATCATTTCTAAGTGGTCTCTTATTTTTTCCAGAGCTGATATATAATATTTTGTGTGTCTGGTTTGAATCTAAATGATTCTGTTTGATGATACACTCCTGGGGACTCTCCTCTGATCCTATAATCGCCCCTGGTTGTATCACCTTACTTGTTTGCTTTAATCAATACTCTCACATGTGCAGAACTGATAATAAAGACATATTTGAGCTTAATAATGATTGTATATATTTTATCACCTGGTTTCAGTGAGAGCAGTTCTCTCTCCTCCTCTGCATTCTTTTACTTTTGTTGCCAGGCTGAAATTCATGGGCGTCTTGCTCGCTCCCATTTCACATTTATCAGAAGTGTGAGAGAGAGAAGGAGAAATGGTCCATTCTCATGTGTGATTTGCCTGGCTGGTTAACAGATTGCCACAAAATTACTTTTGACCTCCAATACCCTCCTACTGAATCCATAAGGGCATTGCATATGCGAGTGTGTGTGTGTAAAGGTTTGACTGCATGCTCAGAAAGAAACACACTGCACACAGATCTTTCCATGGTTAGGGCTGGCTATCATTTAAAATGTACGAATTTTTGATATATTTTTTCTAATTATAACAAACAATATAAAAAAACTGCTATTATTCCTACACAGTGTATACAAGTAATCTCTATCTTATATTGTCACCATGAGGGGCTCCTCTGGAATACATAATGTAGATATCCTGTTCTAATTTGAAAACTAATTTGTTTTAAATTATATTTACTAATACATTGAGTTTCTAATACATTATTAGGGGTTAATTGGTTAATGTTTGTTCGTGGTTCAGAAATATTGTGTATATTATAGTTAATAATATGGGTTTATTTTTTTTTTATCAAACAGATCTTTTGGGAAGGCAGAAAGAAAGGCTTTCTACTCTCTTGCTTCCATTTTCTGTTATCCACCTCTTTTCCTTTCTCACACTCTCTCTTTCTCTCTGTCTCTCTCTCTCCCTGACCTTGTTTTCAGATCTCTAGAGAGATAGAGAATGTATGCATTATGTGTGTGTGTGTGTGTGTGTGTGTGTGTGTGTGGGTGTGTGTGTTTGAGCAGGGGAGCCAAAAAAAAATAGATATTAAAAGAACAAAGGCGGTGTGTTTGCATGTCTGTGTGTATGCTGATGATAACCTATATTTTGTGCTGATGTATGTAGCTGTATGTATGGCTGTGTGTGTGTGTGTATGTGTGTGTGTGTGTTGCTCCAGAAAGGTTTATAGGTCAGGCATGTTTAGAGGCAGGTGTTTTCCTCTGGTGTGGCTTTTGTAACTATTCTAATAAACCTGCAGAACTTTTTTAACCCATTTTCTTTATTTTTTTCCTTTAAATAAAGAGGGTTCTTATCTGATTTATATAGTTTTGAAGATTTAAAGATGGCTGGTCTTCTGCTTTTAACTATGCTATATCATTTTTATTATATTTTATAAATAACAGTCTGTCATACAATGTCATAAATCATATATGTACATCATGTAACGTGTTTTGTGGTCGTGATCAGTTAAGTTGGAGTCGAGTACTGCACTTTGTGGGAACACATGCCCGGAGCAGTGGGCAGCCATCACTGTGGCACCCGGGGAGCAGTGAGGGTTAAGTGCCTTGCTCAACTGTGGTGGCCCTCGAAGCCTGGGATTATTAATCTTAGTAATATATAATAGGAATTGAACAGTAGAAAATCTCTAGACAATGTTTTTCTTTTTCAGCACTTCAAAATGACTGTAATCCTCGGTTTATTAACTCACCATCAATGTCTTTCTTTATCAATGTGTTTCAGTGCCAGACTCTCAAGAGCAAGACATCTTCCTCTGGAGAAAAGACACTGGATTTGGCTTCAGAATCCTGGGTGGGAATGAACCTGGAGAACCGGTGAGAATCGCACACACACACAGCAGTAGAATTAAGTGTTGCCTGTTTCTTATACAAATATACACCAATCAGCCATGACAGTAAACCCGTTTAAAGCTGAATAACATGAATAAGATTAGATTATTTTGTTTCTGTGGCATTTGTTAAAGCTTGGGATGTACAGTACTGTTTTAGGCAGCAAAGCAAATTACACTTATCCATTTATCTCAGCAATATGAGTGTTTTACCTGAAAAAAGCACCACATATGATTTATACAAATACAAATAAACATACATACAGTAAAACAAAACAAGAAATGCTCATTTTTAACGAAATATGTTATATCCTGTGAGCCAATTGTATTTGTATATGTTCAGTTCCAGCAGCAGCTCACCTGATTTACCAAATTTACCAATTTACCAAACAAGGTGTTGATATGATGAAAACTAGAAATAACTGTAATAACTCTATTAAACTCAGATGAGGAGGAGGAATTAGGAGCTGTTTTAAGGAAAACAGGGCTGAAAAAGCTCTGCTTTTTGTAAAATTGCTGTTTGTATTCATTGTAATGCTGTAATAGTGTTTCACTGAGCTAATAAACTAATAATAATAATTACTTCACAGATAAGAAGCTTTTTCTTTACTGAAATTCCCAAAGGTGACTAAAACATTTACACAATACTGTACATATTAGGCAACAAGTGAACTGTCAATCACTTGCTGAAATCACTTGATTTGCTGAAAAAATACTGGAAAAATGGACAAGTGTAGTGATCTAAGCTATTTTGACAAAAAGTTAGGTTGTGTTGGCTAGAAGTATGGAGGGTCAGAACACTTCCAAGACAAACCACCAGGTATTCTGGGGTTTCTGGAATGCAGTTGTCAGTACCTAAAAAATAACTTAAAGAACTTGTAACTGGACCAATGGTGCTCAAGGCTCATTGGTTTTCAGGACTAACAGGATCTGCTGCCACTGTCACCAGATACCACAGCACCTCAGAAATCTTGTAGAATCAATATTTCATGGGTATAGAGTGGTCCAGCGATCTAAAGCACTGGCACTATGATGGGGAGATCGCTGGTTCAAATCCCGGTCATGCAGCTTATCATCAGTTTTCAGAGCCCTAAGAAAGCATTATTTGCCTTGAACTCTCATTGTGAGTAGAAGCAGGTCTTTCCCCTCATCACTCTTAGGGTGGTGTCAATTAGCACAAGGCGTCTGTGAGATGATGTATCGGAACCGAGTCGGAACTTTCCTCCGAGCGTCAGCAGCAGTTTGAAAAGAGGCGGTGGCTGACTTCACATGTATTGGAGGAGGCGTGTGCTAGTCTTCACCCTCCTCGTGTTGTGGCATCACTAGTAAATGGGGATATACAGCTGACTAGCAGCTGAATGGGTGAAAAAAAACATGAGAAAATTAAAAAATCTTAAAAACAAAAAGAATCAGTGTCTCAATAGGGCAGAGCTGCTTTGGTGGTGCACAGAAGACCTACACAACATTAAGCAGGTGGTGTAAAAGTTACAGTGGCTGAGATTAAATGCATAAAAGTGAACAAATCTTCACATTAGTGCAATGCTGCTGAATTAAAGAATATCTCATCTTTCTAGGATATATTACATTATCTTACATTTAGATGCTTTAGCTTTAGCATTAGCGATAGAGGACATAGAAATCCAAGGCAAAACATTTTAGGCAGGTCCCCGAAGGAGACCATAGGTGTAATAGTGAGATAGAGAAGGAGAAGAGGAAAGGAGAGGAGTATGTTTTTTAAAGGTGTTAGGAGAGTAGGTGCTCTTTGAAGAGCTCGGTCTTTAGGAGGTTCTTGAAGGTAGTAAAGAATAATCCTGCTCTTGTAGGTTCCACCATTAAGGGAACTCGGTAGGGGAACAGTCTGGATTGCTGTGTGTAAAGGATAAACACTTAACACTTGTTTGATTGGTTGAAAATACTCAAAAAAACTTACCAGTCTCACATGATTCAGTTGTATTCTCTGTTAAAGTGCCTAAACTGTATAATTTGCTATTCCTGGTTACCTTTACCATTGCTGAAAAGTTGAGAAACAGCTCAACTTTCAGCATCTGGCTAATGTTCCTGTTATGTACATAAACAGCGATTTATCCTAAAACATCTGTAATATTTTTATGATTTTCAGGCTCGGCGGGTTTATAGAGCAGTTTATTAAACAGCAGAGCTTCAGGGCCAAATTTCGATTAATGGCTCAGTTTATGTTTGCAACCTGTTTATGATGATCTTGTGGCGATTTATGATGGAATTAACTGGTAAGTTGAATTAAGCACCATGACTACGCCATAAAACTGGCATCTGGCTTAGAATGTACTTGACCTGAATAGGATGCTGTTTAAATCCTATGAATTGCAACGTACAGATTACTTGGTTGGCTGGTTTTAACGCAATGTAACGCGATATTCTTAGTGACAGTATCCTGAAGCATAGACAATACATGGCATAGACAATTCATTAAACCGGTTACTGTGTTACAGATCTACATTGGGCACATAGTGAAGTACGGGGCAGCAGATGAGGACGGGCGCCTGCGCTCCGGGGACGAGCTGATCTGTGTGGACGGAACGGCTGTGGTGGGGAAGTCCCACCAGCTGGTGGTGCAGCTCATGCAGCAGGCAGCCAAACAAGGCCACGTCAATCTCACAGTCCGACGCAAAACCGGCTATGGAGGTACACACAATCATACAATGTGACAGTTCTGCTTGTATTTGCTTCTATGTATGCATCTTTTATGAAGTTACTATGACAGTCCACACACTTCTTTCACTTCAGATTCTTGATCAGTTTTTCTCAGCTTGTCCAGAAATGCATGTATAAAACTAAAAAGAAGTTTAATTTAGTCAGTTACTCTGTCTGAGTAGTCCTGCGAGCTAAGCGCTACCACTATGATCAGGAGGTCGCGAGTTTGAATCCTGTTCATGTAGCTTGCCATTGACTACCGGAGCCCTGAGAAAGGCACATCTGGCTCCAAAGGGTGATGTCCGCAGCACAGGGCTTCTGTGAGCTGATGTATTCTAATCAAGTTGCTGTGCTTTCCTCTGAGCGCACTGTGAGGCTACATCAGCAGCAGTTTAAAAAAAAAGAGGCGGAGTCTGACTTCACATGTATTGGAGGAGGCATGTGTTAGTCTTCACCCTCCTGGTGTGTTGGGGCATCATTAGTGATCGGGGGAGTCCTGATGGGTGGGTTGGGTAATTGGCCGTGTAAATTAGGGAGAAAATGGGATAGCATTAAAAATAAAAATATTATAAAAAAGGGAAACTCTGACTGCAATTAAACAGACAATTTCTTAGCTCTTTCTTAGCTATATTTAAAAATATATGATCCTAATGTATATGTCAAGTCTATACAAGAACGAAACTATACAAGTGAATAGAAATGACATAAAATACAAGTTATATTAACTTTGATCAAAACGTTTGATACTGAAAAGAGGCTTAATAAATATAAAATCAAAAATTGTGAGCTGTGACAGATTTAGCATTTCCTCAGATTTAGCAGTTCCTCATCCAACCACTAGTGGGAGCTGCAGCAGCACAAGCCCACAGTCTTTACTGAGTCAGAGCTACAGCCCAGCCACGGGCTACAGGATTTTAAGTTCTTCTGTGTATGAAATAAAATAACCCCACTAACCGGATAATACAGCTCTCTACAGTTCATATTTCAGCCCAAGCAGCTAACAGCAGCAGTTTAGAGCAGCCATCCCGGAGTCACTGCTCGGATTACATTATAAACAGGTCAGTTAGCGCGCTGCTAACCTCAGGATGTTTATAACTACGGAGTTTAGTGGACACACCACGGCTGCAAGGTTAGACTGTTGAAGGCTACTGGAGACTATTAAAGGCTATTGGAGGTTATTGAAAGGGTTATTGGGGGCAGAAATCAGTAAAGGCTGGTTAGATAAGTGATTCACCTCCTCGTCCTTTGCTGAGGTGAAACTGCGACTAGCGATGTCACAGTGATGTTTATAAACGTCATTAAAACAGATTTTATCAGCTATTGTCTTATAAATATTTACACATAATTTATATCTCTTCTAAAAAGCGTTTATTTTGGTCAGTAACACAAAATGCATACCGGTCTTTCGCCTTGAAGCACAGCCGTCCGTCTGCATCAACTTCTCTTTTTCTGGACATTATGGGATAAACATTTGTATGTCTCAATTCCACCCGCGAAGTTACACCTTCCCTCCGGCAGGGTTTCCACATCAATGACTACACTGCCGTGTAGTGGCAGTAAGCCGTAACTTTGCGGGTAATACAATCGACAAGCATTGTGGGAAATGTATTTTTTGGTCAAAGAACGCTTCTGACCTATTTATTATAGACACTAAGATTTTACAAGCTCTCGCGGGCCACATAAAAAGACGTGGCGGGCCACATTTGGCCCGCGGGCCTTGTGTTTGACACATGTGATTTAAAGGCTAAAGGTTAAAAGGCACGCAGGTTTTTAAAAATGCAGACGTGCACACTCACTTAGAAGCACTGGTTGCTTGACCTACATGTTCCTTCAGCAAATAAACTTACTTACATGATGGATCCTCATCCTCCTATAGTGCTTTATGAATGCTAATGGAAGTCCTCTGTGTTCCCTCTGTCCCGCAGTGTGTAAGGGTGAGGGCGACGTGCCCCCGTCCCCTGCCTCGTCTCACCACAGCAGCACTCAGGCTCCGTCTCTGACCGAAGAGAAGCGAACGCCTCAGGGCAGCCAAAACTCACTGAACACCGTCAGCTCAGGCTCCGGCTCCACCAGCGGCATCGGCAGCGGAGGCGGAGGGGGCAGCGGTAGTGCGGTGGTTGCTGTGGTTCCTGCTGCACTGCAGCCGTACGACGTGGAGATCCAGCGCGGAGAGAACGAGGGCTTCGGTTTCGTCATCGTCTCTTCTGTGTCACGGCCTGATGCTGGAACCACTTTCGGTAAGGGTTTGAATACTGATTTAAAGGTGTGAGGGGAGGCAGAGATTGCAGAGAAGTCTAGACTGCAGTACAGAGAAATATGTATTATGTATAGAGTGGGTTCCAAAGGGGTATTCATACCCCTTAAACTTTTTCTCTTTTTTTCATTTTACAACCACAAACTTATAAAAATGTATTTTATTGGGATTAGACCAAGTGCTGGACCAACACAAAATAGCACATAATTGTGAAATGGAATGAATATTTTAATCAAATAAAAATCTAAAATGTACAAAGTATTCAGCCTCATGTAATCTGAAACCCCTAAATAAAACAGGGCAATCAGTGCAATCAATTCAGTGCCTTTAGAAGACACTTAACTTACAGGTGTTCTGTATTGACCTCAGTGGTTCGTTAGAGAACACTAGTGAACAAAACAGCATCATGAAGACCAAGAAACTCACCAGAGAGCTAAGAGATTGTGGAGAAGTTCAAAGCAAAGGTTAGGTTAAAAACATATCACAAGCTTTGCTCATCACAAGCAGCACTGTTCAATCCATCATCCAACAATTTGAAAACCGTGTATCATTTTCTTTCCAATTCACAATTATGTGCTACTTTGTGTTGGTCTATCACTTAAAATTTTATCATTAAATAAAAATTTGTGGTTGTAAGGTGACAAAATGTAAAAAAGTTTAAGGGTATAAAATATTTTGCAAGCCACTTTACATAACATGTAACAAATATATAAACAATACTCTGTCATCGTCTTACTGAGACAATGCATTATATGGGGTCCGGACTGCAAACTTTTGGGCACTTCTGGTCAATAACATGTTTTGTTACACATTTTTCACATGTTTTAAGTGAAAATTAGTAAGTAGTAAACACAATAGTTGCAGCTGAGAATTAAAAAAAATAACCTAAAATATTTTTCCCACTATAAGGCGCACCGGATTATAAGGGGGCACTATTTATAAACGTCTATTTTCTGGTCTATTTTCATACATGAAGCTGACTGGATTATAAGGTGCATTTTAAGAGACACTATTAGAAACTTCTAATTCAGCAGGGCTCACTGCTGGGTGGTGGTGGTGGGGGGTAGCTAACTAAGCTAAGGAAAGCTAGGCTAAGTAAACAAAACTGTAATAAAAAAGATTCAAATGAGCACTGGCTGTTAATCTACAAAGATTTCCCTCCTGAAAACTGAATATTTGGGTGAGTAAAGCACTTCCGCTTATCTACAGTAAGCTTAGATTCCCAAAGTTCTCCAGCACTAAAGCTGGAGCATTAGAATTAGTGGCTACTGGCTAATGTCACCCGACAGCGATAAACTGAGGAATCCTGGTAAGCCAGGGTGATATTTGGTAGGGGTTTGTCCCACGTAGCTTGTTTTAACACTGTAAATGCGCAGACTACAGTCCAGTAAACTCACCTCTGAATGATAAAAGAGCTAGCATGGTTAGTGGGTAATGCTAATGCTGCTCCTGCAGTTCTAGTTGGGGTTAGCTGCAGGCTACAGGCTGATGATACTCACCTCTGAACAGGAAAATAGTGTTTAGCGGCTAATGCTAATGCTAATGCTACTCCCGTCTCAGTGCTGGAGAACTACACTGAGACTCCTGTATAAGTGGCTTTACTGCTCCATAATACCTCACTGGTGCACTGACAGTTTTGGGAAAATTAAATGATTTTAGGTACGCCTTATAGTGCCTAAAATATGTTATTCTGTGCAAATCTAACAGTTGATATATAGTTAATAGACAGCTGGCGTTTGCAGCATTTGCTGAATTCTACATTTGCAGAAATATTTTATTATATAAAGCAACATCTGGCAGGTAGTTTCAGCCATATTTAAAGTCGTAAACATGTAACATGTGTAATATGACCAGGGGTACCCAACTAATTTTGCTGTTAATTGTATTAATTTAGGTAGTTGTCTTGGCATTTGCACAGTACTCTATGTTTGTGTGTATATGTGTACACTCTGTAAACATGCAGGCCATCATTACCACACATTCACCCCCGTAACTTTCTCAGCTAGCGTGGAATTGGTGTTTACAGAAGGCAATCTATAGCTGTCCAACCTGCTTTGCTTTAACCTCAAATGATGAAATAACGTTGATTAGGTTCACTCAAGCACTAGAGTGGCAGTTTAGGGAGGAAGGGCGCCGGTGTGCATGATGTGTGCGTGATGTGCCCCTGCAATGTCGCTGCAAGGTCTCGTCTGGCAGCAGATGACTGCCACACTTCTGTGGAGAATGATAATGATCTTATGGTGGCACGCTAGAGCGAAGGTAATTGATGAGTGTTTTTGAATGGGTCGGAGCAGATGTGCTTGTGTTTGTGCAGTGTCAGTGCTCTGATCTGTAACTGCCAGGTGTGTGTCTGTCTGTCTAATGGTTAACTGTTTGCTATCAGGCTAATCTGTGTAAACTAACCACAGAAATGCTGGATCTGAGGTGTAGTATATTCCCCCTACTTAATTCATGCTTACATTTTTCAGATTAGATTATATTTCAGGAACACATTTTGATATCAGACACAGACAAACTTAGTAAATATAAAAACATTTTTTAAATGATAATTTGATTTATTAAAGAAGAAAACTATCCAAGCCAACCTAGGCTCACATCTCTGTGAAGGAATTTTGATTAGGAATTTTGTTAAGGAAATTTGTTTTAATTCAGCCACATTGGAGGGTTTTCCAGCATAAACGGCCTGTTTAAGTTCATTCCACAGCCTCTCAGACTCTCATCCAGACTTTGACTAAGCCACTCTAGAACATTATAATTATTTTTTTTTTTTTTTAGCCATTCAGACCTGCTGGACCTGCTGGTGTGCTTCGGGTTATTGTTCTGCTGCAAAATCCAAGTACACCTGTGCTTAAGATCACAAACGATAGACAAATATTCATGTTCAGGATTTTCTGGTAGAGCAAAATTCATGGTTCTATTAATTACAGCAAACTGTCTATAACCTAAAGCAGTAAAGCAGACCCAGGACATCCCACTACCACCACCATGATGTTCTTTTGAAATGATGTGTTATGTGTTTTACGCCAGATGTAACAGGACACACACATTCCAAAATGTTTACATTTTTCTTAATAGTCCAAAGCATATTTACACAAAGTCCTGGGGATTATCAAGATATTCATTCACAATTGTCAGATGAGACGTTGTATTCTTTTTGGTCAGCAGTGTTTTTTGCCTTGTTTTGGGTTCTTTTATGAACTCCTGGATGATTTGTCCATGCCCTTTTGAAGGAATTTTGGTAGCCGGTAGCCTGGTTCACTGGAGCCACACTGATAGATGAAGAGTAAATTATTTTGTTTTTTTCATCTGTTCCTGAATTTCCTCAGATCAGGGCATAATGTCTTGCTTTTTGAGATCTTTTATTCTGCTTCATGTTGTCAGACAGGTATTATTTAAGTGATTTATTGATTCTACAGGTATGTCAGTAATCAGGCCTTGTTGTGGATAGTAGTAAAATTGAAAATGTGGTTAATCACAGTTAATTCATTGGAGGGACAGGTTTGGTTGGTTTGGATTGCTATTTTTTACTAAACTCACTCATCCTGAGGCATTTTTACTGCCACTGTGATTTTGTTAAACTGTTCATATTTGAATAGAGATCTTTGCTTTGTGATTTACAGCTTCACTTAATTGCTTAATTCGTTTTTGTTCTCTGTATGTTCTGTGCTTTATATCTGATGTATGGTTGGATGTTTAGTACACTGCCAGATGTGTAGGATTGTGTTTTTGGGAAACTGCAAGCCTCGTTGTTTGTGTGGGTTAAGCCGTCCTGGGAACGTCCGAATTTGGCAATAGAATGGAGAGGGAAGGAGAGAGGACAGACAACAAAAAAGAACAGGCTGGTAGTATCCTCAGCGGTCAGTGTGGTCATTATCTCGAAGTGTGTGTGTGTGTGTGTGTGTGTGTCTGAGAGAGTGCGAGTCTGACCACTACAGAGTCCATCTATCCTCAGATCCTGCGAGACGACAGAAACTCAATTACTGCACATCCAGCCATCTGTCTCCCCTTCACTGTGTGTGTGTGTGTGTGTGTGTGATGATGTCTAGAGGAGCAGCTGAAGTTGCATGCAGAGATTGGTGATAGTATGATTAGAGCTGCCCTGAGCAGTGTGTTTTACATGACAGTGATTTATAGGTCTCCCTCCACACGCACATAAACACACACACACACATAAAGACACACACATACATTTACACACATACACACAGACATAAACTCTGCTTTACTCATGATTTACACATCTGTGGGGCTGTTTTAAGGCATTTGGGGGCCCTAAGCAAAATGGAAATCTTCATTTCACTTCTTTTTTTTCTGACTTTCTGATGGATAACTTCATCGCTTCACGATTGCTGAAGCTTCTTATTTTGTCGGCTGCAGGAATGATGAACCTGACTGACTGGCTGCTGTCAGTAACTAGTGGGAGGCGCCCCCTTGAGGGGGATTCTGATAACAGTGTAATTTTACTTTCCTGCAATTTAAAGGGCTCTCACACTCTGTTTGTCCCTGCTTTCAATTCATAAAAAGTCATAACCAGCCATTGTCTGGGGGCCCCAGGCCAGCTTGAGGTCTTAAGCAATTAATTGTTTTGCTTTCCCTGTTGCAATTGGAATGAGTACATGACAAACAGCTCTTTAAATTGAAGTGGTACCTGCACAGCAGTGAACTGAAGGGATACACGGGTCTCTGCACTACTTGGTGGTGAGGATGCTGTCTAAGCTAAATGATGATGATTATGCATTGCTTTTCACACTGTCAGACACTGTTTTTTCTGTTTTCAGCTCAACAGCCTATTGACCCATCCGTGCTCTTTATGTAGAAGCTGCTTTGAGGTGGAATAAGCTTTAGAGAATGTTGACAATCACAGGATTGACAGTAATCCTGTTTAACAAAAAGGAAATTGCAATATAATTATTTATATTAATTTATAATAATTACCCTTATTTATACTCATTTATACTATTTATATTGCATGGATTTTTAAAAATAGTTTATTAAATTTTTTTAATAAACTAATAACATTCTACTTTTTGTAGCCAATTCAATTAAAAAAAAATATTTAGTTCATTATATTTTAGTCATTTATTTTTATGATTTCCCTTTTAGACATTTAAAAAAAATATTTTAAATTATTTCTTGTTTTTATATATAAAAAAACTTTTTAAGTTTGTTACATTTAAATTATGCTTACATAAAATGTTTTAAAGGATTCAGAGAGACTTTATTGTCAATCACATCACATGTGGTTTATGAGGTGGAACAAAATTGTAATCTCACAGTCTAGTTCCACCCAAAAGAGCAATTATGATATAAGATAATTAAATAAATTAAAATAAAATAAGAATAAGATGTAAAATAATAAATAAAATAAATAAATAGACATAATATTAATAGCAATATAAAAGCAGCAACATGAAATCTAGTAGAGTGCAATGTTCATAAGGATGAGTTTCCATTTCTGCTTTCAATACAGTAACGAATGTCTCTTAACAGTCTCTACTCTCAAGTGAATGCTTTAAAAAAAAATCTAAAATTGTTGGATTTCTGTAAGGATTTGATTGCATTCAGTTATATTCTGTTATAGATAGTGAGGTCAACCTCTCAGCTCATCCCAAAAGTACTGGATGGGTTCAGATCTGGATGGGTATTGTGATTGGATGGTTGGCAAGGCTTTACCTGCTGTGGGTTTCTTGGTGAATTAATTCTGTTTTTTTTTTTTTTTTCTTTTTTCTTTCTCTCCTCCCTCTCTCCCCACTGTTCCCCACACCTTTACTAAACCAAAACACGCTCACTGCCTCAAACACTATCCCTCCCTTCCATACCATTGCCTCCATTTCATCCATTTCCTTTTCATCCTGCGCTTCTGCTCTATTCTCTCTTTCTCTACAATCTGTGCTCTTCTCTATTCTATCTGTCACACGCATACACTACCCCCCTCCCACCCAATATTTTCACATATTTTCACATGCACATATGATCACATCCTCCATATGCTTGTGTTGACGTGGCAGCTGGAAATGCATGTGTGGCCATGCCCCATAAAATAGGTCGTATCATCGAGGGCAGTCCGGCGGACCGCTGCGGAAAGCTGAAAGTGGGTGACCGCATCCTGGCTGTCAACAGCTGCTCCATCACCAACAAGTCCCACTCAGACATCGTCAACCTCATCAAGGAGGCCGGCAACACGGTCACCCTGCGCATCATCCCAGGAGACGGTGAGTGTCTGAGAATAATGCATTGTTCATAAGTTTGGAAACTTGTTGTAGAAAATATGTGCTGTAAAGAAAATTGGACACTGAGTTGCAATGAAACTTACACTAGTTGAGACACCTAGTCTTGTAATAAGAAACACATTTATTGGAAAAGACAAAGACAAAGTGTTAGGACACACAGTTTAAAAGACACTCTAAAATTATTCATACATGATGTAATCATCTCCCTATTTCCCTATTTATCATACAAAAGTTTACCAAAATCCCTGATTTATCAAAATCAATCAATCAATCTTTATTTACACCCCAAATACATTTAAATTGACTGCTATTTACAGTGTCTTGCAAAATATTCAGATCTCTTGGAACTTTTACAACCACATATTTAAATGTATTTTATTGAGATTTTAAGTGATAAATCAATGCAAAGTCAAGTTGTCACATAATTGTGAAGTTCATCTATTTTTTTAGCAAATACCTAGTAGAGCTGCCCTTCGCTGCAATTACAGCTGCAAGTATTTTGGGGGTATGTATATATCTACTAATTTAGGGTCATTGTCCTGCAGGAAGTTGAATCTCCTTCCCAGTCTCAAGTCTTTTACAGACTCCAACAAGTTTTCTTCCAGGATTGCCCTGTATTTATCTCCATCCATCTTCCCATCAACTCTGACCAGCTTCCTAAATCTATCCCTGCTGAAGAAAAGCATCTCTACAGCATGATGCTGCCACCAGCATGTTTCACAGTGGGGATGGTGTGTTTAGTGTGATAAGCATTGTTATTTCTCTGTTGATTTTTCTGTTATGTTACGTTTTGTATTTTTTGTCATTTTGAACATTTTAAAAACTATGTAAAATTTTTGCTCCACTTCACAATGATGCGCTACTTTTGTTGATCAATAACTTCAAATCTCAATAAAATATATTTAAGTTTGTAGTTGTAAATTACAAAATGTGAAAAAGTTTCAAGGGCTATGAATGCTTTAGCAACCCACTGTACAATGTAGCCAAGCTATATACAGAACAAGGCATTGATAACTGTATAAACTTAGAATTAAACGTATAGCCGAGACATTAAAACACGACCATAAATCATAAAAGTGATACATAAGAGTAAAATGACAAAAGGGTCAAACTAAATAAAAACTGTCAGCATGAAAAACGATAACAAATACAAAATCACTAAAAAGTGTACAAAACTGAAGAAAATAACAACAAATGTAATAATAAGTGAAATAAAACAATAATAAATGATAATAAAGTAATAATAAAGTAAAACAGTAATAATAATCTAATATTGTCTAAAAAAAAGTAAATTCACATAATTGGAAAAGCAGCAGAAAGCGACTGTATATGATTGCACCAGAAATAGTGCGTGTGTACAGAGAGAAGAGAGAATCCCAAATGATGTAAATGCAAACATGTGGGTTTCAGTGTGTGTGTGTGTGTGTGTGTGTTGAGTGTGTCCAAAGTCTATTATTCAGATGTGTTGTTTTATTCATGAGCTCGCTGTGCTAGAGACGGGTCTGCTTTTGCCCTCTCAGCGCCCTGTATTCATCACCATAACAACAACTGTTATTACCATAACAAGGCATTGCCATAACAACAAACAGCTGATATTGGTGACTGTTGCTTATTGTTGCCGTGGCAGCATAAATTATTGTGGCTGATCAAAGCAGCCATTAGACCTGACAGTGAAGATTTGTTAACAGGTAACTGCATATGGAGACGATGATGAATTAGCTGTTGGTAATCAGTGCTTGTACTGATTGGATACGGACATAATCATTACACAATGTTATGCATTAAACATTAAGAACAAACTTATATAGAACACTTAAAAGGCCATTTTATTAGCCCCTCCAACCATAACCATATATCAACCATACAGAGTTATTCTTTGTTTCAAAAACACTGAGATGTACTTTTTTTTAGACTTGTATTTCTTTATTCACAAAGAAACATATAATAAAATAACCTATAACATGAAAGAAAATATTTTTTTTTAAACAGAGAGAAATTGTTGATATATGGTTATACATTGGAAGAACCCATTTACTCTAATAGGAAGACCTTAACTAATGATTATTATTTTAAAAGTCGATTAATCTGTCGATTATTTGTTTGATTAGTCGTTTAGTCCAAAATTATTTCTTAGTATTTCTTCATTATATCAATTGTGAAATGCTGCACCGCAAAAATAGCAATCCAAGTCAGAGCACGCTCGGTTCTTAAAGGGAATGGCAAGTGACATGCTGATTGGTTTATTTCACATTACACCCAAAACAAACCCATGATTATTTAAGAGAATTAGTACATGCCTTTTCACATGTTTCGGGCTGCACAAGGCACAAATGTACTTTTCCCGCCGTTACGATAGCAAATACACACTGATGTGGCGTGTGATTGACGGCTCGCCTATAGATCACTAAAAAAGGATTCTATATCTGGCTCCACTTCTTCAGCAAAGTCATTATGGGTCTATATTTTAAAGGAATAAAAGAATGTAAGCTGTTTTGAGAGCAAAGCGAAGAAAAATTACAATTTCTGACTATATGACTGCTGTTGATATATTTTCACCACAGCACTTCATGTTAAATGCATGGTGGTATGTGTGGTGTTGATATAAGTACACCAAGTATAGCAGCACTGAGAGTTTATGATGAGTAATGATTAGGTACAAAATGAAGATCTACACAAAATCAGGGTGGGCCTTAAATCCAGATGTTTTTAATAAAGTGGCTGATGGCTAAATTAAAAAAACAACAACACAGTGGTGCTTTACTGTAGGGCTCAAATTAATACCTCACACATTATGTATTTGTTGATGTTGCCAATTCCTGGGTCCTTAGGTAACACTTTTTTTCTCAATCAGGTAACTGATTTACTAAATGATATCTCATGACTTTTGGCATGTCAATATAGAAGGGCTTGCTCCAACAAGTTCTGCCTATGACAAGGTATGACAACTAACAGATGTTGGAAGAAATGCAGATGTTAGTTAGCTGTCATCATCATTTACGTGTTTTAAATTCTGCGCACATCGTCAAATCTTACTTAATGTACATCATAGATCAGCAATTTAATTAAATATACAGTGCAGAATATTGTGAGAATCCTGTGTCGTGCACAACAATCTGCCGTGAGAAACAGATCCTAGGTCAGTGCAGCAGAGCTTGAGGAAGAGCTTTCGGTTTCTGTGGTTAACCACCTTATTTATTTATAGAGCATCATGTTCCTTTCCTCCTGCATCCATCAGCCTGTCTCTGGCCTACATCCACCAGCAGCTATAACTCTGTTCTGCCTGTTAATAATAACCATTAGGTTTGAGAACGCTTCCCTGCTGAGTGGAAATATCCCATGTTAATTTAGTCGTTTACAGCAGGGACAGTAACTGACTGCTTTATAGTGTGAGTAGGGGGAGTAGTGCTTACACAATTTCTTCTGAGCTAATTTAGAACATTTCTGCAGTCTGAGACCCAACCTGCTCTCAAATTAATTTATACTACCATAAAAATTGAATTCTGTAGAACATGCAAAACCTACTACGCAAAAATTTTTTTAGGCAGAAGTATCAGGACTTGACAGAAGAGAGACTTCTCGCCCAATCCCATTTCTCTTTTTTATCCAAACCCATAGAACACTTCAAGCACCTGATACAGATATTTAGAAACAGCAGTGGAGCTTTAAAGAAGTTCAGCAACCTACCAGCTGCTAACTGATTACTAGTTAACTTTAACTTTAACTTTTGTTAGATTAGATTTATAGTTAGATTTATTGGTACCACTTTAAAATAAGACTACCTTTATAAAGGGTTTATAAATGGTTTACAATTAGTTTATAAAAGGTTACTAATTAGGTTGTAAATGCTTTAAAATCATTAATAATCAGTTATAAGACATACATAGATAGAAAGGGCAACAGTATAGAAGGCTGTGGGTTCACTATTTGGCAAACAACAGGTCATTGTTGCCCTTTCTACGTATGTAACTGATTATAAATGATTTTTAAGGCATTTAAAACCTAATTAGTAACAATTAATAAACAAATTATAAACCATTTATACACCCTTTATAAAGGTAGTCTTATTTTAAAGTGGCACTGATTTATTGTATGACTTCAGGAGCAAGGAGCAGGTGGTACAGAATCAATTATTATTGTCAATTCCTTAATTCCTCTGTTATGGTGAGCTGAAATTAGCTTTTATTAGCTTTTATTTTATTTTAATTTTCCATTCCACCTTAAATGCTGCAGTCTTTGCTGTCTGTTGCACCATTTAAGGTGGAATTGGAAAGTTGGATAAATAGTTAGCTACTGAGACAAAGTAGTAGTGTTTTTTTTGCTTTTTATGCTAGAAGTTTAAAGTCTGAGAGAATTATGTATAACTGTCAGCATGTTGATTGATATAGCTTCTGTATATGTCCTCTGATGGTCTTCCTGCATGTTTTTCTTTTTTGCTTATGTATAAAAATAAAGCAACAAAAAAGCACAAAACATATGAATATCAATATGAATTGATTTTTATATATGGGAGGAGAAATATAGGTGCATATTTTTGCATCTCCACGCAGCAGCAGACCAGGGTGCAGACATGCTGATTGGCTGACTGCAGTCAAATATGGACCAACCATGAAGCTTTATACTGTAAATGTTTCCATGCAGAGAAGCATCAGCACATGGAGGAGCTCTGTGAGAATGGGGTGGAGGGGTTTAGAGGCTTTAGAGTTGCTACTGGCCTGGTGGTCTTCTGCACAAACACACACACTCACTCACACACACACACACACACTCTCGTGCAGGAAGGATGGCAGTTTGTGTTAAAGACTATGACAGGAGAAGCTATTTTTACCACTATCACCACGGGATAGACAGTGAGAGAGGGGAAAGCCATGAGTAAAAGATGGCTGGTGCAAGACAGCATAGTGGGAGGAGAGAGATGGAGAGTAGGATGAGGGATGGAGCGAAGAAGAAGAAGTGTAGAAATGCTTCTAGTGCTAGTAAATGGTGCACAAAATACAGTTTAAAATACACCTAAACTTAATTAAATAATGAAATATAGAACAAATTTAGAAAAAAATGCCATATTTACGTATTTTAAGGTACACATATACAATTTTTACAATACTAGACAGACACACTTAGGTCAACTTAGGTAATTTAGGTCAGAATTAGAATTTTATGGGCTTATTCACTGTAAATCCTCTACCATAATAATCCAAAAACAAAACAAACATAACTTCAACAAAAGAATTTCAAATTATATCAATATAATACAAAAACAAAAACAGGGAATGTGTTTACCTGCAAAAAAAACAAATACAATACATTTATCAAAATATCTTTTATAGATTTTTTAGAATTTTTTATTGTTTTATAGATTTTTTTTGCCTAAAAATCTTTTCTAAATCTTATAAAAAATTGAATATGTCAGTTGAATATAGATGAATCTCTGCATTTGTAATAAAGCAATGTATGAATTGCTCTGGGATATTTCCAACATTTTAATAAATATTATTAAAAAACACATTTGAAACATATTAATATTATATATATATATAGGGAATCTGAAGTTGAGAATTAGAAAAGCAGATGGCATATATATATATATAAATATATAAATCTGATCATGTTACAATACAAACAAGAATTTTATTGAGACTAGTATAAAATGTATTTCCTCAAACTATTTCCCAGTATGAAAGATATGGATAAATAAGGTTATAATACAGAGTAAAAAGATTAATTTATTAGTCACACCAATTAATACTAAAGTAAAATCCCTTTTATGAAAATGTATAAAATATGTTTATAATATTCTAGATTGGTGTGCCTTATTAATATATGATTATTATTGCTTACATTCTGCCACACAGATATCTATTGTCAAATTCTGTATTGTTTTACACATCCATGCATTAATTTATTACAATGTGTGTATAACTTGTGTGTGTTTTTAAGGATTGTTTTTTCTTTCTTTCTTTTATCAGATAATATTTTTTATTTGTCATTTTCCTGTATTTCAAAAACACCATTAAATTACCACCATAAAATCTCACTAAAAGTTTTCTAGAAAATATCTGTTTGACCTTGTCTCTCTCTGTCTCTCTGAACAGAGTCTTCAAACGCCTCTCTGCTGACCAACGCCGAGAAGATTGCCACCATCACCACCACACACACTCCTCAGAGCAGCAGCGAGCCCAGGTGAGTTACACACTCACTCACTCACACACATCCAAATGCAAATGAATTCACAGAACACAGAGCCTGAAAGCTCGGCTGAATTTGGTTCACCTTCTTTCTGAACCAAATCACATTCTCGTCTTCAGATCGAGGAGCGTAATCCGCCTCGCTCAGTCTTTTTTGACACAGCACTGGGGATATTTCTGTTCCATTCTGACAGGCTGACAGATGGCAGTATTAAAGCTCTGTTTATAGTCATCCATCTTTATTCTCCCTCAGGAACAACAAATCAAAACAGGCCCCGCCTCCACCTGCAACACAGACCTCCAATCAGGTAAGAGCAGCACGTCATCCATATGCTCCACTTTATTGTTTATAGGACCTTATTTGTGATTTATAGGGCCCGTTTAATTAAGGGCGTGTTACCGTGTCTTTGGTATGATTAGGGCACAAAAAGGACTCCTTGCATGGCTCAAAACAAGCAAAAGGCATTAAATAATTATTTTAATAATCATAGGTGTGTTTTGGGCGTAACGTGAAGATAAACCAATCAGTGTGTCACTTGCTATTCCCTTTAAGCGCAGGGTGTACAATAGGACCCCAATGTCTTTTAAATGCAGCTCAACCATCAACTTTGTTGTTTTCTGTTCCCGTGCATGTAAATCCTAGTGCTAGGTACTACACTACTGTATTTTGCTTCATTTATATTTTCTTCATTTGGATTTATGAAGTGTAAAAAGCATAGCACAGGAAAACCACTTCACCCAGACTCACAATAATAATGTAACCAGCTTATTAATCTACTAGCTTGTCCTGCCTCACTCTCAGAACTACAGTTTTATCATTATTAACATCAGTTTCACTGGTCCTACAGTAAAACCCTGTGGAACCACAAAATCTGCTCTGTCAACCAACAGTTACTAACAGTTCACTACAGTTTCTGCACTACAGTTAATAGATAAATAAGTTAGTAATCACTGTAGTTCACTGCTCTGCTCTCTTGTTGTTTATTTTCCTCTGTTTAAATCCTGATTCTGAGATTCTCAGTAGGATAAAATACTGTATTAACCAGAAACAATAATCAATCAAACATCTTACCATAATACTAACTTACAGACTGCATGTTATCACTGATGTCATATGGCTGCATATGGCTGAGTTGTTATTTTGTTTAATGCTCCAAATCTGAATTAGCATGTGACATAAACCTCGAATCATCATGTTGACATGAGACATATGGATTTTTTGCCATAATTATCAACACTGTTTCTGGTTTATGAAAAATGATCTGTGAATATCAGGCAAAAAAAAAAAAAAACTTGTACTTTAGTCTGGCTAGCTTTCACTGTGAATTGTTTACACGCATCAAGAAAATGGACCTATATTATAGCCACAATAATAGTGCAGTGATGTGCATTGTTGATATATATGTGTATTCAATGCTACCTGTTATTTTATTGTGCATTAGACAGTGCCCCACTCCTACTGTATTTAACTATAGGAGCTGTGAAAGAGCTCTTCACAGGCTTCTCACTGTATAGCTGGAATTTCTTCTTTTGAAAGTTTTTATGATAACTTTCTCTTTATGTGTGGGTGTGTGTGAATGCAGGATGCCGAGTTTTACTCTGTGGATCTGGAGAGAGACAGTAAAGGATTTGGCTTCAGCCTGAGAGGAGGAAAAGAGTATAACATGGACTTATACGTGCTGAGACTGGCTGAGGACGGAGCTGCAGTGAGGAACGGCAAGATGAGGGTGAGATAGGATTTCACACTAGTATTCTCAGACGTTCCACTCTATCATTTTGTATGAGTTTTAAATGTGAGAAATGCATTGACTGACAGCAGACACTGCTACATTAAAATGTCTGAAATAAATAATGTCACCAGATTTGATCAGGATTTGATTAAATGTACTATAGCACATGTGAAGGAAGGAAGTATATGCCAGACATACATATTACACATATACATATCTTATTTGCATAACACAAATTAGCCGTGGTTAACCCAGAGCTTTACATCTTACACATATTTTACATGCATCTACACATATCTCACACCTACCTCACACATATCACATATATCTCACACACACACGTCTCACACATATCTCACATACATCTCACACACATCTCACACATATCTCATACACATATCTCACACATATAACACACGTCTTACACATATCTCACATACATCTCACACATATCTCACATACATCTCACACACATCTCACACATATCTCACACATATAACACACGTCTTACACATATCTCACATACATCTCACACATATCTCACATACATCTCACACACATCTCACACATATCTCACACATATAACACACGTCTTACACATATCTCACACATATCTCACACATATATCTCATACACATATCTCATACACATATCTCACAGATATCTCACACATATTACACATATCTCACACACATTTAACACACGTCTTACACATATCTCACACATATCTCACATACATCTCACACACATCTCACACATATCTCACACATATAACACACGTCTTACACATATCTCACACATATAACACACCTCTTACACATATCTCACACATATCTCGTACACATATCTCACACATATAACACACGTCTCACACATATCTCACACACATCTCACACATATCTCACACATATCTCATACATATCTTACACACACATATCTCACACATATAACACACGTCTTACACATATCTCAGACATATCTCACACATATATCACACATATCTTAGACATATCTCACACATATATCACACATATCTCACACACATCTCACACATATCTCATACATATCTTACACATATCTCACACATATAACACACGTCTTACACATATCTCAGACATATCTCACACATATATCACACATATCTTAGACATATCTCACACATATATCACACATATCTTAGACATATCTCACACATATATCACACATATCTCACACATATTTCATACATATCTTGCACACACATAACTCACACATATCTTAGATAGTTCCACAAAATACTTTTTAAATGTACAGTTTTCATACCAACGAGAAGAGGCCTTGAAGCCTCGAATCTCGACATAAGACAGCACATATTCATTTTATCTATTATTACATATGAATAACTCAACAGAATTAAGCAGAGATCATAAAGAAAAACTTGATTACATGCTGATCATGCTAAATATTGTATGAGAGAAAATTCTGATTATTTATCTAATTAAAAATAACACAGTACATTATAAGACTAAATTCCTCCATATTCTTTAACAAGCCTTCTTTTCGGTATGGGCTGAGGCTTTAATCACTGCTGTACATTCCCTCTTTTCTGCAGCTCATAGCTTTTCCTCTTCCTCCTGTGAAGAACAGCAGTTGTTGCCTGCGAGAACTCATGTTTGAAAGGGTTTGCTGCTCTCATCCCTCTCATATAAAGAAAAATACATCAGTCTTTGCCCACAAACACATCTACAACAAACCAGCAGTGCTTATCAATGCATTTTCTGACAGAGACTGTGAATCTAGCAGCAAACTAAAGAGCTGCCTTACTTTGCCTCCTGCTGGACAGTTTTCAGATTGCTGTAACTTTAGTTTAGAAACAGATCTAAGCAATTAGAATTAAACTAAGATTGCAGTTGTTGTTACATTTATCTTGCGTTAATTAATTATATGTTTCTGCTCTTAGTAAAATCAAATTAAGCGCATTTGATTGACGTCAGAGTGTATTTCATTTTATTTGTGTGTACGAGGATCCATAAAACACTTCAATGGAGCTGCTGTGTATGTGTATGTATTTTACCCATGTTTTATTATGTTATCATGTGAAGACAAATATATTAGTTGCTCAATATCATGATTGCATTAGAAACAATAATTTATGTACAGCAGCAGCAGCAGTTAATATTCCAGTGTTTAAGTAATGTGAAAGTTAACTAATGGGTAATCAGTTAACAGAACACCTCTCCATCCGTTAAACATGGGGGTGGATTGATTTTTGTGACAGGGTAAAAACATTTAGCCGCATAGTATGTGTTTTTTATTTAGGAAACCTCTGATAAGAAACAAAGGCTTCAATGCTAATGCTAGTGAATGCTAATAGGGACACCTACAGGATGTTTTCACATTTTTCTCATTAAAAGAGAAGCTATGTAAAAAGTGCTAATGATATTTAATAAGTGATATAGCCAACACCATTAGGTGCACAGTGATTACTCAGGGAAACTTTTCAGAAATTATATTTGCCTTTGCACCTTAAAAAGTCATAATACAAAATTTGCTTTTGTGTAATGACTTTTAATGATCAATAAAAAAGGTAAATCTGACATCTGACAATCTGACAAAGCTGTATTATATTGTTTTAGCTTCTAAAATCAGACAGCCTGGGACTTTTAAAATCAGCCAGAGTTAGCAGCAGACTACAGGCCAATAATACTCATCTCTAAACGGCAGAAGAGCTAGCACTTAGTGCGGTTAGTGGCTAATGCTAATACTGCTCCAGTCTCAAGTCTTGGCACTGGAGAACCAAAATGAAACTCTTCTGCTTCTTACAGCCTGACTGGCAAGATTTTTATATAAGATTTTTGGGAAAATTAAGGGATTTTAAGTACACGTTAAAGTGTGAAAAATAATAAATTATAATACAATTTCATAATAATAATAAATTTCCCCTGAATGAATAATGTACTCAGTGTTCTCTTTAGGACTGCTGTTTCATCCTTTTATCCTGCATACCTACAAAAAAGCACCACTCTTGCTTTCAGTTCACTCTGATTTACAGTACTGGTCCAATCTTCTTGCTTTCAGGTAGGAGACGAGATTCTGGAGATTAATGGAGAGAGCACCAAGAACATGAAGCATTCCCGTGCCATCGAGCTCATCAAGAACGGCGGCAGACGAGCGAGACTCGTCTTAAAGAGAGGAGACGGTTCTGTGCCAGAATATGGTGGGTGCAGACGTTCCTTTATATCTTCTCAATTCTCAGATCAGTTTATGCTTATGGAGATAATCTGCTCTCAGATTGTCTCGTATTCTTGCTATCATTGCTCTTTTTAGCTTATCTCTTCTAAACCGTTCTCTGTTTTACTGCTCTTTTCGTTTAATTAAGACGTTGATAAAATAAACAGCTCTTTCTTTTTTCTCTATCCATGCCGAAGATCTAAAAAAGTCTCTGTGCTCTCTCTTTATGTTCTGTTCTTTGTTTCTTTCTCTCTCTTTCTCTCTCTATTCTATTATCTTTCCTGGTGGGCTTTCACCCTTCCCGCATCAGCGATGATGGCTCCCCATCTCGCTGCTTGTCTAAGGAATGATAAGTTGGGAGAGCCCTGCTTCTACCTAATGGGCCAAAACCAAACCACGGTTTGTAGCGCACCATCCGTATTTGTGAATCCCCCCTGTGCCCTGTTAAAGCCTGTGGACTTTGCTCACACCATCCCAGCCCCACTCCTTGCTACGCTATCTCACCTCCGCTACGCTGTCATCTCGCCACTGTGAATCCATATTACCCATAGTGCTCTGCACTGACTCTGACCCTGCACTGCAATCCATGAGGAAGCATGGATGTGTTTTTGTACCCCTGCAATTAGTGCCACTTTAGACTGTGCACGTCATTGATACGCTTGAGTGCTGAACTGATGCTGAAGATGTTGTTTCGATGTTGTTAATGTTGTCACTGTGCTGCTCACTCTGTAGACTAATGCTGTATCGAGAGTCTTCTGTTACATGGCTTATGTAACAACAACAATAACACTCTCACACACACTGTTATTGTATGATTTGCACATACAGTGTACAGTGAGAAATGTAACACCTTGTATGATTTGACTGAAGGTGTTTTTACACCAGCACTAAACGGTTAAAACATACTCAGGTTGGATTGAGCAGGTGTGAAAACAGTAATCGCACTCGGGTGCTGATCAAAATAAACTCTGGAGCGGTTCACATGTGTTGAAAACATGATCTGATCTCGATTCTACCCAGCTATCACATATACTCCTTTTATTTGAGCTAAACTATTGATAAAGGGACAGTTTAATCTGATATATTTGCCAGTTAACGCTAATTTGCACAGTTATAAACAACTGCTGTCTCTGCTGCTCCATGCTGTTTACACGCATGGTATGTGCAGCGTTCACTGCACGCAGCTGCGCGACTACGTTTACTACATGTACATCTGCCCTGCTTGTCTAATTTAAAACACTGTGTTTAAAAGCACAGCGACAAATTTTCTCCGTTCTGTGATAAAACAGCTTTACACTTCTCAGATCAACGCACTAGAACGCAGAATCTTCTCGCTATATTTACTTTCTTGCTCCCGTGCCGACAGCTTTGACCAATCAGAGGAGACAGTGTGCTCCCATGGTTTATTGGTGCGTATTGTAGTGCTTTTAAGTTTATGCCTGTGTGAAACCAAACCAAACAGAGGGAGAAACACTTCAAGTAAACAAACTCGATCAACTAATCCAGACCATAGAAACCAACCACAGGTGTGAAAATGCTAGTTAACAGCTCGAGCTAAAACTCGAGTGAATTTCATCAAATTAACAGTCAGAAATTATCTTAGTGCGCTTTCACACCTACAGTTCATTTACTCTGGTTCAAATCTCTAACACATCTAACTTACACCTGATAGCTGTATTAAATTAAAGGTCAGATCATGGTCAGTGCCGTGTTCAGAGTTTGTTTAAGACTGAATTCGAGTTAAAATCTGCATCTGCAAATAAGATTGTGTATTTACACTGGCCCAAACAAATTGTACCAAGAGTAAAAATTAACTGGAGTCTGAATGAACTGGATTGAAATTTGCTGGTGTGAAAACACCTTTAGACATGTTATTGTACCATTTTTAAGTGTCCCCTGTCAAAACAGTCATGCATGTATCATTTAAGTCATATTGTTCAGACATCCCAACCTGTAAAAATTATATTATATTGTTAGAAGCGAGTATAAATAAGCTTAGCTATACCTGTATAGACCTGTAAACGTATCGCAAAGAATGCTAAAAGGTCTATTGCGCACAAGACGAGACCAATCTGGATGTAAATACCGCTCACAGAGCACCATAATGGGTTTAGCAGCAGCAGAAGAGACCTGTATGTCCAATACTATACTGAAATATACTGATATACTGATTTACAGGATACTGTGGATGATTTGAGGGCTCCAGGGAGACAATGACGGGTGTGAGATATCTGTATTTCCAATAATTTTCCCTCATGTATTTATAGTAATTGAATACTCTATTATAAGGGGTTGTAGGTAAAGAATAAAGAGGCTTCACAGTGATTTAAGAACGTCCAAATCTGAACAGTCCTAATGACGAGAAGCTTTTCTCATCTACATCATCAGTGTAACCATGATTTATGCTTTAAGTATAAGCCTACCATCATACTTTAAATACTTCTAATTGTTTAGTGAAGCAAAAACCTACTATTTACCTACATTTTAAAATCTAGGCAGAGTTAAAAACAAAGTTAATAGTTAATAATCGTGAAGATCACCAGCTTTTGAGGTGGTGACATGACTTTTCACACAATCCTAATGATAACAGTAAATACAGACCAAAGCAGAACAATGGGAAGCTTCAAATTCTCATAGGTTTTACTCGTCTACATTAATAATAAATCCCTGTTTGTAGCATGGTACAGTTAGTACCTTGGTACTTAATTATGGTACAAATCATGTGCAATGGAAATGATCTTTAAATATGTAATCATAGAATCTGTTTTTTACGTTATTATATTATTATTGATGGGGCAGGCAGTTTACTGATATTTTTCGTTAGCTGCTAAGCTTATTCTTGTTTAATTTATTAAATCACTTCATTTAAGATAAAAGTGGACTTTCATGCACATCCTTATTAACACTGCACTTCCATCAGCATTAGCAGTACCAATTTCTGGTGCCATCTTGTTTGTTTGTTTTCTGCTCTTATGTATTTACCCATGACCATACAGTACATTGATTAAACACATCCTGCTCATATGACGAATACACAACTGCAAAAAGAAGTGTCTTATGTGTGGATAAGAGCATTTGTGTTGTTCGTGTGAATCAAGGCCTTGTTCTGTGCATGTTTCTGTATCGCATGGACCCTCTGTTGTCTGTTATGTATCTTTTATGTGACAGGCGTAAGGAAATGTGAAGAAATGTGCTTTGTTATAACACTCTAAAGGTCTTTTGGAGTGTTATTGTCTATTTAGTCTATTTAGACTAATGCTAACAAACCCATGGGGGATTAGTAAGTGTACTAAATGCTTTATGGAGTAATAGAGTATTAATAATAGAGTCTAGATTTATTGTCTTGTTTTGGACATGTTTGATAATTGTCGAGAAGATACCGATTAATGCTATTAATGTCTAAATGAGTAAATATTTGTAGTTTTTTAACTTTGTTTTTACGCTCCTTTTCAGACGGGCCCAATGACGGGTACCCTGCCCCACCCGGGCCACAAAATCTTTCGGAAATGAGAACCATGCCGTCCAATGGCCGACTTCACCTCTCATCAGAGTCCAGCTACACATCAGAATACCATCCACCACCCTGGCCCCAGGAGCAGCGGCTAAGAGAGCGAGAAAGAGAACGAGGGAGAGAGGACTACAAGGAGTACACCCATTACCCCAAAGCCCCCCAGCAGCAGCAGCAACACCACCACCACACCTGGAACAACAACAACCACCCCGCCCCCCGCGCCCTCTCGCCCTCCCCGTCCCCCGTCGAAAACGACAAAAAGAACTCCCGCCGCAAAGTTAAGAAATCCGAGTCTGAAAGTGGCATCGCCAAACTCTTCAAGACGCTGAGGAAGGAGAGCGGCTTTGGGAAGAAGTCCTCCGACCGGGACCTCCGGGGGCGAGGCCACGAGCGCTCCCCGGAGAGGACGGCCCACGGCAGGTCTCACGCGCGCCGCGGCTCCCTGGACCGCTCCCCCACCCGTAAGCGCAACTCTTCTCCGGACCGTCGCAGGGCCAAGTCCATGGACCGGCGGGCGGAGCGCTGGCAGCGCGATTACTCTCCGGACTCTCGCGCGTCCAGCCAGGTCCTGCTGCGGCAGGCCGCCACCCCCGAGAGGCACTACGCCCCCCAAAGAGAGCCTCACACTCCGAGCAGGGGCAGTTACCTGCGGGAGGAGGGCTACCTCACCTCCACTCCAGAGAGATCCAACAATGGCCAGGTGCTGTCTCTGGCCCGCGGCCGAACCCCCGAGCGCAGCCTGAAAAACGGCAACGTGCTTCGAGACGTTTCTCCCTCCAGCCGCGGCGAGAGCTGGAGCAACGGCACGCCGGAGAGACGCTACCGCAGGGAGTCGGACAGCAGCAGCAACGGCAGTTACCTGGAGGAGGCCGCCACCCCCCGGCTGAAGGACTACTACAACGCGCTGAAGGCCAACGGCGCCAACGGGACCAACGCGGGCAGAGCTCCTACCCAGCACCCTCAGTCAAAGAGGAGACTTTACAAAGATAACCACACGGACCTCAGCATCTGAGCGCGGGGAAGCCACAAGACTCCAAACACACACACACACACACACACACAAAGCACTCGTAGAGCTGGACGACTGACATCACACCTTTTTAAACAAGCTGATGGGGTGAATGGTTGATTGTTGAGTGAGTTGTTGTTGAGTAGTTTATTGATTGAATGACTGACTGACTTATTAAATGATTGATTGATTGATCGATTGATTGCACAGTTGATTCACATCTGCACATTTTCCAAGCCTGAAAGTTCCACAGATCAGCCATAAACGCAGCAGCAGGAATATCTACTTTAGTCTATTTCATTTTTTTGTTTTGTTTCGTTTTTTGTTTTTTAATGTCTCTACAGTGTTTTGTTCATTGGGGAGAGGTTTTTCTCAAATTTGGCAATTCCACATTTCAGTTCATTTCGGTTTATTTGAGATACCTGTGCTTTTTTTTTTTTAAATCTCAAATTCCTCAACGTGCACCAGAGAAACTGTGTGAACTCGATGCCCGACGTTTTTCAGGAGTTTTTATTTCTTTTTCTTTTTTGTTTTGTCCTGTATTTTTTTTAAGCTGCGTGTTCTTCTATTCCTCATATCTGCGATTTTCGCTGACGACAGCACAAGCCTTGAGTGTTTGTTTGTACATTTCATGGATGAATACAGTGTGTTTACATATGTGCGTGATCATCTCAAATGAAGGCGAAATTAAAAGAGTGCAAAAAAAAAGTACAGAAAGTTATGATGCTACTGTCTAATGAAGTAATATATTTTAAGTGTATTTATTTTGAAAAGAATTGGCACATAAAGGACGTCAACAGGACGCTTACCTCCCAAACTGAAATCTACTGTATATCAGAACCGTACTGGTGATGTTATTTATCTGGCGAATGCTGTGGACTGCTGCACAAGGGCGAAGTGCTCCTCTTTCCAGAATTTTTCACTTTTCAATTTTCAAATCCATTTCCAATTGCGTTATTCAGAAAGTACCTGATGATACCAGACGATATTAATCAGTAATCACCAAGTGAATGATAAGATGTGAATGAGATTGTATCTGAGGTAGCTAAAAAAACATATTTAGAGGCTTACAGAGCTTGATTGACCTGAGTAAATGACGCCTGTGTGTCCAGGCCTCCAGGACATGCCGGTAATCTGTAGTCGTTTACAGTCGTTTGCAGGGCTCGGCAGAGCTTTCATAGAGTCTGTAGACTTCCTCCGGCCTGGAAAGTTGATGGAAACTGCCATACTCGATTCTCTCGACTCTCTATACTAAGGGCCTGAACCACGGCAGACGATCTGGTACAGTATGTTCAACTGAGCCATTCTGTGTCTTTGCACTGGAGTATGATAGCGTGATCAAGGCTAAGCTATGTGTGTTTGTATGAATGTTTTATGTCTTTTCTTTTCTTTTCTTTAATCGTGTGTATGTACCTGTGTATACGATGTTTTTGATAATTTTACAAGCCAACACGAAGAGATCTCGAAACATGCGATGGAAAAGCAGAGTTAGTTTTCATCACCGTCGTCTTCATAGTACTGTATCCAACCAATAACCTTGTCAGCCACCATCTCGTGTACAGACTTTCACTACTGTATGTAATTACTAGCAACCTACGGAAGAGAGGAGACCGTTGCCTTTTCTTGTACAAAAGAGAATTTATGAGAGACCTTCACCTCGAGGATCACGACTCCCGTGTGTTTATACTCCTCGAGAGGAGGCGGTAAGTCGATAGATAATATGTGTAATTTATACTCCAGATTCAGGCATGTGTAAAGATGTTTCAGAACCGGAGAGGACCCGACGCGGATCCGTTTCTCCGGGGTGGGTGTGTCCGGGTGGGGGAGCGGTTTCTTGGGGAGGGGGTTGAATATCTCTCGTGATGCATAGCCTGCCTTTTTATTATGGAGCACTTGTATACTGTCTGTGGTCTCTCTGCAATGTTATCTGGACTTAAATGCTTTTTCTGTGTCGATGAAAAGCAGTACATGTATATGGGCCAATCTTTTTTATGAAACACTATGCATATATAGATACAACATTGTCCATAGCTTTATTTGACTCATGAAGCTATACATAACATTAGTCTAAGTACAAGTAGATGTTGACTTACCCAGTAAAGCTTTTTTTTCCTCCTTCAGATGAATCTCAATGTATATGTAGCTATCAAAAAGAAGTCTGTGAATGCTATTTTTATTATCAAATAAAGTTTTCCATACAAATTCACAAAAACTCTGTATCTGTTTGTGCTTGTTTGAAAACAGGATGCTGAAACGGAGGAGAATGGGAGCAGTAGGGTTCCAGAGTAAATCATCGTCAGTTTATGAAAGCCTTTAGCAAAAGCACCTTTGCAAGCGTGTATCTGTGAGTGATAAAAGTAGGCTTTGAACAGTGAACGCTGCACACACGGCATTCGGTGTGAAAGTGTTTAGCATGGAGCAGCATCAGAGACTTTTTTTATATTTATATGTTTGTTTATAGCTATGGTAATTATTAGGCTAATATATCAGGTTAAACTGCAACTGAACAGCTGTTTAGCTCAAATGAAAGGAGAATGTTTCATAGTTGGGTCGGATTGAACACAGAATGCTGTCTGTAAAGCCTCAGCGAAAGCAACTTTCCAAGCTTATGCATTAGGGAAGCTTATGATTCAGGGAAGCCCCTGAATCACACACATTCCCCCCAAGTTGGTGGAGCCTGTTTTATATAGAGAACAGGGATCTAGCATAGTCTGCTTATCAGAACACACATTTGCTGCTGCGCTGTTAAACATAGTGTTTTCAGGTGTTTTCAATCAATGGGAGTTTAATCAGGTGTGAGTGGGCGGAGCATGTTATATTTAAAGAACAGAGATATATCAAAGTCTGCTCTTAACAATGTTTAATGTTTGTGGAAGTGTATCACAGCACGGACAAAGGAGAGTTCGAGGACCTCAGAAAAAGAGCTGTTGATGCTCATCAGACTGGAAAAGGCTACAAAACCTCACTAAAGAGTTTGGACTCCAGCAATCCATGGTCAGACAGATCACAGTGTACAAATGGAGGAAATTCAAGACCATCATTTCCCTCTCCAGGAGTGTTCGTCCAGCAAAGATCACTCCAAGAACAAGGTGTGTAACAGTTGATGAGGTTTTAAGGGACCCCAGGGTGACTTCTAAGCTACTGAAGGCCTCTCTTACATTGGCTGATGTTAATGTGCATGACTTTACCATAAGGAGAACACTGAACAACAATGCTGTGTATGGCAGGGTTGCAAAGGAAAAGCTACTGCTTTCCATAATGAACATCGCTGCTAATCTGCAGTTTTTTGGAGGGGTTTCACAAAAAAACTGTATGCCACGTTCACATTCAGCAAAGTAAAGTAAATAATGGAGAAGTCCAGTGTGAAATTGAAAGAAAAAAAAATGACAAAGGACATCTTGGTCAATTCATAAAAGGTGTATTCAAATTGCAGAGGTTAAAACATTATCAAACTATCCAAATTAAAACCACCAGAATCTGACCAACCACCAAGCCGAGCATTACACAGCATGAACAAAATCAACTAGCTCAGATGACCAGCATGACCATCAAAGAACAGCTTAGATCTTCCAGAACCAGCTACCAGTAAAAGCTGGTCTGGATCTGGATTTTTCAGCAGGGCCTCATTATTATATATTAATAGATCAATAGATTAATCAGTGGTGCACTGGGCTGCAGCTCTCTGCATCTATCACAACATTAAAAGCATCATAAGAAAGTGTTCTGGCTCCACATCTCACAAGGTTAAGGATGTTGCCTGGTACAAGACTGACATCACCGCTAGACCAACACTCCCACCACAATCTACAGCCAGCTAACCTCATGGGTGGTCGCCATGGCAACGGAGCGAGATGTGTTCTCAAGCACTTTTATGAAACCTGAAGGCAAAACATATAATAAACAATAAATCTTGATGTGGAGCGATGTGAACTGTATAGAAAATTGACATGATCGATACTGAGATTCAGGTGGACAGTGGTTTCCGGTTGAGAGTATTCTGTGCATGATCAAAGACAATTTCCTGTGTTTTTGCCACATTTAGATTAAAGTGGTTCATGTTACACCTTTCTACATAAAAAATATACATTGGTGTGAAAAAGTGTTCGCTTCCTTCAGGATTTCTTCTTTTTTTGCAGTTTGTCTGTTAAATGTTTTAGATTTTATTTTAAATTACTCCAAGAGTGCAGTGACGATTCATCCAAGAGGTCACAAAAGACCCAAAACAACATCCAAAGAAACTCAAGAACAAATGAGAAAGAAGGTAATTGAGATCTATCAGTCTGGAAAAGGTAATAGAGCCATTTTTAAAGGTTTGGAACTCCAGCCAACCATAGTGAGAGCCTTCATCCACAAATGGTGAGAACGTGGAACAGTGATGAACCTTCCCAGGAGTGACTGGCCGACAAAAATTACCCCAAGAGTGCAGTGACGACTCATCCAAGAGGTCACAAAAGACCCAAAACAACATCCAAAGACACTCAAGAACAAATGAGAAAGAATTTAATTGAGATCTTTCAGTCTGTAAAATGCAATAGAGCCATTTTTAAAGTTTTGGGACTCCAGCCAACCACAGTGAGAGCCATCATCCACAAAAAGTGGGAACACGGAACAGTGGTTGGTCGACCAAATGGAAGAAAAAATCTCTGCAAAATATATTCTCAGGTCATCATCACATTGTGGTAAGTTCAGAATGGCAGTATCTTTAGATATTTTAAACAGAGTCCAAGTATTGTGATATAAAATGACTGTAAAACATCTAAACAATGTTGTAAATCTATCAGAGGTGTGTGTGTGTGTGTGTGTGTGTGTGTGTTGCTGAGTCAGTGTAAGTAGTTAGTGTAATATATGTAAGCAGATGACCTACTTCATGTGTACCAGGGCCAGCTGTGTCCTCTGAAAATCTGAAACTATAATTACCTCTATAACTACCGCTGGAGTGTTCATCTGAGTTCTGCACTCAGCACTGAGGAGCACCTGGACTACAGCAGAGACTCAGAGAGGATTTAGTGACTCACACACTGTGCTGAGGTCCGTTACACACTGCAGCACTGAGAGATAAACTTTAGATTAACACACATCTCTCACTCTCTCTCCAGCTGGGTTATAGTGAGTAACACAGTGAGCTGCAGTGTATATGTAATAGAATAATAAATAAAACTTTATGATATTAATCTACTAAACACACTGAATACAGTGATACAGAGGAAACAAAAAGCACTTACTTTATTATTAAAACATTATTTTTATTTTTTCAATTAAAAAGCTGTTAGACCTTTTATTTTGTAACTTTTGTAAAAAAAAATGTTACAAACAAAATGAATAATCATGTCAGTGAGTATAATAAAACTACGACTAACAATAATAATAATAATAATAATAATAATAATAATAATACAGCAAATATTACAGCAACAATAATAATAATAGGCTATTTATTTACGTACTCATAATTTATTTATTTATTTATTTATTTATTCATGCATTTCACAACAATACAAAAAACAATAATAATAAACTTCTCTTTTTGGAGAACCCTTTTTTTTTGTTTAATCTTTATGTAATTTGTGGACAACTGTTCACATAAAAAAATAAAATGTGCTTTATTTAGACTATAAATAATCTATGGAAGGGTTTAATTATTGTCGCTGTCTTAATAGGTGTTGTTTTATCATGTTATCTTTTATTGTTAATGATTGCATCAGTGTGTGTGGATACAAGATTTTATTCTTTCATCTGGTAATATTATAATAATAATAATAATAATAATAATAATAATAATAATAATAATAATATAGCAATGATCACAGCGGCAAAATTAATAGACTGTTTATTTATGTACACTTTATTGATGTATTTATGTATTAATTTATCTAATTATTTATTTATTTATTTTAACAACAATAAAAAAACACTAATAATAAACCATTGGAAGGGTTTAATTATTGTCTCTGTGTTTATAGCTGTTGTTTTATCATGTTATTTTTTATTGTTATTGAGTGCATCATTGTGTGTGAATACAGGATATATAAATAATATAAACCAGTAATATAAATAATAATAACAACACAGAGCATGTGTTTTTATTCTCCTCACCCTGATCCTGATGTTCATTTCTTATTATAGATCTTCCTCATTATCATCTTCACTATCTTGTCTCCCTCCTGGAGCGTGTTGTGTTGAATGTTGTTTTGTTTGTATAGGTGAAGGTGAAGGACAGCAGTACTCAGCTGGTAAACACACCTCTCCATTATCATAAAGATAGCAATGTAAGTGTGTGTGAGTGAATGTGAACTATACATAATTCTAATCTGCTTATCCATCATTTGCCACACTGACCTCAGGAACGATTAACCCCTCAGTGCTTATGCCACCTGATTCATACTCATAAATATCTGTGACATAATTCCTCATAAAGCTCGTCCAGCTTAATCCAAGGTGACTGTGAAGCTCGCTGCCCACTTAGCTTTAAACTGGGATAGACCTACTTATTACCCACCATTAGATCTGTTATAGACTCTTAATTTGTAATGTAAGTTACCTACAAGTTTTACAGCATTGACTTCTTTTTCTACCCTTTCTTTTATCTACTAAGAGTCTTGAGTTAGTCTTGAGTCAGTGTTGAGTGTGAGGAGAGTGTACAAAGTGTATAAAGTGTTGTGAGCTTTCAATAAGCAGCAATGAGAGTAATTTGATTCAACACACTGAACTCATGTTTCTCATTTCAGATAAGTCTGTTTTTATTCATTTCAAAAAACTAGTTGAACATTTCCGGTTAACAGTGCGGCTCAATTAAAACATGAACAGGGCGATTCATTTGCCAAGTGCATTTTATTTTTACGTTGCCTTGATTACATGCCTCTACAATCACAACAAAGCCAGTAACATTAGGAGTCCAACAGTAAGAGGGCTAAGATATTTTTTCTTTTCACCACATCTGAACAGAAAAAAAAATCAAAGAGCAAAAACACCTTACGCACAATTACGTTGGACTTGCTGAATGTACAGAAACATCTTGGACGTAGTCCGTCCTTTCTCTCAACTGTCTTTAGGTTGAACCAATTGGGTTTCGTAAAAATACAAAAAAGTGAGTTGACAGAGACATTAATTTCGGGAGTGGTAGCGGTCGCTTGGTTCTCTTCGCTGAAGTCTTGGTCATGGTGGTGTCGTTGGCCGTTTGCTTGAGGTGGCCGGCAGGTTTCGCGGAGGGCTGTGAGTGTCGTCGTGCGAGCGCACGGCCGTTTATGCCGGGGACACGGAGGAGACGGACGAGGCCTCGGTCTTGGAGGCGGTGGTGGAGGCGCCCTCTTCCTCCTCGAATGGGTTCTTGCCGCAGCACAGAGTGGTGATCATGCAGTGGCGGAACTGCTTGTTCAAGCAGATGTAGATGACCGGGTTGTAGATGGAAGAGCTCTTGGCAAAGAAGGCCGGGACGGTCATGAAGATGGGGCCGAACTCGGAGCCCTGGTTGGTGAAAATCCACCAGGAAACACTGGCATAGGGCAGCCAGCAGACCAAGTAGGCAATGAACATGAGGATGACCATGCGGGTGACCTCGCGCTCTGCCCTCTGGGTGGTCTCGGACTCCTGCTGCTGGGCGGCAGCCTCCTTGACGGTGCAGACCAGACGGCCGTAGCAGAAGGTGATGACGAAGAGTGGGGTCAGGAAGTGCACCACGAACATGTAGATGACAAAGGACTCATTGTTGAAGCCCTCGGCGCGGGTGTAGTAGTCGATACCGCATGAGCACTGCATTCCCTCGGGGATGTAACGGGACCAGCCGACCAGGGGCGGCACGGTGCAAGCCAAGGCCATGAACCAGGTGAACGCGACGCCCATGATGGCGTGGTTCTCTCCGAAGCGGAAGTTGCTCATGGGCTTGCAGACGACCACCCATCTCTCAATGGACAGCACGACCAGGCACCAGAGTGAGTTGATACCGCCGAAGGTCGCGAAGAAGCCTTCCAGGTTGCAGCCGAGGCGCCCGAAGACGAAGTAGCCGTTCAGCGATGTGTACATTGTGGTAGTGAAGCCGCCGAAGACCATGAACAAGTCAGCCACAGCCAAGTTCAGCAGGATGTAGTTTAGGGGCGTACGCAGCTTCTTGTGCTCGATGGTGACGTACAGTGTGAGGAAGTTGACGGGGAAGCCGACCAGGATGAGGAAGAACATGTAGGCAGCCAGGCAAGCGTACGCCCATGGAGGCGCCAGGTAGTACTGAGGGTATTCATATGGGCTCCTCACAACGCCGGTGGCATTGGACATGGGCACGTAGAAGTATGGACCCTCTGTCCCGTTCATGGTTGCGGTTGAGTGGTGGCGGTGGCCCTTCTGCGATGTTCTTTGGCTATGCTGGAGGAACAAGTCAGGACCGAGCTACAGAGGGAGAGCCGGTGCGGCCCTATGCTTTATAACACACCTGGGATTACCGCCGCTTTCCACCCGTCAGCACAAAATGATTTAGGCCACAGATAATAAAATAATCCCATCCATCGCTGTGCTGCGTATCTGGCAACTCATCAAGTTATTAAGGTTACCTGTCCAACCAGGTGCTTGGTCCAATTCTCGCAGAGACCTACACCTGCTGACTGGTTAAGTCTCGCTCTGATTGTCAGCAGTAAGCGACATTAAACTGGGTGAAAATAGTCACTATGTGGAGAAGAAAAGTGCATTAGTGCACTTTTTCTCTGCTATCATTTAGAAATAAGTTTGCAAAGTTTTCCATTGTACTGAATATAATAATAATAATAATAATAATAATAATAATAATAATAATAATAATAATAATAATAATAATAATAATAATCTTTGGATACATACATTTATATAATAAAAAGCACAGAGTTGAATTGGCAACAATTCTTGTACAGATTCTGTAAATGGTTCTAATGAATCACATGCAATAGTGTTTAGGTGAAGCAAATATAAATAAACTCTGACTGCTCAGTGCACCATGACCTTTTTCCTTTTCATATTTTTAAAGGTGTTTGTAAAGCAATTGATTTCTTTTTAAATGTGTTAACAAACATATTTGCAGAAATTTGTTTTTGAGAAATGTCTGAAATAACAAAAAACATGCAGAGCTTTCAGACCTCAAATAATGCAAAGAAAACTAGTTGATATTCATAAAGTTTTAAGAGTTCAGAAATTAATATTTGGTGGAATAACCCTGTTTTTTAATCACAGTTTTTTTATGCATCTTGGCATCATGTTCTCCTCCACCAGTCTTACACACTGCTTTTGGATAACTTTATGCCTTTACTCCTGATGCAAAAAATAAAGCAGTTCTGTTTGGTTTGATGGCTTGTGATCATCCATCTTCCTCTTGATTAAATTCCAGAGGTTTACAATTTGGTAAAATCGAAGAAACTCATCAGTATACATATGCATAAATAAAACTGACCATCAAGTCACATGTTCGTAATATATATGCTAAAATATGTTTTTACCAGTGATCAGTTTAATTAAATTCATATTACATCATATTAAATGATGAGCTAAATAAAACAATTCTAAACAGTGACAGTGGACTCACAGTGTGCTTTAATACATAAATCTTCAGAAAAGAAATAAACAGTCAGGTGATGCCATTAGTTATTTACACCCATGACATGGCTCCTGTGGACCCATACTTTCCTTATAATTTTTATAATATTTATTTGGCATTTTGTTTTTGTATAGCATGTAAATCATATAATTAATTGTCGTGTGTAGATTACTGCAGTTTTATTAGTGGAAAGCTAGTTATTTACCAAAAATAATGTACTCATCTTTTACACATCACTGTGGAGACGACACTTCTGTGGTACTTGAAATATAAAATAATTAAATAGTTAAAACAGCTTCTTGTTTTGAATGTAAACTCTGTACTAGAACACACACATTACTGGAACTTTTCAAACGGACCTGCACTACACATCCTATACCTGCACTACTGCTATACTTGCACTGTCATACACACTTTAATTCCCCAAGAACTGTGAACTTTAAGAACTTTACACACTCATTCACTTTACCAGCCTTAAGCTATTATTATACCATATTTTTACTACTGTTTATACGGGTTCTATTTATACTGTCATTCCATCTCAATCACCATCAATATTGCTCTATTGTTTTCTGTCTTACGTATGTCTATTGTGTCTTGTTGTATTGTACATATAGTGTCTCCCACTCTTTTATATTATATATCTTATTTCACCCCCCACCACTACTGCACCTTGTTTTCTGTCTCATATATATCTATTTGTGTCCCTGCTGTATTGTACCCATAGTGTCTCCCATTCTCTCTTTTCTTATGTTTATTTTTTGTACTTGCTGTAAAATTTGGGAAGGAGAGTAACGTAATTTCAATTCTCTGTATGTCCTGTACATATGCAGTATTATCAATAAAACTACTTGACTTGACTTGAAATATGAAATAAACATATGTTAAAATAAATGGGAATGCAGAAAAAAATACTTAACCTTCATTCCTGTTTACACATTGAATCATCTACCTATAGAAATTCATAGAAATTTACAAACAGGTAAAGACCATTTAATGTTGAGGATTTTCCCACGATGCAGAGCGATACAACAATCTGCCCGCCAGAGGAATCTAAGTAGCAGATTAGCTGCAGATTGTCAGGGATAAATTTCACTTCACATCAAAAGATGCCCTGTGTGATCTCTCTGACCTTAATCTGTAGGAATTCCATCACAGAGGATGGTGTCCCTTTAAGAGAGCAGAACTTGGAGAAATATGAATAAATTAGTGTTGCCTGAACGCCACTCACGACCCACACCGTGTGACGCTGTGTCATATTCCATTTTCCAGCTGGATGCTTCTGCAGCATGAAAACTGATGTCTTGGTAGAGATGTCTGGGTGACAGGGGGTCTTAGATCCTGTAGGTGTGTCTTTGGGGCTCTAGGTCTCAGATAACACTTTATTTTGTAAGGCAGGGGTTCCTAAACTTTTGCAACTCATTGTTTACTTAGCAAGTTATCATTTCTTTACTGCGAAGTGTGAAAACAGGGCCATTGCATCTTCTATTAATAAACATATGCACAAGATAACATTGCATGTATTTGCAATAGTTAGTCATATATAGGGGCTAATACAATATACTGACAATTCTGTCTTATTTATCTTTTAGTTACATTTTTTAGATTAACAGACACATTTTAACATCAAAGAATAACCTGTGTTAATATAAAAACAACAGTTTTTAAATGATGATTCAATTTATTAAGGTTGATAAAACCTATCCAAACCAATCTTGCCCTGTGTGAAAAAGTGTTTGCACTCTATTGCAAACTATTAACTGGTTTTGCTCTTGGTGGCAACAACTGCAATCAAGCTTTACTGCTAACAGTAAAGCAGTGAGTCTTTCACATCTCTGTGGAGAAATATTGTTTCACTCTTTTCTACAGATTTGTTTAAATTTAGCCACATTATTTAGGTTTTTTTGAGCCATTCAGAAGTGGACCTGCTTGGTGTGTTTTAGGTCATTGTCCTGTTGCAGAACCCAAGTATGCCTGAGCTTAAGGTCATGAACAGATGGCCAGATGTTCTTCTTCAGGATTGTCTGGTAAACAGGAGAATTTCTGGTTTCATCTATTACAGCAAGTTTTCCAGGCCCTGATGCAGCAAAGCAGCTCCTGACCATCACTCTACCACAATCATGTTTTATGTTCAGTATGATGTTCTTTTTCTGAGATTAAGTGGTAGTTTTACACCATATGTAACGGAAAACACATGTTGTTCCACTTCCATTTCGTCAGCCAACAGAATATTTTCCCAAAGTCCTGGAGATCATCAAGATGTTTTTGTGTGTTTGGATCTTTGTGGGGTTTTTTTTGGTCAGCAGTGGTTTTTGCCTGGGAACTCTCCTATTAATACCATTTTTCTTTCTTATGATTGAATCATTACCTATAACCTTAACTGTGACCTCCTGGATGAGTTGCCCATGCCCTTTTGGAATAATTTCAGTCGGCCGGTCACTCCTGGGAAGATTTCCTAGTGTTCCATTTTTTCTACATTTGTGAATAATAGCTCTCACTGTGGTCTGCTGAAGTCCCAAAGCCTTAGAAATGACTTTGTAACCTTTTCCACGCTGTTTTCTCATCTGTTTTTCAGATTGGGGCATAACGTTCCTTTTTGTAGTCTTTTAGCTGCTTCATGTTGCCAAAAAGGTTCTATTTAAGTGATTTCTTGGTTCTACAGATCTGACAGTAATCAGGTCTGGTTGTGGTTAGTAGTGAAATTGAACTCAGCTTTCCAAAAAGTGTATTTACAGTTCATTTATAGGTGGGCAAACACTTTTTTTACACATGAATAGATTGGTTTGGATAGGTTTCGTTCCCTTAATAAATAAAATCATACTTGAAACATATATTCGACATTAAAGTTTGTTTAATAACCTGAAAAATATAAGTTTGACAAAAAAGCAAAAACAAAAGAAATCTGTAAAGAGCAAATACGTTTTCTGTAAATGAACTTTTCTGTAAATGAACTTTTCTGTACATTAACTTAAGTTATATTATATTATATTATATATATATATATATATATATATATATATATATATATATATATATATATATATATATATATATATATATATATTATTTGATTTGCAGTTTTGGAAAACTACATTTTTGAATGATGGATTGAACATTGTTCCTTGGGAAGCTCAGAGCTTGGGATATTTTTTATAACATAACCCTGCTTTAAACTTCTCCACAACTTTAGCTCTGACCTGTCTGGTGAGTTTCTTGGTCTTCATGATGCTGTTTGTTCACTAGTGATCTCTAACAAACCACTGAGGCCTTTACAGAACAGCTGTATTTATACTGAGACTAAATTATACACAGCTGGACTCTATTAAATAACTAAGTTAAGGCTTCTGAAGGCACTGAATTGATTGCATTGGATTTTATTAAGAGGTTTCAGAGTATTATGTGATCCTTTATGTTAGTCTATTTCTTTAAAATCTCAATTAAATACATTTACGTTTGTGGTTGTAACTTGTGACAAAATGTGAAAATATTCAAGAGCAGCAGGCACACCAAGATCTGAATCCTGCAGGCCTGCAGTGCTGTGAAGATCCGTCCCTGATCTGCAGAATCTTCTGAAACAGAATTGTGAGTTAATTTATATGTGGCTGCTGCTCTGTGAGCACTGAGGCTTCTCTTGAGGAACGAGCTGGACTGTGGCCTTCGGAGAGCAGCACTGGGCTCAGCATATTTCCAGTGGTGGGCTGTATGGAGAGGATTTAAAGATTAGAAGAGGGTTGTTGCACACTTAAAGGCTTTAAGCTGCTTGTTAGGCTGTCACACATTCACCTTTCAGACCCTATAGAAGATTCTCTGTGGATCTACAGGATGTTTCCAGCACAGTGAATATAACTGTGAACGGTGCCTGTGAACAATGACTGTATACTGAACAAAATAGTGGGCAAAAGAGTTGTCAAAATGAGCAGGGTCAACACCAGTAAACAACAGCAAAATGGAGTAAACATAACATACACAGTAAACAGTCCAAGGGTTATACACAGGCAAGGCAATATAAGATTTCATAAGCTGCCCACCACCATTCTCCCATTCTTCCATACAGCCCTGAAAAAATAAGACCGCTTAAAAAAGTGTTTCTTTGATTTTTCCAACCTCTGGAATAGGATCAAGAGGAAGGTGGATCAAGATCACAAGCCATCAAACCAAACTGAACTGCTTGAATTTCTGCACCAGGAGTAAAGGCATAAAGTTATCCAAAAGCAGTGTGTAAGACTGGTGGAGGAGAACATGCCAAAATGCATGAAAACTGTAATTAAAACCCAGGGTTAATCCACCAAATATTGATTTCCGAACTCTTGAACTTTATAAATATGAACTTGTTTTCTTTGCATTGTTTGAGGTCTGAAAGCTCTGCATCTTTTTTTGTTATTTCAGCCATTTCTCATTTTTTTTTAGCAAATACATGCTCTAAATATCAATATTTTTATTTGGAATTTGGGAGAAATGTTGTCTGTAGTTTATGGAATAAAACAACAATGTTCATTTTACTCAAACATAAACCTTTAAATATCAAAACTGATTCAGAAACTGATGTGGTCTCTTAATTTTTTCAGAGCTGTATATACATAAAACATCACACCAGCATAGTTACTGCTAAACGTGAGAACACTAATAAACATTTTAAATTGTAATCAAGTCAATTTAATCACAATTTCAATATAAAAAATCCAAATTAAATGTTAAATGGTAAAATGAGTGGAAGACATCTAGATGATGATGTTCTGCAGCCTCTAGTGGACACTGAGGGTGAAATTCTCACAGCTCAGAACACAGAGACACAACTGCAGCCTCTCTTACTTTTTACCAACAATTTCATTTAAAGTTTAATTACCAGATGGGAATAAATGGTTAATAAACCTGCAGCTTTGCTGAACATGAGAGCATAATGTTTATAATGCAGCATAAACTTGTTAATAAACAGTAAGTATGCTTTTAGCTACAGAGCATTATTGATTTTCTCTTTTTTCATTTATCTAATTTTCTGTTTATTCTATGTATTTTATTAATATTATTCTTTTATGTATTGTATTACCTGCTTTACTTTTGTCCTTTTACCTTTTTATGTGATTTATTTTGTCTTTTTATTTATTTCATTACCTGATTTACCATTTATTTTATTTCCATCACTTTCTTTTTTATAATATTGGTTTCATTTTAGCTACTTAATTTTTTAGTTCTCTATTTCTTTATTTGTGTTTATACTTCATTATTCTAATTATATATATCTTTATTTAATTAATTTACATTTTAACCTGTCCACTATTTTATTTCTTAAATGTTTATATTATTTATTAAATCTTATATTGTTAGCTTGTTTTTTCTAACGCTCTTACCATTTAACTTTTATTGTTTTTTTTTTTTGTTTATGAAGTTCTTTTTTTAGCTCACCAGATTAAATACTTGATTTTAATTTTAATGTATTTTTAGTCCCTTTAAGTTATGTAAGTAAATGCTCAGTTGGACTGAAAATGAGGGTTACCCTCAATGTGACTAATTGATAATACAATAATATACACTGGTTAATACAATATCTGTTGGGTAAATGATTTAGTATTCTTGATGATCAGGTGTATTTTAGATGTGTTTAATCACCATATTCCTTTCAGAGCCATTTTCAGTATCATACTGTGACACAAAACATTAATTAGTGTAGACTCAGCATTCTGCAGGGGCCAGTAGGGCAGGGTAAGCAGGGAGTGACACACTGATCAGCTGGATCCTGTAGCAGTAAGCCTGAGCGGTTTACAGACGCTCAGACTCAGCACAGCATCTTTTACATTCACATTCAGATTCAGATTACTTTATTTCTCTGCAAAGGAGCAATTAAAATTACATAGGCAGTAGCTAAAGACCACACAATACAAAAAAAATACATACAATAACACACAAAACAAAACTCACAGATTTGCATCATTAATACAACCACTATTCCAGTGAAGTCTGGGCAATGTGTAAAACAGAATTGGATGTTTTGCAACATTTTCAACCTATATTCAATTGAATTCACTACAAACACAAGATATTTAATGTTCAAATAGATATACTTTTTGCAAATATTTATTCATTTTATTCAGTCATTTGATGGGTCAAGAAAAGACCGGGATATTTAAGGAACATTTAAAAAACACCTGTTTGGAACATTCCACAGGTGAACAGGTAGATTGGAATGATGTGAGGGATATGATTGGGTACAAAGGGAGCATCCCTGAAAGGCTCAGTCGTTCACAAGCGAGGATGGGGTAAGTTTTGCTACTTTGAGAACAACATTTTAAGAACAACGAACGTTTTTCGACGTGCAACTGCAAGAAACTTAGGGATTTCATCATCTACAGCCATTAATATCATCAAAAGTCCAGACCCATCTCCTATTGAAAACGTGTAGCACAAAATGCAGACCCCTGACTGTTGAGCAGCTGGAGTTCTACATCAAGCAAGAATGGGAAAGAATTCCATCTACAAAGCTTTAACTATTAGTGTCTTCAGAGTGTTAAAGTGAAGTAACACAGTGATAAACACGACCCTGTCCCAACTTCTTTACAACGTGTTGCAGCATCAGGTTAAAAATGAGTGAATATTTGCAAAAAATAAATGAATCAGTTTGAACATTAAATATCTTGTCTTTGTAGTGAATTCAATTGAAATCATCAATTTGCAAATCATCGCATTCTGTTTTTTTAATTTTTATTTATAAGAAACACATACAAGAGAATTACACTACAAGTTTTTGGGAAATTGCTTGGTAAAAGTACAAATTCATTGTTTTGTTACTTAAATATAAATGTTGGTTCACACAATTATCTGAACTTTCTACTTCTTACATTTTAAAAACAGCCTTGTTACTCCTATTTCACATGTGTCAAACACAAGGCCCGCGGGCCAAATGTGGCCCGCCACGTCCTTTTATGTGGCCCGCGAGAGCTTGTAAAATCTTAGTGTCCATAATAAATAGGTCAGAAGCATTCTTTGACCAAAAACTACATTTCCCACAATGCTTGTCGATTGTATTACCCGCGAGGTTACGGCTTACTGCCACTAGGAGAGATATTTACTGCCATTTAGGAGAGATATAAGTTATGTGTAAATATTTATAAGACAATAGCTGACAAAATATGTTTTAATGACGTTAATAAACATCACTGTGACAGGGCTAGTCGCAGTTTCACCACAGCAAAGGACGAAGACGTGAATCACTTATCTAACCAGCCTTTACTGATTTCTGCCCCCAATAACCGTTTCAATAACCTCCAATAGCCTTTAATAGTCTTCAGTAGCCTTCAACAGTCTAACCTTGCAGCCGTGGTGTGTCCACTAAACTCCGTAGTTATAAACACCATGAGGTTAGCAGCGCGCTAACTGACCTGTTTATAATGTAATCCGAGCAGTGACTCCGTGATGGCTGCTTTAAACTGCTACTGTTAGCTGCTTGGGCTGAAAGATGAACTGTATTATCCGGTTAGTAGGGTTAAAAATCTTTATTTCATACACGGAAGAACTTAAAAATGTTAAAAACGCTCCAGACTGGCTCAGCTGAGCCCTGTAGCCCGTGGCTGGGCTGTAGCTCTGACTCAGTAAAGACTGCGGGCTTGTGCTGCTGCAGCTCCCACTAGTGGTTGTATGAGGAACTGCTAAATCTGAGGAAATGCTAAATCTGTCATGTTCTTAACAGCTCACAATTTTTTATTTTTTATTTATTAAGCCTTATTTCAGTATCAAACGTTTTGATCAAAGTTAATATAACTTGTATTTTATGTCATTTCTATTCACTTGAATAGTTTGGTTCTTGATTGATGGAGTTTTTGGATTTCATAACATGACAAATTAAAAGGATTTATGTTAATAGCAACAAGCTAACATTTTTTCCATGCAACTGTAATATTTGATTGAATAAATAATATATTGAGAGTTACTTAACATTAAAGAGTAATTACATTCATTTTATATTACATCTGGTTACATTTTCTTACATTTATAAGTTACATCTGGCCCTCAGAGGACAGCCAATATGCCAATGTGGCCCTCGGCCAAAATGAGTTTGACACCCCTGTCCTATTTCATATCAGCTTGTTTTCATTCCAGCTTCTCATCGTTCAATAAAACCCCTATCCAGATAAATCTCTCCATTCAGATAGAGTGAATCTGATTGTGATTGAATGAAAAGTATAAACATATACCATTCTGACACCCTATTGGTTTAAACTGTGATCCATCACCCCTGCACATGTCACACCCCCCCACACTCCAGCAAGAACATAGCAGACATATGTATGTAGTCTGGTATGAAGATGATCCGTCCAACTGGGTCCAAATACCAACACACATACAAACTCACTCAGAGCCTGTACTCACCTGGAACCCACTCAGCCCTCGTTCCACCCATGTAATCCCCACATGAGCATGTTGGCTTTGGTGTAGGATTTGAAGAGATGGAGGATAAACATGCTATAAAGTCTCTCAGCACGTCAGATATTCCATAATGTTGTGGCTGAAAACCCAGAGCTGCTGTATTTCTACACTGTATTTGTGTGGTAAATCAGAAGTTCACTCCTACACCAGCAGAGGTCTATGTTGGCCATAAAGAGCAGATCTGTAATAAGAACCTCTTCTGTCAGCCCACACAACCAAGAATAGTCTACATTTCCTCAACCAGTCAAGCAAGCCTCCATTTTAATTACTGAAACTGCCTATTCTTGCTACGTACTATAAAAAAAATCACTTTCTGTTCAAACCGGTCATATTTTACCTGTTTCCTTATTTGCGGCAGATATTTTTCACCTGTTCTTTGATCTATAAGTAGAAGACAATCATCATCTCCTAAGTAAATCTACAGTTTGTACAGTTTAGCACATATATAATTAACCAAGTTATGTTTACAAATATGCCCCTAAGATGCAGCAATTCATTCTGTCAACTGTAGTGGACATAGGTCTAGTTATATTAGTTATATAAGTTATATTAATCTTTTTTTGCACTGTAAGGCACACTTAAAATTATTATGTATGAATTTTACCAGTCAGGTGGTAAAAAACAGTAAAGCCACTCTGCTGAAGTGCAGCGTCATACAGGAGTTTCAGTTTGCAGAGTTTCCAGCACCAAGACTGGAGCAATATTAGCATTAGCTGCTAACTGCACTAAGCACTACCCCTTTCACTATTCAGAGGTGAGTAAATCAGACTGTAGCCTGAGTGTTTACAATGTTAAAACAAGCAATGTGGGACAAACCGCTAGCTAATATCACCCTGGCTTACTGGAACACTCAGGGTTCCTAGGTGTAGCGCTATCAGGCGGCATTAGCGGCTAATCACGGCTAGCGCTAGAGATTAGATGCTAATGCTAATGCCTCTGCACTCAGCTATAGTGGAAATCTGGATATCTAAACTTAATGAAAATAAACAGAAGTGCTTTACTCACCCAAATAAACAGTTTTCAGGATAGACATCTGTGTAGATTAATGTCTAGTGCTTTTTTGTGTAAGGTATCACCCAGCAAGTGGTTTGAACCCAGGTAGATGGGGTCACTAAACACGCTCACTAAGTGAGCTACCACAGACCCGTGGTAATTTGAACCCAAGGGCAGAGCAGTTCGATCTCAGAACAGGTAAACTCAAGAACCAGAGAAAACAAACAAAAAACACTTCCTAGTGTAAAGCTCTACAAGGTTGGGACAAAACATAGGACGCCAGGAGAAGACTGGCTACCCCTAGATGGCAGGGTAAAACTAAGAAATAAGAAATGCAAAAGGGCTTCCCTGAATCAAATAAACTCTGTCTTGAAAGAAACAAAGCCAAACAAGGAATGAATTACTGTGCTTGGTTTTTTTTTTTGTTTGTTTTTTTTTCACTTCTTTTTTTGAAACAAGAAAGAGACTTGAAAGTCAGAGAAGATTTTAAACTCGTAAGGTGAGGGGGAGTGTGGGAACTCTCAGCCCTCTAGTCTTTCAGCCTGTATGGTTTGGCTCATGTGGAGACAAAGATCCAGCAACCAGAACTGAGCTGTCTGTGCTCTTAAATAGTCCTCCTGCCAGGTGTAGGCTGTTGTGCTTGATTGGCTCTGGCAGCCACTCCCTGCTGCCCTCTGGTGGCTGCAGGCGGAGCTTGCCTGGAGCCAACCCTTACAGGACCCCCCCTCGAGGAACGGCACCTGACGTTCCCAACCCCATGGCTTGATCACGCCTGAATGTACGAATGAGCCCTGGGTCCAAGATGTAACGTGCAGGGACCCACGAGCGCTCTTCTGGACCATAGCCCTCCCATTCGACCAGGTACTGGACCCCACCCCGAACACGCCGGACATTCAACAGACGCTTGACAGTGTAGGCGGAAACCCAAACCCAAACCCGCTGACCAGGGCAGTAGGAGGTTGCTGGCCGTCGCCTACGGTCTGCATTCCTTTTCTGTGCAGAAACGGCAGACCGGAGGGCCGTGCGCGCCCTCTGCCACGCTCTACGACAACGCCTAACAACTTGTTCAGCCAATCTTATGCCAGTGTCCGTCTCTTGACCTGGGAACATGGTTGGAGCATAGCCAAACTGGCACTCAAATGGGGACATACCCAGTGAGGAGTGCCACAAGGTGTTGTGAGCAAATTCTGCCCAGATCAGGTGCTCAGACCAAGAGGACGGACTAGAAGAGGCCAGACAGCGGAGGGTGCATTCCAGGTCCTGGTTGACCCTCTCTGTCTGGCCATTGGACTGGGGGTGGAAGCCAGATGACAGACTGGCCCCCGACCCCAGTAACTGGCAAAAGGCCCCCCAGAATCGACTGGTAAATTGGGGCCCGCGGTCAGAAACAATGTCTTTTGGTAACCCATGAATACGGACTACATGGGTAAGTATCAATTCTGCAGTTTCCTTAGCGGATGGTAACTTTGGTAGTGCAATAAAACAACAGGCTTTTGAGAATTGGTCGACTACCACTAATATTACAGTATTGCCTCGGGAGGGAGGCAGTCCCGTTATGAAATCTAGGGATAAGTGCGACCAGGGACGTGACGGGATAGGCAGTGGGTGTAGAAGACCAGCAGGTCTACTTCTGGGGTCCTTATTTCAGGCACAAACAGAGCAAGCAGCAACATAGACCCGTACTTCAGGTTCCATGCGAGGCCACCAAAAGTGTCGTCGCAGGAACTCCAATGTTCGAGTTACTCCCGGATGTGCTGTGAATGAAGATGCATGTCCCCATTGTAAAACCTGGTTCCTAACCAATTTTGGGACATATAACCTTCCTGGGGGACCCCCACCTGGGTCCGGTTCTTTCAGGGTGGCTCGCTGCACAATGCTTTGTATTCCCCATTGAATAGGAGCAATGATGTGAGCCTTTGGAATTATTGTTGTGGGTGGTTCTATAAGAGATGGGGGTTCCCACTGGCGGGAGAGAGCATCAGGTTTTATGTTCTTAGAACCTGGTCGATAAGACAGGACAAAATCGAACCGGGCAAAGAAAAGAGCCCACCTGGCCTGGCGGGGGTTCAGGCGTTTAGCCTGCTGTATGTAGGACAGATTTTTATCCGTCCAGACCAGGAATGGGTGCTTTGCCCCCTCCAGCCTGTGCCTCCATTCTTCAAGTGCCAGTTTCACTGCCAACAATTCCCGATCACCCACATCATAATTCCTTTCAGCCGGGGTAAGGCGATGCCAAAAGTAGGCACAGGGATGCAGTTTTTGGGAGAGCCCAGCACCCTGGGGGAAACACTGCACCCACGCCGATTTCAGATGCATCCACCTCAACCACGAACGGAAGTTCAGCATTTGGCAGCTGGAGAATGGGAGCTATGGTTAGAAGCTGTTTGATTTTGTTAAAAGCTTCCTGGGCCTCCCTGGACCAATGAAATCTCCCTGCTGTCTTCCGTGTCAAGGCAGTTAACGCGGCAGCTACGGTGCTGAAATTTTTAACAAATCTGCGGAAGAAGTTGGAGAAGCCCAGGAAGCGCTGGACAAGACGAACTGAAGTTGGCCGGGGCCATTCCTCCACGGCCCGAATTTTTGATGGGTCCATGCACAGGTGGTTGTGAGAGACCACAAACCCCAAAAAGGAAATTGACTGCGCATGGAAAAGTGATTTCTCCAACTTAACAAAAAGGTGGTTCTCCAGGAGCAGCTGGAGAACTCTCCGCACATGGGTTATGTGTTCGTCTACACTCTTGCTGTAAATCAGGATGTCATCGAGGTAGACGAATACATACCTATCTAGGGCCTCCCTCAAGACCTCATTTATAAAACGTTGGAAGACAGCCGGGGCATTCATCAAACCAAAAGGCATAACCAAGTTTTCATAATGTCCTGACGGAGTGATGAAGGCTGTCTTCCATTCGTCTCCCTCTCTCACCCGAATGAGGTTGTAGGCGCTGCGCAGGTCCAGCTTGGTAAATACCGAAGCCTGCTGCAGTGCCTCAAATGCTGAGGTCATGAGGGGCAAGGGGTAGCGATCTTTTACTGTTATTTTGTTCAGCCCTCAATAGTCGATGCAGGGGCGAAGCCCCCCATCCTTTTTCCCAACAAAAAAGAAGCCTGCACCTGCTGGAGAGGTGGATGGCCGGATAAAGCCCAGTGCCAAAGCTTCTTGAATGTAGTCCTCCATGGCCCTGCGTTCGGGTTGCGACAAGGAGAACAGGTGGCCCCTGGGGGGGCTACTGCCAGGAAGAAGGTTAATGGCTATGTCAAATGGTCGATGTGGAGGTAAGAACTGGGCTTTCTGTTTACTAAATACATCACCAAGGTCCCAATACTCCTTGGGAACTCTAGATAAGTCCAGATTGTTGCCACTCACAAAACCCTTGGGAGTTTGTAAACAGGAAGCCTGACAAGTAGGACCCCACGATCGTACCGACTGGGTTAACCAGTCGATATAAGGGTTGTGGCGTTGAAGCCAAGGGAACCCCAAGACCAGGGGCAACTCTGGAGCATTGATAACAAAAAGACTTAACTGTTCAGTGTGTGGACCAATCCGTAAGGTGATAGGACTTGTCCGAAAAGAAACTACCCCGGGCTCGAGGGCACGACCATCAATGGCTGAGATTGGGAGGGGCTCCCCCAAAGTTTCAAGGGGCAAGCTCAATTCTTTGGCCAACCCAGCATCAATAAAATTGCCAGCTGCTCCTGAATCAACAAAAGCCTGAAGGCGTGCCTCAGCTGCTCCCCACAGAAGTGTGGTGCTGAGGAAGACTCCCTGAGCTCGGGGAAGGCTAAGCGTGTCCGTCAAGGGTTTCCCCTGCCCTGACGGACAGGCTCATTTCCCGAGAGCTCAGGACAATCTGGGCGATTGTGGCCAGAACGCCCACAATACAGACACCTCCACTCACGTATTCGGGCCTCACGCTCCTGACGCGAGAGGCGTGTGTGGCCTAATTGCATTGGCTGCACACCTGAGTCAGTTGAGCTTTCAGATGAGTGGAATGTTCCTGGACTGTGTGTAACTTTGCAAGCCAACTCTGACCCACGAGTCATGCGCCTTTCTCTGATACGATTATCCAGTCGTAAGGTCAGGTCAATAAGGTCATCCAGGGAAGTGGATGGGTCTCGGTGGGCCAGCTCGTCTTTAAGCTCTTCGCTCAGACCATGATGGAATGCGGCAATAAGTGCTGTTGCATTCCACCCGCTCTCAGCCGCCAATGTGCGGAAGTCAATAGCATAATCTGCCACAGACTTCCTTCCCTGACGCATGTGAAGACGAGAACTTGTCTCCCCACCACCTGTAGGATGGTCAAAAGTCCGCGACAGTGAAGCTGCAAATTGGGCCACACAGGCACACACCATTGGTTGGTGCTCCCAAATAGGAGTGGCCCAAGCCAGGGCCCGCCCAGTCAAGAGGGAGATAATGTATGCTACTTTGGCTCATTCTGTGGGGAACCGTGATGGTTGCTGTTCAAAAGCCAGAGAGCACTGGAGAAGGAAACCCCTACACCCCCCCGGCTCTCCAGCATAGCGCTCAGGAGAAGGTAGATGTGGCTCCATACGAGGGGCAGGAGGAACAACAGGGTTATCTGCCACTTCCTGTGCTATTGCCTGGGGAAGCACTGGGGCTTCTTGGGTGGTGGGGTTGGCCTGGGCGAGTAGCGCAGTAATCCCTTGCAGCTGGGAGAGAATTTGCTGCAGGGCCTGCTCATGCCTGCCTATTGGCGCCCCTTGGCTGCTTAGGGCAGCCTTTACATGTTCTAAGTCCATCTGCTCTGCTGGGTCCATGTTTGTGCTGGATCTTTCTGTAAGGTATCACCCAGCGAGTGGTTTGAACCCAGGTAGATGGGGTCACTAAACACACTCAACTAAGTGAGCTACAGACCCGTGGTAATTTGAACCCAAGGGCAGAGCAGTTAGATCTCAGAACAGGTAAACTCAAGAACCAGAGAAAACAAACAAAAAACACTTCCTAGTGTAAAGCTCTACAAGGTTGGGACAAAACATAGGACGCCAGGAGAAGACTGGCTACCCCTAGATGGCAGGGGAAAACTAAGAAATAAGAAATGCAAAAGGGCTTCCCTGAATCAAATAAACTCTGTCTTGAAAGAAACAAAGCCAAACAAGGAATGAATTACTGTGCTTGTTTTTTTTTTGTTTTTTTCACTTCTTTTTTTGAAACAAGAAAGGGACTTGAAAGTCAGAGGAGATTTTAAACTCGTAAGGTGAGGGGGAGTGTGGGAACTCTCAGCCCTCTAGTCTTTCAGCCTGTATGGTTTGGCTCATGTGGAGACAAAGATCCAGCAACCAGAACTGAGCTGTCTGTGCTCTTAAATAGTCCTCCTGCCAGGTGTAGGCTGTTGTGCTTGATTGGCTCTGGCAGCCACTCCCTGCTGCCCTCTGGTGGCTGCAGGTGGAGCTTGCCTGGAGCCAACCCTTACATTTTGACTTTTAAGGGATTTTTTTTTTTTAATTACACTTTTGTTACTTAGCTTAGCTTTACAGGTCTTACCACCCAGCGGTGAGACCTGCTGAATTAGAAGGAAAACATGGCAACATCCGTGTTCTTTACTAGTGTCGCGTAATGTGCCTTATAATCTGGTGCACCATGTGTATGAACATAGACCAGAAAATAGACGTTTATTAATAATGCGCCTTATAGTGTGAAGCATACGGTAAGTCAAGCAACATTTATGTAGTTTGTATGAATCCTGCTGAACTGCCAAGAAGACAACTCCAAATCCCATGTCATCCCTTGGTCCTACCACTGAGTCCCTATGTTTTGTTTTAGAGAAACACTCCAAACAGAGAGCTATGAAAATCTTTGGCAAGATGACGGCAGGAGCCACCAAAGAAACCCACAACCCACAAATTTAAGTATTTTCATAGTTAAAAAATTTGTTTCATACTCACTATAGTACTAAAGTCAATGTGTAGATCCAATGTTTTATGGCCATTTCCCTCATAGTATGCATTAAACATTGCTAGAAGTTTGTCTCACTAGCTAGCTAACTAACTCTCCTGTTCTACCTTAAATGGTGGACCAGGCTGCAGATGATGCAGCATTTAAGGAGGAAGGGAAACGTAAAATAACATAAAATTTTATAAAAGCTAATTTTAGCCCTCCCATCACAGAGGAATTAAAGAATGGGCAATAATAATTAATTGCTGCACCACCCGCCCCCTTTCTGAAGACATACAATAAAGCCCCAAAGTTAACTAGTTAAGCAGAAGCAGCAAGATTACTGAACTTTAGGGCTCCACTGCTATAGCTAATTATATATGTTCAGTGAACCTCAGTGAGGTTAAGTTATTTTTTCAAACATCTTGGCTTATGAAATATATCTTTGCTATTTTTTGTTTACTTCAGCAGGCATTCAACTATTCAATATCCAAAACTACATCACTTTGACTTTAATAATATGCAAACTGTGGATATAAACTGCTTGCTTCTTTCTGCGTAATTGTGATCCTGATGATTGGTTGGAACCTGGTGTTGAGGTAGTTCCCAGTAGCGGATCTGGTACCTGCTGCCTTTTACAGCTGAGTGTTTTCCCAACTCTCTCACTGCTGATTCAGCTGCTGAAGGCTGTGATAATTAAATGATGGCTTCAATCAGATAATTTGTTTATGAGCATGCAAAATACATAATTGTGAAAGTCGGTGGGTGTCAGTCACTGGAACCACTGAAGATCCACTGAAGTGAACAGTAGGCTGAACTGTACTCTATGAGGCTGCTAACACTGCTAACAAAATCCTGAGAAGAAGTTAATATTCACCAACACAGATCTTCCAACCTACTTAAACCACCTCCAGGTCTTCAATACAGTCATTTAGACTTTTTCATTTCGATCTTTGGTTGTTTTTTATGACTCACTATAAAATATGAGCTAAGGGTCACAGTGTAGCTGATAATTGGGGGCAGCCATTGTAGACATAAACCTACAGGTAGCAGTTTGAGCAGATTAAAACCCAATCCCAAGAGAGGTGGGTTAGGGGAAGTGTTGCGGGTGCATGGTGTCACGGCAGACCCAGGCAGGGAGACGAGGAGGCGGACACAGGTGCAGGTAGGGTGAAATAAATAAATAAATTATTAAATAAATAACAAAGAAACACAAAGAAACAAGTAAACACGTAACAAAGATAATCAACCAAAACAACCGAGGGAGACTAGAGAACATAAACGAACAAGAGATAATAATAATTAAACAGGGAATAACAACAAGGAACTAAACTCGATAAACAATAACTAACAAACAAACCGTGAGTAAATAAACAAAGAAGTAAACTAGAGACTAAATAAAATACAAAACGAAACTGGGCAGGGATAAATACACAAGGGAATAAACAAGACAAAGAGAACTAAACTAAGCAGGGTAAGAGAGAAAACAATGGAAAATAAACAGGAAACTGGAAATACCAAACGAGAAATAAACAGATAAACACAGAGCAAGGACTAAGGCTTAAGAGACGCGGAGAACACAGAGAGAGACAAAACAACAGAGGAAGGTGCAAAGACCGACGGAGACAAAGTGGCAGAGGAGTGCTATTTATAGTAACAGGTAACACACAAGAATAGGAAACACCTGGGGAAGGGGCGGAGCTACAAATGAGAAACAGGTGGAAAAGTACTGAGACGGGAGACACAGGGGAGCACAGGTCACGTGGGGAAGACACACAGAGACACGAGACAGGGCTAAGACCTGACACATGGTCCTTTAAACAAAGATTTTTTAGAGTAATACAGTGCATCCGGAAAGTATTCACAGCGCTTTACTTTCTCCACATTTTTTTACGTTACAGCCTTATTCCAAATTGTATTAAATTAATCTCTTTTCTTTAAAAATCTACACAAAATACCCTATTATGACCATGTGAAAAAAGTTTTCTTAAGAGTTCTGAAAATGTATTAAAAAGTATTTAAGGTGGAAATGAAAAAATAAATAAAATAAAAGTGAATAAATTCCAAAAACAAACCCAAAAGTAGAAAACAAGCTCAAAAACTCCTTAAAGTAAGTCTTGAATCAAGTCAAAATCAATTATTTTATACATTCAGTTTGGAAACAAGAATCTGAATAACTTGGCTGTGACTGATTATTATATATATATATATATATATATATATATATTGGTTCGAAATTCTGATTATTTGATTTGCTACAATTTAGTTTTTTTGCAAGGTTATTTGAACTCAAAATAAGAACAAAAAGTCACCATTCAAGTTATTCTGATTCTTGTTTCCAAATTTCAAAGTTCTAAATTCAGAGATTTTCACTTAATTCAAGTCTTTTCTTACGGATTTTGAGGTTTAGATTTGCAAACAAGAATCGTAATAACTTGACCGGTGGCATATTGTGCTTAATTTGAGTTTAAATTACTAAAATAGGGTGGAAGTAGTATTTAAAGCTCATTAATACTAAAATAAGCAAAATAATCTTGCACTTACACAATGCTTGGTAAGATTTTTTTATATATATAAATATATATATATATTTATTTATTGCTTTTTTTGCAGTATGATTATGAGCTGATTATAACAGACCTTTATTACACTCTTTCTTCCTTTTTTACACCACAATTATGCAATCCGACCCATCTGATGAGGTTGAAACAGCCACCTCCTCTGAGCTGAGTTCATACACCATGATTTGCATTTGCTTGAATCATTTACATACTGCAGTATCACAGCACCTGTGTGGCGAGACTAATAGCAGCACGTCTGGTTTCCATGGCTGTGAGTGTCGGGGAAGGAGGAGCTAATTCTGAGCTGTAGTTAGCTGAGCTGCCTGTAGGACCCAAACCATGGCTCAGTGTAATCAGTCCACCCCCCCCCCCCCCCACCACCACCTCCTCCATCACCTCCACCCTGCTGTGTAAAAACACCCTGACCCCTCCAGTTCTTTCCCAATCAGAGCCGTATAGAGCCGCGGATCAGATCCGCTCACGGTGGACAAAATAATGTGCTGTTCAGCCGGAGCCCAAAACACTGTAGGAAATTAATCACACAGCCAGGGCGCTCGCAGGCTCTGACTCACTGGGAAATGGTGTTATTCCGTTCCTGGTGCTTTGATTATGATGTGCGCATGTGTGTGTGTGTGTATGTGTGTGTGATCATAAATGCACATTGGGGACTGTGTACTCCCTCTGTTGATGCTGGATTGAGTCTATTAGCCTCTCTTATGCAAAGGAATTTGATCTAATGATGACCTGACACCGAAACATTGTAGGTTCAACACCCCTATTATTATATTCGTGTGATGTGCACTTACTGGATCATTTTAAAAATTGGTGTTGTTGAGGCATCATGGCCAACACCAAGATGGACAGTTTGTTGTCGCTGGTAACACAGACAGAAGGCTTTGTGTGAAAGTGTCAATTTCATACAATGCTGGATCACATTCGGGGTCCAATTTTAGCAATCTGCAGCGCACCGGTCAATCTTAAATAATATAACCCAAAACACACCCATAATTCAGTCTGTCAGTCATTCCCTTAAGGGCAGGTGCTCTTTGACTTTGGCGAGTTCGTATGTTAACAGCGCAGCCTTCTGTCACAGCAGAGGATAATGACCTGAGTGTTTACACTGTGAAGGTACGCCAGCAGCTTATTTAAAGGTGAACTCAAAATGGTGAAACTGTGAAACTTACTTTTGTTGTAGTAAAACATGATAAAAAGTTTTTACCTTTGATGAATAGCACACCTCTGTTCTCCAACAGCGTTCTGAGATCCAGCGCCGTCATTACTCCTGGCACCAGCTGCTAGTCAATATACCTGACTCTGAATAGTGTAGCGGCCGGCGCCAGTAGTAATGGCGGCGCTCAGAGATGAAGCTAGCATTATATCATGTAAACAGTAGTTTTTAATAAGCTTCTTGTGCACATATTTAGTAAGTTATTAATGCCTCGTTTTCAGTCAGTGGAGCTCCTGTGCTTTCCGCTGCCAGAATATAACCTTACCAGAAATTTACCTGAGCACACCTCACTTCCAGACCACCACACCCATCAGTGTAGCTTTATTCCTAAACTCAACGCTATTTTAACGACAAGGTGCAAGGCGTGAAAATAGACTGTTGACAGCGTGTAAGGTAGCAAAGGGCATCACGACGCACCTTGCACGGGGTGTACGATAGGGCCCTTGGTCTCAATTACAGACAATTTGACAGACCAATGTTACATTTCAAATGTCCTGAAACCAGTGGCCTACCTTTTCTGAATGTAGACTTTGGTGTGCTATTTCAGCAGAACAATTCTCATCCACATACCATTTTTTTTGTCCTTTTATTTATTTTATTTTCTCTTTTACCGTTTGGCCTTTTTATTTATTTTATTTTCTCTTTTGGCCTTTTTATTTATTTTATTGATTTCATCCTGTTTTACATTTTTTAAAGACTGTTTTACCTTTTTTCATTTCTGACATTTATTTTTATTTATAATCTTGGTATTATTTTTAACTACTTCAGTTTTTAGTCCTCTATTTCAGTCATGTTCTGTCTCTGTGTTTTTACTGCTCTCTCTGTGTTCCTCCGTCTATGCCAGTGTTTTCACTTGTGTTTCATTTATAGCTCCGCCCCCCTCATTGCCTGTCTTTAGGTGTTCCCAATTTCCTTTTCTCCCTTGTGTCTGTATTTATAGCCCTGTGTTTCCTGCTTTGTCAGTTCTTGTGTGTTTTTACATCCGTCAAGTTGCATGTTTCTTTGTTTTCTCAGTACATGTTTCTTGTTGTTTTTGTTCATGGTTTATTGTTTGTTTGTTTTCTTGTTTATAAATGAAATCTCTGACATTTGCGTCCGCTCTCTGTTTTCCTGAAAATTTGTTTATTTGTGTTTATCTTTTATTACTCTAATTATTTATCTCTTTATTATATTGCTTTAAATTTTAGCCTGTCCACTTATCCTTTTATTCTGAATTACTTTATTTCCTTATAATTAAATATTATATTGTGTGCTTGTTTTTATAATGCTCTTACCATAAAAATGTTATTGTATTGTTTTTGAAGTTCCTTATTTTAGCTTAAATTATTAAATAATTGATTTTAATTCCAATAAAAAAAATCAGATGTCCCATAGTAAACAGAGTTGCACAGGTAAAATCAGGTTAAACTGCACCTGAACAGCAATTTAGCAACAATTAAAATAGTTTATTTGATAGTTATTTTTGCTCAAGACCGAATCGCATTCTCACCACAAGTGAACTGCTCTGTAGTTTGTTTGGAACCGGTCTAAAACCACCTCCTCTAGCAGCTCTCGGTGTGGTTGTTTGTTCCCACCCTGAGGCCCATGACTGATTTTACACCTACTTGAAAAATGAACTGCACTAAAAGTACAAACTAACCAGAGTCCATTTTAACCAAACCAAACTGTGCTGGTGTGAGAGAAAGCCTATTGGTAGAAGCTATGCAAATCACATGTCGGTAATAATAAATGGCTCCGGCATTTGAAACAGCTATTGGATTTAGGAGAATCTGCTTTGCCCATCTGAGAGCGATCGGATGGTGATCCATTCTTGTCGCCCAGGACTGCTGGTGTACCCAACTGAACTTTAATTGAGACTGATTCCTCTCATCAATAATGCACTTATTTCAGACATTGGTGATGAATTTGCTGTTTTTCCTCCGGGCTGCGGGCGCTCCTCCTCTGACTCATTTACAGAATTGAGGTTTAATTGTTCCCGAGGATCCAAACGGAGGCTTATGATTCAGCGCCTTGTTCCCTTCAGCCAAAAGAATCGTGAAATGTGAAAGTGGAGCAGAGTGGCAGGCTGAGTGGCGTTCAGGGTTCTTCCACCATCCTGTGAGAACGAGTGGGCAGCTGAGAATGTCATCTGCCCATCTTTTCTCCTTAAGTGAGGATGAACTGTGTCTGTCTGTGTGCAGTTTAACTGCTTTGATATCAAACCATTTCTTTCTTTAGCTAATGTTTGGAGTCTAGATGAAGATAAAAAACAACAACCATGGAACATGATCACATCCGTACATAACACCTCACACAGAGATACAGTATCTTAGGACTCCATTATTTTGCTGGTAGGATCAAGTAATTGTTACTCTAAACAATAGATTAGTTTGCAGACAGAGTTTGAGTACAGATAGAGTATTTTAGTACTTAAATACAGTAATATAGTTCAAATAATTCTCCAGTAGATAAAGATACAGCATTTTCTACTTAAGTACAGTAGTGAAGTAAAAATAAATACTCCAGTGTATACAGATACAGCATTTCAGTACTTAAGTACAGTAGTGTAGTAAAAAATAATACTCCAGTAGATACAGATACAACATTTTAGCACTTAAGTACAGTAGTGTAGTAAAAATAATACTCCAGTAGATACAGATACAGCATTTTAGCACTTAAGTACAGTAGTGTAGTAAAAATAATACCCAGTATAGTACAGATAAAGTATTTTAGTACTTAAGTACTGTAGTGAAGTAAATATAAATAATACTCCAGTAGATACAGATACAGCATTTTAGTACTTAAGTACTGTAGTGAAATAGTTTTGCTTTGTTACTACATACCTCTTTAAAGTAATAATGCTTTGCATTTTTTGGAGTGATCACAGTTCACATATCCACGTGTTCACTTTCACATTGGTAATCAGCTGAGCAGTAAAGAGTGTGTCTTGATTGGCTCAGCTGGTGCTCGCAGCAGGTCTGGGGGGGCTGTGATAGGATTAGAGTGGAGATTGGGCTGATTTCACTCGTCAGGGCGTCTCACACAGATTGGCTGTGATTGATGGATGAGGTGAAATGCTGGAGCATGAAATAAGCAAGCCTGAACCGCATCAGTTGGTACCACCCTAGAGACTTTCTAAATAAACAAGTGATGGCTTATAAACAGTATAATTCCCTCATTTAATTAAGGGTTTATTAGTGTATAATCATACACCAGACATAACATTAAAACCATCTGCCTAATATTGTGTATATGGAACAGCTTGATCCATTTAGGCATGGACTCCACAAAACCTCTGAACGTGGTATCTGGTTTTGTGGTATTTACTACCAAATCTGTATTTTTTTTTTTTTTTCAAAATACTGCATAACCTTGCATTTATGATTGCAGGTGGCACGTTGTTCATGTTACCCCAAAATCTCTTATCTCTTGTGGGTGTTTTTGATGTTATTGTTCATTTGATGTTATTATTCCTTATTTAGCACCTTTTTTAGAACTTATAGATTCTTTAAAGTCTACACCTTAGACATGCCTTTAAACTCTCTGAGGAGCACTGAACCAACAAACACACAGGCAAGAAACAATAGCCAATCATACAACAGCATACTCTAAACCAGAAACAACTACATTAAATCAGTGCCTGTCCATATCTGGACATATAGGCATAAACACATTCCCACAGCAACCAACCAATTTAGGGAAATTTAGAGTAACCAACTAATCCGAGCTTCTCATTTTTGGACTTTGAGTAGCAACCAGAGTTCCCAGAGGAAGACTACCATCCAGATAGAGATTTGAACCCAAGACCCCATAGCTGAGAGACAAATGTGCTAACTACCAAGCCACTGTGCCTCTGAAATGTAGCCAACAATCTAAATTGTAGCTAAATCTAAATACGTTTTACTTCTTTCTTCTATGCTCAAGTGTTTCTTCTCATTGTTCCTGAGTGTTTATCAATAAAATACCAAGAATGCACTTATGTTCTTGGGAACAGAGTTCTTGAGTTAGTTAACTTACAAGAATATAACCTCACAAGACTATAAAGACAAAGGACAGCGATTGAGAAGTGCTGTGTACTTGCTATTGCGCAATACTATGAGCCCGGCTAACTTCACCATGAGCAGCCAAAAAAGTATTAAAGTTAATATAAATGGAAGGTAATAACATGGTGCCATACAAATTATCTACCTTTTAGGTTAGCAACTACTAACCACCTAACAGCACTGTGAGGCAGTGAGACAAGCAACAGTTGGAAACATTTTAAAATTAAGACATTTTTACATTAATAATCTTTGCAATGTCATTTGTTACTTTACAACATGTGTAATGCCCTGCTAAGTGCAGTTCAGCCACTGACCTAGTCTTAGAGTCTCTATAAAACGCCAAATTCCCCGGAGATCCTATGTAATCCAGGTGGGTAGTCCAGGTCCAGACAGTAAAAATCAGCCTGGTGTTTTGTTGGCTGAGCCGCAGCAGAGCCGCCCATGCATTTGGAACAAAACCCCGGGTCGGATTTTTACTTTTAACTAGTGGAAACAGAACTGTTCTAAACATACTCCTACCTATCTCAATTGTACATTGCTGGTGGTGTTCCATAGACAAATTCTAACCATTTGTTATTAAGCTCTGGATTACTGGAAAGAGCAAATAATACTGATGCCTTATTTGCACAAATAACACAGGAACAAACTTGCCATGCTGTTTCTGGCCCTGTTAAACATTCTTCTCCTCCTTACACATCACCTTCTCTAACACTTCCTCCGTTAGCCTAGGGCTGCAAATGCCCTCGTCATCGGTTCACCAGCTGTCCTACTTTGGAGCACTTTGGGTGCACTGTATACTGACCACTGCTTACTGAGAACATCTCACTAAACATATGGTTCTAAACATGTTCTGACACTCCTCCTCCCATAGCCATTTCAGTGTGGCTTTTGTCAAACTTTTTTTCCTTTAAATTTTATCCCACTTTCCTCCCCAATTTAGCTATGTCGATTATCCCACCCACTCAGCTGCACTCCCCCCTATCCCTAGTAATGCCTAAACACCAGGAGGGTAAAGACTAGCACATGCCTCCTCCGATACACATGGAGTCAGCCATCATCTCTTTTCCAACTGCTGTGGATGGAGCATCACCAAGTAGCATCACAGCGTGTTCAATACATCAGCTCACAGACAACTGTGTTAATCCAAATCACCTTAGAGTGATACGGGCAGAGAGCACCATCTACCCACCCAGAGAGAGCAGATTCCAGCTGCTGATGGCAAGCTGCATGTCTGGGATTCAAACCAGCAAAAGCCTGATCATAGTGACAGTCTGCTGGACCACTCGGAGCCCACGCTACTTGAACTTTGTAAATCCCACGCCTTGGCAAGTTTTATCATTACCAGGTAATGTATTATTCACTTCACCTGCCAGTAGTTTTAAAGAGGCACTAAAGCCTAAATCATATATTTTTAATAAAATCAAATTGACCCATTTTAAAGTTTAATAAACTAGAAAAAATATATATTTCTTTACTATAAAACTTCTTCTGCTTGCCTTAATTAGTGTAATCAACATATACTATTAAACAGTTCATTTCACATATTTGCAATCCCTGCAAAAACAAGGACTAAAACTAAATTGAAATGTTATGTTTCAATGTTATATAAAATAATTGTGTTTTATATGTTGTTCTTTAAAAAGTAATAAAGTAATGAAACGTAAAAAAAGTATGAACATGTATTTTTTTATGAAAATCAAGTGAATTATCCTAATTGAAGCATCACCTGTTAGAGGTAAACAACACTCTTGCACTACATATTGATAAAATAATCAGCAATACAGTTAGTATAGAAATATTTACACTGCTTTTTAGGAATATCTTTGGTTTTAGCCATCGTTTGGATAATTAAACATGAACCGGGTCTAATTGACTCGAAAACACCATCGGTGTTCCTGACAAATTAACATAACCGGAGGGTTAATAGTTGAAATGTTCCACTGAAGTAATAAAACATACCAGTCCTGCTTAAAATTGTTATAAACCTTTCCTAAGCTCTAAAAAAACACTTTTATTGCCGTCATTTCCACTTCTGCAGCGGCCTGATTGGTTCAACTGTGCTATAAGTGAGGATTATGTGTCCGTGTGCTTTGGTACGCGAACACTCACAATATGCAAATCAGTCAATCAATTATACCGCCCTTGTGACATCCAGTCATCTGCGTATCTTCCACTATCAGATCCTTATATCTCAGCCCAATCAGCTCTCCCTCCTGGCCCACCCCTAAACCCATACATCACCCAATGCTCCTGCCAGACTTCATATTTGAGCTAAGGGTGAAGTCAGCCAAAATCAGGGGGTTTAGGTAACCTTTAATGTCATGTTGTACATAAAAAGACTGGGAAAGGTAGGTTCAGACGTAGCAAACTAGCGAATGTTACATTAAAACTCTTAGTTATAAACCAGTGTTACTTTAAAATAATCAGTGTTGATTTAACACTGGCTAATTCTCTTGTGTTTCTGTCTCCACCATTGACAACCGAAAATTGTGTGTGTGTGTTTGTAACCCACACACATGCACATGCAGCACAGAAACAGCTTTTGGGGACAGAAGGCGACATTGTCTGTGGATCAGGGAGCTTTAGTGGATTTGCTGTGATTGTCAGTGTAACTCTGTTCAAACCAACGCACAATGCCACACCAGCTAAACCCATATCCCCCACTGACACCACCGTAAACACCGCTGACAAATGGACCTCTTTATTGTCTCACAGCTTCAACATTTCAACTAACACCAATCCCACAATGCCTGATCCAGAACAGAGGGCCATGTGTTTACACGTGGAGATTTACAGTTCTTTCCTGGTTAAACATAATTTACTACAGAACACAAGTTTTACCTCTTTTCAGACTTGAATAAAAGCATGTCAATACTGGCACTGCAGTAACTTCACTTAATAATCATGTAAAGATTTAAAATGGGGGAAAAAAATTGATCTGTGTGATTTTGAGCGTGACATTATTATTCACAACTGCTGATTTTGACCACAATTTCAAGCATTTAATTAGAATAGTGTAACAAAGGAATCACATCCAATGGGAATCACTTTTATGGCCCAATCCCATTTCAGCCCTTGGCCCTACCCCTTATCCCTACCCCTCTGTTTTGCATGTACACACCAAGCTGTAGGAGTGTCCAGATTTTTGTTAGGCTGGAGGGGTATGTTAGGGGAAGGAATAGGGCTTGTTAGCCCTTTATACAGAGATTTTTCAGAGACACACTTCAAACAAAGTGGGTATGACAATCACTGGTAAGATAGCAACACAAAGTGACGATTAGCACCAATTTACCAGAGTTCAATGTGTAGTTTCAATGTTTTATAATCAAATTCTTCATAACGAGAATGAAAAAGATTGCTAGTAGTTTGTCTCAGTAGCTAGCTTGCTAACTTTCCCGTTCCACCTTAAATGGTGCAACAGACTGCAGAAGCTGCAGCATTTAAGGCGGAACAAAAAATGAAATAAAATATAGCTAATCAAACTTTATTTCAGCTTTCCATCACAGAGGAATTAAGTAACCAACAATAATAATTAATTTATACATCACCTGGCCCCTTTCTGAAAACGTCTAATCAGACCCTTTTTAAAAAAGGTCCAGGACTAACAAAACCTCTCCTTTTAGAAGCCCAGGGCTAACTAAAACTCTCTTTATGGAAAACCATGACACATCTCTCATTAAGGAAGTCCATTATTAACAAAACCACTCATTAAACAATTCCAGGACTAACCAACCCCCCTGTAAAAGAAAGTCCAGGACTAATCAAGCATCTCCTTAATTAAATACAGGACTAACCAGACCTTGTTAAAGAAGGTCCAGGACTAATAAAACCTCTCATTTTAGAAGCCCAAGGCTAACCAAAAATCCATGACATATCTCTTCTTAAGGAAGTCCATTGTTAGCAAAACCTCTACCTAATAAACTCCAGAACGATCCAAGCCCAAAGTCAAGTCCTAAACAAATATGTGCTTAAATAAGTCCAGGACTAACCAGACAATTTAAAAGAAGGCCCAGGACTAACAAAACCTTTCCTTTTGGAAGTCCAGGACTAACCAAAACCCCCTTTGAAAGAAGGTCCATGATGAACCAAACCTCTCCTTTTGGATGTCCAGGTATAACAAAACCTCTCTCTAAGGAAATCCAGGTCTAATCGAACCTATCTTTTAGAAAGTTCAAAACTAAGCAAGCCTTTAGCTAAGGACATCCAGGACTATTAGAAAAATTAGGACTGTTTAGAATTCTTGGAAAAAAGATATTCAATTGCAATAACTAAAACATGCTGCTGTTCGCCTGGATATGAACATGTGGCCTTAAATAACTATTGTCTGGATCTTTTAAATACTGTTAGCTTTTATTCCTAAGTCAGCTGTTTGCTTCCTGTTAGGCGAGACTTGGTGAGTGGATCCACAGGTGTTGTATATGTTGTAATTCCTGAGTGGTGTACCGGGTGAAAGTGTCAGTTCTAATGCAGAGGTAGACCCTGTTCTGAAGAATGTTGAAAACCCAGTGGTGCCATGTGCCATTCGTGGCTAAAGAACGCAGTTGGATGCGCTTTTGCTGGAACAGATTTCATCCCTGTCGCTAAGCGACGTACCAACCAATCAGGCTGAGCGGCACCCATCTAGGAAGGCAAATGTTGCATGAGTGCATGATGCGGTGGCAGGTTTCACACACATCTGAGTCAGTGTCTGCTCCACACAGCACAGATATCTGTGGAAGTTCCCTACTAGAGCTGAAGTGAGCTGGTGGTTATCATGTCTGTTGAGACCAGCGACAACCCAGCATGTTCATAAAACTGTAGACTTGTGAGTTCACATAGTGACTCCAGCACATTAGAAACTTCCTGGTGTATTCACAGCATTACCTACCAGCAAAGCTCTTTCATATGAGCCTGAGGGAAATCTGAAAGTCCCATTGAAATGTGAGTCTCAGTAAAATTTTTTATCCAAATTGAGTCTTGAATCTTTTGGATTTAAATCTTATGTTAAGTTGAGTTTTGGATCTTCTGAAAAAAAATCCAAGCCAAGTATTTGAAATGTGAATCTGATTCAAGCCTTGAATCTCGAGGTTGTGGTCTAAACTAATTCAACTAAGTGAAATGTGATTGTAATTAAAGTTATGAATCTTTGGGATGGGAGTCTGAGTCATTTTTTAAAATGTGTATCAGAGCCTGAGTATCTGAAATGTGAGTAACAGTTAAGTTGAGATTTAAACTCAAGTCTAAAAAATGTAAATCTGAGTCTGAATATGAATCCTGAGTCAAGTCTTGAATTTTTGGGATATGATTCTGTGTCGATTTTCTGTGTCGAGTCTTGAATCTTTGGCAATCTTTGGCATGAGTTTTTTAGTCTACAAAATTTAAGCTCTGGTACGTCTTGAATCTTTGGGATATGATTTTAAGGCAATAAGTCCTAGTCAGGCCTTCAATCTTTATGATTTTATTCTCTGAAATGTGAATCCTTATCCAAGTCTTCAATTTTGGTAGATGATTCTGAGTGGATATTTTAATATGTCAGTCAAATCCCAGTAAAGTCTTGAATCTTTTTGATATTAGTCTCTGTTTAGACTCTTGAATCAAGTCTTAAATCTTTACAATATGATTCTGAGTCGATTTTCTGAGATGTGAGTCACACTCAAGTCTTTAGGATATAATACTGAGTTAATGTTCTGAGATATGAGTCAAATCCTAGTCGAGTCTTGAAAACTTAACTCATTTTTTATTTTAACTGGTGACAAAATCTCTGCCTCTTTCTTGTGCTCAGTTCTGTCTTCCATCAGACTAAATTTAATGAGTTTAAATATTATTTAAATTCAAGTACTAAGGATTAAGTCCAAATTGAGTCACAGCTTAATCAAAAGGTGCTCGAACTCGGTCAGGTGCTCTCTCAGATGATCCTTTAGATTGGGCTGAATGTAAATTATTCTTAACCCTTTGATTTGCTCACAGTACGGTTGTGGATGGCCGGGTTTTGAATTGTAAATACTGGATGTGTTTAATTAAAATCTTACCGTGTGCGGGGTAGTCAGTGTGATGCTAGCCAACATGGGTGTCTGAGAACTGACGTAACAGAATTGGCAGTTCCGCCAAGTGCGTTCAGCTGTCCGAGGATGGTTGTGGCTCAGTGGCAGTTCTAATAGATGTGTTGGTGCTTTGCATGTCTCAGAGTGTCTTCACACCTGCCTTGCTCTTCCGGACTTTTCAATGTGGTCCAAACTAAAATAGCCGGTGTGAAAAGAGACAAATTCTGGTCCAAACAAAATAGATACTCTGTGCCCAACTGGACCATGGTCTGGTGTGTTTGCAGTGTGAACAGAGCCTTTCAAGCAAAATGTCACCTTGGTAAAACCGAAGTTAGGTTATTAATGTAATGTTATGTCATTAAATACAATAATCAGTGAATTTAGAACAAATTTAGTTTTCCTTATCCTCTTAATATTACATATTACAGTGTGTAGCCAAATGATCAGCCTGTTGTTACTAGCATTGACTGCCAGGCAGGTAGCTAACATAAACATAATCCATATATATTGTTGCTAGCCTACATGCTGCTAAATTACATAATTTGCACATATAGGCCTAATTTATCTCATGTAAATTATCACTATCACTTTCTTGTTATAACTTTGCTTCTTGATTGCTGAAGGTTCATATTTTGCAGAATGATGAACCTCCTTGTTCGAAGGAGAGCCTCCTTGAGGGGGACTCTGATAACAGTGTTGTTATGTTATGTTCTTTCCTGACCATCACAGAATTTAAGGGTTTCTCACACAGTTTGTCATTGCATTCAGTTCATAACAGTCGTTGTCTGGGGTCCCTAGGCCATTGATTGGTTTGCTAATGTGAAAACACTTTTCTAGATGGTTAGACTTTTAAACCAGATGCAGGAATTCGAGGCATGCTTTTATCACCCTTTCAAGAACTAACGTTGTGCCAAAATCCAAATCCTCTTTTTGTGCACGTGCGTCTTACTGTCATGTAAGGGTACAGAATACAGACACGTGCAGATGTAGATAAATAATTTTATAAAAGTAAGAGGCAATACCATAAACAGGAGACAGTCCAGAGTTCATACACGAGTAAGCCAGAGACAGAAGTAATCCAGAAATCGGCGTTGAGAAAACAAAATAAAGGTCATACACAGAAAAACATACACAATAAGGTAACACTTTGTAAAGTGGTATAAACCAGGCAATACGCGGCACCAATGAGTTCGTGAAGCGTCCTTAAATACCCTAGGGTAATCAGTACATCGGGCTTCCTAGCGGAAGCAGGTGAGGTGTCACATGAGTAGGTGTGTGCGTGATGTCAGCGTGTGGTGTGTTCTGGGTAGTGTAGTTGTTAGGCTGCAAACCTCCTTTAGGGCAGAGTGAGAGAAGAACAGAAGCACCTACAGCACCAGACGTGATACTTACAGCTAACTTAGTACAACACCTGAAAAAGCAACAGAACCAATTCATTGGAAAAAAACAAGGCCAAATATGGTAATCACCAACAAAATGGAGAGATGGAAACAGAGAAATTATGATGAGCTTTAAGAGGGTTAATAAAGCTAAAGATACAAAGAGAGGACAGGGAATTTTTGATTTTCAAATAATTGTTTTCTAAGCAAAAAATTTTTTTTGATATTACAAAAACGTAGTATGGGAAAAAAGATCAACATTTGACAAAAATAAATCTAATGTAACATTTATTGCAGCGACATATTAACTAGTGTTTTAAAGTTGGGCTTAACGTATCTTTTGAAAGCAGGCAGTAAGACAGCCCAGAATTATGGAGGCCACTGTGCTCTTGGTCATTTCAGTACAGCGGAATTTTTGGTGGCCTTCTCCAGATCTTTGCAGTCACACAACCCTTTCTCTGAGGTCTTGGTCTTTGCTCTGGTTTGTGTTGTCAGTTGTGAGACCTTAGATATAGACAGTGGTGTGTCTTAACATATAATGTCCAATCTATCCACCACAGTCACTACAGAGTTCAATCAAGTTGTGGAAATATCTCAAAGCTGATCGAGAAAAATGCCAGGCCCCTGAGCTTCATGTGTCATAGCAAATGATCAGTATCGAGTACAGAATGTGTGGGGAAAACCTTATTTAAGCTCCAGACCAGAGCTAAACAAATTGTGACAAATGTAAAAGTATCTAAAAAGTTTCCATTGTAGCATAGCAAGGTTTCATGTAGTGCTTTTTTCCAAATGGATTCAGCTCTCTAAAAACATTAAGTTCATCAATATATTGTCATGGTGCTTCACGTGTCTCAAAGGATGCTTATGATCCTTCATTTTTCATCTTAATAAATATTTTTCATAGCCTACTGCCATGACATCATTCAGCCCACCCTGTTTGCAATAACCATCATCTGGACATTTTCAAACCATCAAGGCTAGCTCAGTGTATGCATGTGTGTATATGTTTGTGTGTGTGTATATGTGTGTGTGTGGTGAGTATGAGGACCATCTGACGAATGATCACAGAGCGGATTGTGCTGGACCCATTACAGTGTTTGAGCTAGCCAGATGAAACAACATGGCTTAAACACACATGCTGTTCTCCAAGCACAGTAAGACTGGAGCTGAGAACCAACTGTCGGGTTCAGAAGTGAGCTTTGGCTGTGTTTGGCTGCAACACTTGACCATGTGCTGTCAAATGGGAAAATAAAAATAATGTCTCTTAGAATTTGGGTTTTTATGATATGTTGATGTTATTGTCATACAACAGAATGACAGTGAGCAGATTACCCACCAATATGATACAAATCCTAACAAACCTTTAAATATTGGAGGCTAATGCTGTTCCAGTGATGTTCATATCTTGATGCAACAAGTGTTTTTTAAGGTGAAAAGACTTGACTCAAGGCAGGCTAGTTCTGCACTGAGACTCTTGTTGGGCACACTGCAAAATCTTATTTTTACATCTTATTTTTTCTCTGGTAAGATAGATGTAAGAGTTCATTTCTTATTTTAGAAATAATTATCTTATTCAGTCTAACTTAGCATTTTCACCTTATTTTAAGTAATTTGACTCAAAATATGCACAAAAAGTCAGCAGATTATTATTTTAAATTTAAGCCACAAGTCTTGCTTGATTCAAGACTTACTTTACTCATTTTTATACTTTGTGGTTGCTCATTTTAAGAAATCTTACTAAGAAAAATTACTCTTATGCCATTCGCAGATTTTGTTCAGTGTATACGTCTTTTGCCAGTGGATTATTTGCTGTGCAAAGCCATGCTGTTGGGATAAATGCAATATGCGGTTTAGCATTGTGTTGCTGAAATATACAAGACCTTACCTTAAAGGGACATCTAAAGAGTCTGAATGGGAGCATATGTTGGAATAAAACCCTGGCTAGCACTGCTGGGGCAGTATTAGCATTAGCCGCTAAGCGCTAGCTCTTTCGCCTTATAGAGGCGAATACTATCAGCCTGCAGCCTGCTGCTAACCCTGGTTAGCACTGCTGTAGCCTGTGCATTTACCATGTTAAAACAAGCTATGTGGGACAAACCACTAGCTGATACCGCCCTGGCTTACCGGAACACTCACGGTTCCTTAGTCTAGCCCTGTCGGGCAGTATTAGTGCTAATGCTGCTGCTAAGGCCAATGCTGCTGTGGAAAACTAAGCTTACTGTTAATAAACTGAAGCATATTTTATTTATTTATAGTTAGAGTTTATATATAATATTTTATCTAACCAAAGGAACTCTCTTTTCCTTAGCCCAGAGACAAATGTGATTGTGTTGACAAAATTCTTTCTTTTTGCATAATACAGCTTTAAGCCACATTTGTGCATTTCTGGAAGTGCTTCTAAACCCTGATTTTCAGTACAGAATCACGTGTATTTGTATTGCAGTGTCACCTGATGGCCTAGAGATCTCCAGAATTCAATATTGATTGTCAGCCTTGTCCCCTGAATACAAGGATTTTTCCAGAGTTTCTAAATCTTTTAATGATATTATGGGCTGTACATGGTGGGATACCCAAAGGGCCCTATTTTAGCGATCTATAGGTGAGCCATCAACCGCTCATGGCAGGGCCTGCTTTAGGGCATCTTTGCTATTGTAATAACAAGAAAATTCTCCTTGCACGGCTTGAAAAGCAAAAAAGGGGTGTAATAATTCTCTTAATTAATCATGGGAGTGTTTTGGGCGTAACATGAATTAAACCAATCTGTTTTCAATTGCCATTCTTTTTAAGAGCCAGTTGTACTCTGATTTTGGCGGATTGCTATTTTAAAGACGCAACGCTGGGGGAACAGCAATGTTATTTTATTTAGTATCCTGTTTTTTGTTGATTTAAAATTTGGATCTTAAATCCTGCGCAAGGCGTGTCACGCTTTTGCAAGTGTCAGAAAAGCTGATGAGCTGGATTCAGACATTTAAAAATATCCTGTTTCTGTGCTTTATGAAGCTCTTGGGTGGATTTAGTTGTATGTTTTGGGTCATTATCCACCATCTGTACTGTAAAGTGCCAGTATTTGACTGCATTTCACTGAATCTGAGCAAGAATTATAGCTCTATACTCTTATATAAGACATAATCCTGTTTCTTTTATCAGGTCACATCATCAATAAACACCACAAACAAAGTGCTTTAGGTCATGAGCTCTTCCATTTCTTCTCCAACCTCATGTTATTTCTTGATATAATCAGCCACAGAATCTTGTTCAGAACTAAGCAGGCTTATTTTAGATGTTTCTATCAGTCTAATCAGATCTATCTGTTCCTGAGTGTTTTTCCATTTTTAGAAAACCTGGCATAGCATTAAAAATATGAAATAAAAAGACTATATATAGAATAAAAAAGAAATATCCAATATGTGCAACACTCAAATCTAACAGTCAGAGTTTAAAGTATGGATGCACAGATCCGATATTAAGTATATATGTAGTAGAAAATCGTAAGGTATGATTGGCTAAAAACAATGCTAATACATACTTGATTTTCTTCTGTTGAAGCCATTCGGTTGTTGATTTACTTCTATGTTTTGGGTCGGTGTCCTGTTGCATCATCCTCCTCTTATGAGCTTCAGTTGGTGGACAGATGGTCTTACGTTTTCCTGCTAAATATTTTGGTAAACTTTGAAAAATCATTTTTCCATTGATGACTGCAATCCGTCCAGGCCCTGAGGCAGCAAAGCAGCCCCAAACCATGATGCTCTCTCCACCATGTTTCACAGTTGGGATGAGGTTTTGATGATGGTGTGCTGTGTGTGTTTCCTCCCAAACAACTTAATTTTGGCTTCATCTTTCCACAGTATATTTAGCTAGTAGCGCTGTGGTACATTAAGGTGCTCTTTTGCAAACTTCAAACGTACAGCAATGTCCAAAAAAGTCCTCCCATAAACTCCATTCTTGTTCAATAATTTTCTTATTGTAGATTTTTCAACAAAAATGTTAGCACATGCCAGAGATTTCTGTAAGTCTTCAGCTGACACTCTAGGATTCTTCCTCACCTCATTGATCATTCTGCGCTGTGCTCTTGCAGTCATCTTTACAGGACTATACGCCTAGAGAGAGCAGCAACAGTGCTGAACTTTTTCTATTCGTAGACCGTCTGTCTTACCGTGGACACAAGAACATCAGCTTCATGCAAGTCAACAATTCTTGAATGAGGTCTTCTGAGAGCTCTTTTGTGTGAGGCATGATTTGTATAAAGCAATTTTTAAGAACAGCAAACTCAAAACTGGTGTGTATTATTTTTTAAAGGGCAGGGCAGCTTTAACCAACACATTCAATCTCATCACATCCTGGATCTAATTAGCTCTTAGAAAAGTCATTAGCCTGGGGGTTCACATACTTTTTCCCCCCTCACTGTGAATGTTAACATGTTATGTTCAATAAAACCATGCAAACATATAATTGTTTGTGTGGTATTAGTTTAAGCAGAATGTGTTTTTCTATTGTTGTGACAATAGTAACAAATTTAATGACCAATTTAAGCAGAAATCCAAGTAATCCCAAAGGATTCACATACTTTTTCTTGCAACTGTATATTTCTCAACCTCAGCAAAAATAATCAAGTGAGAAGTTAATTGTAATCTAAATTAAGACACGTTAATGACATGAGCGCAGATGTGGCTGCTCGCTTGTAGCAGGCATGATTGGACGGCTGGGTGCTACTGAGGTTGCCTCAAACCAGCCAGGATCTCAGAAGCACTGGCATGCCTTACAGCAGCATTGGCACAATACTGAAAACCCTGCACTGCTTGACTGTGTGATCACTGTGGCAACTGCCTGAACGGCTTAATGATCCCACTCTGCCTGGTCATGCTGCTGTTCCAAAACATCCTCAAGAATGGTTCTTATCTGGGGGCTCCTCCACAGCCGTGCGGTGTTGGATGGGGGTTCAGAATTCGCTGGCACCAGTTCATCTGGCTTTTCCTTTTGAAGGTGACCCAGCAAAGTCTGACTCACTTACTGAATAATTTGATTTGAGTTAATAATTTAGTGGCAGCACTTTTTAAAAAGAGACATTTAAATGAAATTGCATATTTCAGTCCACAGCTTTATCCCAGCTTTATACCAGCACTGTGGTTTTAAAAGGAACATCTACTTGATATCCTTATAAACAGGCCTAAACTGTTGATTTAGTAAATGGACACAGTCATATAAATAAATCATATACTGTGAAGGAAATAATTATTTGATCCCTTTCTGATTTTGTAAGCTTGCCCACTGAAAAAGACATGAACAGTCTATAATTTTAAGGGTATATTAATTTGAATAGTGAGAGATATCAAAAATAAAATCCACAAAATCACAATGTGTAAATTACATTAAATTTATTAGCATTTTGCAGAGAGAAATGAGTATTTGATACCCTACCAACCATTAAGAGTTCTGGCTTCTAGAGATGAGTTAGACACTCCTAATCAACTCATTACCTGCATTAAAGACAGCTGTCTTAAATTATCACCTGTGTAAAAGACTCCTGTACTCAGACTCAATTAATCAGCCAGACTCTAACCTCTACAACAGGGGTAAGAACAAAGAGCTTTCTAAGGATGTCAGAGACAAGGCTGGAATGGGCTACAAAACCATAAGTAAGACACTGGGTGAGAAGGAATCAACTGTTGGTACAATAGTTAGAAAATAGAAGAAATACAAATTGACTGTCAATCGGCATTGATTTGAGGCAACATGTAAATTCTCCTCTTGTGAGGTATCCCTGATCATGATGAAGGTGAGAGATCAGCCTAAAACTACACAGGGGGATCTTGTTAATCAAGGGCGTAGGAGCGGGTTTGATATTGGGGGGGACACATTTGCTAATATGAACCAAAGCCCACCCAATAGTTTCCTAGAAAAACATTTGCAGAATTACTTTTAATCCCAAATAATCATTTTTTTCTGTATTCTGTTTATTATTAGTTACATCCAAGTAAAGGTGATTTTACAACCTAAACATGTTACTCCACATTACATTTACTGTTGCTAGAAAAAAATATACGTGAAAGGTCTGAATTATATACATATGACAAAAACTGATCAGTTATCACCTAATATTTAAAATAATAGAACAGATTTGATTATTATTATTATTAATTATGTATTGTATGTTGTATATTTACATTTTCTCCAAACTGACTAGCATTGTGTCCCGCACTTTTAATTGTTTCTACTGAAAGCACTTCTTATGATGGTGTCCTTTTATAAAAAAGAATGTCAGAAGTTTTGTCAGAAGTTAATATAAACGTTAGACGTCGGGACATGTGTTCTTACTGTAAACTACAAATGAACAGAAGTCAGATTAGATCAGTGTTTCTTAACCCTGTTCTTACATATTCTATTGCATACTCCCACTGTTCTGCATATTGTAGAGCTTCCTCTGATTTAAATGCACATAATAAAGTAATTGGTGGTATGATGTGCCTAATACACTGCTGGACATACATAATTATTGATTTATGATCCATAGGGGGTAAGAGATTTTAACAGGTAAACTCAGTAAAGGACTGTTTATTAGCTAATCAGTTGGATTTGGTGGAAAACACAATTTTAAGGGCAGTGATGATCAGGGTTAAGAAACTGCTTTAAACTACCAACATAAAGTACTGTACTAAATTCTAGCTATTATCTTCATCCAGCCTCTAGCTGACTAGTTATCTAAATGAATGAAAATTAAATAGTTATTAGCTAGTCAGGTACAGGGTAAGCTGAACATTATAGTTTTGTTTTTCTTAAACTAAGCTAATTCCAAAGTTAAGCTAACTGACTGTCACAGGCTGTATTTTATTAAGCGCAGAGTTGGTATGTTTTGATTAGTGCATTTTTAACCAGCTATCAGAAACATAGCAGTTTACCTGGTTAGCCTACCATTAACTTTCTTTTAGAAAAATCGCTGTATATCCATATCTGGTTTAAAATAATCTGCTGCATCCCGATCGCGCTGCTTAATCTCACAGCGGGGGAGGGGCTTCCCCCACCAGCACACTCTCCTGCGCACACCGCAAAACCAGCAAGCTGATTGGCTGTTTCTACTGAGAGGCAGAACTTAATTCCTGAACCGGCTTCGTGATTTCCCATTTACTCAGCGGTCACCTGTCTCCTCATTAATAGTACAGCTGATCTAAGCGAAACCATTTTATTTTGGGGGGGGACGAATACACCTTTTTCTAATATTCCCTCTAATAATCCCTCCCGGTTCCTATGCCAATGTTGTTAATGATCTCAAGGCAGCTGGAAGCACAGTCACCAAGAAAACCTCTAGTAACACACTATGCTGTAGTGGGTTAAAATCCTGCAGAAAGCACATGTGCAGGCCTGTCTGAAGTTTGCCAGTAAACCTGGATGATTCTGAGAGTGATTGGGAAAAGGTTATGTGGTCAAATGAGACATAAATTAAGATATTTGCCGTTAATCAACTCGCTGTGTTTGGAGGAAGAAAAATGCTGACTATGACAACAAAGAACACCATCTCCACTGCATGTCTCTCAAGCATGAAGATAGAAACATTATGTTTTGCGGGTGTTTTTTTGCTGACGGCACAGGACTACTTCATCGCATCAATGGGACAATAAATTGAGCCATGTAAAAAATCCTGAGTGATAACCTCCTTTCCTCCACCAGCACATTAAAAATGGGTCGTGGCTGAGTCTTCCAGCATGACAATGACCCAAAACATACAGCCAAGGCAATAAAAGAGTGTCTCAAAAAAAGCGCATTAAGGTCATGAAGTGGATAGGCAGTCTCCAGACCTTAATCCTTAAAAAAAACTAATGGAGGGGGCTGAAGCACTGAGTTGCCAAGCGACAGTCTCAACATCTTAATGATTTAGAGATGATCCGCAAAGAGGAGTGGACCCAAATTCCTCCTGACATGTGCCAAACCTTATCATCAACTACGAGTAACATCTGACTGCTGTGTTAGCCAACAAGGGTTTTTTTGCCACCAAGTATTAAGTCATATTTGCCAAAGGGATCAAATTCATATTTCCCTTTGCAAAATTCATATCATTTTATATAATTTAAACAATGTGTTTTTTTATATTCTGTCTCTCATTGTAAAAATTTACCTACCATGAAAATTTTAGACTTTTCATGCCTTTGTCATTATTTGGTTCACTATATATATATATATATTGAAAGTTAATTGTAAGGTAGAAACTATACATTTGATGGCATTAACCACTGTATCAATTGCCTAATGCCCTCAGACAATGACTGGTTATGAATTGAACGAAACGACAAACTTGAGCAATCAACGTCCCTTTAAATTCTGTCATGATTAATGCAGGAAAATACAACAACACTGTTATCAGAATCCCCCTCAAGGGGGCTTCTCCCACTGGTTACTGACAGTAGCCAGTCAGTCAGGTTCATCTTTCCTGCAGCCGGCAAAATAGGAACCTTCAGCAATCAAGAAGTGATGGAGTTATCAATCAGGAAGCCAGAAAAGAAAGAAAAAAGAAAGAAAGAAAGAAAGAAAGAAAGAGAGAGGAAGAAAATTAAAAACAATAAAGCAGTAAGTCAAAATTTACACTACATAAATTAACCCTACATGTAGCAGAATATTTTAGATAACATAAACTCCTCCTCCATATGGAGGCACATTATAATTCAGTTTAAAGTAGTTCACCGTTTACACTGGACTAAGGCCAGACTGGCCAAATTTGTCCAAAATTTGATTCCAGTATGTGAGAGATGTCAAACATAAATAGCAACACATGCTCACATTGGTTTTGTCCAAAATTGTCTGTCTTTTGGAATTTTGTCTTTGACTTTTTTTCAGGGGTTTTTGTGTAGCCAATCCAGCCTTCCCCTATAACCGCTAAGGAGGTTAAATTAGGAAAGAATTAAGGTGGTTGCTTTTCCCACATATTATTTAAGTGGAAAGACAAAAATCCTCCTTCTTTTAAAAACTGAGTATACGACGTAATGCAATTTTGATTATATCTGTGAATTTATTTATACATTTTTTTCCTTTTGGCTTTTCTTTGAACAAATAAATGTACTTACATATTTGTGGTTAAATTTATATATTATGTGTTTACTTAGTGAAGAGACAAGTTCAAGATTGATGCAATGTGGCAAGTAGAGGATTACGACTGGAGACCTTTTTTTTTAGGGGGGGTTGGGGGGGGGGTTTGTTTTGGGCTTGAACTGAACTTTTACAAGCTTTTACATTGAATTGTCAGAGAGTTGCACTTCGATAGTCTACCTATTCTTGAACTCATTCACTTGCAGACTTGTGAATGCTTTTACTTCAACCAATCAGACTCAAACATGCACTCAAGATCCAGAAACACACCGTGTGTTGTTGAGAGCGTGTTTCCTGCTGATTCAATGAAAGAGCTGAAAAACTGAAAAGAGTCATACGCATATTTCCTGTGTCGTCCGAGCTCAATTCACCCAATTTTCGTAGAAATGACACTAGATACAGGCTGTGGATACGCTGCCATTATTTTACATTTAGACAGAAAGTGTCAGAGAATAAAGAAAAGAAGGAAAGTGAGGAAGTGCTCTGTCTCTTTTCAGCGCGCCACTTACTGTATGCTCTTTGTTTTCTGACGTATTTATTGTTCCTTGCTGCAGCAGCCTTGAGACACTCTTTGTGACCATGTGTGCGATTGTGTGTGTGTGTGTTTTTGTGTGTGTGCACCCACGCTTTTGCGCATGTGTGAAAATTGTGCTTTGCAGCTGAGTTCCCAGCAGTACTTGTTGGTAGCAGGCAATATCTAGGATAACACTTTCTCCATCCCCTCCTGTGGTTGACAAAAGAGCCTCTTTCCGGCACAGACCTCCGCTCAGGATTCAGGAAGGAACACTGCGAGACGCGGCTAAAATCATTGCTTTTGCCTTCAGATGGCTGAAGGTGCGATGATGGCTTTCAGACGTCCATATGGACCAGGACTGTGACGTATTTACATGTTAAAAGAGCTTGCTTGCTTTTGAACGCTATCTTACACACTGTTACACAATGTTCATTGCTATCTTACATCTTACAAAAAAATCTATTTTTAAGCTTTCTGCCTGTGTCGTTTAAATAGCAACAGTGCTTCTGAATATATCTACACTGAGGGGCATGGTGGTCTGGAAGTGTATGCCGCCCTTAGTCACAACGCGAAGGCTGAGGTTCCTTTCTCACAGATGTTTAATGCAGAAAGTGTACAACACCAACATCTACACCGTAAAACTAAAAGTAAAATAGTGAATAACATAAAGTCCATCAGTTTCACAGTCTGATAAAATAACATATTTCGATAATTATTAATGAGGCTTTAGCATTTTTTAGCATTTTTTTAATAGTAGTATTAAAATGAAAAGAATATTTAATATTCCACTTTTGCCTGCTTGTGGTCTAAGAGATTGGTCCATCTTTTCTCTTTATCCAATTTTTTATATGGATGAAGATATAAAATAAACAGCAAGGAGACATCCATTTCTCCATGCAGAGGATAACAGGAAGAGGAAGTGACATACACAGAGGTATCTTGGGTAAAATAAACGTAAAAAATTATTTAACTCAAATATGTGACGAGTTAGTGTACACATCTAATTAAGTACTGAACAAAATTAAAATATTAAAAAATACATTAATTACATGGATCCAACATTCATAAAATACATGAGAAACAAAAGAAAAAATAGGTCTTTTTACTGCAAACACAAAGTGTTTAGGTACATTTTTGGTGTATTGCAATCTTGGCGGCAGAAAACTCAGTTGCACCACTGACCGATTTGAACCCTGACAACAACAATCACCTGTCATATGTCCATACCTATCTTAGCTACATAGTTGCACCGTATGTGCAATCCTTCAACAATAAACAGAATTTTAAATAAAATAGCATTGCTGTTCCCCTAAATGAGCTGCTCACACACCTTCACAGTATGAACGAGTAGGTCAGTGCAGAAGCGCGGCACTCTTAAAATAGTAATCCACCAGACTTAGAGTACACCTGGATCTTAAAGAGAATGTCAAGTGACATGCTGATTGGTTTATTTCATGTTATGCCCAAAACATACTCATAATTAATTAAGAGAATTAGTACATGCTTTTTTGTTCAGTTTGAGCCGTGCAAGGTGTACTTTTCCTGTCATTACAATAGCAAAGACGAACACACCCTAAATCAAGCTGTATGGTAGGGCCCATTTTTTTAAGGTTATAAGTCTTGAGGTGAGTTATAAGTCTTTTTAAAGATGCTTAGGCTATTATTTCAGCATTAGTTCTCCATCCAGTAAGCGTACAGTAGCAGAAATGAGAGTCTTTACTGCCTAAAACCTGTTTGCTGTAGAAAAATTGAATTATTGTGTGAAAATACATGATTCTTTTTTCTAAAATTAAATAAATATCCTCCCACAGTAGTTAAGATAAGTAAAATAAGAGCTCCTACAGGACACTTGGTGAAGCTGCCTGTTTCCTCTCAACTTCACTTAATAATGAAAATAAATCAGTAACAGGAATCAACCCAAATTCTGCAGGTTTGAAAATTGATGTAAATCTAGACACCCATAAGGAAAGTAAAGATTTGGAGGACGTGAACTGTATTTTATTTGTATTCAGGAAAATATTGATTTCTAAATAAAGTAAAAAAAAAAAGAGACAATTTTACGATTTTGTTTATTATATTTTTTTACATTTGCAGATTTACTGTTATTGACTGTTTTTCTATACTTTCTATTACAATTACAAGTATGCTTTTCAGTAACAATCCTTATCAAACATGAAAACTTTTTTATGTAATGCTTGAATATAAATCCTAAATTTAGTGGTGTAATGTTAGGTAGACCATTGACAAAAATCCTGGCCTGTTAAGGGTTTAAAGTGAGTTTTTAAAATACTTTTTTAGCTCTATTCATTCGCATTTTTTGAAGAACACTGAACAACTTCTCAAGCGCCTTCAAACATTTTGAAGTAACACTGTTCTTATAATAACAAATATAATATGCCACACTTTATAGAGTAGCATTTTATAAAGAGAAGACATTTTCATATTTTCATCATTAACCACATGTTGAAAGGAATCTACCAGAATTAAACATTTATTTCCTGGTATCACTGTTAGCTAATAAGGTAACCAGTAAAACATAAACCTGTTCAATTCAGTACTGGCTAATACTACTTATTTGATAGTAAAGATAATTTTTACTCACACACAGCTAGTGTTTTGTATGTGGGCAGGTCAGTTCAGTTTCACAGCTACACTGTTAATATGACTAATAACACAGATGACCAAGTGAGTTCTGAAGGTAGGAGGTCCACATGTTCGTTTGATTGGCTAGTATTATGAGGAATTACACTCATTGACAAAAAAAAAAATAACACGGCAAGAAGGAGTTGTTAGAATGGAATGAGTCTCTATCTGAGTGAACATCATAATGAATACAGTATTAGAGTTAAAGGATACGTTTGTTAGGAAAAAAATTTTACAGCTGAAAGAAGGCTCTGCTTTACAGTTTTTTTCCCCATCAAATGTATCTCTAATACTATAATCTTTATGATATTCCCTCTTGATCTGCTTCTAAACTGAATATAAGATGGAAGCAGGGTTCTGTATTGCATTCTGCATCATATTTGTCCACAGATGGTGCAGCTGGGCCTTTAGATCCTACACACTGATAGGTAGTTGTAGTTCGCATTGATTGGACGAGCATTATCCTGCTGTAAACGTCAGTTAGCAGCTCTGCCATCCAGTCTGAAGCAGTCCAAGTCTGTCCTTCACAATACCACTGTAATGCTAAGCTCAGCACTATCAATAAATTTCTACTTTCTGGTCTATTTTCATACATAAGGTGCACTTGATTATAAGGTGCATTTTGCAACACTAGTAAGAAACAGGGGTGTCACCATGTTTTCCTTCTAATTCAGCAGGTCTCACCGCTGGGTGGCAGTGGTGGGGTTGTAAAGTGCATCCATTTATTTAGAGTAAGCTTAGATTCCTAAATCTCTCCAGCACTAAGACTGGATCATTAGCGTTAGCCAATAACTGCTAGCACTAGACAGCACTTCACTGAGGACTCCTGAGTGTTCTGGTAAGTTAGGGCGATCCAATTTTTGGATTTTATGTGCACCTTATAGTGTGAAAAATATGGTAAACATTCACCTTCATTTCGTGTCTAACTCAGATATCCAGATATCCCAAGTTGCAAACATTTATTGCAGGAAGGTACCCCCAGATCTGGACTTGGACCCCAAGCCATATATATATATATATATATATATATATATATATATATATACAGGGGTTGGACAATGAAACTGAAACACCTGGTTTTAGACCACAATAATTTATTGTGGTGACGGACAGTTCTGGTGGAAACAGGAGAGCTGAGGTGCACATTGAATTCTGACGTGATTTGGGCAGTCGTGGTTTTATGTTTTTTGGATACAATATGGGTTAGCACCCGAACATCCCTTTCAGACAGCTTCCTCTTGCGTCCACAGTTAATCCTGTTGGATGTGGTTGGTCCTTTTTGGTGGTACGCTGACATACATATATACACATATGCTATAATCACCATTGCAAACTGTACAGTGTATTGTTTTTACATGGATATACTTTAGAGTAGTCAGAGGTGAAATGAGTTTTGATGGGAGCCATGATGCTCCTGAACGCATCCCGCCCACACTAAATGATTGTCTGACTCAGACTCTTTGCAGAGAACAGACCAATCAGAAACTTCTCTGTTTTGCATGTGCTTTGTGAATATGCACATCAGGAGAGCGCCTTTCTCTCCCTGTCCCTTTCTTCCAGAAGATTTTATCAGACTTGCAGGCATCAGGGAGCCGTTATTGAAATGGTAGACTCCTGCGACTTTCGGGAGACTTGGGAAGTCTGCTCTGAGAACTGACAACACTAGATATTAGTCACCAACCAATCATCGTCCACATTCTTGCGTGAGTTCATAGGTCATCGTGGAGGAGGAGCAAAGAATCTGACAATCATGGATATTGGTCAGCGCCAGTGAGCATGCCGCAGAGCATGTCAAACTAGGCCATAAAACAAACGGCCTAAAAAAAAAACGAACATGCTAGTCTTTTCATCGGATGATTTCCAATACCTTTTTGACTGTCATACTACATAGACCTTTGTTGCTCATGACACTGAAATGCAAAAGCGATGCAAAAAAATGTCGTCTCTGACTAAATCAGGTCTAAATCGGGTCTAAATTGGGTCTAAATCGGGTCTAAATCGGGTGAATTTGTTATTTTAGTTCCGGGCATAAACAGGCGATGGTGGCTGACTGATGGATGGCCTGGATCACTGTTTTTTAACAGTTTTTCTAAAAATAAATCTAAACAATATGAGCAATCTGTTAACAGTATCTGCAGAACTGTAGTGGTGATGGTGCTGATTGCACATTCCAGTCTGCTTAAGTACAGTTTCACTAACGCCAGACTAATCAAACCCATTCTGCAATCACCAGAACAGCCATTCTATACAGCTGTTATTGTAGTGTGTCATTTTGTCAAATATCTGATTAGATTAAATCATTTATTTATTTCTTTTTAATAATGATGGTCATGATACTTATTACTCGTAAAAGGTTTTTTTTATCTAATAGCAATATTTTTTGTTTGCTGCTATAAATGGACTGATTATTACATTTTGCTGATCTCACAGACCTGTATTTTACAGCGTCTCTCTCAGGGTAAGCCTTGCATATTTCATCAAGACAATTTCAAACCACATATCTGCTTCCATGATTAGGACAACATTCTTCTCCTAAAACTCCAACTCCAGGAGGTGCTACACAATGTGATGCTAAACCATGGCAGACATATCCTTATCTTGATATTTTGAAATGCTGTGCTGCTGTTAATTTCTAAATAAATGAATGTTGTTGCATTTATTTTTACACAGCACCAAAACCTTATCCTCTTTAAAACAGAGACGTAACATCTATTCTTCCTCTTTTTCTCTGTACTATATTCTACTATATTTCACTAGCTTTGAAAACAAGAGCAAAATCCCATTGCCACCTGGCCTAGCTGTGATTGCAGTCGAAATGGGGGTGAGAGGAACACAAGGCCTCTCGCAGGCAGAGTTCAGGCAGTGAAAATAGGCAACAAAACTACACTTCCCACGTCCTGAACACCCATGTCCCCAATGCCTCTACCAAAAAACTGCTTTTTTTTGGAAGAGTAATGTTGCCAAATGTCAAAATGTTCCTCTATTTCTTTTTTTATGTGCTATTTTCTTAAATGTGAAATTAAATACACCATCATTTTTTTATAATGGAAAATGCAGAATACCATTGCCTCACCACATTCATCTCTCCTTCTTATTCTCTTTATTTCATTTCTTGTCTCTCCATCCCTCTTTATACTTATCCTTACTCTCCCCCTTTCATTGTTTTTTATTCTCTCTTTTATTTTCTATCACCCTTGCTGTCTTTCTCTTCTTTTCTGGGTCTTTTTCTTTTCTTTTCCTTTCACAGTTCCTTTATCTCTCTTTTATATCCTCTTTTCAATCCAATCTCTCCTCCAATATTTTCTTTTATAGCTTTTTCCTGTCTTTTTCTCTCTCTTACTTTCTTTCTTTCTCCCTTTGTCCTGTATCCTCTTCTATAAACTTTTTTAAACCGTCTCTCTCTCCTCTCTTTCATTCCTGCTCATTGCCCCTCCTTCTTTTCTTCATTTCTTAGTATCTCATGGTGCTCTGGTGAGTTTCAGGTTTAGGGCCGTATTTGGATTCTGAGTGGTTCAGTGTTGAGTGGTGGAGTTTGGGGAGGGAGAGAGCAGAGCTGGACTGTGTGTGTGTGTGTGTGTGTGTGTGTGTGTGTGTGTGTGTGTGTGTGTGTGTGTTCACGCGTGCTCGTGTTTGACAGCACAGATAATGGACTTACACACGAGGGGCTTGCTGACATTATGAAACTCACTTAAACTACCGTGAGCCATCAAATTCACAAAGGCCACACGTCATTCAGCTACTGATAATCACAACTGCTGAAGAACTGAAGAACTCTCTCTCTATCTCTCTCCTCATCTCCCTCGCTATCCCCTCTTTCTCTTTGTTTACCTGTCTATTTCTTTCTCTCTTCCCCTCTTTTTCTTTCAACTCAGTTTAAAGAAACTGTATTTATATGGTCATATCTGTCAGAACACACACAAGCACACACACAAACACACACCTACAGTGTTTAAATAATATCAGTTATAGTTTTATTTTGAAGTTTATTTGGAGTCAAAATGTGTTTTGTCTTTACGACTTTACTATGATGTTAATCATCATAAATCATTTAAAATCTATATTTTAAGGAAGTGTTTAAGAAAACAACAGCCACAAACTGGAAAGTCAATTTTGTAGATAAATGTTGAATTGTTGCATTCCCGAACAGCCTTTCTCATCATGCAAATGAGTGTTGAATACATCTAAAGGCTTAGGCCCCGTCCACAAGAATCCGGATATTTTTAAAAACTGACTTTCTTGTCTCCGTTTTGGCCTTGCATCCACGTGAAAACAACATTTTCAGTCACCGAAAATAGAGCTTTTCGAAAACGCCTTCCAAGGTTGAGATTTTTTAAAACTTAGCGGAGAGGTGTGGACGGGGAAAACTGAGCTTTCTGAAAATGCTAAGATCTGCACGTCTGCTTTTTTTACATTAGCTTAGCCTGTTCAAAATAAGCCTGAAACACGAACAATGACTGGATTGGTTCTGTGATTTACGGATTAATAACAGCTTAATTTAATGTTATTTTAATGTTTTTTTTTTATCACAAAACCTTTCCGTACAAATCTTTCTGGATCAGGCCTGGACCAACAAACACTTGGTGGGACAGTTTTGAAAATGAAGTAATTGTTACTGAGGAGTGGCGAGAAAACCTCTGAATGTCTGCAGAAATCCTGTTCATTTTAGAGTTTTAGTGACTTCATGGCCTTGTCCATCTCGACTCTTGCTGTCTCTTTTTACCTTCCTTCTTTTTTCTCTCTTTCTTTTTATTATTTCTCTTTCTCTTACTGTTTCTTTCACTTTTGTCACTTACTTTCTTTCTTATTATTTTCCATTCCTTTTCTGTCTCTTACTTTCTTCTTTTCATCTTTTTGACTCTTCTGACTCTTTTTACATTCATTTTCTTTCTCTTTATTTCTATTTTGACTCTTGCTCCCTCTTCTTTTTCTAACTAGTTTTCTTTCTCTCTCTAACATTCCCTTTCTCTCTTTCTACTGGGTTTTCATGATTTACCTTCACAAACTCTTTCATTTTATCCTCCCCTCTTAATTGTATCTTGTATTATTTTCAAACAGTCTCTATCTCCTTTTGTCTCTTTCTGAGAATCTTGCTCTCTCTTACCGTTCCTTCTTTTTTTCCTCTCTTTCTTTTTATTATTTCACTGTTTCTTTTGCTATTTCTCATTCGCTTTCTTTCTCTCTTTTTAAATTCCTTTTCTCTCTCTTTTTCTCCCTCTATTTCTAACTCTTTTCATTCCTTTTCTCTCTCTCACTTTCTCCCTCTCATTTGACTCTTCTGATTTTTTTTACATTCCTTCTCTTTCTCTCTATTTCTTGCTCCCTCTTTCTTTTTCTATTCCTTCGCTTTCTATCTAGTTTTCTGTCTCTCTAACATTCCCTTTCTCTCTTTCGCTGTTCTCATTATTTACCTTCACAAACTCTCTCTTACTTTTACTCCCCTTATAACTTTCTCTTGATTTTTTTTACAGTCTCTCTCTCTCTCTCTCTCTCTCTCTCTCTCTCTTTCTCTCTCTTTCTCTCTTCTTTTGTCTCTCAATTATATTTTTGCTACCGCCCATAGGCAGAGTCGACACTGTCTGGTTAACTAAGGAGGAGCTAACAGCATTGTTTACACAGCTAGTGTTACAGTTTAGCCCGTGTCTGTCTTCTGTTTCTCCCTCGTTTGGTCTCTTGTGCTCCTGCCCCTCTGTTTTCCTGTCAAGTGTTCCCAGCCATGTGCTTGTGTTGTTGTTTTTGTCTCCACCATAGCTCCGCCCCAGCCCTGCCCTAGCTATTAGTGTTCTCACCTGTGTCCTGTTTGTAACCCCGCCCCCTCGTCATCCCAGCCCAGGTGTTTCTCACTCCCCTCCTGTATTTAAGCCCCTCTGTTTGAATGTTCAGTGTCGAGTCTTTTGTATTTTGTATCCTGTATTTTGTATCCTGTATCCGATATCCTTAGTCTGTATGTATCCTTGCTGCCCGTATGTTTCCTAGTTTTAGTTTCTTAGTCTGTGTTTGTTAGTTTGTTATTCCAAGTCTTGTTGTTTTGCGTTACCCGCGTTTTATTTGTTTTGATTTATCTTGTTTGTTTAAAATAAATATCTTTGCACTTACGTCCTCCTCCTCCTTCACACCTCAGCCTGACATAAGACTCGACCTAAAAATGGACGTAGCAAAGTGGAATGCCACGAGGAAGGCAGACCTGGAGTATCTCCGGTTCCTCGCGGAGCTAATTCGGGGGGATGAACCGCTCCCGGCGCCTCTCCGCGGGGTGGAGAGTGTCGGCCCAGCTCCAGCTAAGCTAACTAGCATGTTAGCTTCACCGCACTCTCCAGCCCGGCCGACTTCCAGCACTCCAGCGCGGCCGGCTTGCAGCTCTCCAGCGCGGCCGACTTCCAGCACTCCAGCGCGGCCGGCTTCCAGCTCTCCAGCCCGGCCGACTTTCAGCACTCCAGCTCGGCAGGCTTCCAGCTCTCTAGCCCGACCGGCTTCCAGCTCACCAGCCCGGCTGGCTTCCAGCTCTTTGACTCCGGCTCCGGAAGCAAGCTCCGGTCCGGTGTTTACAACCACGCCCACTGCTGAATCTGCAGCTCCTGTCCGGATCTTGGCGGAAGCCGCACTCTCAGCTCCCGCTGAAGCGGCTTCTTCGCCAGCGGTGCCAGCCGCCTCCAAGCCCGCGGTGGCAGCTGCCTCCACGTCAGCGGTGCCTGCCGCGCTCACGCCAGCAGGACCCACCGCCTTTGTTTCAGCGCTGCCCGCGGCTCCGGCCGCCTCTGGATCAGCGCTGCCCGCGGCTCCGGCCGCCTCTGACTTTGTACCCGCGGTGCCTGCCGCGCTCACGCCAGCAGGACCCACCGCCTCTGTTTCAGCGCTGCCCGCGGCTCCGGCCGCCTCTGGATCAGCGCTGCCCGCGGCTCCGGCCGCCTTTGACCCAGTTCCCGCAGCCCCGGCCGCCTTTGACCCAGTTCCCGTGGCCCCGGCCGCCTCTGACCCAGTTCATGCGGCCCTGGACGCCTCTGACCCAGTTCCCGCGGTTCTGGCCGCCTCTGACCCAGTTCCCGCGGCCCCGGCCGCCTCTGACCCAGTTCCCGTGGTTCTGGCCGCCTCTGACCCAGTTCCCGCGGCCCCGGCCGCCTCTGACTCTGTGCCCGCTGTTACCCCAGTTCTTGTGCCTGGGGGTCCAGCCTCTGCTCCTGTGCCTACTCACAGGTCACAAGCTCCTAGACCCGCCGCGCCTGCTCAAGCTGCACCCGCCGCGCCTGCTCAAGCTGCACCCGCTGCTACAGCCTCAGCTCCAGCTCAAGCACCAGCAGCTTCTGCTGCTCCAGCCTCAGCTCCAGCTCAAGAACCAGCAGCTTCTGCTGCTCCAGCCTCAGCTCCAGCTCAAGCTCCAGCAGCACCCGCTGCTCCAGCCTCAGCTCCAGCTCCAGCGCCTGCTGCCCCAGCTCCGGCTCCAGTACCTGCTGCCTCAGCTCCAGCTCCAGTGCCTGCTGCCTCGGCTCCGGCTCCAGTACCTGCTGCCCCAGCTCCAGCTCCAGCACCTGCTGCCCCGGCTCCAGCTCCAGCACCTTCTGCCCCAGCTCCAGCACCAGCAGCTCCCGCTGCTTCAGCTCCAGCACCAGCAGCTCCCGCTGCTTCAGCTCCAGCACCAGCAGCTCCCGCTGCTTCAGCTCCAGCACCAGCAGCTCCTGCTACTTCAGCTCCAGCACCAGCAGCTCCCGCTGCTCCAGCCTCGGCTCCAGCTCCAGCAGCTCCCGCTGCTCCAGCCTCGGCTCCAGCTCCAGCAGCTCCCGCTGCTCCAGCCTCGGCTCCAGCTCCAGCAGCTCCCGCTGCTCCAGCCTCAGCTCCAGCTCCAGCAGCTCCCACTGCTCCGGCCTCAGCTCCAGCACCAGCAGTGCCTGCCGCCCACGTGGTACCCACTGCTCCAGACCCTGTGCCCGCGGCTCCGGCCGCCTCTGACTCTTTGCCCGCGGCTCCGGCTGCCTCTGACCCTGTGCCCGCGGCTCCGGCCGCCTCTGACCCTGTGCCCACTCCCAGAACTTTGTATGCCCCCAGGCCTATCCCCAGGCCTGCTCCCAGGTCACGGGCTCCTAGGCCCGCCCCAAGGCCCCCGGACCTCTGCCCAAGAACTGTGCCCAGGCTGGCCCCTCTAACTACCCCACAGACTTTAGCCAGTCCTGGGCATCCCCAAGTTTTGTTTATTCCCGTGTCTCTCCCTGTTTTGGTCCCTGTCTCAGTTTGTGTCCCTGTACCCATCTCAGTCTTTGTTTCTGTTCCTGTCCCCATCACCATGTTCTTGTCCGTCCCTGTCCATGTATTTGTCCCAGTTCCCCTGTCCAGTTTTGTCCAGTCCCCGTCTTCTGTTCGGTCTGCTGCCCAGTCTCCGTCTCCTGTTCGGTCCCCTGTCCAGTCGTTTGTCCAGTCCTTGCCCCATGTCCAGTCTGTGTCCCCTGTCCAGTCTCAGCCCTCTGCTCGTTCGTTTGTTCAGTCTCAGCCCCCTGTCCAGTCTTTCGTCCAGTCTCCGTCTACTGTCCAGCCCTGTGTCCTGTCCCCTGTCCAGTCCCAGTCTCCGTCCCCTGTCCCGTCTCCATTCCAGGTCCTGTCCCCGTTTCGTGTCCAGTCTCATGTCCAGTCTCAGCCCCTGTTCAGTCGTTAGTCCCGTCTATGTTCCCTTCCTCTGTTCCCTCTCTCTCTCGGCGCCCCTGGCAGTGGCGCCGTTGAAGGGGGGTTATGTTACAGTTTAGCCCGTGTCTGTCTTCTGTTTCTCCCTCGTTTGGTCTCTTGTGCTCCTGCCCCTCTGTTTTCCTGTCAAGTGTTCCCAGCCATGTGCTTGTGTTGTTGTTTTTGTCTCCACCATAGCTCCGCCCCAGCCCTGCCCTAGCTATTAGTGTTCTCACCTGTGTCCTGTTTGTAACCCCGCCCCCTCGTCATCCCAGCCCAGGTGTTTCTCACTCCCCTCCTGTATTTAAGCCCCTCTGTTTGAATGTTCAGTGTCGAGTCTTTTGTATTTTGTATCCTGTATTTTGTATCCTGTATCCGATATCCTTAGTCTGTATGTATCCTTGCTGCCCGTATGTTTCCTAGTTTTAGTTTCTTAGTCTGTGTTTGTTAGTTTGTTATTCCAAGTGCGTTACCCGCGTTTTATTTGTTTTGATTTATCTTGTTTGTTTAAAATAAATATCTTTGCACTTACGTCCTCCTCCTCCTTCACACCTCAGCCTGACAGCTAGTTAACGTTAGCTATTTTGTGTAAGTAACTGTAGGTTTAAATCGTATCTCCACAGGGAGAGCGGTTTTCTTGGCCGCGGGACCGCTCGCTGAGGGTCTGAGGTTAAGTAAATTTTAAGGGTTAACTTTATCTAGCAATCAGTGTTATATCTTTACAACTAAGACTGTATCTCTGAAAACATTTTGTCCTTTGCATTTTAGGGCTATTTGACTGTGGGGGGAAGGCTGCTGCAGAGCTGTTAGCCAATCAGATGTTATATATATTTGCATGTATGAATATTCATGAGCAAGAGCGAAAACCTGTCGGCTCACATGGCATTTATTCATAAATTTTAAAATGACTAAAAAAACGATGGAATAAGACCTTTAAAAAAACTGTACTGTACATAAAATTGAGGAGTGTTTTTAGCAGGGGTGAGTGTATCATATGCAAAGAATTGAAGGTACATTTTTACTTTTTACATTTTCCCTTTACTACAAACTCTTTCTCTCTTCTCTTTAAATCTCCTCTCTCAACTCTCTCTCGTCTTTTCTTTTTGTTTCTTTGTCTGTTTCCATTCCTTCTTTCTTTCTGTCAATCTTGTTTTCTGTCTTTTCATTCATTCTTTCTTTTTTTCTTATTATTTCTCTTACTGTTTCTCTCACTATTTGTCACTCACTTTCTTCCTGACTCTCTTTCCATTCATTTTCTCTCTCTTTTTCTCCCTCTCTCTTTTTGACTCTTCTTACATTCCTTTTTTTCTCGGTCTCACTCGTGGTGTCTCTTTTTTAATTCCCTCTCTTTCTATCTCTCTTTCTAACATTCTCTTTCTGTGTTTTCATTGTTTACCTTCATAAACAATCTTTCTTTTACTCCTCCCATCTTAACTGTTTCTTGTATTATTTTCATGCAGTCTCTCTTTCTCTCTCTCTCTCTTTCTAGCTGTCTCTATTTCCATTCCTTTTCTCTCTCTTTTTCTCCCTCTCTTTTTCTGACTCTTTCCATTCCTTTTCTCTCTCACTTTCTCCCGCTCTCTTTTTGACTCTTCTGTCTCTTTCTCTCTATTTCTCAGTTTCACTCTTGCTGCCTTTTTTTTTCTATTCCTTCTCTTTCAATCTATTTTTTTCTTTTTCTATAACATTTCCTTTCTCTTTTTCTACTGTTTTTATTATTTACCTTCACACTCTCTTTTTTACATACAGTCTCTCTCTCTCTTTGTCTTTCTCTTCTTTTCTGCTTTTGTTTTTGCTGTCTTTATTTCCATTTCTTTTTTTTCTCTCTTTCTTTTTACTATTTCTCTTTTTCTCACTCGCTTTCTTTGTCTCTCTCCATTCAATCTCTCTCTCCCTCTCTCCATTCCTTCTCATTCTCTCTATTTCTCACTGTCTCTTTCTATTTGTTCTCTTTCTATCTAGTCCTCTTTTTTCTCTCTTTCACACACACTCTCACCCCTCCCTCTCAGTCTCTACACTCCTCCTACACTCCTCTTCTCTCTTACCTCTTCATGTCCATCTCTTTTATCTGGCTCTTTTTCTTCATTATACCTCCATTTCCCCCCTTCCTTCTCTCTCTCCCTCTTTCTCTCTTACATTTTCTCTCCCTCTCTCTTTCTCTCTCGCAGACACACACTCTGAGCCCCCTTGTGCTTCCAATTAAAGTCATTCAGCTGGCCTCTGATTGGCTGAGAGCAGATGACTCACACCTACAGGGCTTTTAGAGTTGGGAGGGTGCTCCTCCATCTCTCTCCTACAGGAGAGAATGTTTCACATCTACCATCCATACACACACACACACACATGCTTACACACACACACACACTCACACACAGACACACAGACACACACATGCTCAGTCTCTCTGAGGCAGACACAAGCTGAGCTGAGCGAAGCGTGAGAGAGGGAAAAGCCGCAGAACTAAAGAAAGACCACCGCATCCCCCTGGGCTTTCACACAAGAGGAAGAGTTCAGGCATCTCTCTCTCTCTCTCTCTCTCTTTCTCTCTATCTCTCTTTCTCTCTCTCTGTCCCTCTATCCCTCTCTTCAGCCTTATCACTGTACTCAGCCATCACACATCACAGGAGAGACAGCAGGACAGACAGAGCGAGGGAACAACAGCAAGAAGAAAAGGAAATTGGTGAGTGTGTCTGTATGCCTTCCAGCTAATCAAACTGCAGCATGGTTTGGGGGAGTGTGCGAGTGGGTGTGTATGCATTTGTTTGTATTGGTGTGTGTGTGTGTGTGTGTGTGTGTGTCGTTGTATGTGTGTGTGTGTTTATGATATTATGTGTGTATAAAATACAGTACACAATGTGTACATACAGATATAAGTATACGTAACATGTATAACACCCTTAACCTCACTATACTGTATATAGTATACAATACGCTATATATAAAAAAAAACATGGCAACAGGCAATGGTAACATGTTTTTGATTGACAGCAATAACACGTCCAAATACATGCACACTATATGGACAAAAGTATTGGGACACCTGCTCATGCATCGTTTCCTCCAAAATCAAGTATTAAAAATGAATGTATCAACTTTTTGTTGGTAGGCTTTCTTTGTTGATGTTATTTTGGAGCATTGCTGTGAAGATTTGACGGCATTCATCTATTCATCTATTCATCCATCTCTGCACCACATCTCCAGAAGTACTGGAGGAAGGACCTTCATTCAGGAGAACGTAGTTCCACTGAACGGGGGCTTTATACACCTCTAGCCCATGCCTGGCAGTAAACATCGAGGTGTCAGTAGGATTATGTACTGTATATCTGCTTCAGAGAGTTCTGTTCTATTGGCAGAATTTCTCTTCAGGGGCTAAACAAGCTGTGGGTGTGCGTTTGCACATTGGTGTCAGCAACAGACTTATGCAACTTAGCTAAAAGTAACTGAAAAAAAAGCTAAATTATGCTCTGTGTGTTTATTTCAAGGGGTGTCCATAAATATATGGACATATAGTGTATATTTAAGCAATATATAGTACATACAGTAAATCATATTAGTGTATTACCTAATGTATGAATGCAATATACATAATAGTGTATACACACACAGAGACGCACAGTAGCTAATATATTGTTATAATAGTGTATACACACAAACACACACACATGTAGATAATACAGTGTTACAATAGTGTATACACACAGAGAGAGACACACATAGGTAGATATAATGTTATAATAACGTATATACACAGAGAGAGACACATAGGTAGATATAATGTTATAATAACGTATATACACAGAGAGAGACACACAGACACACACACAAACACACACAGATAGATAATATAATGTTATAATTGTGTATACACACACGGATAGACACACACAGGTAGTTATACAATTATTATAACATACACACAAACACACACAGACACAGAGACACATACATGTACATCATATATTGTTATAATAATAATAATATATTGTTATTGTCTACACACACAGGTAGATATAATATTATAATAGTGAACACACACACATATACACACACTAACAGGTAAATAATATAATGTAATAATAGTGTATTAGTGACGTTTCAGGTTCAGATTTGCTCCAGTGTTTGATGATGTTCTTGTGGTGCGTGGATGATGGATGCAGCTGGAACCGCAGTGTGATGATGCTGCTGCTGCTGCTGCTGCTGCTTCTGGGTTTTGCTGAAACATTCAACTGGTTGTCGGGGTGGGAGTGTCTAGAAATCTCCAGAAAGTTTTTCAGGAAAGCTGTTGTGGCGCAGTTACAGTTCAGTCAGTGTGTGATGCAGAGAGAGAGAGAGGGGAGGGCGGGCGAGCGAGTGTGTTGTGTGTGTGTGTGTATGAGGGTGTCTATGCATTTTAGTGTGTGTGTTTGTGTGTGTGAGGGGGAGTCACATATGTACATGTGAGCGTGGGAATGTACACATACTGTACATAAGACTGCGTGTGTGTGTGTGTGTGTGTGTGTGTGCGAGTTTGTGTGTGTGTGTGTGTGTGTGTGTGTGTGTTGGCAGGTGCATACGCACATATATATTTTTGGGTCTGTGTGAGAGAGAGAGAGAGTGTGTGTGTTTGTGTGAGCAAGTGTGCACTATTATTTGTGCTTTTCAGCATAGTTACGTGTGTGTGTGTGTGTGTGTGTGTGTGTGTGTGTTAGCAGTTGCATATGTAGTACCTACCAATTTTGTGTAAGGAGAGGGTGCTCTCTCGCTCTCTTTTTGGGGGGGTCTATTGGTGTGTGTGTGTGTTTGTGCACTAGTGTGTGTCTACATTTCAGCACAGTTGTGTGTATGTGAGTGTGTGTTGGTTCTAAGCTTTCTCTGCTCTGCCAGAGCGTGGGTGGAAACTGAGAGATCTTGCTGCCTATGAGTGTGTGTGTGTGTGTGAGAGAGAGAGAGAGAGAGAGAGAGAGAGAGAGAGAAAGAGGGAGAGTGATAGAGTGTGTGAAAGAAAGAGGGAGTGAGAGGGTGAGAAAAAAGCGACAGTTGCAGAGGAGTGAGAGATGTATGAAAGAACAGTTGAGAGGGATGACTGTTAAAGCAGGTCTCTCTCTCTCTCTTTCTCTTTCTCTCTAAATCTCTCCTCTTCCTCCTCCTCCCTCTCTTGTTCTTCTCCTCCGCACTCTTCCCCTCTTTCAGCTGGAGGGGTATCTGCCTGGCTCTCTTTCAGTTTTTTCTCGCCTCTCTGTTGCGAGACTGAGCTACAGGAACTGACCGCAGACAGAAACCAACACAGTGACCATAAGATGACCAAATGACGCAATACACCAAATGTCAGTGAATTAGTCAAATCAGTTGATATGTAGGTGTGATTTTGTTCTGTCTTATCTGAACGGTTTCTGTGTTCTGCGAATGTCCTTCGAGATTTTTTTAAAGAGTAAAGAGCCATAAACAGCATTTTCTCCATTTAAATGAAGAAAATGAACAGTACTGTATATCATTATTGTCAGAAAACAGCTTTCTATCTCATAAACTGCATTTTTATTCATCTGTTTATCATGACATTTTGATACAACATTAATGACAGCTGCCAGATTGAGAGTAGAAGTGGGATAAAATATCATTATTGCGGTATATCATTTTTTTATGTTTACAATGATTATGATTTTTATTACAAGAGCATCTAACAGTTTTGTGTCAGTCAGGGTCATCACCTGGCCTGGGCTTCCGGGGCTTCAGCCCCGAATGATTATCCAGGAGCCCCGAATCGTTTCCCTCTGCACAGCTGTATTATTAATGAAGAGACAGGCCACTTACTGCTGTGTGAATGCGAAATCTCTTAACACCAATCACGGTGCTGGTTCAAGTATAAAGTTACGCTTTTCAGGAGAAACAGCCAATCAGCTTGCTGGTTTTGTGGAGCACGGAGGAGAGTCAGTGTGTTAGCAGCAGGTTGCATCTAGCTGACGTTAAAACAAATATGTTATACATATGATAATACAGTGATTTTTCTAAAAGAAATATAAAAGATAGCTTATATTTATAGCTGATAGCTGGTTAAAAATACACGAATAAAAAAAAAACACAGATCAAACCCACTGTGTGCTTAAAAAAATACTGTGACTGTGACTCAGTTATCTTAACTTTAGAATTAGCTAGCTAGATAGATAAAGATTAGATAAAGATAAAACTATATATGTGGTGTTAGTTGATGTCACAGTCAAAACTTCATAATCCTGGCTGCTGCGTCTATTAGCATCATGACTCCAACACTGCCATGGTCAGCTGTTAACATTGCGGCTGTATCTGTTTAGACTGAAGCACCCCAACCTTGCAGAGGCTATAAGGCTATTAGCATCGCAACACTAACCCTGCTAATCCCGAATGTTAGCACATCAGCTGACCTGCTTCTATTCTAAACATCCAGGCTGCTCCAGATCCAGATGTTAGCATTTGAGCTTTTCTGTTCCAAATTTCAGAACGATTATTTTTTCGTTTTAACATGTTAGACAACATTATTGTTTTAAAGGTGAATTTACCATTTTTTTTACTAGAACATTGTTACACTCAACCTTGCCAATGCTGATTGTTAGCATTGTGGCTAACCCATATTAACACTGCTTGAACCTGGGTACAGCTTTGTAAATTCCGACTGTGAATACTGTCTATGGTAGCATTGCTGCTTTAGCCATGCTGAGCCTGGCTTTTACATTATTGCTAATCTCCTCCCACCCTGCCAAGCCCAGCTGGTTGCATTGAGGCTATCATGCTGCAAACTTTTGAACAATGTATTGTATCAGAATAATAGTGGATGACTTAATGTATTTCATATAATGCATTTAATATATTTTACTTTTGAAACTAACTGAACTAAGCTGAATTAACTCATCAAGTACTCTCAGTTAATGTTCAGAGTTGGAGGAATGTTTTCATGGTTTCTTTTTCTTCTTTTGTGAAGGTCTACGTTTAACAGAGCAGGATTAATAGCTATGAACACAAATAGCACAGATCACAACACAAGAGGATGTGTGAATTTATTCTCTGCTATAGATGCCTTTACTCCACTGTATCTTTACAAAGATGTTAGTTGTTTGAGCTGTATTTGTATAATGTTTAAAATGTTGTTGATTTAATCCACGATTCATGAGCATTCTGAAATAATGGCTCCCAAACTGTGGAATGTTTTATCATAAGTTATTGAAAACCAAAGTAATACAAGTAAATGCATGTGGGTACCAGGGGATGTCCAAATCCTTGGCTCTTAACTCTAGAACGCCGGGTGATTTTTTACTCGCACAATATTTTCATGTGATTTTTATTGTGTTGCTGCTGTCTGAGCTGCATGGGACTTTGGGTATCTTTAGGGCTCATTGATGTCATTAATATTATGGTTGATCCCCTCATCCAATTTTTTTTTTTTCTAGAGGCATGCGTTAATTATGGTGTTACTAATTTTAACGTTAGGGTTCTGGGGTTAAGAACTTGCCTGGTTTCATTAAAGGCAATTACATATTTTCACTGGCATACAAACCACAACAATGAAAAGAGGAATATGAGTGCTTGAATTATTGGTTGCATGATCTCTCAGTCATGGAGAATCTGTTGTTTGTCAATGGCGTCAGAAAGTCCTCCACTGTTTTATTATATTGTGCATAGCGCCTTTGTTGCTAAAATTAAAAGTGCGTATAATATAATGTAAAGTTCATTGTAACAGCTGGATAGTGAGCTACACTTTAGATCTGTAACTTTACAGCAGGTATGACTGGCACACACACACACACACACACACACACACCTCGGGTCTCTTTATGACTGGCACTCACAGACAGGCCAGCTACAGGATTCACTGGCAGCCCCAAGTTAACACCACATCCCAGAGGACCCTGATTGGCTGAGTTGCTAATGACGGCTGATTTGATTGGCTAATCTGCTAATAACGAGCTCTAAGAGAAAGAGCAGCTCTGTGAATTCTACAGATTTGAGTCTGAGCTCCCTTGTGCGTATGCACACCCACGTTTTCACACATACAGCAAGGCACTCTCTCTCACACACACACACACACACACAGGAGCACACACACAGGCGCACACACACGTACGTCACACTGTCCATAAATATGAAATGGTATTACGCACTTGACGCTCCTATTCCAGTCTTCAATTTTGAACTAATGATGTCATCCTTGCTTCCAGGTCCCTGTGTATAATGGAAGTGCAGGGAAATGATTGAAATTTAGATTGATGACAAACACAATCCATTATGCACAAACCAGAACGTGTGTGTGTGTGTGTGTGTGTATATATATATGTATATGTGTGTGTGCGCTTAGCTAAGGGCACATTAGCAGCTCTGGCTCATTTAAATTGACTGGGAGCTTGAACCACAGAATCACAAAAATTAGAGGTTTTCGCTTTGTTTTTTGCACATAGTTATATCATACACACACACACACACACACACACACTCCAATCCCTCAGTGCCGATCTGAACGATTTCTGCTCTGGCTCAGGTAGGGGGCCACGTCACTGCGTGGAAAATGAAAGGTGCATTGTTCTATGTCTCCCTCTCGCTGCACTGTTTCTATTTTTCATCTGAAATTTTTGATGCTGGGTGCTAGCCCACTGTGAAATTGCGTCATGCCCGGGTGGATTGTGAGCAGCCAGTAGGAATAAGGTCTTAATGTCCGTCCTCGTGTTTACCGAGAGCCGTGGACTTCACATTACAGACTAATCTGTCCTTCTGGCAAAGTTTGATTTGTTGCAGCGAATCCGTGTCTACAGAACTTTACTGCGCCATTCAGGAAAGAAATGAGTTCAGAGAATAGTGAGAACAGTATAGGAAGTGAAGAAGTAAATCAACATACTCTTAATACTTAAATTAAACGATTCAGTATTGGCTGTTGCCTCAGGTTTACATGCTGTAAATGCTGCAAATGCTGCAGTGCATCAACACATTTTTTTACATATTAATAATATGTAATAATACATATTAATTGTATAAGCATAATGGTGGATGAATTACTTTATAAAAGATATTAGTATATGAGTGATTGGTGGTTAATATTCTGTATATTTGACAGAGGTGGAAAAAGTACTGAAAAATTATAATTAAGTAAAAGTATTTTTACCTTGCTAAAATTCTACTCAAGTAAAAGTAAAAGTACCCATCTAAAAATCTATTTGAGTAAAAATAAAAATGTACTCAATTTAAAATTACAGTTACATAGTTACTTTTATTTATTTCATGTACAAAATTACAAATCATAAATTAAATAATTATAAATTAAATAATTTGGACCTTTCAGGCAGTATTTGTTCAGAGCACCCCATAAAACATTTTTTAAGAACAAGTGACATAGGTTTCTATGATCCATTTTTTTCTTTACTGTTAAAAAGTTATGGTCATACAAGTGACCATAAACCGTATTTTTATAGTTTTACAGTTCATTATTTTATAACTTGCCATTGCTGTGCTTTAACTGCTATTTACATGTTTTTTTAACATTCAAACAGGCTAATGTTTAATGTTCCCAATAAAAACTTAAGGAATTAATAAAAACATGAAAACATACAAAGAATTTTTTTCGGTGCATGCGCAGTGCCGTAAAGAAGCACATATTGATGGGTAGCATAACTCGACAGAAAACCGGTTTCCCAGAGCCGCACACACAGACCCCAGGCTACACATCTGATTCACACAGCGTCTCTCCTGCTAACCGTAATAAACACTGCTGGAAAAAGTTCAGCTGCGCTGCCATGGAGAACAAAACTCTTTTTTTAATTCAAACAATTTGTTTTTTTTTCCCAGCATTTCATTTTTTACTCAGTAACGGGGAGTTTTCCAAAGTTACAAATTACTCATAAAATCTACTTAATTACAGTAATGTGAGTAAATGTTATTAGTTACTTTCCACCTCTGATATTTGATACTAATTAGTGATGAGACGATGCACTTTTTTCAGCTCCGATTCGATTCCGATTTGGGTTTATAATTAGTACTATGATTAAGGTTACATAATGAGGCTGAAACAGACCACACAGCCCTATTGAAGAGTATACACAAGTACATTTAATGTAAATTGATTCCAAAGTCATTTATTTGACACACTTTATATAGAAACACACAACATTTTTCTTTCAAATTAAATATTTTATTTAATTTTTTTGCACTGGTTACGCAGGAGACTTTTAGTTTGACACACAGCATATTGGATTAGCTGCAATGCTAACTAGCGGTGCTAACTGTATTACCAAACTAAATAATAGCTGTTTTTACCAACAGATGGGTGTGTTAGTGCTGGTTAGTGTTTGTAGATCCTGTGGTTTTATAGGATATGAGGATTATGACTATAGTTTACTCCAGTCTGTAGTTTGTAACTTTACAACACCAGAATGCAGCTGCTGTCAGTTCAGTGCTAGCTAGGCTAACAGACTGCTGGTGTTAATCTGTTTACCCCTCGAATGCTGACTTCACGTGTACCGCTCTGCTGTTCGGTGTTTCCAAAGTCAAAACTCTCCAGATAATCAACATTTTTTATAGACAAACAGCTAAAGTTACTCATTCAGTCACAGACTGAAGCTGCTGGGGGTTCAGGATAAACTGTGGAACTGGAATCCGAATCGGTAATGTGTTTGCTCAAGCTGTGGACTGGAATATGGATCGATAAGTGGAACGGCCTCGGCCACCTGATATCCGATACGCTTGTTATGTCAATATCGGCCCCGATAACGATATTGCATTGGACTAATTGACCAATTTCATCTGCAGCTCATGTACTGATGCTTTCAAACTAACTGAGCCAAGCTGAACTACCTCAACAAGTACCTTTACTTGGTATATGCAGTTGTAGGAATATTTGGATGGTTGCTTTCTTGATGCACTCAGCCATCTTGCGTGTGCAGTGCAGTGTGGGTAGACTCCGTCTTGTCTCTTGGTGAAGGTCTACGTTTCACAGAGCAGGACTAATGGCTATGAACACAAATAGCACAGATCACAACACAAGAGGATGTGTTGAGGAAGTTTAAAGAGGACTTTATTCTCTGTTATGGATGCCTTTACTCCACTGTATTTTTACAAAGGGGTTAGTTGCTTGCAGCTGTATTTGTAATGTTAAAAAGCTGAATGTTGGACTTAGCACCTTTAAATATTGGTGATTAATTCACGGTCACTGTGGAATGTGTAGGACTGGTGGTATGTGAAGCATACCAAGGATATAATGCATAAAAACATTAAAACCAATATATGTGGGTAGCAGGGGATGTCCTGAAAGTCTTTTTACAGCATTTCTTATCAAATTTATAACATTCATGTATTGTGTTTCACATTGGCATCAAGATATCCAACATCATTACTGCATACTGTAGTTTTTGTGCATAAACATTCTTTTTTTTTTTTACATATTTCTAAAAGAAAAAACACAATTTTACAGTTTCACAGAAATTCACAAACAATATTTTTCACTGCAGGTTCATTAACCCTATTCATTTGATTATAGCACCACCACGTGAGTAATGAAGCAATAATTTTAGCAAGTCTAATTTGTGCTAAGAGAGCTAAGAGCCCTGAAAAAAGCTCTGGAAAAAAATAAGAGACCACTTCAGTTTCTGAATCAGTTTCTCGGATTCTGCTGTTTATAGGTTTATGTTTGAGTAAAATATAAAATTGTTGTTTTATTGTTTTATTCTATAAACTACGCACAACATTTCTTTCAAATTCAAACAAAAATATTGAAATTTAGAGCATTTATTTGCAGAACATTAAAATGGCTGAAATAACAAATAAAGATTCAGAGCTTTCAGACCTCAAATAATGCAAAGAAAACAACAAAAACATATTCATAAAGTTTTAAGAGTTCAGAAATCAATATTTGGTAGAATAATTTTTCATACATCTTGGCATGTTCTCCTCCACCAGTCTTACACACTGCTTTTGGATAACTTTATGCCTTTACTCCTGGTGCAAAAATTTAAGCAGTTCAGCTTGGTTTGAAGGCTTGTGACCATCAATCTTCCTCTTGATTATATTCCAGAGGTTTTCAATTTGGTAAAATCAAAGAAACTCTGTATGTTTCAATAAAAGTATCGATATTTGAAGCCAAGAGTCGATACTATTGAAACGATATATTATGATGTAGACCCCTAGTCTACATCACGTCCCACCCGACCCCAAACAGAGTTCAGTCCCTGCAGGCCGACCGTCTCTGGTTCGTATGAGCAGGCAGCACTTTTTCCTACTGATAACTCCATTACTGCTAGACTGCTGACAAAGGAGAAAAGCAGCAATATTGGATTTGCGGCAAATAACATCATTTTCGCCATCCACGTTCATCCAGCGACGCTGAGCCGCAGCGTTCGGCTGAACAAATTAGATCATAGTAAAGAAAGGCTGATGATGTCAGAGTGCTGACTTACATAACTTATATCAGGCTGACACGACCATGGGTGTGGTCTGCATGATCCTTGGGTTTGTGGTTTTTCTTTTCTCTACTTCTGGACTTTTTTACTTAAAGTGGTAGTCCATATTGTTTAGTTTCCAAACTGAAAGCAGAACCATTTCTGAGTGGAGAAGGGGTAAAATATTGTGTTTAATGGTACCAATGTGCTGGAATGATCCTTGCTAAGCCTAATATATTCATTCTAAAAACTGGGGTGTCGGGTCACTTTTCGACGAAGGAGTAAAGTTTCTGACTGAGCATGCTCTCTCTCTGACTGAACATAACCTGGAATCGGATTCATCCGCTCTGAAAGGAAACCGCATCACACCCGCCCAGTTTAAAATAATTCTTCTGCATGCTCTGTGCAATTACCCATTCTTACCAGAGATGGCATCAGCTTTAATACTACTTTAAGAACATCAGCTTTAATATTAGTACTGAGTTTTTTCTACTAATTATTATGAGTTGCCAAAAACATTATTACTCAGCTAGATAATAAACTAGATAATTAGCAACTGTTTTACATTTCCCAACATGTCTGTTTTTTTTCTTCTTTATTAACCACAGAAACTCACAAATTAATCTAGCACTGATTTATCTTCAGAGAGTTTAGTCCACTTTCACACGGACATCCGGTGACTGTGAAAGCTCTTCCCATGCAAGAGAGCAAAGTGTTAATAGACCTCACAGTCCAGAAGATGGCAAAACATGAATATTAGCTTCCATTTATAAAACTGGGTTTAATTAAAACTTTGTAGCATGTATTTAGAGTGATACCAATAAGATATAACCTATTAATCAATTCATTAATCTAAAAAAAAAACATCAATTTTGACCAAGATGGTTTAAAAATGTCTCTAATCACTGCTCTCAGTTTGGAACATAAACATACCTCAGTGCTGCGTCACTAATATAACTGATCCTGAATCATTGCATTATATAAATAACACAGTATGTTGAGTCATGAGTTGCAGAAGAGTTACCTAAATAATGGAGCTGTGAGAAAATATTGATATATATTTAAATGTATATCATTTGAAGAAACACAGTATTGATATTTTGCAATACTAAATTGTTTTTTTTTTTTCATTTTTTAGTGTTCTGCATTGTAGATTAATACTAAAGTCTTTCAACCTGTGAAGAAAAACATATACAACATATACAACAACGTGTTAAACAAACCAGAATATGTTTTACGTTTTACATTCTTCAAAGTAGCTCCTCTTGCTTAGATGACAGCTTTGTACATCTGCCTTGTGAAAAGTTATTTATTTGAATTTCTTTCTCTTAATGTGTTTAAGATCATCAGATGTAAAGTTGTGAAGAGGTAGAGTTGGTATACAGTGAATATTCCTATTTGAGTAATGTTCTAATCCATATTATGAAGAGAACTACTTAACTAAATAAAGAAAAAAATTACTTTAAGAAATGAAGGTCAGTCAATCTGAAACATTTTAATAATTCAAAATAGTATCCTCAAGCTCATTTACCGCAAAGACACTCAAGCGTTATAATGATGAAACTGGCACTCATCAGGACCGCCCCAGGAAAGGAAGAGCAAGTGTTACCTCTGTTGCACAGGATATGTTCATTATCAGAGTTACCAGCCTCAGAAACCACAAGAGTATTTTGCTTTGTTTAAAAATATATATAAAAGTTATTAAAAAGATAAGTTATAAAAAATAATAAAAACATTGAAAGTGAAGGTTTCCAAACTTTTTACTTCTACTGTATATGGTTACTTAGACCAAACAATGGGTTGTTTTCAGCTGTTGTTGGAATTAATCATTATTGAATAAATAACCAAATAAATGACTGTTCTAATTGACAGCAAAATTACCCAGAAGGCCGGGAAATTTTGCAAAACTCTCATAAAAAAATATAATCTGATAAGTTTCTTACATTCCTGCCTATTATTCATACAGTATTATGTTAAATGAAGCATGGTGGCAAGGTAGTGTTAATTTATTTAAAGGTTTTGAACAATAGCATAAGCTGTACTTTGCAGCATATACTAAATGGTAATATAGTATAACCTGTAGACATTTAAATAATTTGCTTTTTCTAGTACTGATACAGATTTCAGTGGTGTGTATTTAAATGTTTTTTTACGAATTACTGATAGTAAGTGTCAACTTGATTAATGTACATTGCAGTATTGCTTGTTTAAAGTGTTGGTTCTTCACTTTTTGGCGTTATGCACTTTATCAGAGCACAATACATTAAGACAATACACAAGAAAATCTTGTGTAGATTTTTTTTCCCTTAGCAGAGTGTAGCTCTGTTAAATGTTTAATGTAGCATTATGTGAGATTTAGCATTTCTTGCTTCTGGGCTCCTCCTACAGTCAGAATGTATTCCAGAATTCTTGACTTGATTTTCAAGTACATGCACATATTTGCACATGCATTTCTGGACAAGCTGACAAACAAAGAACAGTGAATTTGACTTGGGTTTTGTAGCTTTATTCACAATACTCTCAAGTGTTATTCACATTTAAAATTATGCTTCACTGACATACTGGTTTTACACCATTTGTTTTGTTTTTAACACATTCTTAATGGCTTATAATCAGTTTATGTAATTTATGTAATTTATGGTGGCACCGGCCTCACTCAGCCCACCTATAACTACACTCTGCACATGTTTCTTGGTATCTTAGGAAAAAATGTTGATCTCCACCCACAAACACACATTTTCTTGAACAGACTTCAAAAAATATTCTTGCAAATGTGGCCTAATTGGTGCACTTGTAGCATCCATCCAGCCGTGCAGCAAACGGCGGTTAGAACCCCGGGATGATTTTCAGGGGATTTTATGCACGCTTCCACTGAAATCCCAGGTGGCCTTCAAAGTGACAGGGAAATCCCTGAGGAGCAAAGCTCAGAAGACAGGAGGTATCAGTCACAATCCATGAGCCAAATTAGTAGAGAGTACACATGTGCACAGACTCACACACACCCACATTAACACCAATGCCCCAAGGACATGGAGAACAAATTCAGAAATGGCCGCCAGATGAAGATACACCCCCAATCTCCACCACCCTCCCGCCAAGCTGGACAGCTAACAGCTGCAGGGGCGCTGGGTGGAGAATGAGGGAATGTGAGAGACTGAGAGAAAAAAGAGAGAGAGAGAGAAAGAGAGAGAGAGAACGAGCACAGAGGGTGCAGACTTGCCAAGCTGCCCCACTGGTGGTAAATTAGGGTGTAATGAAGGTTGTTCATCTCTCTCTTCTTCTGTCTCTCCTTCTCACTCTGTTGTAATCGCCAGTGAGCTCCAGCTCTTGGCAAACCAGTGGATATGCAAACTAATCCAGCACAATCCAACAGTCATGCAGACAAACACATTATCAAACACACACCATTGTTACTGATGTCCAACAAAAGTGAACGTGACGTTCTTTTAAACTTCTTTTTTCAATAGAAAAACGAAACTGACTAAACTGATTCATCTGTCTGTCTCAATGGAACATCACCGTTCATAATAGAAGCTGAGGACTTCCACCAAAATCTGATACACAGCTCTGGAAACAAATTAAGAGACCTCTTCAGTTTCTGAAATAAATAAATAAATCAGCTTCTCTGAATTAGCTTTGAATTAAATGAACATTGTGCTTTTAATTCTATAAACTACAGACAACATCCAAAAATTCCAAATAAAAATATTGTCATTTAGAGCATTTATTTGCAGAAAATGAGAAGCGGCTGAAATAACGAAAACACAAAGTTTTAAGAGTTCAGAAATCAATATTCGGTGGAATAACCCTGGATTTTAATCACAGTTTTCATGCATCTTGGCATGTTCTCCTCCACCAGTCTTACACTCTGCTTTTGGATAACTTTATACCTTTACTTCTGGTGTAAAAATTCAAACAGTTCAGCTTGGTTTGATGGCTTGTGATCATCCATCTTCCCCTTGATTATATTTCAGAGGTTTTTAATTTGGTAAAATCAAAGAACAGCATCATACAGCATCCACAACGCCAGAGCACAATACATTATTGTGTAGCATAACAAGAAAATATTGCGTAGATTTTTCGCTTAGCAGAATGTTGCTGTGTTAAATGTTTAAAGCAGCATTTTGAGTCAGAATAAGCATTTCTCACTCCCGGGCTCCCCCTACAGTCAGAATGTATAATTCATGCTTTCCTTGAAGCTCATTCTTAAGTACATGCACATGCTTTACACATGCATTTCTGGACATGCTGAAAAATACCGGACTGTAAAGATGACTTGGGTTTTATATTATTATTTACAATACAGTCTGCTATTCTCTCATTCATTCAGTTGAGCATTAAAATGACTTTTGAGCTCAGCTGTTATTTTAGGGTACAAACAAAGTTTCTTTGTCCCTTGGACTAAGCTTAGTGATATTTAAATGTAAAATAAATATCAGTGCTAGTTAATGTAAATGTCAATGTAAATATTATATATTAGGTATTTCCTCTTATTTGTGGGAAGAAAACAAAATAATAAACAGTAGTTTGAGACTTGAGCTGACCACCGAAAAACCTTAGAAGAGCGTAAACTAATTCAGAATTTTTAATAATATGGTTTCACATCGACATATTTGATGTCGGTATCATTCCTAATCTCACAGTTCTCACAGGCTCAGTGTACAAGTGAAAAAGCAGAAAAGTGACATGCCCTACATGCAGACATTAACCTAAGAAATGCCTTTTGATCCCCACTGTGTACCAGAGTCACAGCAGTGCCATAGTCTAGCACCCAATCTGGTGTGGTGTCTGAAAGCCAAATTCTTCTGCTTGATTATGCAAAATGACCTTATGGCATGTCTGAGGTCGGATGGAGCAGCTTTCGGACCGAGCGCTGGCTGACCTGAGGGATGGAGCAGTTTCTCATAGCAGCAGAAGCATGCTGTTGTGGGAGAGCCGGGCGAGTCGTGTGCATGCTGATGAGGAAATGATGAAGTGCTCTCCTGTTTTTTCTTTCTGAAATGGCCTGTACTGGTAATTAAACTCTTCCCCATCTGTGTGCGGCGCACTGCTGCTGCAGTGTTTACCCCTGTCTATAGCAGAGATTCTTAAACCTTGTGATCAAAATCCAACAATGACCAAAATACAACTTCCAAATTTCACCTACAATCCATTTCACAGGAACACATGTTCCACACATACTTGTGTAATCCACACACATATCCCTGTTCTTTACTCTTCTGTTGTGTGGAGTTTTCCCGCTCTTTTACAGTCTGTAAATTAGTATTATAGTAAGATGTTTAATTGATTATTGTTTCTGGTTAATACATTATTTTATCCTACTGAGAATCTCAGAATCAGGATTTACACAGAGGAAAACAAACAACAAGTGTTAATTACTTCTTAATTTCTTGGCTTTTAATGTGTTTGAGAGTATCACTTGTAAAGTTGTGAAGAGGTAGAGTTGGTATACAGTAAATAGCTCTATTTGAGAAAAGTTCTAATCCAGATTATGGCAAGAAACTACTAAATTAAGTAAAGAAAAACATGAATTAAAAAATCCTCAAGCGCAGTCGCTGCAAATACCATCAAAAATGTAGGTGTAGGTTGTAGGTGATGTAGGTTGCCATCAGCTGCCGGAGCCCTGAGAGAGCACTATTGGCTTTGAGAGGCGCTCTCCTCTCATCACTGCAAAGGGTGATGTCGATCAGCACAGGGCGTCTGTGAGCTGATGTATCGGATCTGAGTTGCTACGCTTTCCTCCTAGCGCGCTGTGATGCTACTTGACAATGCTGCATCAGCAGCAGTTAGAAAAGAGGTGATGGCTGACTTCACATGTATCGGAGGGGGCATCACTAGTAATAGGGGGAGTCATAATGAGTGGGTTGGGTAATTGGTCTTGTAAATTTGGGAGAAAATGGGGAATTTTTTTTTTTAAAAGTTATGATAATGATGAAACTGGCACTCATCAGGACAGCCCCATGAACGGAAGAGCAAATTCATTTTACAAATTTGAGTTTTCAGCCTTATAATCCACAAGTTAACAGCTTGACCCCAGATAAGAGCACTTAAATGCTTCACAGAGTATTTTGGTTTGTTTAACACTTTTAAGTTACTAAATGATTCTATATGGGTTTCTTCATAGTCTGGATCAGTTCACTATTCATTTACTATGTAGAAAAAAAAATACAAAACATTGAATGAGAAGGACAGACCGACAGACAGACAGACAGACAGACAGAAAGACAGACAGACAGACAGACAGATAGATAGATATCTGTATGTGCTTTATTACATTATATAAACTTTTATTGTATAAGAAATTAAAAATAAAGATTGTGATAAATGATTCCAAACTTCTGATTGTTAGTGTAAACCCACACACACAGCAGAGCTCAGACGTCCTTCAGGTTCTGCAGCAGTGTACTGCCTGATCCTCTGGGTGGCTGACATTTACAGAGTGCTGTATGTATAGGCCCGTCTGACCTTCAGGGCTCGCAGATAAATCCCCGTCAGATTCGTTTTGATACATAATACATGACACACATCAGACGGCCATCTTCACGGTGCAGCGCGGTGCGGGCTCCAGGTCTCTGAGCGTGTGCTGAGTGTCCACTCTCCTGCCTCGCTCACTTCTACATCCTGTAGCGCTGAGGGAGAGGTGTGACAGTAACATGCTAACCTTCCTGTTCTCGCCTACATTTCCCATCTGTCCCTCCTCTCCAGCCATCTGGCCCTTCCTGGACTAATTGGCCAATCAGCTACTCTGGTGAGAAGCACTTGTATTAGATTGTTTGTCCCGTGTAAGCAATTTGGCAAATCCTGCACAATTATATTAAAAAAGATGTGAAAGCAGAGGACATGTGTTGGAATGGGATGCTAATAGTTTTGGGCTGAACAAAAAACAAGCATTGGAATTGTAAACAGGTTTATGATTGTAGGGGGTGGTGGAGTGGGGGTCATGGACGGCAAGTGTACTTAATTTGTTTTTTTTTATTTCTATTGTCCAATCTAGTATGTAAATAGTCAAGAAATTAATTGTGTTTTTTAATTCACTGCAATAAAAAAGAGGTAAAATTGATTCTTCGAACTACAAACAGTGTTAAACAAACCAAAATACACTGTAAAGCATTTAGGTGCTCTAAGGCTGGTAACTCTGATAAACTTGTCCTGTGCAACAAAGTCCTGATGAGTGCCAGTTTCACCATTATTAAGTTTTCGATTGTCCTCTTTAAGCGCGACTGTGCTTGAGGATACTTTTAAAGTTCTTAAAATTCTTCTTTTTGTATTCACTGACCTTTATTTTTTCTTAAAGTAATTTTCTTCTGTCCTTGAGTTGAGTAGTTCTTGTCATAATATGAATTAGATTGTTAGTCAAATAGGAACTAATATTCACTGTTTTCCACCACCTGAAGCTTTAAAACTTTAAGAGGGCCAGAAATGATTAACTAGCTAGATTTGCCACAAGCTTATGTATCTCACTAAGCTTTTTTAGCCAAAATTTTGTCACAGTTCAGAAGCCCAGTGCTTTTTCATTAATCAGGGCAACACTACTTCAAGGAAGCAGCACATTTAGATGAACATTTAGGGCCTGATGACACTCATAATTATAGAAATTACATTATTAAAAGGGAAAAAAGCCATTAAAATTCTAAAATACAAAATAGTACAAATCTCCACTACAAAAATAATACATTTTATAAACGATGAAAAGAGTTTGAGCCGGAATAAATATTGCTCCTGAGCACAAAACAGAGAAGTCCACAACCCCAGTCCAGAATAATACTGAACTGCAGTAAACTGCAATCACTGGAGCAGGTTTGATAAGGCCCATTACTGGACGTCATTGTGAGTGTGATATATGGTGGCAGAAGTCCAGTAGAAGCTTTATAGTATAATAAAATCAAGTGTCTATCACACTTCACAGATAAAGAGGGCAATTTGATCTTAGCATAAAGCTGACAATAATAACTATCATAACTGTCACCATTAATAATAGTGCCCCGTGATAAACAGAGCCCCTGGGCCTGAGTGTAGAAGCTGCCAGTGCAGATATTTTATCACCCTACAGATCACAAATATGGAAAATATATCAATGCTGGGTAATAAAAATTCTATTTTTGTTGTATACTCTCTTAAAAACGCAGTTCTTTAAGGTGTTCCTAAGAGAAGGCCATTGTTAAATATAGGGCTCCTGACAGCATGAATGCATAAAAGGTTCTGTTTGCTTAGATTATTTTCTACAATGAAAACCCTCATCTAACCTCTTCTCTAACTTATTAGTGATGCACCAAACTTATATTATGTGGCTGAAACATAAACAGAACAAAATACTGCAAGAAAAAAAGTAACAGAAAAAAATAAACAAGAGTGGCAGAAAAATGATATAGAATATATTTTTTTCTGTATAGATTTAATAGCATTAATGTATTTTTGTATTGCTTTCAAATAAAAAAAACTACAATGCAAAACATATATATATATATATTTAAATGCTATTCTAATCATAGATTTAATTCTGCATTGCTGTTCCACCCACACATTTAGCTAGATACCTCCATACCTCAGTGCCATGTTATTCATAAATGTACCTCAGCAACATGCTAAGCATTATAATTAAGCAATAATATACAAGAGGGAGTGCTATAATGTGTAATACTGGCCATAGTGAGAGTGCGTAGAGCAGCACAGCAGTGCCAATATTACACATTGTAGCACAAATCTCAAGTGTATTGTTGCCGTTATACCACAGATCCATTACTACTGTTTATTGAAAGATTTTCAATTAAAGAGGATGAGAAAATATGATCTGTTTGATTATGAACACTCTGCGAGTTCAAATATTTTCATTGCTGCTCTGTTTGTAGTTGCGCTGTATTGTTGCTAGGTTACCTGTATGTGGCGGAGTAATACATGGAGAGCTTCGGTTACAGAGCATTACCGGCTGATAATGGCACTCACAGAATGCCCCTCAGCCAATCACATTGCAGGGTTGGGAATAACTGTAGTATAATTGATGCTAAAAGCTTTCTTCATTTTGGTCCTCCACATTAATCCCCTGATCTAAACCAGATGAACTGAGATGGTGATTTAAGGTGATTTGGGATGAGCTGGAGCTTCACAGCGTGAAGGAAAAGCAGCAACTATTGTTCAGCACCTCCAGGAACTCCTTCCTTCAAGATTCTGAGAAAACTATTCCAGGTGACTCTCCCTCACGAAGACCCTGAGATTAAAATACCAAGAGTGTGCAGATCTGTTCTTAAAGTTTTACTAGATAGATAGATAGATAGACAGAGAGACAGAGGGAAATTCTGGCCATCCAGTAGCAGGTATACAAAGTACACAGACATTAAAAAAGAAGGATGAGATATAATGATACAGATAAAAATATAATAAGAAAAAAAAGTATAAAAGTAGAGTCTTTTGTGTGTGTGTGTGTGTGTGTGTGTGTGTGTGTGTGTGTGTGTGTGTGTGTGTGTAATGGAGGTAGTGCAGTTAAACACAGTAAAACAACAATGAACACCAGTTACTGTGCATATTAAAAGGATAACTGATGTCAGCCATACAAACAGTGAATGTACGAAGTTATGTATTAATTCAATTTAATTGCTGCGTAGAAATGATGTACTAAATGTGCTACGTAGGAGAATCTAAAGAATAAAACATATTCTGGTTTGTTGACACTTTTTGTGCTCCTGTATAGCTTTAATATAGTCTTAAATATTAAAATTACAATGTAAAATAATTACAAAAGGAAAGAAAACACACAGAAATATGAGATAAGAAGTGTGTCCAGACTTTTGACTGGTACTGTATGAAATAAAAGACTGTATTCATGAGCGAAAAGGAAATGAGGTAATTGTGTAATATGTATGCATGCATGTATGTATGTATGTATAAATATATCTCGGTGTGTGAGAGTGTGTGTGTGTGTATGTGTGCAGACATGATGTTCTTGCGGTAATTATGCTTACAGCATGGAGCTAAGTTCACTCATGAGTCAGAGACGTAGGAGAGAACAAAGCGAGGAAGGCTGAACTTCAGACTGCAGATGTGACGACAGTGGTGACAATCTGAGACGATGATTAAAGCAGAAATTCTTTATGTGCTCGTTTCATGGACACGGATTAAGCGAGGCCTGGGATTAAGTTATACCGTCAGGGGCAATTTTACACTGAAAACCGCGTTTAGGCTGAGATCAGCTTTCAGCTATCGTCAGAAAGACCAGAAAAGAAGCAAATTCTTCTGGAATATGATTGATGTTAATTTTGGTGTAGAAATTAATCATTATTCATGAAGCTGAAGCCAAGACTGTTCAAGGTGCGATGGCTGAGTATAATTGTCTTGGCTGAAATAACCCACATTTGTTATAATAACCCACCAAGGGCCGTATTTTAGCAAACTTCAGGCAAGTTGTCAATTGCGCACCAAACAGCTGTATTTAGGGTGTGTAGTGTGTGTCTTTAGTATTGTGAGGGTGCAAAAACACATTAAAATACACTTTGTGCTGCTTGAAATGTGCACTATGTACTAATGAACTAATTCTCTTTAACCTAAAACACTAACGTTAAAATTAGTAACACCATCACTAATGTTGGGTATTCACTGTATGGCGGTATAAACAAGTTTTGGAACCCTTCTTTAAAATCAGGTAATCATTAACAGGTAATGGCCTAACAAAAAAATGCTCCTGAGAACGTGGTCTTTGGTCCACCCATTCCTTTGACATGTGATTTAAACACACAAACACTAACATCAGGTAAATTACATCCATAAAATATGTTACTCTCTATCACTAACGTCAGATGAAAATCAACCGAACGCATGCCTCTTAAATAAACCACAATCAACCATAACATTAATGACATCAATGAGCCCTGAAGCAACCCAAAATCCCATACAACTCAGACAGCAGCAACACATTAAAAATCATATAAAAGAAAATGTGCAAAGTGGGTGAAAATCAGCCATTCTAGGGTTAATTAATTATGGGTGTCATCGGTGTGTCAATAGTAATTCCCTTTAAGAGCCAGGTGTGCTCTGACTTTGCTGTGTTGGTATCTTAACAGCGCGGCGCTTGACCTACGCATTCATGCAGTGAAGGTACGCCAGCAGGTAATTTACAGGAACAATAATGTTATTTTATTCTTTATTCTGTTTATTGTTGATGTTAAAGCTGGATTTGCATCTGTGTGTGTGTGTAAGAAGTTGGGGCCAAGATAGAATTGGGCGGCTGACTGTTGACTGTTGTCAGGGTTTTAATCAGGCAGTGGAGCACTTGTGTTTCCCACCACCAAAATAACACGCCAGAAAAAGAAACACGGCAGAAACTTACCTGAACACACCTCACTTCCAGACCACCACACCCGTCAGTGTAAATTTATTCCTAAACTCTGACGCTATTTTTTAACAGCGTGGGCACTAGATGTGAAAATAGAATGTTGACTGGGTGTAAGATAGCAACAAGCATTGCAACACAGCATGTGATGGGTGTTTATTTGTTGCTGGTGACCTGTTGCAGCAACCTTCAATGGGTTTCCACGACTGTAGAAAACATGGACACCATGGTTTTAGTCCCTTCTGTTCTATTAAATAATGAATCCAAAATTGCAGACCAGAGGCGGAGCCAAAATCGGCCACTCATTTGGGAGATCCACCCACTTTGGAAAATTTGCTCTTTCATTCATTGAAACCTGTAGCAGAGATGCTAGATGTGTGGTGGCTTTACTTTTGAGAGTTTGTGCTTTCCATGTTTATAAAGTCACTAGGGGCTCCCAAGTTATTGTACTTATATAGGCATTTGATCCAATTAGATGGTTCGAATCCTGTTTATGGAGCTTGCCATCGGCTACCGGAGTCGCTGTGCTTTCCTCCGAGTGCGCTGTGATACTACTTGGCAATGCTGCATCAGCAGAAGTTCAAAAAGAGGTGCTGGCTGACTTCACATGTATCGGAGAAGGCATGTGCTGGTTTTCACCTTCCTGGTGTTGGAGCATTACTAGTGATAGGGGGAGTCCTGATCAGTGGGTTAGGTAACTGGCCATGTAAATTGGGGAGAAAATATAATTGGATCTGCTCTGTTTGTATGATAATCCCTGTATTTACAGAATAATACAATTTAGGACATAATAAGCAAAAATGCCATTTGCAGCAATTATAGATTATTAGTTTTACCTCTTTAAACACAAAGAGCCAACAGTGTCCTACCCAATCTAATAACATACATTTATTACAGTTTATTACAATTGCTTACACACTAAATTAAGATGCATAGCACAGTTATTTAAACTGACACATGATCTAAACACATTTTCTGCTTTACACACATTTTACAATTTAAAACTGTAAATTATAAACAGTTTCCTACATAACACACAGCAATCTGATATAAATTCACGTTTCCATATCAAAACACTGACGTTCAAAATTACATATCAGCTAATCTGCCAGTAAATAAGTAAATACCAGGCCAATGATTAATTTTGATTGTTTACCCACAAATACTGATACTTGAGATACAATTACCACAGCGTGTAACTCATGCAGCAACCTCCTGAACCAGTACTGTTAAACTATAAGCACAATTCCTGCTTTATACTCAAATTACAGTTCTAAAACACACTCTTTTTTAAACACTACACACAATTTTCATGACAAAACACACCGTTATTTTTTTTGCATATTTATCCTTATCAATTTTGTTCTATTCTCTTTTTATTGTGTTCTTTTATTATGTTATCTATTTAATTTATATTATCTATTTTGACAACAGCTCTTGGGTGTAACCTGGATTGTGAGATCACAATTTTGTTCCACTTCATGTACCACATGTGATGCGAATGACAATAAAATCTCCTTGAATCCTTGAATTCAAAACTCTAAAGTTAATTACTCTACTGTACCCACTGACTCGTCACATGGGCAAACACCTGACACAATCAGAAATCAGAGCTTTAGCATGAAAGAGAAACAGGTGAGCTCATCCAAACTTGAGCAGGTACACTGTAGCATTCAACATCCGAAATTCATACATAAGCAGTGGCGATTGCTCTAAGACTGCAAGGGAAGCTCAAATGTAAAAAAAATAAGTGATTAAATATATACTGTTGTATGTACATGTCACTGATTAAATATGCGCTACAACACGCTGAACTTAGTTCAGAATCAGCTTCTTATCACTGGGACCATTCGGCGCCCCCAGTTAAAAGCTTTTTTAGTCATAACGCATAATTCTGCAAGCTGGGACTATGTTTCTTGGTATTCATGCATAACATTATAAACAGCTATTAATTCATTATGATCACAATTCATGATGCATAATAAACATGACTATGATGGATTACACATTTTTATAAATATGTAAAGCCATGTTTATAATGCCTTATGAATGTTTTTTTTAGAGTCTTATAGAGATGATATTCATAGAAAAAGTATTAACGAAGATGTTTGGTGCAAAAGTTTGATTGTGATATGATTGTGGTATGTGCTTTTTTTATATATTTTGCAGGATATATGAGGATATATTGTGCAGTTTGGGTGTTGGGTGGTCTTGTGAATTGTGTTAAGTATTTTGAGAAAACAGGCCTAGTTTACAAAATTATGTTTTAGCAATAGGAAAAAAATGAATTTAAAACTATTAATAAACTATTCCATCCTGCTGGTTGATTATCACTAAACAGGGCCGAAGGGGCGCACAGCTATAATAAACTTCAGGAACAGCACTGCAAGAAAGAGCTGTAAATGGATCGTGTGAACTGTAAACACAGTCATCCTCCAAACAGAAGCGTTCTTCTGAGATTTAAAGTCTACTGCTTCTGATTTCCTGTGATGCGCGAGTGTAACACTGCTGCACTGCTAAACGTCAGAGAGCCACACCACAAGAATGTCAAAATGTTCCTTATGGGTCAGGGCATCTGCCGGCTCTTGCAGTCCGCTCCTCCACAGTCGATATGTAGAGTGGCGTCGCTGGAGCACTTTCTATCTCTGTTTCTGCTCCGACGCTTCCCACAAGGAATTGCAAATGTCACGCTTGGAAGTACGGTGGCTCTCTTTGAGCCCTGCTGTTAGAGTCCTCTCGGCTTGTGGGATGTCTAAATATCGAGCCAGTCACATGACCTCCGAATAGCCTGGCTGAGACTCATCACTGTAATTAGCGAGTGTGGCTGGTGTCGTGTTGACGGTAATTGAGTTAACGCTAGCACTAATGTTATTTCCTAGGTCCTGGGTGTGGGGCATGAGGTCAACCATCTGGCCTTTTCTTATAACTGTGCGCTCAATTGAAAATCACTGAATGTGACAGCCTGTAGAGAGTGTGTGTGTGTGTGTGTGTGTGTGTGTGTGAACTTCAATTGATTTGTTAGGCTGTTTGGGGTGTTTGTGATATTTTATTGATCTGTGGTGTGCCGCTCCAGCAGACCTTTGACAGACAATGCTGCAATGTAATTTGATTGTTGCCTCTCGTGTTGGGTTATATATATATATATGTGTGTGTGTGTGTGTGTGTGTGTGTGTATGTGCGTGCGTGTGTGTGTGCATGAATCGACACTAAATTCTTCTCCATGGAAAAGTGGCAGCCGACATTACATAACCTGCACCAGAACTGTGTGTGAGCTCAGTGTGAGTCTTAGTGTGATTTTTTAAAAATATATTAGTGGTGCCAATCGATTAAAAAATGTAATCAGATTAATCACAACAATATTCTGTGATTAACTAAGATTAATCGGACGGGCCAGGACAGATTACAGTGGAAGTTTGGGTCAAACTTTGTTGCGTAATTAATTGCGTAAAAAAACAACATATTACTGATTTCAAATTAATATATATATATATACAAATGAAATAAAGTACTCAGCATTACCTACCACGCTTCACAAACTGGCTGTGATTTCTAGCTAAAAGATACAAGCTGCACAAGGTTAGCTAGCTGAGCTAACTTAGCCTTAGCCTTAGCCTTAGCATCTGTTTTTTTCTCTGTGTATTTTCTGCACATGTGACTTGAGTAGCACTGCTGATGGATGGATGGATGGATGGATGGCAGTGCAATGATTAATACAACAATTTGCAGGGATCAGCATATGATGAAAATACTATAAAAGCAAACCTACGATTTGAACATATGAGATTCAGTCCTCAGCTCAGCTCTCTTCTGGCCACACTGAGAAGAGCTGGAGAGCCTGATGGCTCTGGGAACAAAGGATCACCTCAGTCTGTCTGTAGAGTAGAGCAGCTCTGTGACAGCAGCCTAACACTGTACTTTTGTCCATAACTCTGGTGTGAAGTGGGTGCCCACCATCATCCATAGTGAAGTGCAGTTTGTGCAGTGTTAATAAATATTTTCAATTTGTAGTTTTGTAAAGACTATTTAATTTATTTGTCTTTGGACAAATGTTTCGTTGTGTTTGATTTTGGTTTCAGCCAAAAATATTCTTCGTTTTGGTGCACCCCTACTGATTACTGCTCTATATTTAGCCTCAGTGATGTCACACATGCCGAGTTCACATCCCACCATGCCCTGCATGTGGCCTACCCGGGAATCCCACGGACACACCGCTAACGAGGAGCAGATTTCCTCATTAATTAATCCCCTTTGTCAACACGATCCAGGAGACGGTGCCCTGACATTTAAAGTTATTAATAATTCGCAACAGTGGAAGCGCATCAGGAAAGCACGCGGGACACCTTCATTAAACTCAGTGTAATTTCGTTTTAGCTGGAGCTTGCACTTTCTGTTTTTAGATGAAAGTCTGAGGTCAGTCTCCTTTCGTTAGGAGTTTTATTAGTAAACCGCTTCCGTTTGAGCGAGGCGGCGCTACTGCAGACCTCGCTGCTTTGTGAGCGCCGAGTCTCCGAGGGCTGCATTATAGAGAAACTTAGAAACTGATGTGTGTCATAACAGCCTTCAGTTGCCATGACAACTAGCGCAACCTGTCATCAGTCTTCTAAATGCATATTCTACTGCTGTGTGAAAAAAAAAGAAATCTTTGGCATTCCAGTATTCCAGTATATCACAGTGCTGCGTAGAGGTGCTCCTGTGGATCACGCGTCTTCACCACGGACACGGCGACTATTTAAATCAGCCCCAGCCTCTCGTCTGCAGCCGTCCAGAGAGACAGCAGCTTCACAATGCCGATGTATGGATCTAATAATTGGTCTTCCTTCATTGTCTGCAGCTTGATGTAAAAAGAACAAGTGACACTTTGAGACGACAGGCCTTTGTGCCGCAGCACGACGCTGCCACTTGTTATTAAAAGCTCTTTTGTTAATTGGAAGCATAAAAGCATGGAAAATCAAAAGGCAGGAAAGTGAATCATGAGTGTTTAAACACTTCACTTCTGTCTGTCTGATCTATAGGATGCTTTCTGTACAGACCTGATGGATGGATGGATGGATGGATGGATGGATGGATGGATGGATGGATGGATGGATGGATGGATGGATGGATGATGGATGGATGGATGGATTGTTGAATGTTGGATGAATGTAAGGATTTATGGATGGATGGGTGGATGATAGATGGATGGATAAATGACTGGATGATTGGATGAATGGTTGAGTGTTGGGTAGATGGTAGGTTGATGGAATGATGGCCTGCATAACCTATAAGTAGACAAATGGGTAGATGGGTAGATTATATAGAAAATGTATGTACAGATTAATGGACGGACAAAACATAGAACATGGATGGATGGATGGGTGGATGTATTGGGTGGATGGATGAATGTTGGGTGAATGATTGGATGATGGAATGAGGAACTGAGTAACCCATAGAAGGATGAATAGGTAGATGAATGGATGATACAGTATATGGATATACAGATTAATGGAGGGACAGAACATAGATGTAAGGAGTAATGAATGGATGAATGAATGACTGGACGGTTGGTTGGATAGATGAATTGTTGGATGCTGGGTGGATAGTAGGATGATTGAATAATGGCCTGAATAGCTCATAGAAGGATAGATGGATAGATAAATGTATGCATTAAGTGATGTGATGTGAATTGGGTGGATGAATGGATGATAATGTGTAGGTGTAGGGAGGAATTGAGTTGATGTAGGGATGGGCTGGGTAACACATGGATGCAGAAATTAATGAATAAATGGATGGATTGATAGATGCATGGATGTATGAATGAATGGTTGGACAGAAGTATGCACTAGCTGTAAGGATGGGTGGATGACGTTCTTACATATGGAGTTATGTAGAGATGAAAAAAATTATGGATGGATGAATGGTTGGATGTAGAGCTAATACACAGAAAAAAATAATGGATAGATAGACAAACAGATATCAAAATGGATGGACAGGTTGATGTAAGCAGGAATTGATGGGTAGATCAGTAGAGTTATGTAGATGGATTAATGGATTGATGTAGGAATGAGCTGATGGATGATTGACTCTATGGGCAAGTAGATGGATTGGTACATGGATGGATGGATGGATGAAAGGAATTATGTAGATTGATCAATGGTTGGATGTATAAATGAACTGATGGATAATTGGTTCTATGGGCAAGTAGATGGATGGATGGATGGATGGATGGATGGATACACAGGCTCATCGATGAATGGATAGATGGATAGAGGGATGGTGGACTTGGACAAATCGACGCAGCAGCTGTTGTGGTGTAAAAAGTCTTGCAGGCATTTTGTTTCTGTTTAAAGACTTGTTATTGGTCAGGAGCCAAGCCATCTGTCTGCAATATTATTCCCCATAAAAACAAAGCAAGACCAATTCACAGAGAGCTTATCAAGCCTGACGGCTTCTGCTGTGCCTTAGTGATGTGCTGCAGTTAGCTTGTTCCTTCTAAATATTTTAAAGGACAGTTCAACCATCAGTGCTTGCAAGAGTACGAGTAAATAAAAGCTAACGCTAGATTTCAGCATAATGCTGTACCAGGTTTAAAATCAAGTTTTTGATATATTAAATATTCCGGTGAAGAACAGCAGAAGAGCTTGAAAGAAGCTTGCGATGCTAATACTACCATTCTGTTGACAAAAAGGCCTTAACGAGGCTTGATAATCCAGTCCAATGACATTATAGTCAAAGAAAGCTAATAAAAAATGCTTTCTGAGTCGCTGCGAGGAAAATTCCCTCTGCTTGTTCTTAATGGCACGCATATGCAGCAGATAAATCGCTCACATATGGAGATACTACTGCCTGTTCCCTGATCTGAGACCAGCCTGGGAACGAGCTCCCACGCCTGTTATCAGCCAAGGGGCCTTGGATTTGGGAAGATGTATTTGGATTTATGAGAGGCTCCGTCTCTGCTGGAGGAAACTGCCGTCACGACCGGCCCGTCTGTGCAGCCGAACGCAGGTATGTAGCGGTCAAACGGGATAATGGCTAATATGAAATGCCATTTCGCGGATGACAGGACAAGAGGTGGAGAGCTCTATGTGGCCGAGGCGCTCGGCCAGGGAGGTAGCATGTGTCACTGTGGCAGTGAGCGATCGAGGTTCAGAACCGGGCTGTTCAACTCTGGTCCTGGAAGGCCGGTGTCCAGCACAGTCCAGTGAGTTGCTTGCTCAAGCATTGCCCCTATAAAACGTTTTTTATTAGGGCTTTAGATGGGCTGTATGGGAATGCTTTGATAGAACCAGAGAAGGCCTTTTAGAGTCAGTCATTCATGTACACTGTAAAATATGACTGTGTCTGTAGTGCACTACAGTCAAACTGGGTCTTTAGAATAGTCTTTTAATGGTCACAATAGCAGCAATTTGTTGGTCGGTACCAAATACCACTAAAATGTTTAATATTCAGTAGTTCTAAAAATGTTGCTGTAGTTTAGTTAAGCCTGCCTCTACAGCTCTGGAAAAAAATAAGAGACCCCTTAATAATAATGTTTTTCCTTCATTTTACCAAATTAAAAACCTCTGGAATATAATCAAGAGGAAGATGGATGATCACAAGCCATCAAACCAAGCTGAACTGCTTGAATTTTTGCACCAGGCCAGAAGTGGCATGAAATTATCCAAAAGCAGTGTGTAAGACTGGTGGAGGAGAACATGCCAATATTATGTAAAAAAGTTATTGATATAAAAGTGATATAAAAGTTATTTCACCAAATATTGATTTCTGAACTTTATGAACTTTTCTTTGCATTATTTGAGGTCTGAAAGCTTATTTTTTCTCACTTTCTGCAAATAAATGCTTTAAATTACAATATTGTTATTTGGAATTTGGGAGAAATGTTGTCTGTAGTTTATAGAATAAAACCAAAATGTTAATTTTAATAAAAAATATAGCTATAAATAGAAAAAGCAGAGGAACTGATTCAGAAACTGAAGTGTTTTTTATTTATTTTTTTTCCAGAGCTGTATATTCACATTCAATTTGGTTACATAATTTATTGGGTTTTTTATGCAGTAATTAGAAAATCTGTCTAACCTAAAAAAATGTTAAAATTGTCACTTTGAATGTGGAATTAATGATCTGTATAACATGTGTAATTAAATTACATTTAATGAACCAGTTAGTAGTAAACAAAATGGGAAAGTCAGATGTTGGGTTGGGTTTTTTTGTAGTCAGATTAATGTTCATAGCAAATACCAAATAGCTACCTTGTCTAAAAGTAATCTGTTAACCCATAATTTACTGTTCTTTAGCTACATATAACAAATTACATGTTATTATTAATATTATATGTAACAATCTACATATTATGGCTCAAAGTGTAATATGGCACATCCCTACACAATATTTAAAGCACAGTGGACGCCTATGTTTTCCTAGTGTCCTCTTTTATTTGGGAAACCAGAATATGGTCATCCTCACTAGCGCTAGTTGCTAACCTAGCATGTGAAGTGGGTGGAGAGAGAGAGGGAGAAAAAGAGAGAGAGAGATTTTAAAAAGTGCCTAGCAACAAGAGTGGTTTTTCAGTGGTTGTGCAGAATAATGAAGCCTCAATGTGAGATGCTTTCAAGCTAAAAAAAGTGTGTGTGTGTGTGTGTATGTTTGTGTGTGTGCATCTGTACAGCCCCCTAATGCGTCTTATCGTCACAGACTGAATCACCATTAGCTACAGGAAGACATATCTCAATGTCAATTCATACAGGGACGACCTCGTTCCTCTCGCCCCGTCCAACAGCTTCCAATCTCACATGACTCATGCGTGCCACCTGTTTCTGCAGCACTATAGGGAACAGATTTGGCATGAGGTGCGGATTCGGCATCACACCTAGCAGCATAAGAGCGCGCAACAAAATGGAAACCGTTCTGCTGGTTTTCCCCGTTCCTTCCTCTCGGCACCGCATGAGCGCAATTTGCCTGTTGAAAGGCTGCGTTCCTATTTCAGGCCATCCCACACACTTGTGGTGACACACACTTACACACATACACACACTCTCTCACACACACATGCACACACACACAAAGTCATTGTGTGCGTTTACCACACATGGTAAGAAAGGGAACTGAAATTTGTCACTGCTTAATTACAGTGTTCTGCTGCCCAAGGAGATGTTTCTTTTCTCTTTTTATTTATTTATTTCTATCTATTTTTCACTCGCTCCAGAGGACGATAGGAAAACTTTCGCCTTAGCTTTCAGGAACCGTCTCATGGCAATTAGCACATCAAGGAGCGGTGGAGAGTTCAAAAGCAGCTCAACTGCAAGTGTGTGTGTGTGCGTTTGTACGAGTGTGTGAGAGAGAATAAAAGGTGGTTGCCTGTATTCATCCTCATGAAATACTGAAAGTATTTTATATGCAGTTATGCAAGGTTTGCTCCTTATGATGCACTTTATTCACATAAGTATTGGTGGATTAAGGTGATCGTGGCTAGAAACACATCTACACTTGTACACACAAAATGAATGCTATTTAAATTAGTGGTGTCAATCAATATATTCTGTGATAAATCATAATTAAAGTCAGGATTATTTTTTTAGGTACTCTAGATCCTTCTTTACTGTTTTATAATATCTCAGGATAGATTTGATGATTTCAAATAAGAATATCGCAATGAACAGAGATAAACTGAAAGTGACGAAATGTGAGATGAAATGATGTGCGTAGTTTAGAATATGTAGTGTAGTGCTAGAACATGTCAGTAGTGCTATTCTAATAATAGATTTACTTCAGTAGTGATATTCTGATAATAGATTTACTTCAGTAGTGATATTTTAATAATAGATTTACCTCAGTAGTGATACTCTAATAATAGATTTACCACAGTAGTGCTATTCTAATAATATATTTACCTCAGTAGTGCTATTCTAATAATATATTTACTTCAGTAATTATATTCTAATAATAGATTTACCTCAGTAGTGATATTCTGATAATAGATTTACCTCAGTGGTGATATTTTAATAATGCATTTACCTCAGTAGTTCTACTTTAATAAGACATTTACCTCAGTATTGCTATTTTAATCATACATTTACCTCAGCAGTGCTACGCTAGACATGTGTTCACTCAAGTAAAATTTACACAGAGAAAGTATAATGCTGAATGACTTCACATAAATTAGTAATTATTCTGTCTTTTCACTTATTTGAAAGTACTTTTTTGACTATTTTCTGGCCCAACTATTTTCAGTTGCCAAATATTCGGTGCATTCTGATTTAAAATATCAAATACACTAGTCTTACTAAGTTTTAATCAGAGATTATCTGTTGATTGTGGTATGAATCAAATATGTCATTGTGAATCTCTACACTAAAGACATAATTAAGCAAGGGTGGACTGAGGAAGCCCACAATGGTCAGCTGTGGATCTTTTGTCCTCTGTTTTTGAGAAATTGCAGTGCTGTGGCTAATGAAGCCCGCTCATAAATATTAGCCTTACTTAAGCATTCTACTGCCTATCAACAGAGAGAGAGAGAGAGAGAGAGAGAGAGAGAAAGGGATCGAGAGATTGACAGAGATAGAGAGATGGAGTGAGAGAGAGAGAGAGAGAGAGAGAGAGAGAGAGAGTAAGGGAGTATGGTGGTTGTACATCTAAGTTTTTGGCAGTGAATAGCTCCTCTGTTCCTGCAGGGAAAGTATGTGTGTGTGTGTGTGTGAAAGATTGCTAACCCCAGCGCTTTATTCACTGTTAGCATGGATGGCAGCGCACAGCTTTCAATAAGAAAAAGTGCTGAGCTTCTGCACTGCTGAAGGGAGCAGAACAACCCAGCGTATTTGATTCCTTTCCAGTATCACTACAGTATGACTAACCTCCATCTCTGTTCTATACTCAGTGCTGCATTAACGTGACTCACACTCATCCATAATGGATTACCAATTTGAAACACTCGATGACATAAGGAATTAATCTGAATTGATTTGCTTGACGATGGCGAGAAATAAAAGGCCATCGTCCATGAATCATTTATAAAACGCCAGCATCTTTTTAATCTCTCTCTCTCTCTCTTCATCCCTCTCTCTTGTTCACGCCCTCCTTAAAAAGTCTTTGTAGATCCTGTGTCGACGATAATAATGTGTTGTATATCAAATTGATTAGAAATCCTCCCACTTGCTCTCTCTCACAGACTCACAAACACACACACACACACACTCACACACAAACACTCACACACAACCTCACACAAAGCTTTGCAGTCTCACAGAGGTCATGCGCTTTCAATTGAGGCCTTGTTATGTGTGATCCAAATAAGCTGCGTTCAGAATGAAATGGATGTGATTGGATTAGTGTTGAACAGGCCTGTGAAGTGAGCTGCTCACTCTTTCTCATTGCGAAAGCAGCGAGAGTGCCGACAGCTGGATAATTGCTAGAATCTTAACAAGTTAATATCAATATGACAAATTAATATCAATATTAATATCAATAGAAACCGCGAGCAGAATGCTTAACTTCCACCTGCAGAGGCAACAACTAGCCTAGCATTTAATTTGCTATAATAAAGATTTTTTTTTTCTGCACAGAGATCTATGAAGGTCATTTTTGTATGACCATGACCATCATTTATCAGATTTACATTGAAGTAAGCCAATCAGCCATAAAATTAAATTACCTGTGTAATATTGTATAATTCGTTGTTGTATAATTGGTTCCTGGGGTAATTTTCTCTTTTATTCCCATTTGGAACGACCATTACAGGTTGAATTACCTACGGTTTTCCCTGAACTTCGTGGTCCTCCGGTAATTTTATTTCCGTCCGGACTCACATCTTTGAGTTTCGACTCCTTGCGTTTTATAAAATACTGTAGCTATTTTTCCACTGTTACACACCGTAGTTACAATTTGGGAATGCGTTTCCACGGAGATCCAATTAAAAAACACAACAGTGAGAGATAATTTGGCTTCGCCCCAAACCATAATAAGTGTCAGTGTCTCTTCTCTGCTTCAGTGTCTTTTAGATCGCTTAGACACCGCCATCGTGCTCCGTGTAATATCACGTGACAACACAATGTCATGTGCACTAGAAACCCAAAAAAAACTCACTGGTCCTCCTGTTTTTTTTTTCAACTGCAGTCCGGATGCAAAAGTTTTATCACTGATTAGAAGTGAGAAATATTTTTAAATACATCCCCCTGAGAAACTAATCCCGTCTGGATAGGGCTTTACATATCTGCCACCAAGACGTTTAATTAGCAGTAGATACTTTAAAGCAGCATTATGCTGTGCTTTAAAAGTCTGCTAAAGGACATGCTTTACACATGCATTTCTGGACAAGCTGGGACATACAGAATCATCACTAAAAGTAACAGCAGCATACAGACTGCAAGGTAGAGTGATATTACAGGATTTTAGACAAATTACTTGGTTTTTTTTTTCTAAAAGAAAGAAATTTCCAGCCTGCATTTAGGGCAAATTTGCACCTCTCTACAAATTTGCTAAAAGCCTGCCAATTTTAAGAGGAATGTAAAATGCTGATCTTCCCAGATTCATACATGGTCAACAGTGTCGAAATCTGTTGGGTCCAGGTCTTCAGTTCCTCTAAAGCTGGAAAATCGCAAATATCACAACAAATTCATATCAATATTTGAAAGCTTCTGTCTGTCTGTCTGTCTGTCCATCTGATTCCCTCAGAGACATCTCTGGAGGACCTTAAATACATTGCAAAGAGCTTTGAACACTGCAGGGGGTACATGAGGAGGATGGATAGGAGTTTAGGGGGGGTATCTGGGGAATAAAGTGAGGTATCATCATTGGGGGGTTGATAGATGTCACCATGTACTGTAAACCGCTTATATGTTCTTTGCAGAGACGAATGACCATCAACTCTGTTCAGTTGTTTGAGGGTTACAATGTTATCAGTGTGATCAAGGGGAAATAGAGGTTAAAGTGTGACTAAATTAGCCTAACAAAAGTGCATTCTACATGAGAGAAAACCCAAACCCAAAGAAAGCACTACAATTTCTTATAGGCAGAATCTCTCACTGCCTCTTGACTTCTCTGGCCAGGTGAAACCTGGTATCAAAGGAATGAAATGGGTCCCTGAGCCTCGCTCTCCAAAATCCAATCTGATGTTTGGCAGGAGAGGTATAGCATTGAGGTGATGGAGGCTCCCGGGGTTGGTTTGTTTTTATTTGGGAAGGTAGCAGAAAGAGTGAGTTCCCTCCATCTTCATTACTCTCCCGCAGCGCTCGGATTAAAGACGCATCTCCTGTGCTTCCTGCCGCGGCATCGGCCGGCTTTGTTTCCTTGCGCGAGGATTGCAGCTGCGCAAAGGTTTCCACGGAGACCCGAGCTCCATGGCGACCGGCGCAGAGGCGTGCACGAAGAGAGAGGAGGATGAATAAACAGCGATGTCTCAGTAAGAGAAAGAGAGAGAGAGAGAGAGAGAGAGCTAGAGAGAGAACTAGTCAATGTAAATTTGCATCAATCTCAGCCTTGACCCGACATCAACTAGTCGGTGTAAATTTGACATGTTCTTGACATGAGTTTAGACTTTTAGACTCAATCATGACCACTTAATGTAAACCTGATTCAGTCTAGAAACTACAGACTTCTAAACTCAGTCTTGGCTCGATTTCTATTATGTCATGGTAAATTCAGGAGTGGACTGGCAATCTTTGCATTATGGAAAAGTCCAGAGCGTCCATCAGTTCTGTTCAACCAAAACAAAACAACTAACAACAGTAGTGGTGCTAATATGATAATTTGTCCATTTGTCAAGAATACTATGAGCGATGTCGGGAGAGAGTCCCTTCTACCCACCACAGGACGAAGAGAAAGAGAGAGAGAGCTTCTACTGATCAATGTAAATTTGCATCAACCTCAGACTCGACTCAACTTCAACTAGTCGCGTAAATTTGACTTGATCTAGACAGTTTAGACTTCTAAACAAGTCTTGGCTTGATTTCTATTATGTCATGGTAAATCCAGGGGCAGACTGTCAATCTTTGCATTCTGGAAAAGTCCAGAGTGTCAGTTGGCTCTGTTCAATAACCAAAACTTTAAGTCTAACAACTAACAACAGTAGGTGGCGCTAATACGATCATATGTCCATTTGTCAAGAATACTAGGAGCAATATGTGGTGAGAGTGCCATCTAACCACCCACCCAGAGAGAGAGAGCTTGAACTCAACATCATCTAGTCAGCGTAAATTTGACTTGATCTTGACAGTTTAGACTACAAGACTCACTTTTTATTCTCCACATGATCAGTTTAGACTTTCAGGCACAATTTAAACTATTCAATGTAAATTAACACCAATCTAGGCTTTTAGAATCAGCCATCACTCAATTTCGACTAGTAAAGTTAATCTTGACTTGTTGCAGACAATTTAGATTTTTAGACTCAATCTAGACTCAATCATGATTACCAAATAAAAACCTGACTCAATCTAGAAACTAGAGTTCTAAACTTAGTCTTGGCTCGAATGGTCATGGTAAATCTAACTCAATGTAGACAGTTAAGTCTTCTAAACTATGTTTTGGCTCGATTTCTAGAGAGCTCCAGCTGATCAATGTACATTTGCATCAATCTCAGACTCGACTCGACTTTAACTAGTCACCGTAAATTTGACTTGATCTAGACAGTTTAGACTACTAGACTCACTCTTGACTCTTCACATGATCAGTTTAGACTTTCAGGCACAATTTGAACTATTCAATGAAAATTTGCACCAATCTAGGCTTATAAACTCAGGCATGACTCAATTTTGACTAGTCAATGTAATCTTGACTTAAACTAGATCTAGTTTAGACTTTTATACAGTGTAAATTTGACTTGTTTCAGACAGTTAATGTAAACCTGACTCAATCTAGAAACTAGACTCAGTCTTGGCTCGATTTTTATTAGTCATGGTAAATTTGACTCAATCAATTTAGACTTCTACACAACGTTTTGGCTGGATTTCTTTTTTGTCATGGTAAATCCAGGGCTAGACTGGTGATCTTTGTGTTCTGGAAATGTCGGCTCTGTGTAATAACCAAAATGTATTACTAACAACAAACAAAAAATAGGTGGCGCTAATATGATTATTTGTCTATTTGTCAGGAATATTAGGAGGAATGTGAGTAGAGAGGGTTACCTACCAACCCAGAGAAAGAAAGAGAGAGAGGGCTTCAACTAATCAATGTAAATTTGCATCAATCTTAGACTCGACTCAACTTTAACTTGATGGTGTAAATTTGACATGTTCTAGACAGTTGCCAGGGGCCAGGGGCAAGTATTAAAATTAACAACATTAGGGGGTGCTATTAAAATAATTTGTCCATTTGTCAAGAATACTGGGAGAGATTTTGGGAGAGAATCCCATCTACCCACCCAGAGAAAGAGAGAGAGAGAGAGATGTAGCTCTAACCCCCTTAATCATTAATACATGCTCAGCGAGCGCCGGCACTGCGAATGCCACAGAGCGGCGGTGTGTGTCTGTGCTCAGTGGTGGGCAGCGTTTACACAAAGTTTAACAGTGGGTAGCCGAGGCTCGAGCCGGCACCGTGCCCTCCAACCGCCTGCAGGGCTTTAGGCTGCGGCTTGCAGCCGCGCCGGTACCTCTGCGCTGGCCTCTAAATGCCACCAGCTCTTGAGGTTCATTGTACAAGCGTCAAAGAAAACTTTGTTGGCCCTGAAACGCCTTTTTATATGCAAGAACAAAATGACAGTGTGGGCGTTTACAACAGGCCTGGAATAGTATTTTTTTTTGAAGGAATGACTCTGTGATCAAATACAAAGGATCTTCAGGACACAATAGGCCTGTGCTTCATAATGTATTATATTTAATATTATATCTACAGTGACTTCAGTCTTGAGGACTCAACAATGGAGGACTTTGGCCTTGTCTTGTTTCGATCTTGGTCTTGACCTTAGGTCTCAGCACAATAAAACCATTTTTTCTAGGATATACAGATAGAAGGGGATCAACAGGTCAAACTACCTTTAACATGATTTTAGGCTCAATCCCATTTCTAATTGCATAAATAATAAATACCCTTGTTTTCGAGGGTAACCTTTCCTCTTAGAACAGAGGTAACTACAATTAATAAGGGTGGTCTTGCTAATTTTAAGGCATCGTATGTCTCCAAAAAGGGTAAACACTGAAAAATCTGGGAAATGTTGTGTTCTTTTAGAATTTCCTACCTTTTTATTACCAACTATTATTTAGATAAGCTTTATTTACTGGGATTATAAGATGTGCCTTCCTTTAACTGTCTTACATTTCACTAATCAGAGTCTTCTACTTGTTTAAGACTTGATAAAGGTAGTCTTACCAACAACAGCCAAACTCCAAACTAAACCAAACTCCAAACTGAATTCCTCTGAACATTTCTGAAACATTTCAGTAGGTTATGTAAGTAGACTGGCTTCAATATGGCATTTCTATAAGGCATCATCTGTTTTAGGAGGCAACTAGATGATGAGCAATACTGTACAACGCAACAAATCTTACCAAATGAAAGATATAGTGTCACTAATGAGTCCATAAAATACGAGCAGGTGCAGTTGTAAACATCTGCTGCCAACGTGGAGCTGAAGCTAATGAGCGCCAACCAAGGTTGAGCTGTGTTTGATTGTAGGTAAGGAATGCAGAGTCAGCAGGAATCACTACCCGAGCAGAAGGATCAGTGATGGAGGCTAATGGAGCAGGATAATGGAGTAGTGAGTGGTGGGGGGACCATAGAACAGGTCCAGCAGTGATAGACACTGGAGGTAGTTTCGTTGTTGATTATGGAGGGACCCGTAAGTGCCAGACAGACAGAGAGGAAGATAGAAAGCGGATCAGAATTATTTTGTGCAGCAGAAGGTCATCAGCAGAAAAAGCTTTCAGATCTTCCAAATCTACAGGTCATACTGTTTTCCAGAACCTTTTAGCAATGAATGTTATGAATGATCTAACAATGAACTAGACAACATTGTGGTTTGATACTAAAGATACTACTAATTTGAAAATGTACACAATTGACATTACAAGATCATTTAAAATCATTAAATATATAAAAAATGTTCTAAGAACATCCAGAAAAACGTTCTTCTACTAACCAAAAACTATTAGCTGGGTTCCAGGTCTTTAAAAAATGCAATGTCCTTATATTTCTCTGAAACTGCCAACATAGGCGCTTCTGCTTAAATAGTATATCAGATTATAAGATACACAGCATTGGTAAGAATCACCAGTTCCAGAAATGTTGGGACACGGTGTAAAATGTAGATAAATGTTAATAAAAATATTACATAACATTTGGCAGACGCTTTTGTCCAAAGCGACTTACAATAGTGAAGTACAAAAGTAATAGAAGATAAAGGTAAAACATCTTTAGATAGGGCTTTAAGGAGGTCGAAGGAAAATAATAGGATAGAGTAGTGAAGGAGGGGAAGAAGGAAATGAAGTTAGAAGTAGTTAGTGTGTTAGAGGGGTCAAGAGAGTAAGTGTTCTGTGAAGAGCTCTGTCTTCAGGAATTTCTTAAAGATAGAATAGATTATAGAATAGATTAAAATGATTTGTAAATCTCTTAGACATGTATTTTATTCAGCGCATAGAACATACAGTATATCAGATGCTGAAATTAGGACATTTTACCATTTCGTGAAAGATATTCTAAACTCGTTTAGAACTTGTCAAATAAAAGTCTGCAATATGAACAATTTGCAAATAACTTACATAACTCACAAAATAAATCAGATAAGAATGGTTTAAAATGTATAAATAGGGGAGTCGCCTGCAATTTAATAAGAGCTCCAATGATGCTGGCAAACTATATACAGTTGCAAGAAAATGTATGTAAACCATTTGGGATTACTTTAAATGTGTTCTGATCACAACAATAGACAAACACAGTCTGCTTAAACTAATACCACACAAAAAAATGATATGTTTGCATGATTTTATTGAACACAACATGTTAAAACATTCCCAGTGCAGGGGGGAAAAAGTATGTGAACCCCTAGACTAATGACTTTTCTAAGAGCTAATTGGAGCCAGGATGTGATGAGATTGGATGTGTTGGTTAAAGCTGCCCTACCTTATAAAAACACACACACCAGTTTTGAGTTTGCTATTCTTTAGAAGGATTGCTTGATGTGAATCATGCCTCGCACAAAATAGCTCTCAGAAGATCTACATTCAAGAATTGTTGACCTGCATGAAGCTGGAAAGGGTTACAAAAGTATCTCTAAAAGCCTTGATGTTCATGTGTCCATGGTAAGACAGACAGTCTACGAATAGAGAAATTTCAGCACCGTTGCTGCTACTCTCTAGACGTGGTCATCCTGTAAAGATGACTGCAAGAGCACAGCGCAGAATGATCAATGAGGTGAGGAAGAATCCTAGAGTGTCAGCTGAAGACTTACAGAAATCTCTGGCACGTGCTAACATTTTTGATGACAAAGTTACAATAAGACAAACATTGAACAAGAATGAAGTTCATGGGAGAACACCACAGATGAAGCCACTGCTGTCCAAAAAAAACATTTCTGCACATTTGAAGTTTGGAAAAAAACACCTGGGTGTTCCACAGCACTACTGGCTAAATATAGTGTGCATAGCTAAAACCAAATTTGAGTTGTGTGGAAGTAATACACAACGCTATGTGTGGAGAAAAAAAAGGCACAGCACATCATCATAACCTCATCCCAACTGTGAAACCTGGTGGAAGGGGCATCATGGTTTGGGGCTGCTTTGCTGCCTCAGGGCCTGGACGGAGTGCCGTCATCAACGGAAAAAATGAATTACCAAGTTTATCAAGACATTTTGCAGGAAAACTTAAGACCATCTGTCCACCAACTGAAGCTCAACAGAGGATGGATGATGCAACAGGACAACGACCCAAAACAAAGAAGTAAATCAACAACCGAATGGCTTCAACAGAAGAAAATACTTCTTCTGGAGAGTCCTGACCTCAACCCAATTGAGATTATGTGGCATCATGAACTCAAGAGAGTGATTCACACCAGATATCCCAAGAATATTGCTGAACTGACACAGTTTTGTGAAGAGGAATGATCAAAAATTCTTCCTGACCGTTCTGCAGGTCTGATCTGCAACTACAGAAAACGTTTGGTTGAGGTTTTTGCTGCCAAAGGAGGATCAACTAGTTATTAAATACAAAGGTTCACATACATTTTCCACCCCCACTGTGAATTTTACCATGCAAACATATAATTTTTGTGTGGTATTAGTTTAAGCACTCTGTGTTTGTCTGTTGTTGAGATCAGAACACATTTATTGACCAATTCATGCAGAAATCCAAGTAATCCCAAAGGGTTTACACTTTTTCTTGCGACTGTACAAATATAATATTCCAGAAATCATCTTTTAGAGCCAGGGAGAGAGAGGGAGAGAGAGAGAGAGATTTAAAGGGGGGGGGGGGGGGGTTGAACCAGCTATGAGCAGAAATGAATTTTTGCAGAATGGGATGTCTGTATGTGTTGTATTTTCTATTGTGGAAAAGTATGGGTCTTTTGTTTTCTTGTTTTATTTACATTTATTCACATTTTACACAGCATCATGACTTTTTGGGAAATGTAGCGTTTGTCTAGTAGCATTGTAGCTGCAGCACGGCATCAGCAAAACTCAGCAAGGCTCGTACAGTTCCAGGTTTGGTAGAGTAAGAGCCAAGAGAAAATGAGAGCTGGAACAGATCTAGGAGCCAAGACAAATGAGTGTGTCATTGGAACAATTACCCAACATTTATAAGAAACATGGTATTTGCAATGTTTCTGGATTCAGAACTTCGTGAGCAAACGCTTCAGCGGGCGCAGGGACACTGAGAAGGACATCGTGCTTCTCTAATCCCTTCCTTTAGCACCACGGCAGGCCACTCAATTCCTCTCCCAGAGAGGCAGTATGCCATAAAACCTCCCTAATTTCTGACAGGGGAGTATGTGGGAAAAACACACACTGGAAATGAACCCTGTGGTGCTGATGCAAGACCTGTCATACTTGGCAGAGGAAATAAGCAGGACACAGAAACATGAAGGCAACAAGACAGGGCCAACAGATGCTGCAGGATAAGGGCTGATTACAGCTGTTATTTCGTGACATCCTCAAAACTCGCTCTGCTGTTGACGGGCTCTCCAAATCCCAACCATATTTCATGGTATGAGAGTTTGCTTGGAGCCACAGAGGGTTATCTATAAACAGCTCCCTGCAAATACTAACCTTTTCTGGTAGATGGGTTTGAAAGGTCAAAGATGGTTTTCAATGTGTTGGAAAACTGCTGGTCATCTAGGTGAAAACATGCCCTATGCTTAAAATTGAAGTCCCACTGGTGGAGCTCTTATCCATCCTCTACCCCAACAACAGGAGGGTAAACAACACCCATAGAACCAGCAGAACCACCAATAACACACACAATCCCTCATAAACAACATACTTCCCCCTATTAACCCCAAGTGCCTACTGAGCTTGAGAAGAGTTCCCTGGTTATCATGTAGGGTAATATGTATACCATGAATATTGCCAAAAGTATCCTGTGCTGTGGCCTGCATTGTGTTTGATGATGTTTGGCTTGGATGGAGCGGCTCAGCCATGTAAACTCTTTTTTTACCATGAGTCTCTCTACGCTCTAAAGTTATTGAGCTAATTTGAAGCTACAGGAAGTTTCAGAAAGTTGGTTCATCTGTACTGCACTATGCTCCTCAGCATCTGCCGACCCCGCTCTGTAATTTTTCTGTAGTTGCTGTCGTTCCCAGTCTCTTTCACTGTGTTATAATATCACTGACAGTTGGCTGTGGAATATTTAGTAGTGAATAGTGAAATTTCATGACTGGACTTGTTGCACAGGTGCAAGTTCACTGAAGGCGCTTTTCCACCGGCATGGTGCCGGTGCTGGTGCCAGATTCGCGAACGGTTCTTTGCGTTTCCACTGCGAAATCACAGGTTCTGGACCTGAAAAGCCGGTTCCGTTCTGGCCCCACAATCTTGCTGGTCTGGAACCAGCAAAACTGTGAACTGGCGTTGAAGCGTCTCCGGGGAAAAGTTGTTTACAAACCTCACCTCTATTCACAGCTAAGAGCAGCAGAAGCAGTTAAATAAATGAAAATAAATCAACAGTGGTCTATTGAGGATAGCAGCACAAGTTTCAAGAGGAGCTCTGGTTCCGCTGTGTTGTTTTCAGATCGCCCACCGGCTTCTATTGACCCACACATTCATATACGTGCTGAGTGACTCCTTGAAGCAGTGGAAACACGGGCCGGTTCTTAAAAGGTTTGCAGGCTCCGGCACCAGCACTTTGTTGGTGGAAAAGAGGTATGAGAGTTCACTGAGCTCCTGAGAGCCTGAGACCCATTCTTTCACCAATGTTTGTAGAATCAGTCCCAGCATTCCTAGCTGCTGCTTTTATACATCTGTGGACATAGAAGTGATTGGAACACCTGAATTCACTGAGTTGGATGGGTGAACAAATATTTTTGGCAATATAGTGTATGTTGCATATAATTTTGATCATGCAAATCAAGCATGACAATCAGCAACCTTAAACAAAAACATACTTTATGCCGATCAAGAGCTAAGTTAGGTTAGGTTTACCAAAAGCTTCATAATGAGCGGCACTGCTAAATCAAGTTAAGATGTTCTTAATGCTAACATGCTTTTGGGAAACCTGGACCTGATCAGCTAGGCCAGGCTGATTTTTTTTTCCAACAGAGGAATATGGATGTATCAAGATTTCTAAGCAGAAATTACACCATTAAGCTGCGTTATATAATTTTATACAGTTTTGCAGAGAAGTTAAATAAACAAAACAAAGTTCACTAAAAGCTACGCTAACTGCTGTTTTTCTGCACGTGCATGTCTGCAAGTCATTAACAAATTCTGCTCAGTATCACTAGAAGATAATAGGCTCTGTCTATGTTAGTGCCTAATGGCAGAACCTTTTCCAAATGGGAGAGGAAGACACTTCTAAACACAATACTCTTAAAACCACATTATAGTCATTAAACATTAGCTTTATCGCAGCCGATGAATATTTATGAGCTTTTGCTAATCCATGCAGTGCTTGCATCAGCAACTAGCTGCTGGTGTAATTGGAAAAGTATTTTCATCATTTCAACACTCATGTTTTTTAAGGTCACATTAGTCTTCCATTACATAAACAGTTTGCTGCCAGTCTCAACAAGCTAAAACCCTGCACACTGTGTAACATGTGTTACAAAATACACATATATGTACACCAGGGGAATATATATATATATATATATATATATATATATATATATATAGCTGTGGAAAAAAGAAGAGACCACATACGTTTCTGAATCAGTTTCTCTGATTTTGCTATTTATAGGTATATGTTTGAGTAAAATTATTTATTTTTTTTTATTCTATAAACTACAGACAACTTTTCTCCCAAATTCAGAATAAAAATATTGTCATTTAGAGCATGAATATTTGGTGGAATAACCCTGGTTTTTAATCAAAGTTTTCATGCATCTTGGCATGTTCTCCTCCACCAGTCTTACACACTGCTTTTAGATCCCTTTACGCCACTCTTGGAGCAAAAACTCAAGCAGTTCAGTTTGGTTTGATGGCTTGTGATCATCCATCTTCCTCTTGATTACATTCCATCGTTTTTTAATTTGGTAAAAATTAAGCTGCTATTTTCCCCTTTAACAGATAACAGGAGCATTGTTTTAATGTAGAATCTGCTATTTTAAGGAAAAATGCTGCATAATGTTTCTTTAAAGATAGTACTGGCATTAAGTAGCCTTTACACACTTTTAGTAACAGTATTAACAGTTATAGGCGTAGTGGGGTGGACTTGTACATGTCTAACTATGTAAGGTCAGCCTGCTTCTTGTAGAACAGTTTAAAAGCAATTTGAGTAGTTGAAGGAGTTTAAGAGCATTCACATCACTGGGCTAGGGTTAGGGTTCGCACTGTGTTCAGCACCTACATAAATGATTTGTTGTTAAATGTCTCAAATTACAACAAAATCTGCAGGAACTGTGCGAGAATATTTCAGCTACATTGAATGGATTATTGTAGGGTACCATTAGGAACCTCTAAAACTCAATGCTAAAACATCTAGGATCTTGCATTTAGTAAAAATGGCTGTCTGACCCCAAACTGAGAGACACTACTACTCTATATGTGAAGCTCAACAGATACACTTCCAGTCTAAAAACAGCCCAATTGTGGAAAACAAATGAACTAAAACTGATTTTTTTTATTTTTTAAACAAACAATTATTTGGTTAAGAGCTTACAGCTGGTAAGTCACAATATAAATAAACTGATCTTTGGAAATTGGTAATTGCACTCTCTACTGAAGCATTTACACACTTACACACAGCATATTCACATTTTCATTATAATCACTATATAACTCTGTAACTATTAAAAAGTATAAGCCTTTTCTTTAGAGAAATCACAGATTAAGTTTCCTACACCTTCAAAAGACTCTTGGAAACTGGAGAAAACTGCTACAGGAAGAGGCTGAGTCTGGCTGACCCACATGGCTACAGCTTTAGCCTTTAGCTCAGCTTAACATAACATGAAAGTCTCAGTTTCAGCAGTAAAAAAAGATGAATTAAAGGTCTGACAGGTGAAGTGCAGCAATAAAGACATTGGTAAGATGAGAAAATTAAAAAGTAGTTTGTCTGGGTCATACAGAACTGCAGCTACTAGACTAATAAACAATAGGGGTGTTCTAGTCCTGTTGACTGGTAGTGTATTGCCCATATCAGTCTACATTTTTTATAATTTATTGTTCCCGGCATCTTTTAAACTTCTAGCATTGCTATATATAATACTGAGGCTGAGTTTTGATAACGTGTCCTATAATATCCCACTTTTTTGTTGTGATGTGGTTGGCCATGGTACAGTGTCTGTGGCTTCAAGGCAAGCAGCAGTGTTTGGACGAGCATTGTCCTGTTGGAATAGTGCACCAGAGTGTGCTTTCACAAAAAGGTGGGGCAGTTGTACGAAACTGCATGTGAAACTCCATGACTTCAGGCCTAGTGATTGTGCAACATGGAAAAAAACAAACCATTGATCTTGGTGCTGACCATGGTTTCTCCACATAGCGATTTGTTGGTCATCTCTATCAAAAGAAAGTGGGAATCATCAGTGAAGATGACCTTCTGCCATTCTTACTTTATGACTGTTTGGCACAACTATCCACCAAGTTTCATTCCTGTCTGTTGCTACCATGCTTATGACAGCATGCCAGTGAAAAACCATTCAGTAATCCCATGTACTGGAACTTTTTAAAAGTTATTTTTATGTCACCGGGGAAAGGACACACACCAAATGACAAAATACTTTTTTTGGGGTATTTTATTCTGATAGATCCCACCCCAGGGATTTTTATGAAATATTGAATATAAAATGTATATAAATTATAAAACAAATATGAAATAAAAGCAAAATAAAGACAATCAGCACTTGCTGAGCAGAAATATTAGTCTCAATGCACAACAACACTGCACCACCTATCTTTGACTTACTGCAACTGCAGTGTACAGATTTATAGACTTTTATCAGAGCTTGTACTCAATTGTACTCAAAATAACAAGAATAAAATGAATACACTGTAAAACCCTAGCTTAGAACACAGTACAGTATTTGGTAGTGGCACTAATTACAGAAAATAGATAAATAACATTAATACCACCTTAATACCATTAACAGAGCTCGTTTTATATTTGTTTTTAAGCTCACCTCGATTTACTCAGCTTTACTCAACAAGATTTGAGCATTTCATCAAGAGAACTTGGACAAACAGCTTCTGTAACCCAGAAAAATACAAGGCTTGACCACGAGGAGCACACTACCCCACAGAAACAATGCCATCTGCCCGCATCTGGTTGTGATTCATTCAAAATACATGTTTAGAAAGGCAATATAGGCATCTACTTCTGTTATAGGCCAACTAAACCTTATATTGTTCAGTATTTCCTGATTTTTACCTCTTATTTCATTAGGATGGCTCTGGATGGATCCTAAAATGAAGCACCACCATTCACTGCAGCTTGAGCCTCCTTCTCTACCATGCTCTTAGCTCCTCCCTTTCCTCTCTCAGGGTGACAACACTTCTGATTGTGTTTCTTAAAGTTACAGACACATTTTAAAGGTGTATACTCAATTCACCACCTGGCTACATTTAATTTAAAAACTTTTTTTGGTCTTGTGTTTTTTCCTCTTTTGGTTCCATGTGCTTATTTTCTCTGTTTTCCTGTCTTGTGTTTCCAGCTATGTTCTCTTTAAGCACATGGCCTTGTTTTTTTATTGTCCTGTCTCCGTCATAGTCCTGCCCTAACCATTAGTGTTGTCACCTTGTGTCTTGTTTGTAACCACGGCTCCTCGTTACCTATCCCAGGTGTTCCTCACCCTCCTCGTGTATATAAGCCCCTTTATTTCAGCGTTTCTTGTGGGGCCTTTTCTGTTAAATATGCCATGTTTGCATGTCAGTTTTTTTTTTTGTAATCCCAGCGTTGTTTTTTCTATTCAGTTTCTTGTTTTCTTGGCTTAGTCTTTGTTATTGTCTTTAAATGTTAGTTTTCCCAGTCTTGTTTTGAGTTGTTTGCTTTTCCCATTGTTTTCTGTTGATTTTGTCCATCTTGTTTGTTTAATAAATTTGATACCTGCATTTACGTCCATCCTCTCACTCTTCCTGTGTGACTATTAATTCAGACCATCATTTAACTTTTACATCAAAATAATCAAATTGTGACACAGGATAAACGTATCGAACTAACTTTCACCTCTACTCGTTAATGATGTTTGTTTACATGGTGTTTATTAACGGTACTGCACATGCTCTTTTACGATGGCTGTTCTCCTTCCTGAAATGAAATATGATTGGTAGGCTGTACACAAAACACAGCTGGAAATTAACGGAGCCTTTCAGGATGAGGGCCTCTCGCTCAGCCGGTAAAATAGCCTCCAGGGTGTCGTTTTAGTGCTGATTGCTCGCATGGTCACGCGAAGGGTTAATTATCGACTTCCATCCAGTGATTACTGATGCGTTATGAGACGTTGTGGTCTGTGTGTGGGCCTGTGAGTGCTTTCTCGTCACCAGACTCATTATTTTTTCCCACCTGTATTCCCACAAGTCCCACTCCTGTGCTGGAGATGACTTGTCGAGATTCACCTCCTGTTTGTGGAGCAATTTGGAAAGAATCTTGTCTACAGGGTTTGCAATTAACTCATAGTTTAGCACAAAAAGTGAAAATTTCAATAATAAAATAAATAACATTACATATTATTACTTGAATATGATCAAATGTTCAGCTATAAATGCTTTAATATCATTAAATGGGCTACATCAATAAGCGAGTATCCATTAAAACCATGGAAACTTTCTAATTTAAATATTATATACCAACTTATGGCAAGCTAATGTTAGCTACAATCTTGTAATATACAGCACCAGTTAAACGTTTGGACTTTGGACATTTTTCCTACATTGTAAATGAATACTGATGTCATCCAGACTATAAAGGATTACATAAGAAATCATGTAGGAACTTAAATGTGTTAAACAAAACAAAATACTGCTAACTCTGATGTACTTATCCTGTGCAACAGAGGTGACTCTTTCAAGAACTTAAGAAGTAATGGGTAATAAAATTATTAGGTTAGCATAACTTAGAACATCAAGTTATTACTACTAAAGAGGAAGTTGATTTATTTCTAACGTAGTTCAGGGGGAATCACTACACACTGATGGTGTGTCAGAAACTGTTGGACACACCCAGTATGCAAATAGATTGTGACAGAAGCCAATGGAAAAGAAGCTGTTAATAGCAACAGACTAAACTCAGTTATTATAAGTTGGTTCAACTCAAAGATCTCAGTTTGAATGTATATAAGTGCCCACAAATCATTTGAGTTAAAAAGATTATGGGTTTACAGTGTATGGACCAGAATCGTATAGTCTTATAACGTCCAGTAATTTAATTCAGGTTCTGTTTGGGATCCGACAACAGTCGAGTTAATTGGCATATTTTCTAGGGTTTCCTAGAAATGTCTTCACTAGAATGCAAAACTTTATTGGACTGCTTGTTCACCAGATTTGGGACAACATCTTTGGCAACCTACAAGTATGCAGGATCAACAGCTGTCCAGCTTCAACATCTGTGGGCAAATGTGCTGCAATATACCATATGGAACCTGTGTACCTCCAGGTCCAACTGTATGTTATCCAGGCTAGAATCACCATTTATTACATCTGATATAACATCACTAAATCCTGAGGATTACAGTGTGGTTACAGTGTACTGTATATTATAGTGTTAGTGTGAAACCTTACCTTGGAGGATCTCCTCAGGTCATCCCAGTTGCAGTGAATGTAGTTCAACCATCATTCCAGAGAACACAGTTCTCCACTCCTCCACAGCAGCTGAGTGCTGGGGGCTTTGAGCTATACTCACCTAGCCCACGCTCCTGCTAATCTGCTCTCATATCTATCATCTGTGTAATCAATGGGTGAAGCTTATAGCTAAATGCTTTAGCTAAATGCTAAATTCATTAGAAAAGCTGTCCACAAACATTGGGACGCCTAGCCTAGTGTATCCATGTTCTCGTGTCTTTGCGTTGGAGGACGCTGCCTCGCCACAAAGAGTTAACCTGTTAGCAACACAGCTAACGGTGCTTCAGCTGAGAGAGCCTCTTCTCACGTTGCCTTTTACATAAATAAGAGTTCTCTCTCTCTTTTTTTCCCTCTCTTTTCTCTCGCTCTCCTCACTCGTCTCCTGTTCGCTCTCACACACACCCACACAGAAGCAGTCAAATCCACTGGCAGAGAGAGAGAGAGAGGCGGAAGAGGCAGGACACGTGAGAGAGAAAATCGTTTCTTTCAGCACGGCTTTTGCACCTCTCTCTCTTTTTCGTTCCCTCTCTCTCCATCTCTCTCTCTCTCTTTCTCTCTCTCTCTGAGTCCTCTGGTTGTTTGTGGGATGCTCATGAGAAGATCTAAAGATCTAAAGCATCTGAAGCAGGTCTGTGTCTTTCCTCTCGCCTTGATTCTGTGTTGTGTGTCACGGTGAGCTTTAAAGTGATGTGGTGGAGAGCAGACCCCGCTGATCACTGCACTGCGAGGGTACTGAACCTTCTCTGGGCTTTGAAAGGTGTAGCACCAGGCCACAGCAGAACATAGGGAGTCAGTTCTTAGATCTGTTGTTGTTGTTTTTTTGGTAGTAGGTAATAAGTTAGGTAATGTCGGTTAAGATCATATGGTGCAAACAATAAGATGTTAACGTTGTTCTATATTTTAGTAATTAGAAGACTAATGAAATACCTGTATGACGTTATGTTTCACCACAATTTCAGTGTTAAAGTTAGACTGTAAGACTATAGACTGTTCAGACTAATATGAATTTGCTCCAGAATTGAAGGTCAGTCCCTGGAAGATCACTTTTTTAAGGACTAGCAAGGAGCTGACGTTGATATGGTCTGATGCAACACACACGAGTGTTGTATAATCATGGACAGGATGGTCATAAATGCATGTCACAGTATTTTTCAAGATTCTGACGGTTTCACTGAATATCACAGTATTTATATATAAATATATATATATATTTTTTTTTTCATAACTGGGCTTTAATATAGGTTGTGAGTTATTGTACTGTTTAAATTAAAGCTTTTATTATTATTGTGTTTACTTTGTTCCACAAAATTAAAAAATATATGAAGAAATCAGAATTTATTATCAGAATGAACCTGTATACCACCCAGCACTAACTGTTCTATAAAGAATACGTTATTTTACCTTCAAATAAACTAAGATTTAAATAAAGGTATTAAAGATAAACAAAATTTTGAAGAGGATCAGGAACACCTGAACTCCACATTTATTCTACAGTCAGTTATTTATGCAGTCTAATCAATGGTGTTCTATAAAGTCGATTGATAGAACACATGGTGTTGATGTTTAGTTTGGGTGTGAGTGTATATTTCCTGTTTGTTTGTTTGTTTGTTTGTTTGTTTGTTTGTTTGTTTGTTCATAAAATATGATGTGTTTGATTTTGGTATTAATAGAGCTGTTGTGGGACGCAAGACTAAATTCATAGAATTCTGTCCATAAAAGTATATTGTTTTGTATTGTAAGGGTTTGCGTCATCATAGTGTTTGTGAAAATACCGGTTTCTGCTGGTAGAATTACTGTTTAATGTGATTTTCAAATTGGAATTGGTACATATCGAGATTGTTTATATTTCCATATAAAAGCTGCCAGAGGACATCTCAGAAGACAGGCTTGTGTTTCTGCCAGAAACCTGTAATGAACTCTGTTATGTGTTAGTGATTTTCATATTCATAGCTCATTACTTGTTTAATATAAAAGCTACGTATATATAAAAGGGAGTTGTTTGCTATTCTTAAATCATTTGCTAAACTTAAATATCTAAGAAATCTGGAGTTAATTGGACTTGAGGGAAAAAAGTGAAACACTCAAATAACCGACCAACAGGCTTACAATGCTAGAGATAGGGGCATATTTTTACCCATGCAAAGAAATCACTATTTTTATACCATTAACAAGCTCAAAGTAGCTCCACACTTTGCTGGTTCCAGAAACAAGGCACTGAAAACACTTTTTCTATTTGTTTGTGCTCGTCAGTCGACTTATCGTGACTTAATTTCAAGATGGCGATGAAGTGTGGAGCTACTTTGAGCTTGTTAAAGGTGTAGAAATAGCAATAGGCTAAGCACTGTCACTGTGATCAGGAGATCGCTGGTGGCCATCAGCTGCCGGAGCCCTAAGAGAGAACAATTGGTCTTGGTCTCTCTGGGTGGGTAGATGGCGCTCTTTTCTCTCATTACTCCTAGGGTGATGCCGATCAACACAAGACATCTGTGAGCTGATGTATTGGAACCGAGTCACTGCTCTTTCCTAAGAGTGCACTGTGATGCTACTCGGTAATGCTGCATCAGCAACAGCTTGAAAAGAGGTGGTGACTGACTTTACATGTGCTAGTCTTCACCCTAATTGTGTTGTGATGTCACTAGTGATGGGAAATAGACAGCTATATAGCAGCTGAATGGGTGGGACAATTGGCCTAGCTAAATTGGGAGAAAAAAAATAGGAGAAAGTTTAGAAAAAATCTATGTGCAACCCTATGCCCCTATCACTAGCTGTGTAAAAATATTTCAAAAATAGTTGCATGGGATGGATTATCGCTGGACCCGATAAGGAACTTCTACAATCCCAACAATTTTTTAATCATGTGTAGTTCCTGGTAACCTTTAGCTTCCTCCTGAATAGCATTGCAGACCAACACTTACTTCAGGGTGCAGCAGTTTATTTGATGGTGAGCGTATACTAAATAAAACTTGAAATTAGTAATTTTTTTCAGCAGTATTGTTATATCACCAAGAATGGAGTTATGGCATAGGATGAAGACTATAGAAACGCATTAGACTGAGACATTAACTCAAGGTTTTCAAGCTGTTTTAGGAAGCTTTTAAGTGATAAATCATCTATAGAAATGGAGTAGCGGTGCCAGTTTTTCTCCATGTCCTCCTGCAGGGAAATCTATCATAATATACAGCAGATTCTCTAAACTCTCAGAACCGTTGTCTCTCCGGAGCCTCAGACATATCTGGCTGCTCCAGTTGCTTCAGTGTTCCCAAAACCTCATCGATCTGATCAGCAGGTGTGATTGTTCTGGAATTTAGGACATTCTCAAAGCAGTCCTAGCAGGAAAAGACAGCAGGGTAAGATGATCAAAACCTGCAGAGCTGTGATTCCCAACCCTGGTTCTGTAGAATCCCCCCCTGCTCTAAACACACTTACACATACACACACACATTAGCATCATGTGGATCTGGTGTTTTCCCAGATAACATGTTCACATGGAGCCTGTATGTTAAGCCCTGCTGGTGGGAATCAGAACGTTTTGTCCACAGGTTCCATGTGGGTCCTACATATGAATGCCCACCAGGGTCCATAATGGGAGCAGATAGGAGTAAATACATGCTCTATTTGGACCTAGATGGCACCCATGTGAGATTAAAGATGGGCTGTAATTTAGTATGTGAAACCCAACTGGTATCCACTAAAAACACATTTACAAACCACCCAGAGTCCATGTTACATCTGGAAAACCCACCTAGACCACGTTCTACAAGTGTGTCACACATCATGAGCATGTTGGGTTGGGATTGTGGAAAAAAATACTCTAAAATGAGCGGATGTCTAAAAAAACGAACAACACAACCAGGGTTCAGTAGCTCCTCCATTTCCACTCGCTGTTGTGTTTATGCGGATCTCCGTGGAAACAGACAAATAGCTATTTTATTAAACGTGAGGTGATGAAATTCAGAGAAGTGAGTCCGGACGGGATTAAAATTACCAAAGGACCACAGAGTTCAGCGAAGGAAAAATAGATAATTTATCCTGTAATTTTCTCAGAGGACATACAGTACATGGTCATTCTGGACGGGAATAAAATCACAGAGGATCCAACATAAAAGACAAAATTACCCCAGGACCCCCTGAGAAACTAATCCCTTATACGATTGGCATACTCTAGAACATGGAAACGTACAAGCGTACTAGAAGGTCAAAATATGTATCTGTTAGCAAAATGCATAGCTTCATGTTGGCAGATCTGGAATCGATTTTTATCATTAGAGTCATTACATTTACCTTTAGGTTATTTAGTAGACTTCGAAAAATATTCATAGCTAATTTTTAGATAAGTGAATGATAGCGTTTAGAACCCTAGGAGACCCTTGGGTGTCCATTAGTCCTTTATGTTTTCAGGATGCTGTTGGTAGACAAGTCTGAGTCCAGCTATGACACTGAGATGTTTAAAAACTCCAGCAGCACTGCCGTATCTAATCCACTTGTTTCTTTAGCACAATGCACACTAACACCTTGTGCACCATCACCATGCTAATCAGTGCTAATAACTGCTGTACTGAGAATAATGACCCACCACCCAAATTATTATAACTGCTCTGTGGTGGTCTATCCTGTCAGGTCCTGTGTATTAAAGAACAGGGTCAAAAATAATAAAGTATGCAAAGAAACAGATACATTCTACTACAGTCTACAGTCTGTCATTATAATGCAACTACGAAGTGATCTTATATGTTTAGTGGAGCTAATAAAACAATGAGTTTTAATAATCTAAAGAAAATGTGTGGGTCAAAGAATAGGAAGAGAAGTTATAGCACTATCATATACAGTTATATACAGTATCATTTTAAGAAGACAGAAATTTAAATGACAGATTATATTAAATTAAATAATGTAATGTAAATCAATTATAACTCTCAGACTTTTGTTTATGCCTCTTTTTTATCCCTGTGTTCTTGAGTTATTTAGAAAATTCTAACCTTCTTTTGAGAATGACGCACTAGGAAAGTTGCTAGACGGTCACGGAGTGGTCCCAGGTTCAGACGGTCATAAAACTGTAATGACGTTCGTAAAGCTTTTAGAATCTGACCTCCCAGATCAAGGTCGAACAAAACACAAAATATGTGTTACCCTCAGTGATGTAGCAGAGGCTAAACACACGTAAACAGCATTTCCTCACCTATAATAAGAGTTTCTCTTTCCTGCCAGCTCTCCCTTACTTCCACCTTGGAGCTCCATTCACTAAAATGTAGCATAATGCTAGTGTGAGGTTCCATCAGAAATATAGATGTTTGAGTCATTTTCAACAACTCCCTGAAACCTAAAGGAAACCACACCTTTGAATCTATTTTAGTGATCAATAGGTGAGCCATCAACCCTGCATTACACAGCATTTCAGTGCGTCTTTGCTATCGTAATGACAGGAAAAGTATGCCTGTACTAATGCATGTACTAATTATCTTAATTAATCATGGGTGTGTTTTGGGCATATGTGAAATAAACTAATCACCAATCAGCATGTCCCTTTCCACTCCCTTTAAGAGCCAGGTGCGCGCTGACTTTGGTGGATTGCTATTTTATTGGTGCGCTTCTCAGCAGAAGAAAACTGACCTGCTTGTTCATGCTGTAAAGGCAGCTTATTTTTAATTTGAACAGTAATGTAATTTTAATTAGTATTTTGTTTAATATTATTGATGTAAAAGTTGGGTTTGTGCACTGCAGGGCATTTATGTGTATATAACAAGCAGGGATGTACACATGGCACTCCTGCATAGCTTTGATAGGTATGAACATCTGACTTTTTAACAGGGTTTAAATCACTCAGTGGCGCACCTGTGTTTTCCGCCAATAAGAAAGCAATATGCTAGAAATATACTGAAACACACCTCACTTACAGACCATCACACACATTGGCATAGATATATTCACAAGCACTGTTACTATTTAAACAGTGTTTAATATATTTACTGTATCCAGTGTTACTTCACACTTAGCTTAGCTTAGCTTAGCTTTACACTGCACACCTATACATGCTGGTCTGGAACACAGGACCCACTTTTTCTATTTACCAATCAGAGGAGATAACATTCTCACACGGCTTAGGTTGGTGCGTTTAGGTTTTTGCTTGTGTGAAAACAAACCAAACCAGGGGGAAAATGCTTATCAACTGATTGGGACCAGTCAAATCAGCTCTTTCTGTGCAGCAACAGATTCGGAGCTTCTGTCTCTGACTTTACTTTATCTACAAGGTGTTTTAACTGTAGGTAGGAGTGTCTAGTATAGTGACTAGTACAGTGTTTAAAAACTCCAGCAGCACTGCTGTATCTGATCTGCTCATACCAGCACAACGCTCACTAACACCTCATATACCACCACCATGCTCATCAGTGCTGAGAATATAGACTTGTGGTGGTCACGTAGGGTCCTGACCATTGAAGAACAGGGGGGGAAAGAGTAATTCTAAAAATTTTAAAGTTTAGTTAAGCTTGAAAAATTCTTAACCCTCTCATGCATGAATTATAATAAACTCAGTCAGGATTTTTTTTCTAAGTGTTTTTATACATCCTTAGGGATGTAAAACAAGGTTTGAAAAAAATATATATTCTATCTTTATTCGATAAAGAAATATTTATCTGTCCACTCAAGTGTACTTCATGCATTTTTTGTTGTAAAAAAAACACAAATGTAATTCAGTTATACAGTTGTAATATGGTATTCTGTTGGAATAGTGGAACTGAGGAGGATATTGTGACACAAGAAAATGTCTCTGAACCGTAGAACCTTATAGAATCTTGATTGTGACTGGTATTATCATACTGTATTCTTGTCAAGTCTCTGAACTGTTAAGTGAGCATATTCTCTTATAGTATTTTATAGCATGTATCATATTTCCTGTCAAATCATGCTTGTTGCTAATTTCTGAGACTATTTTCTATGATGGTTGCCAAAGCAGACAGGGCACAAAGCTACAAGACACTGCATGCAGATGTACTTGGTTCTTCGTGTGCTGGCATTTTATACTTTCTTGAGCTGGGGCCAGTGGTTTCCAGGGGCATACTGGATATTGGGGTGCCCTTAGTTTCATCAGCCTCATCTCCTTCATCTCCGTTCCTCAGCCTCAACTCCCTCAGTAACATTTCCAGACTCACCTTCACTATCACTGCTTGACCCTACTTCTCTGCTTGCAACTGTCTGTACTGGCAGACATTCCTCAATTAAAGAAGTTGATTTACAGCCAAAACATTAAACAATATGAATTATTTTAAAAACAACACTGGAAGTAATTGACATTGCATTAAAGTTGAAAAATAGCTAATGATGCATGATGTACAATTAAGTGGACAGATGATTAATCTACAATTCCCTCAAATATAAAATCAAAATTTCGAAAATCTTTACATAATATGTCACCTTAGATGTTACTTGATGTAATTATATATTTTTTACCTGCAGTGATATAATTTTATAAAAGGTAGAAACAAAAATAGCCAAGGTGTTTGGTGGTTTTCTCTGTCTGTCGGCCATCTTGATTTCATTGACTTCTTTTTCCCATTACAATGACCAACCAATGGGATTTTTTTGTATAGGATGATGCAATAGCTTCCACTACAGTGGACTATATGCAGCAGTGCCCAAAATTGCAAGCATATTTAAAGAAAAAACTATTTTAAACAGCTGTACACTGTAGTGACCTCTATGCATGAAAGGGTTAATAATGGATAATGAGTGAAGAAACAAGGAGGTATTGTGGTGGGTGTGGGTGAGTGTGGTTCTTCATGAATTACAGTGTCTTTATGCCATCTGGTTGTGTTTGAGAAAACACAGATATCCTAGTTCTCCTCTATATTTTGCCCATAAACATGCTTGTGTTTGGCCCTGATCACTCTGTATCAACAGGTAGCCTGGACAGCTACTAACCCACCCTTTCCAGTGAGTATTGTGGTCGTCCAGCCATGGTTGGCTGTGCCACCTCACTGGGAACTGAATTCGGGTTTAGGTGTTTATGTGGATCAGTTTGCCCAGAGATAAATTAAAAAATGCTCAGTGTTGCCAGGTCAGGCAAACTCCCAACTGGCCAGCTTGCCACAATGATGAAGTGAGGGACACTGCCATCATTCTGTCCCAGTTGGCCTCTCTAGCGTGCCTGACTGTGGACAGCATGTGCGAGATGTATCTAAGCCCAGTTAAGAGGTACTTTTCCACCAGGGCCATCTTTTGACTGAATGTATTTTACTGTATTACCTAGGGTATGATACACTCATTGACAATTGGGCAGTTTCCCAGACAGGGATTAAGCCTAGTCTTGGACTACACAGTATTCTGAACAGAGATGCTCCATCGAAAGGAACTAGGCTTAATCTCTGTCTGAGAAATTGACCCTATACATGTGAATATAATCATAATATAGTCAGTGTAAATTATAATAATAGTAAACTAGTAAAAGTACACATTAACTCCTGAACATGCATTGTTCCATGTAAGAGCTATAGGTGTTTACATTCTAAAAAGGACACTTGGAGAAACTACCTGTTCACACTCTACTCCCCTTAATAATTCCAGATCAGTAACAGGAATCAAACAAAATTCAAGTTTGAAAATAGACATAAAACTAAAAGGTTTTCCTGATTTGTATTCAGGAAAATATTGTTTTTAAAATAAAGTTTAAGAAAGAGCCAATTTTATGATTTTATTCATTATATTTTAACATTAGCAGATTTAGTTTAATAATATTATTTTGATTTTATATTAATAATTATGCTTTTCAGTAATGTTCCATATCCAACATGAAAGCTTTTTAGGTAATCCTTGAATAGAAATCCTCAAGATTTAGTGGTGTTATATTAGGCAGACAATTGACAAAACTCTATTTAAGGGTTAATGAAGAAAAACTATCCAATTATAGGGTGATTCTAGCCTGGATAACATACTTTTGGACCTGGAGGTACACAGGTTCCATATGGTATATTGCAGCACATTTGCCCACAGATGTTGAAGCTGTGCAGCTGTTGATCCTGCATACTTGTAGGTTGCCAAAGATGTTGTCCCAAATCTGGTGAACAAGCAGTCCAAGAAAGTTTTGCAGTCTTGTGAAGACATTTCTAGGAAACCGAGTTGTCGAGTTAATTGGCGGAACCTGATCCCAAGCAGATCCCAAGCAGAACCTGGATTTAATTACTGGACGTTATAAGACTATCCGATTCTGGTCCATACACTGTAAACCCATAATTTTTTTTAACTCTGTTTTACATAAAATTGGATGTTTCTAAACATTAATCAACTATTTTGAGTTAGTTGGACATTTGTGGGCACATATACTGTATATTCAAACTGAGATCTGAGTTGAACCAACTTATAATAACGGAGTTTAGTATGTTGCCGTTGGCAGCTTCTTTTTCACTGGCTTCTGTCACAATCTATTTGCATACTGCGTGTGTCCAACAGTTTCTGACACTCACCATCAGTGTGTAGTGATTCACCCTGAGCTACCTTAGAAATAAATCAACTTCCCCTTCAATCTTTTTTTAAGGCAACCAGTTTCCTCAAATACAGAGTAGCAGTCATTCACTCATTCTTGGCACCACTGCAAACCAAGGCAATGGTGGCTAGCTGATGGGTGGATTAGATTGTGGTAAATTTGTCAATTTGTGAAATGACCATCCTGCTTTTCTCAGTCCATTGATAATCCCCCCTCTTAATTCTCAATTCTGTCAAGTAGAAGAGAAATGTAAATGCATGCTGCTTTGTGAAAATCATACGATCTTGTCCATTCTGTTGTTTTTATAGAATAATGTATTAACCATCTTTAAAGCACAGCCATTGTTGCCTGCATAGAAAAGCAATGCCAGGTCTTGAGCAGAAACACATGAGCCTGAGGTCAGCAGCCCAATATCTATGGCTAAGCCCCCAGTATTCTGGCATTGGGCATCTGACACTATTGGGAGGAGTTGGAGTAATTTCTGTAACTATAAAATAATTGTCCGATTGACCATTCAAACATTTGTGAATAAATTCAGTTAAAGGCAGAAGGCTTCGACAAGGGTAGAAACTAATACTGCAGCAAACAGGGACAAACTCCATACTAATGTCCTTGATATACGCAGGAATGCCGGATAAACAGGTTCCTTTTAGCATTTTTGCAAAGACCATTACGTTTACAGTATTTGTAATAAAGCAAGCAAACCAATCAATTGCCTAGGAACCTGAGTTGACCTGGGTTCCCCAGACAATGAGTGGTTATGAATTGAATGCAATACCTTTAAATTCTCTGACAGTCATTGCAAGAAAAGTACAACACTGTTATCAGAATCCCCATTAAGGATTGGGGATCCCCTCCTACTGGTTGCTGACAGCAGCCAGCCAGCCAGGTTCATCATTCCTGCAGCCGGCAAAATACGAACCTTCATGAAGCAGAGTTATTTATCAGGTAAAGCCAGGAAAGAAAGAAGAAAATGGAAGAAAAGAGAAAACAAGAGAGCAGTCAGTAATATATATTTTTTCTGGATAAATTAGGACTTTGTGCACAAATGTTGTAATTTTTGCAGCAGGTAGAATAGCAACTAAATATATAGGTAATGTTTATGTTAGCTAGTTTAGCTACCTGCCTGGCAGCCAGTGCGAGTAATGAACTAGAACAGCAGGTTTTTCTTCATTTTGCTTGGGGTCCAAAAATGCTTTGAAACGGCCCTCCAATGGAGTCAAAAGTCACAGAACAGAGGAGAAAATATTGTAACTTACATAACCCAGCAAGTATTGAGTGAGGGGGGTCTATCTTAGGCTATGTCTGGAACATGGCCGCCATCTTTCTGAAGTAAAAGGGTGTTGTGTGTTTTTTGACTCACCCTGTATAGCATTGTTATACTATAAATATACTTTTAATAGACAAGTTTTGCACAAATCTATCTATAGATGGTGTATGCAAAAAAACTTACCTGATTCCATAGAGGGTTTAAAGCAAGCTGATTGATTCATTTGTGCAGAGGTCTTGGACATTACCTCATTTCTTTTCATACTATTCTAAAATTCAGAAAGTATTTCCATGTGGGACTCATGATAAGTACATAAGTAGAACGTGGGCTAGGTGTGCTCCAGATGGGCATGTTCTCTGGGTGGATTTGTTGCTTGTCACTAGTTGATACTCCCAAACTTCCCAAATGGACCACATTGTTACAATCAAACTTAATGTGCAGTGTACAACCAAGATGGCACCCATGTTTAACCCCTCCTGGTCCTATCACTGACACTGATGGATGAACCTAATTGATTCCCAGTTGGCTGACCCATACAGGCTACATATAGAAATGTTAAAAATGCTGTAAAATGACTATAGAAGCCTGTATCCCATGAGGAAGACTGCAAGTGCTGTAGCTAAGTGAATATACTAACTAATTTCTTCCCTGTTTTAAAATAATGTTAACAGTTTTTCAAGGAAATTGTTAAGTTAAACTAAATTGTGCTCTTGGTAAAACTAGAGCATCAGCCCAAAAGTTAGCCTTTAATATTGCCTCAGCAGCAGGAGCCTGCTACCCTTTATATGCTAGACCTTTCCTGTTGCTGCGATGTACCTGATCCATCAGACCTTTCAAGATTACTCTTTAATTAGTACCAAATTTTCTGCCCTCCACAGTAATTGCTGTTTAATTTCCCTGTTTTCCAAGAATCGTGATAGTACATAAACACTCTCCTCGGGTAATGGTGGCCTATCTGCGAGGTGGTGTCCTCCCTCTCTCACTCTTTCTTTTTTAATCACTCCTTCTCTTCCTGTGTTGCTTCTGTGGCTCGCAGAGAGTAATTTAAATGCAAATGCATATTTCTATTCTCATGCCTATCCTGTCTGATTGCTGAGATCAGAACCTGTTTGATTGGCCCTCAGTATCATTTTTATGCGACACTATTTGTGTCCATCTCTATATCAGCAAGTGATTTTCTGTCCATGCAGCGAATTTCAATCAACAATCCATCTTCAGCCTTTTCACTGATCATACAGTCCCATTGCTACAGGTGTAGAGCTCCAAGCCTAGCATCACCTAGTCATGCAGTCTGACTGTATAACATTAGTGAAAGGGTGGGGGATTCTAAAGAGCTCAGTGAATTCAAGCATGGAACTCTAATAGGATATTCCACCATTAACTGTAAGTGATATTAATAAAAAGTGGAAGCATTAAGGAACCACGGTGATGCAGCCACTATGTAAAGTCAGACTATGTAAAGTTACAGACTCTATAACCACTGCCTCTGCAAAAAACTGGGAGCTTCATGCCGTTGGATGGAGTGGTGCATGACACACCACCACTGGACTCTGGTACAGTGGAAACATGTCCTGTGGAGTAAACGATCAGACTTCCCTATTTGATTTCTGATGGACTAGTTTGGGTTTATGTGTAACCTACCTGACTGCATTGTGGCAACTGTAAAGTTTGGTGAAGGAGGGATAATGCTATGGCTTGTTTTTTGTATTTTAAGGGTTGGCTAAACCCCTTTAGTGTCAGTAAAATCTTAATGCTTTTGCAAACCAAGAAATTTTGGATGGTTAAGACAGTATGCTTCCAACTTTATGGTCTAAGTTCGGGGAAGGCCCTGAAAGGCATGGTTGAGGGGGTGGTTTCGTGTGAAAGTTTAAACTTTACAGACTTTTAACCTGTGTCCTAATCTTTATTTTTTTATATAAATTTATTTCTAATTTTTCCCATTTTCTCCCCAATTTACACGGCCAAATACCCAACCCACTCATTAGGACTCCCCCTATCACTAGTAATGCCCCAACATACCAGGAGGGTGAAGACTAACACATGCTTCCTCCGATACATGTGAAGCCAGCCACCGCTTCTTTTCGGCTCCGGTACACCAGTTCACAGACACCCTGTGCTGCAGACATCACCCTAGGAGTGATGTGGGAAAAGAGCGCCATCTACCCACCCGGAGGGAGCAGGGCCAATTGTGCTCCCTCTGAGCGCCGGCAGCTTGATGGCAAAGCTGCATGAGCGGGGGTTCGAACCTGCGACCACCTGCTCATAGTGGCAGCGCTTTAGACCGCATGACCACACCTTTGGGGTAAAATTGAAATGGAGATTGCTAGCCAGGTCCTCTTGTCCATACTGGATGAATTGGCAACACGCTCCAAAAAGGGGGAAAATACTAAATAATTTAGTATAATATTACAATGCTTATGGATTAAGAATGAGACCCTATACAGTAAAATCCCATGTAGGTGTAATGTATGTACGTTTCTATACAGCTCTGGAAAAAAATAAGAGACAACTTCAGTTCCTGAATCAGTTTCTCAGATTTTTCTATTTATAGGTAAAAGTTTGAGTAAAATAAACATTATTGTTTTATTCTATAAACTACGGACAATATTTCTCCCAAATTCCAAATAAAAAAATGTATTTATTTATTTATTTGCAGAAAATGAGAAATGACTGAAATGACAAAAAAAGATACAGAGCTTTTAGATCTTAAATAATGCAAAGAAACTAGTTCATATTAATAAAGCTTTAAGAGTTCAGAAATCAACATTTGGTGGAATAACCCTGGTTTTCATGCATCTTGGCATCATGTTCTCCTCCACCAGTCTTACACACTGCTTTTGAATAACTTTGTGCTACTCACTCCTGGTGCAAAACTTCAAGCAGTTCAGTTTGGTTTGATGGCTTGTGATCATCTATCTTCCTCTTGATTTTATTTCAGAGGTTTTCAATTTGGTATAATCAAAGAATCTCTTCATTTTTAAGTGGTCTCTTATTTTTTTCCCAGAGCTGTATTTATATATTTATCTGTTTATGGCATTGTATACAGTATGTAGATGTAAACAGATCAGTCAAGCAGAGTGTATGGTCTAATCTTAACATTTAATGAACTCGATGCTCTTGTGGGAAAATCAGTTTGAAGTGTTATCATGTGTCGTACATGTACACTCACTTTTATAGCTGCATAATCAAATCTAAACATCATTACTGGACGGCAAGAGCCATTAAAGTAGTGTGGTGCTGACGGAAAAAGACTAATGGACCGGATACAACAACTGCAGGCTATCTTCAAATATGCATTGTGGAATGTGAACTTAAAAATGGTACAGTAATGAGGAATCGATGATGAATCCTTTCCCCTGTATCTCTCTCTCTCTCTCTCTTTCCCTCTCTTCTCTTTCCTCTCTCTCTTTTTCTCTCTCTCCCCAAACATATTCAAGGCCCCTGTGAATATTTAATGGGCTCTAAATGAGCAGATTGGTCACATCTGTCTGGCATGCTATGTTTTATAGGCTAGTCATTATGAGCCCTGTCTTTTTCCTCTCTGTCTGTGCGCAGTAGGGAGTGGTATGAGGCGGTGATGATGGCTCTGGACATGGAGAGGACAGTGTCTAAGCTCATGTTCGACTTCCAGAGGAACTCAACCTCAGACGACGACTCTGGCTGCGCTCTGGAGGAATATGCGTGGGTGCCCCCGGGCCTCAAACCAGAACAGGTAAGACGTCTTCCATACAAACACAAACACACAACATACAACATACACAGATATATAGGCCTATATAGATATTTATATACACAGGTGGGTTCATAAATATCTGGACAGGGACAGTTTTTGAAAATTTGTGGAAATTTAAGCTTACTGTAGATAAACAGAAGTGATTTACTCACCCACATAAATGGGGCAGAAATCTGTGTAGATTAACTCTTTTTTTTTTTTTAAGAATTAAAGTTTTGGTTACTTTGCCAAGCGGCAAGAATTGGCATTACTTGGAAGTACAAGGGTCCCCTATTTTCGGCCACCTTCAGCTTAAAATACCCTATATTCACTGGAAAATACATACACTTAAGCTTTTATTTGAATAATAACAAATCTTAACCTGATATTGGTGGCTGATAATGTGTGTAATAATGCGTATTTTCTAATCGCTGGGCTTATTAATTGTGTGGGCCGCGTCTTTGCCTGCACCGCCTGTTGGAGACATGGTGTTTCTCCAGTGTGTCTATGGGATCCAGCAGCTCCCAGGGGTGTATAATGACATTGCATTTGTCCTGTGCAGGCATCCATACTCTGATTACATGAGGAAAACATGGCAACACCCTTCTTCATTTAGAATTAGGCTCTGTAAGTAGTATACAACATTACAACATACAAAATAAAAAATAGAAAATAGCCGTTGCTTTATAAAAATGTGGTGCACGCTCCAAATAGTTTTTACTTACAAATTTAATTTTTTTTTTTAATGTTTGTCTAAGCAGGAGGGTGTCTCGATTGGCAGAGAGGAAATGGAAACTGTGCAATAGGTGGAACTGGCCGAAAATAGGCGACCACACAGTACATCAACAAATTGTATCTAATGCAGTAAAAAAGAAAAGATAGGTGGAAGTAGATCCCAGTAACAATTAGCAACTGAAAGCAGCTGGAAAAGCATTTTGATTTAGACAAAATTTTGTCAAATGAGATCCTGATATATATATATCCCAGTCCAAAAACAGCTTTGCCAGGTCATTCAAAGAATCCTCCACTGGGTTTTGGAATAGAATGGATACTTTAAAATAAAATAAAATAAATCAAAGTTTAAGGTAAGACGACATCCAAACATAGAGGCTTCAAAGTTCTGACTAATGCAAGACAATAAGACTAAACTTCCTCTGTCTAAAACTCAGATTATCATATTTTAGCTTCCCCCACTCTAAACTCCAGTCTGTTCTACCCAAATCCTCGAGGTTGACTTGACCTAAGATGATGACTGGTCTCAACTTGTTCGATTAGCCTGTTCTAATCTCAAAACAGACTCTATATGTTTCTGCCCATTGCTAAATTGCATATGTGTGAAATATATTTCACACATATCTCAGATAATTTCACACAATACTGATTAAATGTTCAGTTTTTGTACCAACATAAATAGGAGAACAGGTCTTGAAGCCTATCTCAATCATGGTTGCATACTGTATAAATCACTTAAAAGAATTAACCTGAGATAAAAAATATAAACCTGGATATTGATCATGCTAAATATTAATTAAGATCAAATACTGATTATTTGATCTTAATCAAAATTTAACACAATACACAAATAGACAAAACTCAAAAGCAAAGGCTGACATGGGTTGTAATGATGGGGTCTAATTTTAAAGCTAGAGCTGGTAAAAATATTAAATCTCAGTATTTAAAGGCATTTTTACAATCCTCTGTTTGATTAATAAAGCATATTCTCAATACCATGTAAGCCCCACACAAGCATGTTGGCTGGGCTGTGATGTCAGTGGGTTAAAGACTAGTTTTCTTCTTCTTTTTCTAGTTTGTTTTTCTTTGCAGTGACTTCCTCTGCAGCTGTTCAGTTGCTGCTTGTTTATCTCCATTAAGTTAAAGTCATGCTTTGCTGGCATCAGTCCAGATGACTGACTTCAAGGCAATTTAGGATTCCATTCCATTCGTTGCCTTCAAATGTTTTTGCTGTATGTTTTAAAGGATCTGAGTGCCAACCTTTTAGTTTTATAGCACTTTCTCTAACCATTGTTTGGTAGTGTAGGGTCATTGTCTTGCTGCAAAACCCACATTCTTTTAAGATTCAGCTCACAGACCACAGACTGGTATAATTCAGAATCCCTTGTTCCATCAATGACAGCAAGCCATCCTGGCCTGAAAGCCGCAAAACAGGCTCAAATCATGATACAACCACCACCGTGTTTAACAGATAGGATATGTTTTTTTTTATTCTGGAATGGAGTGTTTTTCCTTTCTCCAAACATAAGACTTCAGATTTAAAATAAAAAAGATATATTTTAGCCTCTTCTGTTCACAACATATTGTTCAAATTAAACTCTGGTTTGTCCATATGATCTTTAGGTTATAATCTGCCATGCAGGCCACTGTTGTTTAGCGTTCTCTCAATTGTGGACATTAAAATGATTCCAATGTGCGAAAATAAGTTTGTAAACAAAGAAGTACTTAGAAGTTTTGCTGCATGACCCACATTCGTTTAAGATTCAGCCTACAGGCAGATATCCTGACATAATCTGGATTAAATCAAAAGTCATTAATCAATTAATGGTGGCAAGCCACCAGATGCAGCAATACAGTCCCCAACCATGATACTACTACCGCCACCATGTTTCACAGATAGGATAAAGTTTGCTTTGTTTATTTACAAACATTTATAAACATAATACTTCCCATTTAAACTAAAGTTATTTTTTTATATTATACATTCAAACAGCATTTTTCTAGTACTTTATGTGTTTATGTGATCTTTAGCAAACTAAATATATATATATATATATATATATATATATATATATATATATATATATATATATATATATACCTAATTGTACTTAAACCATATCGAGAAATGTCAAAGCATACTGTAAATATACTAACAGTTTAATAATATAACAGATTTATGTACTTACCAAAATCATATAAAAAGTACAATAATATTATGCTTTCATCAAATGTTTGAAAGTAAACTTTGATCATCACTTTTTAAAAAGTACAATATAGTGTATTTAAAAAAAATAAACTACTATGAAGTACACTTTTACTTTAATGTAATTAAATATACTTCTAAAATACTAATTTCCAAATATACTTTTGTACATTTTTAGCAAAGTGTGTTAAAAACAGCTGTTACTGTAGTTCACTTAAAGTGCAATGTATCAACTTTTTAGAAAGTAAATTAAATAACTACTGCTCATTAGAAACTTTTAAAGTAAATTTGTAACACGCTAAAAATTGTAGTACAGTATATGAAAATATATTTTTATACCCAGTTAGGCATACTAGAAGTGTGCTACTTACAAAAGACAGGAACATAAAGCATATTTGTACTCTAATGTAAATATATTTAACATCAATTCTTAGTACATTTGTAATATACCTGGTGTTTAATAGTGATACACTTGTAATACATATTAAATGTATTATAATTTTACTGCAAGTATATTTAATATATGAAGTTACATACATGAAGTAGTATGTTTAAATGTTACTTAAGAATATTAAAAATAGTTCCATTTTAGTACAGTTAAGTACACTTAGCACAATTTAAGTAAGACTTTTGTACTATTTTTATACTGTAATTAAAGTATACATAAGTACAAAAAAGTTGTTTCATTTTATCACTCTTTAAATAAACTGATTAATAATGTGGCTACAAGAACACTTTAAAGCACTGTAACATAATAATGCTTAGTATACTATATTTTTTCACAAGCAGTGTCTTTCTCCTTGCAACCATGCCATGCACATCATTGTTGTTTAGTGTTCTCCTGATGGTGAACCCATGCACATTAACATCAGTCAATGTAAGATAGGCCTTCAGTTGCTTAGAAGTTACCCTGGTGAAATTTGTGGCCTCATCGAATATCACACACCTTGAACTTGCAAAGAAGTTTTCAGCCTAAAGAGCATCAATAACTCTTACTCTAAGCTCCTTAGAAATCTCTTGCTATGTTTATGCTGTGACACACTTCCAGAAACATGTGTTGTGAAGATCAGACTGTCTTTTTTCAGATAGATCCTTGTTCTTTACATAAAATTTTACTTCACTCATTCAAAATTGAGTGTTCATCCTATTGACTAAAAAGAAAAAAAAAACTTACTCTAATTTCACCTTTAAAATACCTGCTATTCCTAGAGGTTCACATACTTTTACTGCTTACAGATATGTAATATTGGATCAATTTACTTAGCAGGTCTAATATTTGTTTGATGTGATGTGAATATACTCTTCTATTTGTGCCTAAGAATGTTTTTTTAAGCCTGTATTCTTACGCATGCACACAGGTCACAGCCTGAGTAAAGAACAGCTTGTTCTTTTTCATTCCCAGCTGAGATAAAAGATATGTGTCCCTAAAAGACCTCTGTGGGGACAGATAATAAGATTTTATAATAAATGAGACAATATTTAAATAATAAAAAAATAATACTAGTGGTAAACATGTAATCTGGAAATGAAAGAGATCAAAATGAAATTTTGTGTGTGTGTGTTTGTGTGTGTAAAAGAGACCCTTGGAGACGGCAATGGTTAAACATGGCTGATTAGCTGCAGAGCATTTCATGGTTGGGCAGATGGAATGGGAACATCTTGTGTTAAAGAATGACCCCACACCACTGATCACACACACACACACACACACTCAGACTCATCACAAAAATGCATGTTTCTTACAAATGTGGCCTTATTCATGAGAGAAATTGTTAATATTATAAACAGTATATGTTTTTTTGCCAGGAAACATTAAAGAAGCAAACACAAATTTAATGCTATGCTTATATACAAATTATACTTTTCAAATAATGGCTGCAGAAATAGAGAGAGATCTCACATGAGAAGCATCATTGGCTTTCCATCTTCCAAAGGATGCTATAAATAATGTGTTTGTAAATGAGATACGAGCGTAAATCTCACACAGGTTCACAAACAAAACATCCATGTTATTTACATGAAAAGTTCCTTTCATTAAAGATAAAAGCTTAGCCCAATTAGAAATCTTTATTTTCTAATGTATGAAGGAAGAACCTGCTCTCAGAGATTAGATTACAGACACGATTGAACAAAAAAGGTAATTACATGCAGGATCCTATTCAGAAGCTTCATGAGAGACAAAAGCAGCAGAGTAGGAGGATCTTTCCAGCTACACAATTCACTTCTACACAAGAGAAACTGCAAACAAAAGAAGGAAAAAAAACACAAAATTACAGTAGGTAGATAATTCCGTTAGGAGTGCTTTTATCAGATACGGAGCAGAGTTTTTTTGAGCCTGACCAATTACATTTTTTAAAAATCAATTCAGAATGTAATTTTTTTATTCAGTGTCAAGCAGTGACAAAAAGGAAAAAAACATGAACATTTAAAGAAATTACAAAAAAATCCTTTAAATTCAGCTTACAATAAAATACAGTCATCACCAAATAAACTGTTGCACCCAGAAGAAAGTTTCAGTTCAGTTCTATTCACTCACAACTTACACAATTTAATTATGTAACTCTGACGAAACACTTCATGATGAGTTCACATATTGCTATTCCATGACTTTTGGCATGTCAATGTAGTTTAAAAAGAAAAACATATACACACAGTAGGCTTTCTGTTATGTTATATTTTTCAATCAGTAATGTGGTAGTGTTTAATTGTCTATGTCTTTATGTCTAATACATTTTATGTCTTGCTTTAACTAGAATGTTATTCTTTTCTGAAATTGTATTTTGTACATTGACTATGAACAGATGACACTTTAGCCTTTAGATAGATCAAGCCTTTAGATGGACAGGGTCAAACACGGTTAATCCAGCAAAGAGAAGGCTTAGACTAAAAAGTAGTGTTTAGGATACACAAGGATCAGAGGAAAGTAAATAAATTAATAGAAAGGGAAAGTATACAAAACTGCAAAAAGAAAAGTATTGCACGTTATTATTGCACTTTGTTTAATATTATTACACTTAGTCCACATGTTGCACGTTACCCTCAGATGGGAGGAGAGCTGCTCACACCAATAATGCACTAGAACAGCCATACTAATATCAAATAAACCATGGCATCACATGGCATTGTAGTGGAGTCTTGTGTAACCAGAGCTAATCTGCATTATTGGCACCATCAACCGTAGCCAGGAGTCCAAGGGAGCATAATTGGCCTCGCTTGCTCTCTGTGGGTAGATCGGCCCTTCCCCTCCCCCTCCCATCACTCAGCGCAGTGCTAGCCAGTGCAGCGTCTGTTGGCTGACATAACAGAATTGGCACATAGTAAAGAATTGTTTTTTTTTTCTTTTGTAAGTGAATTCAGCTGTTCAGTGACGTTTCATCAACAGCCGGCTTCATCTTCCCAGTGCTGGATGCATCATGTAGTAGAGGGAGACCAAAGGAGTGGATTCAATAATTGCTGGAATTGATAATGTTTGGTATTCCAAAGTGAGTGTCCACAATAATGACATTGTGTGGAGTACAGAAGGGATTCTAGGGTCAGAGTTTTAGTAGGGGGTTGAGCACCCAACAATACTAGTCTAGCACCTAGATTACTGGTAGGGATCTATATTTTCATTATTAAACTTTTGTTAGCGATTTAAACATTTTAGCCTATCAGAGACAAACCTCTGTTTAAAAATCCAACAAAAACTTTATGCTTTCACCTTTAGGGCCCCCCTAAAACCTCCCTCAACCGGCCAACTTACACATAAATTACTAATTACATAAAAAAATACATATTCTCTGTCTCTCTCGTTCTATGAGCTTAATGCACATTAACAGCCCAAAAATACAACAGCTACAAACGACAAAATCAATGCTTAATTTTCCTACAAGTACAGCTGGCCAACACATAGCACTCACTTGTATGCCTATAAGACACCAGGTCAGCCAAAACATTAAGTACACACAAAAACTCACCAGTCAGACGACCTATCATTGTGAATTAGTTTCACATTGAAGGGCAGCCTTTAAAAAGGCTTTTTAATATAATATGATACAATATTTGTCTCATTTACCGTTGCAATTCCATTATAGTTCGCTAACTATTAAACTAATCCAGCATAAGCTCCGTTTTACACTAAGCAACGCATAGAGCGCTGAGAAGGGGTTAGACAGTATGGCCCCGTCCCCGTAGTGAAAATCATGATTCTGATTGGTTAGATTGTCCTGCAACTTTACTAATATACTTATTACTACACCCTTCTCAAAATCAGAAGAAGGGTCCCCCAGCAGACACAAGGTGGCAGAAGCTATTTTAAAAAGCTTTGATTGGTTAAAACCGCTGTCAGTCAGATAAGAGTCCTGTAGCAACTGAAAAACACAGATTAATGCTTTGAATTACTTACTGTTGTTTATTTTAGTTAATTTATAAAATATATGCTTATAGTTTACAATAACTCTTATATATATTTCCTGATTAAATATTATCTAATGATTTAAATGCACCTATTGTCACCCCTTCTCTGAAGGGTTAGAAGGGCCTCACTGCACACCACTGATTAATATCATAATAGCTTATTGTTGAATATCAGTATTAGATAGAAATGTGTAAGTTGAACAGTTATTAGCACAGATAAACAAAAGATGAAAAAACAAAATCAGATGAGTGTGACTCAGTACAACTGTGGATTAGAACTTGGAGATCTGCACTGAAATGAGAACCTGCAGTTTGGTGGCTCTCAGGCAAATGAAACTTTAGGCCTTGGCTGTGGTCGAAAATGAATTAAAGTGAAAGGAAGGAACACGCGATTAAAAAAGTAAAAAAAAGTGTGGGTCATTGTAGCTGTGGATGAGAACTTGGGGCCTTGGACTGAATGAGTGCGTGCAGTTTGGTGGCTGTGGGGCAAATTAAACTCTAGATTTTGGGATAGGATTAAACAGGTAGAGTAAGAAACAAAACAAGTGTGGAAAACAACAACGTTAAATTATTAATGTTTTTGGAAACATGAAATAGCATATGATCCAAAACGGTGTACATCAGACGAGCAGGAGTACAGTAGACATTTTCACCATATTCATTCTTAATGGGGAAAAAAAATGATGTTATTTAGTTTATATAAAAAGCATGTGTTCATTTAAAAGCTGTATATAAGCACGGATCACACAGTGGAGGGGTGTTGATTAGTGATCTCAAGCTTCAAACTCAGATTCAATCTGAATCGAGTCATTTGAATCTCAGTGTTTTGATACACTGATTCAAAGTCTGTGTCTAAACAGAAAAATCCACATGACTGTCCCAAAACAGCTTTCATAACTTCACACAGTTTCAAAACGTTTCAAATCTACTTGAGGGTTTAGGTTCGCACCAAATAAAGTGCAAGCAGCTCAGAATGTTTTGTCCCCTAATGTGAAAATCTGATCTCTGCTCTCAGAACTGCAACAACATTGACACACTTTAAAAGTGATTCAAAATATTGTAACAGGTTTTTTATGGAGGAAAAAAAATCACACATGTTGCATTGCTTTATTGTTTATTTCTCATAATTTGTCAAACCTTTAGCATTTGTGAAGGACCTGGAAGGATCTCAAAAAAGACCTGGATCTGCTGTTAGTGTTAGTGCTGTTAATCATTTTGAACTTAAAGCATAAAAGTGCCTGATTCTTATTGTCCAGCAGGTTCAGTCGTTGTGGTGGATGATGATTCAAACGCCTTACAGGATCATTTTTTTTTCCGAATCAATTGATTCATTTGACTTAGCTCACTAAAGCCCCACTTTTGCCATCACTATTGGAAACAAAATCTAACTATAAAACTAAATAGAAAATAATAATTGTAATACCAAAAACACAGCATGACCCATAACAAAGGAATACATGGGGAGTTAGTAGAGCTGAGCAAACAAGGAAAAGTATGGATAATATTTAAGCTATCTCAATTACCGCATTTTTGCGCTATAAGGCGCACCGGATTATAATATTATATTATAATATTAATTATATATGATATATAATATTATATTAATAAACAACTATTTTCTGGTCTATTTTCATACATAAGGACTGGATTATAAGTCGCATTTTAAGAGAAACTATAAGGAACTTCTAATTTAGCAGGTCATGCCGCTGGGTGGTGGTGGGGGGTAGCTAACTAAGTTAAGTAAAGCTAAGCTAAGCAAACAAAACTGTAATAAAAAAGACTTTCTTTTAAAGTCAAACTAGTGCTGAATGTTAATCTACACAGATTTCTCTCCTGACAACTGTTTATTTTGGGGAGTAAAGCGATTCCGTTTATTTACAGTAAGCTTAGAGTCCCAAATTTCTCCAGCACTAAGACTGGAGCATTAGCATTAGGGGGCTAACAGTTAGCGGTTGCTAATGCTACCTGACAGTGCTACACTGAGGAATCCTGAGTGTTCCAGTGAGCCAGGGTGATATTAGGTTCATCCTACGTAGCTTGTTTTAACACTTTAAACACACAGACTATAGTCCGATATACTCGCCTCTGAATGGAAAATGAGCTAGCGCTGTATTTAGCGCCTAATGCTAAAACTGCTCCTGCAGTGATAGCCAGGGTTAGCAGCAGGCTACAGGCTGATAATACTCACCTCTAAACGGGGAAATAGAGGCTAATGCTAATGCTATTCCAGCCTCGATACAGAAGAACTATACTGAAACTCCTGTATAAAGATGTACTTAAGCAGAGTGGCTTTAATGCTCCTTACAACTTGACGAGTAGAATTCATACATAAGACACACTTATAAGGTTCATTGACGATTTGGGAGAAAATTAAAGGATTTTAAGTGCAGTTTATAGTGTAAAAAGATGGTACTTTGTACAGTGTTACAATGAGAAAATATTTAGAGTACCAGTCAAAGATTTGGATACATCTCCCATCTCATTCAGTGTGTTTCTTTCTTTTTATGATTTTTACATTATAAACTTGAAGACTATATTAAAACTATACAGGAACATAGGCTGAATTATTTAGTAAACAGTAAAAATATTCAACAAACCAGAAAATGTTTCACATTTATCTTTGAGGACAGATCTGCACACTCTTGGTATTTTAATCTCAGTGTCTTCATGAGGTAGATTCCCCTGGAATAGTTTTCTCAGCATCTTGAAGGAGTTTCTGAAGGTGCTGAACAATAGTGAAGCTCCAGCTCATCCCAAATCACCTCAAATCACCATCTTAGTTCATCAGGTTTAGAACAGGGGATTAATATGGAGGAATAACACTTTTTTACAGTTTACTACATAATTCCATATGTGTCCCTTTAAATAAGAAAGTATGTCTTTCAGAACTTTTGACTGGTAGTGAATATGGAATCGTATTAAGCAGAGGATCAATAATCTACAGTGAGCACATGTTGGAATCAGTCCTCCTGACTCTCTTCACCGTACTGCTTCCATTGGAAATTCATTTTATAGAATCCACCAGAGGTTAGAGGAGTTCTAAAGTCCACCGACACGGTATAACTAAATGATGATTGCTCAAGGTCGGCGGCTCCAAGAAGGATTTGCAGAATTAGACATCCCTGACAGACTGTGTAATACCACTTAGAATATCAATGAGTGAAAGTGACAGTAGGTAATACCTCTGAGCTCTGGAAGAGAAAAGAAGGGATGACACTGCAAACACGCTACTTCCAAGCACTGCTGGTCTAAATACGACTCACGAAAGGTTGAGATAAAACAGTCAGCAACAATAGAGAGCTTCATTTATACACTCTATACTGGGTCAGGTTTTCTTTCACCATGAATTACTGAGATTGTATTGAATCCCAGCTTGCTTTGATAGTGGCCTTCAAACTGTCTGAACTGCTGGATCTGGTGTTTCTCATCTTCCTCCTGACAATATCCCACAGGTTCTTTATAGGGGGTTCAGGTCGGAGAATAGGCTAAAACAGTAATATCATGGCCAGCAAACCCTTTGGTAGTAATTTTGACACTGTGGGCAGTTACCTGCTGGAGGTCCTGCTGGAAAAGGAAATTGGCATCTCCGTAAAATCTCCAGGTTGATGGCTGCGTTGACCCTGGACTTGATGAAACACTGTGGAACAACATTGAACTACACTTCTCTCCCATGGCAAACTAACAGCGAGTAAAAATGCCACACTGGACTTCAGACACCTTAGATTCTCTGCCTTTTCAATCTTCATCCAGACTGTAGGCTTTAAACCTTAATTTCCAAATAAATGCAACATTACTAAATTTTAATTAAACAGAGCCCACAAGCACAATGTGCTAGACGTGATGACGTGTGCTGCCTTTTAAGATTCCTTATCGATTAAAATGCTGCCGAACGAGAGAGCTGCCTTTGAAGGCAATAACTACCTAGACAGAGAAAAAGGAAAAGGGGAGGAATGTAAACAAAAGCTCGCCAAAGAGGCTTTTTTTTTTGGTTTGTTTGTTTTATTATCGTTCAGTATAGTTCAAACAGCCTCACAGGCCAGATGTTTTCATGCTTACCGCTTGCTTTCCGCATGCATACATGCTTTCCGACACCTGGCTTAGAGAGTGGTTGATGATATTAAAACATGTCTCCACACTTGTTGTTTTAAAAATAACTTTTTACATGTCATTCTTTGCCCAAGGATGTATGAGGAGGTGTGTAATTTGATGTCCTCATAGGGCACGGATGTAAAAGCCTTCAATAAAAAAAAGCAGGCTACAGGAAATAGCACATTTTATTTCAGCTATTAAGGGCCAAATTGGGGGTCCATTAAAGGGCTCAGAGAGTGTTGCTATTTGTAGTTCCATATGGCCTTTTATACAGAAACAAATCAGGAATAAATTGTTGTCATCAGCAGAAAAGGTGTGTATAGACCTGAAGACTAATATCATTAATAAGGAAGATGAGTACTGGGCTCAGTATTGAGCTTTGTGAGACGACAATGATCATTTCTGAATGCTGAATGTTGATGAATGTTTTGTTGGTGAGTGTTTTTTGAGTTTTGGGGGAAAATGGAAAGCCATTTACAAAATTGTTTGTGCTGAAATGATAGAACACACACACACATTTCCATTCATTCCACACAATTACGCTAAAAAGTTATCATTGTTGAAAGCGAATAAGATTCATCCTTTGATGGCCAACAGGGGTCAAAAATGGCCCATCTGAGATTTCATTCACTCAGCCGTTTTTACACCTGTAGGTGATTCCTATGGTCTGGATAAGTTAATGAGTTTGTTTGTTTAAAGCATGATCAAGAATGTAAATATAGAGAGAAGATTCTGTGTTTCAGCACGTATATCTGCACAGTTTAAAGCTGTTTTAATACAGAACGCTGAAAATGCTGTGCTTTCAAACACAGTGTTTTCTATAGGACGTACAGTGCACATGTACAAATAGTAAACGGAGTTGCAAGGCTGCGAGTAGTAAACGCAGCACACACAGTGCGTGTAAACAGCATGGAGCAGAAGAGATAGTGTTTGTTTATAGCTGTGATAATTAGCCTTATATGGCTAATATATCAGTTTATACTGAGCCTTATCAGGAGTTTAGCTCAAACAAAAGGAGTATATTTGATAGATGAGTCGGACTGACACCAGATCATGTTGGATGTTCTCACCACAAGCGAACCGCTTTAGATTTCATTTGGGAACAGACCGAGATCACCTCCTCTAGCAGGTCCGGTTCTTTTGTTTTCCACCTGAGTGCGATTACTGTTTTCACACCTGCTCAATCAAAAAGGGTACAATCAATCAACCTTTATTTCCACTTGGTAATACATTGCGGGTAACCTTCATTTTCAATGCAGCCGAGCATTTACAAAATTAAAGGGACTGAAAAATAAACTTAAATAAGAAAAAAAAAACAAGCAAACAAAATAAGATTTAATTAAGAAGAAATAAAATAAATCAGAATTAAGGATATGCAGTTAGGCTAAAATGTAAAGCAAAACAATAAAGAGATCAATAATTCAAATAATAAAATATAAACACAATTAAAGAAATAACTAAAATAACACCAACATTATAAAATAAGGTAAATTATAGAACTTGAGTCGAAAAATAAAAAGGTAAAATGGTAAATATAAAACCAGTAATAAAACAAATTACAAGGCTGGAAGGTGAAACTGATTAATTGAGTTAAGGTAGCTGAATACTTTTGCAAGTCTGACACTTTTCAGATTTTTATTGAAAAAAATTAAAACTATGCATAATTATCATTAGGCTTCATACTGTAGTTAGAGTATGTGCTACTTTGTGTTGGTCTATCTCTTAACATATTTAATCAAATAAATGTTTGTTTAATTAAGTGGTTGTTAGGTCGTAAGGCAAAATGTGAAAAGTTTTGAGGAGTATGTTAATGACTTTTCTGACAGCCGTTTGCAGCAGATATACCTAAGGCTGATTAGATTACTCAGGAGTTTCAGTAATATTAGTTTAAAATTAATTGTTCTGGATTCTTTTTTTTATTTTTTAGGTGTTTCAAAGGAAAGGGGTATGAATACTTTTGCAAGCCACTCTAACTACTCTGCTAAATAGCTACGGACGTACTTAGAATGCCGTCTCTCCTCCAAGCTTCAGACGCAGAGCGTAGTTCAATACTCTCGCTGTCTTCTGTCCGTATCTCGCTTTGTCTTTCTCGTGTGCTTTTTGTCCCTGATTAAAAAGTGTCATCCGTAGAGAGATCGCTAATCAGCGGAGTCACATCGTTATCAGCTAATGTTTCAGACGGTCCAAACCAATTACCTCCCTCACCCAGTGAATATACCGGGCCTCGGTTGCCTGGATACAGCTAGTCCTCCTCCAACAGCCCACCGGTACAGAGCCGAGTTATGAGCTTCCATAGAAATGAAGCCAAAGACCAGGCCCTGATACAGTGTGTTTACAAACATACAAACACACACACACATTCAGCACATTCACAAACACCAGCAGGAAATGAGTCTTATCCAGAATCATCATCATCCTGACACTCGTTTAAAGCTGAGTCTCAGGGAGGAAATGTCTCAGAAGCTAAAGGTGCGTTAGATAACACAGATCACGGCTGCAAACAAGCAATTATACAAACATTATCCTTAAAGCTTCACAGAAATAACAGAACAAACAGAAAATAGAATAAAAAAAAAAACAAGCTACAGTGATTTGAAAAAGTTTTTATCGCCCTTGGACTTTTTGAACACATTTTGTCACCTTACAACCACAAACTGAATCTTCTAGGACCTGGCATGTCTAGACCACAACACTAAATTTTGCTCTACAAAGGCCTGGTGTCCTCTTATGAGGCCATTATACTGCCACGTAGTGGTGGCCGAAGTGTTTAACATGTTACAGTTCCCATTTTGTTCAGAAATTTAAATGAACAGTAAATACAGTAAATGTTTATGTTTCTTTTCTTTATTATGTTTTTTCTATTAAAGCAGCACTTTTATTGCCTGATAGTGCCTGAACACAGCAGCATTATACACAAGATTGTGCCCCTTTGAGCAATATCAATTTATATCAATATATATATATATATATATATATATATATATATATATTGATATATATTGATATATATTGATATTGCTCAAAGGGGCACAATCTTGTGTATAATGCTGCTGTGTTCAGGCACTAAATACATCTTTTACACATCATTACTAATCATGAATTCAATGTGTTCTATTGAAATATAGAACTACAGTCCTCATATGTGGACATAATTTTTCTCAAAAACTACATCATGTAAAAATTAAATTATTTGTTTTTACACTAATCAGGTGCCAATTAGCCTAAATAGCAAAGAGAAATAAAAAAATGCATGCCATGCAAGAGTTCAAATCTTAGGAGAGTGAATATATTTTTATATATATTTAGAGATTTTAAGTGATAAACCAACACAAAGTAGCAGATAATTGTGAAGTGGAACGAAAATGATACACATTTTTTTTTACATTTTAATCAAATAAAAATCTAAAAAGTGTAATGTGCAAAAGTATTCAGCACCCATTACTTTGAAACCCCTAAATCAAATCAATCAGTATGATCAATTCAGTACCTTAAAAAGTCCTAACTTAATTATTAAATAGAGTGCAGCTGTGTGTAATTTAGTCTCAGTGTAAATACACCTGTTCTGTGAAGGCCTCAGTTAAGTGTTTTTTTAGAGAACACTAGTGAATAACAAACAGCATCATTAAGACCAAGGAAGTTATGGAGAAGCAGAGATATGTTATACAAATATATACCAAGCTGTGAGCATCCCAATGAGCACTGTTCAATCCATCACCCAAAAATTAACCCGGAAAAGTATTCTACAACTGTCCCAACAAACCTACCAAGACATGGCCATAGTTCACCCAAATTCACAGACCAAGCAAGGAGAGCACTGGTCAAGCAAGCAGCCAAGATGCCCATGGTCACTCTGGAGGAGCTGCAGAAATCCACAGCTCAGGTGGGAGAATCTGTTTCAGACTGTCCAAACCAATTACCTCCCTCACCCAGTGAATATACCGGGCCTCGGTTGCCTGGATACAGCTAGTCCTCCTCCAACAGCCCACCGGTACAGAGCCGAGTTATGAGCTTCCATAGAAATGAAGCCAAAGACCAGGCCCTGATACAGTGTGTTTGCAAACACACAAACACACACACACATTCAGCACATTCACAAACACCAGCAGGAAATGAGTCTTATCCAGAATCATCATCATCCTGACACTCGTTTAAAGAGTCTCAGGGAGGAAATGTCTCAGAAGCTAAAGGTGCGTTAGATAACACAGATCACGGCTGAGTGGAACGATGAGAGAGAAAGATGCATGCACTCTCTTCTTCTATCTGCTATCTTATATCATTATGCTGCTTAATTGATCCTCACATTGATCCTTTATAACGTATGTGATAAGGAAGATGATACACACACACACACACACACACACTCTTGTCATTTCAGCTGGTGTATAATTGTCTTGTCAGTAAATGAGGTAGTATTAGTATTATTAGAGTTTATGCTTCAGGATGAGGAGTCTGCATGTATATAAATGTGTGTAAGAGAGGGTGCTGCATTTGAATCTTGCCTCATCCTCTATTCATGCACTGCAGCTTTAATGTACAATCAATTCCTGCTGAGATAACAGTGATTTTCTCGCCCCCTCCCTCTGACGGCTATAGAAATTGCTCTGGCCTTTTCACAGAGCAAATGCTCAGACACGTGCCTACACTGTCTGCCTTCAGCTCGCACTATCATTTTTAATATCCAGCCTACCGAGTGCTCGACAGTGCCTTCTTTATATCCACCTCTGGTTTACAGTATCTGAGCACATCGACTGATTTGTGTTGGTTGTCTAAGGTAAATGATCTCAAACGATGATCTCAAACAAATGATCTCTTTCAAGAATTTCCCCTCGGGGATCAATAAAGTATCTATCTATCTATCTATCTATCTATCTATCTATCTATCTATCTATCTATCTATCTATCTATCTACTGTATCTATCTATCTATCTATCAACTATCTTTGATAGTTTTTACTAATTCTTATAGCATCATCAGCATCCTAAAAAATGTGCAGCTAAATGCATGAGAATATGCTATTTAGGATGCTGACATATTGCTAGCATCATAGGCAATGTGGTAAAAATATTTAAAAAGATATTTAAGGATATTTTTTTACATTTTACAATATCATCTATTTTCTTGTCTATTTTCATACAATAAGGCACACTGGATTATAATGTGCATTATGCGACACTAGTAAGGAACAGGGGTGTCTCTATGTTTTTCTTTTAATTCAGCAGGTCTCTCTGCTGTGGCGCCTAAATAAACAAAACTGTTATTCTTAAAAAAAAAACTTTTTTTTTAAGTCAATTTACACAGTACTTCAGTTAATTTACAGTAAGTTTAGATTTCCAGATTTTCACTAAGCAGCATTAGCTGCTAACCACAGTGCTAGCAGGATGTAAATGCCACCTGACAGCACTAAACTGAGGAACCCTGAGTGTTCCGGTAGGCCAGGGAGATATTAGCCAGGCCAATAATACCTGTAAACGACACTTAGCGCGATTAGCAGCTAATGCTAATAATGCTTCAGCAGTGCTAGCCAGGGTTAGCAGCAGGCTACAGTCCGATATACTCACCTCTGAACGGCAAAGGACCTAAGGCTTAGCATAGTTAGCAGTTAATGCTAATACTGCGCTGGTGTTTTTTGGGACAATTAAAGGATTTTAAGTGCACCTTATAGTGTATATATATGACTTGCATCAGCATGCGAACACAAATGGTTGAATCATGTTGGTGTTAAATTATCATAAACATCGTAAGTCTCATACAAATCTGTCAGAATCCTTAACAAAGTGAACATGACCTGAGCCATATGATATTTTGACTTTTTTTTTGCAATATTTCCATGATAAACAACATTTGCAATATTTTGAGACATAAAAAATGTATCAGTATCTGAACACAAATAACTGATTCATTTTGGCTGTCTAATTACCTCAAATTATCTTAGACTATTCTATCAGCATCCTAAAAAAGTGACTGTAAAAAGACCAAACATTGATGGAAGCAAGGTGGGCAATATGATGCAAATATTGTATCACAATATTTAAAGACATTTTTATGATGCGCAATACTTATTGTGATATTTTTAGACCTAGACAAAATGCATCAGTAGTGCAAATGGCTGATTCATGTTGTTGTTAAACTATCTAAAATTATATCATGCAAATCTGCCTTAGTTTAATAAAAAGTGACTTTGTAAATGGAACAATCATTGGTGGGAATATTGTAAAAAAAATATTATTTAATGATATGTAAAGACATTTTCAAAACCTTCCATACAGTATTTATCACAATATTTTGATTTGCATCAGCATCAGCATCTGAACACAAATAGCTGATTCATCTTGGTGGTAAATTATCTCAAATGATCTCAAACAAATCTGGTAGCATCTTGAACAAAGTGACTGTAAAAAGGACTATATTATGGGCGATATTATACAAATATTGTATCATAATATTTAAAATATTTTAATGAAACACAATATTTCACCTAGACTAAATGCATCCGTACCTCAGCACAAATGGTGAATTCCTGTGAGTGTTAAATTATCTCTGTGTTAATTATCTAATTTAAATCTGCCAGAATTCTAAAAAAAATGACTTTAAAGTGACCACACATTGGTGAAAGTAATCCTGGGCCATGTGGTGAAGTATATTGCATCAAGATATTTGAAGTAGGGCTGTCATCATTAACATGTTAACACATGCATTTAATCTGGAAACTTCAATATGTTTTTTATTCAAATTAATCACGTGACAAAATTGACTGAGTTTGGTGACGCTTTAAATAGTGACCCATGTAATTATGAGTATAATCATCATGTAATGTAATTCCTGCTACATATTCAGTACAGAGTTGCCGTTTTATTCCCTAATGCCATTTTTCTAATCTCTCTGTCTAGCCTGATCTGCATGCAGCTATGAGGATTTTAGCACAGTGAATGAATGTGATAATCATCTGATAATCAGCTGATGAGTAGCATCCTGAATTGATTTTAATTAAAAAAAGTGTAAAATCAGAATTTACCCATGGTGGTGTATAAGTGACTGGCTATATCTGAATACACGTAAAACTGTTGAGATTATTTTTTTGCTGAAACATTGCTTAAAGTCCATGTTTTATAGCTCAAGACTTATTTTCAGTGATCTATTGGTGAGCCGTCAACCGTGCACCATGCAGCTTGATTTAGGGCATGTCTGTGTGTCTTTGCTATTGTAACAACAGAAAAAAGTACATCTTGCGCAGCTCAAAACGTCCAAAAGGCATGTACTAATTCTCTTAATTAATCATGACTGTGTTTGTTTTGGGCGTAACATGAAATAAACCGATCATTGTGTCACTTGCTTAAGAGCCAGGTGCGCTCTGACTTTGGCAGATTGCTATTTCAGCAGCGCAGTGCTTGCGCTCTTCTCAAAAGAGGAAACTGTCCTGCTCATTAGAACTGTAAAGGTGCGCCAGCAGCTTTTTTTATGGGAACATTTATGCTATTTTATTTAGTATTCAGTTTATTGTTGATGTATATGTTGGGTCTGTGTGCTGCAGTATATCCACACTGTAAAACCTAACTGCATTTCTTACTGAACTACTTAAGTTAACATAACTTAAATCAGGGGTGTCCAAACTTTTTTTGTTGGGGGCCAGAAGAAGAAATATATTTGAAGTCACGGGCCACAGACTCTGTAATAAAACAAATAATGAAATATACCTCTTTAAATAATACTTTTTTCCTGATTATTTTCATTTACACACCATTTTAATTGACTTACTCTCTTTATCTTTGACAGTGTTGTGTAAACTAAGATTTTTCAAATTGTTGTTTAATTTCATGATGTCTCTTAATATTAATTGGCACAACTATTTTATACATCCAAATGGAGATCTTTTGAGTTGAATCATCTTATAATAAATGAGTTTAGACTGTTGCTATTAACAGCTTCTTTTCCATCGGCTTCTGGCAAAATCTATTTGCATACTGTGTTTGTCCCCAGTCCCGACAAGGATTAGTACAAGTCACTTGATTTACTCAATTTTACATAACAATAATTACTTACACTCATTTAAAAAAATATTTATGCTCAAATTGTTTGAGTTATTAAACTTAAATGGTTTAAGGCAATCCGTTTCCTCAAATAGTTTGAGTTTATTTAACTTGTCAAGTTTTAGAATGCTCATGTTAGTTTTACAAGTGGGGGGTATACACTCGCTGCGCATGCAAGGCGCACCTGCGTCGCTATGATAGGTATGGACGTCTGACTGTTGACTGTTGTCAAGGTTTAAATTAATCAGTGGAGCACCTGTGTTTTTCACCACTAAGATAGCAATATGCCAGAAATGTACCTGAACACACCACATTTCCAGAACACCACACCCACAGTAAAGATTTATTCATGAACTCTGATGCTAGGTGTGAAAGTACACTGTTGAAAGGACCCCTACACTCCTACAGTAAATCATCTGTAGCAAACATTTTTAGACCCTTTTCTTCTAAACTCTACAATCTGCAAATTTGTTTCTTGACCCAAACTTAGTCCCAAATCTTCCCACAAAAAAGAGGGAAAAGAGAAGCTCCAAATTACACTGATTCGTTCTCTCTGAGGGCGTGACAGCTTGATTGCACGTTTCTGGTATAATGACTCTGAGGCATTCTGAACAAGGACAAGGTTGAAGCGGCTGTAGACAGCTGTAAAGACAGAGAAACAGAAAGAGAGGGAAAATGTAGAACGAAGAGCAGTGTGATGCATCATCAACATGTCCTTGGATTTGTGCTTCACATTCTGTTTTTTTTTTGTTTGAGTGAAATGTGACTGCTGAGACACATGGAGAACCTTGTCAAGAAAAAGCGAGCAGCTATTTTGCTGATGTGAACAGAAAATCACAGCGGTTGCATAAAATGGTCTGAGTCAAAAATGAGAGGCTGTATAAACTCTTATTCTTAGTCTTATTTTCCACCAAGACAAACTACATTTTAACCCTTGTGTGCTGTTCATATTTTTGTTACTTTTTTACTTTGTTACTTGTATTTAATTCAGCAAAATTAAGCAATTTTACATTAAAATGCTTTACACATGCTTGCTTTACCTAAACTGCAAGCAATATAAACAGCTTACATGGTTAATATTTGCCCTTTACCTTTCTTATGTTACATTTCTTTCAAAAAGTGCTACTCTTTTTTTATTAGTTTTTTTTTTTATAAAATGTAAAAGAAAATGAATTAAGCTCAAGATATGAGTAGAAATATTGTTTAGTTTCAAATTTACAAATGAAGCAATGTTTATTAGCCCTTGGCCAAACATACTGTATGTAATATAAATGTGTAGGGGGGGAGGGGGGTGTACAGTGTGTGTTTATTGAAAATGTGTTTTGATATATGTTTTTCACAAAAAATGAGCCAATGCCAATGAATAAAAAATATATTTTTTAGTATCATTTGATGAAAAATGACACCACACAAGGGTTAAGCAGAAAGTTATATTTAATACTGAAAAAAGTGTTGTTTGAAATTGAGAAAGATGACAAAGACTGTAGGACCTGTTTTAAAGATTTTCCAATAATCTGAAGAACAGTTCACCTAGACAAAGAACCGTTTAAGCCTCCAAATGGTTTATTGACCTGTTTTGTTTTTATAGAGTATCAGGTTTAAACTGGAGGCATTCAATAGGATTTAACAGCTCTGGAACAAAATGAACCCACCTTCTGCTGTGGATACATAAAGATGGGTAAAAGAGAAAAATGTTCTCTGGAATGAGAATCTTTCAGTTTATTTATTGTCTTTCTCAAACTTAAGGCTATTTACAACAGAAACAGAAAAAATAACAATCACAGCAGACATAAATACACTTCCACAGCAGGCAAAGGAAAGAAAATCCTCAAAATGTGGTGTGAACTTCTCAGCTGGTCCAGATTGACTGTGATCTTTATGAGAAGCCTAAGAGTCTCAGAGCCATACAGATTCATGCAATGACAAACTGTCATAGGCAACAGTTTATTTGTTTGTATCGTACACCCCCGTACACCATTAAAATATTCCTAGAGTCCAGGAACAGCACAGGTCCGTGTCCTCTACTGAGACGCACAAAGCGCTGTGTTGCTAAGATGCCAACGCGCCAAAGTCAGAGCACACCTGACTCTTAAAGGGAATGGCAAGTGACACACTGATTGGTTTATTTCATGTTACACATAAAACAGTACCACTTTAAAATAAGACTACCTTTATAAAAGGTTTATAAATGATTTACTATTAGTTTATTAATGGTTACTAATTAGGTTGTAAATGCCTTAAAAATCATTAATAATCAGTTATAACATACGTAGAAAGGGCAACAATGACCTGTTGTTTGACAAATAGTGAACCCATAGCCATCTATATTGTTGCCCTTTCTACTCTTTCATGTGTTATAACTGATTATTAATAATGTTTAAGGCATTTACAACCTAATTAGTAACCATTAATAAACTAATTGTAAACCATTTATAAACCTTTTATGAAGGTAATCTTATTTTAAAGTGGTACCCATAAAACACACCCTTTTTTAATGCAGCCAATTGTTACATGCCTTTTGTGCGTTTCAAGTCGTGCAAGGTGTACTTTGTGCGCCCATACCAAAGACACACCAACTCCAATAAACAACACCTAAATCCATCAGCACTTTCTGCAATTGATCAATGTGCTATAGATCACTAAAATAGGGTCTTTTGCTAAGTGCGGACCACGCCTAAAGAAGTAGAGAAAGAAGAAAAAGGGGAGGGAACTGCGTGCTTGACGAAGCGTGCAGTTATACCCCCCCCCCCCCTTTTTTATTTAATAAGAAGTGAAAGAGTAGAAAAAGGGGGTTGTTGGGGACGTGGTGGGTTGCGAACTTTCGTCACGAGAGGTAGTTAGTTAGGGCAGGTATTTATAGGACGGTTGATTGATACGGGGTGGAGTTAGAACGAAGAGTTCGGCGTGGTCCTTCTCCCAAACTTTTGTTATTACATAACATCATTTAAACTTAATTTGTATTATGAATGTATTGCCTGTTAAAAAAAACTTGTACAAAAAGCTTTTATGCTTTTTTTTAATTTTTTTTTTTTTAAATTATGTCTGTCTGTGTGTGTGTGTGTGTGTGTGTGTGTGTGTGTGTGTGTGTGTGTGTGGCAGGTTCACCAGTATTACAGCTTCCTGCCAGAGGATAAGGTGCCCTACGTCAACAGCATCGGCGAGAAGCATCGCATCAAACAGCTCCTGAACCAGCTGCCCCCTCACGACAACGAGGTCGGTGGTGTTTTTTCTTATTTGTGTCACTTTGTCTTGGTTAGTGTCACACCTGAGGACATCCATATACATCCATATAAAACAACACTGACAAAATATCCATAGTGAAACAACTGTAAGACCCTCAGCAGCACTTCAGGGGCTTCCTCTCCCAGATGTTCTGCACAAATCTGGATAGGTAATGATAAATGTACAGAGCGTGTGTGAGGAGCGCTAACTCCTGAATGGATCAGGCTTACACTCGGTCTCAAAGCACTTAAGAGATTCACGTATTCAGGCTGGGATTCGCTTACATCTCTTACAGAAACTATTGCTTCTATGTGTGTGTGTGTGTGTATATATATATATATATATATATAGCAGGTCTCTGAGGGGTTTGGGGGTTCAGGGCCTGTCTGTAGTAGAGTAATAGTGGTGTGATTTTTCCTATTTGCAGTTAAAAATTGAACAGTAGGGTGATGACGTTTTTGTAAAGTGTGCTAACAGGTTACACAGTCTCTGGGGTGTCGTGCGTCTGTTTGGGATATTAGAACATGCATAAATGATACACGCTATAGAAACACTGTGCTAAAAAGCGATCAGATAATGATATATACACTATTTCTGAGGCTGGTAACTCTGATGAACGTATCCTGTGTAACAGAGGAAAATCTTGTTCTTCCTTTCCTGGATCCTGCCCTGATGAGAGCCAGTTTCATCAGTTTTACATTTCTGATGCTCTCGTTTGCGAGTGCACTTAAGGATACGCTGAAAGTTTTCAAAATTCTTCTTTTCAGACTGACTGACCTTCATTTATTCTTTACTTAGTTAGTAGTTCTTGCCATAATATGGAATATAGAACATTACTCAAATGGAGCTATTCACTGTATACCAACTCTACCTCTTCACTACTTCACAACTGATGCTCTCAAACACATTAAGAGGTAAGAAATGAAAGTAATTACCTCCTCCCAGGGCACAGATGTTAACTGAAAGCCATTTCAGGTGATGTAGAGAGGATGTGCAAAGCTGTCATCTAAACAAGAGTGCTACTTGCTACTTTGAAGAATATAAAACATAAAATATAATAGCAGTTTAATTGATAACTCACTTAAATTACATTACTGAGAATAATGATGTAGATGATGTGGATGATAATGATGATGATGTGGATGATAATGATGATGATGATGTGGATGATGATGAGGATGATGATGATGAGGATGATGATGATGTGGATGATGATAATGATGATGATGATGATTATGTGGATAATGATCAGTGTTGGGAGTAACGGCGTTAAAACTAACGGCGTTACTAACGCAGTTATTTTTTTCAGTAACGAGTAATCTAACTAATTACTCCGACTGTAACTATAACACCATTACTGGTTAACCCCTCCTCTTTCCGGTGAACTTGAGCTTCTGCCCGCTGTGCCTTGGCGTGGTGAAGTGTGGCACAATTGTGACGATTTGCTGCTCTAATCAATTCAGTGATTGCAGTGGACAGGCCAAGTTCCGATTTAAGGAAGTTAAGCTCTTTTTAGCTGCTCCGGTTTTTGTGGTGCTGCTGCTTTCTCTTTTAGAGCTTAGATTCTCTGCCAGAACCCGACCTGACCCAAAGACCGTCCCAAAATCGGGCTCCTATTTTTATTTTATATAAAGCTCTGGTGTGATAATCACAATGTTGCTAAGTAACCAATTATTATTGTTCACTAAAGCGAACAAGCAAATATTTCTCTCTCTCTCTCTCTCTTTCTCTCTCTCTTTCTCTCTCTCTCTCTCTCTCTTTCTCTCTTTCTCTCTCACGTTTATTAGATTGATCTCTCTGATGAGATGTGTGAAAACTAATAAAAACTAGCAAGCCCACCCTAAAAACAAATTAAAACTTACTGAATCAAACTATAATAAAATGAAAAATGTAATCACGTAGCTCTGGGGGCACGTGAACGCCTCCGCGTTTGACTTGCAGCACTGTGTGTAGCTGTTCTTAAAAATCATTTTAATTAAATAATAGTTTTATGCTATGTTTCAGTGTTAATTAACATAATTCTGATTATATTTCACTCATTCAATCAGCCCGAAAACAGACAGTTTATGGTTTGGGTTGGCTCGGGCTCATAATGAGTTCATGGTTCGGGCTTGGGCAGAACGTGCACGGGCTCCGGCTGGGTCGGATTTTTTGGGCCGATCTAAGCTCTATTCTCTTTTGGTGAAACTGTTATATTAATACCATTTTAACGGTCATTAGATTGTTGTTTTTGTCCATTATTTTGTTTTGTTTATATACATATTTCCTTTGAGTGTGGCTTGGTTTGTTTAACTCCATCCCCAGACGCGTTTTTTCCGTTTTTTTCAGTATTACATGTTTTAGTAATTTTCTTTGGTTCTGTGAAGAATTTTTTTATTTCGTTATTTTTTGTAATTCGTTAGATTATATTTTTGTCAACATTTTGGGTTTATTATCGTTTGGTATTTTTCTAATAATAATAGTAAATACATAATTAATTTCCTTTTTTTTGACAGGCGAATAATAAAAGTAACACGATAGTTACTTTTACTGGTAACTAGTTACTTTTATAGTGGAGTAACTCTGTTAGTAACTTAGTTACTTTTTTGGAGAAGTAACGAGTAACTATAACTAATTACTTTTTCAAAGTAACGTGCCCAACACTGATAATGATGATGTAGATGGTGATGTGGATGATGATGATGATGATGATGTAGATTATATGATGATGATGATGATGATGATGATGTAGATTATGTGGATAATGATGATGTGGATGTTAATGATGTGGATGATGAGGATGATAATGATGATGATGTGGATGATAATGATGTGGATGATGATGTGGATGATGTGGATGATAATGATGATGATGTGGATGATAATGATGTGGATGATAATGATGTGGATGATGATGTGGATGATGAGGATGATAATGATGATGATGTGGATGATAATGATGTGGATGATGAGGATGATAATGATGATGATGTGGATGATAATGATGATGATGTGGATGATAATGATGTGGATGATGAGGATGATAATGATGATGATGTGGATGATAATGATGTGGATGATAATGATGAGGATGATAATGATGATGATGTGGATGATAATGATGATGATGTGGATGATAATGATGTGGATGATGAGGATGATAATGATGATGATGTGGATGATAATGATGTGGATGATGATGTGGATGATGAGGATGATAATGATGATGATGTGGATGATAATGATGTGGATGATGAGGATGATAATGATGATGATGTGGATGATAATGATGTGGATGATGATGTGGATGATGATGATGATGATGATGTAGATTATATGATGATGATGTAGATTATAGGATGATGAAGATGATAATGATGATGATTATGTGGATAATGATGTTGTGGATGATGATGTGGATGATGATGTGGATAATGATGATGTGGATGATGATGATGATGATGATGATGATGTAGATTATAGGATGATGATGATAATGATGATGATGATAATGATGATGATGATGTGGATAATGATGATTATGTGGATAATGATGATGTGGATGATGATGTGGATGATGATGTGGATAATGATGTTGTGGATGATGATGTGGATGATGATGTGGATAATGATGATGTGGATGATGATGATGATGATTATGTAGATTATAGGATGATGATGATAATGATGATGATGATGATAATGATGATGATGATGTGGATAATGATGATTATGTGGATAATGATGATGTGGATGATGATGATATGGATGATGATATGGATGATAATGTGTATGATGATGATGATGATGATGATGATGTGTATGTCTGAAGGTGAGATATTGTAACTCTTTGGATGAAGAGGAGAAGAGGGAGCTGAAGATCTTCAGTAATCAGAGAAAGAGAGATAACCTGGGCAGAGGAACCGTCCGCCCTCTTCCTCTCACTATCACTGGAGCTGTTTGTGAACAGGTGTGAAATAATTCAGTAAAGAGAAACACTCTTTACACTCTTTAGTCTTTACAGCACTTGGAATTGACTTACTTGTTTTGCCTTTTTTAAATGAAAAAATATATAATGTTGCGACAAATAATTCATGATGGTGGGAAAAGATAGCATAATTCAAATAGCATTAGCCTGCCCATATTAGCATTTGCTTCCTATTATATTAGAATAGAATGTGAAGCTTTCTATTATTACCTAGAGGCTGAGAGTTCTGACTTTCAATTTTACTTTGATATTAAAATGCTGGTTGTTGTTGTATACCTCTCCTGATGGTGAATGTCATGTCAATATTTGGCTTTCAAGCTAAACAGCCTACCTAGCTACCACCACCATGTTTAAAAGTTGGTAAAGTGTCGAGATTAAATGCAGCATAATGCACCTTTATTCCTCCAATAAAAAATAAAAACAAAAACAACAATATACATTATTAACATAAAATCACTTAAAGCCCAAGATATCCATAACATTTATGCCCCTGATGAGTGTTTGTGTGTGTGAACACAACTGCCCTTAATCCAATAAATTGCAAGTAACAAAAATAATTTAGTAAATTACGTTTACTTTTGTTAAATTCAATAAAAAATAATTCAATATATTAATTTCATCAATATAATTAAATTCACTTTTTCAACCTTTGTGATTTTGATTGAATAAGAAAAATATATAAAAAAATTTTACAGAATGCTTTACTGCAGTTTTTCTTCTTCTTTAATAGTGAATATGCTTTAATTTGTTTGATGAATGTAATTTTGTTAAATGTAGCTGAATACATGATTTACAGTAGTCAATACGTAATACAGCAGAGCTGCTGCCAGTGAATTGATACCTTGTGCTGTGTGCAGTTTTATATATTGCTCTGTTTTTGTGTTTCTCAGTGTGGAGGGCAGATTAATGGTGGTGATATTGCGGTGTTCGCCTCCCGAGTGGGCCACGGACTGTGCTGGCATCCTCACTGCTTCGTCTGCTGTGTGTGCGCCGAGCTGCTGGTGGACCTCATCTATTTCAACCAGGACGGCAAGATCTACTGCGGCCGCCACCACGCTGAACGGCTCAAGCCACGCTGCTCAGCATGCGATGAGGTCTGTACCATAACTCCAGCTTTCTGCCACAGATACTGTAGTTCCCATGCTCAGAGAAAACCCCTGGAGATTCAGTTCATGGACAGACATCCTGAAATGTTCCTGTAAAATTCTCTGATATCATTCAGAATTCAATGTTTCATCAATGAAGGCAAAACAGGCCCAAACCATGATACTACCACCACCATGTTTCACAGATGGGATCAGGTTCCTATGCTGGAATACAATATTCTCCTTTCTCCAAACATAATTCTTTTCATTTATTTCGGTTTTCTGGCTTCTCCACATGATCTTTAGCAATATTCTTATTTATTTATATATATATATATATATATATATATATATATATATATATATATATATATATATATATATATATATATATATATATATATATCAGAGAGGCCTTCAGTTGCTTAGAAGTTATCCTGGGATCCTTTCTTACCTCATCAATTTGCCTGGTACTCTAAACATAGCCTAAATTGAACCAGGTTTAAGGCTTGTTCTGAAGATGTTCTTCTTCACCAAACTCTTCTTTAAGTATTCCTTCACTAATATTCAGGCTCTTATAGTAACTTGGGCTGCGTCCAGAAATTTGTGCTACTCCTCCTTCTTTCCTACTGCTAGAGAAGTAGGAGGTGGAGGAGGAGGAATGGAGAGAAGGAGCAGTAGTAATTAGGGAAATAGGATTACTGATATAAAATTATGTTAACTACTGATAAATGGGGCCAGTCACAACGCTCCCTTTCAGCTCTTCTTCAGCTCTGCTTCCGTTTATTTACAGAAAGCTTAGATTCCCAGATTTATCCAGAACTAAGGCTAACTAGCTAGCTGCCCCAAAACTACACTGAGGAAGCCTGAGAGTTCCAGTAAGCCAAGACGACATTAGCTAGTGGTTTGTCTCAGAGCTAGCACGGTTAGCGGGTAATGCTAATGCTGCTCCAGCAATGCTAGCTAGGTTTAGGAGAAGGCTACACACAGATAATACTCACTTCTGAACAGGGAAATATCTAGCTTGTTTAGCGCATAATGCAAATACTGCTCCAGCAGTGCTAGCCGGGGTTAGCAGCAGGGGGTTTCTACACATTCACAATACAATTCAAAAGACATATATCTTTGGTCTTCTTGGTATTTGGACAGATGACAAGATGGCACCACAAAATTAGTTTCTGGGTCACAAAAGAGAGGAGGAGGATCAGTAAGAGAAAAGAGTAACTTTTTGGGTTTCTTGGTTTCTTCAGCCAATCAATTGTTGATGCCACAAGCTGTCTGTCTATCAAGTAGAAAATTACTGTATTTTTTGCACTGTATAATGCTCTTAAAATCCGTTAATTTTCCCAAAAATCGTCAGTGCATCTTTTAATTCAGTGTGTCTTATGTATGAATTTTATCAGTCAGGTTGTAAGGAGCAGTAAAGCCACTCTGCTAAGGTGCAGTGTAATACAGGAGTTCCAGTAAAAATCCCCAGCACCGGGACTGGAATACCTTTAGCATTAGCTGCTAACTGCTATTTTTCTGTTCAGGGGTATTATCGGCCTGTAGCCTGCTCTAAACCCCAGCTAGCACTGTTGGAGTGGTTAGCCGCTAATGCTAATGCTCCAGCCTTAGTGCTGGAGAAATTCGGTAAAATAAATGAATGTGCTTTACTTACCCAAATAGCTTTCAGGAGAGAAATCTGTGTAGATTAACATCCAGCGCTTGTTTGACTTTAAAAGAAAGTCTTTTTTTATAGCAGTTTTGTTTACTTTACATAGCTTTACTTAACTTAACACATTTACTTAAAATGCGCTTTATAATCCAGTGCACCTTATGTATGCAAAATAGACCGGAAAATAGAGGTTTATTGATAGAGCATCTTGTAATATGGTGCATCTTATAATGCAATAAATTTGGTGCGTAAGTGAATATCAAATAACTACTCTTTCTTTTCTCTCTCTTCTTTCCTCCCACCACATGTAGATTATCTTTGCTGATGAGTGCACAGAGGCAGAAGGGAGGCACTGGCACATGAGGCATTTCTGCTGTTATGAATGCGCGGCACCACTAGGTGGTCAGCGCTACATCATGCGAGAGGGACGACCTCACTGCTGCAACTGTTTCGAGTCACTCTACGCAGAGTACTGCGACGCGTGTGGAGAACATATAGGTAAATGTTTATTACTGTTTATTATGTCGATTGTCTTATTCCAATATTAGGTTACCACTGCTCAAGCAGCAAACGGCATTGTGGGAAATATCTGGATGCCGTGAAAAGAGTCCATTCCATTGGACATTCCATTTGTTTTTGTGTTTATTGTCTTTTTATATTTCAGTTTTCTCTTGTAAATAATCGAACACGGTTGGTAATTCCAGTCTGATGTTGTTGTTGTTGTTATAGCGTGTCTCCATACAGCGCACCCCCTTGATAATTTATTGAACGATTTAGAATGTTGTTTTCTCTAGATAAGAAGCTGGAGTTCAGCTGCCGGTTGTCTGAAACACATCAATGTTATGCAGTGCAATAAATAGGCAGTGCTGGCAAGAGCATAACATTGTCAGAGCAGAATTTTAAACGATTGCTGCTAGCAAAGAAACTAAAGGCATTACTTGTCTGAATATACTAAGATATATTATGAGAGTTATGGTGTTCTGTAATGTTCTCAGAGTTTTCACATTGGCTAAACTTACTGTAAGTTCGCAAAGTTTGAGCCTGTGAATTCCTGAAGGAAATTCTAGAATGAGCTGCTATCATTCTGGTAATCACATGGTAATTGAATTTTTCCCACTAGATAAAACACTAAAAGAAGAAAAATTATGAATTGGATTAAGCTCCACATTAAAATTCATTGGCCAATAGGAATTATAGGGTCTGAATGAGGTGACTGATAATATTCAAGATCAAAAAGTAACATTCATAGCCCCAGAAATGTCCTTATCTTCACAAACCTTAGAGTGTTTCAATACACTGATCATTCAAAAATTAATAGCTGCACCCAGAAAGTTTGGTTTTATCTTGCGAGTGCTGAAAGTTTACTCTTTCAGAAAAGGTGTGTGCTATTTCTACAGGACAATGTTCATCCAGATACTGCTGGCATCTCAAGAGCTTGCCTTGCCTTGAAGTCACAGATCCTATGCCATGGCCAGCCACTTCACTAGAGCTATTTCTAATTAAAAATGTGTGAGATGCTATTGGATATGCTGTTAACCTTCCATCCCTACTGCAATATCTGTAGGAACTGCGTGGGATTAGTGGATTATTGCAGGACACTATTAAATTAGGAGCATCTGTATCTATGTTTCATGACACTACACATGCATTGAACACTTCTGTGTGTGTACTTTGACAGCACCCCTGGGAATAAGGGCATGTAGTCTGGAGGCTCAGAGAGACACAAAACCCAAATGGAAAAAATGCCCTCCACCGCATCCAAACAAACTCAAATAAACATAATCAATGCCCCTTTGGGGAACTAGTCGCTTTATTTTAGTGTCTCTTAAGTCCGTGTTGCGGCAGGGTCCCCATTCCATGACACACAGCCCTGGTTTGTCCCAGCTGGCCAGCGTTGGACTGGGACAGACCGGGGCAGCGCGCCATGGCATGGGGTGCCTCTATCCATGTGTATACAATATATAAAAAAGACATGCAGCAACTGACCTGTATCTCTACCCCCTGTTCAGGCATAGACCAAGGCCAAATGGCTTATGAGGGTCAACACTGGCATGCCACCGAAGAGTGTTTCTGCTGCGCTCGCTGCCGCCAGTCTCTGCTGGGTCGTCCCTTTCTGCCCAAGCAAGGCCTCATTTATTGTTCCCGCCTCTGCAGCCAGGGAGACGAGCCCGACCTGTCCGACTCCTCCGACTCCGCCTTTCAAAGCGCCCGCTCCCGCCAGTCACGCCGCAGTGCTCGAATTGGCAAGCAAGGGACCAAGAACAAGGCAGAAGGGGGGCGGCAGCAATCGACTGGCTCGGGATCAGCCACAGGTGAGCGGCATTCGACAGATGGGGACTCCCTCGCCGTACAGATGGACTTGCTGAGCGTGTCGAGCCCTGCTCCCAGCCGCACCCCTAACCGCACGCCAACGCGGACCCCGAGCAGGACCCCAAGTCGTTCTCCAAGCCTGAACCGCAAGCAGTCTGTCTGGATGAGCAGGGATGAACCGTATTCCTACGAGTCCAATAAAAGAGATCCGTCCCCTTCCCCGAATGCTCATCAGCTGCGGAGCCAGTGTAGCATCCGGACCCCTTATCCACCCTCTCCTAGTCAGCCAGCGAAGGTCGTGAGCCCTCCCGAGTCCTGGCACAAAGAACAACAAGGGAGCAACCCCAAAAAGCCTCCAGTTATGGCTGCTCTGAGGGGGCACTCTTTTAACGAGAACTGGATGCATCACGGTCAAGAACCTGAGTTCCATCCACCCAAACTCAAGACGCAGATGAGCTTCAACGAGGTATCAAGTCGGGGTGCAGCTTTTCTAGACAAGAGGAGTGTGAGCGTACAGGGCTTCCCTAGAGACATGCGCCCCCCACTTCTGAGGAGCAGGCACCACATTGGTCCCAGTTTTGGTGAACTGACACCTCTGGAGCAGACACCACGAGGATCTGCGGACTCGCTGGCCCTTTCCTACGCTACAGGTAACTTGAGCACACTCCTAATTTTTTATTTATAATTTTAATTAAAGCCTTGGTCATTGGCTTGGAGTATTTCCTTTCAGTTGTTTTCATGATCAAATCTTGTTTTTTTTTACAACTTTTTACAAGTTGCATAACATGAAGAGGGCATCTCTGCTTTGTACAGCTTCTGATCATTATGTTTCTATGCAGGAAATTCTTTGGATGGGACCACTAGGCGCCAGGAGCATCTTTCCCGCTTTTCAATGCCTGACTTAAGCAAGGACTCCGGGGTAAATGTATCTGAGAAGAGTGCCATGGGGACTCTAAACTCATCCATGCAGTTCCGCAGCACTGAATCCCTGTCATCAGTCCCAAGACCTCTTGCCGATCTGGGAATGCCTGTCAGACTAAGGTATCCTCCGCCGCTCTACTGGGACTCGCCTCGAGGGCTAAGCTTTGATGAGCAAGCCAAAGGGCGAATGGGCCTTGCGGGAAGCATGGGCAATGTTCACGTAGTGACACCGCGGCCGCGGCGAGCCAACACTCAAGACTCTCCGCGGCAGCAGAGGCCGAGGCAACACCACCATCGCAAGAGTCACAAGGGTCACAAAGGCCACCACCGCTCCAGACGCTCCCGCTCTGACAATGCTCTTCACCTGGCTGCTGAAAACCAGAACTACCCTAGTGACCCTGTGCAGAGGTTCCGCGACGACTTTCAGAGGCTGCCCTCGTCCAGGATGTCGCGTGATCCTTTTGGGGGAAATTACGCATACAGGCAGCAGTTTTTCAGGCCTTGTCCTCGGACCACCTCTGATCTTACCCTGCAGGACCCTGGGGGTCCGAGACAAGGGCAGTTCCTGGGCAGGTATGGAGAGCTGGCCGAAGACGAAGATCACTTTTGCTCCACCTGCTCCTCTTCGTCTGAGGCGTCCGACGACGAAGGATACTTCATGGGTGAACCCATCCCCCGGCCTGTGCAGGTGCGCTATCTCGACAACGAGGATTTGCGACAGCGTTATAGCCCCACTATGATGGGTGGTCACTCCCAGCTACACACACGTAAACGCCGGAAGAGTAAGAACTGCATCATCTCATAAGAAAGAAAAACTGTGTGTGTGGGAATGTTTGGGAATGTGTGTGTATGTGTGCGTCGGTCTGTCTGTTTGCGTACGTGTGTGTGTGTGTGTGTGTGTGTGTGCGTGTGTGTATCTGAGTGTGTGTGTGTACTTATACTAATAACTTCTAACTTCTGAATGGATTGTACACTTATTTACGCATGATCAAATTATAACCGAGAAAACTTGATCATGCCCTCTGGACCTTCTCTCCTCTGTTTACTGTGACAGAAGACTGCACAAAGATTTCATGTATGAACAATTACCTATTTGAATATTACATAGAGTATTGTATATTCGACAACACTTAAGTTCACTTGTAGAAACGTGCAATAAGAATGTGCAATGTACCTTCTGGTTCGGCTGGAAAACGAGTAGCGAGGCTCAGCGCGCGCCGGACTGTTCCGAGACGAGCGATACCGATACTGGTTGGTTATCATAACTGGCTTTCATTATTGTATTCTAATCTTTATTCAGAGTTGTCTTAAACTTAAGGTCATTTGTGTTACTGTAAATGTGAAGATGACTGAGAGAGTACCAGCTCAGCCACACGGCTTAGTGAAGACTGAGGGGACTTGGCTTTAAGTGCAAATCTTATCTACCCCGGCTTCAACGCAACATTCCCCTTCACTGTTCTCTCCTTAAACCTGTCTTTCTTCTCCTCTTTTAGCACACACACACACACACGTGAGACCCAGTTCATATAACCCTTATAAATAACACCATATGCTAGTTGCCATTGTTCTAATTGCTTGCACCCTGTCTTATTACTGACACTTTAAGATCACTTACATTCGCTTTTGGGCATAGCAATGTTTGGTATAGTCCTGTTTTAAATGCAATATACTTTCTTTTCCAAAGTCCTCATTTTAATAATGCTATCTTTCGATTCTATGTATGTACAGTGATTTTAAAAAGTACTATAAGTTATGGCTGTAGTATTGTAAATGTTCTGTAAATATAGTCGTAAATATTTCTATATTTTGTAACTTCAGATGCATTATTTGTATCATATTGTAGAGTGTAGAAACCCAAGCTGACTGCATGTATCCCCAGTTCATGTCTTGTATCTGAATTAAATAATATTTCAATGATCAATAAACAGTGGCCTTCGTTTCCTTTCACATCACTGAGCACTGAGTGAATTGTGGAGATCCAGAATCCACAGATCCAGAATCCGGGGTGAGTAGCATCTGTTCATTTCTACAAGCAGTGTAAGCGTAAATTAAAGAGTAATATAGAGAAAATTAATATATATTTGTATTTTCTTGGAGATAAACACATTCTAACTAACATAATAACATGTTAATAACAGGTTGTACTAATTTTCCCTTTTTTATTATATTATGATTTTATTTACAGAATGTAGCTGTGCTGGGTCAGTCCTTTAAACAGTTTAACATTTAGAATGGTTTAATTAAGAATTTTAAATTCCATATATCTAATTCTGACCTGATTTATAGAACAAAATGTTAGTAATAGGTATAAAATTGTTGTTGTGGTCTTTGTACTACATCAGGATTTTATCTGATTTAATATTCAGAAATAAGTCTGGACTCTTAATTATGGTTTAAAATGGTGATTAACATACATATTATTGCTTTAATTATTGAGATATTAGAATGCAAAGTCTGTAGCAGGTAAATAAATAAAAATTATTGGTTCCTCAAAATAACATGAAGAGGATATGAGGAGGCTTAACCATTAGAAGTATTAAATGCAGCGTTATTTCATTTCAAATTGCAAAACCCTCCATTTAACAACATTATAAATGTATTATCTCAGTGCATGCATGGACATGCCTCAGATAGCAGATGGTGGAAACTCATTTCTTACCCAGTTTAGTCCTGATTTACTACAGAGCTGTAATGTATCACCATGCAGAGTTCCATCACACCTGATCCACTTAAATCAAGAACTTTCGCAGCATCTGAAGCCAGGTGTGAAATATATTTAATCCCAGATCTGCAGGAATGCTAAATTAGGAACCCTTGCTTTTGACGTTCTAAAAACATTAAAGAATCATTAAGGATTATATTTTTTGTGGGAACTCATAACATAAGGCTGTATCATTATCTGATATATAGGAAACATGCAGCCTCAGCCAGTATTTTCTTATTTAAACTGTGCAGTAAGTCACAGAAATCTCTGCCCATCGCCATTCCCCCAGTCCAATTGCCAGGTATAGAACCAACAGCACTTAAACAGTATGCTGTCTCTATGGAAACAGTTGAGTTGGTTCTAGTAAAGACTCGAAGTGGGAGGTCAAGAAAAATCTCAGATAAGCGAAGGAAAGGGATGGTGAGAACAGTCATAGTGAACCCACAGACCACAGAGCAGCTCCAAAGACCTACAGCATCATCATCTTGCTGCAGATGGAGTCACTGTGCCTCGTTCTACTATTCAGCGCACTTTACACAAGGAGAGGCTGTATGGGAGAGTAATGCAGAAGAAGCCTTTTCTGAGCCACAAACAGAGTCGCTTCAGGTATGCTAAAGCTAAATCACATTTGAACAAGCTAGCTTCATTTTGGAATAAGGTGCTATGAACTGATGAATCTAAAATTGAGGTATTTGACGGGCAGTTATTTGTGCATGGAGGAAAAAGAACACAGCATTCCAAGACAAACACTTTACTGCTCCCCACAGTTAAATGTGGTGGAGGTTCATCATGCTGTAGGGCTGTGTGATCAATGCAGAAACTGGGAATCTTGTTAAGGTTGAGGATCGCATGGATTTCAGTCAATATCAGCAGATTCTTGAGAATAATGTTTAAGAATAAGTGAGAAAGTTGAAGTTAAAGCGCAGAGGCTGGATTCTTCAACAAGACAACGACCTTAAACACTAAAACACTCCTTAAAATCTACTAAACATTCATGCAGAGGAACAAGTACAACGTTCTGGAATGATCATCTCAGTACCCAGACCTGAATTTTATTGAAAATCTGTGGTGTGATTTAAAGAGGGCTGTTCATAATTAGAAACCATCAAACCTGACTGAACTGGAGATGTTTTGTAAAGAAAAATGGTCCAAAATACGTTTAACCAGAAGCCAGACTCTCATTGGAAGTTATAGGAAGAGTTTAGAGGCTGTTATTTCTGCAAAAGGAGGATCTAAGAAATATTGATGCATTTTTTTTTGTTGGGTGCCCAAATGTATGCACGTGCCTAATTTTGTTTAAAGAATTATTGCACACTTTCTTTAAATCCTATAAACTTTGTGACCCTTGTGACCCTTATAAATCCTATAAACTTAATTAACGTCTCAAATATCACTGTGTTCTTCTACTATATTATATATTTAACTGAAATTGCTGATCCGAACAACCAAAGATTTATAAAGGAAAATCATGAAAATTATTAGGGTCCCCAAACTTTTTCATACCACTATATATATATATTTACTGATTATCTACAGTAGTAGATAATGACAGGATCCTGCCCACAGAACACTGCCTACAGGATGCTGTTAGTGGACTATTCTCAGTACAGCAGTGACACTGAGATGTTTAAAAACCCCAGCAGCACTGCTGTATCTGATCCACTCACTGTACCAGTACAACACACAGTACAAAACTCCTCATAAACCACCACCACCATGCTAATCAGTGCTGGTATTGAAGAACAGGGGAAAAGGAGGAGGATAATAAAGTATGCATTATAATTAAAGAACTATAAAGTGCTCCTATATGCTCAGTGTAGCTGAAGAAATGGAAAATGAGTGTAGAAACAAGATGGTGGTCATAACGTTACGCTTGATTGGTGTAATTAAACTTCACAAGGCATCTTGCACTTGTCAGCTGTTAGCCAGACCATTATTTATTTAAGTGATGTGTGATTAAAATCCGCCCGTCATTTCCAGCTAATGCACTGTGATATAACCACAACTCTTCTGGAACACGGCTGCAGTCACTTTTTTTTTTTTTTCAGATTGATGTACAGTAATGATATCTCAACAAATCACCCAGAACTGAGTAACATTCAAATACACCACCCATCAAGAAATACAGCTTATGAAGTAAAAAAAATAAAACATGAATCTTGAGATCACTGAAGTGTCATCTATTTGGACAGCTCTTTTAAAAAAACAATAGCTGACATTTGTTAAAACTATTAAATCTATTATTAAAAACAATACCATTCTAATTTTTTTCTATTGTCTGTATTTCCTACATTGTAACTGAATAGTGAAGTGATTCAGACTATAAAGGAACACATACTGAATCATGTAGTAACTTAAAAGTGTTAAACAGACCAAAATACACTGTGAAACATTTAAATGGAACCAATGCTATTTCTTTCCTGGGGCGGTCCTGATGAGTGCCAGTTTACTCATTATAATGTTTTTGATGGTCTTTGTGGGGACTGCACTTGAGGATAATTTTAAAGCTCTTATACGTCTTCTGTTCTGTTTCATTTCTTTTAAGTATTTTTTCTTCACTTAGTTGAATATTTTTTGACATAATATGGATTATAGCATTATTCAAATAGGGATAATTACTGTTTACCAACTCTACCTCTTCACAACTTTACAACTGATGCTCTCAAACATATTAAGAAATTCAAGTATTTAACTCTTGACGAGTTTAGCACAGCTGTTAACTGAAAGCCTGAATTTCAGGTGACTCTACCTCATAAAGCTGACTGAGAAAATCCAGCAGAGATGTGCAAAGCTGTCTCTATCTAGGCAAGCGATGCTACTTTGAAGAATGTAAAATATAAAACAGATTCTGGTTGGTATAACACTTTTTTGTTTATTAAATAGTTCCATATGTTTTTCTTCGTAGTTTGGATGATTTTGTATCACACTGCGATGCAGAACATTTAAAACAAATATAAAAACACTGTACAAGATTGTGGTTAAGTGCTAAATTACATTTTTTAAATATAATTATATTATAATTGTATTTTGTGTATTTTGTGAAGATCCTCTCATTCTGTAATCTTGTGAATTTTGATCTTTTGATATCAGTGACATCAAAACCTTTTTGTCACTGATAAAGTTCTATTTCTAAGGGGCTAAAGAGACTTACTGCTGCACGTTCAGCAATTAATAATTATAATTCCACCTAATATTTAATCATATTTTCTTCACACTTATCTGAGGTAAAGCTTGAGCTGGCCATCTTGTCAGGGTAAAATATTATTATATTTAAAATAACTTCATAAAATCCAAGTAACTGTTCTTTTTTAATTGAAAAAGAATCAGGTCTTGCGACTCTAAATCAAATGAATCAATTGCAGCTCAGCATAACAGGCCAATAAAATGTGGGGTTGATGCTGCAGTTGGTCAGGTCTAGGTTCAGTAACAGTACGTGCTGAAACAATGAGTTCAGCTGACTACCTGAATATACTGAATATAGAGCAGGTTATTCCATCAATGCATTTTTTTCTTCTCTGATGACACGAGCATATTCCAAGATGATAATGTCAGGATTCATGGTGCTGGAATTGTGAAAGAGTTCAGGGTTCAGGGAGCATGAGATCATCATTTTCACACATGGATTGTTCACCAGACCTGTCCAGACATTAATAAGAACCTTTTTTAGTGAATGTGTGAATGTGTGCTGCAATCAAAGCTAAAAACGGTCCAACCAAATATTAGAGTGTGTGAACTTTTTTTTGGCCAGGCAGTGTAAAAATGTAAATTGATTTGATTTATTTATTTAAATAACAGGGTCAATACACACTAATCAGCATCCTTATTTCAAAATGTAAATGTGCCAGATTTAACCAGATGTCTAATTTTCATCTGCTACTCCTGGGCAGGTTCTAAATGTTCTAAAGAAAACTTTAGTCTTACACAACAGTGTAAAGTAGAAATAATTAATAAAAAACATGCAAGTTACATAAAATACAGCATAAATCAAAGTCATTAGATTTGATTAGATTTCTGCTTGCTCTATTTCATCTGAAATCTTAAATACAAATATGATATATAGCCAAAAGAATTAAAGGTTTTGGTGATTAAAAAGCAAAGTATTTTGATAATGACCCATTTAAAAAAAACATAACTAAGAAAAACAACGAAAGTAAAAGAACATGCAGCAGCTCACAGTAATCCAATCTGGGCTTAGAGTTGTTTTAAACTCTAGTTTAAAAAAAGTTTGAATGCAGAAGAATCTCACTGAAAAATTAAGAAACACGAATGAACGTACTGACTGGTCTTGTTTCCTCTGAATAAGTTGTTTCTTAAGTGCATTTCTTCCTCTGTTTTTAGCTACGTAGATGCTAATTTCCTGTCATTATCCTTCTTAAGTGCTCGGATCACACCGTGAGCCATTTTGGCATTTAAACCAACTTGGTAAAAAGCCTTGTTTGTTTTGCACCTGTTCATTGTTTTAATCCTCGGGGGGAAAGTGAAATAGCGAGCGGGTTTTATGAGTTTAATGGGTTGCAGGTTGTTGTCCTGCTCAAAAATATGCCTTTCTATTGCAGCTGTTCTACAGCCTAGTAAAAATGAAGCACCTGTGGTATTTGTAGATGACAGATACACTACCAGTCAAAAGTCTGGACACATCTCTTCTCATTCAGTATATTTCTCTGTTTTTATGTTTTTTTTTTTTACATAGTAAATTTAATATTTAAGACTATATTAAAGCTTTACAGGAACACATGCTGAATTTTTCTGTTAGAATATGTTTTATATTTTAGATTCTTCTAAGGAGCACATTTATCTTTGAGGACAGATCTGCACACTCTTGGCATTTTAATCTCAGTGTCTTCATGAGGGAGAGTCACCTGGAATAGTTTTTTTAGCTTTTTGAAGGAAGGAGTTCCTGGATGTGCTGAATAATAGCTGCTGCTTTTCCTTCTTCACGCTGTGAAGCTCCAGCTCATCCCAATAAAATCACCTCAAATCACCATCTCAGCTCATCAGGTTTAGATCAGGGGATTAATGTGGAGGACTAACCCTTTTTTTACAGTTTACTATGTAATTCCACATGTGTCTTTTAATTGTTTTCATACCTTGAATATTAATCCACAATGTAGAAAATAAATTAAATAAATAAATACAGAACAACAGTGAGAAGATGTGTCCAAACTTTTGACTGGTACTGTAATAAAAACGTATACTGCAGGCAGACGCGTGGAATATAAAAACAAGCCTGTAACCAACCACTAACTAACCACTGAGGTATTGTGGGCATTGATCATCCTGACCAGTCAACAATTAACACAAGGCTGTCTGGATAAACAGGTATTTTTCAAGCGTTAATTAAATGCTTATTAAAGTAATGCACTTCAATCCATCACCAACTTACACTTCATGGACAAAAGTATTGGGACACCTGCTTATTCGTTGTTTCTTACAAAATATCAAGGTTTTAAAAAAAGAGTATCTACTTTTGTTTTCTTTGGGTGGCACAACTGTCTAACTGCCTGATTGTCAGCACAGGTTCAGAATGCTTGAAATAGTAAAAGTCTTTACCAACATAAGCCGTGAAAATGTAATAATTGATGGGGTGGATCTTGCATAAGCACAAATAATGTTATCACTTCACAATTTTTTTATAATTGCTTTATTTCATATTTTTTTACACGTAACAGTAAACATAAACGTTTTTTTTTTCTTTATACACAATTTTACTTTAGAACACCATGTAATAGTTGTTTTTGTTTACTCTGTTTTAGGCTAAAAGCTTAAAAACAAGGGTATGAGGCAGTATATTTGTGAATCACATCAAGTAATAACTATGCTGTAGCTGCTAATAGCACATCATATTAATATGCATACATCTCCTCTTTCATTCATCACCAAGTCAGGAGTTTTCCAGCATGTTATTAATTGTAATTTCATAATGTTGAGTGCTGTATTAAACGGAAAACATTATTGAAACCCATATTTTGATGTAACAAAAATGTGCTAAATTCTTAAAAGACACCACTGTATTATAAATCATTACATCCTTAATATTTACAATGTGCTATTTCGTTATCCAGACTATTGAAGCATTTTGTTTATTCACCCTATTTTTTATTATATATTCCAACAACTGTCAACATTGTTATTTACTACTGCATCTCAAAAAATTCATATAACTGAAAAGTAACTTTATTTCAGTAATTCAGTTCCAGCTGATGATATGTCTCTCCAAACCATCACTGATCATCAGTAAATTTTACATTTTATTTGTAAAATAAGGAGATCAGAGTCTGGAGGAAGAGTGGAGAGACACACAGTCCAAGCTGCTTGAGGTCTAGTGTGAAGTTTCTACAATCAGTGATGGTTTGGAGAAACATGTCATCTGCTGGTGTTGATCCACTGTGTTTTATTATCAAGTCTAAAGTCAGTGCAGTTTTGTTTTCACACAAAATCTTACAGCACTTCATACTTCCCTCTGCTACTGACAACTTTTATAGAAATGCGGATTTCATTTTCCAGCAGGACTTGGCACACTGCCCACACTGCCAAAAGTTCCAATTGATCTTATATAATATTCTAATTGTCTGAGACACAGATTTTTGGGTTTTCATTGGCTGTGAGCCATAATCATCAACAATAAAAGAAAATAAACTCTTAAAATAGAACTCTTAAAACGTAATATATGAGTTTTACATTTTGAACTGAATTACTGAAAGTAATACAGTAACTTTTTAATGATATTCTAATTTTTTGAGATGCACTAGTATTTATATAAATCTTGCACTAATATCTACAATCTCAGAAGCGAAAGGAGAGAAAGATACAGCATTTGTAAAACATGAATTCTCATCCTCACGAGCTGCTTGTTTTTGTGCTGAAACACTTTTAGCTTTGCTAAAAAAACGCCACTGTTGGACGCATGGATAGTAGTCATGATCTGCACTAAAGCACTGAGATAAGTGATGTATTATTTCCAACAACACACCTTTTCCCTTCACATAAAAAGTGTCTGGACAGGTGCTTTCAACTTTACAACACCGCCCATCACGTTAGCTGATGTGACGATAACGTCGCTCCCCTTCTTCTACGACTATTTCCACCTCCAGTCTCTTTTATTTTACTCCAGTACGTTCAGCAGGAGAGGGACTGTCCTCAGGTCAGTCTGCGCAGGTCAGTGCGGCTGCGGGACGGGCAGCGTTCCCGGCTCTCTGCAGTCGTACTCCTGGATGAACTGCTCCATGGCCTCCACGCAGCGCAGGCCGATCTCACGCAGGTTCTCTCTTAGAGACGACTGGATAGACCTCTCCAGAGTAGGGTCCTTCGCTACCAGCATCTTCACCACAACACCGAATGTGTCACAGTCACGCCGATACACCTGTGAGATACAGATATACGAGAGCAGGCTGAATTACTGTAGGCTTATAATTGTTTTTTACAATTAGAGGATGTGAACAATACACATGAGGTATTTTTGACTACTATAAATGTGTGCCTCTTTTACAGGTCAACTGCAGAAAATGAAGAACTGCAACCAAAACTACATACAGCTTTATCAAAATCAAACTTTTACACCAAACATCTTCATCTTCAACACTTCATTCTTATTACCATATTTCTGTCTAACCAACTGTAACACACTGCTGATCATAATGTAAAGATCTCTTATCTATAGTAAACTTTACTATAATAATACAATAGATCAAACTGTAGAAAATACTTCTGATTGTTCACATACACACACACACACACACACACACAAACACACACACATGCTGCTGTCATTTCTCACCGAACAAGTCAGTGCAACATATGCACAGCAGATATATTTACAGTGAGGTGAACAAAAATAAACTCGCGAAAAAAAAGATATTTATATAGTGATTAATACCCAATTAAAGTGGTAATAATAATCAGACATCGAGCTGTTTGTGGTCAAGTGGCTCATATATTAGCCAATTAGCTGATGTTGCGTGATTCTGAATGTCAGTGTTTTAATAATAAATCATGTGACTTTATATCAGACTGTTGTGTGTGTTGTGTAAGAAACTGAGTTCAGTGTGTTTATAAAGTGTTATTTTGAATTGTAAAATGTGTGTATAGCAGTAAATGTGTTTATAGAGTGTTGAGTAGAGACTGGAGAAGAGGCTATATCCTCTGAGTGTCTCTGAGTCTCTACTCAGAACGGTCAGATTCCCGTTTAGGAAAACATCAGCAGCTCCCACCAAACCTGCTAATCTCTCCAATCAGACAAGCTAAAGATATCCCTCACTGAATTATCTCTCTCTCACACACACACACACACCTTACTCAATTACCAGTAAAGAATGCTGGGTCTCTGGTGACAAAGGAGACAGTGTGAAAATGTGTGTGAGACACACACACACACACACACACGGTCACACATAAACACATATTACTAATTCATAAGGATTACTCTGTGACCTTTCCAACACTTTCACACTTCCACTGAATGCAAACTGTCTCTCTCACTCACTCACACACACACACATACACCCACACAGCCACACACACATACACCCACAGAAACAAAAACACACACAGACTTGCAATGCATCTGGCACACACTTTATTTCTCAAATACTCAAATGCTAATTTGATGGAGATTTATACAATTTTAATAATTAAAATGTAAAGTGCACCAAAGCTCAGAAACAACGCTAACAATAAAAGAAAAAAACAGTGTTTTTTTCACCAAGATATCTGACCTACCATAACAATAAAACCACTGAGATGTGGACATTGTGACAGGTTTTTTTTTTTTCATTATTTTTAAATGTTTTGTATTGTAGATATATTGTATACATTTTCTGCTGCATTTTCTCAGTCAGCTTTATGAGCTAGAGTCACCTGGAATTCAAGCTTTCAGTTAACAGCTGTGCTGAACTTATCAATAATTAATTACTTGGATTTCTTGCCCTTTTATAATTAGTTTGAGAGCATCAGTTGTAAAGTTGTAAAGAGGTAGAGTTGGTTTTCAGTGAATAGCTCTACTTGAGTAATGTTCTAATTCAGATTGTGCTATATTATACTACCCAACTAAGTAAAGGAAAAATGACTTAAATTATTTTAAGAAAACATTAAGGTCAGTTGATCCAAAAAGAAGGATGTCAAGAACTTTAAAAGTATCTTAAAATTCAGTCACCATAACGACCATCAAAAACATAATACTGATGAAACTGGCACTCATCAGGACCACCTAAGAAAAAGAAGAGCAAGAGTTCCCTCTGTTGTACAGGATAAGTTCATCAGAGTTACCAGCCTCAGAAACCACAAGTTAATAGCTTAACCCAAGATAAGAGCATCTAAATGCTTCACATAGTATTTTGGTTTGTTTAACTCTTTTAAGTTTCTACATGATTCCTTATGTGTTCCTTCATAGTCTGAATCACTTCACTATTCATTTAAAATGTAGGATAACATCATGAAGGTGAAGAAGGTGTGTCCAAACTTTGACTGGTTCTGTATATCTATAGAGCTTCACTGCTTTCTCTTTCATTTTAAATTAATACTTAAGGAAATATCATAAAAAAAATTTAATCTTACAAAAAAAAAATGTTGATCGGCGCATGCGCAGTGCCATAAAGAAGCACATATCGATGGGTAGCATAATTTGACAGAACAACGGTTCCCCCAAGCCGCTCGCACAGACCCCAGCTGATTTGCACAGCACCTTTCCCGCTAACCGTAATAAACACTGCTGGGAAAAGTTTAGCTGCGCTAAAATGGAGAACAAACTATGCGTGATAAAATCAGCGGAGCATAAACACAGCGAACATTATGAGGCATTTCTCTCACCACCAAGACTTTCAGAAAGGTAAACTCTATTTGTGGACGCAGGTTAAGCACGTAAAGTAGTGCAGCTCTGTTAACTAGATTAGCTAGCTAACTAACTTGTTAGATACCCTAGGCAGTTTGATATGTCTCTAGTTTAGTTCAGCGTTGTTTAATGTCTAAAAGGGATCTATGTAATCCATGATCATAAACTAAGGTATTTAGATTATATTCGCCTCAATCGCCTGTTAAAATTGTGCCGACAGACGCATTTCATTCAGCTTTCAGTGAATTTAATATACTATTAATTAGGCATTTATACATGTTAGTTATTTATTTAGCATATAGGATAACAAACACATTTCTTCTCCATTAACCTTCACTGTTTTTCAGAAAAACCTGAAGGCAGAATTCTGTCAAAGAATTTATTTAGGTTGTACAGGATATGTTTATCAGAGTTTAGCAGTTTAGCACAGTTTAGCAGTAACACACAATGGCCTCAAATGTATTGGGACACATCTGTGTTTTCACTGTTTCTACTGAAATCAATGGTATTAAAAAGATTAGATTGTTGTGTTTGTCCATATTGATAACTACACTAATTTGTATTAATGATTTTTTAAATATTATTAATGATTTTAAAAAAAGAAAAGGCATAGATGATAGCAAATCAAAGCTTAGAAAAGCATAATAATGATAAATCATTATCATGTCGCGCATCCTGACTCCTGTGGTAAGAAAATGGCCACGAATGAAGAGCTAGAGAATGTCTGACACAATGTGAGTGGGCATCCAGCACGGTAAGTGTAATAAAGAGGGGTCAGTTCTTGTGTAGAGAAAACATACCGAATACACACACTCAGGAAATTGAACTCTCATTTTTTTAGACACTCACACACACACACACACACACACACACACAGTCACAGTCACCCACCCTCATCAGTGCAGCAGGAGTGGTATGAAACCCTATTTATATCTATTTGTTTTTGCCTGCTATGATGTTTGATCAGTGTGTTACATAAAAGCATTACATAGCGGGTTACATAAAACACCACTGAATGGTGCAATCCACTGTCAATCAACACAGTGTTTTTTCTCAGCAAATATTTTTTTCTCAGCGTGAAATCCTTGAGATGTGTGTGTGTATCTGTGTGCATGTCCTTCATTGCACAATTTATGCATTTTGTGATTTGTGTCAGCATGGACCTGCACCCGCATCACTTCAAAACAGCATCTCTACCTCACCTGCAGTAAACACTGAGATTGGAAGACAGGTTTTGCTGGATTTTATATTTTGCTGTTTTCCTACTGCCTGCTACCTCAATTAATCCACTTTACTGAACTAAACTGGCTTTTGTTGGTAGTTATTACCTGCTTTGCTTTCTGCTACCACAGCTCCCCTCTGAATTAGAGGTGTGTGATATATCTCTATATATCATCTGTGATAATATAACGTAACTGCAGTGTAAACAATGTGTTATTAAGCTGTTATTATTGAGTATGGTAATCACTGGGTAAAAACAACAATCAAAATGCCTTTACTCCACATGTTCACCAGGTCAATCTAGAGAGACTTTCTGCACGTCCCAAAAACACAGGGAATTAAACACAAAGTGATGGAGACAATCTTACCAGTCTAACATGTTTTAACATGTTTTGCACTCTTTCACCATCCACCAATCCAGGAACCTTAATAGACTATGTCTAATTTTACACGCTGTCATTGTGAGTGGGATTAAACTTTCATCTGTTCTGCAGCTCAGAGACTTTACAAACGTCTAGTTTCTGCTGGATATCAGTATTGCGTCACATAGACTGATCTTCTCCATCCAATCAGCACTCAGCAAAGTTTTTTTTTTACATCTGATGCTGATGGCACTTGGCTTGCTTGGAAGTGACCTTTTTTATAGTAGTAAAAAGTACTAGGTAACCAAATTGCCAAAAACAGTCAATTCAAGTTGTGTAGGCACCAGGTGGTGGATAATGTAATTACTGTATATCTGTGTGTATGTATGTGGCTTCATAATAAAAGTCATCAAGGCTAGATCTCAATAATGCAAAGATGTATAATAAAAACGATAAGAAGATCTTGTTCTATTCACCTTTTTTATTTTATTTGGACTTTATTAAGTAATCTTTTTTTCGTTTCTAAGCATTTTACTCTTTTTTGGGAGTAGTTTAATATTTCCTTAAAATAAACTCATGTATGGCATGTATAAGAGTCTTTTAGATTTAGCTCGGGGAACTAGGCAATTGATTTATATGCTTGCCTTGTCTCAACGTGTCTGCCTCCCACAGCAGAGGACCCTGTCTGGTTCCACGTCTTTCAGCCAAGCACAGAAAGCTGAGGCTGCTGTGGACACAGGACCACCAATACAGGACAGTTGAGGATATGTTTTCCTATCAGACTGTTAATTTTTGGTCTAAATTTGAAGCTTTTTTATTTGTATGCTTGCCTGCAGAGTCTGAACTCGAGATTCACAGCATGAAAGTGCTGCTGAAAAATCTGCAGGAACTGTGTGACGCAATCATGTCAACATGAAGCAGAACCTCAAAGGAATGCTTCCAGCATCTAGTGGAATCCATGTCACAAATAATGGAGGCTGCTGAGGCTGTTTTAAGAGCGAAGGGAGGCCCGCCGTGCCCAGTATTAGTATACAGGGTAATAAAGTGAATGATTGCTATGTGTGTGTGTGTGTTTCTTACAGAATCTACCTGCTGCCAGATCACTTCAAAACAGCACCTACTGTCTGCCTTGTGGTAACCATAGAGATTGGACGACAGAAAGAGCGAGAAAAAGTGTGTGTGTGTGTGTGTGTGTGTGTGTGTGTGTAGCATAATTTTCATTCTGCTATCTGAGTCATACCCCCGTGTGCTTTGCTTGCTTTTCACCAGAGCAAAAAAAAAAAAAACACGAGCTGCAGGACGAGCTGCAGGACGAGCTCGCAGGGCGAGCTGCAGGACGAGCTCGCAGGGCCGAAGCTCTGTCTCTGGACCACCGAGGCGACTCCTCAATGTAATTGGGGCTGATGGAGCCGCCACAATTTATATAATCAAATAAAATAAATGATAAAATAAACCATTATTTTCTGATTGAAATTTGCTCAGTGTTTCCAGTGTTTTACAATAAAGGCCTTGTTCTTCAAGCTGCCCCTCTCTCAGGCCGATGAAAACATTCACTTACACTCACACACACACACACGCACTCACACACACACACTCACATACATACACACACACACACACACTCACAACTCTGCACACTCACCTCCTCTATCTCTTCTCTCTTTCTCTGGATGGCTCTGTTTCTGGCAGCTGCGCGAGTGACCGAGGAGAGAGAGTCTCTACTGTTGCATACCTGCCCTTCCTGAGTGACCTGAGAGAGAGAGAGAGAGAGAGAGAGAGAGAGAGAGGTGCAGAAAGAAAAAGAGAGATGTACACACAGACAGTAAGAGAGAAAAACAGATACAGAAAGAGATAGAAAGATAAAAACAAAAAAGATAAAAATGGAGAAAGATACAGAAAGACAGACAGATGTAAGGAAACAAAGAACAAGCACAAATAGACAAATTAAACGCATAAATAGAGAAAGAGTGAAATAAAGAACAAAAGACCGCAAACAGAAATGAAAAACATATTTATGAAAAGAAGAATTGATATAGAGTGAAATACAAAGAGAAAAAAGAGTGCAAAAGAGAAGCAGATACAGAAAGAAAAACAAAAACAGATACACAGAGAGACACAAAAGAGAAATACACAGAGAAAGATACAGAAAGACAGACAGATAAGAAGAGTGGAAAAAAACAGAATGACAAATAGAAAAAAAGGAACAGAAATAAATAGATAGATGTGAAAAAGAAAATTAATATAGAGTAAAATGCGGAGAGAGAAAGTGAGATACAGAAAAAGCAGAAAGAAAATAAAGATAAACAGACACAGTAAAATATAATACAATGAGAGTAAGAAAAAAGATACAGAACAAAAACAAAGAGAAACAGACAGACAGACAGGTGAGAAAAGAGGAGGAAGGAGAAAAAACAGACAAATAGAACAACAAACAAATAGAGAAAGAATAAATAAACATGAGACACAAAAATAGATACAGAGTTAAATACAGAGAAGAAAAGTACAGAAAGACAGACAGATGTGAAGAGGAAAAAATAGACAAATAAAATAATATAAATAAACAGAGAAAACGTAAAGAGAAAAGGAGAGGAAGCAAGAGACAAGAAGAACAAGAGATGAGGAGAAAAACAGACAGTGTGATAAAGAGAGAAAGAGAGGCAGAAAAAAGAGAAAATATGTAGAAAGATAGAAAATAGATAGAGAGAAATGCAGAGAGAGATAAACAAGTAAGAGAGAGAGAATAGAAAGATACAGAAAAAGAATGAGACAAACAAAATGGAATGATAAAGAGGCAGAAAAACAAATAGAATTGACAATAGAATAAAGATATATAGAAAGACAGATGTTTATAAATAAAAGATAAAAAAGAAAGAGAACAGAAAGATACAGAAAGAGAAAAAACGGGCAGCCAGAGAAAAAGAGAGTGAGAGATATAATAATAAAAGAGAAACATGTAGACAGAAACAAATACAGAAAGAGAAATGATGATAGCAAGAGAAAGAGAGAGAGAAAAAACAAAGAGAAAAAATTAATAGTAATAAAAAGTCGTGAGGAGAACAGATTTAGAAAGAGAGATTAAAAAGAAAGTGAGAGAGGGAGCGAGAGAGAAAGAGAGAAAGTGAGAAAGAGAGAGAGAGATGTTTAATTCTGAGCAAATAAATAATGCAGTCACAGCCTGATAAATCAATATCTAGTGTATCTAGTGATGTGGTAAATATTTGGACTCTGTTTAAACCCGTTTACTGAACAGTAGCAGTAGCTTTAATTTTACTTTAATAACACAACACACATTTACCACTACAGACCACATGACTTCAGGGGTCAGTGAGGTTAAGCACAACACTAGCCACAACACACCACTGAATAAATATATAAAATATGTGTTTGTCTTGCAGAAGACTAAAGATAATGTGCTTCTCTGCTAATGGACCTAATAATCCTAACTTTCTATATGTTCTCTTACTTACATAAGTGCTAATCTGACAAAAATAAGTACATAATATTGTTTAAAATGTTTTATTTTATGTTTTATCACTTTATTTATCATCTTATGTGGTTAATGTGATGCATGGGACTGACAAACTAGAAACAAAACAATATAATATTCTAATTTTATTACAAAATCAAATGTTTATTGGTAGATGTTTAGTTAAATTACAAACATACAGACCAGGGCAGCTCAAAAGACTTAAAGATCTAAAAGTATAATATTCGAGATCAGATAATGTTGGGAACCTTCGGGGGCAGAACAGACCAGCACTTTCCTCTGATTTAAAGGTCTCATTCCATAGTTTTTTCAATCATTTTAAAATGTCTACTTTGGTCTCTAGTATGAATAAATGCAATGTGAGCTGTTTTTTGTGACAAAAAGTGCTCTGGTGATCCTGTATAACAGTGTTTTATTCCTGTGGAGGAGTGGGAGGGGAGAAATGATAGGATTTCGGCTCTTGCTCATGAATATTCATACATGCAAACATATCACCTCTAATTGGCTAACAGCACTGTAAGGCAGTGAGATGGACAACAGTTAGAAACATTTTAAATAAAGACATTTTTACACTAATAACAGCCTTTGCAATGTTACGTTATGTGTAATGCCCTGCTGAGTGCAGTTCACCCTCTTAAGCTAGTTTTAGAGTCTATGTAAAACGTAAAATCCACCGGAGATCCTATGTAAACTATAGTTACACACAGAGGTGGGTAATCCAGGTCCAGAAAGTAAAGTTGGCTAAGCCCACGGTGGATTTTTGCTTTTAACTAGTGTAAACAGAACTGATCTATAGACAAATTCTAACTATTTGTTCCTTATCTCTAAATTATTGAGCAAAGCATATAAAACTGATGTGAACAAGAAAAGTGGATTTTAGCGGAAGGCCACCCTTAACATTCATGGCCAAGGAGAAATTGGGTGTGAAATGGACTTGGGGTGTAGTGAAACATGATAACGAGTAGAAGTTTGTAATATGGTTGTAAAATATTGATATTCTTGCCGATATGACAAACACTGAATATAGAAAAATATATTTCACAAATACACTACTGCAAAAAATAAATATTAAGGTTTATTTGGCAATACTATTGCATACGATATGACACACCCCCAATTGAGATTTTCACCAGATTATAACAGTAAGTAAGTCAATAATTTCCTCCCACAGTCCAGTGTGTGAATGTGTGTGTGACTATATGCCCAGATATAGATTGGCATCTGGTCAGCTGGGTCAGTCCTTCAAGTAGGTAGCCGTTTTCGGTTAAGAGTATGCTGTGTGTGATTGGCTGCCACTTCTTACCGCTGTGTGTGGGTGGATGAATGCTGAGTATAAATAATTATGTATAAAACATGATTGTAAAGTCTGTGGGTTGTAACTTCATTAATTCAAACTAAGTGCTCCTATATGATCAGTTGAGCTAAATGAGTATTAAAATATATGTTTTCTCTTTATGAAAACCTTTCCAGAGACAAAACAAATGTACACACAGGTCAATTATGGAATTCAGCTAGCACATTCTACTTAATTTAGTAAGTTGAGTTAATGGACACCAGTGGGTTCATCTCTAAACAACATTACATTTTTCAGGAATTAGATATTATTATATATTTACAGAAATAATATGTAAACTGAATAAATGTCGGATTGGTTATTCTCTGATGTAAGCTCCAGACAGCTGCGTAGAGTTAAAAGCAGGTATTAAAGACTGGCTCCAGACAGTGTTGTTTTGGAGGTTTGAATTGTTTACATTCCTATGATAAATGCAGTGGGATCGCTGTATGACGTCCTCTGTTTGCGTACATGGAGCCATGGAGCCCACGCTCTGCTCAGCCCTTTCTAAGTACATCAAGCAGTCACACAGTTCAAACCCTGGTTCAGACTCCAGGACCGTCTCTGTAACTCCTGGATTCTGAAAGGGCTGCTGATGAAGCGTGGGTGAAAATGCATAGAGTCAGGATCTCCACAGCAGACATCATTCACTGATCCCTCTTACATTCTGTCAGCAATACATCATACAACAAGGTCTGAGGTGAACTTCAGAGTGAAAGAAATGTAGAACTTCATTTTTACTGCATGTTAAAAAAAGAATTCCGCCAAAAAAATGTGCATGAAATAAATTTTCCTCACCTGGACTTGCTTAAACTATGCTATGGGTTATTAAATACCGTATTTTTCACACTTTAATTTCTTTAATTTTCCCCCAAATCGTCAGGGCACCTTATGTATGAATTTTACCAGTCGTTTAAAGGTGAGTATTTTCAGCCTGTAGCCTGCTGCTAACCTTGGCTAGCACTGCTGGAGCAGCATTAGCATTAGCTACTAACCCTGCTAAGCGCTATCTCATCCACTGTTCAGAGGTGAATATAATCAGACTGTAGCCTGCTGCTAACCCTGGCTAGCACTGCTGGAGCAGCATTAGCATTAGCCACTAACCGTGCTAAGTGCTAGCTCTTTCGGTGTTCAGAGGTGAGTATTATCAGCCTGCTGCTAACCCCAGATACCACTGCCATAGCAGCATTAGAATTAGCTGAGCTTGAGCAGCATTTGCATTAGATACTAACCGTGCTAAGTGCTAGCTCTTTTGCCTTTCAGAGGTAAGTATTATCAGCCTGTAGCCTGCAGCTAAACCCGCCTAGCACTGTTTGAGCAGCATTAGCATTATCCTCTAATTGTGCTAATTGTGCTAGCTCTTTCACATTTTAGAGGTGAGTATTATCAGCCTGTAGCCTGCTGCTAACCCCAGATAGCACTGCTGGAGCCGCATTAGCATTAGTCACTCACCACGTTATTTCACAGTTCATAGGTGAGAATTATTGGACTGAAGCCTGCTGTTAACGCCAGCTAGCACTGCTGGAGCAGCATTAGCATTAGCTGCTAACTATGCTAAGTGCTACCACTTTCTCCATTCAGAGGTGAGTATTATCGCCTGTCATCTGCTGCTAACCCCTGCTAGCACTGCTGGAGCAAGATTAGCATTAATCGCTAACTGTGCTAACTGCTAGCTCTTTTGAAATAACCCCTGCTAGCACTACTGGAGCAGCATTAGCATTACCCACTAACCGTGCTAACTGCTAGCTGTTTTGACATTTAGAAGTGAGTATTATCAGCCTGTAGCCTTCTGTTAACACAGGCTAGGCTAGTAACCAAATCATAAAGGCTTCTGTAAAACGATTTTTTTTTTTGCCATTCTACATAAAACACAAGGTTTGAAGTTTGTAAAAGATACTGCAGGCCTTATTTTAGGAATCTATATGCGAGCCATCTACCATGCACCACGCAGCTTAATTTAGGGCGTGTCGGTGTGTCTTTGCTATCGTAACGACGGGAAAAGTACACCTTGCGCGGCTTGAAAGTGCAAAAGGCATGCACTATTTCTCTTAATTAATCACAGGTGTGTTTTGGGCATAATGTGAAATAAACCAATCAGTGTGTCACTTGCTCATCATTCCCTTTAAGTGCCGGGTGCACTCTGACTTTGGCGGATTGCTATTTTAACGGCGCAGTTATCTGGATGTGTCCAACACTTCTCAGCAGAGGAAACTGAGTTGCTCGTTCACGCTGTGAAGATGCGCTAGTAGTTCATTTACAGGAACAGCAATGTTATTTTATTTTGTATTCTGTTTATTGTTGATGTATTATGTTTGTGTTCATGTTTGTGTAAAAATGGAGGGTGCCAAGATAGCAATAAACATCTGACTGTTAATGTCTGTCTAGGTTGTATTCAGTCAGTGAAGGGCCTGTGTTTTCTGTTATCTGATATCAATACGCCAGAATTTTACCTGAACATGCCTCATAGCCCACCATGCCCATCGGCATAGATATATTTACAGGCACCGTTGCTATTTAAACAACGCAGGTGGAAGATGTGAAATGACTGTTGGCGAGGTGTAAGATAACAATAAGCATCTCTCATAGAATTTAAGACTTAAAGCAACTGCACTTAAAGCAAATCACAAAGGCTTTTGTAAAAGGACAATTTTAGCCATTTTACACAAAACAGAATGTTTGAAGGTTGTAAATGACATTGCATGTTTTAGCTGGTGCATTAAACAGATATATTTGTAGATTCTGTGCCTGTCTGTAGCAGTTTTACATTTGTAATGAATAATGCATTGTTCTCCGCACTGTTTTGCATTTCTGACTCTGAACACTTAATATGACTACAGCTCTATATTAACAGCCTGTGCTGTATGCAGAACTTTAGAAGGCAAATAATTAAAATGTTCCACTGAAAATCTAAATATGAGATATTTTTATATCTATTGCTAATTCTTTATTAGTTTGAAAGATAATGTAATGTCTTTAGAGCTGCTACTGATGGCTTAACCAATAAAAAAAAAAAAAAGATATCCATGGCCCTCTGTAGAATAAATCAATTCTATGGAAATTCTTTATAATCAAGTCTAAATTTGCTCTATACCCTTGTCATGTAGTGTATCACACTACATAACATCACTTTTGGACAAAAATCTTGTATCTCCACAAGGCTAAATCAAACATCCAGATGTTCTGGTGTCATAGTGCGGGGTACAATATCATGCTGTCATGTGTGGTCTACATTACAGTTACAGTACCAGTCAAAACTTATTCTTTCAATAAACAGATTAGTGGGATTTGGAAATGTGGGATAAAACAGAATCAGTGGTCTCTTACTGTGAATGACATCTGTGGTCTTTCAGAAACTGCCGAAGAGAACCGGGAGTGGTCTGCAAAATAGGAAAAGGAGAAGGAGAAAGAGAAAGAGAGAGAGAGAAAAAAAAGAGTTATGTTTCATTCATGTTCAATTCAAATATGCTTCAATATGAGGTATTTTGCTCAATATTATTTCAATTCAAATGATCCAAAATATCTTGGAAACACATTACTATTACATCTACTTAAAGTACTTTGTTTTTTTTGAAATTACTATTTTTTAAAGAAAATTTGCAATCAAATTATTCTTAGCACAACTAAAAATGCCTTAGCTCTAGCAGCTGTATGTATAGTTTGCCTATACTCATGGTATGGTTAGTGTTTAAACTACTATTTAATTCACAATCTCAACAATTAAATCAACAACAATAAAATGTTTGTGTGGTTGATATATTGTGCAAGAAGTTATTGCGATAAATAATATTATTGTCTTTTTAAGACCATTAAATGGAGTCAAAGTCATTGAAGCATTGATTGGCCATTTAGCATGACCGGCAAAAATACTGTTCCCAGTGTTATATATGTGAATAAACATACAAATAAACACACCAGACCATTATAATCACAATTATCAAATATTATTAAGGTCATGTCCATTTATTGTACAATAAATCGATAATGTAATTATCGTGACAGGCCTACACACCACCATTCCATGGCAAGTACTGTATGGGGATCATTGTATATATGTATATATAAAGATCAATTACTGTCAGTTAGACATAGTTGAAGGTTTTATCCATATTCGTATAAAGAAATCTGGATGGTAATTTTTAGTGTTCAAAAATAATCACAGCCCTAATTACATACTACACAAAAGCTGTTGAAGAACACAGCTCTGGAAAAAAAAAATAAGAGACCACTTAATAAGTATGAGTTTCTTTGATTTTACCAAATTGAAAACCTCTGGAATATAATTAAGAGGAAGATGGATGATCACAAGTCATCAAACCAAAATGAACTGCTTGAATTTTTGCACCAGGAGTAAAGGCATAAAGTTATCCAAAAGCAGTGTGTAAGACTGGTGGAGAAGAACATGCCAAGATGCATGAAAACTGTGATTAAAAACCAGGGTTATTTTATCAAATATTGATTTCTGGACTCTTAAAACTTTATGAATATGAACTTGTTTTCTTTGCATTATTTAAGGTCTGAAAGCTCTGCATGTTTTTTTCAGCCATTTCTCATTTTCTGTAAATAAATGCTCTAAATTACAATATCTTTATTTAAAATTTAGGTGAAATGTTATCTGTAGTTTATAGAATAAAACAACAATGTTCATTTTACTCAAATATAAACCTATAAATAGCAAAATGAAAAACTGAAGTGGTTTCTTAATTTTTCCCAAAGCTGCATTCTACACACAAAATATATACACAACTTATACTACACACACACTATGCTCTTTTAAACACAAAAGTCAAAATTGACGCTGACAAGTGCAATTACTGTGTACTTCACCAGTAGTTACACTGTTTTTACATGATTGTTAATGTGTAACTGCACAGTTATTAGAGACACTTATTATAAATGTATCTAATAACTATATACATATATACAGTATATAGTATACAGAATACAATATATACAATAATCATGTATACATATAAGTATACATAAACAAACTACAGGCCAGAAAGGTACCATGAGTTATTTTGCTATCTGGTTAGACTGTAAACAGAGAGTGTAAATAGTTCATATAACAGATTAATGCCAGGTTGGGTATTACACTGATTTTTTTTTTTTTTTTTTTTTGTTCCACCCAACCAAGCAGAACATAAGCAAGTTAATATAAAACAAGCCAATAAAATGACAGCCCCATAATTCTGAACAGAATTAGGGATTTGAGAAACTATTTTGGGTGCCAGCCAGACAGCCAGTGTCGAAATGATTCATTACTTGCACACAGAACACGACATAATTACACTGTTTAAAAAAGTAAAAAGACACAACATTTGGCCTGTTATTTTCTTATTTATTGGGGCTCAAAAACTCTCTGGACTCTTGTTTTTACATGACCCTCTAAAAATGACAGTTGACAGAGGAAGCTACAGACTTTACTGTAATGAAAACACTGCAGTCAGTACTCACTGTCCACAGCTTCACTCTTCTGTGAGTCTGTTTTTGTTGGTTAGTAGATTTTGGTCCCACATTATAATCAGTTTCTCTAATAACTGTGTAGTTACATATTAATAATCATGTAATAACAATGTAACTACTGGTAAAGTGCGTCGTAATTTCATGTTTCAGCATCAATTTTTATTTGTGTTAAATTAAAGGGCATAGTGTGTGAATTTTCACAAGTAATAGTGAGTGTAGTATACATGTTTCACACTACTAGGTGCACTCAGTATGCCAGTATGACTCTTTTATCATTCAGCGGTGAGTAAATCAGACTGTAGTCTGCGTGTTTTCCATGATACTTGGGAAGAACCACTAGCTGATAGTGCCCTGGCTAACCGGAACACTCAGGGTTCCTCAGTGTAGTGCTGTTGGGCGGCATTTACTAGAGCTAAGCGCTGCTAACCATGGCTTGCCCTGCAGGAAAGGAAGAGCAAGAGTTTCCTCTGTTGTACAGGATAAGTTAAGTTACCAGCCTCAAAAAATGCAAGATAACAGCTTAACCCTCAGATAAGAGCACCTAAATGCTTTACAGAGTATTTTGGTCTGTTTAACACTTTTAAGTTACTACATGATTCATTATGTGTTCCTTTATAGTCTGGATCACTTTAATATTCATTTACAATGTAAGAAAAAAATAAATTATAAAAGAAATTGAATGAGAAGGTGTGTTCAAATTTTGACCTGATACTATATTTATATGAAAAATGTTAGTAAATCATTAGCTCATCAGAATTTGAACATTAATAAATTGCTAGTAATTGCAAATTTTAAACTAGGCAAATGTTTATCAATTGCAGTTCATGTTGCCAATGCGTTCATTAGTATTTACAAATGTGATAGCAACTTTTTAGTTTCTTAAAATGTGAAAAATGGCCGCTGAGTGGTGCAGCGGTCTAAAGCACTGCAACTATGAGCAGGAGGTCGCAGGTTCAAACCCCCGCTCATGCAGCTTTGCCATCAAGCTGCCGGCGCTCAGAGAGAGCACAATTGGCTCTGCTCCCTCCGGGTGGGTAGATGGCGCTCTCTCCCCACATGACTCCTAGGGTGATGTCTGCAGCACAGGGCATCTGTGAGCTTCTGTCGCTGCGCTGTGATGCTACTCAGCAATGCTGCATCAGCAGCAGCTCGAAAAGAAGCGCTGGCTGACTTCACATGTATCAGAGGAAGCATGTGTTAGTCTTCACTCTCCTGGTGTGTTGGGGCATCACTAGTGATAGGGGGAGTCCTAATGAGTACGTTGGGTAATTGGCTGTGTAAATTGGGGAGAAAATGGGAAAAATCTGAAATAAAATAAAAAATTAAAAAAAATTAAAAATAACAGTTATAAGTCATTAGTTAATGGTATATTACTAAAAGTTATTATAAAGTGTTACCAGCACCTTTAATAGGGATGCACACATTTATTAATAATTATACAAAAACGGTTGTAGCGCGTAAATATCTAATGAAACACTGTACGCAAGCCAACATTAATCACATATGCTAATCCGTTGAACATTTCAGAGTTGGTGTGATGTTTATTTCCCAAAAAGTGCAGAACGGGCTCGCTGCCACCAAATCCTGCAGAAAATGAATGATAAGAAGATGATTACATAATGAGTAACAGCGGTGATGCAGGTTGCTTTGTGATCATTAATGACTGAATTATCAGCCTGCAGCTGTGGGGATTAGAAGCTTTAAAAGGTAAGGGAGGAAACGAAGGCCTTGGGCTGCTTTAAGAAAATCTGTGGGGTGTGATTTGGAGAATCTGCCTCGCAACATTTTGAGTGCTTGGGCTGCTTGCTATATACTGGCTCTCTTCCCAGATGCTTAAAATCTCTCTCTCTCTCTCTCTCTCTTTCTCTCTCACATACACACACAAAAACACCTTCGTTTCTCTCCCACTCACATACACAAAACATTCGCTCATGCTCTCTCTCGCGCTCTATAACACACACACACATACAGCACAAAAGCAATGACTCACCCTCATCTCTGCATATCTCACAGGCACAACGAGCAAACGAGCGATGGAAAGAGGAAGGGAGAGTGAGAAAAGGGACAGAATAAGAGAGATAGAGATAGAGATAGAGGAACCTACATGAGATGGCATCTAATCAGCCCTGTCGCCATTTCATACCACAACACACTGAAGACTCGGCCGGTTACAGCAGCCGTCTACAGATACACACTTCAGCCCTGGCATCGGGGGGTCATTAGTGGGGCACTGCCTGCCTCACCAGCTTCATTCGCATGCTCCACTAAACACTGCAAATTTGAGTTTTTTTTACATATACAGTAACTGTTACAAGTTATACGTGCTTCACAAAATTTGCTTTATGTGTTGTAATAAAATGTAGCACAGTATCAGGGCTCTAAATAGTCCAGCGGGCTAAGTGCTGCCACTATGATCGGTATGAAATTGCTGGTTCGAATTGTGTTCATGTAGCTTGCCATCAGCTGCTGGAGCCCTGAGAGAGTACAAATGGATTTGCTCTCTCTGAGTGGAAAGATGGCACTCTCTCTGCACATCACTGCAAATGGTGACGCTATCCTCCAATAGCGCGATGTGATGCTACTCTGCATTGCTGCTGTATCAGCAGCAGTTCAAAAAGAGGTGGTGGCTGACTTCACATGTATCGGAGGAGGCATGTGCTTCTCTATGTAACGCGGGAAACAGACGGGAGGCGGATTTATATGCGGGTAAGAACAAGACTTTAATTAATAACAAATAAACAAATAAACAAATAAGGGAATAACAGATATATATGTACATAAACAAACAAACAAGGAGTAACGTAAAACAGATAAGTGACTAAACTAAACAGATAATAACAAAACAGGGCTAGGGAATATATATACAAAGGATAAATACGTAAATATGTACAAAACAAAGAATGAAACAAACAGGAAATGAACGTGACTAGAAATAAACAAAAGCGTGATAATACAAATAACCAAGGAACGAGAAATCAGCTATAACGTAAACGTGGCGAGACAGACAACACGGGAAGGTGCAAAGACCGACGGCTAAACATGGACTAAAGTGTACTATATATAGGAACATGAAACACTGAACACCTGGGGAAGGGGCGGAGCTACAAATTAGACACACGTGACGGAAAATTACAGGAGAAACACACGGGAACAGAGCGAGGCCGTGACACTCTACACCTTCCTGGTGTGTTGGGGCATTACTAAGTCATAAGGGGTGTACTAATGAGTGGGTTGAATAATTGTCAACAGGTGCTAGATAAGCTGTGTGTGTGCATCTATGAAATAAGTAGCTGCTACTAAAAGTATCAGAACGCCTTCATTAGAAGGGATGTCCACAAACATTTCGACATACGGTGCATGGATTTGCATCGTCACAGATGTACTGTATGTTCCTTTTTGTTTCTTTTTGTTTTTTTGTTGCCGTCAAAAATGAACCCAGCAGGTCTCTGGACAAGCAAGCCGGGGGCTGCGTTGCCATGTTGCTGAGTTAACACACCTGCCTCTCAAGACGTCTGAGCTGGAAAGCTGCCTGGGGACATTGTTCTATACTTGGCTGACTGTAACAGACAGTCTGTAAATCAACAATATTCCATACGCTTTCATAATCTTAAGACCCTTCTGTGCGAACGCACCGTCGTTGATGAGAGCCTTTTTATAGGTGCGCTATATTCTGCCGCTGATTGAAACGCGGCCTGTGGGATATCTGAACGCGGCTAAATATACATATATATTATTACTGAAAGGCTGCTTGGTGGTTCTGGAGATTCCGAATTCAATTAATCGAGCTATTTTCTTCCCAGGCAACGCAGCTGTTGCTGGATGGAGTGCATAATGATGAGTGCAGAGAAAAACACTTTCACAGCGGGGGCATGCTTACAAGCAGCCATCTTCACTTGAGTGGTGTGTTATTCACTGTTTTGCTGCCTCCTAGTGTTTATGAAGAGTTGGTGCACCTGAGACTGGGAGTGAGGAAGGTGTGCATGCTAAATGAGCACATATAGTGGAGAAAATAAGTATTTGATACGCTAAAGATTTAGCAAGTTTTTACACCTACAAAGAATGAAGAAATCTTTATCAAGAGGTTTTTATCGCAGGTTCACTTTAACCTTAAAAGACAGAAACTAAAAAAAAACTAAATCCTGAAATAATCCTTAAAGCTCACCTTCCGCGAAAATCCGATTTTTCTTGTTTTTTGTGGAATACAGTAGGTCTCTCCGAGTTGAATGTGTACACCTGCACATTAAACTGTTTTGCAGCCCCCATTGTCTGCAGGAGCTAAGCAAAGAAATCCCCCCTCCCCCCCTCCGAAAAACGGGTGAATTTTGAATTATCTTTCTGCCTACGTAGGCAGAAACTCACAGACCAGCCCACCTTGGCTCGAGAAACTCCCAGAGGCGGAGCTGAAGCGACGCAACATCACCGCTCATCAGTTAGGAGGTGGGAGGCAGTGAGCAGCAGAGCGGTGGAGGGGCGTCGCAGTGCTCCAAGCCAATCAGAGGAGAGATATTTGCATGCTGTTTGCATGTATGAATATTCATGAGCAAAGCTGGAATCCGGTCATTTTGGACACACCCCTAAAACAGTCCATTAAAAAAGAGCTATACAGAGACACCTGAGCACTTTTTTTTTACAAAAATGGCTCACATGTCATTCATTCATACTAGAGACCACAACTAGACATTTTAAAATGAAAGAAAAAACGACGGAAGGTGAGCTTTAAATAATTAATTGGCATTTTATTGCATGAAATAAATATTTAATCACCAGCAAACAGTACAAATTCTGTCTTTCACAGACCTGTTAGTGTTTCTTTAGGAAGCTATTCCTCTTATTCTGCACTGTTTGATCTTGTTACCTGTGTAAAACACACCTGTCCAATTATTAGAAAATTGAAGACACACAAGATAACTGTTAATCTTCATCCATGCACGATCAAGGCAAAAGTGGCTTAATTTCATAGAACCTTGATTTACTTATTTAATAAGACTTAAAATTGTGTTCTATACATAATATAATGTTTAAAAAATGTAGTGATTTAACCTAAAAACAGAACAAAAGGGTCTGCATTTCCAGCATTTTACACTGTTCTACAGCTGAAGCTGTAGCGGTGATTGGGGTGTATATGTGTTAATCAGAGCTGGTTAAATTTGATGTTGTTTTAGGTATAAAACTCGTTTCTTTTCCAAGTTCCATGTTTCTGCACGAGAAGCAGAGAAGAGCAGCTTTCTCCCCCAGCTCTACTGAGCACACAGCTACCATAGTACACGGTTTAGAATTGCACTCCCACTTTCACACAGGAGATTAATCTTTTTCTCAAGCACATATGTTACTTTTGTATTGTTATTCTTAATCTATTACCATGCTTTACATCCTTTTTTTATTTTAAATATGTCGTTATTACGATTACCATCATTAAGATGATTCTTAATAATAGTAACTATATAATAATTACTATGTCAGTGCTACACAGTGTTATATGTGGTTGAATTAAGAATATTTATTATAATTTAAAAAAAGTAATAGCTCACACAAAAATACAGGTTTGAAGTACTATAATCCACCATTGACTAATGCATACCTGGAGTATTAGGCTTGTGTTCTCTTAGTGTAGTGGACGAGCTCTTCTTCTCTGACCTCTTTTCCGAGCGCTGGCTAGGCGATGGTGAGGAAGACTGTATGACCTTGTGTTTCAGCACCAGGGTGGGGCTCCTGGATCTGGCCCTCAGCCGAAGAGACGGGGCTCTGGGAAGCGGATGGAGCCGGTGGAGCCTCAGGCCGAAGCCAGGGCGCCGCATGAAGCGGTCATCCCTCGCCCTGTAATAAAACCTGTAGAGGGAGAGGAACCTCATTCACATCATGTATTTTGCATCTGTATTGCTTCTTCAGAGACTGCATTAATAAATTATTGACTGAGGATCGTAAAATAAATTGCCTTTATCTTTTTTCCCATCTTCTACTCAGCAGACCAGAAGCTTGTAGAGCCTGAAATTGGAGCCATTTCTAAACTGTTTAAATATTCACATATTTAATAAATAGCAATCAATTTGAATGAGAAACTACTTCAATATGCAGAGGTTCTCAACCTGTGGGCTGCCACTCCACCCCAACCCACTCTCAACCCACTCAGCGCTATTGTGACTTTGGCTTTGTTCGTTTTGTTGACAGTTTTTTTTGTGTTAAACCATATAACTTTGCTACTATAGACTAATCAGATTATATGGAAACATATATTACAGTATTTACAAAGGCATAATGTATATTCAGTAAGTGGCTCAATGGTTAATGTTTTAAAGGTTTTGACCCAAAACAGTAATAGGAACAATCAATATAACATATCTTTTGTGTCCACATCATACTGGATGACTATACGATTCAACTGCTTTTATCCTCACTGGCTTTTTCTTTCTTCACATTTGTTGATATGGGGTCCTATTTTAGTGATCTATTGGCGAGCCATGCAGCTTGATTTAAGGCGTGTCAGTGTTTTTTTGCTATCGTAATGACAGGAAAAGTACACCTTGCATGGCTCAAAAAGTGCAAAAATCATGAACTAATGAGCTGGGCGATTTTGCGATTTTATCGATTAGTTAGAATTTACAGTTAAGGACGATGTGCTTTTATGACAATCGATTTTCTCCAAGTTTTAATTTCTGAATCTGAATTTCCACCACTGATGCTTCCCTGTGGGCTCCCGTAGCTCAGAGTGAGCTTAGCCCCTCCCTCCTGCGCGCACACCCAAGCCCCTCCCACATGCGCCCCTTCCCTGCCCACCAACACACACACACACGACAGAGCTTAAAAAAGGAGCAACAAGCTCCATGATCTGTTGTTGGTTTGGTTTTGAGGCATCTGGCGTGGACCAAACAGGTCCTCACTGTAAGGTGTGTTTAAAACCGCTTGCTTCTAAAGGAAGCAACACGACCAATTTATTTCAGCACCTTAAAAAAGCATCTAGCAGAGTGGGAGAAGTGCTGCTCCCATCAGAATGAACGCAGCAGCACTAGCTCCCCTTCCACAGTAAAACAAGCAACTGTTCCTAAAATATCTTCCACCTGTGTACCAGGTTCTGTATGCACTACAGATCATCTCATTTTATAGAACACTGGCACTTATTTAAAAGCTTTGTTTTGCAAGCCCAATGGGGAAAAGTCTTTACTTAATAGCATATTCAATTGTACTTGTTTTCTATTTTGGGAGTTTTATCAAAAAAGGCACCATTTTAATTATTTCTATTTGTTTTTTGAGGGTATGTTCTCACTGTTTACAATAGTTTTTACCACTGGTTGTTTTTGATTGCATTTTAACCACAAAGGGGAAATTTAAGTGAAAACAAAATTAAAACTAGTTTTTAACTATTTCTTAATCATCTGCAGATTTTTAGTAGGGGGAAAAAAATAATGCAGAGGAAACTGACCTGCTTGCTCACGCTTTGAAGGTGTGCCAGCAGCAATGTAATTTTATTTAATATTCTGTTTAGCTGTGGACTGCTGCATGTTCATGTGAGTTAATGTAATTATCAGTGGTGTACATCTGTTGAGCATGCATGGAGCACCTGATTAGTTAAGACAGGAATGGAACGTCTGACTGTTGACGGTTCTCAGGGTTTTAATCAGTCAGTAGCACACCTGTGTTTCCACCGCCAAGACAGCAACACATAGCCAGAAATTTATCTGAACACACTTCACATTCAGACCACCACACTACTCACAGAGCGTAGATTTGGGCCCTATCTCACACCTGCTGTGTGAACAAAGCCACAAAGTACTGAACTTTATCAAACTGCCATGTGTAAGTGTATGTATTACCCTGAATTTAGAGAAAGAGTGAACCTCTGCCATCACTTTGTTTAAAACTTGAAGATCATTATTATATTTTCCCTCACAGTACTGTCAGCTGAACCATCATTCTGCTTTTAAACCTAATGAAGGCTCTGGCCAATCAGCATACACTTACCGAGGACGAAAGTATCTGCCCCGAGTAAACGGACGAGTGAATCGTGTGGGACTCCTCATTCGCTTGATGGGTCTCTTTTCATCCTGAAACACACACACACACACACACACACACACACACACGGCTCAATAGTAATTGTATGCAAATGATGTCACATTGTTTATGTCCTCTTTTGAAGGACAGTTTCTATCACAAAACTTAAAGACTTAATTATGCAACATTAAAATGAAATATGTTTTCTTTGCAATAGAGTGTTTATTATCTGTACCCACTGAAAACAAAACGGATGTCTATCTTAATAAACTATCTAACATGAGCTTTAATTTATTTTGGCAATAACTGTAAGGGTGCACACAAAAATCAAACAGATTCAGTGCATCCTGTTTCAGTTTGTCTCAAACAGCTGGGCAAATGTGTGTGTGTGTGTGTGTGTGTGTGTGTGATAATATCTCATGTATGTGTAAATATAGCAGCACTGTACAGGAAATACTCTGGAGCATATCAGAATATCAGAAATACACAGCCGAGAGGCAGAGAAAGAGGGGAAGTGGGGGAAAGAGAGAGAGAAATAGAAAGTCAGAAAAAGAGATAGGGGAAGAACAGAGCTGTCTAGTGGAGAGAAGGGCTGAGCAATATAATGACTAAAAAACATATTTAATAATGTGCTTAAGATTAATGGTGATATATGATATATGAAGAAAACTTTAACAAAGTAAGATCAAGATTTTAGTATCAATATTTAAAATATATATATAAAGTATTAATATTTATATGTTACAACTAAAAAAGACATGCTGTGTATTTTGACGGTATGCATTAATCTACATTTCATTATCATTCCTCCAGATACCAAACCATTTCCATACAAAGGCTCTCTTTGGGAATTAAATCAAACACAGATATTAAGAATATATGGTCATTTTTTATATTTAGTAAAACAACAGACTGGAATATATAAAATTTTAAGACATATTACCAGCATTGAATGAGAGACAGGAATAAAAAAAGCAAAAAGACAATAAAAAGAAAATAAAAGAGAGCGAGACAGACAGACAGTGTAAGAGAGAGACAAACAGACATTGTAAAAGAGAGCAAAACAGACAAACAGTGTAAAAGAGAGCGAGACAGACAGACAGTGTAAGAGAGAGGGAGACAAACAGACAGTGTAAGAGAGAGCAAGACAGACAGTGTAAGAGAGAGGGAGACAGACAGACACTGTAAGAGAGAACGAGACAGACAGACACTGTAAGAGAGAACGAGACAGACAGACAATAAAATGACAATGAAAGAGAGACAGACAAACAGACACTGTAAGAGATAACGAGACAGACAGACACTGTAAGAGAGAACAAGACAGACAGACAATAAAATGACAATGAAAGAGAGACAGACAAACAGACACTGTAAGAGATAACGAGACAGACAGACACTGTAAGAGAGAACAAGACAGACAGACAATAAAATGACAATGAAAGAGAGACAGACAAACAGACACTGTAAGAGATAACGAGACAGACAGTGTAAGAGAGAACAAGACAGACAGACAGTGTAAGAGAGAGGGAGACAGACAGACACTGTAAGAGAGAACGAGACAGACAGACACTGTAAGAGAGAACGAGACAGACAGACAATAAAATGACAATGAAAGAGAGACAGACAAACAGACACTGTAAGAGATAACGAGACAGACAGACACTGTAAGAGAGAACAAGACAGACAGACAATAAAATGACAATGAAAGAGAGACAGACAAACAGACACTGTAAGAGATAACGAGACAGACAGACACTGTAAGAGAGAACAAGACAGACAGACAATAAAATGACAATGAAAGAGAGACAGACAAACAGACATTGTAAGAGAGAGGAAGACAGACAGTGTAAGAGAGAGCGAGACAAACAGTGTAAAAGAAAGCAAGACAGACAGACAGTGTAAGAGAGAGCGAGACAGACAGACATTGTAAGAGAGAGCAAGACAGACAGACACATACAGTGTAAAAGAGAGTAAGACAGACAGACAAACAGTGTAAGAAAGAAGAAGACAGACAGACAGTGTAAGAGAGAGCGAGACAGACAGACATTGTAAGAGAGCAAGACAGACAAATACACATTGTAAGAGAGAGGCAGAGACAGACAGACAGTGTAAGAGAGAGAGAGACATAGAGACAATAAAATGACAATAAAATAGAGAAAGACAGACTGAGAGAGAGAGATAGAGAATTAAAGATACAGACAGTGAAAGAAAGAGACAGAGAGAAAGTGAAAAAGAGAAAGTAAAAGAGTATTTAACTTCATTAAACTGTCAGTCAGGCAGCAGTACATTCATTTCTGATGGTACTGAAATATAATTCAAAAATGAATCACAGCAGAATCATCACTCTCCCCATTAACACACCCCTTCTCCTCAAACTTACACACACACACACACAGCTGCTCACTGCAGCAAACAGCACGATCACCACGACAGGCCGATCTGTGACTCCAAAACAAGGACACATTTGGGAAATGCATTAAAAATATATTTTAAAAATACAATAAAATTGCTTAGTGCAACAATTCTTGGGACATGTTGTCTATTTAAAAACAGTAATTGTGAGAGGCCTAGCCCCTGTCCCTCAGGCTGAGCAAATTATCCTCCCTGAAGTGAGCCTCATTTTCCTTGCATAAACAAGCCCCACACCTTGAGTACTGACCCACAAAGAACTGACAAAATTATCCACTTTACAGCACTGTGTGACAATTTAAAAAACTCGAATCATCATAAGCCAGCTCTCGGAACGTCCTCATCATCACCAACTAATAACATTGTAACTGCTTCCACTGCTGGTGTAGCTATTCACCTGAATATATATATATATATATTGCATTACATTTGGCAGATGCTTTTGTCCAAAACAACTTACAATAATGATGTATGATGAAGTTTAAGGTAAAAAAATCATTTAGTGTAATGTGACACTACAAGGTATGCGTGATAGAATTAAGGTACATGTTATAGAACATGTGATAGTATGTGTGATCATGCATGTAATGCTACAGGGTACATGTGATAGAACATGTGATAGTACATTCAATTCAATTCAGTTTTATTTCTATAGTACTTTTTACAACAAAAGTTTCGCAGCTTTACAGAAAAAAACATGTGATAGAACATGTGATAGTACATGTGCAGGTGCTATAAGGTAAATGTTAAATGGTAAATTCCTCCCAGTGTTTCTTCTTTCTGCAGCTCTGAGGAAGTTTTTTTTCTGTTGATCACTGCATGTTCTGTTTTGTTTATTTAATTTTTTTGTTTGATTCTCTGTCCTGACATTATATAGTTATAAAGCTGCTTTGTGACATCAGTTGTAAGAAACGCTATTTAAAACATTTTAAATGATTTAATTTCATCAAACCAAGCTTGATCTACAGGATCCTGTCATTATGGAACAGGAGCCTCTGATCAGTCTGTAATCTGACTTCACCCTGTCAGCACTCTGAACCAACCTTTAGCCTCCTTTCCCCACAGGCATGCACAGCACTCCAGAGAAAGTGAAAGATAGACAGTGAAAGAGAAAGAGTACAGTCAAAGATTACTCAACCCTTAGACAAGAGACTGCATTGCAGTTTTTCACAACTACCAACAAGCATTTATCAGTACTAAACTATGAATACAGCAACATACCTCCCTCATATTATTAATAAATACTTCATTTCCTGCACAAAACTACATTCTGTTTTCACAACACAAAAACCTGGATCAACATTATCTATTTTTTTTTTTCAAAACACTAACACATGTTCTTTGTCCTGGAGTTATGTTTAGCCAATCACAGTGCAACCACTCTCAAAACAATAACAGCTAATGACATTACAGAAACAGCATTACTGATGTAGTTCTTTTTATAACATTTTATTTACTTGAGAGTGAAATGTGAGACATTTTGGCAGCACATTGTCTACAAGTAATTGATTGATATTTATTATATAGAACTATAGAATAAACAAAAACTGGTCTGTGATTGTCATTCAGGTAAAAAAGGGGACATGAAATTGTTAATAATTCATACTGCTCTTTAAACACCACCACCCTTTTCTCTTATCCTGACACAACTGGCACAGGTCTCATGTGTCTCATACTGAGACCAGAACCAGCTGTGTTTGACTTATCATATCCTTTATTTTTTAATATTAATAAATCTGTACATTTAAAATTGTGTATCAGTCATAATAGATTTGCCCCCGCTGTTGTTGCAGGATTAGCTGTTTTATACTGTATTTAAAGTATGAGTTGTTTTATTTTGTATTTAAGGTTTGAAACAGGAGTTGTTGTTTTTTTGGCGTGCTGTAGGCTTATCACAGCCTTTTATTAAGTATAAATGATCTGTACATTTAAAATTGGGCATCAATTTTTAAAGCTGTAAATTTGCTTTAAATACAGTTGTTTTATACTGATGTGTTTTTATAATATTAATAATATTTAAGACTCTTTCAGTCCCTATTTTCCCAATCTTTAGTTGTAATTCAGTACAACAATATTAAAGACCCTCATTTTGAAATGAGGTCGAGTTACTGCAGTACCAGTTGTAAAATAGAAAAAAAAAAGACCTCTGGGGATCCAAATTCAGCACACACACACACACACACACACACACACACACACACAAACACATGTCAGTGTTTTTCAATATTTTCTCATAAAATAATGTCAAATACTGTATTTAAAGTTTGTGTTGTTTTATACAGTATTTAACGTTCGGAACATAGATATTAAATGTTGGCATGCCGTAGAATGCTGTAAAAATAGTGAGTAATCTTGTTTGTTAATTGCCAATTAAATGCATGTTGTTTGATACCAACATGAATTATATTAATAGTTTAATTCACAACAGACAGATGTTGTGTTAAGTGTTTTTAGAGTTTTCAAATTGTCACTAGCAATTTAAAAAAAAAGCCTGGAATAGTTTTAATTCTCTGGAAGTCTCTGTGTCCTGCAGGGCTGAAATGATTAATGATTATTCTGTTAGTCGATTAATGTGACAAATTGTTTTTTTTAATTAGTGGATTAGTCACCAACAATTGTTGGCATCTCCTCAACCACCGCCTCCTATTATGGCTTCTGTTCCTCACCTCCTCTATAACTTAACATAAGGTCCCTTCAATCTTCAATCCATTTGTTCATGTTCACTGAAACTTAAAGTCATTTTTACAAAAAAAAATATGATTTTTGAAAAGATACATATATATTATATTACTCCACCAGATGTGTTTTTTTAATATTAATAATATTTAAGACACTTTCAGTCCCTATTTTCCATTCTGTTGTCTTTCAGTACAACATTAATAAAGACACTTATTTTGAAATGAGGTCAGGCTACTGCAGTTATGTAGCCAATTGTACATTTCTGGGGGCCCAAATTCAACACACAAAAAACACTGTCACTGTTTTGAATATTATTTGATAAGAATGTCTTTTTACTTACATTAAAGTACATTAAAGAACCAGACTGAGTGTCATTCAGTACAACACAAATTGTAATGTAATATTACAGTTATATTTTGTACAAACACGTTTATTAATGAAGTAAGTACAGTTTACTTACATGTATGTTTTTTTTTTTACTTTTTTAATTTGTCATTGCACTGAATTATCTTTTTGTTACCTAGTTATAAAATAAGCAAAACACTCTGGAAAAATACATTTGTGCATATGTGACACAATTGTGCACAATATTAAACAAAAAACTATATAGTTTAACAATTTAATTGGTACTTGCCCAAAACAGGCCTAAACCATGATACTACCACCGCCATGTTTCACAGAAGCTGGAATGCAATATTGTCCTTCTTCCAACCGTAACACTTCTTTTTTTTTTCATCTAAACTTGTCCACATGATCTTTAGTAAGTACCCTACCATTCTCATTCTAATGGAAAATACCAGGACATCTGTCTATGATGTGAATCTCAAGAGAATGTGGGTCATGCAGTAAGACAATGACCCTAAGCACACTCTAAGTCATCCTACCACAGAGTGGTTGAGGAAGAACGATTAGGTTAATGATTTGGAATGGGGCCAAGTCAAAGTTCTGACTTTAATCCAATCGAAATGTTGTGGAAGGACCTGATCAGCTTGTTTTGGAACCAGTGATACATAAATAAATAAGCGATTTATGTGATTTAAAAAAAAACTGAGGCTGAAAGCTAAAGAAAGTAGAAACTAGCACCTCAATGGCTCCCTTTAACAGATATTAGCATGTATTTATTATTATTATTATTATTGCTTTGCAAAGGTTATTTCAATGGATAATGACAGGAGTGGAGGATTCGAGTCCAGGAAGTAAAAATCCACCCCAGGTTTTTGCTCCTGCTGCCTCAGCGTCTCAGCTGCAGCGGAGCCGCTGAGGCAGCAGGAGCAAAAACCTGGGGTGGAATTTTACTTTCTGGACTCAAATCCTCCACAACTGGATTTCTGGGCATTATTTCACTTTCACTTTGTCTGTAAAGTATTATATTAATTATAATTCAAGTATTTATTGATTTATTCATTCACACACACACACACTCTCTACACCTCTCTCACTCTTTGTAAGCAAGCCACACACTTCCACATGCACTGCTGCCTGTAATAAACACACTACTCTATCTATAACGTACACTATTGAGTGTATGCAGTTATAATAATTGAGTTACATCAGTGGCAGGTTCTTACCTTCTTCTGCTGGTCCATCCTCTCTCTCTCTCTCTCTCTCTCTCTCTCTCTATGGTGTGTGTTTGAGTGTGTTTGTTTTTTTCTTGAATGCAGCTGAATGAGGTGTGCTACTAAAGTTTAAAACATCTCCTCTCGAGAAGATCAGGAAGTATAGCTATACGAGTGTGTGTATGTGTGTGTGTATGTGTGTGTGTCTGTGTGTGTATGTGTGTGTGTGTGTTGAGCTCTTGCAGGCGAGCTGGCAGACTGCAAATGAGTTCAATGGGCTGCTTGTAGTGCCTCTATAAAAAGCTCTGTTTTACTTTCTCTTTCGTTTCAGTGTTGGAATTGGGCGTTTTCCAAGTCTGGGCTGATGGGAATGATTAAAAACAAACCCAAAAAAGGACTAAGTACTGAAAAAGCAAACAAACTTACAAAAAGGAAGAAAATAGAAAACTATTTTTAAGAAGTGTCAATCATCTACTCCACCCAACTTCCCTTATTGTATCCAGCCTAGTATATTAAGAACACAATCCAAATTATTAAAAACAAAAATATAAGTTAATAATCCTTATCATTTTGGAATTACTGGAAGAACTAGCCATAAAGTAATATGCCAAAGTACAAAAGACCAAGTATTTAAAAGGCTAACAAACACACAATGAAAATGCAGGTAGATATAAGCAAGCTATTTTAAATAAGAGAAAATGGGGGTCCATAATGCCCAATATTTTGAGGGACACTTGTTTGTTAGATAGTTACCTCGGCAGCCTGGGCTGATGTGGATGATTATAACATGTATTTTATACATGTTATAAAATACATGTATAAGTAGAAAGTAGAAAACTATGTGTTTTCTTTGTTTGGTTGGTTTATTTTTGTCTATATGTCTAAAAATATACATTTCTTAGTTTGTTATGGTTGTTCAGGTTCCCCCAATCAAGTCTTTCATTGAAATACAGAAGACTAAGCAGACCAATACTAGCTAACTAACTAATACATAGGAAGAGACATATACTAGAGGTTATATATACTAGAGATGTACTAGAGGTACATCTAAGACTATTTTCTGGAGCCCGGCCCAAGGAATGTGGTGGGAAATCTCGGCCCGGCCCACCTCGGGTCAGGTCGGGTTCGGGCAGAGAATCTAAGCTCTAACATATACTGACCTTTTACAACAGTTCCTAGTATAGACCATTAGGGGGCGCTGCTAGTATATTTTTTAGTTTCGTTCAATAGATAGTGAATGACCCAAAAGAAAAATAGGGAATTATAAGCTTATAGCCTATTTGTTTATTTTTTTTTTTTTAGCTTGGGTTAATGAGTTTTTAAAGTATCTGGAATTTACAATATAAACACACTTATAACTTGCACTGTATGGATGCAAAACCATACATAAAGAACTAGAGATAAAGTAATATGGCAAAGTACAAAGGACCAAGTCTTACAAAAAAAGGCTAACAAACAAACATACAATGAAAATGCGGTTTTCTTTAACGAAGTGCAAAATATCTACTCCACTCATTAATTCATCCCATCAATTATCTAGTCTCTTATATTGAAAACAAAACAAAAATATTGAGATATGACAAAAATATTGAGAGTTAAGAACCTTTATCATTCTGTAATTGCAGGTAGATGTTGCTGTTTTTTACATTAGAGAAAAAGAGGGCCATATAGCCCAACATTAGAGAGGCACTTGTTTTATATAAGATCTAGTTTGTTAGATAGTTACCTGGGCAGCCTAAGTTGCTGTGGATGATTAAAACTTGTATTATAATGAAGTTTAGATAAAATTAAGTGTTGTCTTTGTTTGTTTGGTTTATTGTTGTCTATATGACTGGAAATATACATTTATTAATTTGTTATGGTTGTGTTTATGTTCCGCCAATCAAGTCTTACATTAAATACTAGTTAACTAACCAATGACCAAAAGGAAGAGAAATACGCTGATAATTCACAACCGTTCCTAATAAGGGCCATTAGGGGGCGCTGCTGCTGCACTTTTTAGTTTAGTTCAATAAATGGTGAATGACCCAATAGGCTTAATGATTAACGCAATATATAAATAATGAATTATAAGCTTATAGCCTATTTTTATATAGCTTTGTTTATTGAGTTTTTTAATTATCTGGCATTTACAATGTAAACACACTCATAACGTGCGTAGTATGAATTAGAGATAAAGTACTAGACCTAAGTACAAAGACCTCAGTATTGAAAAACCAACAAACAAAAAAGAAACGAAGATTAAGAAAAAAATGTTTTCTTTAACAAATGCCAAACATCTACTCCACCCATTAACTCATCAGATCATGCATCCAGTCTCCCATATTAGAGCAAAACACAAATGAAGTTAAAAAAAACATCTTCTGGAATTTCGAGTAGATGTAGCTGTTTTACATACGAATAAAGGCGCGTCCACACTGATCAAAATTTGTGGGACAATTGTTTAATAAGACTGGTTGGTCTGGGCTGGTGTGAATGCTAAAAATATGTAATATGATGAAGCTTAGTTAGAAAACTATGTGTTTTATTTGGTTGGTTTGGGTTTAAGTTTATGACAGAAAATATACACTTCTACGGAGTCCCTAACGTGACATCATGTAAAAAATGCATGGTCACAACAACCTAATGCATGGGAATGATATAATAAAGGTGTGGGAACAAGATTCTATGAGTGGAAAGAGATGATTAAGGTGTGGGAATGAGATAATTAAGGCACAAGGTTCTTTTGTTTCAAAGCTAACAAAGCAGGCAGCTCTTAGGGGTTGTGCACAATATGGCTGTGTAAGGAAGGTACTGTCTGTGTCTGAGCTCATCAGCTTTTAGTATGAGAACTAAGAGTCTTCTACTTAGAATTATACCCTCTCTAACTGCAAGAGAGTTCAAAATATCACCACCAATTCATTCCAAGATGAAACATGACAAACACACACAAACAACGGATATTTCCGAGGACCTCAAAAGACTGAAAAAGGCAACAAAACCATCTCTAAAGAGTATGGACTCCAGCAATCCACGGTCAGACAGATCACAGTGTACAAATGGAGGAAACTCAAGAGCATTGTTTCCTTCCTCAGGAGTGGTCGAGCAGCAAAGATCAATCCAAGTGCAAAGCGTATAATCGAGGTCACAAAGCACCCCATGGTGACTTCTACGCAACTGAAGGCCTCCCTGTGCAGGGTCACAAGGAGAAAGCAACTACTGTCCAAAAAGACCATTGCTGGCTGTCTGCAGACAAACCAAAAGGACACTGGAAGAATGTTTAGTGGACAGATGAGACCAAAACAGATCTCTTTAATTTAAATGAAAAGCGTTAGGTTTGAAGAAAGGAAAACACTTATCCCACCTGTGAAACCTGGTGGTGGTAGTAGTATCATGGTTTGGGCCTGTTCTGCTGCATTTGGGCCAGGACAGCTTGCCTTTATTGATGGAACAATGAATTCTGAATAACATCAGATAATTTTTAAGGACAATATAATTCTGATATAGATACAAACCATATAATAAACGTAGAAGGGAGATGGAATTATTGTCCAGCCCTATTTTAGGACAACACTGCCCTACTGGTTCTTGTTCAGCAGCCTGACGGCTTGATGAAAGAAGCTGTTTAAAACCTGGTTCTGGTTTTCATTGTTCTGAAACTCCTTCTGTTCTGCAGCTGTGAGAACATGCAGTGCTTGGGTGGGTTGGGTTCTTAATGATTCTTCTAGATGTCCTCAGGCAGAGGGTGGTGTATAAATGCAAAACTTTTGGGAGGTGATAATAATTATCCATAACTCTAAAAAGCTAATTACTGTATGAGAGTCATCTGAGAGCTAAATCTCTCAATGGAGGTTACTAAACTTCGATAAACTGTGGTTAACTGTAAACACAACTATTTGCCTGTGATTGGTGTAGTGTTACAACCACAAAACTATGAGTCTGGAGATAATTATCAGGCAGGTTCCTCACCTACCCTTACTGAGAGAGAGAGAGAGAGAGAGAGAGAGAGAGAGAGAGAGAGAGAGAGAGAGAGAGAGAGAGAGAGAGAGAGAGAGAGAGAGAGAACAGGGCGATGTGTCACACTGTACTTCATTGGTTGGTCAAACTGGATAAACCGGTATTGGAAATCCTCTCTGCTTTACACCACTTCTACAACTACAACCACACACACACACATTCTTTAACATTCACATATCTCTATCTGCACTGCTGAACACGAGCACATTTATACATGAAGAATGAGGTAAGTAATGGTTTAAGTTTAAGTTTAAGGTTAAGTAGTTGGGTCCACCTTAAATGAAAAGCCAATAAAGAAGGCAATATATTGTGATTGTGATTGATCAAATTATTGGGAAAAAACTGTCATGGTATAAAAACAAGGGCTGTCAACATTAACACGTTAACGTATACAGCTAATCTGGAAACTTTAACACCTTTTTTCTGTGCAATATATATAACAGTATATATATATATATATATATATATATATATATATATATATATATATATATATAACACAGCAATGCTTACTGTTGAGTTTAGAAAGTAGATTGCCTTGTATTTATGCTGAAGTTTATGCTCTCTCTCCCACACAAATGTAAACACACAAACAGCTAATGGCATGTTTCCTCTTTTCAAGCTGTGGAGTGTGGAATTTAGAGCTACACTAGTGTTTATTTTCTTCATTGAAACTGTTAGGTAAACTCAGTTAAAAAAAAAGTTTAAAGTAATTGTTAAATGTTAAAGCTTGTTGGGATCAGGCCCAAATCAAAATAATTTCAGGGAAAAAAAGGAGCTACCAAAACAACTTGAGTTCAAATCCTTATCTATTGGATTACATATGTGGCTCTATTTAAAAGAGAAAAAATAACAGACTTTTTAAACCTTATTAGATTTATGGCCAAGAATGTGGAATTTTGATAGATACTCATGTTGTGATATTTGTGGTCTTAAAAACAAAGTGCTACAAACATGAGAGCTACAGAGAAACTATCCACATGCTGAGCCAGCAGAAAATAATGAAATTAAAAACAACATCTAAGCAAAAAGGGTTTCTCACTTCACAAAAAGAACTATATTGTATACAATAGAAGTTCCATCACAGAGAAAAATCATTCTTAATTTATCATTGTTTTGAATAACACTGTTTTGCACAGAACCTTAAGCATACTTTTAAAAAGCATAAATCAAAATAAGGAACTAACTGCATTCAAACTTTAAAAAGTTGATCTTGTCTTCACAGATATAGTTGTTTCAATATTCTAATATTAAATGTCTCATAAAAGTAATATTTAAGTTTATTAGTGTATTTTATTACTAAACACTTCTACCAGTAAAATATATATCATATGATATATACTAGATTTCATTCTCTTTTATCTAATTTGGCTTTTGGGGCTAATTTATTCGACATTCACTGAAAGTTTCGCTTTTGTTGAAGAGAAATAGGAACTCATGGCACTTTTTTTACTGTTGTCCTACAATGACCACCTTCATTGTGTCAGGTGGAGATAAGAATCCTGTGGCTGCACCCATCCAGAACCTCTAGGAAGAGTGGGCTAAACACTGAGAGTGCAGACTGGCAGGAGTGAAACAGAAGAGACCCTATGATGAGGTAGGACACGGTGTGTTTCTTGCAAATGTGGAGGATTTTCATCAAGTTGAGGTCTATGCATTCAGTGATGTTGAGGACTGGATATATAGTGATGTTGAGATCTGGACATCAAGTGATGTTGAGATCCTGACATTCGGTGATGTTGAGATCCGGACATTCGGTAATGTTGAGATCCGGACATCCAGTGATGTTGAGATCCGGACATTCAGTGATGTTGAGACCGGACATCCAGTCATGTTAAGATCCTAAAATCCAGTGATGTTGAGATTCGGACATTACATTACATTACATTTGGCAGACGTTTTTGTCCAAAGCGACTTACAATATTGAAGTGCAAATAATAGAAGAGGTTAAGTACAAAAATAATAGAAGTTAACAAAAAAGCATCTATAGATAGGGCCTTAAGGAGGTCAGAGGGAAATAATGGGATAGAGGAGTAGAGAAGAGGAAGAAGGAGATGAGGTTAGAATTAGTTAGTTTGTTAGAGGTGTTAGGAGAGTAAGTGCTCTTTGAAGAGCTCTGTCTTCAGGAGTTTCTTAAAGATAGCGAGAGATTCTCCTGATCTGGTAGTGGAAGGTAGTTTGTTCCACCATTGGGGAACTCTGTATGAGAACAGTCTGGATTGCTTTGTGTGAGTGTTTGGCAAAGCGAGGCGACGTTCATTGGAGGAGCGCAGCGGCCGGGAGGTAGCGTAAGCCTTCAGGAGCGAGTGCAGGTAGGAAGGAGCCTGTACTGTCATCCCCTTGTAGGCGATTGTAAGAGCTTTGAATTTGATGCGAGCAGCAACCGGTAGCCAGTGGAGCTCAATGAGCAGCGGAGTGACATGTGCCCGTTTTGGCTGGTTGAAGACCAAACATGCTGCTGCATTCTGAATCATCTGTAGTGGTTTTACTACACAGGCCGGGAGGCCAGTTAGTACGGCATTGCAGTAGTCGAGGCGTGAGATTACCACAGCTTGTACCAGGAGTTGGGTGGCCTGTTGCGTCAGAAACGGTCGAATTTTTCCGATGTTGTAAAGCGCAAAGCGGCAGGATCGAGCAACTGAGGCCACATGGTGCGTGAAGAGAAGCTGGTCATCAACCATGACACCCAGGTTCCTAGCAACCTTTGTCGGTGAGAGAGAGAGAGAGTCGATGGTTATGGCAAAGTTGTGTTGAATAGAAGGTTTTGCTGGTATGACCAGAAGTTCAGTCTTTGAGAGGTTTAGTTGGAGGTGATGTTCCTTCATCCATGCGGATATGTCTGAGAGACACTGTGATATTCGTGCAGAGATTGAGTGATCATCTGGTGAGAACGACATCCAGTGATGTTGAGGTCTGGACATCCAGTGATGCTGATACATTCAGTGATGTTGAGTTATGGATACTTTTAAAGTTCTTGATATTCTTTTTTTTTTCGGATTAGAACATTACTTAAATTATGTTGAGATCCGGACATCCAGTGATGTTGAGATCCGGACATGCAGTGATGTTAAGATTCGGACATGCAGTGATGTTGAGATCCGGACATTCAGTGATGTTGAGGTCTGGATATTCAGTGATGTTGAGATCTGGACATGCAGTGATGTTGAGATCTGGACATGCAGTGATGTTGAGATCTGGACATGCAGTGATGTTGAGATCTGGACATGCAGTGATGTTGAGGTCTGGATATTCAGTGATGTTGAGATCTGGATATTTAGTGATGTTAAGATCCGGACATTCAGTGATGTTAAGATCCGGACATTCAGTGATGTTAAGATCCGGACATTCAGTGATGTTAAGATCCGGACATTCAGTGATGTTGAGATCCGAACGTTTAGTGATGTTAAGGGTCTGGACTTTCAGCGATGTTGAGGTCTGGATATTTAGTAATGTTTCAATAATATGACCTGCACAAAAGTAGAAAATACAGATTCAGGAATAAATAAATCTTAGTAAAAATGTACACAGAGAAACATAAATAAATATATGTACAGTAACTGTTTTACTGCTTGATTGTGATTTGTAGGATAAGGACATATTCCAGAGCAGACATTCTGCAAAAGTTCCATGCACATTGTCAGTCTCTCGCAGACAACGACAATGCAGGATATCGAAGGGAATTTGAGGTAAGAGTCTTTTTCCCCCTCTAACAAACCCTCGCTGATTCACACATTGCATAATAAATATCCAATATATATCTATAAATATCAGATTCATCTCTGAACGTTGTGTGGTGTTGCAGATTGTGCCATGGCTGAAATACATTATGAAAGCATATAATTTAGACATTGATATTCATTAAAATGTTTTATTTTCATCTGTGAGACATTGTTTTGTGAATTATGTTTTCAAGTTTCAAATTTAACACAATCTTTTACTGAATCCAGATGCAGTTGGTCAGCAAACACACAATATGTTATAATATTTTTTCATGTTAGGCTAGTGTTGCCAGCAAACACTGGAATTGAACTGTCACTATTCTCACTGATATCAGTAAATATTTGTCAAAATGTTAACTGATTTCTCTTTAAACAATTTGCTGTGTTTTTTGGAAAGACCTTATTCATACATGTTTTTATTACATTTTTTAGAAGTTATACATCTACATCAGTCTGTGTAGGTATATATAGTATAAGTCAAAAGTTTGTACACACCATCTTATTCAATGTTTCAATGTTGTTTTTTCTTACATTGTAAATGAAGAGTAAAGTGATTCAGACAATGAAGGAACACATATAGAATCATGTAGTAACTTAAGTGTTAAACAAACCAAAATACTCTGTGAAGCATTTAGGTGGCTCTATGTTAACTTGTGATTTCGGAAGCTGGTAACTCTGATGAACTTGTTCTGTGCAACAGAAGAAACTCTTGCTCTTAATTTCCAGGGGTGGCCCGGATGAGTGCCAGTTTCATCAATATAACGTTTTTGATGGTCTTTGCAGTTACTGCACTTATGGATACCTTTAAAATTCTTGATATTCTTCCTTTTCAGATTAGAACATTTCTTAAATAGAGCTATTCACGGTATACCAACTTTACCAATTCACAACTTTACAACTGATGCTCTCAAACTAACATTAACAAACAAGAAATTCAAGTATTTAACTCTTGATGAGTTCAGCACAGCTGTTAACTGAAAGCCTGAATTTCAGGTGACTCTACCTAATAAAACTGACTGAAAAAACACAAAATTTAAGGTGTGTCCAAACTTCTGACTGGTACTGTACCTGTGTGTGTGTGTGTGTGGGTGTGTGTGTTTTAGGAAATGGATGACACTGGGCAAGGTTACCCATGTAGAGCTGGAGAGCTGGATGCCAACAAAGATAAAAACAGATACCCCTTCATCTTACCCTGTGAGTTTCCTTCATGTCAGTAGCTTGGTTAAAGAGAGGAAGGTCTACACAACCTTAAGTAATGTTTTTCATTAAAAAGAACTAGTGAACTGAGAGAAATAAACGTAATACTATCAGCACAGCATAGGGACCTGAATCTTATAGTGCTCTGTAGGACTGGATGTTAGAAGTGATTTACTATAATTAAACTACAGTGTGCTGCTGATCCTTTATCCAATAGCCAGTGAATACAATTTCAGTGTCAACATTTAAAACTAACCCACATATGCAGTGTACCACCTGACTCTGACTCTGACCTGTCTGTGATTTGTTGTCTTGCAGATGATCACTGCAGGGTTAAGCTCTCTCTGCTGGAGTCTCAGCCACACTCAGACTATATCAACGCCAGCTTTGTGCCCGTGAGTACAGCGAGGAAGTTCATAAGCAATGTTCATAAATCAGCCCATCAGTTCTGTTGTCTTTAAGTAATAGTAATAGAGGTAATAGAGACTCTGAGGTAATAGAGTCCTTGAGGTAATAACATAGCATAGCAATCAGTGTCCTTAGGGGACCAATAATGCTGGTATTAGTCATCGACTCAGTTTCCTCCAAAACATTATTATTTTTACCAGCACTCCTAACTCGTATAATCAAAATCAATAACCAATCCATAAATTACTGCAGTGAGACTCCCAGAGTACCCAACATTTTTAAAGTTGAGTTAGGGGTGGAGTCAGCTAAATCAGTGCGGTACAGGGGTACAAAAGTATTGTATGGAACACCAGTGTCACAGATGATGAGAGATAGGGTGAACATAAATGCAGGTATTAAGATGTATTTAAACAAGCAAGAGAAAACCAAAACAGAAAGCAAACACTTGTAGGGTTACACAAAACAAGACTAAACTAGACTAAGAAAACTTAACTATGAACATCAGTCCAAGAAAACCACTATTTGATCTGGTTAAAACAAACTCTGGTCCGTTTGTAACTTTAGTGCGGTTCGATTGAGCAGGTGTGAAAACTCGAGTGCGGATCAAAAGAACCGAGACCTGCTAAAGGGGTTGGTCTTGGTCCGGTTCCAAACAAACTCTGGAGCGGTTCACTTGTGGTGAGAATGTGATCTGGTCTCGATCCGACCCAGCTATTAAATAAAGTCCATTTATTTTTGCAAAACTGCTAATAAGGCGCAGTTTAAATTTATACAAGGGTTGGAAAATGAAACTGAAACACCTGTCATTTTAGTGTAGGAGGTTTCACGGCTAAATTGGAGCAGCCTGGTGATCAATCTTCATTAATTGCACATTGCACCAGTAAGAGCAGAGTGTGAAGGTTCAATTAGCAGGGGAAGAGCACAGTTTTTCTCAAAATATTGCACACAATGCACACAACATTATTGGTGACATACCAGAGTTCAAAAGAGGACAAATTGTTGGTGCACGTCTTGTATCCAAAAAACCTGGCCACGGCTGAACAAATCACGGCAGAATTCAATGTGCACCTCAACTCTCCTGTTTCCACCAGAACTGTCCGTCGGGACAATAAATTATTGTGGTTTAAAAGCAGGTGTAAAAATTCATTTTGAATAAAGCCCATCACATAATTGTACCAACAAATGATAGAACTGGTAGCAATGTTAATATTATAAGTAAACCCCATCATTACTAATATTATGTCATTTCTACTATTAGTCAGTGTTGTGTTCAGTTATATACATCGTTTGTCAGTAATTCAGTTAGAATAGTTAAAATAAGTAATACGCTATGGTATATGTGAGTAATTAACTATATATTAACAATATAATAATAAAACTAATTCAGATAAAACCATGTAATGATTAAGATTTTTTTTCACTGTGTCATTTTACTGTATTTCACTCTGTTATTTCTGTACTGTGTGTGTGTGTGTGAAGGGTGGCTGCTCTGAACAGGACTTCATCTGTACCCAGGCCCCTTTACGATCAACCATGGCTGATTTCTGGAGGATGGTTTGGGAGCAAAACGTCCAAGTAATTGTTATGGTGACGGCACTGAGAGAGCGTGGCAAGGTACAGTGCACCACCACATAGGTCTGTCACAATAACATAATCATTATTGACTCATAATTAATACAATATATGTACATGACTACATAGCATGGATGAGGACGAGCACACGCCTCCTCCGACACGTGTGAAGTCAATCACCCCTTTTTTCGAGCTGCTGCTGATGAATCATTTCCTGAGCAGCTAGCGCGCTCGGAGGAAAGCACAGCGGCTAGGTTCTGATTCATCCGCTCACAGACGCCTCGTGCCACCCAGCGCCACCTTAAGTGATGTGGGGAGAGAGCGCCATCTACCCACCCCAGAAAGAGCAAAGGCACTTTTGCTCCCTCTAAGCACCGGCAGCTGATGGCAAATCTGCATGAGCGGGGGTTAGAACCTGCGACCTCCTGCTCATAGCGGCAGCGCATTAGACCGCTGGATCACTCGGTGCCCACATATTAAAAACATATTAAAAAAATAAAGTGGTACTCCCAGCAGAAGTGAACTAAGGTTTTCACATTTAAAGTGCAATAGAACACACTCTGTAGTACTGCAAGCTGTGATTGACTAAAATATTACTCATGTTAACTTGTTTGATTGCTTTTATCTGGACTTTACAGGAAATAAAAACAATTTATGTCTCTGACCACAAATTGTTAGAATGATCGTAACCCAGTATTGTAACCGTACGTTACCCAGTTATCTTTAGAGTCTTTGGAGTGTTGTGGTCAGGTGAAATAGTATCTCCAAAATAGTATTTTTTTATTTTCTCATCGTACCAATGACTTTATTGCTGCACTTCACCTGTCAGACCTCTAATTCTTTCTTTACTACTGAAACTGAGGCTGTTGCCATGTGGGTCAGCCAGACGTCTTCCTGTACCAGTTTTCTCCAGTTTCCAAAAGTTTTTTGAAGCTGTAGGAAACAGTACTCACCGCTCTCTGACTTCATCTGTAATTTCTCTAAAGAAAAGACATATTCTTTTAATAGTTATAAATAGTTATACATTTTTAAAATATTTTTTAACATATTTTTTTACAATATATTTACATTTGTTTACAAAACTAAAATGACTTTTTTCAGATCTAAGTTCATTTTTTTCCCTAAAGGCCTGTTTGTACCTGTATGAGACTAATTGCATCCTGCATCCTGTAACATTGTTCACAATTTAGTAATCAACAGAATTCTATTTTAAGCATATGTATTGGTGTGTGTGTGTGTGTGTGTGTCCAGATTATGTGTAATCAGTACTGGCCCCCTGAGAGAGGCACAGGCTGTTACGGTGCAGTTCAGGTCACCACAATATCCTGTCAGCGTGGACGCGAGTACTACATCACCACCCTCCACCTGCGACAGGTGAGCTACAGATAATAACTCTCAGTGCAATAAAAGCTTTTTCAGAGGTTTTTCATGAGTCTACATCATTTACATTATCTGTGTGTGTTTAGCATGGCTGTGCTACAGAGCGGCGGGTTATACATTACCTGTATCCAGGCTGGCCTGATCAGGGTGTTCCTGATGACCCCATCTCTCTGTGTGCCTTCACTGAGCATGTCAGGAAATACCTGGACAACGCCCCCCGCCTTCGACCAGCGGTGGTGCACTGCAGGTATGAACATTCACTGACTGATCTGTAAAAAATCTAACTTTGCTCGTCCCAAATGTAATAATATGCTAATCAGTGATGGGAGTAACAGCGTTAAAATAAACAGCATTACTAACGCTGTTACTTTTTCAGTAACGAGGAATCTAACTAATTACTCTGACTGTCACTATAACGCCGTTACCATTTCCGACACCCCTTACTTCACGTTATTTTAGCCGCTCAAGTTTTGTTTTTTTTTTTTTTTTACAAAAGCATACCTGTCAAGTCTCCCGTTTCGGTCTGGAAACTACCGCATTTTACCCCTCTTTCCCGACATACTCCCGTATTAGTATTTATGAGCATATTAATGAGAGATTATTAAATCTCTTAATGCCAATCATGGTGCCAGTTCAAAGAGAAAGACCCGCCTTTTAGTAGAAACAGCCAATCAGCTTGCTGGTTTTGCAGAGCTCAGGCAGTTCAGGCAGTTAGTCGGAGCAGCTGACGATATAACAGATCTGGATATACAGCGATTTTTCTAAAAGAAAGGCAACGGAGCTAACCATGTAAACTGTGATTACATTGTTTCTGGAGCTGTTTCTGCAGATGATGTATCTGATCAGCCAGTAACTAATTATTTGTATTTACTAATTTAGGATAGCAGGACTTACTGTAAGCTATAATATATGAAAATTCATTTGGCTAACTAGTTTGCTAGAATCTGGATGTAAAGGATAGCCAGAATTTAGTACAATACTTTATGTTGGTAGTTTGAAGCAATTTCTGAACTCTGCTCACTGCCTCTAAATTGTGTGTTTTCCACCGGATCCAACCGATCAGCTAATAAACAATCCTTTACTGAGTTTAACTGTTAAAATCCCTTAGCCCACTGTGTATCATAACTCAATCATTATGTAAATCCAGCAGTGTATAAGACACATCATACCACCACCGCCCGAGCTGTTTTTGTTGCCTGCTAGAGGAATATTAAATAAAGATTATTAATTGTGTAGGCCCCTTAGAACTGATATTTATGGATATTTGTTTTTTTATAATTTGTTCCTTTGTATTATAAAAGGCTTAATATCTAGAAAAGTTTTTTCATTTAGGCTGTATTATAAGAATTCCATTTGTAGGAATGAACATTTCAATGTCAACAAAGGTAGGCCTATTAGATTCTGATCATCTAATTGTAGTTTGTAAGTGGTTCACAGGTGGTTATTTTTGATTTCTTGTCAACCTGTCTTAAATTGTAAGGGATACTGAACCTCAGTTGGGCTGGTGGTACGGCTCAAAGCGGGCGGCGGAAAATTCCCCTTATTTTTAAATTCTAAACTTGACAGGTATGCAAAAGTAACGCAATAGTTATTTTACTGGTAACTAGTTACTTTTGTAGTGGAGTAACTCAGTTACTTTTTTGGAGAAGTAACTAGTGACTATAACTAACTACTTTTTCAAAGTAACGTGCCCAACACTGATGCTAATTAATAGGGGTGTAAATCACAGAGCATCTTACACAACTATATTATAACAATACATTAAACACAATAACAGCGATATCACAAATATCACAAAACAATTCTCTATGATACTTTACAGCATCTGAACTAATGAAAAGGATAAAATACTCATAAATAAGCCAGAAATACTGGAAATCATGTTTTTTGGTGTCAGTTTCACAGTAGGTTTACCCTTTTCTTTTGATTATAGCACCACAATGTGGAGGGAGTTATGAAGCAGCAACTTCATTATGTCAAATTGGGGGGTGAGTCTTAGGGAGTTTCAAGTAAAAATATCAATATTTGACGCCACATATCGATATTGTATGCAAAAGAAAACAATACGATGTATCACAATATCGATACTTTGGCCGACCCCTACTAATTAAACCCAATAAAACAAAGTAGACCCCCTCTTCCTTTTATACAAAACCTTAAATACTCAGTATTAGATGTAGATCTAGTATAACTTACATCAGGATCCATATTTGGACATTGTGGGCCCTATCATACACCCTGCGCAAGGCACTTTGCGATGTTCATTGCTATCTTACACCCAATCAACAGTCTATTTTTAGGCCTTCTGCCTGTGTCGTTTACATAGCAACGTTGCTTCTGAATATATCTACATTGATGGGCGCAGTGGTCTGGAAAATATGTATGTTCAGGTCATTTTCTGGCATATTGTATTTTAGCAGCAAGAAACACAGGTGCATCTAAGACTGAAAAAAACTAGACAACTCTTCCTATATAATCCATATAAACCTCTTTGTTCTCTTCTGTTTTTTTTTTTTAATCCTTGGTCTGATTCATTTGAGCTAATGTAAATGCACTGATTACTAAGTACACTAGTAAATACTAAGAAATCTTACTGATCTTACTGATAACATTCTTCTTCTATATATGTGTGTGTGTGTGTGTGTGTGTGTAAATGTAAACAGTGCAGGAGTAGGTCGCTCTGGTTCGTTCGTGGCGTTACTCTGGCTGATGCAGCTCTGTGTGCGGGGAATTCCTCCTGATGTACGCCTGGCGGTCGAGGATCTGCGTAAACGCAGAGTATTAATGGTGCAAAACTTGGTGAGACTTCTTACCTCAATTCACTCACACTCACAGTGCTGAATTTGTACTTTGCAGACCACGTACCACCAATGACCAAACTAAACCTCCAAGTTCCACCTACAATCCATTTTACATAAACATATGTACCACACACATATTTATTTACAGTAAACTACACGTGTAATCCACACAGACACATACATATCCTCATATGTTTCTCCATTTGTTCTTCGCTCTTCTGTTGTGTGGAGTTTTCCCGCTCTTTTACAGTCTGTAAGTTAGTATTATGATAAGATGTTTGATTGATTATTGTTTCTGGTTAATACAGTATTTTATCCTACTGATAATCTCAGAATCAGGATTTACACAGAGAAATAAACAACAAGAGAGCCGAGCAGTGAACTACAGTGTTCACTATCTTATTTATCTATTAACTGTAGTGCAGAAACTGTAGTGAAATGTTAGTGACTGTTGATTAATAGATCAGATCTTGTGGTTCCACAGGGTTTTACTGTAGGACCAGTGAAACTGATGTTAATAATGATAAAACTGTAGTTCTGAGAGTGAAGAACTGAAGTGTAGCTTATATACAGATTCTAACAGTAAAACACTAAACACTAACTAATATAATGTTAGGAAAAATACAGATTTATATAGGTCATCTAGTTAGTAGATTTAATTAACAGCTTGGGATGCTTAGAGTACCCCCAGTGGTACCTGAACCAAAGTTTGTGAACTACTGTCCTATAGGATATTATTCCACCATTTTGAATGGAGATTTTCAATTTAAAAGTGTATGACTTGATTTAATCACTGTCTGGGGAACTGTGTGTATATGTCCATCAAATGTTTTAAATGTGGACCCCTTCTCTAACGAATGCATTCAGCTACTTTAAGTCAAATCCATTGCTGACATATATGTGCAAATGTACACATGCACAGTTTCGCTGTCTAATTATTGTAGAAGTGTACTGCCAATAGAAAACTTTACTTTCAACACTACTGACCAGTAAGATAGATTTTGGAGCATTAATATGAGGATTTGATTTCATGCTAGTGAAGTCAGGATATTGAAACACCTGGCATTAAAATAGCTGCTCAAGGTTAACTGATCTAGAGAGTCCTTTGCTATCTGTGTCAGCTATGTGTGCAACTTAAAGTAACTGTAAATGCTTTTCTTACTAGAGGTGTTCAAAAACCTTTGTACATGGAATATATTACATCCCTGTAAATGCTGTGTGTCCTTAAATATATATATATAACATATATTCCTGTGTGTGTGTGTTTTCAGGAGCAGTACATACTTGTGCATCAGTGTCTTTTTCACTGGCTGGGTGGGGATGTGTTTAAACCAAGGTGAGACTAGCTCTTTCTAACAGAATTAAATTATTCTTACAAGAGCACTACTACATATTTCTGAATAGCCAAGTCTTTACTTGGAGGTCTGAGGTCCTTTAGGGTGATACATTTGAATAAAAACCCAAAAATGGAGAGTAAAATATACATTTAGAGTAGTTACTGACATAATAATTGGTAGTTAGTCATAGATCTAGTATAACCTAGAACCTACATATTTAGACATTAAGGGCCCTATTTTAGCCTTATCTATATGCGTGTTGGCAACCGCACACCTTGCAGCTTGATTTAGGGTGTGTCAGTGTGTCTTTGCTATTGTAACGATGGAAAAAATACCCCTTGAGAGGCTCTAAACTGGCAAAAGCCATGAACTAATTCTCTAAATTAATCATGCATGTGTTTTGGGCATAATGCGAAACAAACCAATCAGTGTGTCACTTGCCATTACCTTTAAGAGCCAGGTGAGCTCTGACTTTGGTGGATTGCTATTTTAACGGCGCAGCTACCTCGACATGTTCAACGTTTCTCAGCAGAGGAAATTCATTTAAAAGACACAGGCAGAGGGAGTGAAAATAGATTGTTGGGTACAGTGTTCTCAAGTCTCACGCTTTGAGCGTGTGACACACGCACCTCAGCGTTTTCACACGCTCACATGCCACACATGGTATTTCTTACGCTTGCCAATCCATCGGCTGCATGTTATAATGTACTCTCGTTGAGCAAATCAGAATATAGATCGCTCTGTTGTTAGGCAGACCTAATAAGAGGGTGGAGTTTCAGCCAGAGTGTCAGGCGCAAGAACTGTCCGATTTGAAAGTTCTGAAACACACGTCGGTGAACATCTGAAGAAGAACTGCGCACCACAGTAATAATGGTAAACATCCTAATGTTTCATTTGATATTTCAGGTGTAATTAATTTTGTGAACAGTAAGTACACCGTATTAATGATGATAAGAAAAACTTATCAAATCAAATTCTGACATACCAGAAGTCATGGCAGAGAACAAGTATCAGGATCATGCTTGCTATGATCTATGAAAGATAAATAATGATGCACTGTCTCTATTAGACTCTCCTACCTACAGCTGCTCAACCTCCTAGATAAAGTAAAGTCAGAGGCTCTGAATTTGTTGCAGCACAGTTTACAGTGTTGGTCAAACTCTAGTCCATCATCAGTGACCACAGTCCAGTTACAGTATTTTTGGATGGTGGACCATTCCCAGTCCAGCAGTGATACTGAGGTGTTTAAAAACTCCAGCAGCACTGCTGTATCTGATTCAGAACACCTACAGTGAATAATCTTTTTAAGGTCTAAAGAACCGTCACTTGAGGTAAAGGTTCTTTACCAGTTTAAAGGAGATTCTTCACACTTCCATCATTTCTAATATTAAGTAATGGATCTTGTTTTCTACCTACAGTACCCAGAATGCACATCTCCCACCCCGCACATCACAGTCCCAAAGAACCAGACAGTCCAAAAGGGAACGGAGGAGCCAAAGCAGACCCCCCACCACCCACCAGCCCGAATCGAAACGCTCATCCGATCAAGCACCGCACAGAAACCCACCTCAGCGTAGAGGATGGCGGGCCATACAGACCACCCTGCAGACATTCAGCCCCTCTAAGCTCCTGCAGAGGATCCTGCCCACGTCTTCACAACACACACCTCAGGACACTGCACACAATCAGCTCTAGCCCCATCAGACACAGCACCAACATAATCATAACAGACTTGTTCTATAAAAACTGGGATTTTGTATTTTCTTGTAATATTCTTGTTTTTTTATATTACATTGTGAATACTTTAAAAATATAACTAAAGGTATTTCCAATTTAATTTAAAATGAAGTTTAAATATTGTGATTTGAGTTTGTGATTTTGAAATATTTTTTAAAGTAAAAACTTTTTACAATATTTGTTACAATGTGTTTGACATTTTTATATTAGCTGGTGCTAAGCCTTTAAAAACACTTCAACTTCTACTCCTCACTTTAAAAAAAAAAGCACTTTTACTTTTACTGAAGTCTGGACACAAGGCAGGTTTGGTCCATTGATTCATGCTGTTGATATTGCTATATGACCCTACCACAGTGCACTTTAGTTGAAATTAATTTGACTAGGCTAGATGTGTTATCATCTCCAGTCAGTCTCCATTGCAGGTTTGACAGAACAGACTGTTGTAGCTCATCCACCTTGAGGTTCAGTGAGTTGTACATTCCAAGATGCTGCTGTGTACAGTATTTGAACATTGTTACATTTGTTGTAATTTAAAATTAGAATGTTATTTAAATACATTTTATAAAAAAAATATATATATATTTTGAAATATACTTTTGCTACACGTTGGTACAGTTACTGAATGTGCCTACAACAGAGTCCTCTCTCTATAGGTGTTTTCTTTATGCCCACCACTCAAATTAAATGCAGTACATTGGTCATATAAAATAATTGTAAATTAATTGCAATAATTGACACCATCAGTTTATGACCCTATTTCTCCTCTGATATTGTGAAAATATAACAGCATTATAATGTAATTACAACTTTTTAAAGAGCAATGAAGTTTTAAGAATATTCAGACACTGTAATTGGAATATGAAAATGTTTTAACATCCTAAATAAATAAAACATACATTCATAGCAGCTGCTTTATAGCAGCAGTTGATTCATATAAATAGGCTCAACTTGCCAGGCCAGCAAAAGTTGTGTCAATATATTGTGCAATAACTCTATGATGTAATAATTGTGACAGGGCTAGTGTCAGATATCTTAGCTCCTCCAGAGTATGCATGACTTTGGCAGGTGTTAGTATTCCTCAAGTAACCAGTTGGTTGGGTCACAGTAAGAGGAGGTGCAAGTCGTACATAAATCTTTTCCTCATTTCTCTGCAGTGGAGCGTATAGGAAACATTCCATGGCCTAATTCCACATAGTTTATAGTGGAGTCAAGCATTCCTTTAACACTCTGCATTTCTTGATGGAAGTTTCTGCAACATTCTGTTAAAGGAAAGGTGTACCGAACCCTAAAAAAAAAAAACACTTCTGAATTGAGATCAACTTTGGTCTTCATTACGGCCATTTTGACAGCATAACTTTACATTACACAAGACCTACAACCTACAATGGATGCACACTCTGGTGCGCTATTCAAACAGGACAATGCTCGTCCACATAATAAAGCGTTCTTTAAAAATACAAATGCTAATCCATGGCCAGACGGTTCGCTAGACCTATTCCAGATCCCAGAAAATATGTGGGATGCTATTTGATGTACTTTAAACCCCCCCACCCTACCGCACAGTTTGCATAATCAGCCAAAACTGTGTGAGAAGGTTTAGTAGAGAAATCCAATGTAAAATAGACGTGTAGTGAAACATAATAAGTACAAACTTTTAGCGAATAGTCCACCTCCGTTCTCCCCCAGCATTTTGAAATATAAAGCTTTTAGCCGCTGCTCCCTACAGGCCACAATACTAGTGATAGGGGCATATGACTGCTCATGCAAAGAAATCCTTATTTTTAAACCATTAACAAACTCAAAGTAGCTCCTCACTTCACTGGTAGAATTCTGTGGGTCCTGATATTTAAAACAAACAGAGCTTTCTGGCGTGTTAGTAAATATACATATACGAAAAAAGTAAATATAGGGAGAAGTTTCTGTGTTCCAGCGCGTATATCTGTGCTTTAACACTGAAACGCTATTCTTTCAAACACAGTGTTTGGACATGCAGCGCAGATGTATACATAGTAAACCCAGTGACACGGCTGTGAGCAGTGAACACAGTGTTTGTTCCTAGCTGTGGTAATTATCGTTATCTGGCTAATATATCAGTTTAAACTGCGTCTTATCAGCAGTTAAGGATTACGTTCTCACAACAAGCGAACCGCTCCAGTTTGTTTGGGACCGGACCAAGACTACCTAGAGGAGACAGTCTTGGCCCGGTCCCAAACGAACTCTGGAGTGGTTCTTTTGATACGCACCCAGATGGGATTACTGTTTTCACTCCACCTCAATCAAACAGCACTAAAGTTACAAACAGACCAGAGTTCGTTTAAGCCAGTGCTGGTGTGAAAACACCCTTCATTCTAATGGTTTAAAAATAGATTTCTATGCATGAGCAAGACTATGCCCCTAGTACTAGCATTGTGGCCTGGTAGGAGCATCAGATAAAAGCGCAGAATGCTGGGGGAGAATGGAGGTGGGCTATTCAACTAAAGTTCATACTCATAGTCACGTTTCACTATCACTACACCTCCCCATGTCCATTTTACACCGGATGTCTCTTTTAGGATGCATAGGATGGATTATTGAGGGAACCATTAGGAACCTCTACAACTTCAAATTAAGACATCAGTGTTAGACACTACTTCTGTATGTGTAGCTTAATACATACTGCCTGTCTCACTCTAATGTTTTGATCATTATGATGCTTTAATAACGATGAGTGTATAAACTTCATATAAATCTTAACAGAAATTCACAAATAAAATCAGATTGCAGATTAAGAACAAAAAACTTTGCTGTTGCGAGAAAAAAACAAGAAAAGAAAAAGACATTCAAACAGATTGTGTTTATGCATATATGTATATCAATCTACATAAGGTATATTACACTTCGGCTGAACTTGACAGCACCCAGCATAGTCCACATCCTCTTCTGGGTATAGAAAAAGTGTCTGTACAGTTTGTTTGCTGTGTAAAGCATTAAATGACATGACATGGAAAAGAAAGATAATAAATGATTGAGAATGAAATAAGGCTCTGTGAAAAGGAAAGAAAACAAGAGGGATAAGTCGTCACACAATGGAAGACAACATAAGTGTAAGGAAATTTCGTTCCAAAGGATTGACTAAAAACTTCAGTAAAAATTAGACAGGAGTTGGCAACTTTTATCTCCTGAACTTTGGCAAAGATACACAGACTTCCATGCCCATGTAAGTGTGTGTGTGTGTACACTGACAGTCCAGATTGTATATTCTCCACTGCATGTGTTGTTGAATATGGTTATGAATAAGGTTGTGAATGTGATCTCTTTGTTACAGAGTTTCGGTTTTGCAGGCGAAGGCCTCCTGTATCTCCCGTACGGTAAGGATGCGAGAGAGCATTTGCTCCAGCTGCTCCCGCGACACCGACTGTGTCGAGTACCAAATAGGGCTGGTGTGGGTAAACACGGATTCTGGATTCAAATAGAACACATCGTTCCTTCCTTTGTCGCTTGGTGGACTGAGAAAGAAGTGAGGAGAAACAGAACAGTATTACTGAAAGCAAGTTTCTTTTCATAATCAGACAAGACCTCTGTGGTGTTCAGTTTGCTTTTTTTTTGCTGTGGAGGAAACAAGTAATACCCTATGATGTGGTTGGTCAGAAGTTAGCTCAAAGGTTTCCCAATAACAGGGTTGCAGGTTGGGGGTCTTTAAGCAAATTCGGAATTTGATATTAAAAAGCACTAACCAAACTTTTCCAGTATTACAGAGTACTAAAAGGTCTAAAAATAATAATAAATAAATGTAAATCTGTGCTCATTTTTGATCCTTTGCATGAAACGGACATAAACGTGCCAACCATGTCGTAGTGTTTAAAGTCTGACCCTACTTCTAAACATTTATCCACACTTCATTTTCCCTCAAATTATCAACCCACTGCTGCTGTGCTGAAGACTTTCAGGCTCTAAGGCTAGTACAATATAAGACTTTTACAAACACATTTTTGAATAATCCAAATATCATTTATTATAGTTATCCTCAAAATTATAGAAATTATTGTAAATTTATTTTCTAAATGGAGGGGGGGGGGGGGGGTGATTTGCACTTGTAAAATTCTGGAACATATAATACCCTCAGTCAGAAAACAGCGATCATTTTATGTTAGTATTTCTTAAAAAGAACTTTAAACCCATAAAGGATCACTATGTAACTAATTTTCAGTAGTAAATGATAAAATGATCAGGATGCATCATCAGATATTAAGGAAACATGTTGAGTTAAAGCACTGGTAGCTCTTGTCAGCACGGCTTCAGCAGTACGTTCATATTTTAAGTGTTCACTCCGTCCTGGAGTTTTGTGTCGGTTTTGTCCTCCGTCTCTTCCTGCTGCTCGTTCCCCAACACTTACCCCACCCCTGAAGTTGCCAGCAGCACCCACACTACAACCAGCTATTGGTGCTGCAGCAAAGGAGCTAGCAGAGCTGGTTCAGTTAAACCTCAGCTGCTACACAGCCTAAAAAGCCTCAGCATGTCTCAAAAAACTCAGTGACTAAAGAAGGAATATAACAAGAGTGAATACTGGCAGCGAGTTGAAAGTTGGAGCTCAAAAAGACTAAAAGACTACTACTAACTATCTAGCTATTTAGCTGTTATGCACTCAATGTAACGCAAGATACAGGTTTTAGAAGAGTCCCTTTCCGTTCTCTCTATCTCCTACCAGTCTAAACTGGCTTTGCTAAGCTAAGCAGTAAACTACTAGGACCTGTAAAGTCTCCACTCCACTCTAGCTCTGGGGTGTGTATTTTAGGAGCAGTGGGATTTTTCAGGTATAACATGCTTGGCTTAGGCTAACACAGCTAGCGGTGCATGAGGCTAGTTTAGCTAGCTACAGATAAAGTTCACATGAGCCGGTTTATAATATGACTTTCTTGCCATGGTAGAAGTTACTGAATTGGATTGTGTAGATTCAGCCTGGCCCAACTTGGCAACCCGATGTAGCGTAGTCTCTGGGGAGGGGTGGGCGGAGCAGACTACTCTGTGATGTTTTGAAATTGGACTGAAAATTGTAAAATTGTTTGTATGTGTGTAAATGTGCATACTTACCATTTAGAGAGGTACAAGTCATAAAGTTTGACAGGACAGCGTGGAGGGTTCTCTGGCTGCTCTGCCTGCTCAACATACATGTCATCTGTCACTATAAAGAGACAGACAGAGGTAGACAGTCAGACCATCAGATATGATCATCCCCAGCACCACAGTACATATTTTCTATCTCCAGATACTTTCATTCCCACTGAAATTAAACTGGTGACATCAAGCAGGCCCCTACCTTTCTGGCCGATCTGGTAATTTGCAATTCCTTTTAGGTAGCGAATGCATGTGCTTCTGTCTTTGGAGTTGGAGGGGTTCTTCTTACTGTGTCGTAAAACTTTTGTGAATGCAACCTTTAGGTGCTGGTCCACTGTTTTTAAGTGGAAATACCTGAGTGAACACGTAAAAAGAAAGAAGGTGTTAGAATTGTAAATAATAGGAAAATTAAATTATTAGCAATGTAACAGACTGTAGGATTGGTTATCTGTAACAGTGTGGTAGTCAGTTTTACTGCTGCTTTTATTTTTATAATTCCCCTCAATGCAGAGCTGCAGTGAAAACCTACAGGCCTCCATCAGCTGAGGGCAAGAAGCATGACCTGGATTCGAACCAGCATTCTCCCAATCATAGTGGCAGCGCCTTAGTCCACTGGACCACTCAATGCGCTTTTCCACCTGCATGGTGCCGGTGTTCGGCCAGGTTCCCAAACGGTTCTTTGCGTTTCCACCGCAAAATCGCAGGTTCTCGGCCAGAAAAGCCGGTTCCGTTCTGGCCCCACAATCTTGCTGGTCTGGAACCAGCAAACCTGCGACGCGAGCGGCCAAAGGGCAGGGCGTTGAAGCGTCTCTGGGGCAAAGTTGTTTACAAACCTCACCTCTATTCACAGCTAAGAGCAGCCGAAGCAGCTAAATGAATGAAAATGAATCACAGCACAAGTTTCAAGAGAAGCTAGGTTTCCGCCTTGTTGTTTTCAAATCCCCCCTCGACTTCTGTTGACGCCCACTTTGACATACGCAGTGAGTGACCTCTTTAGAGCAGTGGAAACACGGGCCAGTTCTTAAAAGGTTCGCAGGAAAACAGGAGCACTTTGTTGGTGGAAAAGAGGTATCAGAGCCTTTCCAAGCCGTTCTCATAAACTGTTATCCGATCCAAGAGTTTGTGATCTGTGTGTGTACACTTCTTTTTTGGCAATTGTGGGATAAATTCACCAGCCTGCTTTTTGGTGTTAAATCAATAAATGCTGTGTGGGTGAGCTTACTTTGTATTGTAGAACATTAAAGTTGTAAGAAGTGTGGACGGCGAATGAGCTCCCAGTTGTTTGCATTCCCATAACATCTCTTCAGTCACATGACTGGGGATAATGTAACCTGAAAAAAAAAAAAAAAAAAAAAAACACACATTACACTGAAACCTTCTTGCTGATCTCGATGCTGCAATCGATTAATTATTACTTATTTACAGGGAAGTATAAGGATGATCTGTATGAATTAGTGTGTTTTTTCACCTAAAGGATGGATGGCGGGTTGCCATGAGTCCATTATCTTGTGCAGTGATTGGTGGAAGCGATGATAATAGCGGTCTGTGAAGATGTTGTCTACTCTACCATTATCATCCATGTACTGCAAAGAGATGAAAAAAAAAAAAACATTAAAAGGCACAGTAAGAAGACAACCCACAGGTAACAAAATAAATAAATCATAATCATAATTATAATCATAAATGTTATTATTACATTATTATTATAGGTGCACCATGACAAGCTTTTGGACAACATTTGCCAAGGACCCTTTTTTTTTTTTTACTACTTTAAGTATTTAGGTGAATCATCCATGATTTGCATTTGAGTTGCAGCCACTGGCTCTTCATTTTGTAATTTTCACTGGTAGAAGGATAACTATTAGTTTTCATTAATTTTGCCATTTTTTCTTCACAAGATTGGTTGTTTTTTATTATTTACTGAGGTTATCTTTGTCTGATATTAAAATTAGTTTGATAATAATAAGAATGACAAAAGAAATCTATAAGGGGGTAAATACTTGACACATTATACACTAACATAAGTGTGAGAAGTAGGAGTGACATTGACAAAAAAAAAAAAATATATATATATATATATATATTTATATTTACATACACTCTATATATTCTATTGAGCAGTGTATTTTACACATTTAAAACAGCCCACTGGCACATTTAGCCTGCCTGTTTATCATGTACCTTTTGTATACAGAGAAAGATATAGAAGAGCATATCAGCTTCCAAAGTCTCCTCCTCTAAACCTCTGGCCTCCTGCGTCATTAACGACAAGCCTAAACTCATCTCTGCTACAGAACTGGACAGCAGGTCCTCCTGAAACCGCAACTGTTGCCGCCCTACACAAACACACACACACAAATGCACACACAGTGAACTGATTGATCACATACATATTGCAGTTCTACTTCAGAACTTCTGGTTTCCACGACCAGGATTATTAGGATTATTCCTCAGATACACACACTCTCACATTTATGGAAAGTTTGCATTTAAAAGGAAACATATTTAGAAATGATTGTGATCAAAACTGTGTAGGGACAGAAATATATAGGGAAAAAGCACAAACTGCCAATAGGAGCAAGTGTGTTCCTTTGCTCCGTCTCCAGTTCAGAATTCTTCTTCTGAGCCCATAGTCTCCACTCCATAAGCCCCTCCTCCGGCTTTAGAGAGACAAGTAGCGCCTCACTTTCAGGCACATCCTGTGCCTGCTGCACCTATCAGGCAAAAATAGAGCTCAAAAATTACTCACACAGTTATAGAGTATCAGAAGTTTTTTTTTGTAAAATATCTTTATATTTAAAATTTGAAAAACGTTGTGGAGTAGTTGGAAGGGACAGTAGGTGATGTATGGGTTCAGGGCCAGGAGAGAAGGGAGAGCTCCCTGGATTCTACCAAGGAGGTGTGGAGTCACTTCCACAAGGGTGGAAAAAGCTATTTATAGGAAAAAAATGCCCCGAAGCAGCCGTTGTAAACAGTGCTGGGCAAAAAGCACAAAATGACTGAATCTCGGAAAGCTGCGAGAGAGCGGAGTTGTGCTTTTCAACACAGGCAAGAACTTTTTATCACGTTTTACTACACCAAAAGTCTATTTTACACCAGCGTGCCACAAACAAACATGCTCAATTGCTTGTTCCAACAAGATTCAAAAACATGAAGTCTTTCATGATGACAGTATAAGAATGAGATTACTCATATCGGCTGTTAAATAAATACGTTGTGTGAAAATACTTTTTGTTTGCAATTTAGAAAAAGGTATAGACGAAATGTATTGTATTGGTATTGGCATCAAAAATTTTAAAACAATACCCAGCTCTAGCGATAACAATTAAAATACAATTTATGCATCAATTACACACCCCCTACCTGCAGTGTTTGCTGCTCCAGAACTTCGCCCACTTGAGTCTGCACAATCTGCTGCTGAGGGTCCCAGATATGCAGTGACTGTGTGCTACCTGTGCCCGTTACTCCGGCAACTGTCTGCACGGCAAGAGGTATATGAATATTCCCATTCATAAACAACGTTTGTACCACCTCTTCCTGTGTCCCGCAGACCCCACCCCCAGGCGCCATGGAAACCACCGAAACACCAGAGGCAGTTCTGTTCTTGTCCTTGTCCTCAGCGCCGATGGGGGCTGCCACGTGAAACGTTTGAGTGGTGCCGAAAGCATCCTGCGGCACGGCGATGTGCGTGACGCCACCTTGCTGGGAGGGTGCTGTGTACACAGGGATGGTCCACGTCTCTCCGTTGGGACTGGTAAGTGTGCCAGTCGTGCTGTATAACTGAGTGCTGTCCACTGTTACTAGATCAGGCCTTAACGACACGTAGCCTGATTGCTGGCCTTGTGGAATGGTCACTACTGTGGCTAGCTGTTGGCCAGGGATGGCATAGGAGACCGTAATGGGAAGGTCCACCTTCCGTTTCTTAGCAGGTTGGAGGACACCAGCGAGGGTGGCGGTGGTTTGGTTGGTGTCATCCCCATGAGGAGAGCTTTGGGGATGAGTTGGGGACTCACACTCTGTCTCCACAGTCTGGATCTGGATATCCTGTTCACCTGCGACTGCTGCTATGATCTGAGCCTGAAGCTGATGTGAGAAAAATGCGAATTAGAGCTATAGTGCTGAAGATGAACTGATTCTTGGCTCAATTTAAGCTTCACTGTACCTGTTGGTGTTGCTCTTCTGTGAGCTCTCCTGTCTGGATAACATGTTGAGATGGATCCTGCACAATCTCTGTTTGCTGCTCCTGAATCTGTACCTAAATTATGGATCAATATAAGTTACTTCTCCAAAGTAAAATATAAAGGATGCACTACTGAACTGGTGAAGTTATGTCTCTGAAAAACCACTGTATGACGTTTACAAAATAAATAAAACAATTTTGACTTTCTGAATTCTGACCATAATCTACAATTTTAAAAATTTTCAACATAGCTAACAGCTATTTTTAAACATAGCCACAGTGTTTACTATAACTATTCATAACACAGTATTCTAGGAAGCCAACTAATTTTTTTTATTCATCATCCCTATTCATCCCTAATACATTTATTTAAAAAGTTGTGTTGATGATGTGATTTGACCAAAAGTAAGGAGAAATCTGGAGAACAACTAACAAATATCACTTCTCACTGCATTAATGTTTGTTTATTCATAGATTATAGAATTGTCTCTATCATACTGAGAATTCTCATCCTGTGTGTTAACTTACCTGTACTTGTATGGGCTGATGCTCTACAGACTGTTGATCAGCTGCTGGGATCTGCGCCATCATCACCTCAGACTGCACAGACATTTCATCCTGTTGCTGTTGCACCTGTACCTGGACCTAAACCACATAATCAGACACCAATGTAAGAGGGCAAAGAAAGAAAATGAAGAAAATGAAGAAAATAAATGTAAAAAAAAAATTTTTTAAATGGGTCAAGGAGTTAAAGTCCAGTAAAATTACAAAGTAACCTTGGCTGATAAACGATATTATCGATCACGATAATTTAAGCTAGTGACAATATTAAGCGCATTATCGTCCATGCCATAATTACGTGACTTCTCCCGGTGGCTGGCTTCACGTGTATCGGAGGAAGCATGTGTTAATCTTCACCCTCCTGGTGTATTGGGGCATTACTACTGATAGTAATGCCCTTAAACATTTTTTCCTAAATAATAGAAAATCATATTTTGCTCACTCAAACAGCCCACAAAATGTTTTTAGCTCAATTTTAACACTCTACTTACTAAAAAAATGTGGGATTTAAATAGAGCTTGTGCTCATAATGACAGTTTATGGGGTGGGTCGTGTCGGGCTCGGTCGGGCTGAATTTTTTGTGCCCGGTCTTAGCTCTGTGCTGTCAGGCGGTATTCATAGCGCTAAGCACTGTTTACTGCGTCTAGCGCTATTGCTAACCAAAAAAAAAATTATTGAAAATCTAAGCTTGTTGTAAATAATCAAAGCAAAAACAAAATATACACCCCAAAAAATTGTGATTACATAATTTTGAAAATAACATTAAAACAGTAATTTGAATTACCTGAATCATGAAATTAAAATCTAACACTAATAGATTAAAATATTCACAATGCGAATCAGAGCACTGCAGTGTTATAAAATAACTTCTCTTCTTCTGAAACAAAACAATCTATTTACAATTTTTGTATTTACAAAAATAAAATGTTTTTAATATTTAAATAGGTTTTTCGAGAAACGAAAAATGTCAGGACTAAAACTGTATAAAGATATTCACAGTATCCTATTTACTAGTTTGTCAGGATTACTCAAAACAGCAGAATCATTTAAAAACGCTTATGAATTTACACTATTGCTCAAGCCTATTACAACGCCTTTAGAAATGCAGCAGTAGCAGTAGCAGTTCTAAAGTAAATTTCTTACCTTAAAAAAAATCCCTCTATGTGTACAAAATTCCAAACTTACCGGACAGGCCAGCTCTAGCAAAGAGCCTGCCACCTCTGCACTGTCGGTGTAGATGCAGTTTGTCTCCTGTTGGTAGATGACCGTATTGCCTTCTTCATCCTGACCGAACTCCTGCAGTGCTTCAGGTCCTTTACTTGCCAAAGAGTCCAGGAACTCCTTCATGCGGTGCTGAGGGATGCTGCGTGCCTTCAGCCTCACCAGCTCCTCAAACGACACTGAATCCTCCATGCTGTTATTCAAGACTCCAGCCTCAAAAGCCTAAAAGCCCGAACAGGCCTAAAGTATAAACACAAAACAGTCAGAATGGTAGACAGCAGCAAAGAACAATACAATAGAACATGAAATAAGAATTAGAATATCTCTATTACACAAAGTATAATGAGAGTTATGCGCAATTCTCTCCAGTGTCAAACAATAAAATCAGAAACTATAATTTACCTAAAATAAATGACAAAGAATTTAAATACAAAACACAGTCTTGTATTGTGCCATTTTAGGCTCATACTGAGGTGGGGTTAAAAATATTTGGTTTGGTTTTGAAAGTTCTGAACTGTCTGCCTGACTGTAACAACGCAAAGAGATGGTGTCCAGGAGTAAATCAGGGCTTCTTAACATGGGGGGGTCCTGAGTGTTGCTAATTAACGGTGCTTTCTCCTTGAAATGCGCAGAGAATACAATACAATACAACGGAATTGTATTGACAGATCAGTATGACAAGTATCATAATCATTACTTTACACTTCACAATAAACAAACAAATAATATACACTTACACCCAAACACCAACACCATGCGTTCTAACTTCAATCTGTTCAATCTTTGGTACCATATAAAGTATTTCATCATGCTCTCTTTCTCTCGCTCTCTGTGTCCATGTCTCATTCTCTCCTCTGTCTCTATCTCTATCTATATATGCACACATACATGCATATACTGTCCCGGAGTATATGTATCTGGCTGCAGTGGGGGCTGATGGTTCCTCTCCTGATAGAACAGCCAGTTTATCACTGTTGTTCAGGGTTCTGAATTCGCTCATAACATCTTCATCCAAATTCATAACAAATTCATCCAAATATTTCTCTCTAATAGTTTGATATTTTGAGCAATGAAGAGAAAGGGGCAGCTCTGTCAACCACCCCTGTCCTGCATTGAGCTCATATCCTCTCCTCTCTCTGGATCCAGGACTTTCTGATCCTGCCTCTTTCGATGGCCATGCTGTGGTTACTCTGTCAGTATTTGGTGAGGATCCGTATCTGCTTCGTATCTCGGACAGTAAGGACGTGGCCAGGGTGTATTGATGTTTTAGGGTAAGACAGCAGTCCAGTTTGGTTGACTCTGATTGGTGTTTGTGAAGCAGTGTTGGTAAGAGGGTTGGGGTGAGTCTCTGGACCAGTTGACACAGGGGACTCTTTTCAGTCTTCAGCTCTTGGGATTGGAGGGATTGTTTTGGACTTGATTTAAGTGTTTTTTTTCTATGTTGATTATATTGCGTCATCTGTGTTTGTCTGTGTCTCTGACTCTCTCTCTCTCTGTCTCTCCCCATCTCTCCCTCACAGTATCTCCAGAATCAGGATGGAGAAACCCATTATGCCAGGCTTTAGGCTCTAAAGTGCTAAACAGTTGATGTTTTTTCTGCTTCAGAGAGTTATAGCTATTCCACTGACAATAACCCAACTAACTCCATCTCTACAGGGACTGGGACGAGCTGTGTTCATTTCCACATCTTCTGTGTCCGCTTCAACTTCCAGTAGCAGGGTTGAGCTGAATGCGTTCATTAGAACGGGTGTCCACACACATTGGGACAGGTTTAGTGTGTGTTGTGAGAGCCTGGCCGTGGTGTGAGTGTGAGTGAGAGCGGGCTGTGTTCAGTAATGATGTGTGTAAATGAGTGAATGCGCTGTGTACTGTACAGAGTGTGTAGTTGGTGGCTAGGCTAAGTGTTGTTTATTAGCTGCGAAGCTAACGCTAATTCACAGTGAGTTACCTCTCCGCTTCGCTCCCCCGCTCCGGTCAGGCGGGCTACCGGTAACCGCACCGGGTAACGCGGAGTACCGTGGAGCCCCCGCGCCTCCAGCAGCCGCGCTTTCTCTCCGGTTCACTGCAGCGTTTCTGTTTCTTTCTTTACCTTTTTCTCACGCCTCCTGAGGCGCCATCTTGCAACAAAAACCGCGCCGACCAATCAGGAGAGAGGAATGACGAGAGTTCGTGTTCAAATACCGCGAGACTTGTGCGTTCATTCATAAACTTTTTATTTTTTTATTATGGATTCAATAATCAATCATACAAACAACGTCCTGGATACAACAAACTCATGAAACACAGGAACATTTACAGAATAAATCAACTTATCGTTAGTTAACAACATAAAAGAAAACAAAAGTAGAATATAAACGTTTAAAATATGTTCCAAGGGGTTATTCGATGTATTGTTATAATAACAAATTATATCTTGGTGCATAAAAGAATAGTTAACATTAATGGGCGAAAAATATGTGATGTTTTTTTCACACTGTGAAAAAACGTTTCATCAGCACATCCACAAAATGAGAATTATTAATGTTCATAAATTTAGAAATGACAGAATTCAAGTCTATTTATAAACCGTATAAAGTAAACCAATTGATTCGGGAAAAGATTTGATTTGTGAGACGTTCTAATCATCAATCACCACAGTGACATCTGGTGGGGAACCAGAATCACGCACTTCACCTGTTTAACTAAAAATCATACCACACAGCAGATACGGGTCTTTTTCTAAAGTTCTTCTATTTCACAAATGCTAATGGTTTGACAAATAATGAGAAATACATAATAAAGCAATGCAACATGTGTGTGATTTTTCTCCACAAAGAAAAAAAACAAACATTTACAAGGCTTTGCATCTCTTTTAAATGTTTGCCAGTTTTGGGACAGAACATTCTCATCTCAGATCAGCTGCTTGCACTAAGGGTGAAGGCGCGTTAGAGCTACCCTCCAGCATCTATAATCTCTCTATCATCACTTACAGTGCAATCTAACCCAGCAGTCTGAACCGATCGGAGTTAGGTCCGAACTGTGCAGTTGTTTTGAAACCTTGACAGTAGCCTCATTGGTAAGGGGGTGGGGTTAAAAACTGCCTATGTCCACTTCGACCAATCAGCGTTCTGCAACGCCATAGAGCTCTATGGCTCTGTATAAATGGCTGGTGGACCAGTCCAGTAAAGTTCGAATCAGTTTGCTGAACCGATTCTTCTGATGCCTGCCTGTTCAACTGGTCATTTAGTATGTTCTACACAACTCAAATTGCTTAATATAGCTCTCATACAGTGTAGAGTATTATTTAAAACACATTTTTTTCTATGCTTACTTGATTCTGGATTCGTTGCTGAGTGGCTAAATTTGACAATAGAAATTTGGGTGTAAAACTTTATTTAATGTTTTTCGTTTGATATATTAAAGATGAATTTGAGTTTTCAATAATTTTTCCAATTTTCAAGATTTTAATTTCGTCTCCTCACGGTCAGAAAAAAAAATTAAAAAATATTTCTATTCAGTTTTCTGATTTTAATTTTTTTGCATTTTATAATAAAAAACTCGCTGGTATAATCCAACCTTTTTACAAGATGAAAAAACAAATGTATTTCCTGAACGCAAAAATGAAAAAGAAGAAAATTGGAAAAAATTATGAAACCAGTTTGTTCCTGATGAAGCCAAATGGACAAAAATAAACAATGAAGTTGTAACGTTACACCCAGTTTTCTATTTAGCTTCAAACGGCCAGAAAACCGAACTGATAAACGTTACATCTGTATGTTTGTTTATTGTTCTGTATTGTCGCTATTTAAATAAATAAATAGATAATAAAACAATTGAAAAGCTCTGCAGACAGTTTTTGGAAGGAGTCGATTCGTATGAATCACCCGTTCATGAGTCGGCCGTCGCTAGTAGCTACAGCAACAGCAGATGACAGCTCGCGGGAGGCCACTGAACCGGCTCGCGCTCAGCAGCGATAGGAACGCTCAGCAATGGAGGAGGAAATGTGTCCGTGAGGAAGCAACCTGGCCTTTATAACCGTCTATGGGGGATTTTAGCTAGTCTTGTCTTATTTATGGCGGTGCTGCTACTCCGCCGAGGGTCTTAGCAACTACAAGAATCCCCCGGTTTCAGCCTCTCAGCGTAAGTAGCCCGTTAACTAGTTAGCTAACTTAGCTAAGCTAACTAATAACACCCAGTGGACGCGGGGGGCTAGCAGGCTAACGCTAGCTAAGCTACATTAACCAGGTTAGCGAACTGACCTCGTTTACACAATAATATAAAAACAGCCGAGGTTTACCCGCTTAAAGTGGGCGGACAGAGTAGGTGTGTTTATTGTGTGTTCAGTCATTTAGCCGGCTAATATTCTGTAATTTATAGACTGTTATTCAGCTCTGTAGCTTGCTAGCTGAAGTGCCCACTTGTGTGGGGTAAATCCAGCCTGCTGACCAACACCCTGCCTCTCTGTTATGCAAGTTTTATATCATAATATTAAGGTAAGAATCATTGTTATATAGTAAGCTAGTTAATGTGTCTAATGGCTGCTAGCTAATTTAAACTCTAGTAAGTTAGCTATCTAACTTGAAATAAGTAACTTAATCTGTTTTAAGCACCGCTTGCTAGTTAAATTATCGTGTGTAGGTAGTAAGCTACACTAGGTTAAGCTGTATGTCCAAATGTTTGTGGACACCCTAAGCTAAGTTGCACCCATTGCACCAACAGACGTATTGCCAATAGAATATGGCTTGAGCAGATAGCTAGCCAAACTGTTGACACTATGTGTAATAGTCTAATATAAGTTGTGATTTAGATGGGTAAAAAGTAAGCTGTGTACTGAGCTTTGGAGCAGTGGAACAGAGTTTTCTGGAATGATGGTGCTCCATCCAATACTTTCAGAATGAGCTGTTGAGTTAAAGAGGGGTGATGTGAGGTGGGTTGGTGATCATCCAGCAACCTGACCCCATTTACGCTCTTGTACTGTAACTAGCTAAGTTACTGAATGCAGTTAGATCCTCTCACCAATGTAACGCAAAAGAAATAGACTAGGTCTGTCAGGATATCTCTTTTATTTGTACTTTTGGACAAATACATCTTTGGAACAAATTAAGAGACCACTTCAGTTCCTGAATCAGTTTCTCTGATTTTGCTATTTATAGGTATATGTTTGAGTAAAATGAACATTGTTGTTTTATTCTATAAACTACGGACAACATTTCTCCCAAATTCCAAGTAAAAATATTGTCATTTAGAGCATTTATTTGCAGTAAATTAGAAATGGCTAAAACAACAAAAAAGATGCAGAGCTTTCAGACCTTAAATAAAGTGAAGAAAACAAGTTCATATTAATAAAAATTTAAGTGTTCAGAAATCAATATTTGGTGGAATAACCCTGTTTTCACAGTTTTCATGCTTTCGAATAACTTTATGCCACTCCTGGTGCAAAAAATTAAGCAGTTCAGCTTGGTTTGATGGCTTGTGATCTTCTTCCTCTTGATTATACTCCAGAGGTTTTCAATTTGGTAAAATCAAAGAAACTCATCATAGTTGATCACTACAGCTTTTCTTTTTTTTGCTTCTCTCACTCTCTCTCTCTCACTCTCACTCTTAATAACTAATGTTAATATTTCTTAAAAATAACTCTTAAAAACTGACCTGCATCCATCAATATGCTTAGGGAAAAAAAATTATAGTTTAAAAAGAAGTGATGCTGCTTTTTTGTTCTTAATAAAGTGCCACAAAATAAACACACTGTGTTCCAAAAAGATTCAGAAAGATGAAGTCTCTCCTGGTGACAGTATGAGAATGAGATTACTCATTAAAGCTAATAAATAAATACACTGTGTGAGAATAATGATAGATTTTTGTATTTTTTGGGTTTGTATCGGATTTGGGTATTGTATCAAATACAAAGTAGCGTATTGGTTTCTTATCAGTATTGAACATTTTTGAAATTCCAGCCCTAGCCTTGAGTTTGTCATGAAAGTCTACACTCTCCAGCAAATGTTACATACTTGTCAGACAGGGTAAGCCCTGTGAAAATATGGTGGTAAACAAGTCTGTCTGGCCTATCCACTTAGTGTTGAGTGCTTGAGTGTCTCTGCAGTGAAAAATAGTAGTTTGGAGTATTATTTTACTGACATATTTTCTGTATACTCAAACTAAGTACTATGTATGCAACATGTACATGTTTTGGTGAATGCAACAGAACAGGACAGATTCAGGTCCACTCCTGGTGTCGGTTGCTTTTTCTTTGTCTTTGCGTCAGCTGAGCTCACAAAGGAACTGTCTGACATCCGCATCACTAGAGGCTTGGCTGCTGTTCAGTTGTACTTTGACGTGAATAAGAGTGTGCTCTCAGAGCTTTCAGCATTTACTCACCCTCTGCTTGTCCTGCCTGTCTCCACCAGACATCACAGATGGAGAGTTCTGAAGCAACGAGCTGGACGCCGAAGTCTGAGACACGTGTTGATCCGCCGCCACACTGCTGCTCGGCCTGTGACAGCAGGGAATCGCATGTTCCTGGAAAAGCCTTGCGGAAGCCCAAAGCCAGGAGCGTGTCCACTTCGGCTGTGGCCAGCTGTGCAGAGTTTAGGTAAGATTAGGCCTCCTAGTCACTTTTGAATTAAGAATAAATTCACTGTTTTTAACATTCACTCTATACACTGATAAATGACAGTAAATCTGAATGTGATCAGATACGTTTTTGTCTGCATGAATTTGTGAAAAGAGGAGAAATATTTTATAGGGCACTGAAGTAGAACATAGCATTGTGTACATCAAATAATGCTTTAGTGCACCTTCAACAGTCATTAGTAAGAAACTAAAAATAAAATAAAAATCTCTCTCTCTCTCTGTCTGTCTCTCTCTCTGTCTCTCTCTCTCTCTCTCTCTATATATATATATATATATATATATATATATATATATATATATACATATATAAATATAAATATAAATATAAATAATAAGACTTTAATAGCCACATTTTAATATACATGTTAGCTTTCCTTAGGACATTCAGTTTGCCCACTTCCACTTTTGCTAAATTTCCTACCACAGAGTGTTGTGCAAATAATCTTGCAAAGTTTGTGCAAACTTTTAAAACCTAGACTTACTCAATATACTTTGTATGCACGGTCTTTAACTCTAGAAATGTACAGTTGCTATCAAACTGCTATCAATACACACCATTGCAGATTTGGTTTGTTATCACATGTTACAGATGTTTGCAATAAACCCATTAAACAAAAGCAATTTAATTAGCTTAACACAACTAATTTAACATATCACAAACCAAATTACAGGTTTCTACACAATTTGGTACACCAGACTTACTCAATGAATTTCGTTTGCCTAGTCTATATATATATATATATATATATATATATATATATATATATATATATATATATATATAGAGAGAGAGAGAGAGAGACACAGAGAGAGAGAGAGAGAGAGAGAGAGAGAGAGAGAGAGAGAGAGAGAGGCAGTGAATGCACCAACATTCAGTAAAAGTGCCTTCAGAATTATTGGCACCCTTTGTAAATATGACTGGAAATGCTATAAACATGGCTTTGTTTTTTAAACTAGATCTTATTTAGGGATGCACTAGCATTGAAATTGATGCCAATCAAAATATCAAATTATTTACTTAGAATAAGAGCTTTAATGTAGGAAATAAACTTTTTTTTTGTAAAAAGAAAACATTATCAGAATTGGCCCCAATTTCAGATCACATGTTTGGATTGGGGACATCCCTAGTTCCAGCAAATTCTAGACACGAAGGTTCATCCAAATCCATTTCTTTAGAAGCTTTATTGCCCTTTGTATTTTTTTATAGTCATCATCTGATGAAGCAGTGTGTGACCCTTGGTCTCATTTTGTTTGTATATTCTGTGATCGTTACCATGTTGGTAGATCATTATTGGTAGATGGCAGATTCCCTGAGTATGAGTTCATTCTTTCATCCCAGTGACACAGCAAGCTATGGGTGACCACTTAAAACTTAACATTTTTTTCATATGAAGCATGGGTTGCCAATAATGGAAATGAATCATTTTTAAAGCTAAATCACATCTGAATTTTTGTTTTTAATGCTGCATTGTTGTGTGAGAAGCACTGTAAAATGAAACATATTATCCACAGCCTGAAACTTTTCATAAGGAAATGGAACATATCTGACATGTGGAACTATTTTACACTGGATCATAAAAAATTGGAATATCTGTAGGTCATGTGTTTTCACTATGTTTTGAGTATGTACAGACATGTAAAACTGTTTTACCTCAGCAGTGTCAGTCTAATCATAGATTTACCTCAGCAGTGCAACTTAAGTCACAAAGTACCTTAGTGGTGGGGTTAGAGCCTGTCACTGCTACAGAAAAATTCCCAACATTAGAAAAAACTTAAAATAGGTAGTCATTTTCCACTATAAATTATTCAGTCTTTTGACATATTTGGCCCAAACAACAAAAGTATTTTATTTATAAATATTTGCAACAACCTTAGTATTAATGATTTTTACATGGTCTATTTGTCTATTGGGTGTGATGACCAAATGATAAAATTACTAATCAACTGGTTGCCATGAAATAGGCTATTAAGCACAGCCTTACGCTTCAAGTTAGCGTTTGATCTGACTGCAGTTGACAGGTACAGGGTTGTAGGCAGTGCGTTGTGCAAGTGCTTGCAAATGGCATGCTTTGTTTTATGTAAACAGAGCAACAGGTGGCCTCTCAAAACCTCCTTATCCAACTAAGTAAAAGTGAACACTTGGAAATCTGTGGAACTTTGCCACTTTAGTGTGAACTGTAATGTTTTTTTAATATGACCAAAAGCATTTTAATCAAATTCTGATGTACTGATGTAAATGAATCATTGCCTCATACGGCTACAGAACTGGCTCGCTTTGTCTTTTGATCATGCTTGTATTCAGAAGGGGGTTTCATGTGTCACAGGTGTTCTATTGTTTTGTTGCATGTTAATCAAGAGCATGAATCTTTGAAGTAGCATCCAAATGGAGAGAGTGAATTTGATCATAAATAGCATCTGATGTTTCCTTGACAAAAACGAGCACATAGATTGCAGTGCTTAAGAAACAGCGCTATTAGTTGTTGTTTGTAATAATCTGCTTAAAGGAGAACTCCACTGTGAAATGGTCTTAGATTGTAGTGAAACATAACGAGTATGAACTTTTAACGAATTGCCCACCTCTGTTCTCCCACACAATTCCAAAATACAGTGATAGGATCACAGCATTTGCCATGCAAAGAAATAACTATTTTTAAACTCAAGGTACTTAGAGAAATTCTACCAAATTCAAAGGGTAGGATAGGGGAACAGATTGCAAAATTAATTAGTAGGGAATGCATTAACATTATAGAAATATTTTCAGCAACAACAGCTTTCATTAATTTTGCAATCTATTCTCCTATTCTGCCTATTCGAGTTTTTTTAGTTTGTTAATGGGGTAAATATAGCCAGTTCTTTTGTGTTTGTCACTTGACTAATCATTGTAACTTCATTTTAAGATTTCTGCATCTAGAGGTATCGTGTGTATAAACAGTGTTTTTAATGAACTATCTGTGTATTTTCAGTGCCTTGTTTTAATGTCAGGGCTCTCAGAATTCTACCAATTAAGTGTGGCACTACTTTGACCTTGTTAATGGTGAGACAATAGCCACTACTTTCTATGGATAATGCTATGTCCATATCTCTAGCATTGTAAGGCTGTAGGGAGCATTGGGAAAAGGGCTGTATTTAGGAATGCTGGGGGTGAATGGCAACATTGACAAATGTTTATATTCGTTATCATGTTTCACTACATCCCAAATCCATGTCAAACTGGAGTTTTCTTTTAAGTGAGACTATTTTGTTTAATATTTCATTTGATAATTATATATCATACATGTGTTATATATGTTGTGCAAGTTGCCTTGTTTTCCTTGCTGTTGCCATACACATATGGTAGCTCACGTGACTGAAACAGGCTGGTATCAGATGTTGGGTGAAGGAGAGGGTCCTGTAGGATGTGACTCATGCAGAGATTAGTCTGTCATGGTCTTTGGCTTGTGGTGTCTGTAGCCTGTAATGACACAGGATGAGGCTGCAGATGGACTTTGCTCTAATAACCTGTTATTAAAGGAATTAGGATGTGTTTGTGTAATTGGCCAGGGTTATGGTTTCTGTCATCCTGCACAAGAAGAAATTATTTTGGATCAGTGGCAGAAGATATGCACAGATATTGCAACTGGCCAAAAAATAAAATGTAACCAAAATGTAAACAAAACTCAATATGTACATGTTAATTTTACCATTGTGTTCACTAAACAAGTAATATCCCAGCAGACAAACCAACAAAGCAAAATACCTTTACCTTTTTAAATGATTCAGAATTTATTTCAGCAGTGCTATTCTATTTACTCAATTAGCTAGATTTTTTAGCATCACAATTTTTATCATATGTTTACCTTTGTAGTGCCAATCTAATCATTGTTTTACCTCAGCAGTGCCAGTATAGTCATAGATTTACCTCAACATTGCAACTCAATCACATCACTGCTCTAACGTTAGAGGGAACAATATGTGATATAACTTGTAAACACTGTAAACTATTCAGTCTTTTACTTATTTAGCCCAAACAGCAAACGTATTTATTTATTTTCCTTTTCAAATAATATTTGTAATATTTAGCATGTACAAAAGTTATGGGGAATTTAATGTTTTATTTTGTATTTATTTATTTTTTTATCTCCATAAACACTGCAGTAAGTCACTAATGAAGAAGTATTCTAAATCTCATACAGTTCTGTAACACAAGAGGGTGCATGCTCTTGGTTTTAACAGTGCATTAACTAGCCAGCAATGACAATGCTGTAAAATTGTGTTTTCTGGCATGATGTGTTGGGGTACTGATCATAGTCACTGATTGCAATCAAATCCTCACGACAATTATCATCAGAATTAACTCTTCTTAAATACACCAGTAAAAAGAAAGAATGAATGAGCATGTGCCCCAGTACTGTTGTCCATAGTGTATATGTAAAACTACATTTTCAAGCTTACATGGAAGTAAAATTTAAGTTTGTGGTAAAAATGTATTTGAAAACCCTAATGAACTTTCTCTTCCTTTTCTTTTTTTTTTAGGCGGACCCAGTCACTGCATGGACCAAGCCCAGTCACTACATTTGGGCCAAAAGCTTGCATGCTGAAGAACCCTAAAGCAGTGATGTAAGTCTGCCTGTGTTTGTTTGGAGTCACTAGAACAAAAATGTACCTAGATAAATGTGTACTACCAATAATTAGGGCTGGGGAAAATGTTTGATTCTTAGATGCATCTCGATTTAGGCAATTAACATCTCGATGGACAATTCTGAATTGATCCACATATGCCCAAAATCGATTCAGCCAACATGTAACTACGCATTTTGCGTAATGGGTACGCATTTTAAACTCCTAGTACGCTTGAACGTTTCCATGTTCTAAAGTACGCATATCGTTTGATCTCAAATTTGTCTGTGTGAGTGTGTTCACGGCCGCTTGCACTGTTTTTGGTGCTGATTTACGCTAAGCCCGCATGAACACTAATCCAGCAAGCTACTTATCGAGACATCCGTTACTTTCATTTTCCTTCACACAGTCCAAACAGTATCACTGAAAACTCTCAGATGCTCACTCACTCTCTCTCTGTCTCTCTCACGCACACACAGCTAATGGCACGTTTCCTCTTTTCAATTTTTTTTTTGGCTGAATTTCAAACCGATATTTGCTGACATATGTAAAGACCAAACGGCACTGGCCAAGCTACTTTTGAATTCACTGATTTAAGTAATTTGTATTTTATTGTATTTGGTTTCAATAGATTGTTTTATTTAACCTGTTCATTAAAAATGCTTTAAATCTGTGGACCAGTCTGTATAAATGTGAAAACTGTCTCAGGAGATGTCTTTCCATTTATTGTTTGCATACAGTTGGTTGAAAGCTAATATATAAGACCATTAAATGTTACTAAATACATACTGGGGTGCCTGTTATCTCTAAGTTATAAATCTGTATATTGGTAGATACAGTATACTATATATATTTGTGATATCTGATATCAGCATCAGCCCAGAATTCCCACATCGGTGCAATCCTAGTGTAAAGGTTGTCTAAGATTTATAACCATTGTGTGTTTTTTAATGGATTAACATAGGGCAGACCTCTAAATGATAGGCTGCAAAAACTATATTTTTGCAAAAAAAGACACCATACAAAAGTATATGTTTGTATGGTGTTATGAGCTGTTTATGACAAGTGGAAATATTATTGCAACACTGAAACCAGTTTAGAAGAAGTTTTAGATTTGTGGTATAAAAAGTGATCCTCTTTTTTTTTAATGCCGTTTTAGTTTACATCAGGGGTCACTGCAATCAGTGATTCATTATTCATAATAACTATAAAAAGTGATAGGTGTGGGCTGAAAGGTTGACAATGAGTCTGAAACACTTCTTGTTCTGGGAAATCCCACAAATACTGAAGAGGAAGCAGAGGATATTTTCCTGAAAACTGGGGAAGTCCTATTTACTCAATACTAAACATTTGCTAGACATCAGTTACTGTTTCCTATAACTCTAAATATAAAATGTTTTAATGAAAAAAAGTTCAACTTAAAACTAATCGTAACTTGACTCAAAAAGTGAATTATGTTTTCTTTGTTTAAACTATTTGCCTACTATTTCTTACATGAATTCCACCGTAATTGTAACTGGCTTCCAATGTCTCACCAAATGACTGATCTCATGATTTGAAGTAGGTCTAAGAATAGAGTCAGAGAGAAATGATTTCATGGGATGTTTATGGATTTTGGGTCAGTGCTAAGTCTGTATCTTGCGAAATCTTCACTCTGCTCAGCTGCTGAAAATAGCATTCTGGGTTTTACGTTCAAGTTAGATGTAAGATAATCTGTTGTGGCCTCTTTCAGAAAAAAATCAGAAAAATTCTGATTTAATGATGTCTGGCTTCATTCATACAAATATAAGGCAGAGATGCGAGGACCCAAACTGCAAAATGTCTGCACTCATGTTTTAAAGATTGGATGGTTATTAAAATTGGCTGCAAAGGCATTAAAAGGTTCACGAGAAAGTCATGGAAATATATTGGTAAAAAGTGTTTGAACCCTGCTTATAGATGGATTAGCATTTAGTGGCAGTCTCTTTAGCTGCTTAGAGACAGTGTGTTGGCAGGACATACTGTTGTGCAAAAAAAACATCTTGTCATTATGCAATAGAGTTTGGTTGATCTTATCACTGTGGCCTACATTGCATTTAGAGGTTACCTGCTAAGAAATAATGCAGGTAAAAGAGTCAGCATGACTTGTATAACATCTTCTCTCTGAGAGGTTGGTCATTATGGGTTAATGTGATTGGATGGTTCAGTTAAATTAGTTCTATTTAGATGGAGACATTGCTTGACGTAGCCTATGACCTGATAATTTTCAGGTAGTGATTGTTGTCATGATTGGAATAGGATTAAAGCATGGGCGTTCCCTAAACACACAAGTACCGGTATGTGTTCATGTAAAGTTCTCCACTGTTTATTGACAGTGATGAATGATTTAGGTGTTGTCAAACCAAAGGTGAATTTTGCTTGATTGATTGCTTTAACAGGAGGCTTTGTTGACGTCAGTGATGCATGTCCAGTACTCAGGGACTTAAATTACTGCATTGTTGTATTTACTCTGAGGACGAATATTATATTGGTTTATTTTATAGAGCTAAAAGTTAGCTGTTAAGTGGAGGAGGTTATGTATTATCCTGTATTATGTTACTTACACTGTATCACAAAATGTGATCATAGGCAACATATGGGAAATCCTTAGGGCTGGGGAAAATAAGGAATTATCATAATCATTTCCTCTTCGTCTACAGTGTATAGGGTAGTTGTGTAAAAGAAGTTAGCACATGTATATCAGAGTTGTACATGTTGTGTATTAATAAGACAGATTTCTGCTCATCACAATTGTTCAAACCATTCTGGTCATTCTTAGTTACATACTCTGAACCACTGCTGCTGACGGGTGTTTATTCGTTTTTGCTACACAATTCTGAACTATAAGGACTTGACTTAATGGCTATCAGTGTACAATCTCTTCTCAGATAAGACATTTTTTCGTTTTCTTGTATGACCTGTTTTGCTTGTATTAAGTGTGGGAGCGTCTTCAGAGTTTCAGAAATTTATCCTGACCTTCTGTGTGGGCAGTGACTCACTAAAACTGTAATTCTGCCATACTATAGTGCTTACTAAAATATTTATCAACCTCAGATCTTTAACTTCTCCTATTTCCCTCCCTCTCCTCCCATATGGCCAAGATGCTTTTGTAAGACATTTAGGAAATCCCTCTTGATATATAATTTACATTCTTGACAAGGTTGTTAAATTTGTTTTTATTTATTTATTTTTTTTAATTTTCCTTATTATCTTAAATCAATTTTCCAAAGGTCATACATTGTATAGATAGTAAACCCAGACCTTAATACATGGAACCAACAGTATTATTTATGCCTCTGAGGTATGTTCATTAGTTAGCAGTGACTGTAAATTTAACAATAACCATTTAATGTACGAACAATCCCATTTTTGTTTGTGCAAAACTAGTTCTGGAGCTTCTAGACAAGATTTAGTTTATAGACTGAATATTTTCTAGTTTCTGTCAATACAGTATACAGTATAATTCTGATATTGATATGAACATTATAAAAGCTACAGCATGTCAGGTACATCATCAAACACTGGTGTTGCCTGGCTACAGTAGCCTACAGTGTTCTGCCCTTTGTGCTCAGCTTGAATGAAGTGACCTGAGTGATGGCAGCGTCCTGTAATGAACATCAGTCAGTGACAGATGCTCTAAATAGTGTACATATCTTGGAAACATTACATTTTTTACAATTACATAGAAATTCTTAAATATCTCTATAAGTAACTACATTGTGAGACATTTTTGTATATTAATAGCTGACATCTCTTTCTCTGTAATATTAACTTATGCCAACCCTGCTTCAGATGCATTCATTAATTAATAATAATTAATTCATTTATTAATAAAATTTAGATATTTACCAAATACTGTATTTTACAAGTTCAAATAAAAAAAACTGGATGTCCCTTATTATTTTAGGTTACATCTCTTAATTACTACAATCATAACTGTTGTTATGGAAGCCTATAATGGTGTATTAGCCACAGCACTGAGCTATATGAAAAACGTCTTAATTAGTATTGAATTCCATTTACATGCAATATACATTTTACTGCAATCCATTTACTGCAATATACAGTATGATTATGTTTATCTTATGTCATCATACCAGATCTTGAAACATTAGTGCATATGTTACATACATCTGAATATATTAGATATGAACTATAAATGAACATATTGTTGTAAAATGGTTGACTGGTTCACAGGGATGCAGAAGTGAAATAAACTTTGAGTACTTAACAAGTACCTGTGGTCAGGTTGATGCACATGTGAGAGAGTCTGCAAATCTTAAATGAGTGTTGGAAAAGAAATTCCTCATGAATGCATGCTACAGATCACGCACACGAGAGGAAGCAGTGCTGCAAACATGTAAACAAAATGCCCACAACTGCCCAAGTGCTGATTGCTGCCCCGAGATAAACAAATTAAATGAAAAAGAATAAAAGGGAAACTGGCAAATTAACAGCAGTGAATAAATAATACTCACTTCATTTAAATATACAATGAAGTAATGAATTCTAATTCTGATGAAGTTTTTTCCTCATAATCCGGTCATTTATAAGACTGGGGAAAAAATTACTTTTTTTTTTAACAAATAATAAGAAATAAGAGCAAATCTCAAACTATTAGAGTTAACAATTAGCCTTTCCTGTAATACTCTTTATTTCAGAAGAAACCTTTGTGCACATAGTGTAACTGTGTATTGGTTGTGGTAATACAGTGAATTTTAAAAACTAATACTATTTACCATGGTTTAGGAAGCTTTGCCATACAAGAAGTGGACAATGATGTTCGATTAGATACATAGAAGATTAAATATTTTTTTATATGCCCATAAATTACTCTAATAATGCTTCATTATCATGGCTGGATTGTATTGATTTATTGCACCATGAAAATATTCAATATCTACTTAAATTATCTTAAGTACTGTGATGATACATTTTCTCCCACAATAAGAAACTCTGCATTACAAATGCATTACATGGGACTTCTTGTTGGACTCATTAAGGTCTATTAAAGGTGAGACTTTTGACGAAACTGCTGCCCCACCCTCCTTTAGTGTGATAATTGAGTGGGAGAGTGTGACTTGTATCGGAGTAAAAATGTTAAACTCATGGAAAAAATGTAGTGAAGTAAAAGTGGACGTAGGAAATAAAGAAAATGTCTGATTAACCCAGATGTTTTTGTATATTAATATTTGGAAATATGTTTCTCTGTAATAAAAAATAAAAACCTGCCCTGTTTGTCCCCGATCTGATCATGTGATCGGAAATAAGGGACGATCACATAGTTTTCGAAGGATCAGAATCAGGTGGAATCCGGTCAGTGATTTATCAGACATGTTATGTTATGCACTTAAGTACAGTAGTTAACTGTAAAAATAATACTTAAATTAAGTCCAAACACAGCATTTTATTACCTAAGTACAGTTAAGTAGTGAAGTAGGTATACTTGATTATACGGTTCATCTCTGGTTTTGGACAGGTTTTTGTTATATTTTTGTGTGTTATCATTTTCTTTTCTTTTTGACAGAACCTTTATTTGATCAGGTGAGGATAAGGGTAATGTCTGATTAAGCCAGAGCTGGGTTAACCCAGAACCAGGCTTTTTTGTAGTCAGTCAGTCCTGGACTCTGAACTGTCTCTCAGGGTGCAGCGTCTACCGTTGAAGCTTCTGCAGTTCAGTCATGTTGTGAAAGGAAGGCCAGTGTTTATGTTTAGATTTATGTTTTCTTCTTAATGGCTTAAAAAGGCCCTGTTCAGTTGGGCTGAAGTTTAATAATAGCAGTGACCGTTACTGCAGTTACGGCCCACTGATTCATTATGTAAACACGTGTCGCGATTTAGTGATGCAACTGTGGACAAACAGCATGTAGGGGAAGTCTTTCAGGGACTGAGTTTCAGTGCAACACAGCCAGCCAGTCAGCTGAGTGACTTTGTGATGAGGGGTGTGGCCAGGTGCTGTATGGGTGGGGCTGGAGTGGTGTGGTTAAAGATTAGTGGGAGGTGTGCTCGGGCAGCAGAGCCGGCCAGTGGGACTGACTGTCACAGCAGATGCTGTCTAGCCACTGACAAGGAAACAAAGGATAGAAACCTGTTCTGTGGAACTGTCAGATGAAAAAGTGGGGAAAAATGATCGAGGCATCTATTGATGACAAAAGGTGGAGGAGGTGTTCATTACATCATCACTGATCACACAGTGAAGAATAGAAGGTGCTCAGTATCTGCTGAAGGAGGAGCTGATGAGGATGGTCAGAGCTTTCAGTCATTGTTCAGCAGCAGAATGAGACAGCAGTAGCTTTTGCAGGAGCAGCTGATAAACTGATTGGCCTTGGAGCGTTCAGAGCGAAATCAGTGCTGCCTGCCACTGTGCTCTTCTTTGTACTGGTGGCTTCATCACATGAAGACGAGCATGAAATTCAACCAGTGTGTGCAACAGCAGAGCCCGAACGGAGGCAACAACTGCACGTGGAAATGGTGAGAAAAGGACATTTATAAAGAAGTAGTCAGTTGCTTGATTTTATTAGTAAGTGAATAATGTACAAACTATTTGGTCACAAACTAGAAAAGAAAAATAGTAAAAGTGTGTGTGTGTAAATGTAAATGTGCGTTACAGAGTGAGTGGACAACTGATTATTAGATGTAAATCAGGAACATAAGTGAAAAATAGACTCTAGTAATTGAGCTTAATTGACTAATTGTGGCACTCATTGCTAACATAATAAACCTAATTTATGTTGCGTATTAGTATTTTTTAATATAGAAGCAGTACTGTGTAAGATGTATTCTTGTACCAAGTGACCTGAGATGCCCCTGAGATGTTGTACTAGCAATAGCAATATAGCTTTGTTATATTTAGTGTAAATATATCTAAAAAAAACTATCAAATAAAACAAAGAATATCAAAACAAAAAGTGTTATCTATTTTGTAAAAAGCAAACAGTGATTTACCAAGACTGTGATTTTGTATAAAATTTTAATTAATAACGTCACAAATTAATATTTTTTAAATATATGAGATATATATGTGGACTTAACAACTGAAACAAGTTTTATTATATTTTTTTATTTGCAGAAATGCCAAAATAGGAGCAAACACCATTCTATCAAAGGGATTTTATTTTCAAGTTTAAGTAAAACTTTTAAGAATAGTGAGAATATCTCCCTTCAAACTTACAAGCAGCTTTTATACTAAACAAAGTGCAAAAATAACCTCCTTACATTAGATAAAATAAGAAAATCACTGCCACATAAAAGTTGTTTACAGGTTTCTGACAGAAGCACAATCTACTGAGGCAGTGTCTGTATGCAAAGATGTAGAATATTGATTATCTCCTTTTGAAAATTGCATTAAAACAGTAATTTGGTTAATCTAATTTACTTTATTAACCTTAATATTTATATTAAGATATTAATATTTATATTAATATTAACATTAATATTTGTGTATATATATATATACACAAATATTAATGTTCACTTTTTTTTAATGGTACAAATCTTATTGAAAATGTATGCAGGTTGAAAAATTGGTCACACCATTTGATTCAATGTTCATTTGGTAAAGGAAACAACGCTGGCCATCCTGGACTGGCTGTATCATATTGTGTTGTTGCACCCTCTGTAAGGTTAGGGTCTCATGAACTGACCTTTTAACCCGATACCCTGCTTTCTTATGCAAATGTGTAATTTATAAGGCTTAGTTTCTGGGTCAGGGTATTCAGGGAAATGGTGGAAGCTTACTGTGAAATGGGTGAATCATCTAAAATTCTTATGTATTTGTAAGGAAGGTGATCCATAACGTGTTGTGTGTGTTCATGCTGAGAGGTAATACTGATGATTATGTAACAGTCAGGTCTGTGTCCTTGCTCGTCTGCTGAGCTGCTTGTCTTAAGCCACGGAGTCTTAATAGGATGGAAATGATCAAGAGAGTCTTTTAGTTCAGCTGAGAAAAGCCTGCTCACATATACTGTACACATATATACACTACTGTATTATGATTTAATACTCTATTCATTATAATGAATTTATGTGTCTATAAGTTGCACAAGTTGTTTTATAAATATGAAAACACGCTCACACAGCTTGTCTAGCTTCTGTATAGAAGTATTGTTTGTTTTCCAATGCTTTTGGAATGAGTTAAGAAGAAGTGGATCACTCTACATCCTACATTATGACTGATGTTCTTAAATTAATTAAGTTATAATTATCACTAATATGTAGCGCCTTTATAGAAACTCAAGGATGATTTACAATCATGTTTTACACACAACTGTTTACACTCAGCACTCATCCACACACACCAGTGAGAAACGGCAGCCAATCACACGTTCACATACTTACACACACAATGGCAATTTAGAGTACCCAAATTACCTGACCTCTAGGTTTTTGGACTGTGGGAGGAAACCAGATGAAACCCACATGGACACAAAGAGAACATGGAAACTCCACCCAGATAGGAACTTAAACCCAAAACCCCAGTGCTGGGAGGTGAACGTGCTAACCGTCATGCCATGTCACTGAATGCTGTCAAATCCCCAGAGCAATGCTCAAAAACCAAGCTGAAATCCCTGGATATGTAGTGAAGTGTATAATATGTGGTGGTGTATTATATGACACTATTCTGTACATTACTTTAACAAAAGCAGGTTGAGTTTTTTTAATACCATTGATTTCAGAAGATACTATGAACACCCATGTGTCCCAATACTTTTGTCCATATAGGTTACATTTAACAGTGCTTTGTGGTTCTTATGAGACCTGCATAAAGCTCTGCATAAAAGCTAATTAATGAATTATTTGAAAGCTAACATTAATAAATATTTAGAGTTTTTTAGGTAACCCTTTGGAGTGTGTGATGTTCAGGTTTTTGAGCACCCAGCAGTTTCCATGTAAACGAAGGGTAGAAAGGGAAGAGGATTGAGCTAGATTATCTTCTTTAGGTTCTAATAGAGTGGATATTGTGTGGTGCAGGGCAGTCAGGTGAAGTAAGTGCTGAGCCATATTCCTAAATGTTAGGTGTAATATATGAAAAAAACAGAAATGCAGAGTCACTCTGTTAATGACCCTCAGTAACCACAATGCCCTGCTTTATGTTCACTTGTGTGTGTTTGTGTGCTTTGTGTGTGTTTTTAGGCACATTCAGGACCCAGCAAGCCAGAGGCTGACCTGGAATAAGCCACCTAAAAGTGTCCTTGTAATTAAAAAGATACAAGATGTCAGTCTGCTGCAGCCTTTTAAAGAGCTTTGCATCTTCCTCACAGAGGTCAGAATACTCTTTCATGTGTTGTGTTTTTTGTTTGTTTGTTTGTTTTGTGAAGAATAATTGTTTAATTATAAATATATACTATAACAATTATTACAGTAACATTTATTATATTGTTATTAATAATATAGTAATATTGCCCAAGTAGAGAATACAGACTGTTGTCAAATTGTTTAAAACTGTAGATTTTATGTAGGTTATTTAAAGTTTAGTTTGTATTCCAATTCCAGTATAACAAGTATTAAAAAAGAGTGTCATTTTACTATTTTAGTATTATACCATCTTTGTATCATAAATATAAATGAGTTATAAAAAATAAATGGAAAATAAATAAATGAAAATAAATGCCCTTTATCTTGATTATTTTTGTGGATAAAAAATCTTACTCTAGAGTAAACATTAATATATAGTAGCTGCCTAAAGAAACAGTATTTTGTGTATGTCTTTCCCAAAAATAATTCATAAATGTCTATAAAACATCTCCAGTAAAGCCTATATTACATTTTTTCGATTTTTTTTGTTTAGTTTGAACACACAAACTGCCCTCATAAACTAATTTTTAGTTTAGTTTTTAGTTGAATTTAAACACAAGCTGTTTCTCACACTGTATCAAACTCTCTTGATAAATAGACAAATAGAATTTTTTTCAAATACAAAATAATTTAGGTTCCGGAAGCTTAACCTCTTTTTCAAAATAGATGTACAGCTTTTTAAAAAAGGCTGTCTATGTAGTAAATATGGAACTGTTTGCATAACTGAACTGATTTCTTTATTCTTTGTGGCTGTTTCTGTCTCACGGGACCTCAGCAGAAGAAGATGATCGTTTACGTGGAGAGGAAGGTTCTGGAGGACCCTGCCATTGCCAATGATGAGAGCTTTGTGGCTGTGAAAAAGAACTTTTGCACTTTTAGAGAAGGTAAACAGCTCGACTGGCGAGATTCCAGCTGGACTATTTCCATATTTTTCCTTTTTACAGTGTGAGGTTTGGTTATGTTATGATTACTTTGACATGACTTTGCTTGCTTTGTGTTCCTTTTAGATTTCGATGACATCTCCAATCGTGTAGACTTTATCATTTGTTTGGGTGGAGATGGAACTTTGCTGTATGCTTCCTCACTTTTCCAGGTATGAATAATGGGCATGAGCTGATGTAAGTGTTTGTTTTAAAAGAAAGGATTTGTTATCAAGCCATCAGACGCCAGCTGCTGCTGATTTATGTTTAACGGATGGATTGCTCAACTAAACCTTTGCACTCACTGACATGTGCACAGTCACTAACAAAAGCATTTAAACGCCTGCACAAAAATGCATGTTTCTGATGTTTTTCGCATAGAATGTGAATGCAGTAAATGTGTATGTAAGAGGTTGTGGGCTTGGGTGGGTTTGAGTAAATTCCACTTTTTAATATTTTATTTAATGTTCAGTAATTATTTAGGAATGTATGGTAAATGAGGAGGCTTAAAGTTAAAACTGTTACTTTACAAATTTGACATTAGTTTTTTGGGAGTGCATGTTTTAAGTTTCATGGTTTGTCACTTCCACATGCTGAACATTTATTAGTCAACTATACCAAAATAAATACTGCTGTTGTGGAAGGTTTTAAAAAATAAATAAATATAGAAATAGTGTAATATGATTTAGGCAAGAGGGTCACAGTTTAAATTATCCCTCTAATGTTTAGACTATTATGGGCATTTTTGCTCTTCCCTTTCAGTTGTCAGGTTCTTGCCCTAAACTCGTAGTTCATGTAAGTTTTTAAAGAAAGCCAGAGGACATAATATGAATGCAGTTCTATTATATATATGAAATTGGTTCACCTGCATTTAGGCTGATGGTGTGTGTGTGTGTGTGTGTGTGTGTGTGTGTGTGTGTGTTTTCTAGGAGAGCGTTCCTCCAGTTATGGCCTTCCATTTAGGCTCTCTGGGCTTTTTGACGCCTTTCAATTTTGACACCTACCAATCTCAGGTCACGCAGGTTATTGAAGGTGAGTGTTTTTTTATGTTTGATAGGATAATTTTTGAATTGTAAACAGATACCCACACAAAACTTTATTTGATACACTTTTCTAAATTCTAACCAAAAAACTGCAAAAAAAAAACAATGATTATTCTCACACATCGTATTTATTTACCAGCCAACATGAGTAATCTATTTTTTAAACCGTCACCATGAGAGACTTTCTGGATTTTTTTGGGACGAAAACAATGAGCATTTTGTTTGTGGTGCTTTTTTAAGAACAAAAACATCATCATTAATTGTGCTTAAACTAGAAATATTTGTCTGTAAGTATATTTCTTGATTTCTTTTTAAGAAATATCAGCATTAGATCAGAAAAAAATAAGTATATTTATATTAGTGAATAATGGTGTCAGTGACTTAAAAATTAATTATAATAATGATATTTTTTTATGCTGGTATTTTAGATTTTTGGGAAAAGGACAGTAATTATAGTCTAGTTTGTTTGTTTTTTTTCTTTATTATAATATTTTAGGTAAGAGAAAGAGAAGATCCTAAAAGGCTTTAGGACCCTGACGGTGTTCGAAGGAAAATGTGGATGAATCTTTGAATTTAGATCATTCAACATGTTTACCATGCTCTCCACTTTTGACAAATTTAGGTGCATTTTATGCAAAGTATCGCTGCCCATATTTTAAATACCCAGCCCTATTAGGGAGTACTGTATTTTACCCTGTGCTTCAACAGGCAAATGGCTTTTATCTTATCACATTTAATGTGTGTTTTCTTTTTTCACAATTTTCCTTCCGTTTAACTTCTTTCCAGGAAGTTTTTTTCTCTTTTGTGACTGCCTTCCCATCAGCCTCACGACTCATGCAGTATTATTATGCAAGCTCTGAGAAAGGGACAATATCATATCAAAAGAAAGGAAGTTTGTCGGCTGTATCTGTAGCTCATAACAGTGCTAATATTATTGCTACACTCTTGACTATGATAGCGTCAGTTGCAAAACCCTGGTGTTCTGAGATCTCTGCTATTAATCATCTCAGAATAAAATTGGTAAATCAAGAAGTATGCTTCTTGATTATGCTAGAATGTTAAATTAATATCAGTTCTTTTTTGTTAAATAAATACAATATTTTTTGCAGGTAACGCAGCAATCATACTGCGGAGTCGGCTGAAGGTAAAAGTAGTGAAGGAGAGTCGGGAGAAAACCAAGACAAAGGACAAGAATCTGATCATCACTAATGGGGAGGCTGAGGCTACCCGCAAAACTATGCAATATCAAGTGAGTAAGAACAGCAAGCAGTAGCAGTCTGTGTGTTTTTTTTTTTTTGTTTGTTTTTGCCGAAACTGCTAATGAAACATTTGACCAAAAGTTGTGTAACTAACAAACTTGTGTAATTAACACAAGTTAGTTACCTCAGCAATGCAGTGAGCACCTGTTCTTTCAAAAAACGTTAAAGTTGGAGTATAAAATAATATAGTTATTGTTCTGTAACTATAATTTTAACATATTTGCCCGAACACTGAAATGGCTTTTTTGCCTGTTTTGTTTGGTGCATCAGTACTGTGTATATGACTGCAGGTGTGTAATAAACAAGCACATTTCCAGTCTGTTGGGTTCTTAAGTCTTAATACTTTAGTACCTGCTCTCACACCTTGCGGATAGTTGTCTTGTTTGGGTGTGACAAAGCATTTATTTAAGCGCACTACAGACCACAACTCTGACTTCAGGTTAGTTAATGGATATGTGTGTAAGTGATGTGTGTGTAATGGAGCTCGCCTGCAGCTGGCTCTGTTTCAGCCGGTTAATTATTTAAAACACACAGAGAGGAGGCCACCGTTTGGCCTATATATGTATATAAGCCCTTTACTTATGGTTAAGGGAGCGTTCACACCTGCCTTGTTTGCTCTGGATTTTTCTCTGACTTTTCAGTTTGGTCTGAACCCAAATAGCAGGTACAACAGAAATTTGGTCCAACTGAAAGAGGTGATCTCATTCCAGGTCAGATAAACCAAGGTGTGGTTTGTTTGCAGTATAAAAAAAAACTCTTCTTTTTTTTTTAGATGCTTAGACTTCCAGACCAATTACAGGAATTTGAGACAGTCTGTTGTCACCCTCTGGCTTCCTGTTGCAGCCAGAACTCAGGTTCAGAATTGGCGCACAAAACCAAAAATGAAGCAGCTAATTCATACTTGATGGCAATTATGGTCAAAACCAGATCAGCAAAAGAGGTCTTAGAGCTTACAGTACAAACTGTCACTCAAGACTCACAGAAAACAAACATCCCGACTCTTCTCTGTCCTGGGACCAAGGTGGTGGAACGAACTTAAATTAGTAAACAACAAAGAAATGTTGAAAGTCGCTCAGGATAAGACTGCACTTCATGTGCATGGTGCATTATGTACACCAAGGTGGAGTCTAGGCAAATTCTGGGAGGGAGACAGAATTCACCTGGAAAGGCAACTTAACTTATCTTAATTAATAATCAGTTAGTTTGATTAGTATAATTTGTTCTTTAAACAGGCAGATAAAGAATATTTATATTATTACTAATACTGATGTATATTAAATGAATGATTATTCATTTGACTTCATTTAACTCAGTATGCTAAATAATTAATTGAACCACAATAGTCTACTAAAAAAAACACGCCCCATGCGCTGACATCTTCTGGCAAAAGCACAAACAGATAAGAAATCAATCTTCATTGTGGGAATACAGAACAAATAACACATGAACCATGATTTTAGACTCTAGTCTAGACTTTCAGATGTAAAAAAACACTTAGAAGCTTCTGCTCTGTTTCTTTCTTTTCTTAAATTCTCCTTCTCTTCCCCCCATTTCCTCTCAGGTGCTGAATGAAGTGGTTGTGGACCGAGGCCCCTCATCCTACCTCTCCAACGTTGACCTCTTTCTGGACGGTCATCTGATCACCACTGTACAAGGCGACGGTAAGTAAATATTAATTTCTCCTAGTTTAAATGGATTTAAAAGACTTCAAATTGGTTGTGTCAATCGATAAAAAAGTAATAAAATTAATCACAATAGAATTCTGATTAATCACAATTAATCATGATTAATCACACTTTTTATTTCATAAGACTAAGCTTTTGACAATAGGTGAATAAAGGAATCAATTTAAGAAACACTTCGATTTTTGGTGCCAATCTCTTAAATTAAAAACTGAACTAAACTAAAAATGTAAAATAATTGTATTAATCACAACAATATTCTGTGACTAAATCATAAATCATATGATAAAATCATGAATAAACTAGAATATTGTAATGTTCTGAGTTGCTGAGATTAACTGATTGTTTTAATTGAGAAAAAGGTTAGTTTAGCTCCATATTCCACACTTTAACAACTTGAAAAGAGGAAATGTGCTATCAGTGTGTGTTTGTTCATGACCACGTGAGTGTGAGCGAGTGATAGAGAGAGAGCATAAACTTCAGGTAATCTACCTTCTGAACTGAACACTAAGCGTTGCTGTGTTCTATGCCTAAATAAAACTGATAATGCATCACTGAGCTCTGTCAGTTTTGTCACGTGAATAATTTGCGTAAAAAATGAATGAATTAAGGTTTCAGGTTAATGTGTTAATATTTCAAATGTATTCATGTGTAATAATTTGCTTTGTACAACTTTTATAATAGAATGTTTAAGTTTTTAGGTGATTTGATTACTCTAATCATGATCGATCTCTTGCACTCTTAGGTGTGATAGTCTCCACTCCAACGGGCAGTACTGCATACGCTGTGGCTGCAGGGGCCTCCATGATCCATCCTAATGTCCCTGCTATTTTGATCACCCCCATCTGCCCCCACTCGCTCTCCTTCAGACCCATCGTAGTTCCAGCAGGGGTTGAGCTTAAGGTACTCCTAAGTATATACTACAAATTAAATCAAATAATTGCTCATATGTAATTCTAAGGTTATTATTGTTTTGTTTAGGTTTTATGTTGGTATTTTTGCTTACCAAAGTGGCTTATGGTTCTGTTTTTAGATTATGCTTTCCCGAGAAGCAAGAAACAATGCCTGGGTTTCCTTTGATGGGAGGAAACGTCAGGAGATTGGACATGGAGACAGGTGAGTAAAAACAATGTCATTCCAGTTACTAGCAGTGGTTGTATGTTGTATTGGAATCAGTAAAGATGCACAAGACAGGCAGACATTCCACCAACTCTCTTTATGCTCTTTCACAGTAAATTTTAGATAACAGATTTTTATTGTTGTTTGTTTGGGATGTTTTCGTATGTGTGGTTCCACAAACAACCGCAATAAATATACCAAATGACATTATATTTCTTTAAACATTACTGGAAGAATTACTTATTAAACCAGCAAAAAATGTTCCCAAACAAAATCAAGAGCTGCTCAACTGGCTCCTCACATCCCTCAATGCAGCTTCTCCAAGTAGCATGCTAAATGGAAATTCACAGTCCTTCAGATGCAGTTCACTAATTGACCCCAAAGAGGCACTGTGAGTGAAATGGCTACAGAAGTCCAAACACTGGATAAAGTTTTCTTCCCCACCCGCTCCTCCCCAGAGGAGAAGCTCACCCGGATTGCCAGACTGACACAGTGGCAAGTGATGAGTCAAACTCTCTGTAGTTGACCAGTGATTATAAATAAGCGGGTTGTTTGGATGTTAGCATAGCCAGCTATCTAACTCTCCTGCTGTCCTTCTTTCCCCGCCCTCCTTCGGCTCTTGGGGGTAGGCGGTCTGTCACAAACCCTGGAGATATATATCAGTCAATAGCATTCGCTGAGGGAGGGGACTCTGACTCCGCCCCAAACTGTCAAAACTACACCTTTCAACAAACTCACTCAAGCGAAAAATGCTGCCGCAGGTAATTTGCACGGCGAGCGAGGAGAACTGTGAATTCGAGTGGAAAATAACAACCGAGAGGAGAAAAATGAAGCTTGAGAGCGATATTCTGTTCAGCGCGCACACGATTCCCTTTTTTTTTTTTTTGCTCTCGACTTTCACATTTGTGCTCACGGGAAGTTAATTTACAGACACAAAATGTTAAAACACGCTGGTTAAGTTTTTTCACCTGTTGTTTTTGCGCCACAGTCTTTTGACATCTATGTAACGCCATATAATAGTCCTTTAAGTATCTAGTCATCAGATTTGCCTAGGATGATTGTCTTTATTTGAAATTACATTTCCTCAGTGAGAATCAGGTGAAATAATGGTATGTTTGAAAAGCAGTGGAACAATAGAACCATGAAAGGTCCTTTTGTATATTCTGAATCTGTGCCTGTGGGCGTGGTTGGGACAGAATACCCAGCACATTTTTTTAACACATATTGTTCTTTCCTCCTTTTTAGTATCACTATCACCACTTCCTGCTTCCCTGTTCCCTCCATCTGTTTCCGGGACCCAGTGAATGACTGGTTTGAGAGCCTGGCGCAGTGTTTACACTGGAACGTCCGCAAGAAGCAGAGTCACCTGAGCTCTGAGGAGGAGGAGGAGGAGTTCTGAGGCCTCGTCCAGCAGAGACCAGCATCAAGCACTTTTTTTTTTGCTTTATCATTTGGCCTGTCTGGGACTGTACCCCCACACCCCTTCACTGTTAGTGGTGGGAAATACCTATCTATGGTTAGCAACCTTACTGAAGCTCAGTGATTACCTGTTCCTTTGAACACAGACTTTAATGTTGCTATTCGTCTCTGAGGATTTTTTTGTTTGTTTTGATTCATCTAAATGATAAGAATCTTTTTAAAATATGTTGGAAGTCTGAAAAATTGTAAGTGATGTGAGTGAGCTTCACAGTATAAGTCATTAAGTGGAAGATATGAGACATCAGGAATTGTCCACTAACAGGCGTGGAGTGTTTAAGCACCACAGCAATAATTGTAAATGAAAAGAACTGTGCCTTAAATCATCTAGAATGTTACAAAGAAATCATTTAAGGGGTGGGGAGCAACGTCTTACATTGTACAAAAAAAGTACATCATCGTTACAGCTGTCCTGTAAGCATAAAGCTAAAGGACAATTAAGGCCAATTTGTACTTCTGCATCGAACCTACGGTGTAGCCTACAATACTCTACGAGTAGTCAAAGACCCTACAACGTAGCCTGAACCACACCTTTTCAAAAATGTAACTACGTGGCGCAGCAACAGCTGTGATTGGTCCACTGAGCCGCTCATGCATTCCTGCCGTTGCGTTTTAAACTGCCGAGCAATGCAGAGCCACGGGCACGTGGATACAGAAGTATAAACGACCACAGCTGTGTAGGGCGCTCGCACAGGCTACACATCATAGACAACGCTTCAACTCGACGCAGAAGTACAAACCAGTCTTAAGTGTAGGGCGCTTTAAAACAAGCCAAGGGAAAAGCTTGAATATTCACAGAACTTTTTTGGTTGCATTTATGTAAAGTTATAAAATTTACGAAAACTAGTTGTATTGTTCAATAGACAATCAGCTAATAATTCTGTTAACACCAGTCCATTCCATTCCAGTCTACTAGGATCATTCCTACATGTTCTTTTCTTTTGTTATTTTGTCATATGTTTGTTAACATTATGAGCAATATTTTACTGTTGGACCAGTTATACTGAGTATACAGCCATGTCTAAAACAGCCCATTCCATTATGCTTTGTACAGTAGCAGTATATAATCTGTTTCTGGGGGGTGTTTTCTTTCTTTTTTAATTTATAATGGTGTGGGATCGATTGAGTGTTAGAGAATTGTGTATGGAGGCTTATTGCGTCTGGTTTGAAGTGTCCTTCCTAAGACGAACCACTAAACTTTTATCATACACCTTTCAAGAGACGTTTAAACTCGGGGAGTGCATTTCAATTCAGTTTGATAATTAATGAAGGATATATAACAAACGGGTAATCTGTTAACTGTGGGGTGGAAAGAGACAGCAAAAAACTACATTGGTCAAAACAAACTTTGGCTTTGGTAACTTTGGCTTATTTTTAGTTGATAATACGGGAGTTATGAGGTAGACAAGTTCAGTATCTCCACAGTTTAGCATTCAGAGAGCAGTACAATTCATAACATGTTTTATTACTCAAAAACAACTAAAGGAAATGGATGCATCAAACTGTAAATTAGTGTTGGATGCTAATGCAGACCAATCTCTTTCAGACATGGTTATTTTCTCTTCTGTGGATGATGAGTGTTAAAATATATTTTTACAGTCTAGAATAATAAACATTTAGCTTACAACAGCTAGAAGAGTCAACATCTGACTAACCTCTGCTAGTGTGGTAGTTCTTTAGTTTACACCTTCTATACAAGTAAAGATCTGCTAGAGTAACATTAGCTAGAGTAACTAAAATAAAGCAGCTACAGAAGTATACATCTACCTAACATCTGATAGAGTAAATACAATCTGACAAACACCAGATAGAGTGGGAAAAATCTAGTGTTAAACGTCTAGTTAAGATTGTCTAACCTTAGCTAGAGTAGTAAACATCTACCTACCATCTGCTAGACTGGTAAAAGTCTAGTGGTAAACATTTAGTTAAGACCTAGCTTTAGCTAGAGGTAGAAACATGTATTAAACATCTGCTAGAGTAAATAACAGGCTAAAGTTGTTATCTTGATGCTACAACCAGCTAGAATACATAAAATCTAGCAAACTTCCGCTAGAGTGGTAAAAATCGAGCAAACCTCTGCTTTGGTAAATAACATCTGGCTAACAGCAGTTAAAATGGTAACAATCTAGTGGTAAACATCTAGTTAACAACTTCTAATCTTAGCTAGCGTACAAAACATCTAGGAAACATCTGCTAGAGTAAATTACATCGAGCTGACCTCAGCTAGAGCAGCATACATCTACCTAACATCTGCTAGTGTAAATAACATCTGGCTAACACCAGCTAGAGTTGTTGACATCTTTATAATATTAGACAGAAAACAAAAAAGAACATCTAGCTAACATCTGCTAAATTTAAAATCTGCCTAACAAAAAAACAAAAAGCTAGAAAAAAATCTAACGTTAGCTAATAGCAGCTAGATTAGGTAATATCTGGCTAGTCAGCTAACATGCATTTTGCAAAACGACTTCCTGATAAAAACCTGTAGTTTGGGCTGTATACTTTCTAAATCTTTCCATGCTGAAACCTGTACAAATATCTGAATAGTGATTTCAGTGTTCAGATCCTGATGCCTCAATCAGTTAACAGAGTACTGAAGTTCTCATGCTCCTCCTCAGTTTAAACACTCCATCACACACACCCTTCTATCAGTTTACTGCAGTGGTGTGTGTGTGTGTGTGTGTGTATGAGGGTTTCTGCACAGTTACAGATCCACTCAGCTGTGTGACCTCACCAAAAATGAGGAACATCTGTTTACATTGTTCCCCTGATGTTGCCAAATACTAAAGAAATGAAATGTTGGTCTTTTAAAAAATAATATTTCCAATATGAACGGAAAAAGGCATATCATGTATTCCTCTCCTCACATATCTTAAACATGGCTACTGTCGTGTTTTTACGTTACTAAAGAGCCATGGGTATCACGTCATATCTAAACTGTTCTCAAGTGGAACCTGATTGTAAATGAAGGTTGTTTCAATACTAAAGTCCTACATTAGAGTTCTGAAGATTTTTAAAAAATAAATATATGAATATATTTGCATTAGAGCCTTTCAAACATAAGCTGTTAGTAAGTAGCTTTTTTTTTCTTCCCTACATTAGAAAATATGATGAAAGAAGAAGCCTTTGAATCTTTGATTTTGTGTATTTAATGTAGCCGTTCCCTCTCGCTTGGTTTACACTAATGTTTGGTGTCAGATATTATTCTCTATATTTTATATCTCTAAGACTCTGTATAATAATATATACAAAAATCAGCCATAACATTAGCACCTCCTCTGGTGAGGGGAAAAATATTATTAATATATATTTTTTCCCTACTGGTGAGAGTTACGGGGTGGGATTATCATGTTAGGCAGCAGGTGAACAGTCTGCTGTTAAAGGTGATGTGTTACAAGTAGAGCTGTGTATTGGACAAAACTTGAGGATATGATGCGTGGGTTCACAATACAATATTTCGCAATATGCGAGGCGATAAATTATAATTATTTAAACCAAATAAAAAACACATTATCATATTGATGAAATTTGAATGAAAGAAAAGTTGACCCTTTATGTGATTTATAATGGATAAAATGACAAAGTACAACAGTGCTATTTACTGAGCAGGGTTTAAACACAACACTAAATGAACTGCTGTTTTACCATGTAAAATTCAATACTGTGTTTTTATAAATCGATGCAGTAAATCAGACATCACATCACAATCTGATACCATACAGAAATTCACTTTGACATGGTTAAAATTGTGCTGGCAAGTCAACTTTAGTGTCAGAACATCTCCAAACATCAGGCAGGTCTTTGTGGATTTTTATGGTATGGAATGCATTTACATGCACTCAAAAATCTGTTTAAAAACGGATTAATGTATTTATGTAAACAGGGTCATTCAATAAGAAATCTGATTATGTAATCTGATAAGGAGAGCTGCATTTTAGCTCAGCAATTGTATTTTCTAGTGCATCAATACTTCTTCTTGGAGTGTGCAAGGTCTGTGTGAAAACAGACCCTGATACTGAACATGAGTGATCAGTGTTAAACACAGCACCACAAGATGGAGATAGAACACTTTTGGAGCAACGCTGAAACTGAAAAACATAATTAACCATATTCTAGCTTTTGTTTTCATATTGTGTCTAAATATGTAAAAAATATATATATTTGAGGGTTACTTGCATTTACATGAAGTCTTATTGTTTGAGTTTTTTTGGCTGGATTCAAAGCAAAAATCTGGTAAAAAAAAAAAGTCTGGTTATCTGATAAAGTGAACACACTAATTGATTACTGGTAAACTCTGATGTTCTATAGTAATCATTTTAAAACAGTTCAAGAAAGGACAACCAGAACTTTTTACAGGATATTCTGTTAACATCTTCAGACGTCTAATGGAGTCCATCTTTCAATGAATTTCAATGAATCGTGTGAATTAGTGTCACACGTGGGCCTAATTAATGCTAGGCCCAGCATTGGTGCTAATGTTATGGCTGATCAGTGTAAACCATAACCGTAGCTGTATGTCTTACTTCCTCACACTCGGTCCCGAGTGAGTGTTATGGTCTGGATAAGATGTTTTTCTTTTTATAGTTTTTCGAACAGTCGAGTGGGCCTTTCTTTAAAACTACTCTTAAAGCTACTATAGACTAATTCACACATGAATTGACGTTTCTAATCTCTTAAACACAAACCTTTCATCTGGATTTTCTTTCTTCTTTTTTACTTTTCATCTGATGATTTTTGTAACGTACCTTTTGAGAATATATTCTGAAAAATGGGTTTTGCATTTTTACATAGCACTTTAATAAACAATGCAGAAAAGGTGTTGGAAATGTTTTTCATCCCTTCCTACCAAAAAAAAACAAACCAAAGCCAGGAATCTCCAAAGCTTCTGCTGCAAAACACCTACCCAGTACATCTGATTTACTGTAAATCTAATAAAAATGTGGAAGCAATTATAAATAAGTTTAGCAACAAAGTACATTGTTTCCAAACAAAAATTTGATCTGCTCTATCAATTTAAAAAGAAATTTCTTAAATTTTTATGAAAAGGTAAGTTTAGGGCCCTATTTTAACGATCTTTAGTGCACTAGGTAATTGGACTTGTGCAGCTGGATTTAGGGGCGTGTTCTCTGTATTTGGTATCTTGAGGGCGCGGAAAATACGCATTGCGCAGCTCCAACGGCGCAAAGGGTGTGTTTTAACTCCCTTAATTATTAATGGGTGTGTTTTGGGCGTAATGTGTAGTAAACCAATCAGTGTGTCGGTAGTCATTACCTTTAAGAGACAGCTGCGCTCTGACTTCTGTGTATTTCTATTTTAAGAGCGCATAGGAAACTGCGCCGGCACGCTGTGAAGATACACCTGCAGCTTATATGAGTCATGTTATTTTATTCTCTATACTGTTTTTTTGTTTATATAAAAACTGGGTTTGCAACACTGAATATTAATCAAGCAATCGATTATTTACACTGGAGGGGGGCCCTCATTTAGTTTAAAAGGAATTAAAAATATAAAAAATAGAAATAAAAAATGACTTTTACTATAGACGAATAAAATATATACATAAGAAAGTTAAAATAGGACATTTTAAAAAGATCATAAAAATTGACATAAAAAGTAAAGAATTCATATCTTATGAATTAAATAATAGCAGTGAAATTAAAGTATAATGATAAGAATGATAAGAAATTATCAAATTTAGTTTCAGTTTTAATTAATTAAAACAGCTCACCAAAACCTCAACCTATCCTTTATATTTGACAATATTTGATTAACCATACCTATTTTTATTTAACTGAACTGAGTTTTCTTTTATTTCGCGCTGAATTCAGCTCCGCGCTGCGAAAGAGAGAGAGAGAGTCGCGGCGCATTTTGCCTGATTTCTTTTGATTAATTATCTTTAAATATAGTGAGTTTTTACCATTAACTTTACTACACTTGAAATACCTTATTTATTAAAAGACTTTTTTAAGAAAACAGAGGTTTTGCCAAACCCGCTACGCGCGCCTGCGGTCGTTTTTGAGCGCTGGACCAGATTTTCGTTAATGAATTAATATAATATAATTTTTATATAATTGACGGACAGCCCCAGAGGCCAGGGTGACAATGTGCTATACTTTTCAGATAAAAAATAATAAAACATTTTAAGTTAAATAATAGCGAAGTGAAATATATATGTTTAGTCGATTTGTTCATTGTGCTTATTTTTTATTTCTAAAACTCCAGCATTTGAGTGAGAATAAGCATCTGTTAAAATTTTCAAACAGCAGAATGCCTGTCTGCTGAAATTAAGTTACAGTTATTAAGTCTGTGTTCTGAACATAAATATAAGTCCTTATAACTGTCATGCATATTTTTAAGTATATTTTATTTTTATAGTTAATTGCTGAAAGCTCTGGGTAAGTTTTTTTTTTACTGTGGTAAAGAAGTGATGGTATGGTTTTTTTGGAGCGCAGGGTGATCATGATTCAGTTTTTGGTGCGCGACTGACCATTGAATTTCGACGTCCTTTCACAGGATCAATCGCGCAACGCATTTTTCCGCGCCAAGATAGAAACACGCCAGAAATTTACCTGAACACACGTCATTTCCAGACCACCACGCCCATCAACTACACGCCTTGCGCGGGGTGTACCATAGGGCCCCTAGTATGACATCAGTTTAACACAACTTGTTAAACACAACTTGACTCGAGAATAAAATGCTCCTTTCTCTCCCTCCGTGCTTCTTAAACTGTCAGCCCAAGCAGTTAGCCTGCATTTCATAACAAATATAATGACTTTAACCTTGGAATATTACTACTTTTTTTAAAGATTTATATCTAATTTTATCTGATTCTTTCTTTATAATTTAGTTAGGCTGATTGTCTCACCCATTTAGCTGTATATCCCCCATCACTAGTGATGCCACAAGAGACAACTTTAATCTCAAAGTCATTTTTTTTTTTTTAAGCGTGGCCCTAAACATATTTGTACTTTAGTTACTGGCCCATTTTATCTGAACATTGTGTCAGAGCTCAGAAGAACTTGCTGATACTCTGATTACTCTTATAGTTCCAAAACAATTATACTTTTTTACATTTTATAACCAAAAAATTATTTAAGAGACTCATATTAATTCATAAAAATAGCATTAGATGTTGGGTGATAAAATAAAGATAGAAGTTGTTTGTAGGTGAGAGCACTGTGGTTTAGATTCAGATATTTGGTTTATTTGTTAGAGAAGCGGCTGTGTCTACATTTTCGGAGCAATGTATTCCCCGCCTAATGTTCTAATTACAGAATTACCAATCCCGTGTCCTCCTGTACCCGAGAGTATGCACTTACCAGTTAGACTCACACTGATCCTGATCATAGTGGCAGCGCTTAGCCCGCTGGACCATCTGGAGCCCAGAAATATTTTTAATACCTTGTGGATTCCACATCACAAAGAACAGAACATAGTGTTTCTAATAAATGTTTATGGAGTGTATATATTTAATTCATTAGAAATGCTCATAATTAAAGTATATACAGTAGAAACAGAGTGAAACTCCAATAAACAGTGCAGTGTATCAGTAAAAACACAATGCTTCATCACCAAGTCCAAAAACATTAGAATGCTTTTACAAAGTGTCGTTAATAAACTGCAGTAATTTTGTTTTTTCTACAGAAGGGGCAGTAATACAGTATTACAGTAACAGCTGCTGTTAAACTGATCTAAACTGAAATATAAAAACTGCAAACTTTTGCAAACTACTTTTAGCTTGAGTACATCTCCAAATAATCACATTTAGCAATTTCTGATGCTCAGGTACTGGTAAGATGATAAGCCAGTCTGACGGCATTAACAGAGTATAAAAGTGCGACTAAATCTGCAACCAAACATGAAATTTTCACAGTGGAATGTACCTGCCAGACAGCAATGCTGGCAGCAATCAATACTGCAGAAAAACAGCAAATAGTGTATGGTATGTGTCTTTGCAACCAAAATACAGTACACACATCAAATTTGTTGTTCCTGATTTGATCTATTTAACATTGCACCTTATTTAAGTTGTTCAACAGCTCTACTACCCCTGAAGAGTAGAGCTGCACCAGATATTCAGCAACTGAAATAGTTTTCACTTTTAGCGTTCAGTCTAGTATCAAATTACAATTCAAACAAAGTGTGAATTTGAGTATTTTAGTTAAATGAACCTGGTTAAATGGTGTTTAACCAAATGTTTTTTTTTTAGTTTAAACAGATAAATCACTTTTTACAAAAGTTGCAAAATTGTAGATATCACAATCCATGGTTTCATTCACTATTAATGTAATGAAATCAAAACATCAATCAACCATTCCACATCACATTACTTGTTCTCAATTAATTAATTATGTACAAATAAAAATAGGTGGATTTTCCCCTTTAAATATTTACAAAATATATAATAAATCCTGTCTATAAAAATGCAATGTGAGTTGTTAGTTTAGTTGAATTACACACAAATGAGGTTTTGCTTTAAGAAAATCCAAGGCACTTGTATCTATTATATTTTAAAATTACACAGTAAATTTGCCGGTATTAAATGAACACTGATTAAACACTTTCAACATTTAACATTTTACAATTACCCAGCTATGATTTGTTACCTGACTGAAGCTCAGTGATTACCTGTTTAAGTAGAAAAATAGCCAGCTTGTTTGTTTCCATGGCTGCAGCACACTGTTTGCTTGAAGTTGTGTTCTATACCTGGCAACCTGCAGTGTGGAAATGGAATTGGGGGAATGGTGGCAGGCAGATTTGGAAGCTAAAACCTACACAGATTACCGTGACGTACCGCACAGTTTAAATAAGAAAATACTGAACCTGAAGCTCTGCTGACAAGAGCTAACAGTGCTTAAACTCAGCATGTTTCCTTAATATCTGATAATGATGCATCCTGATCATGTTATTTATGACTTACTACAGAAAATATAATCCTTAATGGTCCTTTAATATCTGTCTGAGAAAACTGCCCCTAAATGTTCATTTAACACTAACAATGCTGTTTTAATACTGGCAAATTTACAGTGTAGGACTTCAAATACATGTTTTTAAGGTTTTATTGAAGTGATACCACCAGTCATTAAACAGCTGAGAATAATAAGGTGAGGTAAGGTGAGGTTAGCCCTGCTCCAGCTAGAGTAAAACCTGTGGCCACCTTTTTTTTGTGGATTACCTTTGAGGAAATTTCTGGATTAAAGCATCAAACAGGTTAAACATTATACATTAATCATAAGTTAAAGCAAGATTAGCCAAGTATGATTAGAGATCATATCTTCCAGAGTCTGTAGTAGTTTATATAATTTGGAATAAAAGCTAGTTTATAAGTTACTGTAGTAGTGGGCTTTAAAAACAGTAAAAACATCAGTAACAACATTCACTCTGTTTAAAACACGTTTGGCAAGACGGCACGACTTGGCTTCAACTTCTAAAATGAAAACATGATGCATGCAGAACTCATCACTCTCACTTCAGGAAAGTAGTCCATAAACGATCCGTGTGGTGGAAAGTGCAGTCAGTGTACAGTGGCTGGAAAGTGTTGAAACTGTTGTTGCCAAATCGCTGTACTCTTCACAAACACAGCAGTTTTCTCACACTAATCGTCTTCACAAGGTGCTCAGTGATTGTCTGAAGCAAACACTAAGAAGAGAGAAAATACAGACATATAGTGTTAGTTTAAATTTAGCAATAATAAAAATCATTATTATTATTGACTGTGATTGAGATGCAAATAATCATGAGTTATAATCAGCAATCACACAGTTTTATCACCAAAGTTTTTCAATAAGGCTAACCACCCTGTACAGTAAAACTACTGACCTGAGAACAAACAGTATGAGGATAAAAGTATAGGGACACCTGCTTTTCATTTAAAATTAAGGGTATTAAATTGTGGAGTATTGCAGTGAGGCTTTGATTGCATTCCACTATAATGACCACCCCACCTCATCATACCCAACTCCCCAACTCATTCCCAACTCCCTGACTCATCCCCAACGTATCCCCAACTCCCGACCCATCCCCACCTCTAGACTAATCTGCAGCTCATCCCCAAATCATCCCTGACTCCTTAACTCGTCCCTAACTCCCAGACTCATCCACAACCCATTCCCAACTCCCCGACTTATCCCAGACTTATTCCTAACTCCTAGACTCATCCCAGAATCATCCCTGACCCCTGACCCATCCCCACCTCCAGACTAATCCGCAACTCATCCCTGAATCATCCCTCATTTCCAACTCACAGACTCACCCCAACTCACAGACTCATCCCCAACTCCCAACTTATCCCAACTCATCCCCAACTCCCAGACTCTTTCCTAACTCCCAGACTCATTCCCAACTCCCAGACTCATCCCCGACTCCCCAACTCGTCCCCAACTTCCAGACTCATCCCCCATCATCGTCCACTCCCGACTTATCCCAGACTCATCCCTGACTCCCAGAATCATCCCTGATTCCCGACCCATCCCCACCTCCAGACTAATCCGCAACTCATCCCCGAATCATCCCTCATTTCCAACTCACAGACTCATCCCCAACTCACAGACTCATTTCCAACTCCCAGACTCATCCCCAACTCCCAGACTCATCCCCGACTCCCCAACTCGTCCCCAACTTCCAGACTCATCCCCCATCATCGTCCACTCCCGACTTATCCCAGACTCATCCCTGACTCCCAGAATCATCCCTGACTCTCTGACCCATACCCAACTCCAGACTAATCCACAATTCATCCCAGAAACATGCCTAGTCTACCAGACTCATGCCCAACTCCTAGCCTCATCCACAACCATAAAACTCATCCCTGACTCCAAGACTCATCCCCAACCCCCCCAAATTATCCCAAATCATCCCAACTCATCCTAACTCCCAGCTCATCCCAACTCCCACACTCATCTGGCTCCCAGGCATATTCTCAACTACCAAACTTATTTCCAACTCCCAGACTCATCCCCAACTCATCCCCAACTCATCCCCAAATCATTCACAACTCATTCACAACTCATTCACAACTCCCAAAAAGTATTGAATAGTGCACAATAATTAAAGAGAATCCATTACCAGACCTTAATAGTCAGTAAACACATTGATTAAAAGGGGTGTGCACAATCATTTAGGCATTATTGGGTAAATCACATAATTGAGAATATACAGTTTATGCAAAAGGCCAGACAACAGACAGCCACTGCTCCTAAAGTGATCCATTATTTGCTTCATTGCCAATATATCTTTCTGTGTTTTGGATTTCTACTTTAATTAAATACAATTTCAAATAAAGGTTTTATTTGTTGAATCTGTTCATAAAAAGGACCTGTGAAATTAAACTTGTGGGAAGTCTCATATTTTTTTCTCTCAGAAATTTTGAGTAGCTCTGCTTCACAGCCTCCAGCAGCCCCCTAGTGGGCTGTCGGGGGTAATGCTGAGTACTGATTTATTAGTCCATTTTCAAGTTTGTTATAATGTGCTATGAGTTAAAAGCTGGACACACCTCTTCTCATTTAATGTGTTTTTTTCTGTTTCTGTGTTTTTTTACTTCAGTCCTTCACTCTCAGAACTACAGTTTTATTATTATTAACATTAGTTTCACTGGTCCTACAGTAAAACCCTGTGAAACGACACAAGACCTGCTCTATTAAACAAAAGTCACCAACAGTTCACTACAGTTTCTGCACTACAGTTAATAGATAAATAAGGTAGTAAACACTGTAGTTCACTGCTCGGCTCTCTTGTTGTTTTTTTTCTCTGTGTAAATCCTGATTCTGAGATTCTCAGTAGGATAAAATACTGTATTAACCAGAAACAATAATCAATTAAACATCTTACTATAATACTAATTTACAGACTGTAAAAGAGCGGGAAAACTCCACTCAACAGAAAAATTAAGAACAATTGGTGAAAGGTATGAGGACCTGTATATATGTGTGGTTTACACGTCAAGATTACTGTGTATAAATAAGCATGTGTGTGGTACATGTGTTTCTGTGAAAGGGTTTAGTTTAATTTGGTCATCCGTGATATGCGGTCTAAACAGTTTGAGAACCACTGCCTTAAAGAACAAATTCCACATGGGAAAACCTTATTGAATATCAGATTCTTCGGAAAATTAAATGCGTGAGGTTTAAGAACAGATTTGTTTGTTGTAACTGATAAATATTGGTGAATGAGGCCCATCATGTTCAGTACAGATACTGGAAGCATACTTCTCTCACGAAGGCCTTGACCAAAGCTATGGTAGAGACGGTACAGCCCCCAGAACAGCACACTTTTAATGACCACTGAAACCACACAGCCTGTTATGGCGGCAGCCTCCAACGTGTAGGTCTTACTTTCTCCCCACTGAGTGATGATCTGCAAGCAAAGAGCAACACATATTATATAGACAAAAAAATTAAGCAACTGCTAATTCACAGCTTCTTCAATTGCATTATTTTATGTTATTTTTTAGAAATGAAGCTGTAGTGCTTTCTTACTGAATTAATGCTTTTCTCCAAAAGTATATATATATATATATATATATATATATATATATATATATATATATATATATATATATATATATTCTTCAAAAGTACTTTTAATCAAATTTAAGCCAAAGTCTGATCAAATTCATGTAATTCAAAAATAAACACTTTTGCTACAACTGTGCTAATTCATCTTTATGTAGTTGGCATGGTCTGGTACCCACAACACCAACCACACGTATGCACTTCATATCTGCAGAAGATAAGGAGCAGGAACGGAGAAAGGTGCTTTAATGTGGTCAAATAAATTGTAAACTCCATAAGCGCATATGATAGCGCAGCTTCTCGGTTTCGATACATCAGCTCACAGACACCTTGTGCTGATCCACATCACCCTTTGGAGTGATGAGGGGAGTGCGCACCATCTCCCACCCAGAGAGAGCAAGGCCAAATGGCAGCTGATGGCAAGCTGCATGATCGGGATTCAAACCAGCGATCTACCGATCATAGTGGATCCTCATTTAAGTTCTTCTAAACATCAGTATGCAGTAAGAATGCACATGAGCAGTACTTTTTTGATTATCAGTGCTATATGGAAAAGGTAAATGTTACCGAGTACAGAAGGTAAATGAAATAAGCCAGCTGTGGAAGATTCTGGAGGAAGAAAATCCAAACCAGGAGCTTCACTTCTTTTAGCACCTAAAAAGAGGAGAGAAACAAATGATATATTAGCAAAACGTGGTGATTTACTAAAGGTACCGGTACCTGAAAATTAAATCCCCTCTTTATATTTTTTTTGAGTAAATGGCTTTTTTTAATTTGTGGAATCTAGAGTTGAGTTTTTTTTTTCTCCAAATTTTTCCCATTTTCTCCCCAATTTACATAACAAATTACCCAACCCACTCATTAGGCCTCCCCCTATCACTAGTAATGCCTCAACACACCAGGAGGGTGAAGACTAACACATGCTTCCTCCGATACACGTGAAGTCAGCCACCGCTTCTTTTTGAGCTGCTGCTGATGCAGCATTGCAGAGTAGCCAGCGCGTTTGGAGGAAAGCGCAGCGACTCGGTTCCGATACATCAGCTCACAGACGCCCTGTGCTGCAGACATCACCCTAGAAGTGATGTGGGGAGAGAGAGCGCCATCTACCCACCCGGAGGGAGCAGGGCCAATTTTAATCCCTCTGAGCGCCGGCAGCTTGATGGCAAAGCTGCATGAATGGGGTTCCAACCTACAACCTCCTGCTCATAGTGGCAGCGCTTTAGACCGCTGGACCACTCAGCGCCCCGAGTCGAGCCTTTTAATGCAATAAGTATGTATTATTATTGTGTACTGTTATTGTTACTGAGAGCTGTGCCTGCTGTGCTCTAAATGGACACTTTATGCTGTAGGAAACAGTCAATCAAACCCTTTACAGGTTAAGGGCTTTTAACACAGCAAGCAGGAAATTACTCCATGCTCCTCAGTACAGCTTTTTGTGTACATAGAAAAATTACTAAAACAATTATTTAACATAAGAATATTATTCTATAATAATAAGTATAATAATATTAATAATAAAACTATAAATGCAAAATTGTTGTGTTGCTAAATGGGCAGGGATAAAAGGTAAATAAACAAATATAAATATAAATATAAGTTCTTTACACACGATTACTCTCACAGTTCTTCTCCAGCTCTATTCTTACCAGTTTCAGTCTCTTTCAGAACAAGCTGTTTAAGGGCTCTGACACTTTTATGCAAATAGTTAATAAGCTGTTGCTGGCTACATGTTTGCACTGAGTAAGCTTAGATTTCCAATGTCAGATAAACAAATGGCAGATATGGGTCATCACACTAATAAATGGGTCTTGAGGACACAGATAAACCTTCTTTTTTTTTTGTGACTGCTATATAGCTTTTTAATGTGTAAGAGATAGAAACACTATCTAGTCCTAGTAAAAAAAAAAGGTGAGCACAGGAAATGACATAAAATATTGACAAGTATTCAGTCTGACTCACAGCAATGGCTCCAGTTGCAGCAGTTAAGCAAGCCCAGACCACCCCAATTCCCAGAATGATCGTGTGGAAGTACGACACAGAGGTGCCTGAAGTCAGGATTAGGATGCACAGGCACAGCTGGTGAACAGGAAAAGTGAACATGATTACTTTTTGGAAAAGAAACAAAAGATTTACAGTTTCTTTTTAACTCAAATGATCAAATTATGAATTGTGAACTCCATAAGCCCATATGATAATGCATAATGTTAAGAGCCTCTACCATGGTCTTGTTGGAACAGCTGTAATTTATTGTAGAGATCCTCATTCTTTTTTTTTTTACTTTTTTAGTGACTGCTATATAGCTATTTAACGTGTAAGAGATAGAAACACTATCTAGTCCTAGTAAAAAAAAAGTGAACACAGAAAATTACATAAAATATTGACAAGTATTCAGTCTGACTCACATCTCAAATTTTCAGTTTCCAGAATTTGCTTCTTTAGTTCTGCACTAGACCCTTCCAGATAATACAACTTATTAATAATGTAAAGCTATTGTTTCTCAGTGATCATAGAAAACATTTACAGTCACTGATATATTCAGTTAATGGTATGTATTGTTGTCACAATACCACAATTACGACTTTTAATATGATACAAAAATTATACCATAGCAAAAACCTAAAACATAAGGAATTAAAGGAATAATAGAAGATCAAACAGGGAACTAAAATTATTTGTTTTTAAAAACAGAAAAAGTTAAGTGTAATGATGTTTATTCCTCATTTCAAGTAAGAACATAATATGTTTTTGGAATGTTTTTGATGATTTGTACAAAAACTTTGTATTTTAAACTAGATCTCACTGATTAATAGACACTCAATACATGTCTATGGCAATTGTAATTTCTAGAAATAAAACACAGGATGTCATACAGAACGTGTATGACTTCATCCAACAGTTGCATCTCATATTGTATCTATGGGGTCCTAGCTAGTTACCCTAATAAACTTATCCTTTTGCTTTCAAATTTAAAACATATATTATATACAAACACAATCATCATCATTATTATTATCAATTTAGGAAAAATTAAATAGATGAAAGTTCATGATCATAACACTGTTTAAAACTGATGTAGTTCCTGTTGAAATCACCTGGGCCTGAAGATCAAAGGTGACCATGGAGAAGCACAGGTTCAGTATGAAGTACTGCTCCTGCAGGCTCTCTAAAGCTCCGCCCACACGGAAGGCCATCATGTTGGGTGTTTGGATCAACAGAACGCCGCAGATCACATGCAGCAAGCCCACACACAGGATACACACAAAGCGTGCCTGCAACACACACACACACACACACAACAAAACAATGAATGTCTGAGAGACATCTAACAACAAAATACAGCCAGCGCAGTCAATCATTTACTGTCAGACCGATAATAAGATCATATAACTTACTGCTATCAAGATGATCACTGACCTAAATGAACTGTCACTGAATTAAATAGTTCATATACACTGTCATTCAGAAGTTTGGAATTAATGGTTTCAATAAAACTAGTTCTATATGGTTGCAGAATAATTCTCTACACTAATCTGCTTATTTGCACCTGGAATATTAAATGTGGAAAATAAAAAATGTCTAAGCAGAGTAAATGTGCCCAAGACAATGTCAAAATATTTGATTCAAATCAAGTTTGCCATCTAATTAACTGCAAAATAAAAACAGCTACAGTTAGAACTTCATTGTGTTTATAACTGAGTAAAGTTCACTGCATTATATTTAAATCAGAAAGCTATTATATTTCACATTATACTTCCCCAGTGTTCCTACATGTAAAGCAAGAGCACTGCTCTGATAAACTGTGTAAATGTGAACCCAGTATATATCTTTCTACGTCTTTTTCTGTCACTTCTGCTTTTGTAGATTCTGGAAGTTTCCTGCTGCTATTGTTAGACAGTTGAGTAACTTCACACGTCAATCTGATACAGTTATGTAGAAGTTGTGTAACTTTGCTCGGTCAAACTGAATCTAAAGCTTAAAATCTACAGTTTTAACTTCTGTCATGGAGATTTACTGATCTGCAGATTCAGATTACTGCATTTTCTGATCCAGAACACCTGCTGTAACTCATAAGTGTTCTTAACGATTAGTGCAGTGGTTTTCAACCTGTCGGCTGCTGAAAGTGGGCTGTAGACCACTTTTTTTCTATTTTGCAAATTAAAAAATAATTTAAAACATAAAGATAGTTCATCAAATGTAATTTAATACGTGAAATTATTTAATAAAATGATAAGAAGTTCATTTATTTGCAAAACAAAGCATGTTTAGGTCGAGCTCACTGACTGCACATAACAGGCAGAGATATATGTAGATTAATAAGCTGGTTACATTATTAATGAGAGTCTGACTGAAGTGGTTGTCCTGTGCTATGCGTTTTGATGTGTTTGATCTTTTTTGCTGCCTCACTGCCTAAAAATTCTTCTTTTCTGATTTTTCTTTATGTAGTTAAGTAGTTCTTGGCATAATCTGGATTAGAACATTACTCAAGTAGGTCTATTCACTGTATACCTGTAACTCTGCCTCTTCACAACTTTACAACTGCTGCTCTTAAACTAACAGTAAGAGGCAAGAAATTCAAGTAATTAATTCTTGACGAGTTCAGCACAGCTGTTAACTGAAAGCCATTCCAGGTGACTCTACCTTTTAAAGCTGACTGAGAAAATAAAAATATTAAACAGATTCTGTCAATTGTAAAATAATGAAAAACACTGAATATAAGGTGTGTCCAAACTTTTGAGTGGTACTGTATATAACTGTATATAAAGATGCAAACATACATTAAAATATTAGTTTAACAACATTGGATAACGTATTACTTATCCAAAATGCAATCAATCAGTCAATGCATGTTTGTTGTCTGACAGAGATGCTAGGCTAATGTTGCTAAGTAATACAAATCTTAAAATATGCTACAATTAATTTAATTTGTTTTTAAATGAATCAAAACACTGTTTTAAGTTTAAACCGAAATATTTTATAAAGCAGGCTTGATGGCCTTGTTTAAACCTTGAAGCTAAAACTGGAACTACATTATGCACATGAAATCTCTTTTTGTTGTATTGTTCCGTTTTCACACTGAACTGAATGTGTGGGATAATACCGCATAATATGCAATATTAAAGTGTCTCTAAGTGGCTGAAGTTTCAGTTCTTTGGAGGAGTTATTTTTTTATTTTATTAATTGTTTAGCGCTTAAAGAAAGTCTATAGTTTTCTACATAGTCAAACTGCTTATCTATTAAACAAGAAGTTAAAACAAGTCAACATGTCAAGTGAATGTGACGTAATCATCAGGCCCTGTTTGGTGGTACAGTACCATTAAAAGTGGGTCGTGGGATTGGAGCACGCTGAAGTTGGCCACCGAACGCACCATGACCACGATCACGCTGAGAACAAAGACAATCAGCTCCTGCCTGTTCTCCTGCAGAACCCCCCGTGTGATGTAGTACATGCAGAACACTAGAGAGAACACACACATACAAACACACACACAAGATATGAGGTCATTTTGGGCACAGAGTAATCCAGTGTTCTAAAGCGCTGCCACTATGACCAGGAGATCGCTGGTTCCTGGTCATGCAGCCTGCCATCAGCTGCCAGAGCCCTGAGAGAGCACAACTGGCCTTGCTCTCTCTGGGTGGGTAAATGTCGCTCTTTCCCCCCTTCACTGCTAGGGTGATATCGATCAGCACATGGCGTCTGTGAGCTGATGTATCGATGTATTTGAAAGTGCTGCATCAGCAGCAGTTTGAAAAGAGGCGGAGTCTGACTTCACATGCAAAAGGCATGCAAAAGGCATGTGCTAATCTTCACCCTCCTGGTGTTGTGGCATCACTAGTGATAGGGGATCTATAACTGAGTAACAGAGGAATGGGTGGGACAATTGGCCTAACTAAATTGAGAGAAAACAAGAAAAAAATGAAATAAAATCATACCAAAAAATATGAGGTCATTTTTAAACAGTGCAGACGGAATTAACAGCTTGAACGTGTGTGAAAGATATCATTAGCATATTAAAGCATCTTGCTTGCTCAGAACACCACAGCAACCATCTGCAGCCACAGCCTGGAAAATCTTTAAAATTGTTCCAGCTGCATTAAAAAAAAAATACACATTCTAGTTATTACTGTTATTAACAGTATATTGCAGTAGTAGTATAATCCTGGTTGTGCTATGTGTAACTGTATGGCAACATAACAGTGTTGGCTAATATCTTTTTGAGGGTCTTTCACAACATCTAGCTTCTCTAGGCATCTCTCCAAATGAGCATGCCTGGGTAAAAGCAAAAGAGGAAATGGGGAAAAAAACAAGTGAACAACCCTAATAAAAAAAACACTACAGTGGAGATGCCAGAGTATAACTGAATTGTTTAAGGCAGTTATATGAGGTAAGGATGGAGAGAACACCAAGATTTATTAAAACAAATGTTCTCTAAACTCCTCCTGGTGGCGCTATAATCAAATGAATAGGTTAACTCTCCAGTGAAGAATACTAATTGTTAAATTCGTTATAAATAAATATAACATTTCTGGTAGATAGGAGTATTTTATTCTTTTTAGTAACACAGATGCTGTGAAGTATCATAGAGAATTGTCTTATGATATATCAAGTATCACAGAATCACAGTACTATCTAGGGCTGCAACAACTAATCAATTAAATTGAATAAAAACAATTATTGATATAGTTGGCAACCTACACAATAATTGATTAGTTGGGTTTACATTATTATACACATAAGTACAGTTGCTACTATCTAATGTAGGGCAGTAATCCAATCAAAGCTGTGGCAGTAAAGCGCTATTAAGCTGAATGCATTTTGGAGCCACAGATGAAGGAGATTTACGGTAAGTAAAGTCTCACACTTATTATTTTTTAGAGCCTGATAGAGTAGTTAAACAAGAATTAGTAAATTCATTCTTAGTAAATCAATATCTCACTTCACCTTAAATGTGGTGGCAGTTACAGACATTTCAAGGTCTTTCCTGACTGACGTTGTGTGAAAGTGTTTGAGAAACAGAGATAAAATTGTATATTCCCATTAAATACACTGCTGTTGTTGTTGTTGAGTTATTAAATAATTAAACATTATAAAATTAATCTGGAGTTACTTCTTCACGTAATACACTAATATTTTAATAATGGTAGATTGTGTGTTCCTTTTACAATTACAAAATTAGTACAAAGACTATACTATATAAAATGCTGGAAATTAAATTTAGCTTATTTAGCTTTTTTATCTAATTATCTTTTTTTTCGCTCTATAAGGCGCACCTAAAATTCTTACATTTGAAAAGCAACAGTGCGCCTAATAATCCGGTGTCCCTTGTGTATGAATTATTTCCAGTTAGGTTGTAAAGAACAGTAAAGCCACTCCACTGAAGTACAGGGTTATAAGATGAGTTTTCTGTGAATTGTTTCTTCAGCACTGAGGCTAAGACAGTATTAGCATTAGTCGCTAATCATAGCGCTAACTCTTTTGCTGTTTAGAAGTGAGTATATCAGATAGTAGCATGCGTGTTTGCCAGGTTAGAACAAGCTTAGCGTGACAAACCGCTAGCTGATATCTCTCTGGTTTTCTGGAACACTTAGGGTTCTTCAGTATAGTGCTGTTGGACGGTGTTTACTAGCACAAAGCGCTGCTAACCATGAACAGCACTGGTGCTAACCACGTAACTAACCATGTAACTTTAAAAGAACATTTTCTTTACTTATCCCCCTTTTTCCTTACTATTCTCCCCTTGTTCTTTTACTTAGGTGACACCCTTGTTTCTTACTATTGTTGCCTAAAATGGGCCTAATAATCTGGTGTGCCTTATGTATGAAAACAGACAAGAAAAAAGACGTTCATTGATAATGCACCTTATAGTATGCTGCTTCTTGTATTCCATTATATATATTCCAATATTTATTAGTTGCAGCCCTTAAAGCATTGTATGGTGAGATGCCCTGTGATACCTACTCCTAAAATTCCTCCAGTCACTTACAGATGCTCACAAGCTGGATCAGGGAGACGGTGAGGTCATCATCGCTGGCTGCACCCTGACTCTCCTTCTGGATGTTGATCAGAGTGAGGATGAGGAGGGCCAGCAGAGAGCAGAGCGTGAAGCAGAAATACACCTTCACCAGACCCGGCAGCTCCGACCACCGCTTTATCTGGATGGAGGAAAAGAGACATGGTGCTGACTGGGAAACATTTTCCAGAAAAAGGGATAAATTAAATGAACTCTTCTGATGAGTGTGGGGTACCACACATTACACACACACTTACTGGTCCACATGGTGTGGGTAACAGCTCCCTGTGCCTGGGCTGAAGGTTTGGGGAAGGCAGCTCGTTGGTCTCCTGCTGCCGAGGGAACACCAACGGACTAGAAAAGTGGAACGAGACACGTTAAAATTAGACCTGTATAAAGTACTAGAGACCCAGAGTTAAATAAAAGTATAAGTGGAAGTACTCAACATGTTTTTAACTTAGGCATTGCACTGAGTAGTTTACCGTAAAATGTAGTCTTAAATTACTGAAAGTAAAAGTACAGTACTGTGTTATTATTGTAGTTATTACAGAAAGAAGTGTAAAGTTCTCAGAGTAAAAGGCAGAACAGGAGCAGTGAGATGAGCTGAATGATGAGCAACTTCATCACTGTAGCAGTTACTAAAATAGCTATTGTGCAGTTTTCATTCATCTAGCTGCATAACTTTAATAACAAACATGCATTTAGTAGCAGTTAATAATTAACATTGTACACATTTATTAGTTTACCCTTCTAGCATCTACTAACAAATGGCCTGTCTGGAGAATCAGTGTAACTATTAAAGCACATCCAAGCTTTCATGAGCTGCAGCCTGTTGATGATTAGCTAACAGCCACATGATTCCCCCTCTCTCATCATGACCAGAACCACCACCCTGATCCTATGAAGTTATGCAGCTCAATAACACACAGTTTATACTTGAATATATCCAGTTTAATAAACGAGTAGCTTCTCTAAATATATCCTGGAATCAGAAAATGCCACACACTTCCTTCTACAGAGAGCTGGTTAAATAGTGAAACAGCTGTTTTAGAGCTGCTCTTGTTTTGATAACTACACTAGAGCAGTTAGACAGTTTTTATAAAGCCGCTGCTGTCACTGCAGCAGACCCTCAGCCCCTCCTCCAGCCCGGACCCGAGCCCGTCACTCTCAGCACTCACCGAATCTCCTCCATGCTGCCGGACTCTGGAGGAAGAGCTCGCTGAGCTCTCTATATCTCCATCATGTGCTGTAACAGCCCGAGTTCTGCTACTCTTCTGCTTCAGCTACATTTTGGGGAAACATGCAGGCAGTGGGCGGGGCTGCGTGCACACGTCATTACGCAGCCTCTCCGCGCTTGGTGACGCCGCCGCCCGGGGTCCTATTATTTTTCTGATAAAATATAAACCTGTAGCAATGAAAAAAGATTCAAATTTAAAGTTGAATTATGTACCTTTTGTAAGTCAGAAGATAAATCTCTGGAGCATTTGCTTTCTCATGACAATATTCACAAAACATCAGACACCAGAAATTGGATTAATATCAAACTTAATATTCCTTCTTTTGAGGTAGAGGACATTTTATTTTATATGAAAAACTTAAGTTCAGCTCTCTCTGATGCTATAAATATAATTTAACTTTTAGCAAAATACCACATTCACTGCGGAAAATGGAAGAGTAATAATACATCTTTCCCCTGTTTTATAAATTAATTTATGTAATATTATTCTTCACTAAGTAAATAAAAAAACTGGAAAATTGCTAGTATCATCTCACACCAGATCTCAGATCTCTAGTAACCTTTTGTTCTGAGATAATCGTTTTATAAACTTGCTTCTCTATTCTGTATGTTTGTGTATGCAACCCCTAGCTTCTAAATTGTAGCTGTTATCCTTTTGTGTGTTGCTAAAAAAAACAAAAAAAAAATGTAAGTTAGCAATGTAAAGATATAATTATTGTTTTTTTTCCTGTACTGTTATTTTAATCATATTTAATATGTTAATTTTTTAACACAAATTTGAAAAATTTCCATCATGATTTATTTTTTCTAAATTATTTATTAAACGGGAACTCCGGTGTAAAATGGACTTTTGGTGATAAGAAGTACTTACCTGGATGAATAGCACACCTCCGTTCTCCCACAGCGTTCCGAGATCCAGAAATTTTAACAGTTTGTCCAAACACCCTTCAGACTGGGAGACACGGGGCAAAATTTGACCCGATAAATCTCTTTTTACACAGTTTCCAGAATGCACCTACTCAGTGTTATACATGCCACCTAGAATTACAAGGAGAGTTGCTCTACTAGATGAAAAACAAACTTATTTCAAGCTAAAGGGCATATTACAGTTAAATACAGGGGATGTCTGCACATACGTCAGTAGTTTCTTGAAAAATACAGGACTAAATAACATTATTTTTTCTATTTTGTTTTATTTAAATTACTTTTATTTATTTTTATTCTTATCTTATTTTGTAAACTGCTGACTCCAGTCCAGATGATGGCGGTAATGCTCCATATAAGTTGGGCGCCAACTGCCATTAAAAAAAAAAAGAACACACAAAAAGGAGAAGAAGAAGAAGAAGAAGAAGAAGAGAAAAGAGAGAAGGAGGAGAAGGAGGAGGAGAAGAAGAGGTGAGGTGGTGTAGGGCTGCTGGAGCTGCTGAGCAAAAAGAAAAGCCCTGGTTTAGGAGTCCATGTTCATGTCGTGCTGTAGGAGCCGCCTTTGCTGTGTAACACGGAAAAACTACGGAGAAAAAGGAAGCCGAGAGTCCGCTACCGTGAAGAGTCAGGCAGCAGTGCTGGGGAGAGAGAGGAGCCGAGCAGAGCCGAGACCGAGCCGAACTGAGCCGAGCAGAGCCGAACCAGGGAAGAGCTGAGCCGAGCAGAGCCGAGAGATGAATCGTCAGTGTGGCAACGGGTAACGAACGAGCTTCTATCTGAGCCACGAGTTCACTTTAAGTTACCTGTAAACTGTAGACGCTAAGGTGTAGTTAGTTACTGCACGCTGTCAGGGCCGAGTAGCTACTTTAACTGTGTGTTTCTGTCTCAAATCAAATTTTGTTTTGTAGCTGATTTACATTTAGGTTAATTCTAGCTGCTAGCTAACGTCTGGGTTCAGCTAGCTCTCTGCTATCTCCACGTAACTAGCTTATTACAGTCCAGATAACAACACCCACGTCTCTTCACTTTTCTGTAGAGATTTTATGATAACGTTACACATTTTCTAATTCCATAATTCGTTCATTTCTAATCTCCATCATTTCCATACTGCTGTTAAAAACTATATTATCGCCCTACATCAGTATCATATTATATTATCCTGTAAGGGTGTAACGGTTCGATTTCACACCTCTGTAGCAAACTATAAACCCCACGGTTCTGTAGGATTTCGGTACGGTTGTTGGGTGAAAAGAAGAAAGAGGCTGGGTTTCATTTTGTTAATTTATTTTTGAACAGAGAGTTGTACAACTTGGCAAATGTAGCTACACAAAGCTCTATATGCAGTTATGGCTATAGTCCCTGCAGTAGTAACTGTAATGTTACTGCATTAAGCAGGAACATTTAGTTTATATTTTTATATATTTTATAAAGCAGCTTTTATGTGTTTTATTGTTGTAAACCCCAAAATTGAACACAATAGTGTTGTGCAATAATAGCAGTGTAATGTTTTAATGTAGGCTGCATTTAAACCAAGGTTAATTCAAAAACCTTGAAAACACAAACAGTTTAGATATTTCCGCCTATAGAGCAGATAACTGAATAAAAAACATCTTCTGGTATGCGAATGCTAAATAAATCAAGGATCATTAAGATAAGAAGCACATTTAGGAGTAATATGGCTAGTTTGTCATTATTTTATAATAAAGCTACTGTATGCACAATATACATTTTATAAACTTATCAGCAGAATTGGTTGATTCTGACAATCAGGGGTTGGAAAAACTGTCCAATCATATTGTGTTTTTTTGTATACCATATATACTGGTGTATGGCTTCAAACTAACTATAAACCTCTTGGTTCTTTCCAAACAACTAAAGCACTCTTAAGCACAGCACATTACTTTACTTTACACAGTGTGAGTGGGTGCTGTTCAGGCTGTGTTTATCATCTTCAGAGCAAATTCCTCTGCAGATAGCCAGCTCAGACAAGATAAAAAGCAGCATATTAAGATTGGCTGTTCCATTTCATTGCAACACTTGACAGTTAAGCCTTGTGGATGGTTGGATGGTAAGGGGATTGGATGTAATGGTTTATGAGACCTCTTTTGTTCTTATTGTGTGTTATACCTGTTACAATACATTCTTATGATATACGACATATGAAATGTTTTGATCTCTCAGCGGTACTGTAACACTTCATTCTTTTCCTAAAATGTACATACAGTATAATTGTACTCTAAAGTAAACAGTAATGTTATGATCCTTAAAACCTCACTTTCCCTGAGGACATGGGAAAATGAAGGCTGTTGAATAAATACAGAGCCATATTAACTTACTTAGAACAATATTTGCTATTAAATACAGTACCAGCATTTTCTCTAGCTAAAGATTTCAAATACATTATCATGTGTACTGTTTGGTACCTTTAATCTTCAGAGTGTATTTTTTTCTACTATAATTAGGGCTGAGTCCTTGATTGTAACCAAAAAATACAAAAAGTGATAATTATTCACACAGTGTATTTATTTAACAGCTGACATGAGTAATCTCATTTTCATTCTGTCACTATAAGAGGCTCCATCTTTCTGAATCTTGTTGGAAAGAAAACAGTGAGCCTTTTTTCTTTGTGCCGCTTTATTATACATGTTTAAACTATAAATATTTTCGTCTAAGCATACTTCTGAATGCAGTTCAGTTTTTAAGAGTTCATTTTGAAGAAGTCTCAGCATTACAATTAATTATATTTATATTAGTGGTGTCAGTCACTAAAAATATTTAGAATCATGATTCATTTAAATGCTGGTAGGTCCCTGTATTACTTTGAGAGGACAGTAATAGTAGTGTGGTGTTATTTAGGTCTGGCAGACAAGAAACTTGTAACTTTATTATACCGTCGAGAGAGAGAGAGAGAGAGAGACTTCAGCACAGTGGCGGTATGTCAATTAGAAGAAAAAAAAAAGAAGTGTGCATGTATCGATAGAAGTAAAGTGAGTCTTTAGAGCACTTCGACATGTTTACATCGTAGTACCAATACACTTGGGTCTGTAACTTTTTGGTATTGAATTTCGATACCCAGCCCTAACTTCAATTAGTATAGTTCTAAATACTTGTATGTATTCTTTGTGTTGCAGATGACCTTCTAGCGACACCACTAGACTCCTCAACAAGGTTCTACTCAATCCCAGGTTGACGTTCTCACCTACAAAATGGAGTAAACCTGCAGGTGTCTCCCTCTCGCCACCCCCTTCCCCCATCCCCCACCCCTTCTCCTGCCTACTGTATGCTTGGTGCCCACCACTCAGTGCACCATGCCTGGCAATGGGCGACTGGGGAGGTCCATGGTCTGGAAGTTCCTCTGCCCACTCAGGCGGTCTCGGCCGGAGAGGGTGATTTTGGCTCGCAGCGAGAGCATGCACGGCGAGCAGGTCTTAAAGATCACCATCACAGAGACTACGGTCATTGAAGCCGACTCAGGGGTGTGGAACTCCAGAGCTCTCTCTTATCTGTGCCTGTGGTTCTTCTTCAGCTTCTGCACGCTCTTCCTCAACAAGTACATCCTCTCCCTTCTGGAGGGAGAGCCAAGCATGCTGGGTAAGTACGGGGTTTAGATAGCTGCGTCTGGATGGTCATTATCCTTGCAACTGGCAAACAAGGTTCTTCTCTTTAAAGAAAACGAACAGGAATAACAAAAAACTGAAAGTGAAAAAAATATTTTTGTCAACTAAAATAAATAAAAACGGTAATTAGGAGAAAACATGTTAACTAAACATTTTTGAGTGTTTATAAAACTAATAAAAACATGAGTTTAAAGATGTATAAGCGGGGTTCTGTGAGTACCTTTACCAGCTAGTATTTCCCCAATAGAGAAGCAACACCCCAGCTAGGAGCTTCAGAAACAAATAAAGCACTGCTTTCACCAGTATACACAAAATAACTCCTGCTTAGTTCACACATTCTAAAAGAAGTGTATTGCAGACAGCTGAGTTCACTGTGTTTACAGTTAGTTGATATATACATTATGTGCGGTACTGTATGTTCTACAGTAAGTTCTGCTGCCCTGATATGATAAAAAGCTCTATCTGTATCTAGTGCTGGGCATTCATTTCTTTATTTATGTTTGAGGTGATAATTTTGGTCAAAATAAGTCAAACCTGTAGATTGTACTGAGTTTTTTAGTTTGTTTGTGTTTCTCAGTTTGAGCTCCCTGATGTGATGTGTGTTCTAGTCTATTAACTATTTTAAGAAGCAGTATAACATACATTTTACACTTAAGGCTGCTATCTTTTTAACTGTTAGTTTTTGTAGACAGTTTTTTCAGCAGTAGCTGAATATTTTTTTAATGTTTTCTTTTGTTGTTTTTATTTCTCTATACATTTTTGAATCCTGTACCTAGGGTTGGGCGGTATGACGGTATTTCGGTATACCACGGTATTTAAATATGGTGACGGTATTGTAAAATAGTGACGGTATATTAACCACGTGATGTGCCAAACCTGAACTTTGAAAAACGGATGTTTAAGACATTCTGCGCATCCACAATGAAAGAGCAGTAGGAGGGGTAAGCAGTTGGAGCTCCCTGATTGGTTATGGGGTGGGGATTCTCACTGAGGAGATCATACAGCAAAAACTCAATAAACTCTACAGGTTTCACTAATTTTGACCAAAATTATCGCCACAAATAGCCACATTTGTACTGAAGTGACAATAAATCCCTAACAACTAACCAACCAACCACCGAAATGATCAGATTTATCAGTTTATCCTGCATAGGGTTGCAGTGGTAACCGGTTTCACGGTATACCGTGGTATTAAAATGCACGGTTATCATACCGTGTGTGTTTGCTTATTACCGGTAAAACGCAAGCCAGCGGAGAAACTCACCCGCGCATGCGCAACTCTGCTCCGCTTCAGCTACTCAGCACACAGCGGTGAGAACGGCAGAAAGTGCATCAGACTAGAGCTTAGATTCTCTGCCCGAACCAGACCTGACCCGAGACCCGACCCGAGATCGGGTCCGTTCGGGCCGAGATTTCCCACCACATTCCTCGGGCCGGGTCGGGTTGGGCTCTAGAAAATAGTCTGAGATGTAGGCATCTGTTTTTTAATTATATATTTTATTTTTAAATAAAGCTCTGGTGTGATAATCACTATGTTAATGCTAAGTAACCAATTATTATTGTTAATGAAAACGAACCAAATAACGAAAACCGAAACTTAACTAACTTAATTATAAGCGCTGTTTTCACTCCCGCAGTTCTACAGCGGGAGGTGTTGTGCCGATTCTGTCCGCGAAGCGGGAGTCGGATTGAGCAGGGAGTCGGATTCGGCATAACAGCGGCAGCACGGCTGCACCTCGCGGCCCGCGGTGTTAGTTGTAAGCGCTCGCGATAGCCGCAAAATACGACAGAAAACACTGAGAAACTGCAGAATTATGTATTGGACTAAAATGAGCACGAGGAGATAAAAGAGAACCTTTACCTGTGAGTAGCTCATATCAGAACACGCAAATCTCTCTCTCTCTCTGTGTCTCTCTCTCGCACGTGAACTTCTCCGCACTGTGTTTAGCTGCTCTTAAAAATAATTTTAAGTAAATAATAGTTCTATGCTTCTATGTTAGTGTTAATTTACATAATTCTGATCATATTTCGCTCATTCAAACAGCCTGAAAACAGACTTGTAATCTTGTAATCAACAAGCTTGTAATCAATGTGGCCGTAAAGTCACAGCTAAAGGAGGAAATACATCAAACCTGTTCTCCCATCTCCGAGAACACCACCCCGCTGTGCAGCGCAAAGTATGTGTTCAGTTTAAAATTTTAATCTGAACATAAATAAAACCTCTTTGTAGTCGTGCATAACCCATGCGGTAAGCGCCCGCAAAAGCGCTGAGTTATCCGAAATTCGGGCACGCAGGTACAGGCGTGAAGTGCGTGCTACGATGGATTCACGTGTCCGTGTAAAGGTACTGGCCGGACTGGACGTGAAAGACGCCATTCATTTACATGCGTTCATTTTCAAATTCTGACGTGCCTGTTTTTCATATGTTGAAGGTTTTAAGATGTGAAAGCCTTAAAATAGAAATCTCTATTGTGAGTATCATGTCAGAAATAAATCCCCTCTTTCTGCAGTATCTGGTTATATACCAACTTTTTTTTATATATATATACACTCTTAATGCCCTTAAGAGTAGTGGAAAAACATGGTTTCCTTCACCTGATGGTGTAGTTTCTACAATAAATAGTTAATTGAACAAAAAAAAATAATATATGTAACAAACTGTGATACCGTGATAACCGTGATACCGCGGTATTTTCCGAGACGGTTATCATACCGTGAAAATCTCATACCGTTGCAACCCTAATCCTGCAGCATGAGGTGTTCAGTATGAGTTACTCAAATTTACAGCTGTTTCCTTAAATAATCCTCATCTCCTATTTCTCTACAAAACAGTTTTTTATGTCACTCATGCTCATATTCTAATACCGTACAGAATTCTGCAGTTTCCTCAGAGTTTTCTGTCATTATTTCGCAGCTAGCTGGAGCACTGTAAATATGAGCAATTCCGCGGACCGCGAGGCGCTGCACCACGCTGCCGACATCTGAACCCCGGCTCCCCTTCGCGAGCAGAAACAGCACAACACCACCCGCTGTTAAGCTGCTGTAGTGGATACAGCGCTTATAAATAAATTAACAAACACAAAACTTAGGGTATTCAATCTGTAATTTCAGTTCGTTTTATTTTTTTCTTTTAATTACCGTTTTTATTAGTTTCAGTTAAGGGGAACTTTCACTTTCAGTTTTCGTTATTTTGTTCGTTTTCCTTAACAGTAATACTTTGTTATATGGTGATTATCAGGCCGTAGCTTTATATAAAATAAAAATAGTAAAATAGTTAAAAAACAGATAACTATTTCCTGGAGCCTGGACTGACCCGAGATTTTCCATTACTTTCCTCGGGCCGGGTCTCGTCCGGGCTGAGAAATAAAAATCAAAGTATCCTGCTATCTAAACCAATGGAAAATTTAATAACAATAATAATATAGTTCTGCATAATAGAGTTTAGATTGTCTGCCTGAACCCGAGCGTGAACGCGACACTGAAGCCAAGCGTGAACGCGAGACTGAACGCGAGCTCATCCACGCATTTAAAGCTCCGGAGCATTTAATAAAAACAGAAAAATATAGGTATGAAATAGGAAAATAACTAACTAAACTTAGCTCAAAATGCTAAAAGAAATATAATCTAACGAATTCTAAAATAACAAAAAAGAAATAGTACATATTATAGTATAATATATAATAGTAGTATATACATAAAAAAATCATCCGCGCATTTAAAGCTCTGCAGCGTTTAATACAAACAGAAAAATAGATATGAAATAGCTCAAAATGCTAAAGGAATTCTAAAATATCAAAACACACAGGTACAAAAATAAAATAATATATATCCCCCCCCACCGACCCCCCCTCCCCCCCGCCGCCGCCGGTAATACCGTATACCGCCATATAATCTGACGACGGCATGAAAAACTTCAATACCGCCCAACCCTACCTGTACCCCACAAATAACCCAAAGTATGAAAAAAATTAAACAAATACTAGAACTACTGAAAATTAAACTAAAACATTAGAAAAGCATTAAAAAGATTAACTAATAAAAACGAGCAAATCCGCTCTAAAACTAATTAAAACTAATCAAATTTAAAGAATAAAGTCAAAATGAAATAAAATTAAACTTTATATTTATATTATAACCTTGCTGGCAGAGTTGAACTGTAGTGAATCCAGTGTGGTTTGCTTAAGGACAGTGTCTGATCTACCGCATAAACTTGCATGTTGTTACTGATGTATCAACAACCCATGAACCCGGAGGCTTCTAGTTCAGTCCCCAGTGGAGTTCTGGGGAACTTAATTGGCTTATCTCTCTCTGAGTGGGAACGGTGGCCCCACATCTCCTTACATTTCCCCTGGTGGAGATCATAATTTCAAGAAAGCATAATTGGCCTTGTTCTCCCTCGTCGCTCAGCACAGCACACCGCTCGCCAACATTCAGCGATGATTAGTTGATCTAAAAGTATTGACAGTTTGTTCTCCAAGCAGCTTCAGCTGATCAGTGACCTTGTAGTTGAAACAGTTCAAAGAAATTAATTTGCAAGCCGGTAGGCTGGTTTGTTAGTTGTGACTGCTGGACATCACCTGATTTATTTAGCATTATTTGCTGTACCAGGCGTGTTCCACAGGTATTAATCCTTTAATTAAATATTTAGCTTGATTTTTCCCACCTTTTCTGTGGTTGATCAGCTGCCAGGAATACAGTGAAGGGCTGTGAAGTCTGACTAATTTTAATTGCATGAATGAACATAAATAGATTTTTGGCAGTCTGCAGGGGAGAGAAAGGTCATATAGAAAAATGTGTTTTTAAAGTAGTAGTGATTATGATATGATGATGATTAAACAGCAAACACAAAGCCATGTATAATCCTTGTGTTTGCTCATAAACAAAAATTAGTGAGTAACTTTAGCATTAAGTTATAAGGTAGTGCCACCCAGGACTACATTCTCGCTGACAGTGTTAGAATATTGATTTCAGAACATTTTACCATTTGGAGTGTATAAAAATATTGATACATCAAAATATTGCAATACTGTGGTTAGGGCTAATAACTGTTTCTGATTAGTCGATCGGTCACAATTATTTTTCTCATGCCCTTCATTTGTGTTGAATTGCATATTAGTTAGGCTCCTGATCCAATGCATGCTTTACTGCATCTTGACAGCTAAACTTGACAGCTAGATTTTTTTTCATGGGATACAATACTAGTTTCTGTTCTAGGACATGTTTTTTTTTTATTTTTTTAACATGTATAATTTGAAAGGAGTGTTTCGAAATGCATCAAGAAACTGGAAATTGGTGCAGATCAGTTAGCATGATCATATTTGTGACTCAGATTGAAGTAATCATTCAGTAAACTTAACAATATGATTGTCTATGTACGTTCTTGGCAGTCATGTGTAGTGTTATTTGAGCTGGAAACTGACCAGAATTAGAAGAACAGAAGCTTAACTCTGACAACACAGGGTTATTAAACACTACACCTGTACACACTGCGGTACTGTACTGTAAGGTCGGCTGAGGTTGTGTAAGCTGCTAAAGGAAACAACCACGTCAACAAACCGGCTTCAGGCCCAGGTGCTGTTATCTTCAGACCTGGACCTATAACTGACAGTGTTAACAACTATTGATTATAATTGAGTGCCTGACAGAGGACTTCATAACCAGCATAACCATCTACAATAACAGGAAACCCACAGATCAGCCACAGATCTGTCTATTACGATGAGTGCTATGACACAAGTCTGTTGCTTCAACTGCATTGCCTTAACTGCCAGAGAAAAGTATGTGAGAAATAACTGCAAGAACAGCACTCTCACCTGGCACACTCCATTCCCCACCTAACCTCAGCCTTTCTTAGCCACAACCATTGACTGAATCTTTCAGCTACCTTTGGTTTTCTGACAACTTCACGACTGTCCTCTGCACATGACCTCCAAATCCGAATTTAGCCAGCAAGCTTGTGGCAGGCTTTGTTACAAAACCCCTAGCACATACCTCTACAGGTGTAACATATGCTTGCCACCTGAGCTCTCCTACCTCAGCCACCAAGTCTGCTTACTTTAGCCAAAAGTTCCTGTGCAAACAGCAGTGTACATTCTCATATTAGTTTCTTTTTTGACAGACTTTCTTCTTGGTCGTTTCCATGACTGTGGTCGTGTTTCACTTGAACTATTGGCTACACTGCCCCATGACTTCCCGTGGTACGGCTCCGCTCCACCTGTGTCTGTGTGATATTAGCTAATGTGCACAAAAACAGACTAAATGAATGCAGAGTAGAGACAGAAAGCTCAGTCTATACCAGTATCTGTAGATACCATTAAATAAATGAGCCTATACAGGTAAGAGATAAGAGACTGCAGTTGGAGAAGAAAGCAAGACAGAGAAAAGTTCATTCACATGGAGCACAGTGCTCCCTGAACTTAAGAAACTGACACCATGGCCCAAGAATTGAGCTCATGTGTTTGAATCCGAGCACAGGCTGCTTCACCATCGGCAAACCGCCAATTGTTTATACACTTGGAAATTCATTCACCTCAGTGATCGTAAAGCTGGCCAGGCTTAATGCAGCAAAGAATTGTTATTATTATTATTAGTCAAATTAGCTCTAGTCCTAATTGCTAATTAGCAAGACACCAGTCATTCAAACACCTGATTCATAAACTTTTTCTTTCTGGTATTATTTTAGGCACATTCTGTTTGCCAATACCATTGAATTGGATAAAGATTAGATATCCTTTTACACAAAAAAACATGAGATTTCAAAGGGTTCACTCACACTTTTTTGTCTGTGTTGTGTGATTCTTAGCTTTTTTTTTGTCCTTCTTAGGTGCTGTTCAGATGCTCACCACCACTGTCATTGGCTGCGTGAAGATGTTTGTGCCTTGCTGCCTGTACCAGCACAAATCCCGAACTGAATACCCGCCCAACTTTCTCATGATCATGCTCTTTGTGGGGCTGATGAGGTATTTCTCCCTACTGTCAATCCATGCTATTTACTTAATAACCAGTTTTTCATAGAGGGCTTATCCTAGCTATTGACCATTACACATCACACATGACATAAGCACACATTTACACAGGTGCATGTAGGCATATTTCTGAAGGATGCAAAGGATGCACTACACACCTGGTAAGCAATTCATATTCCCAGCATTTCAGCTACTGCATTGTAAAAAAAATGTTCTCCAACTCAGTTAATCTAAATGAAGCTGTGTGTTTCTTTTATTTCTAACATGCAAAAACATGTTTTTCTGCAGAAGCATCCTCTCACATTCCAGTAATCTGGATTCCTGAATATTTCTATTTAAATTTATGTTAATTTTAATGCTCTGTTATTTAGCCAAATAAGCAGAGATATATCTTTAAAATTAGTAAGCTAATGATCAAGTTTTAATTTTTTTAACATACAAACTGATCATTTTATTTATGCATGGTCTACATCACTACTGCTCGTAAACTTCTTGAACAAATTTGTTTTTCAGAACTTTTAGAACATTTACCACTTTACAACTTACCATACACTGCACACTGAATACACTGAAGCTGTCATTTTGGGTTATTTAATTTGACCCATTTATAATGAAATATAAACATTAAAAATGTATTTTATTTGTATTTATTTTGCTACTTTGTTGTTTTGGCCCTCGTTCTGTCTTGTATGCCCTGGTATCCTTGCTAGATTAGTTAGAGTGCCATTATCGTGCAATATTGCCATTTGTCTGGTTAGACAATATGAACAAATAATAAAAAAGATAATTCTTTTTATTTAAATTAAAGTTCTCCTCTTGTCCGTCCTCACAGGTTCACCACTGTGGTGCTGGGGCTGGTTAGCCTGAAGAACGTAGCTGTGTCGTTTGCAGAGACTGTGAAAAGTTCTGCGCCGATCTTCACCGTAATCATGTCTAGGCTCATACTAGGGGAATACACAGGTACTGAGCAAACCCTCACTACACTAAACCTGTGCTGCTAAAGCTACGATTTTTTTAAAGAAAACCGGGCCCTCAAATCCCCAGTAAGGCACGTTATCCTTGTTGTTATGCAAACGACCCACAGTATTATGCTAATGCTAATACATTAGCTACAGCTGAAACTGTATCTCAAAATTCTGGTAATGAACACAAAATTTTGTGATTGGCTAAGTCTGCACTCATGAGCCTGGCAGTTGCATTCTGGGAATTGTTGTGGGGGAGGCAGAGTTTGTCTATTTGCTGAAATGAGTAATGGGGTGGGTTTTGGACTACAGAATTTGTATCAGACCTGAAAATGGTCTGTGAATGGTTGCGTCCAGACATGTGACATGGGCAGATGCATTTTGAGAATTGTAGTTCTAAAGTGGAGTTTGCTTATTTGCAGTCAGTGTAAGGTGTGTTTATTGACTTAACCAGGCGAGACAGCTAAAGGAAAAATACCAGACAAAACGAGTAATGAATAAACCTAGTTCATATTTTCAAAAATGTGACCTTGTGATGTCAAACAAACAGTAAAATACCAACATATATACATTTAGATTTTACTGATGCATTGACACAGCACATTTTGTATATATTTCTGTAGGATATACAGAGAGGGAGAGAGAGTTGTTGTTATTTTTGGAATGTGTTGGCCTCAGTGTTGAAATTTGTGTCATCCTAGTGTTAACATGCTGTAACATGTTCAAGTTTTCTGCAGCACTGAAGTGTTACACTAAAGGTTAGCTGTACAAAGCTAAATAAGAGCTTTTTTGCTAAGCATAAAAAAAACAGGAACAACCCACAGGATTGTGTGCATCAGGTTTCACACAACAGTGGCCTCCGATCCCTTATTGTCTTTTTCTTTTTTCTTTTTTAATGGACAGTAAGAGCAACAGTCTGGTATGTCTAACAGCCCATAAGCTCAGTTCTCAGGTAAACAGCACTTGGGCTGGTGAGAATAGTGTAGAATATCCACGATTAGAAGTTCACCTGAACAGTACCCAGCTTTGTCAGCTTGGCTACGTTTAAACTGTCTGGGTTTTTATTGTGGCAGAAACACCGCAGTGGGTTGATTTTATACTGATTTGTGGCTGGTAAGAACTGCTCACCAACCTGCTCTACATTGCAAATAAAAGTGATCCAAATTCAGTATTCTTTTCCTCCTGTAAGATAAAATATAATTTATTAGTTTCCACTGGGGAAATTCAGTGTTAGAGCAGCAAAGGGATAGGAAAGCACACAAATGGAAAAAAAATCTAACAGCATATGGATTAGATTATAAACAGTATGGCTCTTTTTTTTTCTTTACAAAAAATAGTTACATGTGCTGTTAGCCAGTCAGAGGTAATATATTTGCATGTATGAATATTCATGAGCAAATCCTGTCTTTCTGCAGAGACCAGTAATTCTGTGATCTAAAGCAGGGCTAAATAGAAACACCTGAGCACTTGGAATTAAATTATACTAGAGACCACAACTAGACATTTGTCTAGTTATACTACTTATACTACTAAACATCCTGATAGCATCACTACAAGACAGTATGTAAATGTGTGTGTGTTTCTTCATATAATCTTATTTACAGAATGTAGGAGTTCTTTAGGGTTATTGTAATTTTTTTTTCCTTCCTTCTACAGCTCTGTTTCAACCATTTAAACAATTTGTGTTTTTATACGTTAATACGTTCCATATAACTAATTCTGACACAATTTCTAGAACAAAATTTAAAGTACAGTTTATAAAGTTGTTGCTGTACAATTGATGATACATCAGAATTTTAAATAAAATATTAAGTCATGTTCCCTCTTGATTACAGTGAGAGTCTGGGTTAATATATAGAGACTGGTATCAGACAGTGGTTCATTTTGTTTTATTTAAATCCCAACCACTAGATGGCAGTGTTGAATTCTGTAAACTTGATTCTGTTTTTTCCTGTTTTTTGCATACTATGGTGTTTACTGTTGTACTGTACTTCTCCTGTTTTCAAGCAGCAGAAATGTTTTTAAAAATGAACACACTGTGTGTGTGTGTTTTGTGTGTGTTTTGTGTGTGTTTTGTGTGTGTTTTGTGTGTGTTTTGTGTGTGTGTCAACAGGTTTTTGGGTAAATTTGTCTCTGTTCCCAGTAATGGCTGGTCTAGCTCTCTGTACAGCCTCTGAAATCAGCTTCAACATGCTGGGCTTTTCTGCTGCTCTCTCTACCAACATTATGGACTGGTGCGTATTTTATTATCTTTTTGGTTATCTGTTCATTGCAGGAGTAATAATTTTTAGACTACTTTTTATATTTTCACACAATTATCTGAACTTTCTACTCCTTACATTTTAAAAATACCTCGTTACTCCTATTTCATTTCTGATTGTTTTCATTCCGGCTTCTTATCGTTCAATAAAAACCCGAATCCAAATAAATCTCTCCATCCAGATAAAGTGAATTTGACTGTGATTGGATAACAAGTATAAACACATACCATTCTGACACCCTATTGGTTTATACAATCCATCACACCTGCACACGTCTCGCCCCCACACTTCAACAAGAACATAGTAGGCATGTGACTACCACCATCCCTCTAAAAGCATAAACAACATTAGACAAAACATTCTCCAAGGCCAAACGGTTATCATGATAGCCAGAACAACAAGGGAATCTGATCTCCAAGCTTGATTAATGTAACTCAGATACCAGAACTGGGGCGAGAAAAAAAACTTGTTCCGTTAATGAGGAGAAACCTCGGAAACAGCATTCTTATTGGTGTGGTGACATCAGGGCAGTACAGAGGTATAATGATTTAATAAAACAGCAGTCCTTAAGATATTTTCTTTTAAATCAAAACCAATAGTATTCCTGAGTGGGGAAAGGGCAAAGTACTGGAATAAATGGAATTAGTGTGTTTCTGCTACCATTCCTGCAAAGCTAAATACATATTTATTCTAAAAACTGATTGGTCTGATAGGTCCCAGGACTTTCTTCTGGCTATAATAGCTTCTGCTGGTTTCCTGAGCAACCATAGTGCTGATAGTTTTACTGGGATAGATTTCAGAACATCAAGCTATCATATAAGTTCTTTATTTGATAATTTGCTCATTGCAAGCCAGAAAATGCAGAATTAGAACTGAAGATAAAATAAATTGCAACAAATCCACCTAAAAATGACCAGATTTATTCACTCTGAAAGGAGACTGCACCAAAATGCATGTTTTAAAGTACTTTTAGCACGCTTGGTGCAATTAACCATTCTCACCAAAGACTTACTTTATGTCACTTTAAGAAGAGTAAAATTAGTAAAAGTATCAAAAATAAACCAATATAGCTTTCTGTGTTCTGTATGCTCAAGCGTATGGGTAAAGAACATGCACTGTAGGCTGAAAAACAATTTTTTCTTCTTCAAGAAACACAAACTAAAACCATTTGGTTCATTGAGGAAAGCACTGATTTATTATAGCACTTGTTTTACATAAGTATCAAGTTTGGGTTATGGCAACATTTCCCATTTATTTCACATTCTTTTCACTTAAACCCCCATCTGCAGACTGTATATTAACTGTAATTAAACAGGAAAAAACCCAACTAACTGCATTTATTGGTTTCCCTGTCCCTTTATTATAAAGTAACAACCAACATGTCAGTTTTATTGTTGATGTTCTATAACATGTATTATTTTTACAAGAGGTTAAAAAAAAAACAATGGCAGATTGGCATGGGAACAAAATCACAGGTCTGCTCTAACAGTAATCACACAATGCTGAATAAATGCTGCATGTCCTTATGGTAAACTAATCTTAACTGAATAGTACTTAATCCTGTAAAATCCTGTTTGTATACAGTAGCATAGAAACAAGATTAATAGTTCTGATTACATACTGATTCATAATGAAGCTCTACTGATTTCTATAGAAAAATACTATTTTTTTTGTTGTATTTTTAAGTTTTTGTCACTTTTGTTGACCGTTTTATAAAAATACTTCTAAAATATCTAATGTTTTTTTTTCTTTATTTTATTGTAGCTTACAGAATGTATTCTCTAAGAAACTGCTAAGTGGGGACAAATATAGATTCAGGTGAGTGTTTTACATTCTTACATGCACATTTCTCTTGTTTTTCATTTAAATTATTTATTACATTTAATAAATGCTGGTTTAATGATTTTAAAAACTCCATATTAAAGTAGTTGTTTTCATTATTTGCAGCTTCTCTGATTGTTTTTAGTGTTAAGGAATTTGCTGGAGTTAAAAATAGCAATAACAATAGTTATTGTCTGCTCTTCAGCTCCGTTTTAGTTTAAACAATACAATAACCGGGAGAAGCTGCACTTTCATTTAAACTGTGTGACTACAGTGCTGCTAATGCAGACAGACTTGCTCGTCCACACAGCTATGGGTACACCCTGAACACAGATGTTTTTCTTTTATTCTTCCAAACACTTGAAAGCAAAGCTTTAGGAAATTGCTCACTGAAGAGGACAGTTTTACATAGAACCTGTTTTTGTGTTTTTCATAGGAGTGAATGTTTTGAGTTTGTAGGTAACATGAGGCAACTGGATTACATAGTTTAACAAAAGTTTAATATAAACTAGCTTTAATCAAATGAGTTTTCCTTTGCTATACTGGAGCTGTATATTCCATATAGTCCTTCATTGATGTAGTCATAGGCACTCTAAAACAATGTACACTGGGTAGCTACTGTATGTACAACAGGTTAAAACAAGGCCAAAACTAAGTGCTGCGGTACTCTGATGGTAGTGCACACTTTGATCGTCTGTTGTTTTGACATGTTCCATTTTTATCCACAAAAACAAAAAGGAACAACTAATTCTTCATAATGTAGTAAGATAAGAGAAAGTAAGACAGTTGTCATTACAATTAAGTGTTCAAAGTTAAAATTAGCCCAAAATGGACATTATTGAATAAAGATGCACAAAAACAATGCCCAAGTAAAGTACCCAGCGATTTGCAACTGGTGGGTCGGGACCTGATTTGCAATAGGTGGGTCACAGACACATTATTTATATATAAGCATAATAATAAAATAATAATGAAATATCTAGCCTTATTAATTTTGTGCAGTTTTGATATTTAATTGTATTGTAGTAACTTTTATACATGTAGACATGTTTCTATTCAGGTTCTTCAATTCACTTAACATGCATGTATATGTTTAAATTGAGTTTTGAAGGCTATTTCTCAAAAACAAATTTGTTTGCTTAGTATTTTATAAAAGTGGGTCACGACTTAATGACCATGAGATAATGTGGGTGCCAGGCTGAAACCAGTTGAGAAACCCCTGGTATAAACAATGGCAAATGCATCTCATATAAATGCTGCATGAACCAGCTCACACAAGCCAAGAGAAACAACAGATCCATAACAAACACTTTATAAATAAAGGACAGATAACTCTGGCTGAATGATTGGCTTAAAAAAAAAAAAAAAAAAAAAAAAAAAAGTGACTGACCTCTGCCTTTAGCTCACACCCACTGGTTAGCCGGTGTGCACTAGCGGAATTCTGACCTCTGGTGTTCAAATAATTAAACTGCATGATATTTCATAGTAACACCGAATCGCTGGTTCCCACGATGCACATATTCAATTATTTCCATCGAGATGCATCATTACACCCCTTACATTTACTTAGATTCTGTTCATCACTTGCTGCTTAACATCAGCTAATGGGACTGAGAAAGACAAAGAGGCACTAAGGCCAGTTGCAATATTTTACTTCTAGCCAAGGATGGCTGTGGCCAGGCCTGTCACAATAATTGTGTTGTCAAGTTTTTGTGTATTTTATGAGAACATAAACTCATAAAATCGTAAGATCGTTTTTTTGCCATATTTTCTGCCATATTGCCCATTGTATGTAGTTTTATTATTTTTTTATTTCAATGTAATCTAAATATTCTTAATAATTAACATTTAATTGCTTTTTAAATGTAACCTGTGAATGCATTATTGTGATTATTGTATTTTTACATTATATCAGTTGCATAAAATGCTCTCAACATCACAATATTATTGTTAATTACAATTATTTCCGGGACAGAATTGCTGTTGACTAAGAACATGGGTTTAAATATAATATTGTAAATTCCAATGTATATCATGGAAATATTTATTTTTATTTTTTTTTCTTTAAATATATCGTGATATAAGTTTTTTCCATATTACCCACCCCTACCTTTGATTTGTTTTATTATAATATAGTTTATAGAGACTGCATGTGCACAGTTGAGTTGCAGAATATTGCTAAATTTGTTAAGCTAATGCTTTTTAACATTAGCGCTTTAACCTTTAATTAATGTTTGCTACCTAACCCTCTCTCATGTAGCCCATGTTAATGTTGTCTTTGTTTTGTAGCCCCCCAGAGTTGCAGTTTTACACCAGCGCTGCTGCCGTCATCATGCTGATCCCTGCCTGGGTCTTCCTCATGGTGCGTGTAAGCTTTACTATAAAGGTTCACCATAAATCACCTGCATACATCAAATGTGTTGCAAGAGTACAAATCTTATCTGGAACCAGTTCCCCTACAATTGATATCTGCACTGACATAGCATGAGAAATTAAACAAAACAAAACAAAAGTCTGAAGCTGGTAAAAGTTTGATATGTATCGATTTGTCTCAAGGGTCTTTATTCTAGTTCCTCATTTATGCGTCCTGGGCCTGTTAAAAAAAATAAAATAAAATAAATAAATAAATAAAAAATGTCCAATAACTTTGTAAACTTGAGCTTAAGGTCACAAACAGATGACCAGACATTCTCCTTCAGGATTTTCTGGTAGAAGGGGAAATTCATGGTTCCAACAATTACAGCAAGCTGTCCAGGTCCTAAAGCAGCAAAGCAGCCTCAGACCGTCACACTACCACCACCATGTTTGACTTTCAGTATGATAAACTTTTTCTGAAATTAGTTTCATGCCAGATGTAATGGGACTGACACCTTTCAAAAAGTTCCACTTTTATCTTGTCCACCAATAGAATATTTTCCAAAAATCCTGGGTATCATTAAGATGTTTTTTGGCAAATGTGGGATGAACCGTTGTGCTCTTTTTGTTTTTGTTTTTTTGCCTTGGAGCTCTCCCATGGAGACCATTTTTGCCTAGTCTCTTTCTTATTATTGAATAATTTACACTGACATTAACTGAGGCAAGTTAGGTTTCCAGTTCTTTAGATCAGGGGTGTCCAAACTACGACCCGCGGGCCATTTGCGGCCCGTTTCCATTTTTGGAGCAGCCCGCGAGGTATTTTAGAAATAGAATGAAAGTTGGCCCGCTGTTAAGCAGGTTTTTATGATGTGAGATGCTAGGTGTCAAAAACGGGCCAAAGAGTCTAAAAGCGGACAGTGTGCGCATTTCTAGCGCAGAAAATCGAAGCAAAAGAGTCTAAAAGCGGAGAGAGTGCGCAACACTCTCAAAGATAAAGATAGTAAGTCAAGTAAAATGGTGCGTAAATGAAAATAATCAGGAAAAAAGTATTATTAAAAGTGGTATATTTCATTATTTGTTTTATTACGGGGTGTGGCCCGTGACTTCAAATATATTTCTCCTTCTGGCCCACAACAAAGAAATTTGGACACCCTTGCTTTAGATTCTTTTGTGACTTCCTGGATGAGTTCAATTCAATTCCCTTTTTGAGTAATTTCAGTAGGCTGGTCACTCCTGGGAAGGTTTACCAGTGTTTTCTCATTTGTGAATTATAGCTTTGACTGTGAGCTGATGAGACCCAAAACTTTAGAAATGACTTTTGTAAACTTTTTTCAGAAAGATAGATGATCAGTGACTTTTGTTTTGTTATTTGTTTTTCTTCAGATTGGGTCATATGTGTTTCTTTTTTAGATGTTTTATTTTATGTTATCAGACAGGTTTTATTTTAATTGATTCCTTAATTTTACAGGTCTGGCAGTAATAAGGCCTGGTTGTGGTTTGTGAAATTGAACTCACTGACTTTGAATAATTGGGAACTATGTTGATGCTATCCTATTAACACTTTTCTATTAATTAACAAAAAAAGTTACCTCAGCTTTGCAAAATTTTACATTTTTAAAGCATCAACAAAACTTGAGGTTTTACATCAAGTACAATTGTAATGTCAATGACAAACAATAAGCATGTTTTCATGTTAACACCTTTTCATTGTGTGCCTTTAGGACATTCCTGTGATAGGAAAGAGTGGGCGGAGCTTCAACCTCAGTCAAGACATTGTGCTGCTGTTACTCTTGGATGGAGTCCTGTTTCACCTGCAGAGCGTCACGGCCTATGCACTAATGGGACGCATCTCACCTGTCACCTTCAGGTGAGAACTCCACCCATTCCAATCATTTGATAGCTGGGTATTCTATCAGCACCTGTTTCAGTTAGTTTTAGTTCAAAAATTGCTGCCACACACTGATACTTTGGCAATGCAGTTAAAAAAAAAAAAAAAAAGAAATAACACATCCAAGTTGTCTGTTAAGGTTTTTTTTTTCTAAAGTAAAACGATTTTGAGCACAAAACTCATGGAGTAACAACATTGCTCCAAATGTAACAGTGTTGCATTTTTTATGAATAAGTGAACCAGATCTTTCCCCATAAAATTGACGTGATTGGCTGCTATTTCCGATCACATGGTCAGATCGGAGCATCCCTAGCCCCAGCCATCAGTAACCAGGAGTTCACACTAGAACGGTTGAGCTGTCCTTTGATTATGTGGGTGGAATTCACGGTTACACCAGTTCTTAAATGCTTTTTTGTTTGTTTTTGTCTTTCTTTTCAGTGTGGCGAGCACGGTCAAACATGCCTTGTCCATCTGGCTCAGCATCATTGTGTTCAGTAACCCCATCACAGCCCTTTCTGCTGTGGGTACAGTACTTGTGGTTGTGGGAGTTATGCTTTATAACAAAGCCAAGCAAATTCAGAGGAGCACGCTGCAGGCCCTCGCCCTGTCTGCAGACTCGGACCAGAGACCCCTACTGCAGGAGTCCAACATCAAAGCAGCAGACTGAATCAGAGCGACGCACCTGACCGAGACTGACATTTCAGATCCTGTAAGAATGGGAATTTCCTTTCCTGCTTGAAAAAGACGTGATGACATGAGTATTTTCCAGGTTTGGCCACTTTTTTAAAAAGGCTGAGACCCAACTGAATTCACATGGACCAACTACTAGACCAGTAAAATGGCCAAGCTCTACATAGACTTCTGTGCCTGGGAGATGAATATGACATCCCTTAAAATTTTCCACCAGCATTCCTTTCTTTTTTAAAAGTGATCCCTGAATACATATAGCAGCACCAGATGTGAAGGAACATGTTTGAGCATTTTTGTAGATACCTACAGCTTTCCACAAATTTGGCTGCATAGTCGAAACAAGGCAGAGGGATCGTCCATGTTTCATTAATCGAGGGACCATGTTTCATTCCTTTTCCTTTTTTTGTTTTTTTCCACAATTTAATTGTGCTTTTAATCATTAGACTCTTTTCTTTTTTGGTAAAGGAAGGTTCCTCAAGATTTACTTTGGTGTTTTCCCTCTTTCTCTTTCCTCATAAGACTGTCAAGAGAAAGAAAATAACAGTGTTTTATAGCAGAAAAGTTTTCACAATTAATTGCACTATACTATGACCACGATCAAGCCTGGCACTTAAGCCTTGTCTGAGGACTCATTCCTGACCTCAGTAATTTAAGAAGAAGACCACTGTACCGCTGTAGAACATTAGACCAGGGGTGTACCAACAATTACAATAATTTAATGAATGGGGTATCGGCTGTATAAGGTGATCCATGTCCAATTCACAAGGTGCCCTAAACTGACATAATCCACATTGTGCAATAGTATAAGAGAATAGAGAACTATAATAATAACACGTTTGTTTCTGCCATTGACCACAGTCAACAATCAACTGGGAAAAAAGAGCAGAAATATAGGTAATAATAGTATTTAATGCTATAGTATTTAAGCTTACAAATGATCATTTAAAATAATTTCCCCCCAAAATATAGCCATCAGTTTAGATTATATCTGTCCAATATCATTCATTTTACTCTGAAGATCACTGACTTCTAATGAATTTTAAATATAATTACAAAATAACACATTACTGAGAACAACGACCCACCACCCAAATAATAACAGCTGTTCTGTGGTGGACTATCCTGCACATCAGAGAATGCAGTGAAAAGAGAATAATAAAGTATGTAGGGAAACAGATACAGGACTAATTTCAATTCCAATTTCTATATTAATCACTGTAAAATGGACATTTTAAAAATGAAGTGTATTAGTCAAGAATGTTAAGGAATATCTCAACTAAATCCAAAGTTATGTACTGTAGTATTAATGTTCTGCCAAGCACCATTAACCTACATTGTGTGACTGTTTTCTCTATGAAAACACACACATCGGATCAGATCTGATTTAATGCTAGAAAAACTTATCGATAGAACCTTTATAAGCAAAGGCTTAAAGTAACCTAATTGGACCATTTCAGTCTTATAAAAACCCTTTTTAATGAATTGTACTTAGTTTACTTTGTTTGTTCCAGAACTGTTTTGTGTAATAAATAAAGAGTTTCATATACAAATATTAAAACAAGGTAATACTTTAAAGTGCTATTGTAATTATAGCCTAGACATTGAAGTATTCCAAATAAAATCTTTAGGGAAAAACGGTAATTAACAGTAATTATGGTTTTTATTTTAAATGAACATACACTGGTTGTGGCAGTCACTATAACTAAAATACATGAGACTGCCAAAATGTCAGTTTACCTCTTAGTTTTCCATTCATTTCCATTTCATTTCTTTGTCTTTCTTTACGTGATGTGTTTTACAGTATGGTATCTTTTTAGGCTCTTTGAATGAAATGCAATGCACCGCTTTAACTTTATTTATACATTTAGACTTGACAAGTTACGAGTCGTGCAAACCCAGATTTACACAGCATGGCAGTGCAGTGCTACGGCATATGAACAATACACTGACATTTGTGGATCATCGCTGTCATAACTGATCCTTAGGAATCTCCAAATCAGCCATTTTATCTGTTTGGTCATTTGTTTCTACGTGTTACCCAGTGAGTGCGTTTAGATGCATTTTATAATCTGATTCTAAATAGATTTCTGCAATTATCTGGTTTGATTATTTTAGTAGTAGTGTAAATTGTTTCAATTAAGAAATCCATGCATACACTTAACTGGAGTATTCCCCCAATTTCATAGTCTGCTCACTGTCAGATCAATGCTGAAATAACATAATGATTGGAATAAGCTTCATCTTCTAGCTGATGTATGTTTATAGTGTGGCTCAATGTTTCAAAGTTGAGTTTAAGTTTAAGTTTATTGGCTGTTAAAGCAAAAGTTCAGTTTCTTGGACCGGGATTAAGACTAATCCGAGGCTATATTTTCATTTCAATAGAAAATCTCTATTCACTATGCTGTGTAGTCCAAGACTTTGCTTAATCCCTATGTGGGGAATTTTCTTTTCTTTTTTTTCCAGATTAACTGATCACCCAAGTTCATGTTAAAAGCATTGATTAGATTCCATACAAAACTCTGCATTATCAGATGTTGTAATCAGATTATGAGGGGAAAAAATAAATTAATAATTAAATGCACTCGTTGTAAAGGGCAGCTGACTAATTGAAACAAGTTATTGTGGTTTGATTGGACAGCGTCAACGTGTTTTGTTGTACTGCTACTATAACCTTATGATTCTTTATACTGTAAAAGACCTATCAACAGCTTGTTGTTTTTAAATGGTGACAATGAACTCCTGTGCAGTTTTCTGCATAGTTGACATGCCTGTTCTGACTCTTTCAGGTGCAGCATCTTAATTTAAGAGTTCAACTTCTGCCATTTTTAAAAACTGTACATCTTACTCAGTGCTTCCCACACCTTTCCTTCTTCCACTTGTGGTTGTAATGCCTTGTATTTCTTGTATTGCGTGCTGAGACTTGAATTCACAGCAAACCTGTGTTTCTTAGACTACTTAGCTGAAGACATTCCCTGTGGCTGTCTGTGAAATAACCAATGTCTTCTGTTCTTTTTATGCCTTACCACGAGCCTCAGATTCACATCTCCCACTCGCTGTGGGAAAGGTGAGTCCTAGTCGAACCTCTCGATTCTGAGCCTGTGGACTTTTGACATCTGTGGATGTATTTCTAAGAACATGTTTGTTAGTTTATAGTTCTGACAGTGTAACTTAATGATCTCCACTTGTGGTGTAATATTCTCCACTTAGCACAAGTGTGAAGATAGCAATATGTGTGTCCTGATTACAAAAAGAATGGTTAAGCGTTTCCGAAAAGCTGATTTTATATTATGAATGGGAAACAATAGGTTGAAATGTAAGAAATGTAATGTAAGAAAATGTATTTTCGTATAACTGTTTAACCAAATTACTGTCTAAAAGGATGTTTTTTCTGTATAAATTGGTCTGATCCTGTGTGTAAAGTCGGAGGTATTATTTGTGCATTGCTGCGGTGTACAGCATTATTTTAATTTGTAATGAATCTCATTTGTTTAACTCAACTCAAATAAATTTATATAAAACAGAATACATGTTGACCTTTTTCACATTGCTTTCACTTGCTTAAACTTCAAGTAAATAAACATAAAATTCAAAGATCATGGTGGGTTCAAATGGTACATAGCATAGTGGATAACAACACTGCCTACGCCAGGGGAGACTAGAGTGTTATTCTCTATTACTGAATGGGAGTGGGCTTTTCATGATCTGCAGCTACACTGTGGAAGCATTTTATTAAAAAGATCAGTACACTGCAATTCTCTAACCAGCCAATTGCATGGCAGTGGTACAGTAAATTAATTACAAATTTACATAATTCCATTGGCCTATTAAAAATATATTGAAGTTAATAACCATTTATTATACTTATGACTGTAGTACTTACTATAAAATATAGAGTACTAAGTGTGTTTATAAAAATGTTTACTCAGCCACAAAGGGTTATAACAGCAAGGACATTAACAGCACATGGGTTTGAATGGTGAAAATGAACAGAATGTTCTCATATAGGGACTCTAGTCCCATTGTGCCACGCCCCCTGATGTTACATTAGGGACCGTCCCCTGCTGCCAGATTAATTTACATAGACCACAGAAAAAAGAAAAAAAATATATATGTACATATATATATTTATACATACATGCATATATACATACACCGGCCAGGTACACCTGGCAAGGTACACCTAAGATAGATTATAATACTATTGTTTTTGGTGTAATATTAGATAATCCAAAACTGGACCTGTTGGTTAATATATTGCTTATTTTGGCCAAATCTTTTATACATAAGTCTAAATTTATAAAAAAAACCCACCCATCTTTACATGCTACTATAATGAAATTCAACTGTACACAAAGTCCCTAAAATTGATGAAATCCAAAATAGCTAAAGATCTACACAAACTACTGACAAATAACCCCACTAATGAAGTAACCTAATTTGTATATATTTTATTATTATAATATATTTGTTGTCCTATATATTTATTTTTCTCTCTCTTCGTTTAGACAGTTTGATATTGTATGTTTGCTCTGGAAGATTGTTTCTACAGTTTATAAGTCAATGTTCTATTGCTGTAATAGGTGTCTTAGGGCACATTGCTGTTTCATGACTTTATAATGGTAATGCCTTACAGTGTACATTTAAAGTTTTCAATAAAAAAAGGAAAGGAGGTTAGATCAGTTGATTCTTCTGGAGACTATGGGAAGACCTAAATGGTTTTTTGTTATAAATATACATTTTTTGAACATTAAGTCAGTCATTTCTTTAAGACTTCCTTTTGTTTTAGTTAAATACATGTGTTATTAGATTCAGAGAGAATAAATATAAGTTTAACTGGGAATAAATATAAGTTTAACTGGGAAGAGTTAATGGAACTTATTGGGTGGAATGGCCTCGACACACACACACACACACACTTTGGTCTGTGTACTGTAAGGAGAGTTCAGTAGGTGGCGCTGTGGATCAGCTGAAGAGCTGCAGCTGAAAGGAAAGGAGCGAGTTGTTTTTCCGGTGGTTTAGACGCGCCGAGTCAATTTCAGGTTTGTGATAATTTTTATATTTTCTTGAAGCTGTAGCTGAAATTCGCCCTGAATTCATTAAATCCCGTGTTAGCGGTGTTCTGGTAACTGCCCTCTTACTGAGTTCTACAGCACACGGACCGCTGGACCGGGGATTTAAACCGAATTAACCCAGATAACCTAACTTAGCTTAGCTAACGTACGGAACACGCACGCTCCTGCGGCTAACAGCAGCGGTAAAGGAAATAGCTAACTTAGCTTAGCTAAACTTGAGTTATTAGCTAACTATCTGTTTTATTTTGTCTCCTGACTATAAAACACGCTTTATAACGTTAGACACCGCGAACCCCTCTAACTACAGTTTTATGTCTGTGTTAACTGGCTAGTTGCCTAACTAAAAATAAGCGAGCTCTATGTATCGCTAACTTTACCTCAGGCTAGCTAACTGTTAATTAGCTAACGATTCTTTACAGCAGCGTTTTCTATCCTCGCTGTGGAAGACGCAAAGTTAGCTCGTTAGCATTAGCTAATCAGGCGGCTGTGCTTGTAGTAAATGTCTAGCCTTTGCTATGTTATTTAGCTAAGATAGCTTCATATTTTTGTAGAGTTTGGAAACTATTTTTTTTATTTTCGAGGAAAAAACTGTTTGTCTTGAGTTAAATTTGTATTAATATTATTACATCCGATTAGACATTCCAGTCCGTCCTAAATGGCGCTCTTCTGCTGAGGTGGAATTTAATTCACTATAAAAACCAAGTCCCAGAATATTAGCTAGATTTAGATTAGCTAGATTAGTCCACTAGTTAAGCTAACTTCTGTCTGCTCTGTGAAATTGAAAAACTCCAAATTTTCAAGTATTAATTAAATAAAATTTGACCAATGTAAAACTGTGTACTTAATAAAAGTCCTCGGAAAATGACAATGTAGGCAGTTTCCTAAAATAATCGCCCCAGATCTCAATTTTTCAAATTCAACATGAAACACAAAAACAAGTTTTCTTATTTGAAAAATTAGCAGTGGTTTAAGAGGATAATGTATCAAACAGTCGCGCTGTAAAAGTAACCAGAAATCGTAATCCTAATTCAGCATTTAGGAAGTATAGACTGAAAAGACATTTTAACAGCCACAAATTGTAGAGCATTTCTACCTAACTTTATGATCTTACTTATTTTACTGACTAAAATGCAGATTAAATAATTAGACTAAACAACTGTATAGTATTTATTGCCCGTAGTCTTCATTAATAAGAAATACACATATTACATTACAGCATAAATCTCATCACATACTTATCTGAGACGAGCACTGAATCATTCAAATTAGTTCAGTTAAAGTAGTCTTTTCTTGGAAAGCTATTAAAATATCACTAAAAGTCACAATTTTTTTTTCTTGGAAAATGTAGCTCAGGTCAATTATCCTAAAGAGGTAAAATCAAGTTATCTGATTAACTGAGGGTGTACATTTATAATTCTGCTATTAACGTGCATCCGTAGTTTTCGTAATTTGGCACGGCAAATATGCAGTTGACCTTGTACAATTGGAGATAAAGCAGTTTTTTGCTTAGGTTGTTAAAATTTGAAAATGTTCTCTTTTTAAAACCTTTTATTTCATTAAAAAAAAAACATGTCACTCATTTCAGACTTATGTTCACCTGTAAACTAAACAAACAGTAAAGACATTGGGTTTGTTGTGACTACAAAAGTCAGCTATAGGTATTGGTCTCTAGCTTGTTTGCTTTGCTTTAGTAGTTTTTTAGGATTGCTCTTGTCTTGCAGCTGGTGGTGACTTGGAGCTGATGGGGGACGAAAAAGAGACCTGGAAAGTTAAAACGCTTGATGAGATTTTGCTGGAGAAAAAACGCAGACGAGAGCTTGAGGAAAAAACTGACCCAAAGCACCTGAAAAACGTACGTCATGTTTTTGTCTTTAGTGACTTCCTAGTTATTTAATCATTTAGTTGGTACCTAGGAAGGTGCTACTAAGATATTCATCAATAATGGAGATATAATATTTCTAGAGAACATTGTGGATATTTTTTGTGCACAACAAAGAGTAACCAACTGCATTATGTCATTAGAAATAGTCTGGTATGTGCTGCTCACTAGATAGAGTGCAACAAAATATAGGTAGTGAAGTAGAATTAAGAATTAGAACACCAGCAGAATTAATTAAGAAAACATTGATTAATTTACCTCTAAAATAAAGTTAGCATTGCCAGTTAGCTTATCTCCATTAACACCAACAGTCTGTTAGCAAAGCTAGCACTGAGACACTATCTGCATCCTGGTGTTGGGTAATAACTAGAAAGTATCTTTTATACTGTTCTAATTCATATAGAAATTATCATATCAACCAAAATGTATAAATATATATTGTTTTGGTCATATCATCCAGCACTAACCTGTAGTGAGAAGGAAAACTACAGGAGTTGGCCATCCAAGGTAATGTGACTGCATTAAAGGATAGATCATAAGACGTTGAGCTATGAGCTGTTCAGTTTGAAGCCCTTGAAACACTTGCACTCTTAACTTAGATTTTCTTTATATTTCATTTATCTTGAGATTTTTTTATGTTTAAATTTAGCTCAGTGAAGCACTTTAAGCACCAACACTTTTATCAGTAAGTTATCTTCCTTGTAGAATTGTGCTTCAAAAACAGACCTTTATGTTGACAAAATTATTCGTTTTTAATATTGCCTATATGGACTAGGGCTGGACCCGAATATTCGGGTATTCGGATATTCGTTCGTTGAGTAGGTATTCGGTTTTTAATTTTGGTATTCGGATATTCGTTTTTTTTCTCCTTTCCAGAGTTCCACCTCACTCTAACCACTTCTGTTCTCGCGGGTCCCGTCAGAATATCTTGCGCGCGGGACAGAACTGAACTGTTATTGGCTGGAGCGGCAGTTTAATCCAGACGATGCGGGAGCAAATTAATAAATAGTTAAGAAAACTGTAATAATTGTAAAAAAAAAAAAAAACCTAAAGAAAACTCTCAACGCGCAGGATGGACCGACACACACACGCACACACCGATGGTGTTTGGACTGGGGTAAGGAACGGGACCGCACTATTCAGCGCTGCTGTTTTAATAAATATATAAGTAAATTTGAAGCATTAAATGTAGTTTATTTAATTTATATTAGGAACGTGGGGCGGGAGCGGCAGAAATGTGTATGTGGCGGGCGCGGGATTAAAAGAAGCAATTTTTTTGCGGAGCGGTAACGAGACAGAAATGCGGGAGCGTGGAAGAGTGGGTTTAAAAATCAGTGTCGCGCAGACCTCTATTATACATGATAAAAAAAAATGCAGGCTCTTCGAAACTGATTTATATAATAAAACGTAAGGGGTAATGTGGCAACAGTAGGGGCTAAATCGGTTACAAAAGCCTGGCCTACAAAAATGATGTCTGAACGAATTTCCTCTTATCTAATATAATTTAAAATGGTTTAAAAATATAAAATAATTTCTAAGCAAACGAAATATTTAATATTGAGCTTATAGCCCAAGTGCAAAAATACAAAATCAGCAATACGGCTATGCCCTGCACAATCCTTAAACCGAAATAGACTAAGTACAATAACGTCATTAACAATGACTTTCCTCTACTCTAATATAATTTAACATGGTTTAAAAATATAAAATAATTTCTAAACAAACGAAATATTTAATATTGAGCTTATAGCCCAAGTGCAAAAATACAAAATCAGTAATATGCCCTGCACAATCCTTTAACCGAAATAGACCAAGTACAGTTTACAATGACTGTCCTCTAATATAATTAACAATGTTTAAGAATATAAAATACTTCCTGAACAAACGTTTTTTTTGTTTGTTTTTTTAAGCAAATAGCCTAAGTGTGAAAACACAAACAGCAATTTACTGGGCTGGCTTGCGCAGCGGAGAAACCGTGCAGCAGCAGCCTCCTAGCCTGCTTACGCAGCGGATAAGCGGTGTGGGGCAGCAGAAATTCCGGGATGAAAACACAAAGAAATCTGGGCTAAAAACACAGAAAAAATATGGGGTGAAAACACAAAAATATGGGGGATAAAAACACCAAAAATCCGGGGTGAATATGTCTCGTCGGTCAGAGCAAATTGAACATTTTTCAGTGGATTAAAGGGGCCGTGATTTGCTTTTTTTTATTTATTTTTTTTACCTCTTTTTTTAAAAACCAATATTCGCTTCGAATCAGTGCCGAATATCCGGAGCTCAAAAAACGCTATTCGGGCCAGCCCTAATATGGACAGTGATTTTAAAAGTTAAAACCTGTAAAACTGCAGTGTTAAATGCAATGCAGTCAAAAATTTGAGTGCACCTAAGGAAAAAAATAATTTAGATCCCTTGATGAGTTTACTGCTGTCAGGGAGAACAGAGTTTGGGACCAACCAACAAGGTGGTGTGCATGTAAATTGCTTATGATGTAATCCCTCTTAAATTACAGTTAGGGAAGTCATCTGTATGTCGGACGTTGAACTGTGTGTTAAAGTTCTGCAGCTGTTTTATTAGCTTTGTGAGTCCCAGGATTCAGGACTTTCACTCTAGAGTCTGGAGACTTTAGTCACGTTTCAAACTCCTCATACCTCTCAACGTTTAGTCAGAGCATACAACAGGAGAAAACATGCAATGGACCTTCTGTATGCTAATGTAAAAGAGACCTACAGTTCTGTGATTTCTTTAGTGGCAAAATCAACCAATCACCTTTTCAACTTCATTCCCCTATACAGATCTCCAATTCTTTCAGGTGGAGAGGGGGTCTCAAGTTCTCTGTTACTTTCACAGCTGGGGAGGTCAATTCATAACCTTTCCCACCTCATTCCCCATGCAGCTCTCCAGTTCTTTCATCACTGGCAACACTGTTATACTATGACACAGTTATTAAAGGAATCCACATACGTAGCTTTCCATCTCTGTAAACTGTAAATTTCACAATTTCTTTGATCTTTTAGTTGCTGTAATAAAGCAATAAAGATCTGAATGACTTTTTTTTACTAAAACAGTTTTATGTTTTTTCTCTTTGGACAGACGGATGATCGCGAATCCAAACGGGACACTCCGGAGGAAGGAGAACTACGGGACCACAGAATGGAAATAACAATACGTAACTCTCCATACATGCGGGAGGACTCGACAGAAGACCGGTAAGGAAGCAGTAAAGAGTGCCTGTTTATGCAGAACTTTCTGTGACCCAACAAAATATTGTTGCTTAAATATTTATATCCTGTTAGTTAAAAAACATGGATGATTTAATTGCATATAATCATTAAAAAGAACATCCACAGCAAGGACATGATGCTGAGGGACAGCTGTCTTTAATATCTTGTGAAATCTAGATTTAACACGCATCACATATCAGAGAATTCACTTAACCTCAAACCTGCTCTTTTTGATTTCATTTCCAGAGGAGAGGAAGATGAATCCCTGGCTATAAAGCCCCCACAGCAGATGGCGAGAAAAGACAAGTCATATCACAGGAAGGAAGAGAAGCGGAAGGATAAGAGGAGGCACCGAAGCCACTCTACTGAAGAAGGTGATCATTCTAACTGCTCTGACCTTCTTAAAATATTTTTAAAAAATGATCTGTTCAATTGTGTGACTATAACTCATCTTTCCAAAGCTGGAAAACACATACGCACCAAAGACAAAGAGAAGGAGAGAGAGAATGAGAGGCGGAAGAGGCAGTGGCAGGAGGACAACAAGGCTCGCAGAGACTATGAAAGACAGAAGCGCCGCGACCAGGCCAGGGCTCACTCCCGCAGAGAGAGGTGATTTCAGAAACACACACTTTTCTATTTAGTGGTGGTGTATTTTTTTTCTCCTTTCATGATGAGGTTTTTTAAATGTGTTTATTTTATAGCATCCTTTTTTCCCACTTTTTTGAGAAAAAAAAAAAAAAACTTCATCATGGTGGTTTACTCAACCATTTAAGCAGATACTTGTGGTTTGTTTTATATGTATTTGCTACTTATTGGGTACACAGCACATATTTGAAAATGCTTTGCTTTAAATGGAAATTACTATGCACGTCAAAGCTGTTGAAGTATTTTTTCCCATTTCCCATTTCCCAGGCAAATTACTCAGCCAGATATTGAAAAAAGGTAAAATGACTTTTTGAAATATGTTTTCTTTAAGGGGGCACTAGTATTAGCATTTAGTAAAAATGTATTTTGTCAATATATTGTTAAATCTAGTAGCTTGAAAAGGATTTAAAATAAGAATACAAAAGGCTCTCTTTTTTTGTATTATATTTCTGACTATTGTTTTGTCTACTTTTATTTTTTTAAATTCGTAAAAAGTGAACATGAGGGTTATCAAGATTCTAATCTGAAATTGGAAATTTGCTTGAAATAGGACATTTATTTGGACTGCACACACAAACTTGAATTGTGCACAATACTTACATTCTACAGTAGTCTTTTAAAGTGTTTTTCTTGGTTGAGGGCTAGGAGATGATTTGTTCTATGATGTAGCATCTGCAACCATTTTGGGAGTTGTTAGCATATTTGGAGAATCCTGGTAGGTTTTCTTTCATGTCATGGTAAAATGACAAATGCTTTTATTACACACTTCTCAAAAACATGCAGACTTAAGATATAAAATATCTAAAACATATTGATAAAACAATGATTGATAATGATATGCTGTAGAATATTACTTCTTACATATCACATTTACCCCTTTAATTATGCTTTAAAACTTTCAAGCGGGGTTCTTGCACAAATTGAGCTTAAGTTTTCATTTATGTTGGACTTCAAAGTCTGTTTTTAAGCTGAATATCATTTAGTATAAACTGCTTCTAGGCTGTACATGTCATTGGCACTAAAATAGACCCAGACAAGTCTGTGGAGTCGAGCTATCCAAATAAATGTCAGGCCACCTGAGATGAATGGCCATAAAAACTTGTAAATGCTTTATTCCGTCTTTACAAAACCTGATGCCAGAGTAATGGATATGATACTACTGGGGTGCTGTAGAATCCCTTAAAAGCCTTAAAAATAGTTCATTAGCTCATAAGCTATATAGCTTATATATACTAGAGTGTACCCTCCATATAATATATCAGAGCTGGATCAAAATATAACTGAAATCAGACTGCCGATCAAAGATTACACAGGATTACAAGTTACACTGTAACCTAAATGTATTCACCCCATTGGATTTTTTTCTCATTTTCACCTGGAATTATGGTCAATATGTACTGATGTTTTTTGTTTGTTTGTTTTTTGTTTTTGTTTAGTTTGGTTGTTTTTAACAAGAATTTCCGAGAAAAATTTCCTAAATGTGAAAGTGAACGTAGATTTCATTCAAATAATATTATTTTAAGAACATGTGTTGTAAAATAAGGGATTGCATATTTAATTCGCCCCATTTAATGTGACTCACCTAAATCGACAGGCATCCATGCAGTTGGTGCTATTGGTCAATAGGGCGGAAAAGGTCCAAATCACTGATTTATCAAAAAAGTAACATTTACGATGTTGATCCAAGTTCACTATAAACTCTGTTGCACTTGCGACATTCCTACATCCCCAATATATACATTTACCTAGAGCAGGCCTTCCTCACCACCTGAGGTGTTGATTGTGCAAAATCAAGACGAGTGGGGGAGACCACCAAGACCCCTTTGACTAATCTAAAATTATAGATTTTTACATCTTAGCAGAAATAGCAAAAATTTGATATTTCAATATTACCTTCAATTAAGAATAGGGCTGGGTATCACAATTCAATAGCAAGCAAAAAAAAAATCTGGTGCCTGTTTTTGTTACTGCGCATAAACATGGAGAGTGCAGAAAGCTCGGTAAAAACAACCTCAGGCTCGCTCTCCCTCTCGCACACTCGTGCTGTCTTTTGCTCGCTTACGCTGTGTATCTCTCACTCACTCTCATTGTATCTCTTTCTCCAGCTAATTAGCGCTCTCTCTCTCTCTCTCTCTCTCGCTCGGTCCCTGCTCACTCGACCCTGAGATATTATAGTACTGTAAAAAAATTATCTAGGCTGCCAGACTTGAACCACACTACACTATTATTACTGTTCCTTCACAGTAATACAGACTTTTTTTAAGTGATTGAAACCATTAATATATAAATAAATATTTAATTTTGCCAATCTAATGCTATTGTCGTTTAAGCAGTTAAAGTAATGCTGATATTTTTGTTCTTAATAAAGCGCCACAAATAAACATGCCTATTTTTTCCAACAAGATACAAAGGTATGGTATTATCTCAAGGTGACAGTATGAAAATAAGATTACTCTTATCGACTGTTAATTAAATACGTATTTTGAGAATAATTATCACTTTTTGTATTTTTTTATTAGAAAGTATTGTTTGGGTAACAGTTCCAAATTCAAAGTATCAAACTGGTATCAAAAAATGTTAATGGTACCCAGCCCTAATTAAGAACAAACTTTTTAATTGTAATGGTAGCTCAAAAGAGAACATTTCATAACAAAGCAGGCTCTTGATGAATATAAGGTGTCGCCAGATTTTTATTGGGCAGTATATGTATTAAGGCAGTATATAAGTTGTTTGATGAGGAATAAGTTAAATATGTGGCTTAGAGTAGTGGGTCATTCATATTGTTGGTGCGAGTGTCCCATCCTGACTGAACAGCCATGGCTAGGCCTGGCTGGTGCTAACCCTTTCTGTGTAAATGTTTGTGATTTTGTGAAGATCTGCTGACCGGCTTCCCCCGTTTCCCTCGGCCTGCAGGGACCGGCTGGAGCAGCTGGAGCGCCAGCGGGAGAGGGAGAGGAAGCTGCGGGAGCAGCAGCAGAAAGAACAGAGGGAGCAGCGTGAACAGAAGGAGAGGGAAAGGAGGGCTGAGGAGCGTCGCAAAGAACGGGATACCCGGCGAGAAGGTGTGAAGAAGGAAATACACATTCTTAGCATGAGATGTTTGTGATGGAGGCTGGTTTTAGGATAAGTTTGACACTAGTACCTGGAGACGATACATTTATAATACCGGACAAGGTCTGATTGCTTCATTTACACCAAATATCAGGGGTGTAACAATGGAAAAATTTACGATGTACATCATGGAAATAGACAATTCTATGTTCTATTATTATGAAATCTCATGCAGTTGCAGAGGTCAGACCTCTGCTAGTGCAGGCCAAAGAACCAGTGGTCAGGGACCCAGAACCAGGGAAATCGTTTTAGACTGAAGCCAAACAAACAAAACTTTTTGGATGTGATTGTTTGTCAGTTAGCTGTCCTTAATTCTTCTGTTTCAGCCTCCTAAAAAAGGTTTGATATAGATCTGTCATTTCTCTTGGCTTGTGTGAGCTAAAGCTGGAAAACTGGTTCATTCCACGATTGGGGCTGGGTAGTTACCCTTCGCCTGGTGCTTGTTGCTTCCACGCAGCATTTAGTGGAGGAATTCCCATGTCCCTTTGCTGAAAGAGCAGGGTACACATGGGCAGCGGATCCTCCAGGCTGCAGAGCCTTTGAGCTGACAAGCATCTGATAAACTCCACTGCCTCTCTGCTTTATATTGGAGAGGCAACAAAATGAAATGCAGATCAGTTAAAGTAAATTACAGTCACCAAAAATGAAAATACTTCAGTAAATAGACAAGAAAAAACTATTTAAGTAGATAATTTACATTTACTTTGTTACTGTTCACAACTGTTCAACTTATAGATATTATACAATAATACTTTCACTTTATATTACTTAAAAAATAAGTGATTAATTAAGAATCTAAACACCACATTATTTTTTTTAAACTTAAACAATACTTAAAATACTAATTAATAAATATCTGTACATATTTATATTTATAAATTTATATAAAGTGCATTTGGCATTGTTTCTATAGTTAAGAAATCTAAAAAAAAGTGGGTGCATCATTATATCCTTTACATTTTAGAAAAAAAAATGTATTTTTTTTTTATTTACATCTGTTCAAAATATTGTGAGAAAGTCTAATCTTAAACATAGTGTTTTGTTACACCCCTACCAAATATATATTAAAGAAATACCAACAATTTGTTTGAAATAATTTACTACTCCCCCCAACATATTCACAGCACTGCCTGCTTTGTGTTGAATACTTTGCAAATGCCACATGACTAAATGTACTACTTAACATTGTCTTGCATTGCATTATTTGATTAGCGATTTGTGTGTTTGTGTGCCTGTAGGTCCCCCACCTCATCACCGACCTGCTGCAGTAGAAGAGTATGGAGATAAAACTAAGCCTAGGCACCGCAGTCGAAGCCGGAGCCCTATGCGCCAGCAAAGAGAACAAAGACCAGAGAGTAGTGAACAGCGCCGGACGGGTGAGTTTAACATCGCCAATTGTTCAGCATTATAATAGATATAGCTTTTTATAGAGCAGTCATGTGGATAACTAAAGAAATTGATTTCAAATGTATGTCTCTGTAGGTAAATGTATAGATACTAGGCTTTAAAGTACTATATATATATATATATATATATATATATATATATATATATATATATATATATATATATATATATATATATATATATATATCATTTAAAGTAGCTTAGTTGATTGTGACACCGTGCTTCACATCTCTAAACAGATTTGGAATGGACACTTTACTCAAATGTGGGTAAAAAATAACGTGCTTCCAGACCATTAATGAGGTTTCGGAAGCCATCGATTTCAGCAATACTGACATATTAGTTACATAAAACAAAAACGGAACATCCTTCATAAATTTATTGTTTATTTGTGAATAAAAGTGTGAATTTTCTATTTATAGATGAAATCCCTTAGTTACAGATTAATCTACAGTTATTCTGTCTAACAGTTAAACCTGTATGACTAATGGGGATTAGCTTAACCGGTGATTTGGCTAACCCGCTAAGCTAACAGTGGATTCAGCTGGTCCTATCTTACTTTAAATAAAGTACAGCTTAAAACAGTGTTAAATGTACTAGTTTTATAAACACAGGCAGCAGTGAGTGGAAATACAAAAAATGCTTTAAATGTTTACAGAAACTCCCCGCACTCCTGGGCACCGTCTCTCGTGCTCCAGCTCACCCCAGCCAGAGAGCGGTGCTCGAGAGAATGGTCTCTCAAGATAAAACAAATATGTGTAAAGATCGATTCGGGTTTATATGAATCGATATCGGATCATTCAAATGAAGATTGATTCCAGCTTTGATTCCATTGATTTTCCAGCTTTACTTTAAAGATTCCAAAGATTCTGACAACATAAACATGCCAGTAATATTCACATTGTGTATTGAGATTAAAAACTGTTTATTACCTTGTAAGAAATGTTTTTAGCGGACTCCTCACTTCCTAAAGCAACATGATGCTGTGAAAGTTTTTGTTTCATCACATCGTGAGACTTTTAAAACCTCAAAAAATGAACCAGACCACATTAAGAATTTTAATTGGGGGGTAATAAATTGACAGTAACTTTTCTATGCTCCCATTTAATGCCCTCATTCTTTAGATGCTGCCAGCTCACACCTTCAGCCCTTACTGACAATATAATGTTATATATGTATATATTTGTATTATTAGGTCACATCATCTGTTACATCATTAAAGAGGGATTCAGGCAGCATAGTTTCCATGCCGGGTCTTTGAACCAAATAAACTCTGCGTTATGGTTTTTATATGGATGTTCTTCCAGACAGGACCTTTATGCAGATGATAACTGCATGGGCGCTGATGATAAACCACAAATAGTATGAAAGTTCAACCTAGGAGGATAAATTCTCTGCAAATTATATTTTATAGTTTATATTACGGAGCTATAAAAATTAGTTTACAATTACTGATGTCCTGATCAAATCTACATTAAAGTACATTAATGCTGAGTAATTGATAGTTTTATTCTTATTGTAGGTATTTTAATACAATGAAGAATATTATTAAAATATGCTGTCATCTGATGAAAGTGATTTTGCTCCTTGATGGTGTCTGCATGTCATTAGCGTAAATAAAGTAAAAAAAAGGGTCTGATATCAGGGCTTCCTAATTGGTTATCACATAGGTTAGCTTCAGTGTTAGTAAAATCATTATTGTTTTTAAACTGTAACATATAAACACTATTGATAGATGATTATATAATTTTTCTCAGTATCCATTTGGAGCATATTGATACAAAGTTATTTCCACACTGTAAAATGAAGTTCAGCCAGAGTTTTTCCTACAGCTCTTAATAGGCCAGTCTAGCCCAGCCTGTGTGGTAATAAGACACTTTTAGTGGTGTGTGCTAGCCATTACCGTTCCCTCACTGGCGGGGTATGTCCTGTGGTCTGCTGCTCAGAGGCTATTAGATCACCCAGTTTCCTCCTCCTCCTTTTTTTGCGAGGTCACTGCAAAAGTGATAAGCATTTGTTGAATGTTAAATAAGTGTTGTCTAACATTTTAGCGATGATTACCTTTAATGGATTAGATAATGGATTTAATGGATTATTGATAATATATTTTTTTAATTAATCTGTTTATTCACTTATGCTGTTTTAGAGATACAGCAATATTTATAAAAGTTATAGTTTAGGCCTGTCACGTTCGTTACAGTATTAACTTATTGTAGAATAAATGAGCATGACTCAATAATATATATATAATATAATCATAATATATATATATATATATATATATATATATATATATATATATATATATATATATATATATATATATATATATATATATATATATATATGAACAAGCATTGTAGCATTGTCTACTGTGTTTGTGTAACAGTGAACAGTATTTTAGCCTGTCTTGTTATATGAACAATGCTTAAATAACTACAATTCCATACACACAATGTGGACTGCAGTAGATGTCTTTAACAGAATACAAATTCTTTGTTATACTATTTAATTATCATTGTCAGTGGAATTAAATGGTCTTAAAATTACTATAATAATGTTTATCGCAGTAATGTCAGGGTCAATATTTTGGCCACAAGAAATGATCTGGAAAATACTAGTGTAGTTAAAAAAGCGGTTAAGAATAAACATATTTTTCCTGTATAATAAGGTACTTTTCAATGTTATTTACACTATGCAGTTATTTTGGGATGACTCTTCATTTTCTGTTTTTTCAGTTAAAGAAGAGAAACCGGAGGGTAGAGACTTACTCTCTGATCTTCAGGATATCAGTGACAGTGAGAGAAAGACCAGTACAGCAGAGTCCTCGATAGGTAAGAGACAAATGCACACACACACACACACACACACACACATACATATACATAAATAGAGATATCCTGATCACATTTGTTTTTGCTTCCAATTCATTTAATTTTGAGTAACTGCAGATGTTGAATCCCAGTCTGATAGTTAAAAATAAATAAATAAATAAAGAACACATCCAAGTTTTCCCTTAATTGTTTTTATTCATTTTATTTAAACCAATTTTTATCACAAAAACATGTACTAAATAACCATATAAATGATTCCATTTAAAGATGCATCTTTTCTTTAATAAACAAACTAAAAAATGTCACACAACAGCAATTATGTGTTAGTGATTTTCAATGTAAAGGAAACACTTACTTTATATGGTGTCTGTTTACAAATAAAAAAATTGAAGGTTTTTGTAAGAACTAAAAATTATAATTGTAATCATAATCGAAAGTTCCACATGTACAGCTGTGGAAGGAAAAAAGAGACCACCGAAAAATTAGCTTCTTTGATTTTACCAAATTGAAAATATCTGGAATATAATCAAGAGATCAGATGGATGATCACAAGCCATCAAACCAAGCTGAACTGCTTAAATGTTTACACGAGCAGTAAAGGCATAAAGTTATCCAAAAGCAGTGCGTAAGACTGGTGGAGGAGAACATGCCAAGATGCATGAAAACTGTGATTAAAAACCAGGGTTATTTCAACAAATATTGATTTCTAAACCTTATGAACATGAACTTGTTTTATTTGCATTATTTGAGGTCTGAAAGCTCTGCATCATGTTTTGTTATTTTAGCCATTTTTCATCTTCTGCAAATAAATGCTCTAAATTACAATAATTAACTATGAATTTGGGAAAAATTCTGTCTGTAGTTTATAGAATAAATGCCTCCCAGTTTTGACCTGTGGAACAGTGTTCTCTAGAATGATTGTGCGTCATCTAATTATTGGGATAAATTGAAAATTTGGGGATGAAGCTTCTATTCATGAACACCAATATTATAGTTTATTGCCTGTTTTAATTTAATGTATAAAAGGCAGGCCATTATAGACTGTTCTATATCATGCATGCTTTGGTGTGTACTCCATAAACTGCTATATTTCTCTTATTTTTTATTGTTTCTGTGCTTAAAGGTTCAGGGTCTGGCTCAGAGGAGGATGATGACGATGAAGAAGAAGAGTCGAGTAGCCAGAGTGAAGGAGACGAAGAGGGAGAGTCAGGTTCAGACTCTGGATCTGATCAAAGTGCAGGTCCGTGTCCTTCCAGACAGTTTATTCCATCTCTGCTTACTGGTGAACTCAGCTTCTGCTGCAGGCACACACATGCGCACAGCTTGATATAAGCTTGTATAATTTCAGTAGAAAGGGACGCTGTGGAGAAGCCATGCATGAGCCTAATCAAGATCATTTTTTCTCTCATTTCTGGTTAAATCTGGCAGCAGAGTCTGCTAAACGCTAAAACAGATTGGAGTTGTTATTAATTCAAGTCGTGGAAAAGGGAAGTAGTTGAGACATGCAATGTGTCAAACTAGTGTTTCTCACTAGAGAATACGTTTGTATGGGTAGAATACTTTTTAAATGTATTTTTTAAATCCTAGATTACTGCCACATTCATTACATTACATTATGTTTCATTTAGCAGAGGCTTTCATCCAAAGCATCTTACAAATAATGAGTTACAATAGCAATAGAGGACATAAAATCCAAGGCAGGGCCTAAAGGAGGCTAAAGGGTAATAGTGGTATAGAGAAGGAAAGGGGGAGCAGGAATGAGGTTAGAAATAGTTTGTTAGTTAAAGGTGTTTGTTAGAGGAGAGTAGGTGCTCTTTAAAGATTCAGGGGTACTCCTGCTCTGGTAGCAGTAGGTAGGTTGGAGAGAACAGTCTGGATTGCTTTCTGTGATTATTTTGTAAAGCGAGGCGATGTTCAACATGGTGAACAGAATTTGTTAGCTAAAATAACCATGCTATACGTTAAGCTTAATGTAGTGTGCAATTGTGTGTTTTTAGAAATGCATGTGTGTAAATGTGTATGTATGTATTAATATATTTTTTTCTTCTTTTTTTGCACTTTACAGATGACGTTAGTGATGAAGAGCAGTCAGAGGAGGAGGAAGGGAGAGAGAATGGCAATCACATACCTCCTGGTGAGGATGGTCTTTCACAACCTTAATCTATATTATTCACATTATTCAAGTCCAAGTATACAAAAGCAAGACTTTAGACTTGGAGTACTGATGAGAATCTAATAAAAAGATTAACATTGAATATTTTCACATTTTTTTCCTACTTGTGTAAGTCTAGTTTTTGAGCTGTTAAGATTATTTTTGTTTAGTATTTATAGCTTAGTTTGCCATGATAGTCAGTATAACTCTCCTTACTAAGTAAACAGAATAGGCAATATCAAGGTCAGTTAAAAGGAATGAGGTCATGTCCGTATATTGTTCAAAAAGTGGACTACTTACTTATCGTGACAAGCCTAATGTCTGGCTGTAATTCACATAGGGTTATGCACTGTCGTTTTTTTGTTATTGTGAAGGCACCACCTAACATTTTAATGCAAGGAAATGCTGCCAAAAATGTATCTGAAATGTTTCCACATTCATCCCCACTGTTCTGAGCAAATTATACCTGCAATAATAACTCGCTCTGCTATTCAGGTCATTAAGTTGTTCATGAGGCATGTGGTTAATTTGTATAATTTGTGTTTAGGGATGTGTCTGATCTGATCACATGGACGTTTTCTCTTTCCAAAAATGAAAAAAATAGTAAATGCATCTACACTAGTGTTTGTTTCCTAAATTTAAACTCAGTAAAAGCACATTTAAAATATTTTTATTTAGCTACCCTGATATATTATAATATAGTATAATAAAGTCTAGTCACCCTCCCAAATATACAGAACTACCAGCATTATAAATATATGAATTATGATCTTAATTATAATTAATCACAGAGTTGTTGTTGTGACACATTTGTTTGTTTATTTAAGAGAAGAGACGTTTTTAAGTAAACCATTTATATGGCCATTTATTACTTGTTCATTTTGTAATTTAAAAGGGCTGTTTTGATACTGTTAGTTTAATAATAATAAATAATTAGTTTACCAACATATTGGATCAGGACACGGTATCGGCAGATACTCAATCAAATGACTCGAACTCAGAAGCAAACAGATGTGATGGGGAAATCCCCAGTGATTTTATAAAGTTAAATGGTTATATGCATGTAAGAGATCAATTCCCCTAGATCACATCTCACCAAAAATCAGAACTGAGCACTGAGGCCTATGAGAGAAGTCCTTAGAAATGTTTATACGGATGTTAGTGTTCTCTGAACCGGTATGATTATGTTTACTACTCTTCAGTTCCAGAGTCCCGCTTTGATCATGACTCAGAAGAGAGTGTTGAGGAAGAAGAGATAGAAGAAGGAGAAGAAATGGGGGATGTAACTCCTCAATCTCATTCTCAGTCTGCCACACCTGAGGACAATTACATTCCAGACTCTCCTCCTGTCTCACCTGTGGAGCTAAAGAAAGAACTACCTAAATATCTGCCGGCCTTACAGGTATGTGTTTATCAGCAGCATATCACTGTGTTTAATTGGTTTAAATATAATAAGATAATGTGTGTCTTTTGACTGGACAGTATCGCAATAGAACATGTTTCAGTAATGTTGATTCTGATTAGGATTATGAACAGCACATGTCAATTATTGATGTACATTACATGAATTGGTAAATTGAAGCACACACATCGGTTGTTGGTGTTTTTGGCAGCTTTTTGTGGCTTTTATATTGTTTATCAATATTAGCATTAAACTGTTTCAATTAAAATAAAAAATGTATATATTTTTGAGATCAATTTTGGCCATATTATCCAGCCCTATTGTGTCTGTTCTCTATTTTGGTCCATTAGGACACATATGCATGTTTTTGCATATCTTGCAAGACGCTAATCCAAGTGTTGTTTATTTTTTGCCTTTTTGTTAGGGCTGTCGTAGCGTGGAGGAATTCCAATGCCTAAACCGTATAGAAGAAGGCACTTACGGAGTGGTCTACAGAGCCAAAGATAAAAAGACGGATGAAATTGTGGCCCTCAAGAGGTTAAAGATGGAGAAAGAGAAGGAGGGATTTCCCATCACTTCACTTCGAGAGATCAATACCATCCTAAAGGCCCAGCACACCAACATAGTCACTGTCAGAGTGAGTTATATGACAAAATTCTTTATCCTTGCATAAATAGTGGAGTTGTTTAAGCCGTTTTGACCCAAAGAGGGAAGAAGAAAATGCAGTGCCACACTTAGACAGTTGCTCCACTTGTGTGTGACAACCTACAGTAAACTCCAAATAATCACAGCTTGAACTGGTAATAATAGAAAATAGAGGGTGACCCGTTACATCATAAGAGTTTTTCTTGTTAAATTTACTTTAGTTGAGATTCCTGAGTGAAGCAGTCGTTTAAGTTTAGGAATAGGTGTGATATTGGTTAATAACCCTGTCAAGAAATGTCTTCTAACTGTTCTTCTTGTAGGAGATTGTGGTGGGCAGTAACATGGACAAGATCTACATAGTGATGAACTACGTTGAGCACGACCTAAAAAGCTTGATGGAAACCATGAAACAGCCCTTCCTCCCAGGTATGATACTCCTTTGTTAAACCAACCCCCTTCCTCCACTCCGAGCATTTCTCAGACCACCTTCATTGAGCTTAGAACAGAGATGCCAAGTGCATTTTTTTTGTGGATACTTTTTTTTTCTAATAAATCATATTTCATCAATAAAAGTGTTTGCTTACCACTTGTAGCAGCTTGTACCAGCTTGTATTCCTTTTTTATTTTCACACGGAAAATGTCAGGAAAAAAAAGACTCTGGAGATGAAACAATAGTCTAGAGGTAAAAACTAGATGATACGATACAATGTTTAAACAAATGGAGATGGGCAGAGCTGTACATTAATACTGCAAACTTCAACACTTCTCTAAAATGTGCAGAGTAAAGAGACATCAGGACCAGGATTTAGAAATATAATCATAAATCATTATCATCTGCTCTTTTTTAGTATTCTTAGTTTTGTTTTTACTTTTAAGTTACATTACGTTATTTATATGTCAAATAATTGATCAGTTCCTTTCCTCTGTATTCTGTCTCCCTTTAGGTGAAGTAAAGACGCTAATGATCCAGCTGTTGAGAGGTGTTCGCCATCTTCATGACAACTGGATCCTACATCGTGACCTCAAGACCTCTAATCTGCTGCTGAGCCACAAAGGAATTTTAAAGGTTTCTGACTTGTTTTCTTATTACTGTACACTGGTCCTATGTAAAAGACTACAGTTCAGTTTTACATTTATCTGGTCTCTATGCACGCACACACACAGCTGCTAACTCTATATACCATTAAGAACTATGTATTCTCTACCTTAGTAACTGCTGTGATCATGTATGGCCTATAACATGTTACATATATCTGCACCTTATTCTCACCACATACATTTAGACTGTACTGTGTCAGTACTGCACTTTGTCTGTTGTCTAATGTCTGCTGTTTACTGTAGTGTTTTAGTTCTTTGTTGCACAATTTGTAGCATGTTTGCACTGTATATTGTACAGTTAGTTCCATGTTGCTCTGTGTTTGTTCCGGAGAAACAATTTTATCGCACTGTGTACTAGGTACTCGATTGAAATGAGAGTAAAAGCCTCTTCACTTGACCTGGTTTGTACTCTGCAGATTGGAGATTTTGGGCTGGCACGAGAGTACGGTTCTCCTCTGAAACCCTATACGCCAGTGGTGGTCACTTTGTGGTACCGCAGCCCGGACCTGCTTTTGGGGGCGAAGGTCAGTGAGTCCTCATTCAATAATCCTCAAATCCTAAGGCCCAGCATATATGTGTATATATAAGCAATATACAAAAACGGGTATATGCCACCAGGGCTCCGGGTGGTCCAGCTGACTAAGGCGCTGCCACTATGATTAGGAGATTGCTGCTGATTCTAATCCGTCATGCAGTATGCCTGAGTAACCAAAGTCTGAGTGAGTACAATTGGCCTTGCTCTCTCTAGGTGGGGATGGCGCTCTCCCCACATCAATCCCAAAGGTGATGTTGCTCAGCACAAAGGCGTCTGTTAGCTGATACGTTGGAGCAGAGTTGCTGCACTTTCCTCTGAGTGTTGGCGTTATGATGCAGCTCTGTAATACAACATCAGTAGCAGTTTAAACAGAGGTGGTGGCTGACCTCACGTCATCAGAGGAATCATGCGCTAGTGTTCGCACCTCTGGTGTTGGGACATTACGAGTTATAGGGGATTTTAGCAAATTGTGTAAGATAATCAGTAAATTGCAAGTCTGGGATGAAAAGGCATAATAAAAATAAAAGAAAAGTAAAAAAAAATAGATTATATTGTTTCCAAGATATCTTCAAAACATGGAATACTTTAATAAAGTCTCCTTGGGTCTAGGAAGTGTAAAGTGTTTCAATTTATTTTCTTTGACAGGAGTACTCCACAGCTGTGGACATGTGGTCAGTGGGCTGCATATTTGGCGAACTCCTTACCCAGAAACCACTCTTCCCAGGGAAGTCGGAGATTGACCAAATCAACAAAATATTTAAGGTGAGCTTTAGGGTTTAAGCATTAAATATTTATCATGTATGCTATAATAATACATTATTTTCTTTGTATGCATACTCTGGGGAAATAAAGACAGCTTTTCCAGCTTTTACACATAATCCATCACAATGATGCTGATGATTCATCTGACCACAGGGTGCATGCTTTCATTCTTTAAAAGGAAACTCCTCATTCTTCTACACAAAGCAGTTATTCCACAGTTGTCACGCCAATTCATCAATGCGCACACTCAAACAAACATAAACCCCAGCCAGAAGAACTGTCTCAAATTTTTTCCATGGTAGTTTTGTTCATTTAGATTTATTGTAGTAACATTTGGAGTCAATGTTTGGTGGGTGTGACTCTTTCTTTCTTCCTGCGTTGTAGGATCTTGGCTCTCCCAGTGAAAAAATTTGGCCAGGCTACAATGAGCTGCCTGCTGTGAAGAAGATGACTTTTACAGAGTACCCCTATAACAACCTGCGCAAGCGCTTTGGAGCACTGCTGTCTGACCAGGGCTTTGACCTTATGAACAAGTACGTTTTGATTTGCTTTGAGCGAGTGTCAGGGAAACACAAAATGTAATATCAAGTGCTATTCAAGCTGAATCTGTTTTAACAGAGGAGGTTCTGTGAAGGGTCTGACTGGCTGATTCATACAGGATAAAGTATCTGTTCAATTCCCCAGTTTGGAACAGATAGCCTAGATGTTTACAACGTTGTTATGCAACAGGAAGGCCTGTTGCAACAAGGCAAGCAAACCAATCAATTGCCCTAATTTACCCCAGACAACGACTGGGTCATAAATAAAAAATATTGACAAATAGTGAGAGCAGCCCTTTAAATTCCTTGACAGTCAATTTTAAGAAAGAACAACAACACTGTTATCAGAATCCCCCTCAAGAGGGCGCCTCTCAGTAGTTGCTGACAGTAGTAGTAGAGTCGATGAGGTTTGTCATTCCTGGTAGAAAGGCAGAAGAAGACAACAGTAGGTGATAACATTGGCGTAGGAGCCGAGGGGGATAATATTAGAAACAGGTGGATTTGTCCCCCCAAAAATGACAACTTTTTCGCTCAGATCAGCAGTACTATTAATGAGGAGACAGACCGGACCAATCACGAAGCCGGTTCAGGTATTAAGTCCCGCCTCTCAGTAGAAACAGCCAATCAGCTTGCTGGTTTTGTGGCGCGTGGAGGAGAGGCAGTTTGCTGTTGGGAAGCCCCTCCCTCGCTGTGAGATTTAGCAGCGAGATCGAGACACGCAGCTGCTTCAGCTGATTTTAAAACAGATCTGGATATACGGAGATTTTTCTAAAAGAAAGGTAACTGTAGGCTAACCACGTAAACTGTGATGATATGTTTCTGATAGCTGGTTAAAAATACACGTCTCTGAATCAGCACACAGTGATTAATAAACTGCAGCTGTGTTAGTGAGTTAGTTTATCTTTGGAATGAGCTAGATTGGGAGTCAGGGTTAAAGAAAAAAAATAAACTATATATGTAATGTTCAACTTGACCTGTACCTGATCAGCTAATCAAATTAATTCTGATTAAGATCCTATATCTGGTCAGTAATTGCTTAAATTGTTATACTTATTCCCTGTTAGCTGAATTTCTTTTACCTGATTTAGACTCATTAGCTGATCTCAGTCATGCACCATAAGTCTCCTACAGTTCAGAATGTATGGAATTTTTTAGAGTAAATATCTCAAGGAAAATCACATCCTTGTTTCAAATACCACACGTGTGCGTCTATGCATGCTGAAATGCATACCGTATGTCAGCTAGTGAACTTGCAGTTGGTTTGTGTTTTGGTCTGTCTGGAGCAGCAGGAGCTTCTCTCGCTGAGTAGTCTGTTTGGCCTCCTGTTAGACTCGGGGCAGACAGAAACAGCAGCCAAATTACAAATGCTGGACTTCACCCAGACAAAAAGACTGCTTTAAGTCTCCATCATGACTTTATCATCATCATCATTATCTCCCGCATGTTCTCTCGAACGCTGTTTGGCAGTTGTCTGGTGTTAACATTTTAGTTTTTATTTGTTTATTGTGCAATATTTAGACTTATCTTCCGGCACATTCTCCATTTCCTCCTAATGCGAGACAACATTTGCTGGATTCGCTGCCATAGCTCTGTGGAAGCTGCCAGAAACTAAACATGTTTGTAGCAAATCTCCAGCATCTATCACTCCTCTTGAGTAACATACTGCAAATTTGGAAAATGCTGTTCACATTTTTCCGCACTCTAAAATTCAGTGCAACTGTTTTTTTTGGTTATGTAGGGTCTTAATATTTTTAATTGTACACTATCAGACTATTTATATGAGAGGTAATGCAAAGTTCACTAGCCTAAAAATGGCCTAGCGTGTCTCTGGTGTAAAGATGATGCCTAGATTATAGACATGAGCTGGTTGCTTTAGTGCCTTTGTTAGCTGCCATATCAAAGATAAGTATGGAACTTATTATTAGGGCTGGGGGTCAAAATTTGATATCAAAAAGGCACAGACCGAAATGTCTCAGTGCTGCAGAGAACTGAAAGATCTAAAAATAATAATTAGTGTTTGACACCATTTATTTTAATTATTTAATTGAGTCAATCTAATGTTTTTTTTTATTATTTACAATTAAATACCCATTAATAAATGCTTAAGAAATATGTGCACTGTTTGATAATTTTGTTTTATTTAAAAAGTGCTTGAAATATATAGTTTCCATTAATATATTAAGTGACCAATTATTTTATTATTATTAACCTTTAAGAAGCGAAGGGTACTACAATATGACATATAAATACATTTTTAACTAATGCAGAATATTGCGCATTATTGTAAGTCAATTAGAAAAATTATTGAGAATTATTTTCCCTTTTTACTCATAAAATTCTGGTGCGGATTTCTTCAACAGCAGACGATACAATCAGTCAGGAAAGTTTATTTTTATATTTCTAAAAAATATTCTAAACCCTAAAAACTGAACTGCATTCAGCAGTATGCTCAGGGAAAATATTTATAGTTTAAGTGGTTTAAGTAATGCTGTTTTAGTTCATAATAAAGCTCCACAAACAAAATGCTCTTTTTTTTTTTTTTTTGGTCCAACGAGATCCAAATAAAAAGATGAAGCCTCTCGTGGTGACAGTATGAGAATAAGATTACTCATGTTGGCTGAATTATGTATTTTTTGGTGACAATTTAGAAAAAGGTATCAAAAGTATTGTTTGGGTATCAGTATCATATTCAAATTACCGTATTTGTTTTAAAAATCTTTGAACAATACAAAGCCCTAGTAATGTGTGTATTATAATTTTTTTAATAGCAAAAATGTCAGTGGACGATTGACACTACTTATATATGAAGTGTCTGAGTTTACATTGGGGCTGGGAGGCTGCTAAAAAAAGGTGAATTAATCTACAAAAATCACTTTTAGTGTTTTGCATTCCGGCAGCTTGTGCACAGTGGGTTAAATGAAAGAAAAGAGAATATTGGCACGTACGCATGTAGCCTTTTCTGTAATTCTAATAAATCAATTCTACCTTTCTAGATTCCTAACTTATTGCCCTGCTAAGCGGATCAGCGCAGATGAGGCCTTGAAGCATGAGTATTTCCGGGAAACACCGCTCCCCATTGAGCCATCCATGTTCCCCACTTGGCCGGCAAAGAGTGAGCAGCAGCGGGTGAAGAGAGGAACCAGCCCCCAACCCCCTGAGGGAGGTCTGGGCTACAGCCAGCTGGTATGAAAACCATAACTAACCTGCCAGTGTTGTGCCTGGAACACTTACTGTACATTAAGAATCGGAAACACTGTTTTTTGCAATGTACAGCTGATTTACTGTACATTTCACTAAAAGACCTGATTATCATGGCTAATTTTAGTTACCTTCATACTTTTAAATCTGATTTATAGAATTGTGCTTTTTGCCTTATATTTAATCTGTCAGACACATGTTTTGTGTCTGGGGTTTGCTTTTTTAAAGTAGAAATCCGGTGTAAAACAGACCTGGATAGCAGTGAAACATGATAACGATTCCAAACTTTTGTTGAATAGCCCACCTCCATTTTCCCCCAGCATTCCTTAATTCAGCGCTTTTAGTCGATGCTCCCAAAAGAGATGCATAGCATTGCTCATGCAAAGAAACCACTTTTTAAACATTTTTACACCATTAACAAACTCAAAGGAATTCCACACTTAATTTGTAGAATTCTGAAGGCTCTGGCTTTTAAAACAAGGCTTTAAATGTGCGTAGGTAGTTTTTTAAAAAAGACTGTTGGACTGAGGAGCACAAACAAATAGGTGGGATAGGGGAACAGATTGCAAATTTATTCAATGGAAATGCATGAATTCCCTCTGTTGCTAAAAATAACTGGTGACCGTGTACAAGGAAATAAAGGGCACCAAACAACAAATAGCATAATTTTATAAACTTGGCTTATCGTGACTTAATTTCAAGATGATTGCACTACAGAACTACCTAAAGATAGTGTTTTAATAAAATACCTTGAACTTTTCTGTTAATAGAGCTCAGTGCCTTGTTTTAAATATCAGGACTCTCAGATGTAGACTATTTGACAAAAGCTGGTACCTGTTATCATGTTTTACCATCATTACTTCACCCAAAGTCCATTTCACATCAGATTTCTCCTTTAAATTACAGACAAATAATTGGACAAAATGCAGCATTGAAACTCCTCAAAAGAAAATCATCAGAATAGTCATTAAAACTTTAAATTAATATTTAGAGGAAAAAAGGTTGCAGAATTTGATAAAAGGAGCACGTCTCCATCTGCTAAGCCTGGGGGTGGATTTATCATGCGTTAAGTTTGTGTTGCAGCCAGTGACATATGGAATGTTTCACTGGTCTTGGGGGGGAAATTGGAAAAAAAAAAAGATTTCCAGCATTTAGGGTCAAGCTTTATTATTTAGTTTTATGTCGCTTATCTTACAACTTGTTTCCATTTCCTCTTCAGGGTGACGATGACCTGAAGGACACTGGTTTCCACCTGACTACAGCTAACCAAGGACTGTCCAAGTCTGGCCCAGGATTCAGTCTGAAGTTTTGAGCTCCTGCCTCATCTCTTCTCATCAGAGCAAAGGGAGACGCTGCTTGCTGTCTTTGTGGCACTAATGCCAGGACTCGATTCAAGAGAGACTTACTAAAAGCAGATACTGACCCTTCCTCTGAGCCTTGCTGAGATACAGATGAACTCTTGCAGACTGTTCTCCAAGGTGATGAGAGAACTTGAGACATTCTTCGTTTCATGCTCATTCTTCTAGATTTTAGAGGCAATTTAACTGCTCTTCTGTTCTACAAGTCTGTACAAAATCAGGATTCTGACTTCATCCAGGTGTCATTGCATTTTATTCTTTTCCTCCTTTGTCCTTGTAATTTTCAAGGAACCACCTGATGTTTTTTCAGTCTTTATTTTTGTGTTGGTTTGAATTTCAAACCTGGTTTTAATCTGCTGAAGAGGGAGCATTTACCTCTTACTTCCTCTCATCTACTCAGCTACTGTCTCCAACATAAATTGGATCTGTAACTGTAGTTTTTTAGGAAGTAGAAAGCCAGGATTCACCTGAATCTGTGACTGGTACAGGTGATGTTTTGTTGCAAGAAATAAACTATTTGCTAGTATGTTTTATTTTTTTCTTTAGAAGGCACACGGTATGTTACGTCCTTGTTTCTTTCTCAAGTTTAAGAAACAGTTAAGAGGAGAAAGGAAGCTGAGTTTTAAAACAGAAACGACAAGAAAGAGGAAAAATCGCCAGCCAGCCTTGAAAGCAGCCCCAGCTCCAGATGTCCAAGAATGATGTCATACTTTGCACTGCACATACTCTGCACAATCAAGAGATCTTTGTCTGGTTTTATTAGAGAAGAAGCCACGGCAACTTTCCTTTCAAGGCGATTTTCTCCATTTTAGTCATCGACACTTAATGATTTGGCCATTTTAAACGAACTTTCAGTGATAAATAAAAGCGGCTCTGTTCCTTTTTTTTCTTTTTTCTTTTTTTTTGGAGATTATATAATTGCTCCAAGTTCTTGTTTCACGGTGGACTTCTGGATTTCTGAAGTTTCCTTGGCTCTCTGACTGAACATTAGTCTGCTTGTATTTCCACTCACTAAATTGCTAGCGTGTCTTAAATCATTGGGGTTGCCAGTTAAATGTTGGAAACTTGCAGATTAGCTACTGAGATTTTGCCGGCTGACATCTGAAGTGCCACTGGTGGTCAACCTGACGTAAATCTTTTAGGACGGTCATTACCAGGCGGCACGGGCAGACACTTGTTAATGATGTCTGTAGAGCAGTGGTTCTTAAACTGGGTATGTATACTTCTGGTTGTACCTGGTAGGTTCTATAAAGAAGCTTCGCTTTCACACTTCAGTTCTTTACAGTTTCAGTATTGTTGGTCCTACAACTGAACTCTGTGGAATTCCACTATTCACAATAACAAATGTGAATCAGTGTCTGTATCAGTAATAAAAGTAAAATAATTAGGCTAGGGTTTAAGGGGGAGCCATGTAGACTGCTAAATGCAATGTTGCACACAGGTGCACACAGTAGCCCCATTAGGTGGTAATTAAACATTTTGGTTTGGTTATAGGTGGTACATTGCTTTAAAAGTTTGAGAACCGCTGCTGTAGAGGATATAGCAAGCAATAATAAAAGATCTGTGCCAAGTGTCTTTATCATAAATTGATTCAACACTGTATTGAGATACTTTTTCAAAAATTATTGAAAAAAAGTACTTAAACAGGAAATATAGGCTTCGCTGCGGCAGTGTAAACTTGCACAGAAGTGTCACAGAATAAGTTTTTATTTGCCACCTAAAGAAAAAAAAGCACCATATAAAAATACAAACAGAATAACCCTGACATCAAACCATTTGGTAGGTAATTTGGGGTATAAATCTAGTGGAATATGTGCCCAAGTGAGTGAGGTTTCATGTGGTGCTGTGATGATTTTTTTAAGACTTTGGTGCATCTCATCGCATCGTTCCACCTCCTTCTTTTCTGCAGTGCAGGCACTTGATCACAGCATGGCAGAGCTCATTAGATCAGGAGGAAACTGAACTGCTTTGGGACAGAACCAGTTACTGGTGTTACCCTGTGCTTCTTTGTATTGAAGGTTAAAGTTATTAAGTCCATTCCAGCCCTCAGAAGCGCACTCGAACCTTCCACGAATAGTTTGTTAAGACCTTGTTCTTCTTCCTCACGATGCAGGTGTATGTACCCTCATTGATTGCATTCGCCACAATGCTGATGTGGTCGTTCTTCAGGGAGATGTAGCCAGGGTGAGAGTATTCCAGCAACTCGCCATCTTTGTACCAGCTAGCAAGGGCAGAATGGTAGAGGTTAGTGAATTGTGATAATGGTGCTAAAATACATAATTCTGCTACTTTCACAAAAGCATAGTAAACACTGTTCACTGCAGAGTCTGTGACATAGCCTACGCGTCTTGGTGTGTTTGCATTTCCAACTTTGCAGTGTAATTTTGAGAGCAAAGCATAGCAAAGGCTGAAATTCTATGCTTAGCAGAATAATCACTCTCTGTTTGCCTTAACCTATAACTTTTCCAGGAGCTGTATGTGTTAACACAAATGTCTATTTTAATTGTACCGTATACTACCCAGAATTCTGTATTAGTTTTTTGGTCTAGACATCCCAAAATGTGATGTCCAAATGTAACCTCCAAGGAGGTTAAAGAGTTTTGGGTCAGAGTGGGGTGTTTGTTTTTTGTGGGTCTTGAGGGATGGTGGATGGAGCAGAGTCGTACTGGAAGCTCTGAGAGCTCTTGGTGCTGATCTGGTTCTGACCATCATTGCCATCAAGTATGAAGGAGCTGATCGTTTTTTTGGCTTTGTAGACCAGCGTCAGGGTTCTGAATCTGATGCAGGCTCCACACTTCATTGGTAGAATTCAGAAAATTTGACTGGCGTGCATAAGTGTATAAGTAGGAAAGGGGAACAGATTGGAAAATTAATTCTGTGAAAATGCACAGATTTCAGCTGTTGCTAAAATTATGGGATGACTGTTTAAATGTGAAAAAAGGGCACCAAACAACAAATGGCATAAACTTATAAACCTAGTTTAGAAGGTTTTATTACTTACTGATTCGTCAGTCAAATTATTGTGACTGCAGGATGGAGGTGCCATGGAGAACTACCTGAGGGTACTGTGTGAATAAACAGTGTTTTTAATAAACTAGCAGTGCCTCATCTTAAATATCAGGACCCTTAGAATTCTACCAATGAAGTGTGAAGCTACTTTGAGTTTAATTGTGAAAAATAGTGATTTTTATGGGCAACTATATGCCCCATCACTAGCATTGTGCAGATCTTTTGGAAGTATCTGCTAAAATCGCTGTATTTGAGAATGCTGGGGGAGAATGGAGGTGGGCTATTAACAAAAAGTTGTACTCGTTATGTTTCACTTCAACCCAAGTACATTTCACACTGGATTTTTCAAAAAAATAATAAATAAATGAATAAAATAAATAAATAAAGCACTGAAGCATCACCAGAGAGCAGGTAAAAGGAAAAACAACTCACTACACTTTGCCTTGCTTCGCAGCAATTTTCTTTCCACAGCGGAAGGTGAGTTTCTTCCCCTCAGCAACAAGCTTGTGTTTGGTCCGTGGCGGTGCTGCAGTTGGGGCGACGGTGGGAAAAGGAAATGCTGTTTGGGCATAATAACAAGGTCTTTACTTGGCAATGATATGCACGAACGTTACATCTGCAATATACATACTTAAGTCTCTTCATAGAAGTCACCTTCAAGTCTTCGTGCTAGACCAGATTACACTTTCTCACATGCTACAGGGCCAGCAGAACTGCTCTCAGAAAACGTTTAGTTTATTTCAGTTCATTTTCGGTTTGGGAAAATGTATATATGTATCTTACAGAAAAAATATAAAAATAAAATCTTATAAAAATAAATAATAAAGAAAAAAAAAACACCTCAGTAAGTCTTGCAACAAAGTCTTTAATCAAATCAATACAAACTGAAAAGGTATAGTCTGAAGCTTTAGCTTTTTTTGCCCTATACCCTATTTACCTTAACTTATATACATTTTTACGTTACGCAGTGTAGTGACACAGACACCATCAAAACAATCAAAAATTTCACAATTCCATATATGGACAGATCATTTTTCAGATTTACACTTGTTTAACACCCTGTTTTTAAACATTTTTTCATATGTAATTTGAACTACACATTCTTAATTCCTCACCAAAGCTATTCCACAGCTTTACCCTGCTGACGGATACATCTTTAAGTATATATTTTTTTATTTGACCTATAGCTCTTTTTATTTTTAATATACATATTCCGCTTCTAAAATTCAGAATTGCTCTTATTTGGTTTTAAATAACTACTAAATCTATAAACTATAAAAAGAACTGTATAGTATATAGTAAATTCTGATTCAGAGTATGTTTTGTTTTATACAGTATTGCAATGGTTTTGGCCCTTTTTGTTTTTACATTATTTATGATCAATTATTACACCAAGAAATGTATTTTCCTACACTCTTAATATCAATATAATTCTTTATATGTTGATTGCCAAATATTATAAAATATTTAATTGTTAATTACATTGTTAATTTTTTATAGTATTAGTACAAAGTTTAGTTCAAAATATTGTTTGCAACGAACCCCGATCATAACGAGTAATCACGTTATCCATGTCGTTACTTCTCATAACTAGGAGGAGTCGTTCGTGGTTTGGTTGGTTCTTGTCACTGCAGTTTAGTCTTCTGGCATCTGAAGCCCATAAGCAGAACTGAGAATCTGAGATTCCAGTGGCTTGCATTCACGCACAAAATTTTCCCCCTAGGACCAAACTGCACCCCAACTGCAATGAGAACCAGATTAGAAACCGCATCCTCTTACTCTCCTGAGCAAACAAAACCCCAACACTTCGATGGAAAAGCCGTCTGCACCGGGGAGTCTCGAGGAGGAGACGTTTCCTGTTGTGCTCTTCCAGGACACGGGGCTGGCTCCAAACGCTTGGATTCCTGAGCTGAGCGAGTATGCTGGACTCCAGTCGCCAGACACAAGATTTCTCTCAGAAACTTTAAAGCTTAATGATGGAGGATTGGAGTCTCATACTGATTTCAGATCACGTGTGTTCCTCTGTGCTGAAATGACTTAGACAGGGCTTCCTCAAATACTATGATTTACCTTAGATTTAGTCAAGTCAAGTAGTTTTTTTTGTCAGTAGAGGACATACAGAGGATTAAAATTGCATTACTTTCCTTCCCAAAGTTACAGCAAAAAAAAACAAAACACATTGACTGAAGTACAATAAATTAAATAATAAAAAATATAAGAATAAAATGGACAATAAACAAGATCACAGATATAGCCATATGTGGGTTGGGTTGGGTTGGGTAGTCGAGTTTAACGCCACATCAGCTCGTCGGCTATTTCGCGGCAGGAAAGGTACTGTCTAATCACAAGGTTCTACGATCTAAGCCATCGCAAGGCAGACAGACACAGACAGACACACAGACACATTCACTCACACACTCACACCTAAGGGGCAATTTCAATCAAGTTCCAATTAGCCTGAACGTGCCGTCTTTGGACTGTGGGAGGAAACCGGAGAACCCGGAGGAAACCCACGCAGACACGGGGAGAACGTACAAACTCCACACAGAAAGACCCGGGACGCCCCAGCCGGGAATCGAACCCAGGCCGTCTTGCTGTGAGGCGGAAGTGCTACCCACCGCGCCACTATGCCGCCCTATAGCCATATGTGAGACAAGAGACACAAGACAATAGTGCAATATAAGATGATATAATTTCACGACTGGACTTGTTGCACAGGTGCTGCATCCTATCACGGTACCACGCTGGAGTTCATTAAGTTCCTGAGAGCGACCCATTCTTTCACTAATGTTTGTAAAAGCAGTCCCAGCATGCATAGCTGCTGCTTTTATACACCTGTGGACATGGGAGTGATTGGGCTGAACACCTGAATTTAGTGATTAGGATGGGTGAGCGGATACTTTTGGAAATATAGTGTATCTGTTCATTTTTAACGCTATTGTAATTACACAGATAGTGGTTGGATAAATTGATGCAAAGCAAGCAGTTGTCTGTTAGCATGTGCTAAAGAGCTGATGATCTATCTGTTGCAGAATTATTATATAAACACTAACACAGTTCAGGGTCTGACAATGAACTTTCTTTTTCAGATCTGAATCAAACTTTATTGGTCATGATCAGAGATTGATATTTTGCTGCTTTGGCACTGATGTATTAAAACTATATTTACAATATTTGATAGACACTCTGATGCAGAATGACGCAGAATGTAGTTGAATCGTATTACCCAGGTTGGTGAATGTTGTGACTCGCAGTCTGCCACAGGGAACTATGCTGCAGTAATACAGATGTCTGACAGAATTTGAGAGAAAGAAAAACTGAAATCATAAGCCTCTTAATATTAAAGTTATGGCTGGCAGAAAAATGAATTCAGACAAGCTTGCCTTTACCTCAAACACACTTGATTGGTTATGACATGGTTGGTGTTTGAAGTCTGCTTTTTAGGTTTTGGCTATGAGCTATTAAAGTTAAAAGTAATGCAAGTCTGCTGTTTTAGCGCCAGCGCAAAACCTCAACACCAAACATGTCGTGGCCAATCAACTGTTTTTTGGGTTATGTATAAAATGAAATGTAAAATTGTCTACATTTAGTTTTTTAGTAAATTATGCCGCTTCTGGGGTGGAATAAATGTCACTTTTATTGATGATGTACAGGAACATCAGTAGTAAATGCAAGCGTGTGAGTGTCCAAAACTGTCCAAAAACTGATTAGATTTTCTGCCCCACCCATTCTTCCCTAGATGCGAAGATTAACACACAGTGGCAAATGAGAATGAGTGTTACTCTGAAAATATGTATATTTCAGTTGCCAAATTGCCTGTCTCTACTACGCTACTACGTGGTGGCGGTGATAAATTACCCAGCTATGATTAGCAACCTTACTGAAGATTAGTGATTTCCTGTTCAGCAGAAAAAAAGCCAGCTTGCCTGTTTCCATGGCTGCAGCACACTGTTTGCATGCTGTCGTGTTCTATACCTGGCAACCCGGGATGTGGGACTGGGGGAATGAAGGTGGGCAGATTTGAAGGTCACAACCCACACAGATTATCATGACATACTTCACAGTTCAAATAAGAAAACGCAGCACTGCTGACAAAAACAGCCAGTGCTTAAACTCAGCATGTTTCCTTAATATCTATTAATGATACATCCTGATCATGTTATTTATTAGTTTCTACAGAAAATATAATCCCTAATGGTCCTTCAACTAAAAATAACCATCTTAAAATGAAATGTCAGTAGTGTTCAGAAACACAGTTTGTCTATAAACAAACATTTCCAGATGTTTTTTTGCTACAGCAAGACAGTCTGCTATTATGATTGTATATCTACCAGAGTATGTATTTTTTTTAAAAAAAATGGCTTCTTGATTAATACTTTTATAAAGAAAACATTTCAAGAAGCCCCAGAAAGGCACTGTCCTGTTCTGCTATTTTTTCACTTATTTTATTCTGGTATACTGGGATAGGCTGTTGATTGCTGTGTTTATATTAGCTGTTGAGAAGCAGGTAGCAGGCAGTTAGCAGTATTAATGTGCTTGGCTCAAGCAATGAGACACATTAGGCCCACTTAGCTCTGTTTATATGTTAATGTGTCTGTGGAAAACCAAAATATTTCATGATAGACCATACCAGTATTTTCCAAATTTTGGTCCAACTTACCCAACATACCCATCAGCTAATTAACAAGCCTTTTATGGGTTAAATAATAAGTCATAAAATCCACTAATGAAAATGAAACATCTGTATCCCACATCTCCAATAATCATTCTATATTTCCAGATGTTCTTTACATTTGAGTGCTTAAAGAATGACAGACCTACTAGTTTTTTGTGTGAGAAGTTGTCAGTATATTATATTACTACTGCTACTATATGTCAAAAGGTTACAATATAATACATTTATGTAGAATCCTTACTATCCCAAGTTGTTTTTTGATATATGCAGTTTTACCAGCCTATTTATAAACCTGTAATTCTGCATTAGAACCTTCCACAATTATTGTTAACTCATTTTAATGACCATGAAAGCAAAAGGCTTTTCTTTTATTGGTTGGTTTATGTCATTGTGACTGTTTGCAGTATCCACAGAGCATGGCCTAGTTTGGACACACCTTAAATTCAGTGTTTTTTCATTGTTTTAAAATGTCCTGCATTGTAGATTAAAACAACGTCATCCAAACCATAAAGACACATATTGAATTATTTAATAAACAAAAAAGTGTTAAACCAGAATATGTTTAAAATTTTAGTTTTTTTAATTTTAGTTAAAAGTTTTTTTTTTTTTTTAAGTAGCTCCTCTTTCTTAGATGACAGCTTTGCACATATTGAGGCATTAAGGATTTTGTTTTGCTTCTTAATGTGTTTGAGAGAATCAGTTGCGTTGTGAAGAGGTAGCGTTGGTATACAGTAAATAACCCTATTATTGTTCAATATTGCCATAATCCATATAATCCATATTATGGCAAGAAACTACTCAATTACCAACCAATTATTGTTTTGGTTTGTTTAACACTTTTAAGTTACTACATGATTCCTTTTGTGTTCCTTCAGTGTCTGGACCACTTCAATATTCATTTACAATGTAATATAAAAGAAAAGCACTTCTGATTCATCTTTACTGGTTATTTGTCAGGTTCAGCACACTATGTTGTCCCGTATTTGTTCATCTTTACTCAACAGTTTTGGTATTGGCTCATTGCTTTTGATGGACGATTTAACAGTGTGGCATTTCCAAGTACTTAACTCTTATTATTTAATTATTTCCCAATAAATACTAGATACATTTTTAACGTCTGTCTACTTTTTTTGTAAAGAATATGCACTGTAAGTGTCTGCTTACCATAACAGAAGTCACAGCTGTGAGGGCAATGCTTCTGCATGAGCTTTCTTTTGCTTTCGCAGTAGCCTTTCCTGGCCCAGGCGGGACAGATAAATAATCTATCCAAACATCCTGGAGGGACAGAGAAGGAGAGAGGAATTAGGAAAGGCGGTAATGATGGGCAAAGCAAGAGAGGTGAGAGAGGACATGCAAAAGACCCACAAAAATACAAAGAGAATGAAGAAGATTTAAGAATATCCTAATTCTAATTACAATAAACTTCTTTGTAAACACTTAAAAACATTTGGATTCTATGCAAAAAAATTAGCGTAGTTGAGTAGTGTTGAATCAGTATGTCGTTTGCCAGTGGATAAGATGACAGTGAAGTCACAGTGATCACAGTGGTTTGATATGAAATATTTAGTTACATAGTAACATATCATATTATTCATAGTGATTGTGGGAATCAACATGTTCAGAGAAATGCACTCAAAACTTACAGAGAAAGCTATTACAATATTTTCTAACATTATAAGGCACACTTAAAATCATTTAAATTTCCCAAAAATCGTCAGTGCGCCTTTTGTTTGAATTTTACCAGTGCTAATGCTACTGCACCCAGCCTTAGTGGAAATTGCATCCTAAAATCTGGTGCGACTTATAGTGGCAAAAATATGGCAGATGAAATATGTGCACTGCTTGATGTCTGATTTTGTCTTAACTGATAGATTTGAGCAAGAAGAGCACTGATTAGAGAAGCAACCAAGAGGCCGCTCTGGTCACTCTGGCCATGGTCACTCTGGAGGAGCTGCAGAAATCCACACCTCAGCTGGGAGAAGCACAGACGCTCTCCATCCAAAATTTCTCTAGCAACTTGATGAGCAAAGCTGGTAGAGACATACCCCAAAAGACTTGCAGCTGTAATGGCATCGAAAGGTGGCTCTAGTATTGATATAAGAGGTATGAATACTTTTGCAAGCCACTGTACTTGGATGATTTCCAGAAATGACTCTGCAAAAAATCCAAAACTCCAAGTCTCTCTAAGTGAAGCAATGCACAATAAACCACATTTCAATATTTGCGCACAGTTTATTGGCTTTAAACTGGAGCATTATGTTCAGACATTCGATGTGTTGTGCTCTTAGGTTACGCACCGTAGAGTCGATGAACGCCCCAGACGTCGTCCTGCGTAATGAGTTTGCGTCCCGTCAGTGTGGCGTTAAGATGCATTATGGCTTGCGGGTTCTGGGAGTGCATCAGTCCCAACACATGACCGATTTCATGAGCTGCTACATGCACCAGGTCAGTCAACCAAACCCCTGTTCACAGAACATTCACACACAGGCAGGTCAGACAAAGTTAACATAACATTTCCAGAGTATCTTAAATCAGTTATAAAGAAAACATATATTCCTTTTCAAGACTTTTTAATACCACTCAGGAAAAATGAATGCCACTCTCACAAATGTAAAATAGCAAAACGGCACACATCATCAATATTAGGTGTACAGACTTTACAGTTATCTTGCGATTCCTGTATTTTCTGACAAACATACAGACACAAATAAAAAGAAAATTGCATTTATAGTCTGCCCCATTTTTAAGACCTTTGGGAGATGGATTTAAAAGATCATTTAGAATTATATTTACTGTAGTAACTCACAAATAACAATCAGCACGTATCATCAGATCATAAGGAAACATGCAAATTTTAAGCACTAGAAGCTCCTCTCATCAGAGCTACAGCCGGTGTTTTGAAATTGGACTGCTGTGGCCATTTCACACAATCATTCTTATGGCTGAAAATGGCTGATAGAAAGAAAAATGGACAGTTTTGTGAGTTGACTGGGTCACTAAAGTGTGCAGAACAGTGAATCACCATAGCTAGAGCCCTGGCCCCTCCTTACCCACTTTACTTAACAGAATACCCTCTGGTCATTCTCAAACGTTTCTATCTACCAAACATTTAGCCAAAACCTGCCTTGGAAACATGTTTTGGGATAAACTGTGCCCTAATACACATATTTAATACCATGTGACTAAATAAAACACCAAGGCTGTGTCCCAAATTGAATATAAAACACTAAAAAGTGTATTTAATAGAACTGAAATAGTGCACCACTATTTGAATGTGTGCTTCTTAGTATAGAAAGTAAAGTGTAGAAGTGTGTAGCTTGGTAGGCAGAAAACTAACACAACCGGCGCAGTGGAGAGGCATTGCTCTTACAGCCTCAACACCAAGGACAGGCAATCAACCATTGTATAAAATATAACAGAATACATAAGAGAAGGTAGTGTGGGAGAAACAACTACACACTAATGGTGAGTGAGGAAGGGGGAAGACCCAGTACGCAAAAAGAGTTCGCAATGCACGCACTAACTGACTGCGTATCTTTATCATTAAACCAGTTCAGTTTGAGGAACAGGACAAACATGATTAAAGCTAACATCAGTACAGTGTATTTGTTTGTATTTGTTTGTGCTTTTTAAGCTTGCATTGAGTCATTCACTGTCCATTTGCCAATGGTAAACTACTTAACTTGTAACTTGTAATTATTACAAGTTGATTCATTTTGAAGAACTGTTAAATGACTAAAATAGTTTAGTGATGATTCATATAAATCAGCTGTTATACACAGACAGAGCTCTAACTTACAGTTTAATGTATATTTAACTCATTCCAAATTTCAAATCACTTCATTTAATTAACTTAAAAGTAACTTGAAAGGCTGATAAGTTTGATGAGTTAATTTAAATGAAAAAAGTGACTTATCGCAATTTACCGGTCAAGTCTTTTTTACAGTTTATGTTTTAAGTGTGTTATAATATTGTTTTTTAGAGGTGAACTCGTTCATAGTAAAAACATGTGGCCACTTACTTAAAGCTTCAAAAGCACTTGCCTTTCTTCCAGCTGAAGCGCATGTTCCCCAGAATCCAGTATTCATCATCGTCAAAGTGGATCTCTCCGGTCGGGGGGAAGAAGGCGTGGGCCAGCTCGCCGGTGATGCCGTCGAAACAGTGATGCAGGTAGGACTGCAGACAGTCCGTATGGTTTACAGGGTAGAAGCCTGCCAAAGCGAAACACTGAGTCATAATCAGCTTTCCAACACAGACAGCCGACTCAAGACCAGCAGGACACGCTCTCCAAAAGCTGGAAATAATGCCCCCAAGGAGCATAAATTTGAGGAGTCAACTCTGCAAATTTATGCTGGAACCAAGCTCGAATGTGTCCCTGAGGTGCACATACATGGGGATCGACTGTAATTTCTTTGACACCGGTCACTGACATAGACTCTGACAAAATTTTCCAAATCCCCAGAGGACACACTTTTTGACTCTAACCCAGAACGTCTCGACTGCTGCCAAGGTTCCATTAAATCCACTGCAGCTAGCCAGTTGTGTGTCTGTTTGTTTTTATTAGATTTTGCGCATAGGCCTTGTTTTATTTCATGGGTTACTGGCAAAATAGCGTCCCAAATCAATCAAATGGTTCTGGATACACCACATCTAAACCGACAAGTTTGCCGTTTCAGGTTTCCTCTCGTTTATGATCCATCCATGCCAAATCACAGCGATCTAGATCAACTGCAATACAGCGTGAAGAAAAGTTCCAGAGATTGCTGGGGTCTCTGGTGGCTGTTGAAAATATTAATAACCCATATCATTAAATTAGAAAAGTTAGCTTTTAGAATAATTAGCATATATATGCTGCTCAGTAGATGTAGTGGTACGAAGCTCAAGCTAAAATGTATTGATATTTAAACACACACGCACACATACATGTGATTTATTTGGACAACTCAGGAAACTTGTTGTTAATGCCCACATGTCGCCACACGGAAGAGAAAGTGCGTTAATGTTTGTAGACAATACAGAGCAGCATAAGGGCATGCTAAATGGTTAATATGGTATTTCAGGTCAGATAACACTGCTTAGGACATTTCTAGGCCGTTTCTGAGGTTTTGGCTAAGTGTGTGTTTAGATATGTGAACTTTTGCTACGTTTTTTTTTTTTTTACGATTTTCTGCTCAATGTGTCTCAGATCTGATTTTTTCATGGATGTGTGAACGTGCCAAATCAGATTTTTTCAAATCAGATCTGAGCCACTTCTTTATGTGGTTCTAAATCGGATATATATCTGATCCATGGACATGCAACATGAATGTGAACAGTCAAATCAGTATTAATGCATCTTTGTGCTTTTGTGCATGCGCTACGTGCTTCTCTGTCGTACCCACATGTCTCTTGGTGCAGCTGTGCAGCTATAGCTGTAAAAACAGCAAAAGCAAACCGCCTGTCCTTTTTTTACCTCCTCGACCTGAGCGTGAACTTCAGACCAGCTGTTTACTCTCCACTCCAGCAAAAATTGCTCCACATATGAGCTGCTAACAAACGCATCCATTTCCCTTTATAAAGCTTCAAGTTTTTGTTATTGGTTCATACATGCATCAATGTGCGCATGTGAGGAGTTTCAGGGACAGATTAATTCACATTAAAAACAGATACAGGTCACCTACATTTGTGAATCTGAATGATCAAGCTCGGATTTGAGCTATGTGGCTTGTAATGTGAACATAACCTTTGTTCAATTGTTCAGTGTTAAAAACGATTTATGCAGTAGCGGTGTAATGCAGACAATGAGTAAAAAGTGTTAATAGTAATATTAATATAGTTTCACTGTAATGAATTGATAGCATATCGTATATAGCAGCGTTTCTCAACCTTTTTTATGTCACGACACTCTTTTAATATATGCGAGATGTCACGGCACCCCAGGGGGCGGGGGATGCGGGGTACTGGCGCAGTACTTCAGGTGAGAACGGGTGGTGGTGCTGGCGCAGTATTTCAGGTGAGAACGGGGGGGGTGTTGCTGGCGCAGTACTTCAGGTGAGAACGAGGGGTGTTGCTGGCGGAATATGAAATAAAATAGCGCGTGCATCGCGTGGGGGACAAAAACTTTACAGTGTGTCCCAATTTAGGGGCTGCATCCTTCAGAGGCTGTATTCGAAGACAGATTGCGTCACAGCTGCGCAGTAATACACCGCCTCTGTGGGTCGCATCCTTCAGAGTATGCTGCCTGTGAATTGGGACACACCCCGACACGAGCTGACTCTGGAAAGGAAATATGCACGTGAGGCGCAATATTTTGACGGCACCCCCGATGAAGCCAGACGGCACCGCGGCACCCTGGTTGAGAAACACTGGTATATAGTATAAGGTTTTAAATTATACTTTCCTGAGGTTTTCAAATGTAAACCAAATGGCAGTTTAATTCTTTATGTAGCATGTATGTTTTATAAATGTTCATTTATGTAGCATGTGTGTTTTTTACATTTATGATCGGTATACCAAAAACAGTAACAGCAGTAAATATCCAAAAGCTTATAAAGGGCATTATATATTTTCTAACAAATTGCACAACAGCAATGACATGACCCAAAAAGGGTCAGCTTCCACGTCCCAGTCATTCACCAGATTTACTGCCATTTCAGATGAATGGAACCAGTTACCTTCAGCTCAGTTTTGGTCTGTTGCAATTGTTTCCAGGCATATGTTCACTAACAATGGCTGCACTCGATGCCAGACGCTTAAGTGGCCGCTCTGTGGGCCAAGGTTACATAGTGCTATTCTGCAGGCTCATACCGATTTTAATGTCAGCCTCCTGATCAGCAGGCACCTCTCTGAAGCTGAAAGGCGACACGTCGCTCCACATAGAGAAAGCTTTGGCGATGCCTCTGCGCGTGTCGCTGGCATTCATCAGGTTCCTTGGAAATGACAGCAGTCTACAAAAACACAGCAGTAATGTGCATTTAATGGACAGTTTTAGTTATCATAGTGCAGTAAACTGACAAGATATGATTGGTCTCTGAAATTTGCAGCTTTAATTTGGCACTGGTAGAACAACACCTTTTTCCCCACTGCCATCAGAATCTTAAACCTACTTCAAAAATAACATTGCCACAGTTATTTCTCTGTGGGACATTTACTGTAACAGTGTTTATATTCGCACTACTGAACCTTTTTCTCACTACTGTAGATATAATGTTCTTGCTTGTAAATAATATCCACGTTATATATTACTGCAATCATGTACATACTGCAATATTAATGTGAATTTAACCTCTTTTGCCGTTCAGAAGTGAGTATTATCGGCCCAGCAGTGAGACCTGCTGAATTTCCTATAGTGTCTCTTAAAATGCCCCTTATAATACGGTGCGCCTTACAATGCGAAAAATACGTTATGTGAATTCAGCATTACCAGGCTTACAATTCGCTCTGAGGCAAGTGCCAGATCCCCAGCTCTGGTACAACAACCACCAGACACCTGCGCTCTCCAGCATCACAATTAGATTGTGCTTTTACAGGCTCTTTCAGCTGGTGGTGGCGAAGCAGAATTACATATGATTTGAACTAGCGATCCGCAGGCCATAGTTTTATTGACTCAGAGAAATGAGCTCAAACTGTTTTAAATGCATGATTTTTCCATTTTTTTGGTGCAATTAGAGACTAAACATCTACCTAAAGCCTAAAGTCTACCTTAAGAAAACACATTGCAAATTAACAATACATATCATCTTTTTAACATCATGTTCTACACCATAATTGTTGTAAAATAATTCAATACTACATATAATAGTATAATAAATATACAGGCTGCTAAGAAGGTGGTCAATGGTAAGCATTACTCAAAAGTATTTAAAAAGCACTAATAAATTTGTAATTTTTTGTCAGACAGAGACAATGAATACTGGATTTGTACTTGGCTGCTTGGCAAGAACTTCTCAGCAGGAGCTAAAACACTTTGGATGTTCAGAACATGATTCAATTTGTGCAGAATAAAAGAAGCATAATGCATAATTCCTACTTGTAGGTTAGCTTGAATTTGTCCCACTTCAGCTTCTCCGGGGTCAGGGTGTAGCGTTTGTTCCTGGAAAGGTGAAGCACGTGGGAGTGGGCATCTTTACGAATCCCAATGATCAAAACACCAGAAATGTGAGCTTCTTCCTTGGACAAAAAAAACTCAGATTAGCCGAATGATTAGTAGCGATTGCATTTTTTCCACTAAGCACAGTCTGCGTGCCACGTTGCACCAGAGCTCACGATAGCTCTCTTTGCGCTCCCCTAATAGACTAACCGCTTTGTTAAACCAGAAACACATCTTGAACAAATTAGTCAAATAAACAAGACTCAATCTGAAATGTGAAAAGTCAGAGACAGAGGCTTTGTTTAAAGGGGTTGCATAACATTACAATGCTATTGTGTGATTTCTGTCTTTCAGTCTGAACCCCAGATTTATATCCAGACTGCAGTCAGGTGTGAGCACTGTTACTCCCTGCAGAGCTGGGGTTCTCAAACTTTGTAGACCATGTACCACCCATGATCAAAAGTACTGCCTACTTACTGCAGGTAATGCATGTGTTTTTCTCACTTTTGCAATTGGTAGATTATAGGTTATTGTTTCTGGTCAGAGCAGTGTGCCTACTGAGACATCTCAGAAAACTTGAGACTGAGGGAAATAACAGGAGAGCATTCCCTTAAACCCACAGGTTAATTATTTATCTACTCTATTTATTCTCATGCAGAAACTATTGGGAATTATAAAGTTCCACATGGTTCTGTGGTTCTAGAATAATTAGCTTAAGAACTGTGAAGCATTGTGGGCTTACAGACAGGGTCTATTGAGTTGCACACTGAATGTAGGGGTGGGTGATATGGCCCTAAAATAATATCACAATATTTCATGGTATTTTCACGATAACGATACTCTTGGCGATATGACAGAACACTGAATTAAAAAAATATATTTCAAGAATACACTACTGCCACAAAATCTAAATTAAATGTTATGATTGCATACAGTATAATATGGCACATCTCTAACTGAGATATTAAAAAATACAAGAATTTTATCAGATTTGTAACAGTCAATGATCCAGAATGTCCTGATACTGGACAGATATAATCTGTCTCTAGCAGATATATAATAGGAAATGAAAACTGTGGGTGATATCGCACAATATTTCAGGCTATAATACTATTCATAATAATAGAAAATGTTGGGGATATTATTGTGTATGTATAACAATATAACACACCCCTAACTAAACACAAAGAAATGTTGACAATAAAATGATAAAAATAACAGAAAAAAAACTTAACAGATTTAATTCTTATTAGTTTTGTACATGCGGCAAATTTTCTGAGGTAATCTGGCATACCACCCTGATATGTTTTGGGTACCACCACAGTTTGAGAACCACAGCTTTAGAGAATCAGTGAAAAGAATAATGTAAAAAATGTTCAGCTGGGACCTCAGCCTGCATACATACTGTATTCTTCAAGAACTTCAAGAACTGAGTGTTCACCTGTCAGCCGTTTATTGCTAATAGCACTCTGAAGCTCAGAGTAGGATGCTTGTGATTCTACAGTATGCAGAATATTACACTGTCAACCAAACAAAACTGAACCGCTGAAGCTGAGTATTCTTGTAGCTCTGCCACAGTTCCTGTGATGAAAGACATAAAAGATGATTCTACAATGGAGACATTCACTGCAGAGAGAACATTCAGCCTGGAAAGACACAACAAAGCAGTGCAGTCAGGATGCATGTTTGCAACAGCGCTCTACACATGTAGCTTATGTAACTAGCTCAGGACGACAGACGAAACATTTGGGTGGCCTCGTCATTCCGAGAGTCAGTGAACTTGACTTGTCTGGAACAAGCAGGCGAGGAAATAAAAATTCTTGGTCGCAGTGTACAATTGGACCCATCCCCACCAAATAAATACGTACACGTGCACACGCACACAGACATTTTTCAGCAGTGAACACATGCAAGATATGCTATTAAAAAGCAAATTAGCTTAGTCACTTGGTAAGAATTTACTCAGCGCAGAACATCTCTCTGCAAAAGTCCCACACGCAGCTGAGAACCACCAAGATTGCGTACTAAAGCTACTTGAGCTTTGTTTAAAAGACATTTGTTTAAAATTAATTTTATACAATAAGTTTGTCAATTAAATGAATTTCGTTTTGTAAAAACAACCTCATTGTGCATGCACTGACTGCAGTGTGCGAATGGTAAAAGCACTGCATCACTGTTTTCACCTAAATTAATAATTTAAAGTTGAAATTAAAATAATTTTATGAATGTAATGTATTAATTATTCCATATACCTTAATTTAATAAAAGTAGAGTCAGAATAGAGATTTTGCTACCTCAACAGAATATCAGCTCAATTTATAATACTTTTGCCAATTGGCAAAGTGTGTTGGCAACATGTGATTGACAGACGGTACAGTCGCTGATGTGAAACAGCTAAATTGATTTAACATAAACATAGACTGCGTGAGAATTAACAGTCATGGGCAAAACGAAGGTGTAACCCTAATACAAACTAGGGTAAAAAAAATACAGTGAGAACAAAGGGGAAACCAAACAAAGTATACCAAAGCACACGGAGTAGCATGACAAGACCAATGTTTGTCAACACTATGGACCAACATAGTTGGCAATACTTAAAGTGTAAAGTGAGTAACGAGACTGAAACGTGTAACTGTGGAGTCAAAGTGATCAGTACTCTGATGATGGAGACAGGAAAAGACAGTGCATGATTGGATGGTTGTGGACTTGTGTGACTGTGATGTCATGTTGAGGGGGGGTTAAGATAATTGTAGTTACTGCCAAAGTGTTAAAAGGTGCATGATAAGGAAGTTAGGCGCTAGAGTTAATCCACTAGAGGGCAGTTCAGAGTTTCAACAGAGAGACAACAACAAAATATGGTGACGGCAGAACAGATTGTGATCATATAATTAGTAATACAAAAAAAGATGAGTCTAAGCATTTACAGTGGTATGAAAAGGTTTGGGCACCCTGATCATTTTCATAATTTTCTTTTAGAAATCATTGGTTCTTCGAATCAGCAATTTCAGTTAAATATATCATGGACAAGCCAGCTTTCTTTAGGAATAAGGTGCAGTGGACTAATGAAACAGACTCTCACTGGAAGCTATAGGAAATGTTTAGAGACTGTTAGAGGAGAGGAGAGGAGATTTACTATATATTTACTATATATTACTATAATCCCCTGGTCAGGAGTAGCCAAAGCTCCAAACTGGTCTCCAGCCACAATTTGAGATGACCCGTCTGGAGTTCCCGTAAAGACTGATAACAGTGGTTTATGGAGCGAGATGGAGAAAGAGAGAGAGAGAAAAGGAAGGAAGACGGAGGCCTTTTTTGGTTGGGGGTGGTTATTACTGCAAAAGGAGGATCAACTAAATATTGATTTAATTTTTCTGCTGGAGTGTCCAGATTTATGTATTTGCCTAATTTTATTTAAATTATTGCACTGTGTTCTTCTGCTATATGATATACAATTGTAAGTCAGGGCTACAATGGAATGGTTTAAAACAAAACATATTTATGTGTTAAAACGGCCCAGTCAAAGTCCAGACCTAAACCCAATCGAGAACTTGTGTGAAGATCTGAAAACTGCTGTTCACAAACGCTCTCCATCTAATCTGCCTGAGCTGTTTTGCAAAGAAGAATGGGCAAATATTTCAGTCACTAGATGTGCAAAGCTGGTGGAGACATACCCTAAAAGACTTGCAGCTGTAATTGGTGGTTCCACAAAGTATTGACTGAATATTTTTGCACACCGCACTTTTCAGTTTTTTTATTTGTAAAAGAATGTTTTGTATCATGCATAATTTTCTTTCACTTCACTGTATACCACTTTGTGTTGGTTTTTCACATTTAATTCCGAAGAAATATGGAAAAGTTCAAGGGGTATGAATAATTTTGCAAGCCACTGTATTTTACTGAAATTGCTAACCTAAAGAATAATCATGAAAATTATCAGGGGTGCCCAAACATTTTCATGTCACTGTAAGTGGTGTAAACAAGCTTCTTCTTCATGTCCATATGACAGTGGTCATGTTTGGTTTGAACTATTAGCTACATGTACCAAAGACTGCAGCAAGTGTGCACAAATACAGACAAACAAAATGAATGGACAGACGCCTCCATCCAAATCCAACCACATATTTAAAGCTGAGCAAAAATGAGCCTCAGTGTTGATCTGTAGTGTATCATCTTCTTCTGTTGACCTTAAGAGAAAGATGCAGGTGACGTGTTAATCGAAGCTGTAAGATGGAATGGTTTTAGGCTACTTCAGCAGAACCCAGCACTAAACCTGACTTTTCAGTATTGGAACACACACATGCACACTTCACAGAGTGCCAGGAAGTGTCTGGGTTAAGAGTTTACAGACTTGGCGTGGTCTACAGGCTCCTCCACAGCGTTTTTACAAAGAACTCTTTTGGTTCCTTAATCTGAGTGTCTGCTTCGGCCGATGACGGGAATCATCTTTGTACGTGGCGCAACAAGTTGTGATGAATTTTCCTTTTTCTATTACTATAATCCCCTGGTCAGGAGTAGCCAAAGCTCCAAACTGGTCTCCAGCCACAATTTGAGATGACCCGTCTGGAGTTCCCGTAAAGACTGATAACAGTGGTTTATGGAGCGAGATGGAGAAAGAGAGAGAGAGAGGAAAGGAAGGAAGGCGTAGACCTTTTTGGTTGGGGGTGGTGGGGGCAACGAGGCAGAGGAGACATTCCAGAGTCGAAACAGTCCCAGAACAGGCCATGTAGCCTGGCTTTATATCAAATGCTTTCACAGGCTTGTTGTTCTAAGCTGCACTCTTGGCAGATGGATTCTTCTTTTTTCCTGAAGAAAATAAATGGAAAATTGGAGAAAAAAAGAAATGATGTTTGAAGTCCAAGGCAAGCGCAGCACTGCCGGACCCTTAAACGACAACGGGCTTTGGCTTTTAGGGAACAGCTTGGACAGTGGCTTACTCACGCAAAGAGCAGAGTCAGAGCTTCATTCTGACAGAACTAAACTCTGCAGCAGGGCTGTTTATAAGCAGGCTGAGCTGAAGAACCACTTGCGTAAGCTTTGATGTCGGATCAGTGCAATCATATGACGCGTTACTTGGTTACACTCTTTTTGAGAAAGGGCTCCTGATGGCTCAGCGGAGGTTCTGGATACAAATATTTAAATGTGAAAGACCTTCTGTCTCCAGAATAATTCTGTAAAGCTTAAACAGGATGACTTTGTTTGAACATTTGTACAAACAAAGTCACTGAAAGTTGGTCTTGAGGCTTTAGCATGGTGGTGAAGTCCTTAGTAACCCCTAGATCACAAAATGTGAGATGAATATGTCCCTAACTCTCAAGTTTATGTTTTGGTAAGAATGTCTCTATTGTAGGGTAATTTACCACAGCATGTCTCAGAGACTTGTTGTCTTGTAGTTCGTATACACTGGTTCCAGAACAGCAGTAAAGCTTTTTTGCCGCTCAGGGTCACGTTCATCTCACAGCTATCGCTGTTGATGAGAACACTCTGACCTTCCTGATTCCTGAAAAAGTACAACCTCCAATGCCTTGTGTCGTTGTGACACAGTTGAAAAGAAAGCAAAGATCATAAAGCTTAAATATTTAACAAAAAAAGGTTAGAAAAAATATATGCATATATATATATATATATATATATATATATATATATAAAACAATTAAGAACAAGAGTGTGAGGGTGTGGTCGTCTCCAACTGCACCCTTCACTATCAATTAAATTTTCACAATTAAAGCAACATCATATAGCATTTTACCATAAAAATTACAGCTTTAAAATCTTTGTAAAGCTCCACTGACCTGAAATACAGAACACAACATCTCTTACATTGCTACTCCAGGCACTCTGTACTCTGTATGTACTGCGTACTGCACTATGTAACTCTGGTGAAGTAAACAGGACAGTGTTTGAAAACTGATTGAATGTTGCATACCCCGAGTCATATTAGTGTAAAATCATAAAGAATGTATTTAGGTAATTAGGACTGCAAATAATGATTATTCGGTACCAAAAAACATTTATTTCTTCCATGCCCTCCATCTCTGTTTCCTGTGGGTCCGGCTCCTGTTCCTAGCTTTTTCTATCACTTCAAATGATAGAAACAGCTGAATGTGGGATTTAAATGAATAGTAAATGTAACAAAAAATATAAAATAAAAGCCTTTAAAAAAACACAGGTGCCAGAGTTATTCAGCCTAAACCTAATTTTACTTCAACAGCAATGTGTCTGAAATGTTGCACAGATGGTCCTGTGTTTACGCATATCACTTTATTTTGTGTTATTTTAAACTACAAATATGATTTTTTTCTCTCAGGGTCACAGATTATGAGAACACTGTGCAAACATTTGAAATTAGTTTTTTGTTTAACTGTCTTCTGTCTGTTTGACTGCTCTGAAGGAAAGGTTAGCAATAGCAGCTTAGCTGGTTAGCAGCACTGTCTAATGTTTAACTGCTTGTATATACATGGCATGAAAAGTTTGGCCACCCCTAATAATTGTCTTGATTTTTTTTTATAAATCATTGGTTGTTGTATATATAGAAGACTGACCCAGTGATTTTTAATAAGTGAAATGAAGTTTATAGGATTTACAGAAAGTTTGCAATATTTTTGTTTAACTAAGTTAGGCAGCTGCATGCATTTGGGCACCCTTGTTGTTTTATTGATTTTAAAACCTTTAGCACTAATTATTGGAGCACAAAATTTGTTTAGTAAGCTCATTGACCATGTATCCAATTATGAAAAAGGGTTAAGGTGGACAATTGCAAGTTTTTCTCTTCTCTGAAAAGTTGTATCAGTTGTAACATGGGAGCCTCAAAACACAAAATATAAAAAGCTCAAATCTCAGAGATTTCAGCTGTCAGTTTCCACTGTGAGGAACATAGTGAGGAAATGGAAGAACCACAGTGAGAACAGTCATAGTCAACCAGCTCCGAAGACCTACATCATCATCCTGGTGCAGATGGAGTCACTGTGCATCGTTCAGCTATTCAGCGCACTTTGCACATGGAGAGGCTGTATAGGAGAGTAAAGCAGAAGAAGCCTTTTCTGTGCACAAGCCACAAAGCTGTATGTAGAAAGTTTCCATTGCAATTCCTGACAGTCTATTATAAAAAATGCTAATATCGGCTAGATAAGTGCTAGAAACGCCCAAATCGTTTTATCTTTGGTTTTGTGTAACACTGAAAAAGTACGCTATGAACCTGAAGGTCATGCTGACCAGGAGCTGCATTAAAGTGCACTTGAAACACCAGCATCTGGCTGCTCATGCTCAATTGAAGCCAAGAGTGGTGTGGCCACTTCACAAGATCTCCAGCCACAAACCACTAACCCCAAACCTGACAGTACACTTAACTTGAGTAATGCTCAGAAACACTGCTCAGATTCGTGCTTCTGGAAGCGCCTTTCCACATTGAACATAAACTGCTTTTCTTCAGACTTTAGTTTTTTGAGCTACAATGGGTTGCTGCATACCCCAGAAATTTTAGCCCAATAAGAATAATATGATAAGAAATAATTGTAAGGAGTCAATTAAATGATTATGAATTGTTACCTCAAGGGACAACATTAAAACTAGCTCCTTTTAAAAGTGTATTAATTGCTTCTACAGATATGTTTCATTAATTTCTAGAACAAAATGTTAACAATAGTTATGAAGTTGTTGCGTAATTCATGACACATCAGATTTTTAACCTTAAAATATTTACAGTAATGTGCCACAATAACACAAACAAACATGAATGAAATTTGTATCAATATTCAGAAATGGGTCTGGACTTCTATGGGTCTGGACTCTTATAAAATCTCCTATTTTATGTTTTTAAGAAACAATCAATGCACAGGTCTCCCAATACATTAACTCTTTTTGGTGCACCACATACAGACTACTGTGTGTCTAACTACTTTACCATCTGCAAAATACAACATTCATTCAACATGCAATGAATTCACCCATTTAGATCTCAAGCAGGTTTTTCACTCAGGTGTTTTTGGTTAGTAGAAGCTGTGAATCCCATTATAATCCAACTGAGAGCTCACTCTGAACAGCACTCGTTGGTTTAATAATTCAGGAGGAAGCAGTGTTATGTCACTCTGGTCATGAAGTCTCTGGAGAGGCTTGGATTACATTAGCTAGCAAGTCTGCTGCTGTTAAACCCACGTCTGGACTGATATTTATCTTAATATTATGACAAAAAACAGACTATTCTCTCTCTCGCTCTCTCTTTCTCTCTCTCTCTCTCTCTCTCTCTCTCTCTCTCTCTCTCTGTGGGACAGAATTTAAAATAGAATAGTAATATGTATTTTCAATTTCCAAACCTGTTTAACTGCATATTCGATCCAGTTTAGTCTAACTTCGATCATATATGTCTATCATCATTATAAAACAAACCAATGTCAATATAGTCCTAAAGTAAAGCAGAAAGTGGAGTAAATTGCATTTTTTCCATTATTTCAGGTCAGAATAACATGTTTCTGCACACTTGTCCTGGTGTCTCTATTCTAGCAAGTCAAACAAGTAAAAAAGAACAAAGTTATATAGTGATGCTTAAAAGTTTGTGCCAAACAAAAAAAATGAATGGTAGTTGATGTTAATGTTTGATAATCCTAACGTTATTTGGTGTTAATGTTATACAAATTACTTGATATTAATTTGCAATTTTAATCACGTGAATCCAATTTAAGTGACTAAGCAAAATAAAGCATGCGGATAAACATTAAACCTGATGAAAAAAAAATTGAAATGTTTTCTCAACTTTTAACACAAATTTAATGCCAAGCTATTTGTATTAAATACATTTTTATGAGAAATAGCACCGTCTGCTGCTCTTAAATAAAGAAAATTCTTAATGCAATTTAAGACATAATATTCTGAAAAGTGCACTGAGTGATTAACTCTATAATTTATTATCTTGTACAGACAGGTAACGTGTTAAATTCAAGGCTGGGGAGGCTAAAGATTCTTCCATACCTCGGTTTTCCACAGAGGGAGGGCTGAGGCTCCGTGCAGCGCCGCTAAGCAGAGCCCGAGCACGGCCACCCGGGCTAAGCCGCCGCGCTGCGCTGGGCTGGAGCTCGCCATGGCGCGGGTCTCCTCCGGCATCTACTCCTCTCCGCTCCGCCGGATCTCCATTAGCGCCGGGAGGGCGTGCAGGGCTCGGGATGAGTGCGGCTGATGGGACGAGCAGACAGGGCTCCGCGCTGTGGAGCTGCTCGCTCTGGTTTTCTCTCTCTCTCTCTTTCTTGGCTTTTTCCTCCACTAACTCTGGATGTGTGCCTTCTGGTATCACGTTACTCCACCGGCGATCACTGTGTGACAGGGCGGACTGGGAGGGAGGGAGGGAGGGAGGGGCTGCTCATGTGTGGATTTTATGATGGATCTTCTCAGGTAGTTTAAAGAGGACATATTAGGCAAAACACTTTTTGTGTGGTTTTGTATTTCCACTATCTATAAACACTCCAAGCGCAAAAAAAAAAAAAAAAAAAAATGTGTCAGGTGAACAGCGGACAGTATAATGCAGGATTAGCCAGGAGTAGACTTTGTCTGAAGGAGGGATCTGTACCTACTCTCCAGACATTCCAGACAGGCTTTTAGCAGATGCTCCTAACAGGCTGGCAATACTAGTGATAGGGGCATAGCATCACCAATGCAAACATATTGTTATTTTTTACCCCATTAACAAGCTCAAAGTAGCTCCACCACACTTTATTGGTAGAATTCCGAGATAAGCCTGCTGGTGAGACCAAACAAATACATAGGATAGGGGAACTGATTGCAAAATTAATTCAATAATGCATAAATTCCAGCTGTATACATGACAAAAAAGGGCACTAAAGGTTTATTACTTAGTGACTCGTCGTCTCATTGTGCCATAATTTCAAGATGGCGGCACCCAGAGAAATACCTTAAGGTACTGTGTGTATAAACAGTTTTTTTATTAACCTACTTGTGCATTACCAAAATTTGAGTTTGAGTACTGGGAGTTTGTTAATGGTGTAAAAATAGTGATTTCCTTGAATGAGCAGTGCTATGCCCCGATCAATAGCCTGTTGAGATCATCAGGTAAAAGCACTGTATTTGGGAATGCTGGGAGTGAAAGTAGGTGGGCTATTCTACAAAATAGTATACTCGTTATCATGTTTCACTACAACCCATGCCCATTTCACACTGGAGATCTTCATTAAGCACAGAATATCTCAAAAAATCTGCATTAGAGAAAGCTGGTAATGCAGGGTGGTAAATCTAAGTTTAAAATGCATGCATGGCAAACATGTAGGGAGTTTAAATTATATAAAAGCTCACCCAGATTTAGCACAATTTTATCCCAATTGCATCCAAAAATAAATTTTGTTTAGGATCACAGGTGGATTTGGATATTAAATAAAATGGCTATATCTGCATTGGGTACATTTCAATTAGGAATATTTGAGGCACAGTTACACCACAGTCCACATGGTGGAACTGTTGCACATCAAATCATCCCATTATCAAACCCGTCAATGATCAAACCAATACCAAGCGTGACTTGAGTGTGCATGTAGGAGATATTTTCTTCTTGCAAGATACTTTGGGGCTCCACACTTACGAGCTTTGATCAGAGGTGCTTCTAGAATCAGAGTTTTAGGGCTGCTGAGCATCCAAAGAAATCAGACACACAAACTGTAAAGTACAGGGGACATTTTACCTATCTTTAAACATTCCTTCCACAGCTAAATTCTCTGTTATCTGATCTAATTAAAATAGATCAAAGCAGGAAGCTACTCAAAAACAATAACAATAATAATGTGATTTAATTCATTAAAACAATTAAACGGCAAAAAAGGAGTGTGCATGAGAATATAATATTTAAGTTAATAGCAATCTTTATATTTAACCGTTCCCTGATTTCAATCACAGACTGTAAGAACCATGAACGGATTTAATACAGAAATCTAGGGAACTTTTACAAAAGTCTCTAAATATAGTTTTTACGCATTGAATATTTAGGTGCCTTATACCCTGCTCACAAGCTGACACTACTTTTCATATTTTCTGTGTCGGGTTAAATCCCAAATGGCTCAGTAGTGCAAAAATAGTGTTCTGTTTATGAGTATAAGATAAAAAAAAATGATATATTTATGTTTAGTTAACTGCACTACATAGGGAACATTCTGCGGTTTGAGACGCGCCCACAACGTGTGTTCATGAATTTGTGGTCCCTGTAGCTCCAGTCCAGTTCAGTTCACTTCAGAGACTCAGACCACAGAAACCCGATTTACAGCATTAGCATTGGATAATAGTCTATATTCGTATTTTTATATTTAGAAAGTAACCATATTTGTTTTTAAATGTTAAAAAATAAGTGTGGAACATCATGATGATGGTCGTTTGTTTTCTTCAGATCTGTAAAAAGCACAGGACTGAAATTAGAGAGTCTGTAGAGAGGAGAGTTCCCACTTTAGAATGTGTTGAGGGCGCTACAGAGTGAGTCCAAAATAAACGGGCTCATATGGAGCAATTAGGTACGGAGCGTGGCCAGAGATGTGCGTGGCCACAACTTAATACGCCGTGGAAATGAGATCCTAATGTGTGTCCATGACTAATTAAGACATGGGATTAAGATCTTAATGCATGTCCATGACTAATTAAGACGTGAGATCAAGATTCTAATGTGTGTCGATGACGTATTAAGGCTATATAAGTCTCTCTGTGCCTTAATTAGTTGTCCCCGCCCATGAGTTAATTATCTTGTTTCCACGCCTTAGTAAACCGTCCTTATAAGGCGAATCTATTATTTTTACTTTTTACATGATGTCAGGGGCCTTGGAGGCTCTGTGCAACTGAGCAAAATCAGAGCTTATTAATACTTGATTGCTTATATACTGAAAAATATACTTATATACTAACATAGCGACACATTATATATAAAATATCTAATATAAGGCAACAATACAAATAAATGTTTCAGTAAAGAACACATCGCTTTTAAAAAACAGTTTTAGCAAGTTAAGCCATTTAAATACCAATCAGCTCACAGCATTAGGAGTGCTAGCGCCTTTGCTGCCTAAAACCTGTTTACCGTAGATAAATATAACAAAAAATATATATATATATATTGTGGCGTCTGTGTGTGTGTGTGGCTGCTGTGTGCCTGTCTCTGTGTGCCCGCCTCTGTGTGCCTGTGTGTGAGTGGATGTCAGGTGTGGGGCCTCCCTTTTAGGTGGGGTTATGCAGAGTGGTGGGCACCACTCTGAATCTACCATCCGGTAGATTCCTAGTTGGTTTAGTGACCTTAGGGCTGTTTATGCTGTGTGAGCAGTTGGGTTTTGCTCTCCTAGCCTTGTTAAAGGCTATAAGTGAGTGGCAAGCCAGTTAATAAAGAGCTGTTGAGTACTTGCAATGAGTCTCACGAGTCCTCTTTCCTCTTCCACGCCACTATATATATATATATATATTTTTTTTATTGCTTATTTAGTAAACACTTTATTCTAGTTTCTAAAAGTAAAGTAATATTCTGGACATTTAGCCAATTATTAATTTTAATTTGTGTTTTTAGTGGTTTGCACCATTGAGCCCCTTTAACTCAGGGCTCCCTCGCGGGCTCTCTCTAGCGGTTAACTTCAGTCTGATGTAGTGAGATATATGTAGTTAACGGGTGGGAGCAATGGAGTGGGCAGGCTCGCTATATAGCATCGCTGATTGGAATGGCGTCCGCCTGCAGCTACGTTAGCTAGTATGTTAGCATAGCGGCTAAGCTAAATGCCCTCATAACTGACACGTCGCTCGGTGCTCCATCGGCGCCGCGGTCCGGGACTCGCTCCGCTGCCTCGGGTTAGGCTGGGAAGGACGGCGGTGAGGAGAGGATGTGTCGGCGGGGTGTGAAGTAGCTCCGCGGTCTGCAGCAGTGGGAGAGGAGCAGGTTGGAGCGGTGTTTTTGATTTGGCTGTGAACTTCAGCTCGCCTCCTAATCTCCTCTAAGCTCTGTGTAGCTAACCTGTACAACACTGTCATTAGCCTCCAGCAGCTCCTCCGTATCTTCACCTACTTAGACAGCTAGTTAACTGTAGCTAACTATGTCTGTAATAATAATACACAGTATATAAGTCTTATTTCTGATAAATAATAACAGATAACGTGTGTTTAATTGGGGCAATTTACACTTTTAGTGTGTTTATTTTTAGTTAGCTAGGTTAGCTAGCTTTAGCTACTTAAGATTATGGGGCTAATTAGCTGTTGCTAAGATACTTCACTGGCTGTTAGCTAGTTTAGCTAACTAATCCCACACTTTAGACTTCACACTTCTCACTTCTGAGGGGTTGTTTATTAGCTACACTGTCGTTTGCTGTGTGTGTGAATGTTTGTCTGTGAACACCCATTCACTAGTCTAGTCCACGTATAGAGTTAGTTAACTTGTCCTAGTAGAGTAAAACTCTCTCTGGAGCAGATAAACATTAAGCTTTGGTAAATTAAAAAAAAAAAAAAACTCAGTTTTGAGCTGTGGAGCTGTGGAGCATCTTTCTCTCTCTTGAATGAATGATGCTGCTCCACTCAGTACTGCTGGTCTAAGTTGTAAAGTTGGGATGAGGTGGGATCATCCTCCATCCTGACCTCACTGATGCGCTTGTTATTTTTGCTGAATGCAATCAAATCTTAATACTAACGCTTTAAAATAGAAGTGATCCAGACAGCCTTCACTGAACAGTAGAAATGCTCCCTTCCAGTCGTGGAAGGATCCCAATGTAAAAAAGGATCCCAATATTCTTAAAATATATATAAGCTATTCTCGATTACAAGGTTTAGTTAACTTTAGTTTTTATTTGTAAACAGACAGCTCCATCTAAAGTGATGTGCAAGCTACTGTTTCCTTTATACTATAATTATTATATATTTTTTATGAATAGTAAGACCTTCAACCTAGCATGCATTTTTTATATTAAACGTAGCCGTCTTTTGTTGCAGTTAAGAAAAAGTGTAGAATATGAAAGTCGCTGCCAAATAGGAGTTCTTTTCTATCTACTAGGATTCACTCTGCAGCTTCTATAGATGTACAATCTCAATTGTCCTATTTTGAAAATCGTATTAAAACATTAATTGATTTAATAAAATGTATTTGATTAACCTCCCAGCCCTAGTACATTGCTTACAGTATTGTGATATATTGAATAGTAAACCCTGTATCCTGAGGCAAAATTATCTCCAAATTCTAGCCAATACAGAGTAAACAATACTCTCAGTTAACCTTTGTGATTGTGAATCTTTCCTAAATATTTAATTAGGTTCTTTATAGCAATTAGTGTGAATCAGGCACATGCTTTTGACCTCTGAATGAACAGTCTGTGCACACATTCATGAGTGTATGTTTTGTTCCCACTCCTTCTTTCCTCCCCTTCCTCTCTCCCAGGTACACCATTCTTGGTACTTCTACACAACCCCACACTACGGTAGTGATGGCAGCGGGCCAGAAGAAGATGAGTGCTGAGACATGCGTGCTGGCAGGGTCTAACGGAATGAATGGGGCAAAAGCGCCAATGGGGACGTCCGTAGAGAGGAATCACAACAGCAAGGTTTCCAGAGTGACTAAGATGGCTTTGCACTTGCAGGATAAATGTGCGGCGTACGTCTTGGCCCTGCGGCCGTGGAGCTTCAGTGCTTCCCTCACACCTGTGGCTTTGGGGAGCGCTCTGGCCTACAAGCTCGAGGGCTCAGTGGACCTCATCATTCTGCTGGTCTGTGCCGTGGCAGTACTGGTGGTCCACGGTGCAGGGAACTTAGTGAACACGTATTACGATTTCTCCAAGGGGATCGACCACAAGAAGAGTGATGACAGGACTCTGGTGGATCAGATATTGGAGCCCCAGGACGTGGTGATGTTCGGCGCGTTGTTGTACTCAGTTGGGTGCCTTTGTGCCACCTTGTTGTATTTTCTCTCCACGCTAAGACTCGAGCATCTGGCTCTCATCTATTTTGGTGGACTCTCAAGCTCCTTTTTGTACACTGGAGGTGAGTGTGTGGTTAAAAAGCACTCTGATTGTGGAAAAAGGCATTTGACCTCAATGTTTGAACTAGTAGTTAATTATTACATTTATCAAAATATGATCCGTACTGTGCATTGTGAAAATGTCTTCAAACACAATGATACAATATTTTAATCATATCACACCCAGCTCAATCAGTGCATGAATACATATACTAAAGGTGTGCTTTTATACTGTCCGTAGCGATATCACAATTATACTGTATCGACTGAATTTCTAAAATATATCATGTTATTAATTTTTGTCATATTGTCCAGCCCTATGTTTCAGGCTGCACTTCTAGCAGCATATGAAAAATATATACTGGACGAGAAATTAACTAGCACTAGTTTACTTGTAAAGATTGATGTCAGACAGTGGATCATTATTTGTTGTGTTTAAATTCCGGCCACTAGATAGCAATGTTGTACTCTGTTGTTAGATCCCACTGTCCTGACAATATATTGCTTCAATTACAGTGTTGCAATACATTGAACCATAAACCCTGTATCATGATGCAAATCTTATCGTCAAATTCTATTCAATACACTGTGGGTGGGAATTTCTAGGCACCTTACGAATTGATTAGTTTGTGCCTTTGTGCCACCTTGTCGTAGTTTCTCTTTACAAAAAGACATGAGCATCTGTCTATTTTGATGGGCTCCTTTATGTCCAATCTCCTTTATGTACACTGGATGTGATTGTGGTTAAAAAGCACAATGATTGTGGAAAAAGGCTTTTGACCTTTTTACTAATACTTCAGTGTTGCAGTTGTTGTAATAGGAATTGCATCAGCCAGATGCCCCAGTGGCTCAGCAGTAGGGAAAGAAAAGACTGTGGTTCTGTGTAGGGATGGGCAATGTGGCATAAATACGATATCACAATATTTTCCATAAATGTTAATGATACACAATATAAAAGTCACAATAATAAAGGCCCCTTATCTGTTCTAAATCACAATGATGGAAATAACATGTTAGCACACTTTAACAAAAAAATGATTAGCATTAAATTAAATCGGATTATGTACGCTCTTTGTAATGAAATCTGCAGTTGTTTAGGGCTCAGAAAAGCATATTTTGATATTTTCATGATAATCAAATCAAAATCCAAATAATACCAGGATTTTTTGTTGCTTTTAAAAAACCTTTAGAAGAAGTCAAATTTATTTAAAGTTTTGGAGTATTTCTGTTGGTCCAGTCTTCTGGGCATCCTAATACAATGTAAGAGCAACTGCTAGTTTCTAAAACATGGAAAACAGCAAAAATAGAGATACACTTGGCCAGTTTTTTTTATCAGTTTTGTATTATTTAATTTAATAAATATGTTGATTTTTTTTATTTAATTAATAGATTATTAATCCGATTTTTTAAATTAATTTTTAATTTAATTAATTTATTTAATATGTATTTCATGTATTTGAATGCCCGTGCTTCGTTTACACACACACACACACACACATATGCACACATATGCACACATACTCACTCACTCACTCACTCTTTATAAAAGCATTAAATAAAGCCTGTCATATTATAATACAGTATAAACTAAACCATTATTACTGTCTCCCTCCTAAATATATACAGAATCAGCATTTATAAAATTAATCATGACCTTAATTATAATTAATCACAGAATCGTTGTTGTGTGACATTTTTTTAGTTCTTTATTTAGGAAATATGAAAATATACATTTAAATTTAAATAGAAAACATTTATATGACTATTTAATACTTGTTTACTTTGTGATAAAAAAGGTAAGTTGTGATACTTTTGTTTCAGTAATAATTAACATTAAATAATTAATGTTTTAAATAACTTGTTCTTGTGTTTTCTGTACAGGAATAGGTCTGAAGTACGTTGCTCTTGGTGACGTGGTCATCCTCATCACCTTTGGCCCATTGGCAGTAATGTTTGCTCACGCCGTTCAGGTGGGTTACCTGTCCGTGCTGCCGCTGGTGTACGCCGTGCCACTGGCACTCAACACTGAGGCCATCCTGCACAGCAACAACACACGCGACATGGACTCGGACAAACAGGCGGGCATAGTCACCCTCGCCATCCTAGTGGGTCCTACGCTGTCGTACATCATTTACAACCTGCTGCTCTTCGTCCCGTACGTGCTGTTCTGCATACTGGCCACACGTTACACCATAAGCATGGCACTGCCGCTGCTCACACTACCGATGGCCTTCCCACTGGAGAGGCAGTTCCGCAGCCAGTGCTACTCCAAGATCCCTCAGAAGACTGCCAAACTCAATCTGCTGATGGGACTTTTCTACGTCTTTGGGATTATTTTAGCACCTCAGGGTAGCTTGCCGCTCTTGTGAAAGACCCTTTATATTCTTTTTATTTCTGAACTTTTGTTTCTTTCTGTTTTAAAAATGTTGTACTAGGATTACGTACTTCTCGTTTGTATTTATAGAATTTTTTTTTTTTGGAAATACAGAGACTTTAATTTATTGTATAATTCATGCTTTAGCGCTAACAAAACATTTGCGAGATGTTGCGATGAAACAGAAGCGACCTGGCGGCATCAGTATTCTGCATAACGAACCGGTGTTTCAGTGTGTACAAAGTGTTGGTATTTACACTCTTGCTAAGCTAAATTTAAATTATTGATAAACATCAAATTTCCGTTTGTCCCCTGGATGTGTGACAGTTTTGTTACATAAGATTGTACATTTACTTATTAATTTTCTAAACCTCTTGAGTATTCTTTTGTCGGTCAAGCACAAGTCTCCATCTGTATGTCATATAGCATATTCCATAGCCAAGCTTCAACGCTTACATTGCCAGAGTTGTCAAGCTGTGTCCAAGTCCACTCAGTTACACCCAGAGTCGTGCGCTGTGTAGGACCAAATGTTGAGTAACATGGGCCAGCAGTACTGTGTGGTTTTTTTGAGCCAGCGTGAAGGAATTATATCACTTCATATTCGAGTACATCTATATGTTGGCTTTACAGAGCCCTTCACACATGTTGAAACAGTTAGTATGCTCGGCTTTGACGGCCTAAAGCCAAATCTGAGGTTTATTTTTTAGAGGAGAGATGTTGCAGAGTAGAATGCTGTTTAGTAATGTCTCCTTTAAAGAGCTGTGTTTGATAAACTTTTGAGAATGATCAGATCTTATAAAAAATAAATTATACTACAAAGTTGAGTCTACCTTGTGTTGGACCTTTTCTTAGCTTTTGAAGCAAGATAAGAGACTAGATTCTTTTTATACAAATATATAGGGTAGGGCAGTGGTTCTGAAACTGGGGTATGTGTACTTCAGGTACGCAAAGCATTTCAGGGTGGTACACCAGATGACCTCAGAAAATGTAATGCATGCACAAAAATATTAATGATTGAAATCTAAAAGTTTCTACCTCTAACCTTTCATAAAATCAGGTTTGTTAGTGTTTAGTGTTTAACCTGGTAGATCCTGTAAATAAGCTTCAGTTTTACCCTTCAGTTCTTTACAGATTCATAGGCCCTACAACTAAACTCTGTGGAACTCCACAATTCACAATAACAACAGTTTATGTCTTAGTGACAATAGCAAAAAAAATAGTTAAAGGGGTGGAAGGGTAAAAGGGGGGAGCCATGTAGACTCCATATTCCACTTACCCCGATTCTCCCACAACCCTGTTATTTCCCTCTCTCTGACGTTTTCCCACATGTTTCAGTAAGCATACTGCATTTACAAAAATCAATAATTTGAAGATTGGGTAAGGTGTAAAGTAGGTAAGGTCCACACAGTAGCCCCAGTAGGGGGTACTAAAACCTTTTGATTTGATTATAGCAGTGATAGCATAAAGTGTGCTGTTTAATTTACTGGGGAAATCTTTATGATTTATAAGTTGAAATAAGATAAAGCCTCTCTAAAATAATAGCGAGATAAAAAGCGAGTGCATGAGTCGAAGCAGCAAGAGACAGGAGGAGGAGCTTGAAAACAAGACTAGTTTCAGTACACATACATTAACCGTTACAGCCCATTTTAATACAGACTAAGAATTAAGGTAAAATGAGTTGCAGCATCTAGTTCAGTTCCTCCTTCTCAAATCATATGGGGAGAGTCACTGATCTGTACTGCAGAACCTACAGCCATCAGACATTACAGTACAGTGAGGAAAAAAGTATTTTAACACCCGGCGACTATGCAAGTTCTCCCACTTAGAAATCATGAAGGGGTCTGAAATGTTCAATTTAGGTGCATGTCCACTATGAGAGACGTGATCTAAAAAATATATACTTGTGTGTTACTGCTTCAAATAAGTATTTAAACACCTGTGAAAATCAATGTTAATATTTGGTACAGTAGCCTTTGTTTTCAAACGCAGCGAGTGGAATTAAGACCAAAAAAATCTATTTTTGGTCTCATCTGACCACAGAACTTTCTTCCATGACTCCTCTGGATCATCCAAATGGTCATGGGCAAACTTAAGACACGCTGGAGGAAACGCTGGAGGAAACCTCCGTGCCATGCATGACTTTAAACTATGACATCTTAGTGTATATTACCCACAGTAACCATGGAAACAGTGATGCCAGCTCTCTTCAGGTCACTGACCAGCTCCTCCCGTGTATGATTTCTAACCTTTCTTAGGATCACTGATTCGCCACGAGGTGAGATCTTGCATGGAGCTCCAGTCTGAGGGAGATTGACAGTCATGTGAAGCTTCTTCCATTTTCTAATAATTGCTCCAACAGTTGATCTTTTTTCACAAAGCTGCTTAGCATTTGCCCTGTAGCCTCTTCCAGCCTTGTGGAGGTCTACAGTTTTGCCTCTGGTGTCTTTAGACAGCTCTTCGTCTTTGCCATGTTAGTAGTTGGAGTATTACTGGTTGTGTGAGGAGGACAGGTGTCTTTATGCAGCTAAAAACCTCAAACAGGTGCTTCTAATTTAGAATAATAAAAGTAAGGGTGGACTATTTGAGTTGAATTTTTGCTGATTGGCAGGTGTTCAAATACTTATTTGCAGCAATAACACAAATAAATTATTTTAAAAATCATACATTGTGATTTCTAGATTATTTTTACTATTATTTTTTTAGATTATGTCTCTCACAGTGGACATGCACCTAAGATGAAAATTTTTAGACCCCTCCATGTTTTCTAAGTGGGAGAACTTGCAAAGTTGCCGGGTGTCGAAATACTTATTTTCCTCACTGTAAATAATGGCAAATTTATAAACATAGTATGGCAATGTTCAGGATGCAAGCCCAAATCCTATGTTTTGGCATGTTTTGATTGTATCCAGATTGATTTTTTTCATGTTCTTGATTCCCAGGAACCACATAAAATCCAATTTTTGCAAATCAGATCCCAACCTCATTCAGATTTTAACAGATCCATTGCAGTTTGGATGCACTGGCAGCTCAAATCAAATTTAAAATGGCCTTTTGGGACAAACAAGAAGAGCACCATGCAGATCTGATCTAATTACTTGCAACTAACCATTCACTGATCTAATTTTCAGTCTAACATAAGCATTAGACTTTAGGCTCGCTACACTTTTAAGTGGTGCACTAGTCTGAGTCTGTTTTTTTGGTTGTCTAAAGCCAACCCAGCTGCTGTTTTGGCATACTGCTGCATGTTTAAAGCTACGGTATTTCTTACATAAGCAGTATATATTGATTATTATAATTAATGTAACATTATGATGTACTATTGAGCAGGCCACCTGTTTCTGTGTGGAAATGGGTTGGACATCTAAAATACAGCAGTAAATTAACATGAAAAGGGATTTTCAATGACTCTGGTTGTCCTTCTTGAACCACTTTTGGTAAGTACTTGACCACAAAACTGGCTTGTGTAGACGTCACAATTTGGCTCAGTTTCTCATGCTTGCCCAGTTTTCCTGTGCACTTACTGCCTAATATTGCCTTAATGCATATCCAACCCCTTGACAGATCCCACTGTAGATCAAGAAGATAATTACTGCTTTCACTTCACCTGAAATGGTTTTAATGTTTTGGCTGATTGGGGCATTGTTTAATTTAATTATACTTTCAGTTAAATAGTTACTAAATTATTTTTTTTAAATGTAACCATCAAGGGCCAAAGTATATCGGGCCAAAGTATATCTACAGGGCAACAGACAAACCATTGTCATAGATATAAATAAATATAAATAATTATGCATCATGCCCACATGGCCCAGCGAGAATGGTCGTTAATCTATCTGATGGCCTCTGGCACAGAAGACGGCCTCTGTCCGACAGTAAAATCTAGGGCAGTGATAATAGTGACTGTGGGGCAACTCAGAGGCGAAGTGGAGGGCATGGTGGGTATAATTAATAATAGAATGTCTTTTTTAGGGTTTACTGTTTGTGTAACACACCCACTGACCTCAGCGGTAGAGCATAGGCCAAGCATTGCCAAGTAAAGACAATGGAGATAATTCAATAGCCATTTTGTAATAAACTAGAGGAATTAAGGAAATTCAACTCTAAATAAAAGCATTGCTAAAAGAAGAAAAAAATGATTAATTCTGTTTTTCCTTACATTCTGGCCTTAATTATGTACCCAAGTATTTGTAAATATTGCCTCTACAGCCCATCCATTGATTTATGTCTGTGTATGTTTTCACAGTTGTTCCAGGTCCATCCCAAACTAAAATAATTGCCTGTTCTGCCTGTATTTTCCTTATTTTAACATGACTGTTGTATATGTATAATCTTATATTGCTTTATGTTAATCAGCTGTTTGGATTGTCTTGACTGTATTTTACTACTTTAATTTCTTGCCCTTTTAATGTGATTAAGAGCATCAGTTTGTGTTGTGAAGAGTTAGAGTTGGTATACAATAGCCCTATTTGAGTAATGTAATGGCAAGAACTACTCAACTAAGTAAAGAAAAAAAAAACACCTAGTTTCAGAAGGTAAGTCGATCCAAAAAGATCACAGTCACTGCAAATACCATCAAAACATTATACAAATGAAACCAGCTCTCATTAGTACTGTCCCAAGAAGAGCAAGAGTTGTCACTGCTGCACAGGATAAGTTCATCAGTTTTACCAGCCTGAAAAACCGTAAGTTAACATTTTGAGTTGTTTTAACACTTTAGGTAACGTTGTGATTCCTTATGTGTTCCTTCATAGTCTGGATGACTTTAGTATTCATTTACACTCTGGGAAAAAATAAATAATTAAAACATTGAATAAGAAGGTGTTAAAGCTGCTGAATATGGTGAACTAATATATATTATAATACATAATCAGGTAAATTGACAGTTAAGATGTGTCTCTGTATTTAAACGGAAGAGGGCGCTACTGAACCACAAACTGTATTTCCCTAACTATATCACAGCAACAATGCGTTTACTGAATCTGTATCCTCTTAAAATGAACAGGATTTCCAGCACCAGCTTCACCTATGAATAGGTGTAAATGAACAGATTCGATTCCATCCGGGAACTTTAGGGAAAGGTAAATTCCTGAATCACTGCGCCCCTGTGTTTAGAAATTATAACACCAGTGCTGGGACCATTGAGGCTAATGGAATGGTTCCGCGCATGCGCGGTGCATAGGAAGAGAAGGTACAGTAGTGATGGGGAGTTCGATTCAGTTTACCGAAGCAGTTGTTTGAACTGTCAGTTTCAATGAATCGATCGTGAACCGATTCAGTGATTCGCTTTTGTAGTCGATTCGTTTTTATTCTAACTGTCTTCTCCAAACACCGGCAGTCTATCTAGCTGCATGATTCGCCTGCTCTCTAACGACGAGAAGTCGTAATTCTTAGATGCTAAGTCATAATTATTAAATGGTATGTCATAGCTGAGATACTAAGATACTACTGAGATACTAAGTCATAGTTATGAGATTGCAAGTTATGACATAGTAATTCATAAGTACGAGATTAGTATTACATAATTAGGAAACTGATGGGTGCAACCAAAGAAACAAAAATAGAATACAGAAGAAGGGAAAAAGAAAACGCAGAGAGGTAGGTTTTTAGAATTAAACATTCTTTTCTTGTTTCTCGCCAAGTATGCCACATAAAGAAAACATAGCAAAAATACAATAAAAACAAGAAATAAAACAAGAAAATAAATATAAAATTTAAATAAATATTATTTACAAGCAAGAACATGATTATCTACAGCAGTGAAATGTGATAAAAGTGAACACGTGCCACCGAGAAATGACAGTGGCAGGTGAACATGTAATGTAAAAAGTAAAGTGCAGAATTATTTCTGTGGTAGGTTGGGGAGTCTGATGGCAGCAGTGTAGAAGGTGTTTAAGGTCTATAACGTGGTGGTCTTGCATGTCACACTTCTTCTGTACCTTCAGCCTGATAGCAAAAGTGTGAACAGTCCATGCGGTGGGTGGGTATAGGGTAACAAAACCCTCTGATTTTAGCTGACTCCACCCTCAGCATAGCTCAAATTTGAAAAATGTAAAACAAATAAATGGGAGGGGTAGATTTGAAGGGGCACTGGGTTATGTATAGGTTCAGGGGCGGGGCAGTAGGGAGATCTGATTGGGCTTTAAAAATTATACAATTTTAAGCAGAACTGTGTTTCTTTACGTCAGAGGAACACATTTAAGATATGAATGGTTTATGGTTTTGTGCTAATCATAAATAATCAGATTAATTTAACAGCTGATTTTAACCGCTTTGTTTGGAGATGGATAATAAGGAGTAGGCTGGATAGCACTGCAAGGTATTGATTAGCTCTTGACCGTAGTGTGAGCTATAGGTTCTGAATTGATTCAGTGAGTCGACTGTGAATCGATTGATTCGAGTCGCGAGTCGGCCGTCGCTAGCGCTGCTCGCTGTCAGCTGTCTCACAAGCTCGGCAGAACCTGCCGCTCGGCCACAGCCGCCGCCGGAGGGGAGACAGCTAACTAGCTAACCCAGCTAGCTTAACGCCAGAAAACGTAGCTAAACCGAACACACGAGTCCCTGCTCGGGTTGGGAAGCCAAGTGAGGCACGCTGCGCCCGGGGCGGAGAGAAATGGGCGATAAATAAAGAATAAAAGTGACGACGTTCAACGTGGGAGTGTCACAGCCCGAATCCCCCACTCTCCGCCGCCGCCGCCGTGTTGTTGTTGCTGTTAGCATAACTAGCACGGCTGCTGTCCTGTCTGTCTGCCTACCTGGAGCGCTCACTCGTTCGCGTCGTTTCGGCGTGATTCCGTGGATTTAACCCTAAAATAACGCAAATTAAAGCCAAAGAAGACCCTCAGCGGAAGGTTAGTGAAGCCTCACAAATGCTAGCGGTGTCTGCGGGGACGAGGAGCCGCGCTAACCCCGCTCAGCCCCTGGATAAAGACTAATGACACACGCCTGCCCGCCCGCCTGTCCGCCTGGCAGCCGCTCGCTTATTCACTCATGCTTGTCTCTCGCTTTGGGTTAAAGCCTTGCCTTTAAGCGAGTTAAGCGCTGGAAAGGTGCAGCTGAAGCCGTGGAAGCATTAATGCTGTCGACAGGTAAGCTTGCCTAACCTTTTCAGACCTGAATTATCTCTAGTGATGGAAAACAATGCTGAATAATGCTGTCTTCTGTCTGTCTAATATTCTACTATAAAATCTATAGAGTAGATACATCCAAATATCTAAAATATTGAATAGCTTTTTATTTCCATTGCATTGGAAGCCTGTGTGTAATATTTTATATTTCATATTGACCCTTTTATTTCATAAACCATTCCTGAACAGTAAAAAAAAATGAACATGATTATTAATTAAATTAGCTGTTATTTTATCTCAATGGCCCTAGTACTATCCTACAGTTTTTCCTGTGCAGTGGATGGGACCATTCTACTGTTATATTGGTCTATAAACTTCACTGGCTGGTTCATGGTCTGCTGTAGGGCTGCAACAATTAGTCGATATAATCGACAATGTTTATATTATATAAACATTATATGACAATATTTACATTGGTCAATTACAAATTTTATTGTTGACTAATCGTTTATTTGTAACAGTACTGCATTACACAAAGTGCTGTGGACAGAAGCATAATGGGAGTGTAACAAAGGTTCCACTCAACTTAGTCTGTGTCTCCAAAAGTGCCCAAAACAACAGATTACATATTTACTCACTTAATATCAGTACTTTCCATTTAAACAATGTTTAGACATTTAAATGCCTTTAATCTCATGTACAGCTGTTTCCATTGTTTGTAGAGGTGGAGGACATGGCAGAAATAATCGCTGACTAATCGATTCATCAAAAAATAATCATCAGATTTAGTCGACTACCAAAATAATCATTAGTTACAGCCCTGATAGACAACAGCTTTCAAATAGTGTTATGTGCAAAAAAAATTAAGAAAATACATGATGTCCATTCTAATGAATGCAGGGAATAAAAGGGCTCACTTCACACATCACTAGAAAATAAGATAACTAGCGGTGTGAGTGTGTGCACGTGTTTTGTTTAACTCACTATATATTTCCATTTAATAAATTTTAGCTAATTAGTTAGCTAGCCAGGTTTAATTGATTCTCTGCAGCGCAGTGAAAGTGGGGAAGCTGCTTATGCTGCTTAGGTCTAGCCCTGCTGAGCAGACCCAGTGTTTTAACAGTGAGTGTGGGATATTTAATCAAAGTTGTTGGTTAGGTTTGCTATCTAGCTTAGCTGACTAGTAAGCGATACACTATGTATGGACTAGTCTAGTGAAACACCTGCATATTCAATGTTTAGGTTCTGTTTATGTACTAGAAAATATGCAATTGCCTTTGTTGGAGTAGCTCACTGTTTCTACAGTACAGGAAAGGATTTATCCTAGATTTCTACTATAGAGTCACCACTATACAGGGTTGATTGCATTTAGCAACAGAAAAGAGAAGGTCCTAGTACAGGATGAAGCACAAACAGTACAGCTCAATGCTGAGGTGCTTTATAATGTCATTAGCCATGGTCCAATAGGTTCATGTTCATTAGCAGAAAGTCCTATTCTAGTGGCAGTAATTCTATTCATGCACTCTGAAATCAATCAGCTGTTGGAGTGGCTAACTGTTACTATAGTTCAGGAAAGGCCTTCTACTAGATTTTTTACTTAAGACGCCTAACTACAATGGTTTGATTACATTTAGCAACACAAAATATATACTGTACTAGTAGTGGGTAAAGCACAATCAGTACAGTTCCACTGTTTTCCGGCTAGCTAAACCGCTCAATGCTGCAGTGCTTTTTGGGGTAGCCCACACTTGTCATTAGACATGCTGCCAATAGGTTCATGTTCATGAGCTAGTTGTTACAGAAAGTTCTATTTTGTTGGAGGTTATTCTCTTCATGCATTGTGAAATCAATCAGGTACTTAAAAAGAGGCAATCCTGCATTTGTTTTCTTTGTTCCAGTGGCTGACTGTTTCTACAGTCCAGGAAAGGCTTTTTACTATAAAGTTCTACTATAGAAGCCCAGCTATGATGTTTTTAATTGCATCCAGCAACAGAAAGGCAAGTGCCTAGTACTGAATGAAGCCCAATCAGTACAGTTCCACTGCTCACCAGCTAGATAAACACCTTAATGCTGGGTGTGCTTTATACAATATGTATATTTTTATTAATAAATATGAGACAGTTGCACACCTGACTAAGCACACTGCTGTGGATTATGCTCAAATTAAGTAGACGTGTTGCTCTGTTTATTGCGCTGTAATTGGAATGTTTCTATAGCATACTTTGTCCAATAATTTACTCAGACATGTATGTTCTGTTTTTAGAATTAAATCTCACACAGTAGAGACAATATTAGGATGATATTGGGATATGGTCATTTAAAGTAATTGTTGGTACAGTTATAGTACAAACTACAAACTGAAAAAGTTCATGCTGGTTATAATAGAATTGTCTCAGAACACACAGTGCTATAGATAGGTCAGCTTAGCTGCAGACTGGTTAGAGTGCCCATACTGACCTATGTTCATCCACAAAAGCACCTACACTGGGCATATGAGCATCAGATCTGCACCACGGAGCAGTGGAGAAATATAACCTGGTCAGTGCTGTGTATAATATCTGTGTCTAATGAGTTTAATTTTCTCATTTTATAATTTTAAGTTTTCCCCATTGCTGACACAGGCCATTACCAATGAATCATTTATAAAACGCCAGCATGCCCGTGTGTAGCTTATATAGGTGGAATGTGGGCTACGTGGACATGAGCTTTGCTTTGCATAAGTTTGCACGCACATGTGTTGTAACTGGGACCCTCACATCTCACATGGTCTCAGTTACACTATAGGCCCATCTAGGCCCTATGTGCAAAGTGCAAATGTACAGATAGCACCCAGATGGGGCCCAATGTTTAAGGTAATGCTCATCCACTTGTCTCTTTTTTTTTATTTTAGAGATATACTACCAATAGAACAAATATGATGGTTATGGATTAGTGAAACTGTGTTCTCTGGAACACATATACTTTGGGGATGATGAGTTGTGGTAGGGTGAGGTAAGGTGGTAATCATCCAACATCCTGACCGTACTAACGCTCTTGCTCTTGAACATTATTGCTGAAAGCTATAAAATTTTACACAGCAATGCCTCAAAATCATTAAGAAGGCCTTTCCTGCACAGTAGAGAGGATAGTGACTCCAATACAAGCAGAATAAACTCTTTTAACAGCCTTGATTTCTGTAGAAACATTGAATAATGAGCATGTGTCCCAAAACTTGTATCCATATAGTGTATGTAGTGTATTAATATATCTTGGATAAAATCTCACCAGCCTCATTTTGATGCCCTTATGTAAGATTTATTATGGGTGTATTGATTTTGAGCAATAGATAATCAGCACAGTTCCTGTTTAAAGTATAGTGCAGGGGCATGGTTTGGTCATGTACTTGTTATTTAACTCTGGTGTGTTTAGTAGAACAGTGCTGTGCTAAATGAGGAGATTTAATTCCGTTCACTGGATGTGCACTCTGGTGTCACATTTTCACCTGAAGCACGTCTTGCAGGATAGATTTAGAACTATTCCCAAAGCACAATGGCAGCAGCTTCTATTTTCAGGTGGCATTTGACCTGTAACCTTTTGTTTTGTAGTGGAGTTCTGTTACCCCAGGGCTCATAACTGACTCTGCAAGTTTGTCTCCTCGCATCTTAGCGCTCTGCATGCTTTGTTTAGATCCTAATTTAATTACGCAGATGTTTTGACAGTTGGTGGACTTCCCCTTTAAACCCCTTTTAAATGTTAGATCTGGGCATATGCTGTGTTCCTGAGGTTTGTAAACAGCTTTGTCTTCATTTTTCTGATTTGATTAGTTGAAGGTCTGCTGCACGGGTCTGATGATGATGAGAAAACCCATAATGACTGTTGACTGCTGAAGGTTGTAGATTTGAGACCATGGATCAGCAGTGCTTGAGCCCTGAAGGTGCTGTAGAATCAGAGGTTAAACAGGGATTTTGGAGGTGGAGTGTGTGTATGTGGAGCACCCTGCATTAATAGAATAGAAATGGGTCAGGACCAAAATCAGACCCAACACTTGCGTGTGTTTCTAATGTTGTATATACATTTGTTTTAGGTCATTTAGATTTTACACAGCGGTTTAGGGAGCGTACTAAAGAACTTTGCAATGTCTTATCATCATCACCTACGTGCATGGGCTGCGTCTTCCTATGCTTGACACTTGGGCTGATGTGGGTGATGTAACTAAAACTCTATATATCTCTATATAAATCTCGATATGCTTCAGAGAAATGGAAATATATAACTGTATCTAAGAAAGTATTTAGCTGCTTTTTTTAAGGGATTGGCACCAATAATATATAACTTAGTGTTTTTAACACTGATTATTTTATTCACATTTAAAATTGACCTGTAACCTTTTGTTTTGTAGTGGAGTTCTGTTACCCCAGGGCTCATCAAAAGTTTCTTAAGGAAGAAAAAGTTTGATTCAATTATATCACATGCCCAGTCACATGCACCATACAACTGGCGGGTCAAGTTATCTGTACGTATGTACTTATGTTGTTTACTGGTTGATTGAACAAGGCCCCCCGCTGTGCTTTTCTTGAATGGGCTCATTGTGAGACTTGGTGATAAGTAAAAGTGGCAAAGGACAAGTGTTCTAAGTGGACAGACATTTTAAACAGCATACACATCACGTACATAGTGACCATAACATAAAATGATATGCACGTTTCTTTGTCTTTTGATATAATCACTGCAAAGTCAGTTTTTAAATTGATTTAGTTGTTGAAAGCAGGAACACAGCCAAATGATCTGAACTACTCTGGCATGATCAGAACTTTGTTGGTTATGCAATGGTTAGAGTCTACCAAAAATGACACAAAGAAGTTCAGCTTGCAGTTATTAAAAAAAAAAAGAACATGAATAGATGATTTGTGTGGTTTGTGTGGAAATGGTTTGGTTTTAGGAGTGAGCACAGGCTGTGCGGTATAATGTTAATAATGTATACACCAGTATTAAAACATTTTAACAGTATCTCCAAACAAGGATGGTATTTCATAAATAGAACTTTTTTTTCCACATTTTTGCTCTGTGGCTAATACAGGTTGTAGTTGTGATTTTATCAATGTGCTCTGTTCAAATCAAAGGGAAAGCCACTAAACCTGCAAGGTGTTCTTCACACAGCAAGGTGAGTTGTCTGATATTCTGTGTATCTTTACTTTGGCCAATTTAGCAAGTGAGCTACAGAACCAACACCTCTGTCTGTCCAGTCGCACAGTCATCCTCGTCTAAACGTTTTTCTTTTAAAAGTGTTAGAGATTCAGTCTGACAGCCTTGTGTGTGTTCTGTGCTGGACAGAATGTAAGCTATCATGCTAAATAGTGAATTCTTATGATTAGCTGTACTGAAACTAACTGAATGTTGAGTTTTTGGATGTATTTCAGTAAAAAAATTTACAGCCCTGGACAAAAATAAGGGACTACTTTAAAAATGTTTTTTTGTTTTTTTTTTCATTTTACCAAATTGAAAACCTTTGGCATATAATCAAGAGGAAGATGGATGATCACAAGCCATCAAAGCAAGCTGAACTGCTTGAATTTTTGCACCAAGAATGGCATAAATTTATTCAAAAGCAGTGTGTAAGACTGGTGGAGGAGAACATGCCAAGATGCATGAAAACCAGGGTTATTCCACCAAATATTGATTTCTGAACTCTTAAAACTTTGTGAATATGAACTTGTCTTCTTTCCATTATTTGGGGTCTGAAAGCTCTGCTTCTTTTGTTATTTCAGCCATTTCTCATTTTCTACAAATAAATGCTCTAAATGACAATATTTTATATTTAGAATATTGGAGAAATGTAGTCTGCATTCCGTAGAATAAAACAACATATTTCAACCTATATATAGCAAAATCAGACTGATTTAGAAACATATACATATATATATATATGCAAATGTACACGTTGTTGTGTTTGCATTTGTCTGTAGTGTAGAGTGCAATAACATAAACTGGCTGAATTGAAGACTTAATGCCTTGTATATGGCATGCTGTCTGTTAAATTCAGTCTGGAAGGTCAGGAAACCCTGCCCTAAATTTGATTAGGAACATGCAATAAACAGTAATTTGGGTCAGTGTGTTCCATTTGTTTTATCTGCCCTTGGTACATTTAAATGTTGGGCTTTGATTAAAGGCCAGTTCATGTCTGTGCCTTTGACAGTGCACTGGATGCATACTATAGCTTGTTTTCTTTTATTGTTTTTAGTAGTGAATGTAAATTGAAGATGAGTATGTATATGTTTGGCCTATGAATGAGTAGGCCTGTTGCTTTGACAAAGTTTTAAACTGCTGCAGATGAGGAGAGTGACTGGTCAGAATTAGCTTAGTTAGTAGCATGATATCTTTATGTTCACCACAGAACACACTGAAGTCTAGCTGACTGAACCACAATTATTAGCATTTTAGATCAGAATTCTGATGAGAGTTTCTTTTTGTGTTGTTGGTCCTGTAGCTCTCTCGCTAAGCTAGCATTTGTATCAGAGAGCTTAGTGTTGGTGCTTTTGACTGACTGACAATAGTATTGATAATAAAAGCTAATATCTGAAAATGCAAAGTGGTGTTGGAGTGTCAAAAAGTTTAAATGTTGTGTTCAAACTCGTATTCAGACTGTTGTGCCTAGAAAAGTTAGCTAGCTACCTACAGTGGCTTACGAAAGTATTCTTACCCCTAAACATCTTATAACCACACATGTAAATGTATTTTATTGAGATTTTAAATGATAGACCAACAAAAAGTAGCACATAATTGTGATACTAAATGTTTTGTGATGTTCAAAGTATTTAGCCCCCAAATTTATCTATACTTAGTGGACCATGTTTCACAGTGGGGATGGTGTGTTCGGTACGATGAGCAGTGTTGCTTTTCCACCACACAAAGTACATTATATTTAGGTGAAATTTTTTAACTTTGGTCTCATCTGACCAGAGCATCTTCTTTCACATGTTTGCTGTGTACCTACGTGGCTTGTGGCAAACTGTAAACGGCACTTCTCAGTTGTTGTTGTTTTTTTTTAACATGGGAGTTACTTCTTGCCTCTCCAGATTTGTGGCATGCACAACTTATTGTTGTCCTGTGGACAGACTTGCCCATCTAAGCTCTGGATTTCTGCAGCTCCTTTAGTGTGACCATGGGCCTCATGTGCTACTTTGTGTTGGTTTATCACTTCTCAATAAATCTCAATAAAATACATTTAAGTTTGGGGTTGTAAGTTGGCAAAATATGAATAAGTTCAAGGGGGTATGAATACTTTTGCAAGGCACTGTGCTATTTACCTTATCCACTCCCTCTATACCTTCTAATAAAAACATTTAGCTTCTTTACGTTACACCTGCGTCTTGCACAGATGTGCAAATGCACACACACAGCCTGTCTAGTCCCTGTTGAGAAATATTACAAATAGAATGTTTGGAACTCTCTAGTAAAATAACATGAACCTATGGGCACCATGCCTAAAGTGGCTAGAAGAGTACAATAATAAAACCCCCCGCATTGAGCTGTGGAGCAGTGGAAGTGTGTTCTCTGGAATGATGGTGCTCCATCCAGTATTTTTTGGATGAGTTGAGGGTGAGGTGGAGTGGAGAGCATCCAGCATCTGGACTTCTCTAATGCTCTTATTTCTGAATGTACTCCAATCCTCTCAGTTACACACAGTTACTCCAAGAAAAGCAAAATACACTTTTTAATGCCCTCAAATTTCAGAAAAAATAATAAACAATGAGCAGGTATCCCGATACTTCTGTCCATATGTGTGTATGTGCTTTACATCAGAGGTTAGAGTATGATTCTTCTTCTCTGCCTTCTGCAGCCATTCATTTCTCTGGTGTTGCTCATGAGACACTTGGCCCTCTTCTGTGCCCATCCCCCAGTGTCCCCTCGCTTATGACATATGTTCTCAACGCATCATATAAATACAAACACACACCCACTCGTGTACAGTCATATAGGAACTAGGGCTCTAACAGTCTGCAGTCAGACAGTTTATTATTTTAATTACTTTGACAGATCTGTGTTGCAGTTGCTGCTTAGTTTTCTTATTTAAGCAAATTGTATTTTTTTATTAGTTACTAATTTATTAGTCTATTAAAATTAATAATCTAATAATAATCTAATTGATCACAACAGTATTCTGTGATTAATTGCATTTATTCACACTTCTTCCTTCATTTAAATGTGAATAAAAGAATCAATGTTAAAAACGCTTAGGTATATATTATTATAAATCTGAACAGTATTCTGCGACTAAATCATGGATAAAACTTTAATTATTTTTTTACAATGCTGGCAGTTAACAGTATTTTTGGGAAGGGGAGAAAAATAATGGTGTGATTTTTATACCTGGCAGACTAGGTAATTTTTACTGTATTATAATTAGGATGTTCCCGATCTGATCATGCAATTTTCAAAGGATGAGAATCAGGTGGAAAAGATCCAAATCACTGTGTGGGCGTGTGTACACCAACACACACACACACACACACACAAACAAAATGTGTTTATTTCCTGCTTTACAGCTCCTATTAAAACTCAATAACTCAGCAAATAAATATCTCATTAAAATATGCTAATATAAAAAAAATCAAATCTACCCTGAGATATTATAATACAGTAAATCTACCCTGAGATATTATAATACAGTAAATTTACCCCGAGATATTATAATACAGTAAATTTACCCCGAGATATTATAATACAGTAAATCTACCCTGAGATATTATAATACAGTAAATCTACCCTGAGATATTATAATACAGTACATCTACCCTGAGATATTATAATACAGTACATCTACCCTGAGATATTATAATACAGTAAATCTACCCTGAGATATTATAATACAGTAAATCTACCCTGAGATATTATAATACAGTAAATCTACCCTGAGATATTATAATACAGTAAATCTACCCTGAGATATTATAATACAGTAAATCTACCCTGAGATATTATAATACAGTAAATCTACCCTGAGATATTATAATACAGTAAATCTACCCTGAGATATTATAATACAGTAAATCTACCCTGAGATATTATAATACAGTAAATCTACCCTGAGATATTATAATACAGTAAATCTACCCTCAGATATTATAATACAGTAAATCTACCCTGAGATATTATGATACAGTAAATCTACCCTGAGATATTATAATGCAGTAAAAAGTCCATTTTAAGTCTAGGTTGCCAGGTCTAATATACTACATTTCACTATTATTACTGTCTCCCTCCTAAATATATAGTGACATACCAGCATTTAAAAATAGAATCATGATCTTAATTATATATGTTGTTTTAATAATAATTTAAAATGAATTAAAAGGGACAACCTTTTTTATCGGTATTGGATCGGGACACTGTATTGGCAGATACTCGAAATCAAATTACTCAAATTTGAAGTTAAAAAATGTGATTCCTCTTAACTACAGCCCTAATAATAACATGCTAATGTGCAGATTGAAGGGTTGCTTACCTCAAATGTAGACAGTTGTTAAATATAGCATGCAGTTGTTTACATGTTTATATTGGTGTCAATATACGTGTGTGTGTGTGTGTATGTGTGTGTGTAAGACAGGGGTTTGCCAGCACCGTAAATAGACCTCTGTGAACACTGCTCGGACATTCACGAGCTGTCACCTGCGAGCTCTGCAGCCAGTTTCCCCGTCCCCTCCTGGCTAATCCCTGCTGATAAGGCACACAAAGGTCTAAACGCTGGCTGCATCCTCCAGCAGCATACAGCGCCTGCTCCCGAATGCTGCGATTGGCGCGTCAGCACTGTCCGTGGAGACGGACACGCCACCCTGCCCCGTGCCTGGGCTCTAGCTGGGCCTTCGTTCAAAAACGCTGACGAGTGAACGCTGGGATCTGATTTTTTTCTTTGTATTTTCTTTCTTATTTGTTTTTACTGCATTATATATATTTTTGCAGCTTTTGTTGAGGCCTGTGTATGTGAGGGGATGGGCTTGCAGGGCTGAAGGCCTGAAGACCACGCTGTGTTTTTCCTCAACTGCTGCTCTGTGTGCTGCACACACACAATCGCACGCATAGAGGTAATCCAGCCAGTTATGGTAGTAATGTAGTAGTGTCTGTAAACTGTAGCTTGTGTTGTTGTGTTGCTGTAACTGTTTTGTGGCTGTTGAGCTTACACTTACAGTTTATCAAAAATAGGGCTGCAACTACTGATTATTTTAGAATAATTTGACTAATCTATCAGTTATTTGTTTGATTTTTCAATTAGTCAGCGATTATTTCTTGTTATTTCTTATAACAATGTTATTTCTTTCTTTCTAATATATTCTCATATTGTGAATTTTATTCTAAAATAAAAACTTTTTGTGAATAAAAAAAAGAAGTACAGGTTGGGCCACTTAAGTTTAGAGGCAATTTTTTTGAATCAACATTATCAACTAATGGTTGCAGCTCTAATCAGAGATAACAGATTTTTATCTTGAAATGCTGGTAGTATAATGGGATCCTGATAGACAGTCCTGTACAAATTCCCTGTGTCTCTATTTTTCTCTATTTTATATGTCTACTCGACCATATAACTCATAAGAGGAAGTTAATTTGTCTGAGAGAAGACTCATTGTAGTTTTCTCGCCACAGCCATGTGTACGGTGGATCTTATTATGAATATGATGAGAAGATAAGTCCTCATTATCCGTAAATGGGATGATGTTGGACTGTGAAGTCCTGCAGTCCTTATCTGACCTATAGAACAATGCTCTTTTAGCATAGCAGTAGGTCAGGACAATAATTATAAAATAGAAATAATAACAATAATAAAAGTGTGTGTGTGTGTATATATATATATATATACACACAAAAAAGCTTTGAAAATAGCTGTAAAAAGCTTTGAAAATAGCTGTAAAAAGCTTTGAAAATAGCAAATTTATAAAGAAGGAAGTACAACTAAATGACATTACAGAGGAAGCACAAGTGTATAAGTGAACCACATCAGCAGAGCAGAGCAGTTTACTGATATTTATAAAAGATGCAATATCATCTAATGAACAAATTGAATAACAGTAGCATACCTGTGAAGTCTCCCGTTTTGGCCGGGAAACTACCGTATTTTACTCCTCTTTCTCGCCGTCCTCCCGTATTAGTATTTTCCCGTAAATTTCCCGTATTATATTACAATTAAAAATATATATATTATTGAGGAGACAGGGCACTGACCGCTCTGTGTCTCTTAACCAATCGTGGAGGCGGTTCAAGGAGAAAGTCACGCCTTTCAGGAGAAACAGCCAATCAGCTTGCAAAGGAGGGTGGGGAAGCCCCCCGTCGCTGTGAGTTCAGGCAGCTAGTCGGATCAGCTGACGTTAAAAAATATCTGGATATGCAGCGATTTTTCTAAAAGAAAGGTAACGGTAGGCTAATCATGTAAACTGTGATGAGATTTTTCTGATAGCTGCTTAAAAATACTCGTCTCCGAAATAAAACACACAGATTAAACATTTTAAAATAAAAAAATTACAGCTTGTGACTCAGTTTAACTAGAAATGTGGCGAGGACCGAAATTAACTAAACTGATCAGGGGTGGAGTGATCAAAAGATTCATTTTGCAGAATTTGTGCACCCTTTGTTCAATTTTAAATCCATTAAATAAATAAAAAATATATCATATAAAAGAGTGCATTTATACCAAAAAGACATGAAATCTTAACTTTTTAAAAAATATATAGAAACGGGTTTTTAATTTGGCTGTATTAAAAGAATGACATATGCAGGAATGTCCACAACATTTCAGATTCTGATCATCTATTTGTAGTGTATAAGTGGTTCACATGTCGTTATTTTAGATTTTTTTGTAAACCTATCTTAAAACGTAAGGGATACCTTACCTTCGTTGGGCTGGTGGGACGGCTTTAAGCGGACAGAGTAAAATATCCCTTATTTTTAAATCTAAAACTTGACAGGTATGAACAGTAGTTCCTGAGTGGAAACTACCTCCACTCACAATAGTACTTCAGGGATTAGAGGCTGTGAGCGTACACCATCAGCAGCTTCACACTGTTTAATCTGTTAGTTAAATGGTCTGGGAGAGAGTCAAGATGTGTTTGGCCACTAAAACACCAGTATTTGCATGTTTAAAATTGTGTATTTTATTTTACACAGCAATCAGATTTCAGTCTGACTGAATTTTTTGTATAAGAAACGTAAATGATAAACAGGTTGCTAAAATTGCAGTCTAAAATCCATGTACAGGTCACTAGTGCCGGGCGGTATAGCCAAAATTGAAAATCACTGTATTTCTGACAGTTTAATGGTATATAACGGTATTTTGATTATTATTAATTATTTATAGTTTTTTGCATGACTGGTCTTTAATATAGGAATAAGTGTAGTATAAAATGTCAGACTTTGGCTAGTATTGGCTTTACTTTGTCCCACAAAAAACTACACAATATATGAAGGAGTCAGAGTTCATTAGCTGAAAAACAGCTGAAGAATGTGAACAATAGACCTTAAAAAAAGGTATGACAACATTTAACACAGCTTGGTGGCTTTTCCTTGTTCTCCCCATGTACGTGTGGGTTTCCCCTGTGAACTCCGGTTTCCTCTCACAGTCTAAAACATAGAGATCAGGTACATTTGGTACATACTCTAAAATTCTCAGAAAAATGTAATAATGGTATCTGTGTGTTGTGATGATGTAGGATTGTTAATTTGCATGTGTGTGTGAATTAGGGCTACAGCAATTAGTCGCCATAATCAACAATGTCAACTATAAATATTTGTTGACACAGAATTTCATTGTTGAAGCATCGTTAATGTGTGATGGTGCAAGAGAGAGGAAGACACACACTTAGTGAGAGAGTGAGCATCCTGATTGGCCGTGAGAGAGTGAGCACTCCTGCTTAGTACGCCAATGAAGTTGTAGTGTGGGTGGGAATTGCAGCGCGTAAGAGATCGGGAGAGAAAGACGTGCATACAGTGTAATAGCAGCGCTGTGTCAATTGTACACAAACGCACATATTACTCCATGATGCTTCTTAGTCTGTCTTTACTAGTTCTGTACAGTTTAAACACTGATTTCTATATTACCCGTGGAGACATAAATTACTGCAGAGAGCTGCTGAGGAGAGTTTAAACAGGATTATTAATAATATTAACATTAGTTAAAATAACAATTGCTGGCTAAGAGATACTGTACTCTGTCCACTCCAAATTAAGTTATATGATGTAACTACAGACTTTAATAAAAATATATAAATATTGTCTTAGACAAACAATCATTTAAAAAAAAAAAAAAAAGTAAAAGGAAATCCAGCCTGTGTTAACGTTTCCTGTAACATACTTTGCAATTTTTAGTTTAATATAGGTACATCAAACTATCAAAATGTACCATGTAAATGTTTAGCTGTCCTCACCAGTAGGAAGTACAAATAAAAAAATATTTGAAAATCATGCTAAAAATAGTTATATAGAAAGTCATTCTAAAAATATAAATTTCTTCTATTTTTTGTTAAGGACAGCAATATACATAAAAAATACATACTATAAGTATCCTAAAAGTTTAAAGTCCTAATAAATTAATCAGCGATATTTTTTAAACACGTTCTTTGTCATGTAATCAATTAATTGAACTTAACATGTTAATGTGACAGCCCTAGTAATACTCTGTTGATAAACTGATTAGTTTGTAATATTGCCTGTAATATCAGTTTTTATTTGTATACAGTGAACAATTTTGTCTTGTTGTCTTTTGTTTATATACTGCTAGCTTTTTTTATATTCCATGAATGCACTATTTATTGAATACATATCAGTTAAGGGGAAAGTGTTTTAATAAAATTTCTTTTAAAAAAATAAAAAAATAAATTAGTCAATTGTTTTGTTTTACTCCTTCAGATGAAAACTAAAAAATGTTTTATTATTGTTTTTAGTGAATATTTTCAGTTGTCAAGTAAATTCTAGTAAAGGTGTTTGTAATAGAAATAAAGAAAGAAATCTGTCTGGGAATTATTTGCTTCTTTCAAGAAATCACTTGTCTCTAATTTGGCTTTCAGTTTCAACTTTCTTTTTTTACTTTCAATGCCCAACCAGCTTTGTAGACAGGATGTTAATTCCACCGTCTGCAGCTTCAGTTCTCATCTCAAATAGCATCAGGGTCTGAAGTCAAGCAAAAGTGTGAGGAAAACCAGCAAGGCTAGACTTTAGAAAACATTTTTCTAGTATATTGAGTCCAGTCAGCAGTAATAAACTAGCACAACAGCTTGGAAATCTGAAGATGAACTGTGAGTATTACCTGCAGTTGTATGGCTCTTGTTTTTTTTTTTTTTTTTTTTAAACACGTTTGGATAATTATACAGATCTTCTTGTTCCAGCCTTTTATTTATTTGTGGATTTTAAACAAAGGTGTGCAAAGTCTCCCTATTTATTACTCAGGTAGATACTAGGGTTTAAATACTTCTGTAAAAGAATCAACTCAAGCTTTTTACTCAAAGTAAAAGTGTAAAAGTACTGGTTTCAAAACTACTTAAAGGATTAAATTAAAAGTAATGTAAGGGGAGCTTAAATAAAGCTTAGGCTGCACCACAAATTTTTGTTTTTGCAGGGTGGTTGCAAATATGTTAGATATGTTGATTACACTAATTAAGGCAAGCAGAAGAAGTTTCATACTGAAAAAATACTTTTTATTTAACTATACTGTTTATATATGATTTATTTATAGAAGATTCATTGGCTTATTTACCCTTATTACTATTATTAATATTTATATCAATATTCCATATTTCAGTTTGTTAGCGTGATGTTTTATTTAAAAACACACCTGTAGCTTTTGTGGGACTGTTTTTGAAAGTTCTATTTGTCCTGTTTGCATGGCTGCCATGCAACATTTTAGTCAAAAAGCGTAAAACGTGGAGTTCTCGAACTAAGAGCAAAGTTCATCTAAAAACAAACAGTTCTGTACAGCTGAAACAGTTTGGCAGATTTGGAGAGTCGGTGTTCACTGAGGAACTGCTGAGAGAGTGAGTGGATCACAAAGGAGAACAGACAGTTAAATGTCTGACTGGATCATACAGCAGTAAAGATGCTCAGAAGTGGCCTGAAGTTCATGGGTTGTAAGTGATGTAATTACCTTTTTGTATAGTAATATTGTTGTAGAGATTACTGCAGTTGTTAATATAGTAAAGTAAAGTAGTACTGAAGCAACAGCTGGACATTGTGATGAAATAGTGCATGGCATTGAGTCATATTCAGTGAGAAATCATCCAGAGAGCTATGCTTAATGTTAGGTGCTTAATTACATTATTATACTGTATATATCAGGTATCAATTAGCTGTTGTTTAATCATTTATTTAGGGATTAGTTAGTGATTAATGAGCGTGACTGAAGTCACAAGGATTGAACTCACATTGTGCTAAGGGTGTTTATTATATTGTGTTATATAATATAAAATTAGGGATGAAGAGTAATTAGGGGTGAGCTGATCTGATACTCAGTATCTGTATCGGTCCAAAACTCGTCAAAATAAAATAAAAAATAAAAAATTCACAATAAGATATTTTTTAAATTGATTGTGATGAACGATATAATTTGATATAAACGATATAAAAAGACCATTAATTGCCACTGGCATATTGATAATGTAATAGCACAAGAAATCATCAGCTCAGAGACGCCTTGTGCTGACAGACATCACCTTAGGGAGAGAGCACGGCCAATTTTGCTCTCTAGGACTGATTATCAGAATAATTTAATGGTATAATTATCATGACGGGCCTATGTCCAACCAAAGGAGGTTGTCTCAATCCAGATCAGCAGTGAATCCGAATATTAAGTTGTGAACCATTGGATTTGCACATTTTTGTGAAAACTGTAGTAATTGAAGAATATTACTATCATAACTGTAGTTTTGTTTGTCCCCCCTGCCCTACACTTTAATACACTAGTGCCCTCTAGTACGGAATTAAATTTTATAAAATGAAACATGGGTTAGTGTTTGTTGTTTTATTGATTTTTCCTCTTTGTGCTTTATTCACACTGAACCCTGAGTGCTTTTTGTACTGTTGCATGCTTTTTGTAATTTTTTTTATTTATAACTAACATTTTTTATATCTAGATAGTAATGTTGATGATTATTATTAGCAAAAGATTTAAAGTAGACAAATTTGACTGCTGTTCTGTTGATATTTCTTCCATCTTTTTGGATTTCTTTATTTTCTTTGTTGGAATCACGTTATTTCTGATCAGGGTGACATGCTACGTCTTAATATTTTATTATATCACTGAAGTTTTGTCATCATCTTTTTTTTAGGAATTGTTTGGGTTCTAAATCTACAATCTGCATGATCTTGAGAGAGTGTTAGAAAGCGGGTCTCCCGTCAGTGCTTTAGACAGTTCTGCAGAGTTGATGTAATCCCCTTGGTGTGTTGTTTATCCTGGATCAGTATTGATTTCTCCTTGCTCTCCTTTCCCTCTGTAAACCCTGGGTCACCATATGTGTCTGACGAAAGCCAGTTCTAGCATTTACTCTTCCAGGTCTGTCAGGACTACAAAGCTGTACGATAGAAATGGATTTTGTTTGACTCTTCCAGAAACCCAAAAAAAGCACTCAGACTTGAAACATCCTTTTATTTCATGGCTTTCACTTGAATACATTGCAACAGGTTTTTCTGCTTTAATACAAGAATGATTATTCAACACTGACTTCAAAAGTTCTCCTTTTTGTAATCCAGCATGTAATTCATATTTGTTTTAGGTTTTGAAGTGAGGTAGTGAATTCTCTTGTATTTTTTAATGGCTAGTTTGTAGTCTGGAGTTTATAAAGAGGTTTTATAGTAGGGCTTTTCTGGTACAGTTGTGTAGAAGAGTGTAGAGAGTTTTTTTTACCCCTCCTTGGCCCTCAGCGACTGTAATCTCTGAAACAGTCAGAAACTCAGGAACTCGTCTAAAATGTGCTTATATGAGCCAGACTGCTCTGAGATAACTAACCCAGAGGAAGCGGATGTGAGCAGTTCCTGTTTCTGAAGCCTTGGCCAGTTTGCAGTGTCATGCCCACTTTTGTCAGAGTTCTCAGGAAATTCGCATAAGGAAATTGAGAGACACTAAATGGACATAAGTAGGAATGTCCCAATCAGATTATTTTTGCTCCAATATTATTCAAGTCTCTAAATGGTAAAGAGCAGCGATACTAATCAGATCTTTGTGTTTTTGTGTGATCTCTATATAATGCAGCCCCACAGATTATGTATTTATATATTGAGACATCCTGCACTCGTTTAGTTTAATAGTGACCTTTTTATACTGTTTTATAGTATTCAAATATCTTATAAGCTAGTCTGACTGGTTATATAGGATTACGGTATATACAGAGCCAATGTTTTTTTTTTTATTATTTTACAATGTTCTGCATTTTAGATGAATGCTCAAGTCATTCAGACTATAAGGAAAACATATAGAATTATTTGTTTAACAAAAAAGAATGTTTTATATTTTATATTCTTCAAAATAGCCCCTCTTTGCTTTGATGACAACTTTGCACATTCTGGGATTTTCTGCAGTAAAGTCACCTGCAATGACTTTGAGTTAACAGCTGTGCTGAACTCATCAAGAGTTAATTACTTGAATTTCTTGTCTTTTAATGTATTGAAGAGCATCAGTTGTAAAGTTGTGAAGAGGTAGAGTTAGTATACAATGAATAGCCCAAATAAAGCCCTGCAGTAAGCACCGCCTGCCACTACCTGTATTGTAAACTAGTCGTAAAAGCTTTTGCATGCTCCTGGACTAGTCTTTAGTTGTTGTTTTACCCAGTTCTGTTTAACATATCACAAATAGGGCTGGGTGATATTGTAAATATTCTTTAAATATAGGGCATTATATGGGAATTAATTTATTTTACATTTTCAATTACAATGTGCTACAAAACAAATAACAGCAGAATTTAGAGCTATCAAATATGTAAACTAATGTTTCCTTTACATTAGTTGTCAAGGGAAACACAGCTTTAATATTAAAGGTGCTAACAGAACCTCCTAATATTTTAGTTTATACACTGCCTGGCCAAAAAGATCACACTGTAATATTTGATTAGACGCTTTTAGGTTTGATTACGTCATGCATTCACTGTGGCATTGTTTCCACAAGCTTCTACAGTGTCACAACATTTCTTTTTATTCTTTCTATCTGCTGCATTAATTTTTCCCCAAGATCTTGTATTGATGGAGGCTCATATTGTATATATCACCGTTTTTCTTCAGCATATCAAGATGAGTTTTTATATTTATATCGCTTAGCTGTAGCTTATTTAAATGTGCATGTATAAGCAAGTACCTGTGTACAGTGTGGTAGGAGGTGATGTTTGAATGGCCTCTTCATGCTTATTGCAGTGAGCTGCTCCATCTGTTCTGCCATGCTAGGTGGATTATCCTTCTAGTCTGAGCAAGCATGGATAAACTGGCACCGGCATGTGCTAACAGGTGGCATGCCCAAGGTGAGTGCCATGAAGGCACAGTGAACAAGAATACCTGTGGTAGTCCATTGTAGATTTAGAAGCATCTGCTGCAGGCAATTAGGCTTTTTCAATATTAGCTAATTGGTACCTTGGTGATTGAAGATTACATGGACTCCCATCATTCAGTCATCTAATATATATTTAAATTTCAGACATTTAGACAAATTTTAGTTTGTAGTTATTTTATATTATATTATTCATTTTTATTTGTTCTTTATTCTCTTTTTTGTTTAATATTTGTTGTTCTAGGCTTGTCATGATAATTATTTTATTGAAGCTGATGTCTATAGTTTTTTCCGACCTCGTTATTGCTGTTGTGTTTGTTTGCATTTATTTCAGCGGAGATGTTTATTTAACCAGGCATGTTGTCCTTTTCTCTGTTTTGTCACACACACACACAAACACAGAGTACAGTTTTACTGCTGCAGTAGTCTTTTACATTGTTTAATCAAGAGATACACTTATTTGAAACTGTGTAATTTCTTTTTCAATGTAAGTAAAAACTACTTTTGCGTCCTGGTGTGTGCTTAGGAAAGTTCCAGACCATAAAATTATATAAAAAATATTTATCATTAATTGCAATAGTTTCAGGAACAATATATTGTCTGTTAAAAACAGTGATTTTGAGAGACCTACATGGGTCACTGTGTTAAAGGAGAAATCCGGTGTGAAATGGTAGTGTAGTACCATGGTAGTGTTGTGGTGTAGTAGTGAAACATGATAATGAGTATGAATTTAACCGTTTCTCCCCCAGCATTCCCAAATACAGCTTTTTAACCGATGCTTCCCACAGGTTTACAGTGATGGCGATGGGGTATAACTCAAAGAATTGGTAGGATAGGGAACAAATTACAACATGAATTCTATTGAAATGCATGAATATTATAGAGATATTTTTAACATCAGCAGTTTGAGCTTGTTATTGTTGTAAAAATAATTATTTTGTTGCATTGGTAACACTGTCCCCCTATCGCCATCATTGTACTAATAGTGCTTTGTTGTTCGTATTAGCTATAAATAAATTAATATTTTGTCATAACTTTTCTATTTCATTTCACTGTTGAAGGACACGCCTCTTACTATTGTTCTTCTGTCTGCTTGAAATGACTTTATGATGACAGTGTCTAAATCAAGAATTAAAACAAAAACTGTGCAGTAATATAATCTTGTGTGGCTGCTAATGGTATTATGTCTGGTGAACTGTTTTCCGTATCCCTATTGTTGTTTACATCATTGCTGAGATGCTGAGAGTAAACTAGTTAGCATTTCAGGCTCCATGCAATAGCTGAGTGCTGAGGATTTACCTAAGAATAGCAGCACTTATGAGAGTTTTAAAGAAATAATCTACTGTCCTGAATGGGAACAGAAAGCAGGAAGCTTTGGAATTCATTTGGTGAAAGGATGCCTGAGGAGTGGATGGGAGATTTAGCGGGGGAGTGATAATAGGCAAGGTCTCTTGCTTAATGAATACTATTCTAGTGCACACACTGGAGGGGTCACGTACTGCTGCTGCTAGAAGATTTAAATTGATCTTATGTCTATTATATTAGTCAGCGATACGGTCATTTTCAATACCTCAAAATGTGTAACGATATGATTTGGTTCAATGTAATTTGATGCAATCTGTTTCTATTCTAAGAACTTACAAATGCAAACAAAATATATAAAAAAAAATAATGTCATCTTTACAGTAAATATATATACTATAAACAAGTGCAATTAATACAGCAAAATGAGGCAGGCTAAATAAAAAAGCAGCTCTACTGCAAATCTGTACAGCAGCAAAGCTGCGTTCTTTACTGCTCTTGGTAAGCAGTAGTAAAAAACAGTTTAACCAAGTTCCAATACAGTTATCACTAATGCAATAACATTTAAACTTACAGTTAAAAACAAGTAAAAATAAATAAATATAATACATTGGATATCCATTGGATATGCTTACTGTATATTTCGCACTATAAGGCGCACCGGATTATAAGGTGCACTATCAATGTACTTTATTTTCTGGTCAATTTTCATACATAAGGTGCACTGGATTATAAGGTGCATTATGTGACACTAGTAACAGGGGAGTCACCATGTTTTCTCTCTAATTCAGCAGGTCTCGCTGCTGAGTGTCAAGACTGTAAAACTAAGTTAAGTAAACAAAACTAAATTTGCAGCTGGCTATGAGCTGATAATACTTCTTAACGGCAAAAAGAGCTAGCGCTTAGCGCAGTTAGCAGGTAATGCTAATGTTGCTCCAGCAGTGCTATCCAGGGTTAGCAGCAGGCTACAGGCTGAAAATACTCACCTCTGAATGGCAAAGAGTGGCTAATGGCTTAGTGCAGTGAGTGGCTAATGCTAATGCTAATGGCTTAGTGCGGTGAGTGGCTAATGCTAATTCTGCTCCAGTACCGAAGAACTAAACTAACACTCCTGTGTAACGCTTCACTTTAGCAGGGTGGCTTTACTGCTACTTACAACCTGACTGGTATAAATTATACATAAGGTACACCGTGTTATAAGGCGTACTGATGATTTTGTGGAAAACAAAAGGATTATAGGTACTCCTTATAGTGCAAAAAATACAGTAAAAATGAAGCAACTAGAGTGTAATGTCTACAGTAAAAAAGTATTTCAGGTTTTTTTTTCTTTGAGAGATTTTTCTTTATTAAAATAATCTAATCAGCATTTTTAGAGCACTGCATTTAGAACCAACAGCGCCACCTGCTGTTTTACGGTTTGTAGACAAATGCTGAACACAAGCATGTGCTTGGCAAACAGCAGCGAGCTGCCGCCTGCAGCTTAGGAGGAGCATAGCACAGAGAGAAATTATGCAAATAATGTTTAAACGCAGGTGAAAATATGTTTTTACATCACATCAACGCATTGGATCGTTTACGGTTCGAGTAGATGCATCGATACAGATTGATTAATTGTTGTATCGCTGGTGAACGCATAGCTTGTGTATTCCCTATAGCGAAGTATTCAAGTATTGTCAATAGAATAGGGCTACTTTGTAGGAGATAAACCTATTGGCACCGTGGCTAGTGCCAGACATGGACTATAGGGACATTGCTCTGTGGAGCAGTGTGACTGTTCTCTGTTGTGATTGTGGTCTAGCCAGGTCTCTTCTGATTGATGAGTTGGGGATGATGTTTTATAAAATCAAATGAAGAACATAAAGGAGGCAACATCACATTGCATATAAGAGCCTTGCAATGAAGAATCCCAGTTGAGAGAGCTACCAAACAGCAGGTTTATGTTCATTTTCACACTAAACTTTGTATACATTAAATTAAGTGAGGTGTGCAGATGTTTATTAGGTCGCATCTACCTGCCTTTCTCTTTCCTCACCACAATCTAAAATCTAAAAACCATCTGCAGAGTTTTGTCATTGGCGTATCATGACAACTCTCTTTTTACTATCCTTGATTTTCCTGAAGAAACAAAAAAAAATGAGCAGGTATGTTATCAGGTAAACATGTAAAATATGTGCCTGTGTCTTTTTGCTTGGTGACATCTGCTGCAGTGTTGGGTGGGGTCAGGCTTCACTGGCCTTGAATTGTATTTCTGTTCTGATAAGAGCACCTTCTGTTCTCTGTCTCATGGGTCAGCACTGAGCCACCTTCAGCTTCTTCTAATCATTCGGTTCAGATTTATACTGTGATTTTAATAATGAACAATTACGTTGTGTTGAGGGCTTCTATGTTTCGTTTGCCATAATGTTGTAAGGCATCACAAATCTGGCAGCTGGTGGTGATGTAAAGCCTGTAAAATGTAAATGTTCACCACATAGTGCAAAAGTTCTGTCTGTCATTCCAAAACAGCAGCTGAATTACTGGTTTTGAAAAGCCTCTGACAACACTCTGTACCACAATAACTGGTTTTGCATGCTGTTGTTTAAAGCCTCTGGCCTCAACACTTAGTGTGCTGTCCATTTGCCCTCTGTTGTAAGTTATATCCAATTTCCCCTAGCATGGACTCCCCTTGTCCCACTGTGCTACCTGCTAGTGCTCAGAAAGTAGTCAATACCACTCACCGTAAACTGTGTGTCTGGATGTTCCTAACGTGTCCTTTTGTTAAACACTCTCTTGATATTCTCATAGCAATGTCAACGTGAGTAGTTTTACACCTGTAGTTGGTTTCTCTGATCAAAATCAGGTAACAAGTTAGATGGTTGGGTTAGGTTGGGTTAGGTTGGGTTGGGTTGGGTTGAGTTGGGTTGGTTTGGTTTCACGCAAGGTCTAACCACAGAAGAATGTTGTCTCTGCTTACTGGTCATACCTGTCTGAGATGGGAGCAAGAAAGTACATACCAGTACTGGAAAGAGTTTCTGTCTTCCTTACCAGAAAATATTTCAGGCAATTACTTATCATGGACCAGCTGCAGAGATGGCATTTAAAAAATCAGGTTAACCTAACCTGAACAGCTGTTTAGCTCAAACATGAGAAGTATATGAATGATAGTTGTAGGTTTGCATTGATTGTGAACTAGAGCTGTGCAATATATAAATTTTTGCATTGTCATTGCAATGTTTGTATGTGCTATAGTCACATTGCAGGATATTTGCTGTTTGGAACAATATGAAAATACACATTATTTTCATTTTCCATTAAATGTCTATCAGATATATCCAGAAAATATGTTACCCTAGGGGTGTGCCATATCATATCGTACATGATATTATCGCCATTTTTTTTTTTAATATCGTGAACGATATGATACCCAGAAATATCGTGCCATATCACCAACCCCTAGTTATAACATCAGGGAACTTTTTTTTGCTGTTTTTAGCAAAAGAAAAATTCACACTGTTCTCATTTCCTATTGTATATCTACTAGAGATAGATGATATCTGTCCAGTGTTATTTAATATTGGATATATGGAGATATTTGGAGGGCATTATTAGTGCCATGACATTCTGGATCATTGACTTCTGTTACAAATCTGATAAATTTCTTGTATTTTTTAATATCTCAGTTAGCGGTGTGCCATATCATATCATATGCAATAAAAAAAAATTATATTCATTTTGGTGCAGTAGTGTATGAAATCATTTTTTAAATTCAGTATTTCGTCATATCGTCATGAGTATCGTTATCGCGATAATACATTGAAATATCGTGATATTATTTCAGGGTCATATCGCCCACCCCTATTTGATCCAATGTAATATTTTTAATGTGAATCTTGAATAAAGTGTATTCTTAATATCATTACAATTTATTAATATTGCATTATATGTTGCAGACCAAAAATATTGCAATGTCTTTGTTTGCCAATATTGTGCAGTCCTAGTGCAAATAAACCCGAGTCTGTGTTAACCAGACCATTGTAAGTGAAGTGATCCAGAATATGGAGAAACATATAAGGCATCATGTAGTAACTTAAAAGTGTTTACAAACCAAAATACTCTGATGCTCTCAAACACATTAAGAGAAGATATTCCAGTAATTAACTCTTGATGAGTTCAGCACAGCTGTTAACTGAAAGCCATCCCAGGTGACACTACCTCATAAAACTGACTGTGAAAATGCAAGAGTGCTACTTTGAAGAATATACTAAACTCACTGTAACATTCTTAATCATTTTGAGAGAACTTTTGCTTTTGCATGCTGCATTATTAAGATTATTGGTGTCCATTAGAAAGATGGACAGCACCTGCACCGCTTTTACATTCCATTCCATTACATTTGGCAGACACTTTTGTTCAAAGCAATTTACAATAATGATGTACATGAAGTAATAAAGGTTCAAGGTAAAAAAAAAAAAAAATTTAGGTAGGGCTTTTCTGCTTCACCTGTAAGTGGTGTTAATGTTCTGGCTGATCTGTTATATTAACGCCCTTCTGTAAACTCTCTCACCGTGTGAGATCTTTTACCGTTCTCTAGTGCCTCCCTGAAATCTGATTACTTTTATTAAAGATAGCACTTTGCTGATTCAATTTGTGTCTGTTTTAACTGATATCTTGTGCTTAATCTCATCAGCAGGTTCTATGATCTGATTGGCCATTGAGTAGCTGTCTACAGCTGCCTGATGTTATTTGCTCTGTGTGTGTGTGAGTGTGTGTATGCTAATGAAATGCAGGTTTGTCCAGTAATGCCTGATGCCTTTGACAGTGAGGAGACTGATGGTCTGCTCACACTCGCTCGATCCCTCAGCTCTGCTGAATTACTCAGTGTGCTCGTTCTGGAACGGGCCCTCAGCACCAGAGCATCCTCACCTTTTACTGCCGATGCTGCTGTAGGCTCTTCATCATCCACAGATGACTGCATTTGTTTTCATTGCCAGTTCATGAAACAGTAGTACTTGAGGAGTGATGATGGAGCTGCACTGTGGAGTCAATGCTAGTATAAGGGTCTAAGGGCGGCACTTTCACAGGTATAGTTTGTTAGCTCTGTTCAGGATCAGTTAATGAGTTTGTATATGAGATCATATTTCTGTTAGTTTTGCCTTAGGCATGAACAGAGGAGGTGGTATTTGTTTGTAGTGCTTATTAGGGCTGGGTTAAAAAAATGGTTTAAATCAATATTCATTGGAATTATCCAGCACTGATTTATATAAACCCGAGACCGATCTTTAAAATTAGCTTCAAATACAAAAAGGCAAAACTTCTTAAAAAGGCAAAACTTCTTAATTATTCACATACTTATCCTGTGACATTTGACATAAAATTTGTTTTGAGGGTCATTATACAAACAGACATTTATAGAATAACATACTGGTAAATAATAAATATATATATAAATATATCTAGGGTGTAGCAAATAGTTGTTTATATGAAGGGATAAAAAATGTATGATATAAAAATGTATGTAATGATGTCCAAAATAGAATAGTAATGTATCATATATGTGATACATATATATCATCATGTATAATTTACTCATCCATCCAAAGCACTGAACTCCAGTTCCAAACACTTCCATGTCCACAGGTGTATAAAAGCAGCAGGTAGTCATGTCTCTACAAACATTAGTGAAAGATTGGGTCTCAGGCTCTCAGGAGCTCAGTGAACTCCATCACTGTGGTACCGTGATAGGATGCAGCACCTGTACAACAAGTCCAGTCGTGAAATTTCACTACTCACTACTAAATATGCCACAGCCAACTGTCAGTGATATAACAACAGTGAAAGAGACCGGGAACGACAGCGACTCTCAGTGTAAAATAACAGAGCGGCGTCAGTGGTGCTGAGGAGCATAGTGCACAGAGGAACCAACTTCCTGCAGAGTCACTACATCACTACACACCTCTAAATTTCATGTAGCTTCAGATTAGCTCAAAAACAGTAGAGCGTAGAGAGACTGATGGAATAGAGAGAGTTCACATGGCCGAGTAGCTTAATCCAAGTCAAACATTGTCAAACACAATGCAGGCCAGCACAGGATACTTTTGGCAATATGTTGAGTATTCAAAAATAGATCATTCATTATGCAGCATTGCTTTTTATCATCATCAGTTCATGGTTGAGACGAGTGATTCACTGAGAATGATTCAGGAATATTGGCAGGGCTTCGGTCTGATGCGTCAGCTTGATGTGCTGGCTGGGCTTTTCCGCAGACCTGATTTCCAACCCAAGACAAACCTTAGTGTTAGTTAGAGCTTGAGGTTTGGACTGCTGTCTGATAATGTTAATTTTTGCCGTCAAAACAATTAGGTAAAGATATAGCAGGTCAACAGAACTGACGGATGCCTTTTTGTGCATGTGTTCAGACCAGGGATTTTTTTTATCATTTTTTTTATCATTTTATCATTTTTTATTGTTGTTTCTGAGTTGGGATCATTGGGTGCAAGTGGATTTGCACCCTGGCTGTATCCTGCGTCTTTGGGCTGAATGTCAAATGGCTTCCTGGGGTTATTAATCCGGGACTAAGCCTCAATTCTGCACACTCCCAGTGGAAATGCAGCCAGTCCCATTTTCGCTCCCTTCGTAAATCCCCCCCCCCATATGCTTTTGAAGCTGCACCAATTCATGAACCTAACACGAAAAAGCAAATGTAGGCTAATCCAGTGATTAATGTAACAGAAGTTGGCTTATTAACTTTATAATATGCGTGTGTACTGGCCAAAACCTGCCAAAATGATACGCATTACGATACAGGGGTAATGATTCTACATATGCAATGAAAGTGATATTCGTCTTGTTGAAAAATTTTAATGAAATCATTTTAATGAGTTATCTGTTTTGGTTAGCTTGACAAGCACATTCATAAATTCTAAATATACTTGATAGTAGTCCAAATATAACGATAAAAAACATACAATAGCCATATTTATATATATATATAAGAAGTAGAAAGTTCAGATAATTGTGTGAAAATATAAAAATAATTACTCCAGTAAAGTATAGATAACTTACATTTCTACTTACGTAATGTAACAAAGTATTTATACTTCCTTGCCACCTCAGTGCTTGAGTACTGCTGTATGAATAACACACAATACTAGATGGCTATAAATGAATTAGAACCCTTGTAAAACACTGAGTTTTAGGTTGTTTGTTTGAGAGGTCTGAGCTTTCTATCTGCCCTGAATAACTGTGCATTCATGCTATTGTTTCCCTTGCCTCATGAGCTCCCCCCTCCCTCATACTCACACAGTTAGCTGATGTGACCTGTCACGTATAGCCAGCCAGCTCAGTGCAGCGATGGCGTAACGCTGCCTGAGGGGCCAGATGATAAAATCAGCGTTTGCTCTGTTTAAAGTCCCTGTGACTGGGGCATTCCTGCTGCTGAAGATTTGAGCCTCTGAGACACATGCAGGAGGACTGAAGAATAGAGAGCAGAACAGAACAAGAGAAATGAAACTGGAAGAAGCTGAAACTTAGTGTGTTGTGTTTTGTAATCTTGTATTTGATATCATTAATAAAGAGCACAGACCTTGGCATCAGCTGGCCTGCCCATAGTCTGTGTGCAGTGGTGGATTAAGATGATCTGGGCATCTAGGCTACACTTTTTCTTTCTTTAAAATAATTTTATTTTTATTTTTTTTCCCATTTCTCCCCAATTTACACGGCCAATTACCCAACTCACTCATTAGGACTCCCCCTATTACTAGTAATGCCCCAACACACCAGGAGGGTGAAGACTAACACATGCTTCCTCTGATACATGTGAAGTCAGCCACCGCTTCTTTTTCGAGCTGCTGCTGATGCAACATTGCCGAGCAGCATCACAGCGCGCTCGGAGGAAAGCGCAGCAACTCGGTTCTGATACATCAGCTCACAGACGCCCTGTGTTGCAGACATCACACTTTAGTGATGTGGGGAGAGAGCGCCATCTACCCACCCGGAGGGAGCAGGGCCAATTGTGCTCCCTCTGAGCGCCGGCAGCTTGATGGCAAAGCTGCATGAGCGCGTGTTCCAACCTGCAACCTCCCACTCATAATGGCAGCGCTTTAGACCGCTGGACTTCTCTGTGCTCTTTGCTTTTCTTTTTTGAAATTATTATTGAACTTTATTATTGAACTTTCTATCACACATTTTAAGTGAATTAGAGGAGCTTGCAGCACGCAGCAGCAACTGCACAGTAAAATTTGCCTTCCCAAACCAACCAATCCTGAACTTGTGAGTTCAGTTTATCATTAAAATGTGCTAATGGAGGTTCAATTTTTTTTTTATTTATTTATTTATTTTTTTATTAAACATGGCCTATCAGTGGCCCAAATCATTGCACTGGCCCCAAGGCCGCAGCCTACTGTAGCCTGTGAGTTAATCTGTCCCTGTCTGTGCATATGTCCTACATGCGTCTCACCTTCTCCAGCTGTTGCTCAGGACTGTGCTCAGGCCAGGTCGCTAACCTTGGCCGTGGGTATGTGATAGAGGCATTCGCTAACTGAAGATGAGCTTACTGGGTCACACACGGCGCTGTCTGACCCAGAGAACTGCTTTACTTCCACTAGAGAAAGTCTCGCAGACTCCATGTGCAGCAGTGTGGTCACTGATCTGGAAGGAAAACGGGACTGGACTGATTTTTGTCGTAAGGTCTTCAACTTATCAGCCTCATGTCTGCTCATGTCTGCCAAAAATTCTTGTTGGCCTAGTTTCATATCAGATGATGCTCTTGTGTTTTTCCAATTAGTGCAGGGAAATCGCTCCAGTTTTGTGTGTGATTTTAGGCTGGGTAGGGGAATGCAGTATGTTATATTTAGAGTAAGGACACAGTGTCACGCTGAATGCGGTTGATTAGTGTGCTGTTTTCTCTTTCTTTTTATTGTAAGTTGCCTTTTTGAACTCATTTGGAGTTGACATCCCATTTCGAATTTATAGACATTAATGTGCAGTCAGCCCTCCCTGTGCAGCTCTAATAGCAAATTTGTAGTTCTGCAGTTATTGAGTCAGCAGGGTGTTGGTGACTTTTTCTCGCTATACACTGTATCTTAGCTCTCAGTGACCCTGCTGTGTAACTTTAATATGGCTGCAGATAGGGACAATGCCTTCTGTCTGTACTCTGCCTTCAGTTTGTTTTCCTTTTTGTACACATTCTCTAAAAACTTTGATACAGATGGTATGAAGCAGTGGACCACAGGAAATCATGATGGCGGTTTAGCCAGTAGTTCAAGTGAAACACAACCACTGCAATATGGACAGCAGCATTTTTTAAATTTCATTTACAGCTATTTACAGTACTGAGTACATCTCAACCTCTTTCTCTGTGTTATAATAAACTTTTAACTTCCAACAGACTTACAATGCTAGTGATAGAGTAGAGCATAGAGTTGCCCATACAAAGAAATTGCTATTTGTACACCATGTACACCACAACCTCAAAGTTTCTCCACACTTAATTTTTAGAATTCTGAGGGTCGTGACTTTTTTAAACGATTCACTAAGAACTTTAAAAGTGCACAAATAGTTCATTAAAAACACTGTTTATACACACATGACCTTCAGGTAGTTCTCTGGCACTGCTATCTTGAAACTAATTCACAATAATTTGACTGAAGAGCACAAATGAATAGGTAGGATAGGGGAATTGACTTGCATTGTAATTGCATTGCATAGTATTGCATTGCATACTAGCATTGTAAGCCTGTTGGGAGCATCTGCTAAAAGCACTGTATTTGGGAATGCTGGGGGAGAATGGAGGCGGGCTTTTCGACAAATGTTTGCCCTCATTATCATGTTTTTCTATCATTACTACACCCCAAATCAATTTTTTTTTACTCCAGATTTCTTCTTTAATAACCATGCCAAAGTAAAGATCATGAACATGTATGCGGGGAGTGATGAGTACATCATTTAAAACAAATGTGATCATTTTTGAATGTAAAGAGAGCAAAAATGAGCCGTTGTGAGTTAATGTGGTTCCTAATTACTACCCTTCTTTTTGCTGCATAAACAAAAATGCTTAAAAAAGTTTACAAAATTCGGTTCAGTAAGCTAAATTCTAGCCTCATGCGGCTAGAACATAGTACATGAACATAGTTCAGTTTTATAGAGCATTGTTCTCTTCAGTGTTTGTTTCATGATCTAAACATTGCAGAATTACCCAGCGTTTGCTGTGATTATAGTGGTCCAGACTGGGCTTTGTACTGATCTCTCTTCTCTCTGTCTCTCTGCAGTCACCCCTGACCTGTCTCCAGAGAGCCCTCTACTCGGCACCCTCCCGCTCCCCCCACCCCGCTCTCGTGCGGCTGGCAGCGGAGCCGGCGCTGCCCCTCCACACTCGGCGCCGCTTGTGCGGTCCCACCGCAAGCGCAGCGGAGAGGCCGGCTGCGGCAGCCCCCCAGCCCACGGCGCCATGGAGGTCGGCATGCGGGTGGTGCGCGGCGTCGATTGGAAATGGGGCAACCAGGATGACGGCGAGGGCCACGTGGGCACGGTGGTGGAGGTGGGGCGCCAGGGCAGCACCACCACGCCTGACAAGACTGTGGTGGTGCAGTGGGACAGCGGCACACGCACTAACTACCGCACGGGCTATCAGGGCGCATTCGACCTGCTGCTCTATGACAATGCACAGATAGGTGAGTGATGGTCTGATGGCAAGCTTTTGGTGTACGAAGTAGGAATGGTGGTCAGAAGGACAAATGCTTTTTAGCTTTCATAGAGAAATGTCTATACTCTACTGGAGTAATTATTTTTATATTTTCATACAGTTATCTAATTTCTTTTCAGCTTGTTTTCATTCCAGCTTTGCAACATTAAAAAAAAACAACAACAACAAAAAAAAAAAACAGATAAATCTTTCCATCCAGATAGAGTGAATCTGATTGTGATTGGATGTAAAGAAGTATAAACATATACCATTACGACACACTATTGGTTTATACAATACATCACACCTGCACACGTCACGCCCCCCCCACACACCAGCAAGAACATAGCAGACGATGCCTGGCAGCCGATGCGCGTTAGAATGGAGTCTGTCCCACTTATTATGAAAACCCTAGCATCTAATGTGATGTGTACACTTCAGTGGAATTGTCTAATAGTGAGTGTGTAAGTGTTTACTTGGGATACTTCCCATCACTTATATGGATACACTACTTTTCTTGTTTTTGCAGGCTTTAAATCTAAGAGTCCCATATTAAACAGTGTTTCTTGATCCTGCACATCACAGTTTACACAAGGTTTCTCAATAAAAGGAGAAATGTAATAAAATATACTTTAAACATACTTTAATTTGTTGAGTGTTGTTCATTTAACAATTAATAAGACTTCTAATTAATAAGAATTAATAAGGTTCTAAATAATAAATAGTGCTTTTGAAGCTAGTGATGCCCAGGCACTGATGCTGCACTGTCCTACTCAGTTGCATGTGTGTGTGTGTCTGCGTGTGTGTGTTTCTGCGTGTGTGTGTGTGTGTCTGTGTGTCTGTGTGTCTGCGTGTGTGTGTGTCTTTGCCTGCGTGTGTGTGTCTCTGCCTGCCTGCGTGTGTGTCTGCGTCTGCGTGCGTGTGTGTCTGCGTGCGTGTGTGTCTGCGTGTGTGTGTGTGTGTCTGCGTGTGTCTGTGTGTGTGTGTGTCTGCGTGTGTGTGTCTGCGTGCGTGTGTGTGTCTGCGTGCGTGTGTGTGTCTGCGTGCGTGTGTGTCTGCGTGTGTGTGTGTGTCTGCGTGTGTGTGTGTGTCTGCGTGTGTGTGTGTGTGTGCATGTGTGTGTGTGTGTGTCTGCGTGTGTCTGTGTGTCTGCGTGTGTGTGTCTGCGTGCGTGTGTGTGTCTGTGTGTGTCTGCCTGCATGTGTGTGTCTGCGTGTGTGTGTATGTGTGTGTGTCTGCGTGTTTGTCTGTGTGTGTGTGTGTCTGCGTGTTTGTCTGTGTGTGTGTCTGCATGTGTGTGTGTCTGCCTGCATGTGTGTGTCTGTGTGTGTGTGTCTGCGTGTGTGTGTGTCTGCGTGTGTGTGTGTCTGCCTGCATGTGTGTGTCTGCCTGCATGTGTGTTTCTGCCTGCATGTGTGTGTCTGCGTGCGCGTGTGTGTGTCTGCGTGCGCGTGTGTGTCTGCGTGCGCGTGTGTGTCTGCGTGCGCGTGTGTGTGTCTGCCTGCCTGTGTGTGTCTGCGTGCGCGTGTGTGTCTGCGTGCGCGTGTGTGTCTGCGTGCGCGTGTGTTTCTGCGTGCGTGTGTGTTTCTGCGTGCGTGTGTGTTTCTGCGTGTGTGTGTGTCTGCGTGCGTGTGTGTTTGTGCGTGCGTGTGTGTGTCTGCGTGCGTGTGTTTCTGCGTGCGTGTGTGTTTCTGCGTGCGTGTGTGTGTCTGCGTGCGTGTGTGTTTCTGCGTGCGTGTGTGTTTCTGCGTGCGTGTGTGTTTCTGCGTGCGTGTGTGTGTCTGCGTGCGTGTGTGTGTCTGCGTGCGTGTGTGTTTCTGCGTGCGTGTGTGTAAGTATTTCACTGAATTTTTAGAAATGTGCTATATCTTGACACATACTATTGTCTGCACGTGTGTCTGCGCGTGTGTCTGCGCGTGTATGCATTGACCTGCATTTTATGAGTAAATTTATAAAAAGAAAAGGTATTTATAGGAAATGTGCTATATTGTGATGCATATCATTATCGGGAAATGAAGTAGCTTATATCCGGATATAGATTCATTTCTGGTCATATCGCACAGCCCTAACATCAGGCATCATGAGTAGTGTCTGGTGTTCTTGACAGAAGTTGAAAGAACTTGGGTAGCTAATTAAGTGTCATATTTATTTTATTCCAAGGCACACACACATAAACTCACGATTTCTTTTTTATACAGAAGAAATAGCTCTTTACTCATTGCCTGCAGGGACCTGGAGTGTTTTCCTGTGTTTTGTTAATCCCTGTCTCTGTGATCACACCTGCTGTCTCTCGCTCCCTCCAGTGGAGCAGGTCTGTACTGTGTATGCTCTGTACTCCTGTGGTATGTTTGCTCACAACAGCAGGTTAACTGATGTCTGATGCATATAAATCCCCTTCCTGTACTCTCTCTCTTTCTCTCTCTTTCTCTCTTTCTCTCTCTCTCTTTCTTTTTCTCTTTTACTCTAAGCCATCTAGCCACAAAAGCCCCATCTGTATTTTTACCCAAATAAAAAAAACATGCTCATTTCTAAGCGGAGATGCCTTTTTCCCCCGCATCATTAAAAGCAGCATTCTTCTGCCTCAAATGATATGCTTCAGATTAATGGAGTGAAAGAGCATGGGAAAGAGTGAGAAGGCAGAGTTTTGAGGAGCAACACATTCCTAAAGGGCAGCAGCTCTGTAAAGGGGAGCACTCATTAGCCAGCTCCTTTAGATGAACGCAGCTCTTTTTGAGCTCTGACTGTTTCCAGTCCTTTCGCCTCATGGGCTCGTCAGAACCCAGAGCGGCTCTCGTCTTCTCCAGTATCCCAGAATATCTGGTCCCTGTGCTCTCGTCTTACTTGGTTGTAGGGTTGCAACGGTATGAGATTTTCACGGTATGATAACCGTCTCGGAAAATACCGCGGTATCACGGTTATCACGGTATCACAGTTTGTTACATATATTATTAAACTGACCCTTAAAGAAATTACAACAAAGTTTTTTTGTTCAATTAACTATTTATTGTAGAAACTACACCATCAGGTGAAGGAAACCATGTTTTTCCACTACTCTTAAGGGCATTAAGAGTGTATATATATATAAAAAAAAGTTGGTATATAACCTGATACTGCAGAAAGAGGGGATTTATTTCTGACATGATCCTCACAATAGAGATTTCTATTTTAAGGCTTTCACATCTTAAAACCTTCAACATATGAAAAACAGGCACGTCAGAATTTGAAAATTAACGCATGTAAATGAATGGCGTCTTTCACATCCAGTCCGGCCAGGACCTTTACACGGACACGTGAATCCATCGTAGCACGCACTTCACGCCTGTACCTGCGTGCCCAAATTTCGGATAACTCAGCGCTTTTGCGGGCGCTTACCGCATGGGTTGTGCACGACTACAAAGAAGTTTTATTTAGGTTATTTAGGTAAAATTATAAACTGAACACATACTTTGCGCTGCACAGCGGGGTGGTGTTCTCGGAGATGGGAGAACAGGTTTGATGTATTTCCTCCTTTAGCTGTGACTTTACGGCCACATTGATTACAAGCTTGTTGATTACAAGATTACAAGTCTGTTTTCAGGCTGTTTGAATGAGCGAAATATGATCAGAATTATGTTAATTAACACTAACATAGAAGCATAGAACTATTATTTAATAAAAATGATTTTTAAGAACAGCTAAACACAGTGCGGAGAAGTTCACGTGCGAGAGAGAGACACACAGAGAGAGAGAGAGATTTGCGTGTTCTGATGTGAGCTACTCACAGGTAAAGGTTCTCTTTTATCTCCTCGTGCTCATTTTAGTCCAATTCATAATTCTGCAGTTTCTCAGTGTTTTCTGTCGTATTTTGCGGCTAGCGCGAGCGCTTACAACTAACACCGCGGACCGCGAGGTGCAGCCGCGCTGCCGCTGTTATGCCGAATCCGACTCCCTGCTCAATCCGACTCCCGCTTCGCGGACAGAATCGGCACAACACCCCCCGCTGTAGAACTGCGGGAGTGAAAACAGCGCTTATAAATAAGTTAGTTAAGTTTCACTTTCAGTTTTCGTTATTTGGTTCGTTTTCATTAACAATAATAATTGGTTACTTAGCATTAACATTGTGATTATCACACCAGAGCTTTATTTAAAAATAAAATATATAATTAAAAAACAGATGCCTACATCTCAGACTATTTTCTGGAGCCCAACCCGACCCGGCCCGAGGAATGTGGTGGGAAATCTCGGCCCGAACGGACCCGATCTCGGGTCGGGCCTCGGGTCAGGTCTGGTTCGGGCAGAGAATCTAGGCTCTAGTCTGATGCACTTTCTGCCATTCTCACCGCTGTGTGCTGAGTAGCTGAAGCGGAGCAGAGTTGCGCATGCGCGGGTGACTTTCTCCGCTGGCTTGCGTTTTACCGGTAATAAGCAAACACACACGGTATGATAACCGTGCATTTTAATACCACGGTATACCGTGAAACCGGTTACCGCTGCAACCCTACTTGGTTGTGTCTTTAAAACCAGGCCAGCTGTAGATTTAGACGCGTTTTAAATATCCAGAATCCTCAGATTTGGTAGGAGGAGAGCAGCCCCCAGATTATTTATTCTGCTTTCCTCTACCTTCCTGACTCCAGCAGTAAACTGTGTGTGTGTGTGTGTGTGTGTTTGTGTGTTAGGTGAAGACCATTTTGGTCCAGCCTATCAAATCAAAACTGGATTCATCTCTTTAGAAATGGCCCAAAACTTCATGGGGTCCTAGGCAAAATGTATTTTGGGATTCCTATACATTCACCTCAGCCCCAGATACTTCATCAATCCATAGACTAAACTGTCAGAAGCGCTAGGAGCTAGGAAAGAGAACTACAACAAATGCATGAGTGGCTTCATGAATGGTGGCAAATGTTCAAATGACAACAAATAAAAGAACAAGAAGATGTTTTAAAAGTGTGTGTTAACAGTTGCTGTTCACATAGCATATGCTTCATTTCTATTTTTGTCTTCCTCCTGCTAGGTGTCCGCCACTCAAACATCATCTGTGACAGCTGTAAGAAACACGGCATCATGGGAATGCGATGGAAATGCAAGGTGTGTTTCGACTACGACCTGTGCACACACTGCTATATGAACAACAAACACGACCTCTCGCATGCCTTTGAGCGCTACGAGACTGCGCACTCGCAGCCGTGAGTATACCAAGCCTCCTCTCTTCTCCTACTGCTTTTATTCCTGTTCCAACTCTCTCTCTCTCTCTCTCTCTCTCTCTCTCTATCTCTCTCTCTTCTGAATCACTCTTCCGCATGGCTAAACGCTAAACCTCTCTGTTCCCGCCAGCTCTGTCTGAATGTCAGGTTGCTCTTCTCATTCTCCCAGTGAACGTAACATGTTATTATATAAACCGGGCTAATTCTGACGCACTGTTTTTAAGCACTAGATGAAGGCTACTTCATGCTCCAGGGTTGGCCCACATCTTGAGATACAGTCAAAAAAAAAAAAAAAAAGAAAACACAAACACACACTTGTTTAATGTACAGTAGTGTTTAAAATAATAGCAGTTCAATGTGACTAACCAGATCAGATTAAACACTCTTTTTGGTATAAATTTACCAGTTGGTGCAGTAGATTCTTAGAAACCCTACAGACTCAGCATTCATGACATTCATGCTCTTGAGTCTGTGTATTTGAATAATCGATTGAAAGCGGTGTGTTCAAAATAACTTATTGAGGATAATCATTCTGTAAAGAAACAGGTGTGAATCAGGTGACCCTGTTTATTTATTTAAGTGTGAAGCCAGCACGTGGTGTACATGCATTTCTTTTTAAAGCCCTGAGAACTATGGGCCGTTTGAGACATTGTTCTGGAGAAAAGCTTGCTTTGATTAAAAAGGTGATTGGAAAGATTTAAACTTATAAAAAAGTTTAAAAAGTGATCGGCTGTTCAGCTAAAATGGTCTCCAGTGTTTTAAAATGGAAAGTAAAACCAGAGAGACGTGGAAGAAAACCAAAGACTAAAGTTCAAATGGGTTGAAGAATAGGATGAATGGCAAAGGCTCAGCCAATGATCAGCTCCAGGACAAAAAAGACCCCTGTGTGAAGCTTATGTAGTCCCAGCAAAATCCCACTGTCAAAAATAAATAAATAAATGGACACAATTCGCCATTGAATTCTTCATCTGTCCTAAAGAGAAATAGAGAAACATTTTGTGGGCTGATAAAAGGTAAATTGTTATTGTGGTGTCAAAGGGCCGCAGACAGTTCATCAGACGACCCCCAAACTCTCTAAATTTAAGCCACAGTACACTGAAGACTGTGAAGCATGGTGGTGTAAGCATCATGATCTAGGCATATGTCTCTTACTATGGTGCCGCATTCCAGGGATCATAATGGACCAGTTTGCTCATATCAACCTGAACTTGAACTTAAACAGGTCTAAAGAGGAAATGCCCTTGAAATGGGTGTTTCAACAAGACAACTAACAAAATCTTGGTTCCAGTCCAACAAAATAGAGGTTATTAAATGGTCAGCCCAAGCCTCAGGGCTTAATCTGATTTAAAAAAAAATGTTTGGGGTAAAAAAAAAATGCTGTTTCCAAGGCAAAACCAAGTTGTGATATTTGTAGTCAAAGCATGCAGGAATTGAATAGCATTTGACAGCTGCAAGGAGTTAGTTGACTTTATGAGACACGGAACAAAACTGTGGATGCGCAACTAAATATTATGTTAGTGATTTACAGGAATGCTAAATCCTAAAAAAAAAAATAAAAAAAAAAAGAAAGAAAAAAGTTGATACTTTGAGTGCGTTAAGACAAATGCAAAAACTTTTTTATATCATGTTTTGGTTGGGAACCAGTGTGCAATGGTTCCCTGTGTATTGAATTAAAAACTACTATAAAGATTTTGTGTCTCAAGATGCTATTATTTTAAACACAACTGTGTGGAAGCACTCCTCACTACGTTTGTATTTCGAGTTCGGGGCATCCCATTCAGGTGCTGCTTTATAAAGGGATACGGCCATTTGTTTTCTACCAGCTGGATGGTTTAATCAAATATAGGTCAGCTGTGAAGGCTTTTTCCTTTGTAACTTTGAATTAATGATGACCTTATGCTCATGCACCTCACACACTGCAGTACCAGCAGGTGCTCCAGAGCATAGCCTAAAGTGTTTTGGAAGCAGTTTAATGTAAGAAGCATTTTATAAATATGATATGTAATGTCCAGCTTGTACTTTTACCCAAAGTGTTTACCTGAGGTGGCGCACAAACAACCACCTGGCCAGACCAGACAGCTGTGAGCACAACACAGGTGTGCATCAGTTCCTTTGCAAGAGATTACAGAGGAATTACAGCATGTAGCATCATATCCTGCACAAATGTTTTGCAGAAGAACGAGGGTTGTGGTTCATGTCTGAGCTGGATATTTAAGGATGGCATCCACGTTTCTTAATAAATAGATTCAAATGTACGTACGAATGTATGTAATATCAGATACAACCAAAATACGTGGCCAAAAGTGGTGACAAGTTGGAAAAAAGTTAATGTAAAAGCATAGAGATTTACTGTCAAATCTAATTTACATTTATATTTATTTTCTCATATTTTTGGAAAGCTAATTACCCAACCCACTCATTGGGACCAAGGTTATAACAGTTTAAAATTGTTCATTATAGTTTAAATTTATTTCGTTTTGACGTTTCCTCTTTAATTTAGTTCATTGTAATTAGCTTTTTAGAGCATGTTTGCTAGTTTTTTTTTAATAATTTTATTTCAAACTTTTTCCCCATTTTCTTCCCAGTTTTGGTTAGCCAATTACCCAACCCACTCATTAGGATTCCTCCTATCACTAGTAATGCCCCAACACACCAGGAGGGTGAAGACTAGTGCTTGCTTCCTCCGATACATGTGACATCAGCCACCACCTCTTTTCTAGCTGCTGATGCAACATTACCGATACATCAGCTCACAGACGCCCTGTGCTGCAGACATCACCCTAGGAGTGATGTGGGGAGAGAGCGCCATCTACTCACCTGGAGGGAACAGGGCCAATTTTGCTCCCTCTGAGCGCCGGCAGCTTGATGGCAAAGCTGCATGAGCGGGGGTTTAGACCGGCAACCTTTTTTTTTAGTTTAGTTTTCATTACTTTTAGTGTCAGTTTTAGTTTTCTTTGTAACTGGGTTATTTGTAAGGTTCAGGTTTTAAAAAGGTATTAAGTAATAAAAGCTCAAGGAAAGGAACCATATAAAAAAATATTGTTATGGTTGAACAAACAAATGTCCACAACAACTGTAACTATCAGTAGTAATGTCCCCGACAGTAGATGGGTGAAGAATAGCACTCGGAGGAAAGCGTAGCCATCCAGATCTGATTCATCATTTAACAGATGCCTGTGCTGAACATCATCACAGTAGGAGTGATGTAGGGAGAAGAGATCACCATCTAAACACCCCCGAGAGAGCATGGTCAACTGTCCATTTGTGCGCTCTCAGACTTCTGCTGCTAAACAGCTTTATTCTGTTTTATCGTACTTTCTTAAACCACATCAGTCAGTTAACTGTACAACACTCACCTCTATGCTCACCTGCAGTTGCGATATTTACCAAGATAGCCTACTCGATCAGAACACTTTATGTTTTTTACATATTGTTTACACATATTTGTTCAGCTAAATCAGTAAATGTACATTAAGACTCGACACAGACTCGCCTGTTCGACCTGACCTATACTATGTGGGGGAAAAAAGTATTTGGACTCTTGATATTCTGCTTTTGTTGGAATAACTATCTCTACTTTCTAGGAAAGTCTTTTTGCTAGGCTTTGGGTCATTGCTGTGAGGATTTGATTTGTTGTATTCAGTGACTTGTATTTAAAGCATTAGTCTTTAGTCAGAGGTCAGTATGTTGGACGGTCACCATCATCACACCCCCACATCATCAACAGCATCCCGACTCATCCCAAAAGTACTGGATGGAGTATCATACATCATACCAAAGAACACAGTTCCACTGGCCCTCAGGTTCTGAAAGTTTGTGTAACAGCATCAACTCCTCTTCAGAATCTTTACATCATAAGTTAAAGCATTTGCTGTGATGATTTGATTGCATTCTACCACAAGATAGTTGTGTGTTGAGGTAATGTTCTGCTATTAGTGCTGCCAGTCTAGCTCTTTCCAGAAGTATCGCTCCACAGAATGCAGTTCCCCTGCCTCTACAGTCCAGAGCTGCAGACTATATACAACTTCAGCCATTGCTTCAGTCAGTGTGAGCATGGTGATCTTAATGCAGAGTATTCCATTTGATTGCCAGGGGCTTTCTATGGAGATTATACAAGCTGCATGATTGCTTGCACCAGTATGTCTGCTAAATGTCTGAACATCCGTGACTTCCCTTTTCTCTTTTGTATGAATACCCCTTGTTTTCGAGTATAACCCTTCTCACTATTCAGAGATACAAGATGAAGGGGTGAAATGCACCCCTAATAAAAGCATAGGTACAACCCTTCAAGAACCCCTTACAGATATAACTATATAGGAATTTTTAACAGATTTTGTCACATGTCAGTTATCCAACATGTCAGTGTATTAATGCAATCTGTAAATCAACAATTGGAGCAAAATAAATGGCATTCGAGTAGAAATAATCATTAATCTGTTTAATATTGTAATGCAAAATTTTATCAAGCAGCATTTTTTTGTGTTATTTGACATTGATGGGCCTACTGTGCATGTGTACATTGTAATATCGATGCTAAAATGATATATCATGGAGATCTATTAGATATTTTTGATCCTGTTTTCAAGAATTGATACAGTACTACAAAACATAATATGGCTACATAAAATCATCAAGTGTATCAATAATTTCTTAGTCCCCTGCTTGAGTAAAGGTTTGATTACTTAGGTAGACGTATAGATACAAGGGTTTTAAAATAAATACTTATGTAGAAGTTGAAGTATCAATTCAAGCTTTTTGCTGAAGTAAAATTGTAAAAGTAAAAATAACAGGGTGAAATTGGTTTGGGCCTAAATGCAGGGTTCATACAGTCATGGAAAAGTGTTTTCAAATGGAATTCGAAAATAGTAATTTCCAGGCCTGAATAAGTTTAGTAAAATCATGGAAATTTGGTCTATGCATCTTTGATTTTCTGTTTGTTAAATCTATTTTGAGCTAACAAATACATCAGCTCAGAGTTAGTTCAGTAATTTAGCCCTACATAATGGAGCTCTCAGCATCTGACAACTGTCAACATTTTATCATTTATTTTAGGTCTAATATAATAAATTTTGATTATAGTTTACGTTTATTTTTGGTTTTATTGTCCGTGTCTGCACTGATGTGTTAAATTTTATCATGATGATTTGTATTGGATAAAAAGTGTATGAAGCCTGTAAATGATGAATTCCAGTCAGTTCCAGTCCAGTTAATGTTTTGAACCGATCCTGATGGCAGAGCAGCTTTTTATTGATTGATTTTGGACTGCTGACAGATCTTTCATGCTGTCCTCACCGCCTTACCCTCTACCTCATCTCTCTCTCTGTCTAAATAATGTAATGGCTGCTTGTTTCCATCAAGCAACAACAAAACACTCAATCCTGCCTATAAACAAGATCACGGAACACAATTCCATTACCGAAGAAAAGCTGCTGTTAAGCCTGTCTTTGTCACGGCTAGTTTACATGCTTGTGTTGTGTTTTTGCTGGTCTGTGCTGTAGTGCTGTGTTCGTATATCTTTTACACTAAACAACCTGTTTGTTCCATGCTTGCTGGCCAACTTCACAGTACAGCCATATTTGGCTGCATGATCTGACAAGATTACCTTAAAAATCTGCAACAACAAGCTACAGTACTACAGTTCTGTTCTAATATCTGCCTTTTCCAGTTTTCTTCTTTCCACACTGCTATTTTCATTCCTTTATCTTATACAAGAGCTCTCCACGTTCTCCCTTAAACCTTCTCCTCCCTCCGTTATCACCTTTTTTGTGTTCCTGCGCTGATAAATGGCAGCGATTGCGCTCGCCAGGGGAAGGCTGGACATGTTGTAAATGGAAATTCACACTTGCGTGTGTAGAACAGTTGGGTTTCTATTTTTTATAGGTACAGCAGTGTAGGTGTGAGGAGAAAGCAGAGAAGAGAGGATTTAATGGATGTCTTTGTTTTGTAGTTCTCTCTGTCTGTCTTACTCTGAGTCTTTTTTATATATATTTTTTATAATAATAAAATGTTTTTTTTTTTTATTAATGACAGTTTATCTTTTAAATCATATCCAGCATTTAACACCCAGACTGAAGGTTTCACTTTGGTTGTATTACAGAAATAAGGCTTGCTTTTCATTTTCAGTAAAAATGCAGTTGGTGGAGTGTGTACCACAGTGCTTTAAGGTTTATTAAGAATTATTCTCCTCTTACTCATCGCTGTTGTTTTCTTTTTTTCTTTTCTTTTCTTTTTTTACACATCATACTTATGCTTGATTCACAGATGGAATATGATCCTAAACTTACTTCAGTCAAAATGTGGACACACCTTTTCATTCAGTGTTTTTCTCTATTTATTGTATTTTTTGGACTATAAGGCTCATTAAAATGCTTTGTATAAAGCCTTTTACCAGTCAGGTTGTAAGGAGCAGTAAAGCCACTTTGCTAAAGTACAGCGTTATACAGGAGTTTCAGTGAAGTGCAGCGGCATTAGCATTAGCCGCTAACCGCAGCGCTAGCTGTTCTGATGCGTGTATATTGGAATGTAGTCTGCGTGTTTATCGGGGTGAACCACTAGCTGGTAGCACCCTGTCTTACCAGAACACTCAGGGTTCCTCATTCTACTGCTATTGGGTGGTATTTACTAGCTCTAACCATGGCTGGCTAGTGCAGCCAACCGCTGCTTCATTAGAAGGGAAACATGGCAACACCCTTGTTCACTTTAAGTATGCATTCTTACTAGTTTTGCTTTATGCACCTTATAATCAGGTGCCCCTTATGCATGAAAAAGACCTGAAAAACATGAAACATTGTTTGTCCTCCACCTTAATCCCTTGATCTAAACCTGATGATCTGAGATGGTGATTTAAGGTGATTTAGGATGAGCTGGAGCTTCACAGCGTGAAGGAAAAGCAGTAACTATTGTTCAGCACCTCCAGGAACTCCTTCCTTCAAGACGCTGAGAAAACTATTTCAGGAGACTCTCCATCATGAAGACACTGAGATTAAAATACCAAGAGTGTGCAGATCTGTCCACAAAGATAAATGTGATACTTAGAAGTATTTAAATTATAAAACATATTCTGGTTTGTTTACAAAATAATTCCATGTGATTCTTTATAGCTTTAATATATTCTTCAAAATTAAATTTACAATGTTAATAATTCTAAAAAGATAGAAGAAAACACATTGAATGAGAGAGAAGTGTGTCTAAACTTTTGAATGGTACTGGTACGTTTACAATTACACTGCCATTTATTTACATTTAAATTTACAGAAGCTTAAATACTGAAAGAAATGGTGTAAAAAAAACATGTGTTTGAAGGGCTTTGGATGCTTTTTGGGTTGATCATTCAGGATGCTGTACAGGTGAAGGCCTACACTGTACCTACTGAAAGTGGTTCAAGGTAGGACATCCAGTGAACCTGCAAAAGGGTCATGAGCACCCAAGGCTCACTGATGCACGTGAGCAGCATCTGCTCTAATCCCACTGAAGAGCTGCTGCAGCACAGACTGCTGAAAAGGTTAATGCTAATGCTGGCTGTGGTAGATTGATATCACAGCTAGGGGTGGGTGATATTTGGCCCTTAAATAATATCACAATATTTCATGATACTGTTTTAATAACATTATTCTTGGGAATACAACAAAACATTGACATTTAATTGTTTTGAATTAATTTTAATAACATACTACTTTAACAAAAGAAATATTATTATTATTACTTTCTTTTAAAGTTTTTTTATTTTACATTTTCATCTGATTTGTATTTGGCTTTATATGTTTAAACCAAAGGTCACAATGTGGTCTACATAAACACATCAAATACATGCTTTCTTCTGTCTGGTACTGGTACTATTGCAATATTTGGATTTCAATGGGCAATTCAGTATTGTTCTGTTTTAACAATTTTGTTTTTAACAGAATTTTAATAATAAAAAAAATTGTTTGGCTTTAATTCTTAAAATTCTTAACTAAAAAAATCTGTTGCTTGTTTAAATCAAAGAGCTACATCCAAAACAAGCAGCAACTGCATCACAGATCTGCCAAAAATCCTGCCAACAATCGATTGTCTCATTCTCAGCTGTGATATCAGAAAAACAATCAGACAGATTGGAATGGAATCTAATCTTGTTTAAAAGAAAACACTCCATGATATCATATGCACTAGAGATATATAAATAAGTAAGGCGAGCACTTCTATTGTATTTTTCCTTTAATAAATACAGCTTGTTTAAATTATTATCATGTTTCCACTAGACACAACAGTCTCCATTTTGGCATATAGACAAAGAGAAAAAGGGAAATAAATGATGACATTTCTCTTTTTCTTCAGTACGCAGTTAAAATGTGTATCATGTTGTGAAATGTTACACCCCTGCCCCAGTTGTGATTCGTTTTTTCCTCAGTGAAAGCAGTGCGCCTGGGGTCATCAGCTGAGAGGAGCTGTACGAGACAGCAGTTATGAAATAGACGAAAGCTCTCCACGCCCTGATTTGGAATCCACCGTGGCTGTGAAAAATGTCCCATTGCTCAGCATGAAATGAAAGAGCATCATGTGAGAGTCCCAGTCACTCTCACTTTCTCTCTATTTCTGTCTTCTGTCTATAGGACACTCAACCAGGGTAAAGGGACGCTGGTTTCCCTGATCCCAAACAAACATAGGCCACTATTCATTCATGAAATCCTCCTAAACACATCATTCAGTTTAAAGAAATCTGCCTAAACAAACCTGCATTTTACATGCAAGATTGCATTTATGTTTATTATTAGATCAGCCGGGCCTGAGTGATCTGCACTGCAAATAAATATTCAGAGATGTATAATAACACAGTAGAATTACTTCACTAATGTACTTAAGTAGTAAAATGCTGTATCTGTACTACTGCTGGGTGGTATACCTCTTCAGCAAAAGACAGCATGTTGAATAGATAAGTGAGATGTAGTTGTGTTGGTTCTGTTGGTGGAGTGTTATTCACCCTGTTTGTGTTGGGTTGCATGTTGGATAAGGGTCTCCCCCAGAGAGTTGGCGTATTATGAGAAAACTACTGTTTGAGTTGCCATCTCTTATGTTTTCTCTTGTTAAAAGCTTGCCTGCGATAAACAGGTAATGTGTCTGTTATAGCTTACATTTTATAATCTCCTTCAGATTTTCTGGTGTGTAATTTTGAGAAAGTCTCGACTGCAAGTTCCATTAGACTTATTTTGATCTGTGTTGTAAGCCATTGTGTAAAGGAGTAAAAAACAACATGGAAAAGTATGTTTGTTAGAAATGCAGTTATCAAAGATTCTGAACCTTACTAAGGAGGCTTTTTTGTGTGGAATGCGGATGAGATTGAGGGAGCACTCATTCTAATTGTCTGTCCGTGGTGCGTGTCCACCCTTGATAAAGTTGGGAGTTAATGGGTTAATTTTGCAAGAGGGGGACAGAATACTGCATTAGCCTTGTGTATCCAAATTACTTTGCACGTTCTTGAGGGAGTGAGCAGCACGAGGCTTTAAGACGTCGTGTGTAGAATCGAATTTTCATAGGAATTGTTGTTATCTCACCTCACAATTGCTTACATCTGGAGCAGGAGAGAGAAAGCTCTGGGCTTAAAGCTATTTGGGAAATGCAAACATTGATACATTCTTAGTTTTTCTTTGTTCTTTGTCTTTCAGAACTAATGCTGCTTTTGAATCTTTTTCAGGTAATGTTTACTGTTTATCAGAATGTGATCTTTAAAAGCAGTTGTCTTTAGATATGTTGCTCTTATTAGTATTATTATTATTATTGTGTTTTTGCACAATAGAGTATCTCACACAAGTGAGTACACTCCTTGTAAATATCGTATCATATACTTTCATTGGAAACACTGACAATATGACACTTTGATGCAAAGTAAAGTAGTCAGTGTACAGCCTGTATAACAGAAAAATAATACTCCAGTAGATACAGATACAGTATTTTAGTATTTAAGTACAGTAGTGAAGTAAAAATAATAATCCAGTAGGTACAGATACAGCATTTTAGTACTTAAGTACAGTAGTGAAGTAAAAAATAATACTCCAGTAAAGATACAGCATTTCAGCACGTAAGTACAATAGTGTAGTAAAAATAATACTCCAGTAAATACAGATACAGTATTTTAGTACTTAAGTACAGTAGTAAAGTAGAGATAATAGTCAGTGAATGTCATTTGAGGTGTGTGTGTGTGTGTGTGTGTGTTGGATTTGTAGCATATGGTCACCCATATGTTTACTAAAGAAAGAGAACAAAACAACCACCAGCTTGCTAATCGGCTCGGATGTGCAACTAGCTATCCGCCGTCACTTTAGCTAACCGCTAATCCCTGTAGTGTAATAACCAGCCAGAATCCACTGCTAGCAGTTGACATTCTGCGGTGGTCTGAACAGTCACGGTACAGTAAGAATGATGACCACCTGCTGAACTTGTCAGTGTGTGAACATTTAGTAACAATGCTTAGACTCAGCTCACCTGTCCTCTGATTGGAGGATTGGAGCAGGCAGTGGATGAATCTTATTGATGAGAGTCTGCACAGATATTCCTCTATTTATTTATATGTTGGAAAGTAAGTTGTTATTAGTATTAAAGGATTTTTAAATTGTATAGACCAGAGCTCCAGCTTTTTAATTTTCGTAGCCCACCTTGTGTTTAAATCTCTGAAAACAACAATAAGCTTCTCTGTATAGCTAAATAAGTTATAATAACTAGAACCACATTCAGTACCAGTCTACCTGTTAGGAATACACTCTCATTCAGTGTTTTTTTTCCTCTATTTAATTGATTTTCTACATTGTAGATTAATAATAAATACATAAAAACAATTAAGGAACTAAACGGCATGAAAGAAAAGCAGGAACTATTGTTCAGCACCTCCAGGAACTCCTTCAAGACGCTGAGATTAAAATACTAAGTGTGTGCAGATCTGTCATTAAAGGTAAATGTGCTACTTAGAAGAGGAATATAAAGTATAAAACAAATTCTGGTTTAACACTTTTTGTTCACAGAATAATTCCGCATGTGTTCCTGTATAGACATAATATAGTCTTCAACATTAAATTTACAATATAAAAAATTGTAAAAAAGAAAGAAAATGTATTAAATGAGAAGAAAAGGTGTGTACAAACTTTTGACTGGTACTGTACATTTTGTTAAAAATGCTAACAAATCTATCACCATGTTTTATATGTTAAAAATGTGCAATCTTATAGACTTATTAGTGAAAACCTAGTCAAGTCCTTATTAAATTAAATCAGAGGATATTTTGGTGAGGGGAACATACTGTGGATGGGTGTATTTTTGTTCATCATGCATTCTAATTTGCTGGCGAAACACACAAGCGTAGACAGAATCCCATACTGAAACGAAGTGCAAGTGCACGAACACATCACACCTGCCATGTCTCCTCCCTCAATTATGCAGAGTATAATGTTATAATAATAATAATATGATAAAGTATAATATGCCCGTCAAGAAAGTGTCGCAAGGCACGTAACGTAGCGGCTGTCTTCTGAGTAAATTATTAATTACTGCTGGATAATAAATGCTTTTATTTAAATGCTTTAAATGAGTTGCTTACTGAGAAGCCACCCGTCACGCACTCAGCTTGTTTTCTTATCCCAAGCATTCTCTTGTAAATCTGAAACGGCTTATAAGCCAGTCATCATCATGGGCCAAAAAACCATAATGATCACGGAAAATGCACTCTCTATGAATTCGGCCATTAGCAATATTTTCCAATAATGCCAACTCTGGCATCTCCAGCTCCAGCGCAAAATTGTATGCATGTTTATATTAGGGCTGGCCCGAATAGCGTTTTTTGAGCTCTGGATATTCGGCACTGATTCGAAGCGAATATTCGAATATTCGTTTTTAAAAAAAGAGGTAAAAAAAAAAAAAAAAAAAAAAAAAAAAGCAAATCACGGCCCCTTTAATCCACTGAAAAATGTTCAATTTGCTCTGACCGACGAGACATATTCACCCCGGATTTTTGGTGTTTTTATCCCGGATTTTTGTGTTTTCACCCCATATTTTTTCTGTGTTTTTAGCCCAGATTTCTTTGTGTTTTCATCCCGGAATTTCTGCTGCCCCACACCGAGGCTGCTGCTGCACGGTTTCTCCGCTGCGCAAGCCAGCCCAGTAAATTGCTGTTTGTGTTTTCACACTTAGGCTATTTGCTTAAAAAAACAAACGAAAAAAAACGTTTGTTCAGGAAGTATTTTATATTCTTAAACATTGTTGATTATATTAGAGGACAGTCATTGTAAACTGTACTTATCTATTTCGGTTAAAGGATTGTGCAGGGCATATTACTGATTTTGTATTTTTGCACTTGGGCTATAAGCTCAATATTAAATATTTCGTTTGCTTAGAAATTATTTTATATTTTTAAACCATGTTAAATTATATTAGAGTAGAGGAAAGTCATTGTTAATGACGTTATTTTACTTAGTCTATTTCGGTTTAAGGATTGTGCAGGGCATAGCCGTATTACTGATTTTGTATTTTTGCACTTGGGCTATAAGCTCAATATTAAATATTTCGTTTGCTTAGAAATTATTTTATATTTTTAAACCATTTTAAATTATATTAGATAAGAGGAAATTCGTTCAGACATCATTTTTGTAGGCCAGGCTTTTGTAACCGATTTAGCCCCTACTGTTGCCACATTACCCCTTACGTTTTATTATATAAATCAGTTTCGAAGAGCCTGCATTTTTTTTTATCATGTATAATAGAGGTCTGCGCGAGACTGATTTTTAAACCCACTCTTCCACGCTCCCGCGTTTCTGTCTCGTTACCGCTCCGCAAAAAAATTGCTTCTTTTAATCCCGCGCCCGCCCGCCACATACACATTTCTGCCGCTCCCGCCCCACGTTCCTAATATAAATTAAATAAACTACATTTAATGCTTCAAATTTACTTATATATTTATTAAAACAGCAGCGCTGAATAGTGCGGTCCCGTTCCTTACCCCAGTCCAAACACCATCGGTGTGTGCGTGTGTGTGTCGGTCCATCCTGCACGTTGAGAGTTTTCTTTAGGTTTTTTTTTTTTTTTTACAATTATTACAGTTTTCTTAACTATTTATTAATTTGCTCCCGCATCGTCTGGATTAAACTCCCGCTCCAGCCAATAACAGTTCAGTTCTGTCCCGCGCGCAAGATATTCTGACGGGACCCGCGAGAACAGAAGTGGTTAGAGTGAGGTGGAACTCTGGAAAGGAGAAAAAAAACGAATATCCGAATACCAAAATTAAAAACCGAATACCTACTCAACGAACGAATATCCGAATACCCGAATATTCGGGTCCAGCCCTAGTTTATATATCATCCACTTTATATCAAGTGGAAACACGTTAAACGATTATTTCAGTAAGCCAATTAAATTGTCTGATTAATTTACTGTTTAATTGTCTGATTAATTTACTTTATTTTACACAATAATGGCTTACTACAATGTGTGCGAAAAGGATATCTTAATAGTTGTAATTTCAAAGCATCGCCTCTAAGTGTCGCCAAATGTCAAAAACACAATAACGATACATGCGTACAAAAAACATACCTACGCCCGGAATGAAAGTTCCGTGGGAAAACGCACTTTCTCGCGTTCAAGTAACATTTAGTACATCTGACCGTGAGACAAGGCGTACGCAATGTTTTTGTGCGTACGCACCTTTAGTACATGAAGCCCCAGGAGGGTGATGTGGGGAGAGGGTGCCTTCTACCCACCCAAAGAAAGCAAGGCCAGTTGTGCGCTCAGGGCTCCGGCAGCTGATGGCAAGCTGCATGACCATGATTGGAACCAGCAATCTCCTGATCATGGCAGAGCTTAGCTTGCTGGACCACTCTGAGCCCACTCTTTATAATCATAGACCTGAGCTATCTCACATCTCAGTAAGTGAAATGGCGATACATGTAATAATAATGTATTATACAAATCTATAAGTAATATATGTGTTAAAATCATAAACACAAGACACCTGAACTGACTGCATGAACTGCACTGGATTATGTTATTTTAAATGAGGTTAAATAAATGAGATTTATTTTTGCATAATAAGTGCAATGGTTTGATATTGACATTGATATTAATTCACACGCAAACAAAAAGCAGATGTATTGTCTGTCTGGATTCTTGCGCTTCACAATTGAAGTCTTGTTGGTGTCTGGGGTTTAAATTTAACTCTTGACCTCTTTTGCGCTCACAATCACACAAGCACACATGGTGTCTGGGGGATTACACCTGGCCTGTGCTCTTGTACATGTTCCTTGGCTGGGCAGGTTGGCCAGACTAGAGATTTGCTGTTATTCTGCTCTAAGCCTTCAAGACTTGCAGGTGTTGTTGCATGCTAGGTAGCCTTCTGTTTCCGCTGGGCTTTCCTGGACTACTCGGGTTCATTTGAAAATTAGAAATAGATGCAAAGCGATAAGCTGAGTCACCCAGGCTTTCCCTCTTTGAAGGGATGAGCATTGGAATGGCGTGAATTGACTTGTGGAGCGACGTTTAACCAATACGTTTGAACGTGAGTTCATGGGTTGGAAAAGCTGTAGCTGAAAAGCGAGCCTTCATGCTGACACTGTGGAGAAAGTATGGGAATAGGCAGCTCCTTTGCACCGAGATCTGACCAAATCTTTACAATAAGGTACGTATTTATTGGCCATCGCTTCTAACATGTGGAGGGGTGTTTTAGCAAGGCTGTTTCGCAATTGTGTGAAGGAGCCAGCTACCAATTTGTTTTATCAGCATTTGTTGATATAACGTCATAGTCTGTCCATCAGGACTGGTATTGTGAGACCTTTTCTCAGCATGTGTTTCCAATTGAGATGTGTAATGCTCTGTTCGAGATCTGTCTAATATCGGCCCTGATTATGGAACGGATCGCACTCGCACACATACACAGAGAAAGAGACGCATATGAGAAACATAAGGCTTGTGTTTCACTCCGAGAAACAGGGAGAAGCATATGTTTGCCATATCCATTTGGCCGGAGCCGCTCTGATACAAAAGGCCTTTTTCTGTTTCGGCTGTCAGTTAACGTCTCTATTGCATTTCTTTAGCTGCACTCTGTTTATTTTCGCCCTTTAATCATGGCTGCTTATTCTCATACTTAGTTTAATTTAAAGTGGATTCAGCCGCTTTGACATGTTTGTTTGATTTGAAAAAATTGGTGCCATTACTTCTCGCATTATGAGAACCAAAGTTTCCAATTACTGCCATCTGCATCAGCTTTTCCAAATGATTTTCGCAAGGAGCTTGTACTTGTTGACTTGTGTGCCTTTGATAGGAGACATTTGTTCATACACTGCATGTCCAAATGTTTGTGGACACCTTTTTTACTCTCAGGCATCAAACCTTGAAAAAACATCTTTCCTTACCATACACTTTTTACTATCCACCTTACCGTATACTTTTGTTGTTTATTTATTTATGTATAATGTACTTATTTTTAATATATAACTTCCATCACAATGAGGTGTACAAGGTGGGTAAAAAATAAAAACAGGTATACATGCAAGACTATGTAAAAAAGCAGGTTCTAACAGGCAAAAAGCTGAACACTAATGTAACTAGTGCTGGGTGGTATGGCCAAAAATGTTCATCACGTTTTTTCTGGCGGTTTCACAGTATATCACGGTATTTTTATTATTATATTTATTATTATTTTTTGCATGACTGGGCTTTATTATAGGTTTGTGAGTTACTGTACTGTAAGGAGTACATATAATGTAAAACACTAAGGCTTTAAATGAAGGCTTTAATCAGGATTGTGTTTGTCCCACAAAATTACACAATATATAAAGAAATCAGACGGCTCCCTTTATTAAATAGTTCCATAAACACTATATACAAACATAAAATACTCAGTATTTAAATATTCAAAAGGGATATTTCTCAAACGCTTTATTGCACAAGTTAGATACAAGTTTAATATCAATTGACTATATGTTATTCCTGATGCCATTATAGGCATTACAGTAATTAAATCAGCTACAATTCCCTTCTTTCTCCAGTTAACAATTACATTCAAATCATCCTATAAACTACATTATTAATATATTTAAAAGGGCTGTAGTTTCTGCTCGATTTTACTGGGATAAAAACACTCACACAGTAGAAACAGCAGCAGGAGACGTTCAGATTTCTCTGCAGGACGGAACTAAAACAGTATTTGTCTCTCTTCTCTGATGGTGCTGTTCTGCACGACGCTCCACGGTGCCTCTAGCGGTGTGGCGGTATGAAAGAAACGCATACTGGTTCAAGTTCACCCAGCGGTATACCCAATGAACCGGTGTACCACCCAGCACTAAAATTAACTATAGAAACTTTAAACATTTCAGTTGTTAATATGTTAATGCAAGCATAATTTTTCTTCAAGTACCATCAGGGGTACCTGAACATCAGTTTGAGAACCACTGCTGTACATTATACACCTCTTGATAGATTGATGTGATTGTAACAAGATAAATAGTGTTTTCAGTGGTATTAATGTTATGACTGATCTGTACATTAAAATGTCTTCCTCTTCTCCTGAACTCAGAGTGAGCTTGGCGCCGAGGCAGAACCTCTCTCGGATCATTCTTAAGGGAATCTTCCAGGGCGTGAAGGTGGTTCGCGGACCCGACTGGGACTGGGGCAATCAAGACGGTAGGTGGAGGCGTCACGACCCATCGGGTGCACATTAACTCCCTCGCTCTGCGCTGTTTTGAAATATGTTGGTGATAAATGAAGCCCTTTCTCACGCTCCTGAGCCTGGTGGCATAGCGCTGGTGGTGCAGTAGATTGAATGGCATGTAGTGCAGTCTCATTTACATTCTAAGCAAGCTTAAGGTTGGAACGTGTTTTCTTGTGGTCAGGCCAGGACTCCTAATTAGCCTTTGAAGGGACTGGTGGCGTCTGCTTAACAGATGTCTTCCAAAAAAAGACACGTCCTTATGTGAGTGCAGCCGTTTGCCTTTGGTGTTACAGCGAAAGCTCTAAATGCGTCTAAATTGAGCCCTCGGTAAACCACGCTAGAATGGAAGTTCGGGGAAATTACCGTCACGTTACTGTTTATCGACACTTGACGCTGTTTTTCCGAAGAGGAAATGGTTTAAATTTGGTTCACATGCTGATTCTGAGTTTATCAAATAGCACATCACTTGTGTTATTGAGTTAGAAATAGACATCTGATGATGATGATGATGATGATGTATAGTCTCTTATCTAACAGTTGAAGCATTGTCTCTCTAGCCTTTAGGTCAAGTTTTTGTCTTTGTGTGTTTGCTTGTCAACGTTTGTGTCTGATCTCCCTGCAGTTTGTCTTTTGAAGTGGTTCTTTTAAGAGTTCTTCACTCTGAGTAATGCCTTTGATGCTGAATGAGTCAAAATGTCCATGATGTGTTTTTTGAACTTCCTGCTTGAGGACTGATGGTGATAATTGATCTGCCCTACAGAGTGAATCTGTGACTCTTCATCCTTTTAACTGCTTTTTCTTAAGGAACAAAAACAACTCTTTGTCTTATTGTGTTTTTTTTCTTATTTTTTCTGATGTGTCATGAATTTGAAAAGTCTCTTTAATGTTGCGAAGACCTTTGGTGTGTTAGATGTAGTAGTTTGTAAGGTGATGATTTGATGTTTAGCTTGTTGTATTGGTCTTCTTTGTGCTTCTTTGTGAATTTGTGTAGTAGTTGCAACAACCCTAAGTCAGAAAAGGTTCGGACAGTATGAAAATACAAATACAGAAAATGCAGTGTTTTATCTAGTCTGTTTAATTTAATTTGTTAATATACTGTGCATCCATTTCTGCATTTCAGGCCTGGAATAACAAGAAACTGGGACGATAAAAAATGTACTACATTTAAGCAATCAAGTAATTCTAGGCGTGTGTAAAGTACTAGAGACACAGACTTGAGTAAAAGTACTGTAAGAGCTCTATTAAAAAGTGACTTGAGTAGAAGCTGAAGTGTTGTTTAAGCTCTACACTTACAAGTTACACAAGTATAAAAATACTTAAGTATTGCAGTAGTTTATAGTAAAATGTAGAACTAAAAGTAAAAGTACTCTTGATCCACTCAATGATGAGCAGCTTCATCAAACCCGATGGCAGTGCAGACCATCTACCATAAAAGTATTAAACTCATTCAGAATACGTAGTGAAGTAAAAGTGAAAGTAGGAGAAAAAATAATACTCCAGTAGATACAGATAACACAATTTAGTAGTTAAGTACAATAGTGTGATAAAAAATAATACTCCAGTAGATACAGATACAGCATTTTAGTACTCAAGTACCGAAGTGAGGGAAAAAATAATACTCCAGTAAATACAGATAAAGCTTTTTAGTACTTAAGTACAGTACTGTAGTAAAAATAATACTCCAGTAAATACAGATAAAACCTTTTAGTACTTAAGTACCGAAGTGAGGGAAAAAATAATACTCCAGTAAATACAGATAAAGCTTTTTAGTACTTAAGTACAGTACTGTAGTAAAAATAATACTCCAGTAAATACAGATACAACATTTTAGTACTAAAGTACCGAAGTAAAGGAAAAAATAATACTCCAGTAGATACAGATACAGCATTTTAGTACTTAAGTACGGTATTGAAGTAGTTCTACTTCTTAGTATACATCTTTGAGGATTTCTGGTGTTATTTTGTATGTTTTTCCTGCAGTCACTTCTTAATCTGTACAAGTTCTTGTTTTTTGTTTGTTTGTTTTAAAATTGTTCACACATACTCTTCGGCATTCATGCCTTTGTAAAAGTGTGCAGCATGTGGATTGGCTGAATGAAGAATGAAGAATGAGTGGATGTCCCTGAAAAGATGTTATTGTGAAGGCAGCTTATGTTGATATTTAATTTAAAAGTACATTTCTGCATTAGTGGTGCAGTCACAGAAGTGTACACAAACCCATACAGTCTTGTAGTTAACTGTTGACATTACTTCTTTAACAATTAAAAAGACATTTACCAGACAAAACATTAAATACTTGGGATGCAAATGAATAAAAAAAAAACACTGCATTTATTTTTTATTTGTATTTACCTTACTGTCCAAACCTTTTCTGATTCAGAGCTGTAGAAGTAGTAGTGGTTATTGGGTTATGTGTTGTTTTTATATGTGCTGTATATTTATTTGTGATTAAATTCAAAGTATTTTGTATGTTTTAAAAGTTTAGTTTAGAGGCTTGTTAGAGGTGAATCTATTTTTTCCATTAGTTTAAAATAGGACTGCGCAATATATCACTTCAGCATCACCATCGCAGTGCGTGTTTAGAATACAGTACCAGTCAAAGTTTTGGACACACCTTCTCATGTAGTGTTTATATATTTTCCCTGTATTGTAAATTTAAGAGGGGAGTCATCCAGACTACGAAGAATCACTTAAGGAATCGTGTAGTAACTTAAAAGTGTTAAACAAACCAAAATACTCTGTGAAGCATTTAGCTGCTCATACCTGGGGAGCTGTTAACTCTGATGAACTCTTGCTCTTTCTTTCCTGAAGCAATCCTGATGAGTGCTAGTTTCATCATTATAATGTTTGTGAGGACACTTTTAAAGTTCTTGAAACTTTTCAGATTTTTTCTATTAAGTATTTAACCTTTACTTAGTTGAGTAGTTCTTGCCATAATATGGATTATAGAACATTACTCAAATAGAACTATTCACTGTATACCTGTAACTCTGCCTCTTCAACTTTACAACTGATGCCCTCAAACACATTGAGACAAAAAAGTATTAAATAAGTAATTATTGATGAGGCACAGTGTAAAATTGTCATCTAAGCAAGATGTGCTACTTTGAATAATCTAAATAAAAATATAAAATACATTCTGGTTTGTTTTAACACTTTTTGTTGAGTAAATATTTTTTTTCTTTAAAGTTTGGATGACTTTAGTATTCAAATATAAAAAAAAAAAAAAACACTGAATATTTGATATGTACAATCTTTTGTCTGGTACTGTATATCTGTCATGTATCATTTATTTTGACCAAATATTGAACACACAGATAACAACATTGATATTTATTGTGTTGTTGGATCACCGACATCCCAAAAAAATCCCAGATTTTTAAACAAATATTGCAATATATGTGACAGAACAGCAGAATATTCCAGTATTGTGCAGTCCTAGTTTGCAGTTTTGCTGTGTGTCTCTTGTTTGTATTGTGTGATGTTATGCTGAGATCCCTGCCCTCTCCTGCATGTGGCTCTGTGTTATTTGTGTGAGCAGGAGGAGAGGGGAAGATCGGGAAGGTGGTGGATATTCGTGGCTGGGATCAGGAGTCGGGGCGCAGCGTTGCCAGTGTCACCTGGTCTAACGGAACCACCAACGTCTACAGGATGGGTCACAAGGGCAAGGTGGACCTCAAATACGTGTCTGACGGACAAGGAGGCTACTACTATAAGGAGCACCTGCCCAAGCTAGGTGAGAAAGGGAAAGGAATGAAGAACAGTTTGAGCCGTCTATAAACAGCATGTATCACTGGTCTTGCCCTTTCTTATGATTTAAGGTTTAAATCAGAGGTTGGCAAGTGGGTTGGTGTTGCTACAGGTTTTGTTCCAGCCAAGCTTTAGTAGGGATGCACTGATATCAAAACCAAACAAAAATTATTTGGCTGAAGGCTGGATATGAAAAATGTTGAAAAAAAACGTTTTTTCATGTTTTATAACAACAAAACAAATTTCTCCTAAAATATAATTTGAATAATGAACGTTTTTAAAATCCCAGCAGAATAAAGGATATATATATATAGATATAGGTATATCCTATGTTTAGCTGCATAGCCTGTGTCATAGGCTGTGTAGAAGCCATTTGATTATGATTTTACTATTTCCCAGCAGCTTAGACTGTGCTGTATACTGTGCCTATGAGTTCTCTCGTGTAGACACAGTAAACTTATTTCTAAGAACCTGTACCGTAGCCTGTGCTGTAGAGAGACTGTGTCTGTGTGAGACTTGTCTCTTATAGACACAGTAAACATTTGATTATTTTTTTCTTAGTCCCCAGAACCATAAATTTAGCCTGTGCCGTAGCCTGTGCCGTAGCCTGTGCCGTAGCCTGTGCCGTAGCCTGTGCCGTAGCCTGTGCCGTAGCCTGTGCCGCAACAATCAAATGTTTATGGAAGGGAAGTTCTCTCAGGTCCTGAAGGTCCTCTCTGTATGTGTTCAGGTGAACATGCAGAGCTGCAGAGACAGGAAAGTGCTGATGGTCACACATTCCAGCAAGGTGATAAGGTCAAATGTCTGCTGGAGGTGGATATCCTCAGGCAGATGCAGGAGGGTCATGGAGGCTGGAATCCAAAAATGGCAGAGGTAAGAGATCATAACCATGTAGTGTTTTATTCACTGTATCTATAAATATAGGCAAAAACTATGTGTGAAATTATTCAGAACACCTGTTTATTCGTAGTTTCATAGGTATTAAAATAATATTTTAAAGTTTAGAGTTATTCTGCTTACAGGAGTGTTAGTGAGGTCAGAATATTGGATGATCACCACCCAACCTTATTCATCCCCAACTCATCCCAAAAGTACTTTCAAGTTCTACTGCTCAATTCCAAAAGCTGGCTTATTTGATCCAAGTTAAATTAAATCCAATTTACTATTTATTTTGACTCATGACTTTATGTCTGATTTGGCTTTTAATTGAGTACAATTAATTGACTGGCTTTTCATTTGATTACATACTGTAATACATGTTTCAATTCAGCAATTTCAAGTGTAAAATACAGATAACAGCTTGTCGTGAGTTATATTCACTTGTTCCAGTAATTAAAATTAGCTTAGATGTTTAAGTTCCTGGGGGCACAGATTCATGCACAGTTCTGGGAGTGAACAGTATGACAATGAGCTTTTACACATAAGTGCAACTCATGCATGCACCAAATGGTAACTTGCTCTTATAGCCTACAACAACAAGGCTGGCCAGTCAACCCTTACATAAAACAAAACTGAATACACAAAAGAAGATTTGGGAGAGAGGGAAACACAGCCACTATGCAAATAAACTGCAGTAAATTTAACTCATTCCAAGTTTCCACTTCCTCTTCAACCTGAGTGCTAAGGCTGACAACTCATAAACTCATAAATCACAAAGCTTATTTTATTCAAGGTTCCCCCTAGCTAACATTAGCGGTGAGCTAGCTAATGTTACCATGAGAGAACTAAGGATAGCGGAGCTAACATTAGCGGCAAACTAGCTAATGTTACCGTTGAGCTAGCTAACATACTAACGTTAGTGGCAAGTTAGCTTCATTACCGGGGAGAGAACTGAGGTTAACAGAGTGCTAGCTACATTAGCATCAAGCTAGCTAACACACCAACTTCAGTGGCAAGTTAGCTTCATTACTAAGGTTAGCGGAGAGATAGCTAACAAAGGCGGCGAACTAGCTAACATAACATTAGCAGCAAGCTAACTAAATTACTAACGTTAGCGGCGGTTTAGCTACGTTACCTTAAACAATGGAACAAAATAAAAAAAAAAAAGATAGCAAATGGAAAATGTTCAGTTTTGATATTCAATACAATACATTATTTTATACCACGTTATGATTACATTTTTTGGTCTTAAATGATATTTATTGAGGTCTTAAAAAGGTCTTAAAAACATTAAATTTTACTTTTAAAATGGTGCCAGAACCCTCTTATTGAGTTAAAATAAATAAAAAAGCAAGTTACCATAACTTATTAATCAATTAAAGTTAACAGTGCAGATGCCAATAGGTTAATTCTAATATGCACCATAGAGTCCTATTCTATTGACATTACTTCTCTGCTCTACCAAAACCAGACTGAGCTGTGTGTGTGTGTGTGCCTTTGCACATCTGTGTCAGCAATGGACGTGACTTAAAGTAGCTGAATGTATTTATTATAAGCAGCGTCCACAAGTACAGTTGGGTGTGTAGTGTAGGTGCATGAAATATATTAGATATTGGCTAAAGCAGAGAATTGCCCAACTCCAGTCCTGGAGAGCTACCACCCTGGAGAGAGCGGTTCCAGCACACATGGCTCCAATTCTCAGACCCTGATGATGGATTTGATTTAAGTGGATCAGGTGTGTTAGATTAAGGTTGGAACTGAACTCTGCAGGATGGTAGATCTCCAGGACTGGACACTTCAGCTGTAGAGAATATGGAAATAAAAAAGAAAGTCATTTATGAGTTTCTAACATGCACCTCATATTATTCTTAGCATTATTAACAGTTAACACCCTTCACTAACATTCATATTAAACAGTTCAACACAATCAGCATGAGCATTAAAGGGGCACTAAACCCCTGTGTTCCTTTTAAAGTAATAAAACTCTCCAGACCTGCTTAAAATTTTTATAAACATTTCCTAACCTTTAAAATACACATTTATTGTGGTCACTTCTGCCTTTGCAGTGCCTTTACAGGTTCAACTGTGCTAAAGGTAAAGATGTTTCCATGTACTTCCATGGTACGCAGACACATCACAATATGCAAATCAGCCAATTAATAATAATACCCCCCCCCCCCCGCCCCCCCCCCCCCCCCCCCACCGTGATGTCCAACCATCTGCACCTCGCATTGTTTCTATCAGAGGCTTGCTGCTGTCCCTAGAGTAAGGGAAGGGGATATCTGCACTGCATCAGCTAGCTAGCTAAGGCTAGGCTAAAGATACCACTAAGCAAGAAACAAGTTGATTATGAGATTCTAACTACAAATCATATAATTTTTTGCATCATAAACAGTTAACACCCTTCAATAGCATTTAACATTATACAGTTTCACACATTCACACATTCGGTACTAAACCATATTTTTCCCCATGAATAGATGAAATGTGTTTCTTTTGAAGTAAGATAACGTACCAGACCTGCTTTTAATTTAGGTATTTTTGTTAGGATGAGGATGCAAATCAGTCAATCAATAATATGACATCAATCCAACAATAAAATGATAAAAATGACATATTAGAACCTTGTTGTTCCTTATTGTAAGGGATGATGTATCGAGAACAAAGTTTGTAATATTAATTTTATGGTATTTTATACACGCTATGCTTTCATTTACTTAAAATTTTAAACATGCTTTAGATGTGAATAACTGTGTATGTGTGTAATTAACTGTTGAGACAGAAAATGAGACAAAAATTGTGAAATATTTGCAAAAAATCTTATTTAAAAAAACATTAAACTAATAAAACTGTGAACACAGACAGCTTCCATGCGTCCACTAATTATTTTAACAAGAGCTCTATATGGTGTGCGTGTCATTTCCGTCTCCACAGTGAAGCTCTGCTGCCGCACTGTATTGTGGGATTGACAGAATCTCACTGCATTTGTTTAGCAGTGTTATGCTAATGTTGTTTGTTTGGATGTGCTTTTTTTCTTTGTAGTACATCTGCAGAATCGGAACAGTGCACAGGATAACAGACCGAGGGGATGTCAGAGTTCAGTACAGTAACAATATACGCTGGACTTTCCACCCTGGTGCGCTGACTAAGGTAAGCAGACCCAGGCCCGCCGGCACCCGTGCGCACTGAAGCCAGCTGATGATGGATAACTGTGGGGAACACTAAAGGGGGGAAGGCATGCAGTGTGAGAGGAGGAGGTACCCCGTATTTTAGTCTTTTACAGCTGTGCAGTTTCTCTTAGTTAAATTAGATTAATGCAGAAACCCGATGTGAAATGGACTTTGGGCTTTAGTGCTAATTAGTGAAACATTATAACAAGTGCAAACTTTTCTCAAATATTTCACCTTCATGCTCCCCCAGCATTCCTAAATATATTGCTTTTAGCTGATGCTCCCAACAGGCTTCCAATGCTATTGATAGGTGCATAGAGTTACCCATGCAAAGAAATGGCTGTTTTTACACCATTAAGAACAAACTTAAAGTCGCTCCACACTTCATTGGTAGAATTCTGAGAACCCTGTAATTTAAACACACAAACAAATAGGTTGGATAGGAAACAGATTGCAAAATTAATTTATTGCACATGCATGAATACTAAAGAGATATTTTTAGCAACAGCATGGATTCATGCATGTCAATTCTTTAATTTTGTTATCTGTTCCCCTATCCTACCTATTTATTTCTACTTGTCACTTGACATATCGTGATTGAATTTTGCCTGGAGAACTACCTGAAGGTTCTATGTGTATAAACGGTGTTTTTTAATATACACTGCCTGGCCAAAAAGTAAATGATCTGGCGTTGCTGCAGTTGGTCAGGTTTAGGTTCAGCAACAGTATGTGCTGATAGAATGAGGTCAGCTGACTACCTGCATATACTAAATATAGATCAGGTTATTCCATCAATGGATTTTTTCCTCCCTGATGATCACGGCCATATTCCAACAATGTCAGGATTCATGGGTCTGGAATTGTGAAAGAGTTCAGGGTTCAGGGAGCATGAGATCATCATTTTCACACATGGATGGTCAGTGTCCAGATCTTAACCTCACTGAGAATCTTTGGGATGTGCTGGATGGAGAAGAGCTGCTTTGTGCAGTGGTCAGACTCTACCATCATTAATGCTGCCGCAAGATCTTGGTGAAAAATGAATGCAGCAACATTAAATCTTGTGACAATAAGCAGAAGCTTATTGGAACAAAGCCACAGTGAATGCGTGACACAATCAAAGCTAAAGGCGGTCCAACCAAATGTTAGAGTGTGTGACCTTTTTTTTTTTTTTTTTTTTTTTTTTTCCCCGTGGTGACTTTTTTTCCTATGCAGTGTATTCATCATAAATGGAGCAGAAATAGATGGGCAGTGATTGGCTGGTTTGTTAGATGTGCACATGGCCCGTACATTCTGTTTTAGCGATTAGCTTAATCCTCAGCCAGCTCTAGCCGATTGCTCTTTAAAGAAGTTACACACAGTCCCACAATAGAGCCTTACCTCTAGATGCCCTGTCTTGTCTTCTGAATATCTCTCTCTCTTTCTCTCACTCTCTCTGTCTCTCTCTCTCTCCCTCTCTCTTTCTCACTCGCTCTCTCTCTCTCTCTCTTTCTCTCTTTCTCACTCTCTCTCTCTCTCTCTCTCTCTCTCTCTCTCTCTCTCTCTCCTGCTGTAGGTAAACACGTTTGCAGTAGGAGAGCTGGTGAGGGTACTGGATGATATTGAGAGTGTGAAAAGGTTACAAGCCGGCCATGGAGAGTGGACAGACAGCATGGCGTCTGTACGTTCCTCAGGTTTTATTTAAGGTTTAAAACATTTAAAAGAAAGAATGATTAGTAAACTTGTTTGTTTTGTAAATAACAGTTAATTAGTAATAAAGTAGTTTGTCGAAAATCTATTTAGTGCATGCATAGTAACTGCAAACAAACAAACAAACAATTATACATAGAAAACCCTTAAAGCTTCACAATAAATAGCAAAACAAATATAAATATGATTTCAATACAGAATACTCGTACATCAATCATCACAATATGGATTTAATAGTGTAATTATTAAAATATTATCATTTACAACAGAATATGGGACACAGCTGATTGTAAACAGGGACTAGAAAGCTAGTTAATCATTGATTTATTCGTGTGGCCAGCAGGGTAGCAGTAGATTGGAAGGGATATTGTTTGTTTGTTTTTTTATACTATTTACACTTGTAAATAGTCTTGTTACATGTTTTTTTTCCCATGTTGTTCGTATTCGTTTTATTCATTCTCTTTTATGCCTTTTTTTACACTTTTCTGTTTACAAATTTACAAATCTCCAAGCAAAACATAAACAAAATCACATTTGCTTAATTTTTTACTTTATCTAATTGATTGCTACTTTTATTATTTCTTTGTTTCTGCCATTGGGGTTTAAAACAGAAAGGTGTTCAGAGACTTCAGATAAGATGGGCCCTGTGCCTGAAGTCCCTTTAAACAGGCTTAGCTGCTCTAAGATTGATCCTGCTTATTTAACTATAAATAAGTTATTAAACTTGTATCGCCCGGAGTCTCTGGAACAAGACGTCACAGGGACTTGTGTTCTCTGAAAGCTCTTCGCTTTTGGGGAATTGCCACTCACTGACCACACTGTACTGCTGGAGTACTGTACCACCTTACACTTAATCCTGTAACCCTGTGCTGATCATATTAACAACAATGTCACACATGTGAAACAGTTATAAAACTATAAACGCTTAAAACTAAGTCTAGAGTTGGCAAGCACTTCTGTTAGCTCTGAGATAGCATGTACTCCTTCGGCCTGTGGCTGAGATTAGCTAAGTAAATTTACTTTAAAACTTAAAAGACAGTAAATATCGGAATAAGAAGTGCAGCAAGACATAGAACCGGTCAGATTTCACTCAGGGCATTTTCACACCTGTAGTTCTGTAGGTTTCTATGGTCCCAATTAATTGAAGTGGTTGTTGGAGAGTTTTCTCCTTGGTTTGTTTTCACACACACAAACTTAAACTCATCCAAATATGCACTAATAAACCATGCAAAAAACACTATCTCCTCTGATTTGTCAGAGCTGTCTGATGTGGGAGCAAGAAAGAACATACAGTAAGAATATGTGTGTTCTAGAGCAATGTGTATATATTTGTGCCGTGTAAAGCTGCATTAACACTGAACATGGAAGAAAACTCGCTGTTAACCTTTTAAACACAGTGTTTTTAGTGGGATGTCCCATAGTAAACTGAGTCACACGGCTGCAAACAGTAATCAATGCGCACATGGCGTTTAAACTGAAACAGTGATTTAGCATGGAGCAGCAGCAGAGACGGTGTTTGTTCATAGCTATGGTAGTTAAATCTCTGGCTAATAAGGTTAAACTGCACCTGAACAACAGTTTAGCTCAAATTAAAATGTTATTTTTGATAGTCCGGTCGGATCAAGGCCAGATTACATTCTCACCACAAACAGAACTCCTCCAGAGTTTGTTTGGAATCAGTCTGAGATCACCTCCTTTAGTGGGTCTCTGTTTGGTTGTTTTGGACAGAACCAGAGTGATTACTGATTTTACACCTGCTGAAACAAACCACACCAAGAGTAAATCCCAACCAGAGTCTAATTTAAGCAACTAAACAGCTCTTGTGTGAAAACGCCCTAGGGTTTATCAAGATAATAGTCTTTTCAGTCTTGCTTGTGTGCTTTGTGATCGTGTGTGAATGGCTTGTGTGTGTGTTATCAGGCTCTGGGTCAGGTTGGAAAGGTGCTGAAGGTGTATGCAGATGGTGACCTGCGTGTGGCGTTTGGAGGACAAACCTGGACCTTCAATCCGGCCTGCTTGTCTGGCCAGCCTGGGGAGGTGGATGCTAATCTGATGACTGCTGAGAACCCCAGCGAATCAGGAAGTAAGAACTTGCAGAAAGCAGCACAATGCAAATTGCAAAAATGCTCCGCCCACTTTTATTTTAGCATAATGCATCATAGTATTTGATACTTTATATATAGTATAGCATATTGTCTCATCTTTTTCTCCACATTCATAAATTTACTTTTTTTTCATACTTGAAAGCCATGATTGTGTCTGTCAGTCTATCAGCATTGCAGTGCTAAAGACTCAGACTCTCAGACTCTCACACGCTCGCACGCACGTGTCCAAGGTAGGTTAGAGTAAGCAGTTACATTTTATTTAGTTTATTTCCTCCATTAAAACTCTCAGTAACTCAGAACCGTATAGTATTCTCATATAAAAAACATCCTAACTCTATTATATATTTTGCATAATACTTTATTCATACGCAGATCCAGCACAGATCAGCCACAACATTAAAACCAGCTCTGTATATACATTACACCGGTCCGCCAAAACATTATAATCACTTTCTTTTTGTTTCTGTTTGTTTCCTTGTAGCTGGTTTATTATATATATATATATATATATTACCCGAACAACATTAATCCTAGATTTTTTTTTATATTAATAATTTCATTAATTAAATAGTGTTATTCATTATGGATCGTTATACATACTTTGCTTTAAAAGAAGCAAGTTGTCATGCTCTGTTATCTGTTGTATCGTTTCTATTGATATTCCATATAGTTTCTATTTTTTCCTCATAAATTCATGAATTCATCTGTTTGTTTTTTTTGTACTTAAAAGCCATGATTGTGTATCTCTGTCTCTCTCCTTCCCTCTCTCATATTCCCTCATATTAAGCTATATTCTCTACCTCTACTTAACTGCTAGTAACTGCTGTGATTATGTATGACCTACTGTATATGTTACAGTGTGTTACATATCTCTGCATCTTATCCTCATCTGCACATTTAAACTGTGTCAGTACTGCACTCTCATGTCTGTTAAACTCATGTCTCATGTCTGCTGTATTTGTTGTATTTATTGTAGTGTTTTTGTTCTATGTTGCACCATTTGTTGCATGTTTGCTCTTTATTATGTTGTTATCTATATAGTACAGTTTGTTCTATGTTGCACTGTGTTGGTTCTGGAGGAGCGTAATTTCATTGCACTGTGTTTTTGTACTTTAACTCAGATGGAATAACAGTAAAAGCCTCTTGACTTGAAGCACTTGCATGCTCTGAAGGGGATGGTGTTGGGACTTCATATTCCTTCATGTTCCTGTCCATTTTATATTTTCACCAATGTGTGTAGTGTCTCCCTGCCAACCAAACGCTCTCTCTCTTTCTTTTCTCCTCACATGCATGACACAGCACAGTGCTGAAAGAAAGCACTTGTGTACTGAAAGTACTGTGGGCCACTTGTGCTTGGTGACATTTTGACTCATTCTGTGTGTTAATGCTTTTAAGCTGTGAGAGCGCAGAGGCTGAATATGATTTAGGGGTCAGTTTTTCCTTATCTTTCCCTCTTTTTTGTCTCTCTCTTCCTCTCCCCTGCTCCTGCTCTGTGCAGGTACGGTCATTTCTGTGCTGGAGAAGCTGCTGTCGCAGTCCACGGAGCAGGATAACCCCGGGCGCCTGGTTATCGAGGCTGCACACGGCAGCGCCACCAAAGTCCGAGAGCTGGTTCAGAAGCATCCCGACAAGGTGAGTGACCACAGTTTCAAAGCAGCTACGACCCATAAGTAGGGCTGTGTATCTAAATTTGATAACAAAAAGGCACCGAACGGGAAGTCTTGGTACTACAGAGTACCGAAAGATAAAAAAAAAAAAAAAAAAGATTGGTGCCTGTTTTTTAATACTTTACATGAAATGTATGTTAACACAGCAAATGTGAACAGCACGTGCAGCTCAGTAAAACAACCATCATGGTGCTCTGCCACACACAGGCAGAGAGTGTGCAAAGAAACGCAGTTCACTTAATAAAGTGCCACAATAATGCTCATTGTTTGTTTGTTCCAACAAGATCCAAAAGTATGGTAACCTCTCATGATGACAGTATGAAAATTCAATTACTCTGAGATTATTTCAGTGCTTAAATAAACCTGTTTTTTCATAATAATTATCACTTTTAGTCATTTTTGGTTGCAATTTAGGAAAAGGTATAAGAAAAAATACAGTTTTGGTATCTGTACTGAATTCAAGATATCTGAACGGTATTGGTAGCAAATTTGTTTAGGTGATACCCAGCCCCAGCCTATAACCTGCTTTGGAGTGAAACTTCTTCAGTTTAGATTCATGTGACGACTACTACACATTTCTGTACAGGACCTTTTTCCTCATTGTGTGAATATGTGGTTCTTTTAAAATAAAGTACCTGTAGGGACCTATAATGAATCATGATATTTCATTTGCTCTTCGACACTATTACTTTAAAAAAATCGTATTTATTTTAATTAATCAAAAGATTGAGAGTGCACGAGAGAGAGAGTGCACAAGCCAGAGAGAGCACAAGCGAAAGCAAGAGAAAGAAAGCATGAGGGAGAGTGAGCGAGAGAGAACAAGTGAAGGAGAGTGCAAGTGAGAGACAGAGAGCAAAACAGACAGAGAGAGAGAGAAAGAAAGAAAGAAAAAGAGAAAAAGCGAGCCTGAGAGTCTTCAGCACAGTGACAGTGTGTAGGAAAATGAAGTGGAGGAGGAATTAGCATTGATAAAGAGCGCGAGAGGCCACACAAACTTGTGACAACATGGCAAAATGTGCGATCAAACCAGTTTTACATAGTTAACTTGAGTTAACTAGGCTAGGTCAGCTAAACTGAGGACAGTAAAAACACTACATAACCGTTTACAGAAGACAGAATTGTGCACTTCCATATCTTTTAAAATATAAATTAAAAGTATTTTAAAACTACGTGCAGATGTCTACTCTTTGTCTGGAAAGCTGGTCCTCAGTGAGCGAGAGTAATGAAATTCATGTGGTGATTGATTGACTGTTTTATGGCTTCACAGGTGGATATAAAGAACCAGGGAAAGACGGCCCTGCAGGTGGCCGCGCACCAGGGCCATATGGAAGTAGTGAAGGTCTTGCTTCAAGCCAACAGCAGCATCGAAGCGAAGGACGAGGATGGAGACGCAGCGCTCCACTACACAGCGTTCGGGTGAATATTCAGCCCTAATCCTGTTTTGCATTTCTTCAAATACTCTGAAATTCCACGCTCTAAAAATCAGAAGGACCCTTTTTGCATGCGCATCTTGAACAATAAAACGAGGACCTCAACCGAAAATTAGCTCTGGGTAATTTTATACTGCGTAACCTTATGATAGGACACTTAAAAGAGAGACTATGTCACACAGAATGTGATGCTTTAACTAAAAGAAAGTCCTTCATCCAAATGTGGTAGACCATAGTGGAACTGCAGATGTTAAAGGTGTTATATCAGACCTTATGGCTGCGACTAATAATTAGTTTGTAGTCCACTAATCTAACGATTATTTTTCCAATAGTCAATTAGTAGAGAAGTAGGCTCCTGTTTATAGCTTTCTCTGTCACCTCAAAACATCAGAAACGGATGGACGTGGGATTTAAATGTCCTTCAAATGTCCAGAACATTGTCCTTTAAATAAATGAGTAGAAGGTGCTGCTATTTAGCGAGAAAATGAGATAATTTTTCCTAAAGGCGATTATTTTATGAAGGTGACAATATTTTTATAGAATCCATATATTTATATGAAGATTATCGTCTTTGTGCTATGATTAGCCACAATAGAGCAATGGAGACCTAACTTTTAAAGTGGCAGTGGGAGACCGCATCACACCCACCCAGTTTAAAATGATTCTTCTGCATTCTCGGTGCAATTACCCACTCTCACCAGAGAGGGCCCTAAATCCCAAAACTTACAGACATTAGCTTTAAGATTGAAGGGAAAAATGCACCTATTTCCTTAATATTCCCTCTGCTCCACTCTTTAAAATTTAAATTCAAACCAATCAGATGTGATTAAAGTGCATGTTCTAGAAATGTAATGTAACTGTATTTACATACATTTCAGTTTTGCCATGTTTTGCCATGTTAAATATATATATATATATATATATATATATATATATATATATATATATATATATATATATATATATTTTACCATGGTGAGGATAGTTTTGCATGAGTAGTGGCAGGCTCTATAATGCCTAAATTTTATACGACTGAGAGAGTTTAGTGTACAAAGATTTAGCATTTCACTTTTCCTCACTATTTATATAAACGCACAATTATCAGTTCTGCGATGCTTAATGTAAACAATGTAAAGTAAACAAAATGCTTGATAGAGAACTAAATCCCCTGAATTCCAGAAATGAATGTAAAAATGATCTATGATTGACTAAACATATGAACCTGGCAGATGCATTCGGGGAATTGTAGTGGTGAGGCAGAGTTTTGTCCATTCGCTGTATGCAAGAAGGGCAGGTTTTTGCCTGCTGGTCATGCATTTACATAACAAAAGTTGACTGATAGCTCTAAAATGCTTGAGAAGAAAGAAGGCAATGTCTTCTTTTTCAATTTCGGTCATTCCTTCAATTTCGGTCATGGTTTGAAGATATTTCATTGATCCTGATAAACCTTCCATGGTTTCAGGGCCGCTGCTAAGGTTTTGGAGGCCCTAAGCATAACTGGTAACTGTGAATATTTACAACGTTATAAGTAAGGCCAATAACAGTGAAGAACAGCACAAGAGTACTATTTATAATGTATAAATAATAAATGAAACGATGCATGTCTATTTTAAGCAGTGGACACGTCATTTACACAAGCCAGCCTTAAAGGTTATGAAATTATCGTTTATATTCGTGGTGTATTTATATCAGCCTGTCAAAATCTATAGAGCTGTCTGATCCTGCTGTCATACAGACCATTTGGATAGTGCACTGACGGCATTAGTCAATAGGTAGGCTACTCTGTTTATTATTTTTTTATTAAAGTCACTAAAAATCTTCAAACTACACTACTACTATTTGCAAACGTGCCACGTGCCTTGCAATACCCAGATTAGTTTCTAGTTAAGCGTTTAAAGCTACCAAATCAGCAAAGCCAACGTAACTAGCTCAGGCAACACCACTGAACATGAAGTAATCAAAACTATTTAAACCTTTATCATCGAAGTTACTCACCAGAAAGGGATGCATGGGCCTCATCTTTCTGCTTCTTTTTCTTCTTCTCAGCTCCAGACTCAAACCGTCGCTTCATAGTTGAATTACCATTTAGTAGCAACTTCGCGCGGTGAACTTGTCTCCTGCCAAACTCAAGTAGCGTTGCTACTTTAGTTAGGACTAAGGTTGCCAGATAAGTTACGATTTTTCATCCTATTTGTTTATTTTATTTTAAGTTTTTAACTTACACAAATATTGCACTGGACAAGTTTTTGTATAGAATGGCCACATACACTTTAAAAATGGTTAAACATGCGCAAGATTTAGCGCCTCCATGCATTTTTTGATTATTTATTTGACTGGAAAATGTCACATCTGGCAACAACCAACAGAGCAAACCGAGCCGTGCCATTTCAGGCAATAGGGGTGGGGGCACTAATTATGCACAAAAATAATAACGTGCCGCTTTTAAGTAGTAGAGTAGGTGCCCCATGCAATGTTTAAAGACAAAAAAGATGAGCGTATCATAAATAATTCACATTGGGTTTTAAATTTAATAATGTCATAATTTCAACACATTTCATTCTCAGTCAATTTGGCTCCCTGCAACTGCAAAATGGTTGAGGCCTAACGCTGGCTGCGTTGTCTGCGTATGCAGAGCGGCGGCCCTGCATGGTTTGACTAAAATAATTCATATATTTAAGTATGTTAATTTAAAATGCATTAATTGAAACACCCCTGACTGACTTAATCAGAAATTTAAAACAGTTAAAAAAAAAAACAGAAAACAAACAGTAAAACAGTAGAGAAATATCTAATAGAGCCTGATAAAGCTGGACCTCCAGCTGTGTTTTGCTGGCAGGTAAGATATTTATTATTAGTTTAAGGTTTGTTGGCGCTGACTTATCATGTAGCCACATTAAGAGCCTAAAATCAAACCAATAGATTGTAATAGAAATAATTATTAAATGAGATCTGTTTGTAAGAGGGCTAAAATTCAGCGCTCACTTGGTAATCTGTGTATTTAACTTCACAAGCTGTGACTGGCGTTTTGTATACAGCAGATAGGGTATGTTCATGTTACCTGGCGTGTACTCCCTGTTCTTTCTCTTTCTGATAAGAACCGGAATTGGAGCGATTACAGCCACACAGGATCTGAGCCTGTTTTGAAAACATGTACCGTACTGCCGTACTGATTTCACTGTAGCAGCACAGAGCCAGAAAATATTAATTCACCAGGCATGTTTTACACTACAGGCAGATACATAGATACGTAGAGGTGGTGCATTATTATTATTATTATTATTATTGTGATTTTTCTGGATTTCTAGTTCAGCATGTTTGTATAAAATATGGATGACACTTTACAATGGGGGTACATCAATAAACAGTATTTAGAACAGTAATAAACATTGTTAAATGTTAACAGTGGTATCTTTTTGGTTTTGAAATTCACTGACACCCTAGAAGAGTCATAAAGCACAGATTTTTACCATGTCTCATGCATGATTAACGATGCTGCACTGACTTGCGATGGGACATGCATTGAAAGTGGATGTGATTTCGGCCAGAATTGCTGCTTGGGCAGCAGTACCCCTTACTCTGCAACACAACTCATAAGGCACATAAGGCAGTCTGGATAATAATGTATTGGGTCGATTCCATAAATGAAATAAAGTGAAATTGGGGTTGGCCACAAACAGTGCTGGGCAATATTAACTAAAACTTTCAAATACAAAACCACTCAAATGTCTGGACACACCTCTCTCATTCTGCAGGTTTTCTTTGTTTTCATTATTTTTTAAATTTAATATTGAAGACTATATTGAAGCTATACAGGAACACATGGAATTATTTAGTAATCTCAAAGTGTTAAACAAACTAGATTATGTTTTATACTTTAGATTCTTCTAAGGAGCACATTTATCTTTAAGAACACTGCACTGCACACTCTTGGTATTTTAATCTCAGTGTTTTCATGAGGGAGAGTCACCTGAAATAGTTTTCTCAGCGTCTTGAAGGAAGGAGTTCCTGTAGGTGCTGAACAATAGTTACTGCTTTTCCCTCACGATGTGAAGCTCCAGCTCATCCCAGTTAAATCACCTCAAATCACCATCTCACATAATCAGGTTTAGATCAGGGGATACTTTTCTAAATATTTGTATTTAATATTAATCTACAATGTACAATGTGATCTAGCACTTAATGTAAAGGATTTTTTTTTAATCATTGTTGTGTCTGTGTGTGTCTGTATGTGCAGGAACCAGGCAGAGATAGCTCGTCTGCTGCTGAGCAAAGGGGCCAATGTCAACCTGCTGAACAATTCCATGTGCACGGCTCTCCACATCGCGGTCAACAAGGGCTTCACCGACGTTGTGAGGGTGTTGACGGAGCACTCGGCTGACGTTAACCTGCAGGTGCGTGTGATCACACACTAAGGGTGTACTTTCTGACAAATTTCCTTCTGTGATGCAACAAAGCATATATTTGAAGTGTAGAAATAGTGATTTCAGTATTTCAATGTTCTGTACTGAAAATATCTAGGAATGTTCCGATCACATTGTTTCACTCCAGAGTCATCTGTTGATACCAAGTTTTCTGTTATAATACATTTTAATTCATATTTAAAAAATGGTATTTTATTATTATTAAAACAAAAATAAATAAGTATTATTATATAAAAAAGTTATAAATAAAACAGAATTAAAACATTTTTTTAACAAAAATGTGTTTGTAAAAATGTTATATTGTACTACCCTGTGCTTCTTAAACAATAATCATTTATTTAAATTTAAATAACAAAAAACTGGGCTACATTAAAGCAAAATAAATGATTTATTATTAAAATATATAAATATGTATATTAGTAGAGTCACCTAAAATGTATTGCATTAATCACCACAATATGAAAATCATTTATTTATTTTTTTTAATGCTGGTATTTCCTTGTATATTTAGAAGGGAGACAGTAATAATAATGTAATGTAGTATATTAGACCTGGCAGACTAGACTTAAACTGGACTTTTTACTGCATTATAATATCTCAGTGTAGATTTACTGCATTGTAATATCCCAGGGTAGATTTACTGCATTATAATATCTCGGGGTAGATTTACTGTATTAATATCTCAGGGTAGATTTACTGTATTAATATCTCAGGGTAGATTTACTGTATTATAATATCTCAGGGTAGATTTACTGTATTAATATCTCAGGGTAGATTTACTGTATTAATATCTCAGGGTAGATTTACTGTACTATAATATCTCAGGGTAGATTTACTGTATTATATTATCTCAGGGTAGATTTACTGTATTATAATATCTCAGGGTAGATTTACTGTATTATAATATCTCAGGGTAAATTTACTGCATTATAATATCTCAGGGTAGATTTACTGTATTAATATCTCAGGGTAAATTTACTGTATTATAATATCTCAGGGTAGATTTACTGCATTATAATATCTCAGGGTAGATTTACTTTATTATAATATCTCAGGGTAGATTTACTGTATTAATATCTCAGGGTAAATTTACTGTATTATAATATCTCAGGGTAGATTTACTGTATTAATATCTCAGGGTAAATTTACTGTATTATAATATCTCAGGGTAGATTTACTGTATTATAATATCTCAGGGTAGATTTACTGTATTAATATCTCAGGGTAGATTTACTGTATTATAATATCTCAGGGTAGATTTACTGTATTATAATATCTCAGGGTAGATTTACTGTATTAATATCTCAGGGTAGATTTACTGTATTAATATCTCAGGGTAGATTTACTGTATTATAATATCTCAGGGTAGATTTACTGTATTAATATCTCAGGGTAGATTTACTGTATTAATATCTCAGGGTAGATTTACTGTATTATAATATCTCAGGGTAGATTTACTGTATTATAATATCTCAGGGTAGATTTACTGTATTATAATATCTCAGGGTAGATTTACTGTATTATAATATCTCAGGGTAGATTTACTGTATTATAATATCTCAGGGTAGATTTACTGTATTATAATATCTCAGGGTAGATTTACTGTATTATAATATCTCAGGATAGTTTTACTTTATTACAATTTATTAGTTTTTAGACTATATATTAGAATATATTTTATACTATAGATGAGAATATTTTGATGTTCTGAGTTACTGAGTTCAACTGAGAGTTTATGGATCTAATAGAAACACAAAACAAGAGGAAATGTGTGTGCTTATGTGAGAAATTTGATTAAGTGATCTGGATCTTTTCTACCCGATTCCAGTCATTTGAAAATAACATGATCAGCCCTTATTTTCCGATCAGGTAATCAGGTCGGGGACATCCCTACTGTAATCTCTAATCTGGGACAGATAACTGAGCACAAATACAAACACAGTGTCCCTCCAATACCGTTCTGGAATGTGTTAAGTCATGTTAGTCATGACCTTCACTCTAACCAGTCTTGTCACAACACACTTCCTCTCGGTGCTTCAGCACCGATAGCCTCACTGGCCTGGCTCCTTACTATCCTTTCCACACGCAAGCTCTGCCTCGCCAGCCAGAGGAGGGAAATCTTGCGTCATTAAGTCTAATTAGGCGGTTGTCCGATTGTGCTCTGGGTCTTTGCTGGAGCAGAGGTTCTGCGATGGTGCAGTAGAGCACTGCTGAGCTGGACACACTGTCCAGCAGCGCTGCGCTTGGGCCCTGTGCTCCACATTTTCCACTTGAGCTGTGGGTGCTCAGCTGGAGCAGAAAGACTCCCTGGAGAAGTCTTCTAGTACATGGCCACACACACACACACACAGCACTGTGCAAAGTAATATTCCAAATCCAAGACCTGTCAGTCATACTCTTAAATGAACATCAGGGGTGCCCAGCCATGTTCCTGGATATTTCTTAAAAGTGCACAACTTTCAAAGAGGACAAAAACCTGCGCCTGTTTTTTCTTATTTATGACTTACCCCAGCTGCAGTGTTTCAGTGCTGCAGATTAAGTGCATATTCCAGTAGAATTGTAAGATATTAAATAAGAAATAAAAGCTGTTTTACACCCTCACATTTGCCCATTTATTACTATATTATTATTATTATAGGGTAAATGTTCCTTTAAGGATAGAAAAAAATAACATGAAAATTAAATAAACAAAAAAATAAACAGAATAACTGTGGCTCAGAGAAATGTATGTGAAATGTCCTTGAGGTTATTTTCTTTAAGTTTCTGTTACAGATATTTGGGAAATATTCTCACCTTTTCTCAATACATGTAGGGTCTCATTTAAGTATCTGTTTGCTGGTCTGACTATTAGTAATTAGTAATTAGCATTATTAGTAGTAAATAAGTATTGTTAGTAGTCTTAAAGACATATTTTATGTTAGTATTTAATTCTGTTAATTTATTGTTGTTTAAATCCAGGAGTAGAGAAATATATACAGTACCAGTCAAACATTTGGACAGAAAGTTTATTTCTTTTTTGTGATTTTTTACATTGTAAATTTAATATTGAAGACTATATTAAAGCAATACAGGAACACGTAGAATTATTTAGTAAACAAAACGTGTTAAACCAGATTATGTTTAATACTTTAGTAAGTATACTTTTGTAAGTATCTTTTAAAGCTCCAGCATATCCCAAATCACCATCTCAGTTCATCAGGTTTAGATCAGGGGATTAATGTGGAGGACTAACACTTTTTTACTGTTTACTACAGAATTCCATACGTGTCCCTTACTTGTTTTAATGTATTTAATATTAATCTACAATGTAAATAAAATCTGAGAGTGCTGCATATTCCCTTACTTGTATTGTTGAGAGCAGGTTGCCAATACTGGGCGCTGAGCAAAATACCACTTTTCGCATGGCATGATGGATTGTATAAAAGATTATTATAAAACAGCACAAGAAAATATGCCAAATGTTCAGGCTGTGCTATATATGTGTGTGTGTGTAAACACAGGTGTGTCTATGTGTGCACACACACACACATGCATATAAACATATTCTGTTGTGTGTGCTGGGTCAGCAGGATGAACTTTGCTGTTGGCGGTGCAGCTGCACGCCTCAATATGATTCAGCCATATATCCACTCGGCTGCCTCCAGCCAGCCAGCATACATTTGCACGGCCTCTCTGTTTACATTAGCATTAGACACGCATGCGCTTCATCTGCACAAAGGAGAGGCAGCCCAGGAGAGCTCTGGGAGACGACTGGATAGTATTAGATGTGACAGCCACACTTTAGCGCACGTGAACATGTACCACAGTAGAAATCCTTAGCAGCGGCCTTCAGATGAGTAACGGATGGACTGAGTACAGTATGTGTGGCCCCGTTGCAACATAGCAAGCATACCAATCAATTGCCTGGGGTCCCCAGATAACGACTAAAGGCAAATAAGGGCAAACAGTGGGTTATGAATACTTTGCAAGCCGCTGTATATCGCAGGACATTTGACTGGACGTTTCCAAGGGGGATTTTTGAAATTGAATAACTTTATGACAAACATAGCGGCAGTGTTTAAGACCGCTGGACCACTTGGTGTGGGTAAATTTAAACAGTTTGTCTAGGCTGTGGTTCATGTAGGTTTTGGGTGAGGGGGGTGGGGAAGGGCGAGGGGGATGAGGATGGACGCGTAGGGTCCAGTGGTGGTCCAGCAGTGTCTGGGGGTGAGGAGTCTCTGAGAATGGATAGTATAGATGAGTAGAACATGCTGCCGGTATGCTGAAGCAGAGTTTTACCGCAGGACATTTAAAGTCACTGTGTGTGAAATCACTCTGATGAGCCAGACTGAGAGAGTTCATTGCCAGATAGCCAGTGGTGTTTAATTTCTAGGAGCTAGCAGCTTTAAAAAGCTGATTCCACCAAAAGCCAGGGTCCAGAACACTGGAGCCCTCTGGTTATGTGCCAGGGGAGAAGTGCACACTGGGGCTTTTTATCAAATGGCTGCACTGGCTCTCTGTCCAACAAACAGATGGGTTTTGAGGGAAATGTCTGATGAGATTAGTCTTATTAAAAAGGCCAAAGGTAGAGAGAGACAATTTCACTAATAGAAAATGTACACATTTTAGTGTTGTAGTTATAATCAAGGATCAAACAATCAGATGTTTTAGTTTTCAAAACACATACAGCGCACCTGCATAGCTCAGATGGGTATGGATGTCTGACTGTTGATTGTTTTCAGGGTTTAAATCAGTCAGTGGAGCACCTGTATTTTCCACCACCAAGACTCATTACAACAATACACTAGAAATTTACCTGAACACACTTTATTAATAGACCACCATGCCCATCGGTGTAGATGTATTCAGAAGCATCGTAGCTATTTAAGCAATGCAAGCAGGAGTGAAAATAGACTGTTTGCAGACTAGACTAGACTAGACTGGTAGCAATGAGCGTCCCAACGCACTCTGCGCAGGGTGTAAGATAGAGACCTATTATCCGTACTTAATGAATGCTTACTAATTGCATGTTTCATTATAAAAACTATGATAAGTTGATTAGTTTCAGAACTTCTCATCTTATATTGCTTATTATTCTGCAAATAAAATACGCCTACTTTTAGATCATTTTAACATTGAGCATGTAACTGCTATAATGTGAAATATTTTACAACCATTCTTTATTATCAAACTTTAAAATCTAAAATCTAACTTTACGTCAGTGGATTCTGAGCCATCATTTTGGTCAAACTTCTAAGCCATTTAAACAGTCTGCTAATGAGCCATTTTGATGTTTTAGTTGAAGTTTAAAGAGATGTTGGCTAAAATATAAACCTAATCATTCTAAGCTTACAAAATTCTAAAAAAAACAAACAGGCTAAAAGCTTTATACACAGCGAAAAGATCTCCTACAAACCAAATAAAAAAGTATTTTAAGACAGTTTAATTTGAAGTTTTATTTAAAAGTGTCTTAAAAAGCACCTTCTAGTTTGTGTTGCACATTTTCTGTCTCAATACAACCTTCTCACTTTCTCTGTCTCAGGACTCGTATGGCGACACGCCGCTGCACGATGCCATCGCTAAGGACTTCAGAAGCATTATTGAAATCCTGACTGTGGTGCCCAACATCGACTTCACTCAGCAGAACAACCGGGGCTTCAACCTGCTGCACCACGCTGCCCTGAAAGGCAACAAACTGTAAGTGCTCCAGCTAAACTGTACAGCTAATGCTGCAAACATTACACACACAAAGGCTTTGGTTTTGAATGCAAAATGACCTGTTTGGGATTCACTGTTAACCATATTAGCTACATGACATATACAAAGATGTATGATAACAAAGTAGAACTACTTCACTACTGTACTGAAGTACTAAAATACTGTATCTGTATCTATTTTACTTTAAATACTGTACTTACTGTGAAGAAAATAATTATTTTATTCCTTGCTATTTTTTTTTTACAAAGACATGAACAGCCTATAATTTTTAGGGTTGGTTAATTTTGCTATGTGCTACCAATGGTTTTCTTGGTGACTGTGGTCCCAGCTGCCTTGAGATCATTAACAAGTTCCCCCTGACAGTCATTTTGTATTTTTTCCTTTTTGTTTCTATTGTAGATGTCTCCTTCTCATTCAGCGTCTAATTTCTGGTTTTGTAGCCCATTTCAACCTCCTGCAGGTCTGTGATCTTGTCCCCGACACCTTGCCCATGTTGTAGAGGTCAGGAGTCTTTAATACAGTGGACTGTTTAAGACAGCTGTCTTTAATTCAAGTAATGAGTTGATTAGGAGCTTCTAACTCATCTCTAAAAGCCAGAACTCTTAATGGTTGGTAGGGGATCAAATACTCATATCTCTCTGCAAAATGCAAATACATTTAAATAATAATGTATACAGTGTGATTTTCTGGATTTTATTTCTGATATCTCTCACTGTTACAATGAATCTACCCATACATTTATAGACTGTTCATGTCTTTGTCAGTTGGCAAACTAACAAAATCAGCAAGTGTTCAAATAACTATTTCTGTTACTGTAAGTACTGAAATGTACTTACATTATATCTGTACTCTGTAAAATATTATATGCTGGGTTGAAGGAACAGAAAGTGGGAACTCTAAATCCTAGGGTATATCAGGTTTATATAAGTTAATGGAGATGAAGCATGATGATCGTTTGAATGATGTAAAGGATTTCCCCACAAGTCCTTTGGACAGCTGTATGAAAACAGGGGCAGTTTAACCCACATTTAGAGAAAAGTGAGGCAGTCTAGCTCATGAGTATCATAAAGGCTGGGTGGATAACCCAGAGCTAGGACAGCTGCTCAGTGAGAACACATGCACAAAAACAGATGGGCTTTTTTAGGCTAAGGGAAGAAATTAGAGGTTATATTGCTTTGAATCTGATATCTGAAGGATTATATTAAGTAAGCTGGAGGCTTTGGAAACTTTTAACTTCATGTTCCTTCGGTGTTTGATGATGTGAGGCCATTTTAGAGAGTGCCCACAATTCACTGTGACACTGATCTAATAGCTCAGGATATTTTTAGGAGTATAAACTCATATAAGATTAGTATTCCTGAGGGTAGGCATGTATTAGTGTTCCTAATGCTATACTAACTCCATTTACTGTGGAAACGGTGTCCTTCTGTCTCCTGTAGCCGTGGCTTTGTTTCTTGTTAATGTGTGGGAGAATAGCCCTGGTTTTCCCGGTGATTAGATAGTGTGTCCTCTTGATGAATTTCTCTCTGAGTTTGCGATTATGGGTGTGCAGGTCGGTGTGTTTGTAGGGGTGTCTCTGTGTGTGGGTGGGTGTGTGGGTGTGTGGGTGTGTGAGAGAGTGACTCCCACATTGAATCTGTTTCACAAGGTTTCTTTCCCTCTCCCGACTTTCCCTCTACAGTGATTCAGCATTCCAGCCAGTGCTGCACAGTGACTGGCATTTTTCTAACAGGCTGTCTCACCCCGTTATATAATTGCCACTTAGACGTTATTATTTCTGTGGCTCTGGAATGGTACTGCGTGTGCAGGATCCTGATTTTTTGCGAAGGTTGAGCATTATACCGATTAGTGAGCTAAGGAGCCTGAGTGTAACAGATATGTAAAAGCTTGATCTATTTTTTTTTCACAGGTTCAGCCTAATATACAGTACAGGCCAAATGTTTGGACACACCTTCTCATTCAATGTGTTTTCTTTAAAAACACTGATTGGGCCATGTCTAGTGTAACAGGTTTAGGTATAAATGGTGTAACAAGTCTTAAGGCTATAGGTTATACCCAGATGTTAGGGGACACATATCACCAGAGAGTGATGCCTATATTCATCTTACTGTACTGCATTAAGTACAGTAAGGCCAGTCACACCCCATTTTTACCAGACATTCTCTCAACTTTTCTTTTACTGTGTGTGTGTGTATGTGTGTATAAAAATGAACTACGGTAGTGTTGTGCCATTAATCCACCACAACACACGTTTAAATATACAGTGGCTCAGATTTCTTGCACCAAGGATCTTAGACCTTAAGCAAAGACCTTCATAGGCAATGACCTTCATCAGTCATTATTAAGAAACTCCTCAAACTTTATCATTATAACCAGCAGCTTTAGACTTTCTTTTTCCATAGTAAGCAGGGTCGTATTGTAGAAAAATTGCAGAATTTCATGAAAAGGTCACCTGTCCAACTGTTAAGCTTAGGATGAATCAAACAAGATTTAAAGTTGTGTTGCAGCCAGTGGCACAAGAATTTCAATAGCTGAGGAAAGCTAGTTAGCCATAACAATTAGCCATAACTGTTGGCCAACCTAAACAAATATAAACATCTCAAGAAACTCAGCCCAATAATAACTAGATGTCTTCGAACAGTGATTATCTCTTTTAACTCTAGGGATATGGTGATGTAACTGTGAATTCTGACCATTCAGACTGTGAACAAAATATGCAGAAATTACACTGAAGGGCTGTTTTGCAGCCAGTGGAATGAAAAGTTCACTAGCAGAGCAAAGACATGATTCAGTATAATACCTGCAAATTAAGTGTCTGTAAAAAAAATGGAATACAAAAGCTGAAAAATAGAAGATGATTGCCTCTGTACTTTTCTATACTGATACTAAATCACCCCAGAATCCACAACAGACTACCTTAAGACCTTTTTTTTCAAAAGGAGGGTGACATGAGCCCTTTTTGGCTGGTTAAAGACCAGACGTGCTGCTGCATTCTGGATCATTTGGAGTGGTTTTACTACACAGGCCGGGAGGCCAGTTAGCAGGGCATTGCAGTAGTCGAGGCGTGAGATGACCACTGCTTGTACCAGGAGTTGGGTGGCCTGTTGCGTCAGAAACGGTCTAATTTAGGAATCAGTGATATTATTCAGCGAGTCAGGAGCCTTTGTCGAAAAGATGTTTCTGCATTTTATTTGTCTGATATTCAAAACTACCACAGTTGGCTATTTATTTTATAAGAAGTGCAAGTGTGAACTTTGTATACATTACTATGCGGTGCACAGGAGTCAGAGTGCACGAGTATCGAGTCTTTTGGGATTTGGCCCATCTCTTGAGCCCTGCAGATGCTCTTGTTTAACTTTTACACATTTTGTTCAGTTCTGTGAGAATTTTGACCCAGATTTTTTCATCTCATTGGCACAGTTAACTTATGTCGCCATGGGGCTGAAAAGAGAATACTGCCACATACGCTCACACACACACAGAAATACACACACACAGCAACACACGCAGAGAAAAAACAGAAAAATGCACAGAGAAACAGACACACACAGAAACAAACACACACAGAGGAGCAGACACAAACAGGCAGAAACACACAGAGAAACAGACTCACACGCAGAAACAAACACAGGGAAACAGACACAGTAGGGATGGGTGATATGGCCCTAAAATATCACCACAATATTTCATGGTATTTCCACAATAAAAATACTCTTGGCGATATAATAAAACACTGAATTAAAAAAAATATTCAAGAATACACTACTGCAACAAAATGAAATTTAAATTTCATTGTTGCATACATATTGAACACCCCTAACTGATTTAAAAAATATTAGAATTTATCAGATTGCAGATAACAGACGTCAATGATCCAGAATGTCATGATACTAATAATGCCCTTTGAATATCTCCATATATCCAAGATTAAAGTAAAATGAATGATACTGGACAGATTCATGTGTCCATATTAAATATATAATGGGAAACGAGATCAGTGTTTTGTTAAAAAAAAAAAAAGTAGTACCCTGATAATTAGGGGTGGGTTATATGGCACCTGATTTTAGAGTATAATATTCTAAAAGGTTGGCGATTAGTATTGTGTACAATTCGATATATCACACCCCTAACACACACACACACACACACGCACGCACGCACACAGAAACACACCCCATCGTCACAAGCATTAGTATCGCACAGCCTAGATCTTGGCAAATATATCACAAGCACTAGAAGTTGCACTTGTACAGAGCCTTGATGTATGTAATCGCAGGCTCTCACTGTAGGGTGCGGAACACACACACAGCCCACAGCACATATATACACACACACACACACACACACACACACAGCCCACAGCCCACAGCGAGCACACACACACACACACACACACACACACACACACACTTCAGCAGGACTGTCCCTGGTTCTTGTACTCAGTGCACCCTGCAGTGACAGCTTTTGCCTTGTATGGGGAGAGCGATGCTGAGTCCTCAGACGGAGTTGAGAGAGAGAGAGAGAGAGAATATACTGACTCTAAGGCCAGAAGAATCATAAAACGAATGGCAGATTTGTTCTGGCAACTATCATATGTGCAGTACCAAAGTTTAGCAGCATTGCCCTGGCAGTCATTCGCCTCTTCATCACCCAGAGTGAGGGAGAGAGTTATTTACAAAAATACCAAGCTGTATTTTCCCATAAATACACACTCCATCCTTTTATTTATTGCTTAATTCTTTTCTCATACTTTTGCCTGATGTTCTCAAGCACCTCTGGTTGTGTATTTTTAGTTCCTCCTTCTCTCGACCCATCAGTCTCTCTTACATACGATTCATTTGTTTGCAAATCTTTTTTTCATGTGTGTGTGTATACCCACAAAAACATCAGTTCTGCATCAAAAAAATCTAGTTCTACAGATTCTTTTTGCTTTCCTCAGTTGTTTGGTAAAGCAAGCAGAGGGATATTCCGTTTGTTTGTTTTCGCATGGAAGGTATTTATTCGTTTTTAAGGAGGAAATGGAAAAAAATGAGGGGGAGTCCCATTTCTCATATGATATGTGGGAAAAGAAGAGGGAGGAGAGGAGAGAGAGGGAGAGACTGAGGAGGGGTTGTGAGAAACCCATCGCTTTGTAGCTGCTGCCGGTCAGAGGGCAGCTGGATATACAGGGAAACGTAAAGAAAGCTGAGTGTTTGCATAGCTGTGTGCAGTGCGGGAACATGCCACTCACAGCATGTGATCATGAAGGGCACAGAATTAGAGTCAAGAGCTATTTTTAAGCTGTCCAGTAGCAGTGCTGTTTTTTATTTTCTCATGTTAGCAATTATTTTATTACTGCAGTTCTTCACCTGCCAGACTGCAAATCCTTCTCTTCACTGCTGAATCTGAGACTTAGTCCAAACATGTTAAGCTGAGCTAAAGACTAAAGCTGTTGCCATGTGGGTCAGCCAGATGTTTTGTCTTCTGAAAGTGTAAACAGTGCTCATTGTTTTTCTGCTTTATCTGTACTTGGGATTCTTTTATAGTCACAGAGACTTTTTTCTCCCTCTGGAACGGCTGGTCGCACCTGTGTGATTTCGTTTTACTTGCCCGATTGAGAAATTGGTTGCACTAGAGAGGGCTGCGTATTCCAACTATACATCACTAAGCACACTAATTCCTACTCCCAACAATAGCCAAAAAACTGAAAATCAGAGAAGTAGAAACCAAAAATGTGATTCAGTTGAATTGTTACAAAAATCCATAATCTTTTAACAGAATTAATCATGTTATTTACAGATTTTTAAATGAGTAAATTATGAATGATACAGTTAATCAAGTTGCACCTTAATTTTGTCAATGCAGATGAAAACTGGGGGATAAAAGCTTTATCCAGCAACTCATGATCAATCATGCTACCAGTGTTAATGTACGCATGCACACACACACACACACACACACACACACATACTCACACATACTCACAGACACACTCTCTCACACACACACACACACACACGCGCACTCACACACACACACACACACATGGTGGGTGATTCCAGTAGCTCTTACGTAGCATAAACACATCTTCTCTCACTGAACACACACACACTCTAAAAAAATCCCACTGACTATTAGTAGTTAGCAGTTTTGGAATTTAAGGTGCTTAATTAAACATGTACAATCTATTTGCACACACACACACACACACAAAAAAAATCCCACTGACTTTCAGTAATTGGCCTTTTTGGAATTCAAGGTGCTTATCTAAACATGTACAATCTATTTTCTCACACACACTCTCTCTCTGTCTCACACACATTCCTCTCTTGTTCCAAAATAAATACACAATGATCGTGGAATGTAAATGGTTGGCGCCCACATCGAGATGTTGCTCCAGTGGTCAGCGCTACTAGACAACACACCACATCTTCCTCCCTCTTCTCTCCCACGTTCAACCCTCACGCTGTGTGGGGGTGCCGACTGGTGCAGCGGTGGGACGAGTTGGAGTAAGGGATGAATGGATGGTTTGGTGGACCTGGAGGAGGAAGAGTAGTGGATGGAGGTGAAGCCGTCTTTGGGCGTGCACCTGCTGGCTGTGGGCTCGGTGAGGAGGAAGATTAATGGAGTGAGCATTGAGTAGTGCTCCCACATTATACCCCTCCACACACAGTGTCAGGACCTAACATATCTATATATAGACATGGATCTACTACCTACAGCAGTTATAATTAGATAGTCTAAATCTGGTCCTGAACCTAATCCATCCCTGTGGTGTGAACGTAAAACATTTCAGGGTAGTGCACCAGAAAAATTTTATGCATGCTCAAAATATTAAGTTTTTTTTTTTTTAGCTCTAATCTAACCTTTCACAAAACCCTTTTTTAGTGTTTAATGTTTAACCTGGTTGAACACACTTTCTCACAGTTCTTTACAGTTTCAGTATTGTAGGTCCTACAACTGAACCCTGTGGAACCCCACCATTCATATTAACGACAGTTTCTGTATTAGTAATAATAGTAAACTAATTAGGCTAGGGTTTAAGGTGGTGCCATGTAGATTTTGTAGTTCACTACTCCCTATTCTCCCACACTCCTGTTATTCCCCTTTGTCTTAAACTTTTCCACATGCCTCAGGAAGCATATTACATTTACAATAATTAAGAATTAAGGTTAAGGTTAAGGTGTAAAGTGGGTAATGCTAACAAAGTAATTCCAGTAGGTGGTATTTAAACGTTTTGGTTTGTTTATCGGTATACATTGCTTTAAAGTTTGAGAACCACTGCTGTAGAATATAATAAGAAGAAGGTGATTTCAGGTGCAGGTTAGTTAAGGTGAGTCAGTAACACATGAAGACACGGAGGCACTTGTGTCTAATTGTTGATATAATCTGTTACAGCGCTTGAGGAGTGCATTTAGCGCTCTGTGTGTGTGTGTGTGTGTGTGTGTAGGAAGAGCTTGGTGGTAAGCTCCAAGCTATTAATGGTGTGTCCCAGTGGGGCCCGATTGCTCACTGGTGGAAAGTGTGTGTTGAAACAGGCGAGCAGCTGCATCACATTCTTCTGCAGGAGGTTAGAAACAGAACGACAATAAAGTTTCTTAACAATAAGCCGAACAGGTACTATATATTTGACCATGTAACAAAGCATTTGTCAATAAAAGTAAATGATTAGATGATTGATATGAATTAATATTAATAGGGCTAAAATAAAATCTGCTATGGAATTCATAGTTAGTTCCTACCTTTATAAAAATAAAAATGCAGTAGTAGACATTTGTGTCCACATATTATTTTTTTAGCAGGAGCGATACATGTGTGTGTGTGTGTGTGTGTTTATTTGTATATATGTGTCTGTGTGTCTGGTGTAGGGAAAAACAAGGTCAGTAAGGAAGCTTATAGGGGACAGAATGATAGCTGAGGACGCCAGACGATTACCGTATGACTTGTGACCGTGTGAACCTGATAACAATCGTCCAAACACACACACACACACACACGCACATGCATCCTAAACCCTAAGCCCTAATCTGCTCTAATGGATGCCCCCTCTTCAATCCCCTGGTCATCAGATTTAACTGTACTAACAGCTGTACTTGGTGTAATCTGCTGTGAATGGTGCAGAGGTCAGCCATAACCTATACCAACACACACACACACACACACACACACACACACACACACTTGCACCCAGACCTTGACCTTAGAATAATTGGAGTATGGATTTCAGACCTGGCCTACCAGTATCAACACGACCCCTATTGAACTTCTTTACAGCATGTTGTTGCTCTGCTTCATCACAACTGGCTGCCTAAATAACTATCGTTCTAGTTGGGCAAGGGTGTTAGAGCCCCTCCCACTACATGCTTTGACCCCATTAATTGAGCATGAATCTCCTCACTTCTGCAAACACGTGACAACAGTTTGGCCCTTTTATACTTCTGCGTCATACCTACGCTGTAGACAATGCGTTAACTCGATGCAGAAGTATGAATGAGGGCAACTGCATAGGGCTTTCGCACAGGCTACACTATATGCAATGTAATCACACAATGCCTTTAGGTGGCAGACTGGGTTTCAGTGTCTTCTGTAAACAGTGGGTAATGGATTCATTTGAATATAAAAATTTGAATATAAAAATGTGAATGATCTGTTTCACTCTCAGCTAGTGCTGCATGCTGTGAGAATTAAAAGCACTATAGCGTGGGCCCTCTATAACAGACTGAGCTAATCTGAATGTACTGCTTAGGACGGCAAAGGCCTTAAAACTGTGAGAATATGTTTGTTGATGTTAATCTTATATGAAACAGAAAACGATAACGTTGTGAAGCATAGAACAAGTTTTGAAGGGTGAATTTTGTTCATCAGTTTGTATGAGATATGAGAAAAAAACCTGTAAGAATTGTGGTGGCAAGAAAACATAGCGTAGAACACAGCTGATGTAAAAGAAATGTAAAATGAAACTGGAGAAAACAGATACATTAAATTTTGAATTATTGCAAAGACATTAAAACATGAAATGTGTTTGTATGGCATGAGACATTGAATTAAGATAATGCAAATTGTAAATTGTGAAATTGTAACTGAAAACTGTATAAATAAAATGTAGAATAATATTGAGTGCATAGTTTTTTCCATAATGCTATAGGAAGCATTAAGACTAGATAAAATAGTCTAGAACTGCTGCCGCTCCATTGGCACAAAGTACAACTTTGCATGACATCACCGTGTCATGCATCATGTTTATTATCCTTTATGCGGAAACCACAGCAGATGTCACACCTCCTTTATATCATGTGAAGCTGTTTATTGACTGCTGTGTTCAGACTGTCACTCAGGTGTGTGTGTGTGTGTGTGTGTTTCCAGGGCGACAGAGATGATTTTGTCTCGTGCCCGGCAGCTCGCCGATGTTAAGAAGGAAGATGGTTTTTCTGCTCTTCAACTGGCTGCTCTAAACAACCACAGGGATGTGGCTGAGATCCTTGTAAAAGAGGTGATACACACACACACACACACACACACACACACACACTGCATTCTCTGTCCAGTCTGCAATCTGCTGCAGTTCGACCCTCAATAACCTTCACATTTACCATGGGAGCTGCCGGCAGTGCTGTGGTAATTGGATGTATTGTTAGCATTAAAAAGGAACGCATGATGTTTTCTATAGTAGCAGAAATAAACTACGGCTGCTTTCAAACCTACTCAAAACTCAGTATAGATAACATTAATTATCTTATGCACATACAGACAGAACTAGTCTAGAACCTCACCTTTAATATAATAAACACACAAACCTACTCAAAACTCAGTATAGATCAGTGGCGATTGCTCTAAGACTGCAAGGGAAGCTCAGCTTCCCCTAAAATGTAAAAAAATAAGTGATTAAATATATACTGTTGTGTGTACATGTCACTAATTAAATATGCGGTACAACACGCTGAACTTAGTTCAGAATCAGCTTCTTATAACTGGTAACGCCGCGGCTTTCCTCTCACTCATTCCCGCAGCTTCACAGTGCTGCTTTAAACAGTGCACAGACTCCAATAGCGGAGCAAAGCGCGCGGCGAAACGAGACGAGTCATTGGATAAATACCGAGCTTTGTCCTGCCCATCGGACGCTCAGCGTCTCTGGGGGTCTATGGGGCAGTGGGCTGGCCTCGGCCGGCCCGGACGCTCAGCTTCTGCATGATGATTGGATGATCTGTCTGAGGCGGAGTCCCTTTTTGATTGACAGCGAAATGAGCGAATCAGCGATCTCTGGGTGTAAACATCCGTGCTGGGAGTATTTTCATTCTGTTCTGAGTTGAACCGGAGACTTTCCTAATCCTTATAGCGGCATTTTCTTTATTAAAAACGACTAGCGACAAATCCAGCTTCTATTTCTGGTGCTTTTCTGTAGCTGCTTGTGTTTTGAGACTGACTTCTATCACTCTTTCTGACTTCTATCACTCTTCTCTATCGCAAGCTGCACATAATGTCAGACAGTTTTAATGTTGTGGACGGATTTTGGCGAAGCAATTTGATAGTCTTCTTTACAAAGAAAAACTTAAGGTTTAAACAGCAGGGCAGATCAACTGCTCAGATTAATTTGGTGTAAAAGGTGGGAAAAGTAACAGGTATTTTCAGCTGTCCTGGTATGATAAAGTGAGCTGGCTGACTGGAAGTGCTGTAACAAATAAAATATACTGATGGCCATTCCTCTTGACGACACTATCTCAGGACATATATTAACAGGGGCTAGTATTGTGTTGTCATTAAAAATAATTAAAATAATTAAAAATAATAAAGGGATTATTCAAGGAAATTAAAACTGTCCAAAAAGGAACTAAATTTACCTGCATTTTTTCCTTTACCAACTTCAAAGATTTTGCGTAATGTTTTTTTACTGATCATTTTATGTTTATTCATGTCAATAGTGTCTTTTTATGTAATTGTTCAATGTAAAGAATGGGTACCTTTTTGTTGTGTAGTGAAAACTTGAAAATAATGCCTTTTGTTTACAAAAAAAAAAAACATCTCAGGGAGAGTAGAATTTACGTATATAATTAAAACGACATATGTTAAGATGTAGGCCGAAATTGAGCTTCCCCTCCTTGAAAGACCAGCATCCGCCACTGGTATAGATAACATTAATTATCTTATGCACACACAGACGGTACTAGTCTAGCACCTCCCCTTTAATACAATAAACACACAAACCTACTCAAAACTCAGTATAGATAACATTAATTATCTGATACACACACAGACAGTACTAGTCTAGCACATCACCTTTAATATAATAAACACAGAAACCTACTCAAAACTCAGTATAGATAACATTAATTATCTGATACACACACAGACAGTACTAGTCTGGTGCACACCATCTAATAATAATATTGAGTTGCTGTTGTAGATTGTTGTTCAGCATGCTAATTTACGAAATAGACCACATTAACTAAAAGCAAAATTAAGTAGTGTGAGCTTTCACAAAGCTAAAGGCCTTACAGACCTGCCAACATGTACTAATTTTGTGTAACAGACACATTTATTTCTTGCTTTTTTGCCAGTTTCTGTCATCCGCTAATCATTGAGGGAATTAGGACATCACATTTGCTGCTCCTGTTCTGCCTTTTACTCTGAGAACTTTATTAATTTTACTTAAGTGTGAAACATAAGAAAAACTTCAACTTCTACTCAAGTCACTTTTTTGATAGAGCACTTTTACTTTTACTCAAGTCTGTGTCTCTAGTACTTTATACATATCTGTTGACAGAAGGACAGGATTTTGTATAATTTTATAAATTATATGGTCTGTAGATTACACCTTTAAACACCCACATTTATCTGCTTGTGCTCTCATCGACACATAGAAATAACAGCATTCTAATCAGTGGGTGCCTACTTGTATTTACTCTTAGCCCTATAGGCATATTCAGTTAAGCTGTTTCTTTAAGAATTTATTTAAGAAGAGGGTGTTTTAGCCCGTGGCAGATTCAGCAGCAGTATGACACAGTCTTTCTCAGAGGATTCTGGGATTAATGTATGCATGGAGTACCCAGTTCTGACTGGAGTAAAAGTAATGAAAGGTAAATTGCTGGTGAAAAGGTGGCCTGGGTCGACTTGATCCCTGCAGATCTGACTGCGCAGGGAAACATTAATTACCTGTTCCAGTCATTCTCTGTGCCTTTCATATAACCATTGCATCCTCTGGTGGTGGGAACAGGAAACTGCTCTTCAGCTTTTTAGTTTTACTGTGTTCTGAATACTGAAGAGTATTTATTTACCTAAATTCACTTAAATCTGAGATAAATATAGTCTACAGTTACATTCTTACACTTATTTAAATTACAATTTATAAATATTATATATCACATGGTTGTTTTTAAATGGGGTTTGGTGGGGCTGGGTTCGTTGGCTGCTCATCTCCTCTAAAACTGTGATCCTGGAATCGCCCTGCTAAAATGATTAGCAGGTTAGCACCCTCAGCACTGTTTGAATTTGTTTTCTCTAAAATTCACTGCCGTGTAAACAAGAAATGCTCTCTGCTTTGTCACCTTCTTCATCATGTTCTTCATTTGTGCTCTGTAGGGTCGCTGCGACGCCAACATCCGCAACAACCGTAACCAGACGCCGCTGCAGCTGGCGGTGACGCAGGGCCATGTAGCGCTGGTGGCTCTGCTGGTGTCTGAAGGAGCCGACGTTAACGCCGAGGACGAAGAGGGAGACACAGCCATGCACACAGCACTCAGCCGCCAACAGCTCACCAACATGCTCAGCACCAGCGAGAGAGAGGCATCTGCACTCTACTGCCGGGTGAGTGAGTGAGACAGAGAGAGAGAGAGAGAGAGAGAGAGAGATAAAAAAAAAAGGGAGAAAGAGAGAGAAATAATAGGGGAGAGAGATGTAGAAAGGGGGGGAGAAAGTGATAAAGGGGGAAAAGAGAGAGAGATATAAAGAAAGAGGTATAGAGATAAAGAAAGGGGGAGAGAAATAAAGAAATGGCAAAAAGAGAGAGACAAAGAAAGGGGGAAAAGAGAGAGATAAAAGAGGGTGAGAGAGATATAAAGAAAGGAGGAGAGAGATCAAGAGAGAAATAGATATAGAAAGAGAGAGAAAAAGAAAAGGAGAGAGATAAAGAAAGGGAGAAAAAATAGAGAAAAGGGGGGGAAAGGGAGAGAGAGATAACATTAGTATAACACATTCTAGAGTTTATAAGGTATTATGAGTTATTAGAATGCATCATAAGATGTGTTTGTAGTAATACAGTGGTATATTATAAATAAATATAAGCTATTATAATATTTCACATACGTTACTACGTTAATAATTAATGAGTAATTAATGTGTTATTAGTATCTTTATAGAGTCTGACAGACATGCCATTCAAGGAAAGTGTTACTAACTAAACATGTATTCCATGTATTTATTAGGGGTTTAGGTAGTTTCTTCATACTTTGGCAATTCTGCTTCTAAACTGTAGTAGACATGCAGTGCTGTTGGCTATGCCTTTATTACAGTGGAGCGTGAAGGATGAGCAATGCTGGCTCTGAAGGGCACAGCCTCACACGTGCATCCATGCGCACACACACACACGCACACACACACATATACACAAGAACACGTAGCCGCAGAGCTAAGGGCTGGATTTGAGCCAGAGCCAATAGAGAAATGCAGCTCTATGTTAAGGTGGCCAATTTTGCTGTTTTTCCTGTGTCAGCAGAAAAGTGTGTGTGTGTGGTACCTAATTATATTCTGGCTAGTCTTGGTTATTATGTCATTAAATATGGTATTGACCCTTCAGCAAAAGTAATTCCTGAAAAGCTCTGTGTGCACATAAACTGACACATGCTCTTGTATTGGCCAGAAGAAGCCAGCAGTAGAATAAAAAAATAGAATTAACAGTGTAGACTTTAAAACTGGACATGACACTAAATTAATAAATGTTGTAGTTGAAATAAATGACATGGAACATGCTCATAACCATTAGGTAGACAATTTTTATATTATAGTTCAGTCAGCTGCTTAATTTGTTCCTGGTTTATAATTCAGATTAATGGCACTTTTTGGATATGAGGTAACATCACTAATCATCATTAACTACATTAATGTGTGCAGCAGTGATTTAATGTCAGTTACACTATTACACTAAGACTAATAGTCTTACACATGATATATATATATATATATATTTTTTTTTTTTTTCTCATTAAATGGATGGAAACGGTGACACAGTCTCTCTCTCTCTCTCTCTCTCTCTCTCTCTCTCTCTATATATATATATATATATATATATATGTAAGCATAGGTTACACTAGCTGTTGCTTTTAAGTAATGGATGTAGAATTACAGTATATTGGAAAAAAACGTGATTAAAAGTTGTCTGTTTTGCCATTGAAACCTATGGGGATGGGTGGGGTTTCACAGCTTTCTGAAATCGAACAGCAGGAGGCGCCCGACCTGTGGTGGCTTCACTTTTGAGAGACGATGCTCTGTCAAGCTATATACAGTGTATGGTATATACAGTATATACAGTAACAGTCAAAATTCTGAACACACTAGAATTCAGTGGGTTTTTTTTCCTCATTATTTTAAAATGTTCTACATTGTAAAAGTATGGAATTATTTAGTGACAAGTAAGTGTTAAACAAACCAGAATATGGTTCAAATTTTAGATTTATAAAAGTAGCACCTCTTGCATAGACAACAGCTTTGCACATCTCTGGATTTTCTCAGTCAGCTTTATAAGGGGGAGTCATGGCTTTCAGTTAACAGCTAAAAAAAAAATATATATATATATATATATATATATATATATATATATATGTTTGCAAAGTGTATTTTACATGGAGACTAACATGGAGTTCTTTAAATGAAGAGTAATATTGTGACTGTCTGTCTGTATGTTTTACAGCTGAGCAGCTCAGGGCTGTTGGGGAACACAGAGCTGAATGTTGGTGCCGCCATTGCCTGCTTTTTAGCCCAAGAGGGCGCTGACATAAACTACGCCAACCATAAAGGCAAGAGTCCTCTGGACCTGGTAACGGACAGCACCACACTGCAGCTCATCAGGAGCTTCTCAGAGAAACACCGGTATGTAGTGTTTTGATGTTTATTTATAATAAATGTTTCTGATAATACTAGTGGTGATATGCTTGGATTCACCTTATGATTGGATGAGACTAGGAGGTTACTCCCGTTACTCATATAGCTACATATTGACAGGTCGGAATAGATTTTGGGCATATGTGAATCGATTCAGAATCATCCACGTCTGATCATGAATCGAAATTAATCAAGATTTAAAAATTTCCCAGAGCCCTATTAGTTCAGAATAAAAGAGCTTGTCTATAAGGGTTTTTCACTCTCTCTCTCTTTTTGTGTGTGTGTGTGTGTGTGTGTCAGGCTCCAGCAGCTGCAGGCTATCACATGTGGAACGAGCAGTAGCAGCAGCAGTCTGCGGCGGGTTCACACCACGCCCAACACCATGACCAACCTGGCCATGCCGAGCGCTCCAGGCCCCAGCGAGTGCCTCATCTGCTCCGAGCTCGCACTACTCGTCCTCTTCTCCCCGTGTCAGCACAGTGTCGCCTGTGAAGGTGAGGGGGCACACTAGGGCTGGGTACCGCTTTAACATGTTCAATGCGTATACCATACTTTCAATTTAATAATAATAATAAAAAAAAATTCTCACACAACATATTTATTCATTATGAGAAACTACATATTTAATGAGCATTTTTGTTTGGAGCTCTTTATTAAGAACAAAAACAGCAGTGTAACTTGTGCTTGTCTCAAGTTCTCTTGAGTTTCTGCACAGATTATCTTTATACTAGGCTACATACATCTGCTAGATTTATCTGGATAGGGGTTTTATTGAACGATGAGAAGCCAAAAAGAAAACACGCTGAAATGAAATAGGAGTAACAAGGCTTTTTTTCTAAATATCCATCCATCCATCTTTAGCATGATCTAACTCTCTTTTCTTCTCTGTTTTCTTAGAGTGTGCTCACAGAATGAAGAAATGCATCAAATGCCAGGTCACAATCACAAAGAAAATACGACAAGGTAAAATATCGAAAAGTCTCTTAGTGTTTGTTTATTTTTCAGACAATTGTGTTTTTTATTTTATTTATTTAAACCCAAATCCAAACTATTGGCCATCATTTCCTGGGGGAAAAAAAACTTTATTTATATTGTCATTCAAAAGCCATTGATTGGTAGTGGTGCCAATAGAATGTAATTTATTATATTACAGGTAGAAGTGGAACAACTGTGCCTCGTCAAGATTTAATTACTTGAAACTTTTGCTTCTCTCACTCTCTTTCTTTCTTTCTCTCTCACAGACCAAACAGAGGTGGAGTGCAGTCCGAACTCTGATAACTCGGAGCAGCACAACCTGCTGGAGCAGCTGCAGTCGCGCTACAGACAGATGGAGGAGCGCATCACATGCCCCATCTGCATCGACAACCAGATCAAGCTGGTCTTCCAGTGCGGCCACGCCTCCTGCATCGACTGCAGCGCCGCCCTCAAAACCTGCCCCATCTGCCGGCAGACCATCCGCGAGAGGATCCAGCTCTTCGTCTAACGTGTGTGTGTGTATATATACATACACACACACACCCACACACATACTTGGACGTGTGCGTTTTACTACAAGCTGCTGGATGTGTTATGGCTGTCGGTACTTGTCAGCCGAAACAAGGAGCGGAGGAGGGGTCTGCTGTGATTAGCCAGCCAATCAGATGTTTCTGTGCTTCTTCATTATCAGCATCACCGTCAAGATGGATGAAAGCCACACCCACTTTTCCTTTACTTCATCCTGTCATGTTGAAGAGGATATATATATATATTTTAAACTGGCACCTGTGCTAAACAGAAGAAGATGATGTGCAGAAGATTGTGGATTATGCAGAGACATTGATAGCATGTGTGTATTTTTGTGTGTGTGGAAGCATTTGCTTATTAATTCATCAGCCTAGCGCTAAACACACACGCGCGCGCTCGCACACAATCTCACACACACAGACACACTCAGTGCTGTCCGTCACAGCTCACCAGCCACAAGCGAAATGACTCACTATTATCCCCGAGACTTCCCTCTGCAGAGAGGCGACCCATTAATCCTTAAAATTGCTTTCTGTAAGATTTACTCCTTATTTTCTGTTTAATTAGTTGCTGATTGAATTATTCGCCCTCGTCTGCCTGACAGTGTTTTGTGGTTGAACTAGCTCTAAAATGTTTACAGACTGGAAACAGTACAATATTCTTCAATAAATTAATAAAAACATACAAAAAAAAAAACACCAAAGACATCTGACTGACTGGACGGATGGATAAAGGTTAAGCGTTCAGATACGTCACGGCTCAGTAGATTTGGAGGTGTTGTTTTGCATGTAAGCAATAGATAGATAGATAGATAGATAGATAGACAGTGTTTTAAATCTTACAGACTGCAGCTTTAAGCGGTCCACAGTGATACAGCCATCTGTACTGTGATGTATGACTATTGCTTGTTCGAGGGTGATGGTGTACTGTCCCTCTAGACCCCCAAAGGCTTTCCACAAGCAAGGGATATACAATGCATGCTGATATGCATATTATCTATACGATATATTGTGTGACATGGGTTACATTTGTGGTGTTCAAAGGCAATCAGTCTCTCTCTCTCACTTTTATTTATTATTATTATTTTTTAAATAATAATATGTGTGTGATTGCATTGCAAGCGTGTCGCCCTGAGGTCAAATGAAGGGTTCCAAGCACCGAAGATTGCAGCACTACATGTTCTTTGTTTTTATTTATTTCTCTGGTCATCTCTGGTTCTCATCTCCAAATAGAATCTCACAAAAAAATGAAAGGTCAATTACTTTATCTGTTTACAAAACGTGACTTTACTTGACCTTAAATATAAGACACTAAATGATGGAACAGCTGGCCAGGTGTTCGCAGCACAAAGCCACTTTTTTATTTTTATTATTTTTTTTTTTATTTTATTTTTTTTATAACTGAACCCGGTTCCCTCTGTAGTGCATACAGAGATTAAACCAAATGAGACGCGGCATCTAAATTGTGCAGAACATCAAACATACATTAATCAGCCATAACATTAACGCCACCTCGTATCTCCAATCACTGTGTGACATTGTATCAGTTATTTTAACATAAAGCAGCACTTTGTAGATTTATATTTACTGACTGTAGTTTGTATACCTGCAATGTATCTGTTTCTCTGCATACTTTTATTATTATCCTCCTTTTACCCTTTTGTTCAATACTCCACCATACCATCAGAGCAGGCTGTGACATGGTGCTGGTACGAATGGATCACACACAGCAGTGCTGCTTAAGTTCTTAAACAGTTTGGTGTCGCCATTGGACTGATAATAGATCCACCAACCAGAAATATCCAACCAATTGTACACAAGTTTCCTTTAGGCAGTGTCTGTGGTGATCTATCCTGTGGGGTTGTGACTAAGAATGTCCCCTAATCCAATCACTTAATTTTCAAAGGATGGGAATCAGGAGGAAAAGATCTGGATTACTGATTTATCAAAAAAATGTAACATTGCGTTGTTACTCCACGAGTTAGACTCTGCTGCACTCACGCAGCTACACTTGTGTTTATTTCCTCCATTAAAGCTTTTATTAAAACTCCAATATTATAAATAATGTAAAAAGTTTTGTTTAAATCTAAAAAAAATCATAAAATCAAATGGACTTGGATAAAATGGAGCAAATAAAATGTGATCGGGACATCCCTAGTTCAGACTCTTAAAGAACACAGTGAAAGAAAGATAATAATAATAATAAATTATGCAGAGAAACAGATGAAGAACTACAGTCTGTAATTAATATACAACTACACAGTGAACTATATGGCAAATATAGCTGATATCATATAATAAAATACAATACACAAGAAAGTGTAGAAACAAGCGAGTAGGTGGTGCTAATAATAATGTTGTGGCTGATTGCTGTATGACATCCCTCATAATCTGGTATTGAGTGGTCATGTGTGGAACACAGAAGTTTTGATCCATTATGTCCAGTTTAGCTTTCTTAATTTGTATTTATTTTTTGATGCTGTTCTGCAGTCATCCTATAACCCACTTCTGCACTGTTTGATTATTATACCATTTAATTTAAAGCGGGTTGGACTGATCTTGTCACCCCAGACCTACTCCTGACTTGTTGATGCTGGATCCTGAGCTTAAACGCTGTACCTGGGCAACCCCACGAAGTCCATCATCGTCGTGCTGTGAGGAGGAACCCGGTGCAGAACGGGTGAACCGCTTCACGACTTCACGCATGGATTATCTCCCAGTATCTTACTGTCCTTTCTGTTATTTTCCTTACAACAATTCTAATGTAAACTGTGCGTTATTAGAATGGCAAAAAATGTTTGTCAAGAATTGTCTTCAGTCGTCTTCAACCACTCTCCCTCTAACCTGTTAAGAGTGAAAACAGTTCAAACAGCTGCATCCCCTGTATAGTACTGAAAAAAAAAAAAACATTACGTGTTTTGTTCCAGAAGGGCTTACTTATTGTATGTTGAAAAAAATCAATTTTAATCTTTACACTTTAATTTTGTATTATATTCAGTGTCCTGCATCTTTTTTTTTCTTTTCTTTTTTTTTTTTTGTAGATGCCACTTTCAGGATAGCCAATACTAAGATGTATATTTGAATGTCAGTAACGGTATCCTGCTGTACTTCGCCTGCTGCGATATAGCTTTAGAATGCTAGCCAAGCTCGTGAGAATCGAGACTCTAAACACCAGTGCCAAACTTGTGCCACCGTGTGTGGAAAAAGCTCCATGCCATGTCACGCTGCACCACACCAAACCACTCACTTTAGTTCACAAGAGTGTCGCTTCTGTGCAAAGCCTTTGTAATGTATTATACTGACTGATTTGTGCAAATGATCAGATTTAACCACCCTGAAGTTCTGAAGACATTGATATTGTTTTTTATGGTGATTCTGCAAAACTGGAGTTTTGAGTAGATTTATTCCCCACCTCTTCTATTTAATTCTAAAAGAAAAAAAAAACGGAAACATCAAAACAAAAACAAGCCTTCATATATATATATATATATGGAATGATTGTAACATTTTAAGGTTATCTAAGGTATTTGCTTATGGTTCACAAAAACAACAAACAGTATACATTATTTAGTGGACGACTCAGAACTATGGGAAGCCATTTTTAGTAAACGGCACTAAAAACCTCACGACGAGACAAGCCGACTCTGTCGTGTTATAGCGTAGTTTACCTTTTAACACGCATTTAACACAAAAACTGCAGTAAGAAGTAACTAGCAAGACTGATCAGCTGCATTGTGGCATGCATATTATATAACATTTAAAGAATGTTCTTAATCACTTCATCAGTGAATAAAACAAGTGGGTTTTTTTTTCATTGTCCTAAAAACACTCTTGTGAGGCTAAATAAGCTTGATGGTAATTACAGTCCATTCTGGAATGGTTCAGTATGTAGAAATTCTGCTATCTTGCTATCAAGATGCAAGCAAGAGGTTAGCGCGCATGTGTGTAAGTGTGTGTGTGTGTGTGTGTGTGTAGTGGTTTGTAACGGGATTAGAGCTAGAACTGACTTGAGAGAAGATAAACCAGCATTAATAAAATCATTCTGATAATCACCCTTAACTGCTGAACTGTGACCACAGTTTTCTTCAGAATCCTGAGGGATTACTATGTATCGTATTAGGAGAGCCTGTTTATTTATGAATGCTATGAATCCATGCATTTAATTGGCATCGAAATCTTATCATATTGTCACAATCAGTAAATGTGAATTAGATGCAAGTTGGCAGCAGACAAATGAGGGAAAATAAAATGCTAAGTTCAAAATGATATGTTGGGTTTTGCTTCCAGGACCGTGTGTTCAAAGATTATTTAAGCAAAAATGTGTTAATGTTGATGTCTGTACAGTTCAGCACACTGAGTTCTGATGTTGGCCTTACTGTCCATTCCTTTCTTTTTTCTCCTTTTTTTTTTTTTTTGGAAGTTTTACTCTGTACAAAATATTTTGCAATAAATATGAAACTGTTTTATAAAGATGGAACTGTGCTCAGTGTTTTTCTTCCTTGATCATTTCTACACCAGGATCTTCACCAGAATATTCCACTGCAGTCTCCAGTTAATCCAGACAACAACAACAACAACAAGTACTAGATCTAAAAGTGTCCTGTGATTTCTGGGACCAAAGCATTAGCATATTACCGGGAAATGCTCTCTAACCCAGTGTTTCTCAAACTGTGGCTCGGCATCCAATGCTGGTTCTCAAAGAATCCCAGTGATGCACACTAACTAGATGACCTCAGAAAAACCCTAGTGATAAAAAGTAGATTAAAGTATAGTAAGTATTATTATGTGCACTAAAGTGTTCTTGTAGCCACATTATTAATCAATATATTTAAAGAGGGCTAAAATAGAACAAATTTTTGTTGTACTTATTATACTTTAATTATATAAAAATGGATATAATAGAAATATACTTAAGTAACATTAAAACAAACATGTAACCCCATATTTTAAATATGCTCACAGTAGAGTTATAATACATTTAATGGGTATTACAACTGTATCACTATTATACACCAGATATATTAGAACTGTAGTAAAAGTTAATGTTAAATACAGTCATGAAAAAGTTTGGGCACCTCTATTAATCTTGTAAATATCATTGTAAATATTTGGGTGTTTGCAGCAGCCATTTCAGTTTGATATATCTAATAACTGATGGACAGTAATATTTCAGGATTGAAATGAGGTTTATTGTACTAACAGAAAATGTGCAATATGCATTAAACCAAAATTTGACCGGTGCAAAAGTATGGGCACCCTTATCATTTTATTGATTTGAATACTCCTAACTACTTTTTACTGACTTACTGAAGCACAAAATTGGTTTGGTAACCTCATTGAGCTTTGAACTTCATAGCCAGGTGTATCCAATCATGAGAAAAGTTATTTAAGGTGGCCATTTGCAAGTTGTTCTCCTATTTGAATCTGCTCTGAAGAGTGGCATCATGGGCTCATCAAAACAACTCTCAAATGATCTAAAAACAGAGATTGTTCAACATAGTTGTTCAGGGGAAGGATACAAAAAGTTGTCTCAGAGATTTAACCTGTCAGTTTCCACTGTGAGGATCATAGTAAGGAAATGGAAGACCACAGGGACAGTTCTTGTTAAGCACAGAAGTGGCAGGCCAAGAAAAATATCAGAAAGGCAGAGAAGAAGAATGGTGAGAACAGTCAAGAACAATCCACAGACCACCTCTAAAGAGCTGCAGCATCATCTTGCGGCAGATGGTGTCACTGTGCATCGGTCAACAATACAGCGCACTTTGCACAAGGAGAAGCTGTTTGGGAGAGTGATGCGAAAGAAGCCATTTCAGCAACAGAGTCGCCTGAGGTATGCAAATGCAAAAGCACAACTTAGGCGACTCTGTTTGTGGCATGCTTGCAGATCATTTGAGAGTTGTATTGATGAGCCCATGATGCCACTCTTCAGAGGAGATTCAAATAGGAGAATGATAATTTTACTTCTTTTGAGCTTCTTTCCACCAGTATAATTAATCCAGTTACAAAAAAGAATGCATTTTCCTTAATTAATATCTACAGACCACCAGGGCCCTATCTAGAATTTTTAAAAGAATTAAATGATTTTGTCACAGACTTAGCAGTAAGTAATGATAAAGTGATTATAGTTGGAGACTTCAACATTCATTTCGAAAAATTGGATGATCCATTAAAAAACGCATTCACATCGATTTTAGACTCTGTTTGTATTATTCAAAATATAACAGGACCTACTCATTACTGTAATCATACTCTGGATTTAGTTTTGACCCTGGGTGTTAGAATAGATAACCTGAATATTCGTCTGCAATTTCAGATCATTACCTTATTTCATTTAAATTACATCTTAGTCATAATATACGTACATCCCCTAGCTACTCTATAAAACGTTCAATTACGCCTTTTACAGCCCAACAATTTACAGATAAGCTTCCAGACTTATCAACTCTAATATATTCTCCTATAGACCCAGTAGAACTAGACAAACTAACCCAAGGTTTAGAAAATACCTTTCGCTCTACCTTAGATGTTGTAGCACCCCTTAAACACAAAATAGAGAGACAGAAAAAGCTCGCACCGTGGTACAATGATCAAACTCGTACCTCAAAACAATTAGTACGAAACTTAGAGCGTAAATATCGATCAACTAAACTGGAAGTGTTTCACTCTGAGTGGAAAGACAGTCTTGTTAAATATAGAAAAGGACTAAATAAAGCCCGCTCAGCGTATCTGACTTCACAGATCGAGATGAATCTAGGATGAACATAATCCTAGAGTTCTCTTTAGTGTTATGTCCAAATTAACTAAAAGCCAGGCAGGTACTGAACCTCAGATTCCAGCCATTTACACCAGCAACGCTTTTATGAACGTCTTCAATAGTAAAATTGAAAACATTCAGGATAAAATTAAACAGATAAATATTACATCCTCTCTGTCATCTGGTGTGGCTGATCTAGAACAAAACCCTGTCACCGAAGTTAGGTTGGAAGTCTTTAACCCACTTCCACAGCTAGAACTAGAGAAAATTATCTCCTCTTCAAACAGCACAACCTGCACACTTGATGCTGTTCCCACAAAATTATTAAAGCAGGTACCACCAGATATAATTAAACCTCTGTTAATGATAGTAAACTCATCGCTCACCCTGGGGCATGTACTCAAAGCCTTTAAAACAGCTGTAATTAAACCTCTGATCAAGAAACCAAATCTTGATCCTACTGTACTGTCTAACTATAGACCTATTTCAAACTTACCGTTTATTTCTAAGATTTTAGAAAAAGCTGTAGCCCAACAACTTTGCTCTTACCTGCAAAGAAACCAGATCCATGAAAAATTTCAATCTGGATTTAGGCCTCATCATAGCACTGAGACAGCTTTAGTTAAAATAACAAACGATCTACTTACAGCTGCCGACCAAGGCTGTGTTTCCCTACTCGTACTTCTCGATCTGAGCGCAGCCTTTGATACAATATATCATACTATCCTTTTAGAAAGACTAGAGAACATGGTCGGTGTAACTGGAACTGCATTATCATGGTGTAAATCATACTTAACTGATCGCTATCAGTTTGTGAGGATAAATGATATGTCTTCCAGTTATACCGAGGTAAGATATGGAATTCCACAAGGCTCTATATTAGGACCGTTATTATTTACATTATATATGCTCCCACTGGGCAAAGTTATTAGAAAACATGACGTAAATTTCCATTGTTATGAGGATGACACGCAGCTCTTCATATCAGCCAAACCTGACGACAGAGTGAGATTAAAGAAAATCGAGGATTGTGTAGAAGATGTAAAATTGTGGATGTCGCACAACTTCCTCCTATTAAACAGTGATAAAACAGAAGTTCTCCTATTAGGCCCCAAAGCTGCTAGAAATAAATGATCAGACTTAATGCTAAATCTGGCTGACTTCTCAGTCACACCTGGTTCAGCAGCTAAAAATCTTGGAGTTATTATAGATTCAGATCTAGCATTCGATAAACACATATCTAATGTTACTAGAACAGCTTTTCTACACCTCCGTAACATCACCAAGCTAAGAAATGCCCTATCACTGCATGACGCAGAAAAATTAGTACATGCCTTCATTACCTCAAGGCTAGATTATTGTAATGCGCTACTGTCTGGATGTTCCGGCAGTAACTTAAATAAACTTCAGCTAGTTCAAAATGCTGCAGCCAGGGTCCTTACTAAAACTAGAACATTTGACCATATTAGTCCAGTACTATCAGCACTGCACTGGCTTCCAGTCAAATTCCGCATAGACTATAAAATTCTCCTGTTAACGTATAAAGCCCTACACGGGCTCGCTCCTGAGTATTTACGAGACCTCATCTCCTATTATGAGCCACCACGATTACTTAGATCTCAGGGTTCTGGTTTCTTAGTAGTTCCTAAAATTCAGAGGAGCTCTGCAGGAGGAAGAGCTTTCTCTTATAAAGCGCCTCAACTCTGGAATAATCTCCCCGAATATGTTCGGGACTCAGACACAGTCTCAATCTTTAAGTCTAGACTGAAAACTTACTTGTTTAGTTTAGCTTTTGGTAATTAATGTTTTTTTCCTTTAGATAAGGCTGCAGATTCAGGGGTTCATGGACAGAGGGAATTGTGGGTAAACTGAGATGCTGGTGCTGTTGTTCTCCCACTGCACACGGTCACTCAGGTTTGTGGACGGTGGAGTGGGTGGATGCCAGTGTTTCAGGGAGCCTCCGTGTCTATGTTACCTTCTGGCTCTCTGCCTTTAGTTAGGCTGTTTTATTCAGTTCTGCCGGAGTCATTTGCCACACTCTGATAATGTTTTATATTCTCTGTTTTACATAAATCCAGTCAAAACTAATTCCATCTCTCTGCCTTCCTCCGAGTTACTGACTGCCCACCTGTCTGACCTGATACTGATGTTGGACCCTCAGGCGCTCGCGTCTCCTGTCCGGCCAGACTGATGGAAGTTTCTGAAGTCAGCTCTTCTCCACCCACCACAGATCAGCTGCTCATCGTCCATCTTACTCTATAAGCCATTAGTGGAGCTGCTATACTCCTGAATATATAAAACCTATATGGATGTATGAAAGACTTTTTAAATTTTAATTTAAAAGCTGTTTGACCAGTGGTAGGATGGTCCCCCCTTTAATGTGAGTCTTGGTCCTCCCAAGGTTTCTTCCTCCTCCTGCAGCTCTGAGGGAGTTTTTCCTTGCCTCCGCGCTCACTGGGGGTTCTGTATTCTGTATTTTCTATGTTTAATGTTTTGCCTGATTCTTTGTCCTGTAATCATGTTTCTGTAAAGCTGCTTTGTGCCAACACCAGTTGTAAAAAGCGCTATACAAATAAATTTGATTTGATTTGATTTGAGAACAACTTGCAATTGGTCACCTTAAATACCTTTTCTCATGATTGGATACACCTGGCTATGAAGTTCAAAGTTCAATGAGGTTACCAAACCAATTTTGTGCTTCAGTAAGTCAGTAAAAAGTAGTTAGGAGTATTTAAATCAATAAAATGATAAGGGTGCCCATACTTTTGCACCGGTCAAATTTTGGTTTAATGCATATTGCACATTTTCTGTTAGTACAATAAACCTCATTTCAATCCTGAAATATTACTGTGTCCATCAGTTATTAGATATATCAAACTGAAATGGCTGTTGCAAACACCCAAATATTTACAACTAAAAATGATTAAGATTAATAGAGGTGCCCAAACTTTTTCATATGACTGTATTTTACACTAAAGTACAAATATGCTTTATGTTCCTGACTTTTGTAAGTAGCACACTTCTAGTATACTTAATTGGGTATGAAAATATATTTTAATATACTGTACTACAATTTGTAGTGTGTTACACATTTACTTTACATTTTTTTTTAATTAGCAGTAGTAATTTAATTTACTTTCTAAAAACTTACATAATACATTGTGCTTTAGGTGAACTACTGTAACGGTTGTTTTTTACTCACTTTGCTACAAATGTACAAAAGTATATCCGGAAATTAGTATTTTAGAAGTATATTGAATTACATTAAACTAAAAGTGTACTTTATAGTAGTCTATTTTCTTTTAAATACACTATATTGTACTTTTTAAAATTATGATCAAAGTTTACTTTCAAACATTTAATGAAAGCATAATATTAATGTACTTTTATATATTTTATGCAAGTTTGTATTTTATGTATCTGTTAGTATATTTACAGCATACTTAGACATTTCTAATATGTTTTAAGTACAATTAAGTATTTTTTTTCACCAGCTAAATGTATAATGTTTACACCTGTAATTTTTAAAACATTACATTAGTTAGTGTTCTACTGTTAGAACCTTTATATAAGCTACACTTCAGTCCCTCAGTCTCAGAACTACAGTTTTATCATTATTAACATCAGTTTCACTGGACAAACACAATTGCAAGAAAAAGTATGTGAACCATTTGGGATTACTTGAATTTCTTCATAAATTGTAATATATATTATAAATTAGTTGCCTTGCCTTTTGTTTGTTCATTAATCATCCAACTTTTTGTGCTGACGTTGTTTGTGTGAATCATTTTAGGTTGTGGTAGCCAAATATAATTAAACTACGTATCCAATTAACACTGTTCAGTTTTCAAATGACTATGAACTTACTTTTGGACGTTTCTTCCAATGGAAACTTCTAATTACTCCCAAGTTACTATTTCTACACTTGTCTTAAGTTCATACATCATTCATCTTTATCTCTTTTGCATGACATTTAACACATTAATTAACTGTAATATTAATGTTAATCAATATTTACACATATCTGCCTTTTTTACTGTCAGGCTATGTGTGGTAAACAGAACAATCTGCTTATTTAGGAGTCCCACATTTGCACTTATGCACTCTTTACTTTGTATCTGTGTTATATGGAATTATACGTCAATTATACAATTATAATTACTTATACACTAACAATTATTCACTTCAAGTCTATGCAGTAAATGTGATCCTGTTTTGATGGCTTTACACACACACACACACACACAAACACACACACACAATGACCTACCCATACCTTCAGTGGACAACCAATTCTGGCCCCAGATTTTCAGAACTGTACAATATTAAACAGAGAACGCTGTTTACCAAAAAAATATTTAAAGCTATTGGCAGTTTGACATTATAAACAATGACTGCAAAACAATTATTTAAATAACACAATTTAAAATATGTAGTAAATTAATAATTTATTACACAAAGTATTATGTATGAAATATAAACAACAGTATTCATAAGTAAATGACTTAATTCATGAATTAACAATACATCCCAAATTTACATTTAAATTTTAATTTACATTTTACATGGGCTACGTACCCAATTCTATTAAATTGGCAGTTATTAATCCCGATATCAAAAAGCTAAATCTGGACCCCCGCGAGCTTGCTAATTATAGACCAATTTCTAATCTTCCCTTTGTAGCCAAAAAAAAAAAAAAATAGTGTTTAAGCAGCTGGGCTTATATCTACAAAGTAATAGTATGCATGAGGTTTTTCAATCTGGATTTAGACAAAACCATAGCACTGAAACAGCTCTACTTAGAGTAACTAATGATTTACTTTCAGCTCTTCAGGAGCAGTACTGCCATCCTTGTACTGCTAGATCTTATATAGATCACGCTATTCTGCTTGATAGGTTAGAAAATCTAATTGGAATTAAAGAATCTGCCCTCACCTGGTTCAGATCTTATCTGAGAGATCAATACCAATATCTTATCAGTCTAGAGTAAAATATGGTGTCCCTCAAGGATCAATACTGGGTCCATTACTCTTTTCATGTTACCGCTGGGTAACATCATCCGTAGGCATGGTATTAAGTTTCACTGCTATGCTGACGACACGCATCTTACATATCTGCTAAACCCAACGAGGACCTCTGTCTAAATCAAATAACAGACTGTATTAAAGAGATTAAAAATTGGATGACACACACACTTTCTCTTACTTAATATGATAAGACCTTCTATTTGTCACACCTTAGCCTGTCTTCTGTTCTCTTGTTTTGTTTACCTGTCATGTTTCCCAGCCATGTGCTACTGTGTTTTGGTCCTGTCTCCGCCTTAGCCCCGTCTTGTCATCTGCAACCCCTAGTGTGTGCCTGTGTATAAATACCCCATGTGCTCCTTTGTTGTTTGTCGTGCTTTTTGTTTGAACTCGTCTTGTTAGTCTGTTTGGATCTATCGTGTTTTTTGTCTACAGTGTTCTAGTTTGTTTTCTAGAGTTTGTTTCTTTGTTTGCTTATTTTGCTTGTCTTAGTTTATTCTTTGTTTTTAGTGTTTGTTTCAGTAACCTTTTTTCTTTGTAGTTCTTCCTTAGTGTTTTGTTGTTTGTTTATTTTGTAATAATGGAAAATAAACCACAGTGTGCCTGTGTATAAATACCCCATGTGCTCCTTTGTTGTTTGTCGTGCTTTTGGTTTGAACTCGTCTTGTTACTCTCTTTGGATCTACTGTGTATTTGTCTACAGTGTTCTGGTGTGTTTTCTAGATTTAGTTTCGTTGTTTGCTTATTTTGCTTGTTTAAGTCTTTTAGTTTAACCTTTGTTTTTTACTGTTTGTTTCAGTAACCTTTTTTCTTTGTAGTTCTTCCTTAGTGTTTTGTTGTTTGTTTATTTTGTAATAATGGAAAATAAACCTGACTTGCGTTTACATCCTGCCTCCTCCATGTTACACTATTAGACCCTAATATTGATAAAAACATAAATGTTAATACTGTAGACATAGAAAGTCACTTAATTATACTAGAAAGTTTGATCACATTACTTTTAAAATACTTCTCCTGACATATAAATCCCTTAATGGTCTCGCCCCGCATTATCTAGAAGAACTTCTTACACCTTACAATCTGCCACGGTCACTCCGCTCCCAAGACGCTGGCCTGTTATTAGTCCCGGATATTAGAAAAAACTATGCAGGAAGAAGAGCTTTCTTTTATAAAGCTCCCCAACTTTGGAATAACCTCCCTATTAATCTACAGGACTCAGACACACTCTCAATCTTTAACTCTAGCTTTTGAATAATGTCTCATTACAATTTCTGTAATTTATCTATACTGCTGCCCTGTTCCTAATGTTCCTAGCCTGGCTCTTCACTGCTTAACTGGCTATAATTTCCCCTTATCTTAAATAGCTATATTTCCCTTATTTTAGCTGGCTATATTTCCCTTAGCTTAACTGGCTATATTTTCTATTAGCTTAGCTGGCTATATTTCCTTCTAGTTTAACTGGCTACATTGCCATTAGTTCAACTGGCTATATTTCCATTAGATTAACTGGCTATATTTCCCTTATTTAGCTGGCTATATTTCCTCCTAGTTTAACTGGATATATTTCAATTAGTTTAACTGGCTATATTTCCATTAGTTCAACTGGCTATATTTCCTTTAGTTTAACTGGCTATATTTTCATTAGTTTAACTGGCTATATTTCCATAAATTCAGCTGGCTATATTTTCTTTAGTTTAGCTGGCTATATTTCCATTAGTTCAAGTGGCTATATTTCCCTTTGTTCAGCTGACTATATTTCCCTTATCTTAACTGACTATATTTCCCTTTGCTTTACTGATTAACTGGCTATATTTCCATTAGTTGAGCTGACTACATTTACCTTTCCCCCTAGTTCAGCTGGCTATATTTCCATTTGTTCCGCTGACTATATTTCCCTTATCTTAACTGACTATATTTCCCTTTGCTTTACTGACTAACTGGCTACATTTCCATTAGTTTAACTGTCTGTATTTCCCTTAGTTTAACTGGCTATATTTCCTTTTGTTTAACTGGCTATATTTCCTTTAGTTTAACTGGGTATATTTCCATAAATTCAGCTGGCTATATTTCCATTAGTTCAGCTGGCTATATTTCCATTAGTTTAACTGGCTATATTTCCATTAGGTCAACTGGCTATATTTTCATTAGTTTAACTGGCTATATTTCCTCCTAGTTAAACTGGCTTTATTTCCATTAGTTTAGCTGGCTATATTTCCATTAGTTCAGCTGGCTATATTTCCATTAGTTTGACTGGCTATATTTTCATTAGTTTAGCTGACTATATTTCCATTAGTTCAACTGGCTATATTTCCTTTAGTTTAACTGGCTATATTTCCTTTAGTTTAACTGGCTATATTTCCTTTAATTCAACTGGCTATATTTCCATTAGTTCAGCTGGCTATATTTCCATTAGTTTATCTGGCTATATTTCCTCCTAGTTAAACTGGCTATATTTCCATTAGTTTAATTGGCTATATTTCCATTTGTTTAGCTGGCTATATTTCCATTAGTGTAGCTGGCTATATTTCCTTTAGTCTACCTGGCTATATTTCCATTAGTTCAACTGGCTATATTTCCTTTAGTTAAACTGGCTATATTTCCATTAGTTTAACTGGCTATATTTCCTTTAGTTAAACTGGCTATATTTCCATTAGTTGAGCTGGCTATATTTCCATTAGTTGAGCTGACTATATTTCCCTTTCCCCCAGTTCTGCTGGTTATATTTCCATTAGTTGAGCTGGCTATATTTTCATTAGTTCAGCTGACTATATTTCCCTTATCTTAACTGACTATTTCCCTTTGCTTTACTGACTAACTGGCTATATTTCCATTAGTTTAACTGGCTATATTTCCATTAGTCCAGCTGGCTACATTTCCTTTATTTTAACTGGCTATATTTCCATTAGTTCAGCTGGCTATATTTCCATTAGTCCAGCTGGCTATATTTACATTAGTTTAACTGGCTATATTTCCATAAATTCAGCTGGCTATATTTACATTAGTTCAACTGGCTATATTTCCATTAGTTCAGCTTGCTATATTTCCATTAGTTCAACTGGCTATATTTCCATTAGTTCAACTGGCTATATTTCCATTAGTTCAGCTGGCTATATTTCCATTAGTTTAACTGGCTATATTTCCATTAGTTTAACTGGCTATATTTCCATTAGTTTAACTGGCTATATTTCCATTAGTTTAACTGGCTATATTTCCATTAGATAGTGGTGGTTAGGTAGCAGATGCGGGGGCAAATGGGGCTAAAAAGGGGCAGATAGTGGTGGTTAGGTAGCAGATAGGGGGGGTTAGGTAGCAGATGCGGGGGCAAATGGGGCTATAAAGGGGCAGATAGTGGTGGTTAGGTAGCAGATGGGGGGGTTTGTAAACTTTCTCTGCTGCTTTCCCCATCACTCCTATAATCATTGGTTTGCAGCCAGGGGTGAAGTGCCACCTCAGCCGCAGAGGGCCGAGTAAAAGGATCGTGCTGCAGAATGTAGGAAATGAATTCTCGTACAGATTTATCCACATGGAATGGATAATATAGCGGATGACGCTGAAACTCTTGGATGATCTCTAAGTCCTGGTACATGTCTAGATCTCCAGTGATCATGGCGTAGAGAGTTATCCCGAGGCTCCAGACGTCATTCTTTTTAGCATCATAGGGCTGCCTCCTAAGCACCTCAGGTGCATTGTAGCAAGACTCAACCAAAGGCGCCTTGCATAATTCAGGGAAGCCTCTTGATTTGCGGCTAAAACTAAAGTCCATCAATTTGAGCTGTTGGTCTAAATCTGAAGTGAGGATAATATTTTCACAGTTTATGTCACGGTGAACAATGTCCTTCTCGTGGAGATAGACCACAGCACTCAAAAGTTGAGTGAACCAGCGCTTGGCCTTTTGCAGAGGGAGAGCTCCTTCATCATCAATAAAATCCTCTAATCTCGTCTTGCCAGGTTCCATTACAGCAATGACGAGTCCTTTGCGTGTCTTGTACGTTTCATAAGCCTCCACAATGTGAGGGTGATGCACTTGATGCATTATATCAAGCTCTCTGGGAAAATTTTTATAAATCATGTATTTTGGCATCTTCTTGCAGTCACTTACTTTAATAGCGACATGACCCAGATGCCAATAAGATTTGGCCAGAAAAACTTTGCAGAAACAGCCATCACCAAGTCTGTCTATCACCTCAAAGCCCATGCGACTCAGCAGTCTTACCATCGCCCTTATTCCTCCTGTCTCCTCCATCTTCTTAAAGTAAGAGGATGGTGTCGAACGCAGTCCTTATGTAGGCGGCGGCAGCGATGACGTCATGTCGATGATGACGCAACCGCAGCGCAAGGTCAGTTTGACACGATCCTAACTGGGCGTCAGGATCGTGTCTCCCTGTAGAGCAGTGGTCTCAAATAAAGACATCATGTACATAGACACCGTATCGATTGACGCCGTCTATTGGAGCTGGCGTGCCTGCGTGGCAGTTAAGCTAAGGGTAATTTACACTAAGGAAGGAGTTTAATACACCTATAATCATAGGCGTAGGAACCGGAGGGGATATTAGAAACAGGTGGATTTGTCCCCCCCAAAAATGATATCAGTTCGCTCAGGTCAGCTGTACTATTAATGAGGAGACAGACCGGACCAATCACGGAGCCGGTTCAGGTATTAAGTCACGCCTCTCAGTAGAAACAGCCAATCAGCTTGCTGGTTTTGCGGCGCGCGGAGCAGAGGCAGTTTGCTGTTGGGGAAGCCCCGCCCCCTCGCTGTGAGATTTAGCAGCGGGATCGGGACGCAGCAGCTTCAGCTGATTTTAAAACAGATCTGGATATACGGAGATTTTTCTAAAATAAAGGTAACGATAGGCTAACCACTTCAACTGTGATGATATGTTTCTGATAGCTGGTTAAAAATACACGTCTCTGAATCAGCACACAGTTTAAACCCACTGTGATTAATAAACTGCAGCTGTGTTAGTGTGTAAGCTTATCTTTGGAATTAGCTAGATTGGGAGTCAGGGTTAAAGGAAAAAAATAAAATATATATGTAATGTTTCCCTGTACCTGATCAGCTAATCACTTTAATTTTCAAACTGTTTATTCATTTAGGATTGCAGCACTTACTGTGAGCTATAATGAACGAAAATTGATTTAACTAACTAGTTATCTAGAAGCTGGATGTAGATGATCGCCAGAATTTCGTACAGTACTTTATGTTGGTAGTTTAAAGCAGTTACTTAACCCCGATCACTGCCCTAAACTAGTGTTTTCCACCTGATCAGCTAATAAACAGTCATTTACTGAGTTTACCTGTTAAAATCCTTTAGCCCCCTATGGAGCCTAAATTAATCATGTATATCCACCAGAGGAAGCTCTAGAATATGCAGAACAGTTTTAATATGCAGTAGAATATATAAGAACTGGGTTGAGAAACACTGCTGTAACGTGACTTCTGTTCATTTGTATTTCACAGTAAGACCACATATCCTGACGTTTATAAAAGTCTCTATGAAACGTAAAGTTACATTCTTTTACATAAAAGGACACCATCTTAAGAAGAGCTCTCAGTAGAAAAAAATAAAAGTGCAGGAGAAAATGTAAATATACAACAGAATTGACATGCCAATACATAATAATAATAATAATAATAATAATAATAATAATAATAATAATAATAACAATAATAATAATCTGTTATATTATTTTAAATATTAGGTGATAACTGAAAATTTTTGTCATATGTACATAATTCAGACATTGCTTGCATAATTTTTCTAACAACAGTAGCTGTAATGTGGAGTACCCTGTTTAGGTTGTAAAATCACCTTATAATAATAATTTACTTTTAATTAAAAGTAATTTCCACAAATGTTGTTCTAGGAAACTATTGGGTGGGCTTGGGTTCATATTGGCAAATGTGTCCCCCCCCCCAATATCAAGCCCGCTCCTACGCCCTTGCCTATAATAATCACAACTCCACCAATTTCTACCCGTTTTTTTACACGGTTTGGTTTGTTTAAAACAGCAGAAATGTAGTAATGATTCAGGACATTACAAATATGTGCTTTTATGCTGAAATACTTTATATTGTGCTTTTTATCAAAGACAGACATATGGGATAGCTATAAATAAGGTTTATAATTAATTAATTAATTAATTAATATATATATATATATATATATACACACACACACACACATATATATATATATATGTTATTATTATTATTATTATTATTATTATTATTATTATTATTATTACGCATAGTTGCTTGTACATTGAACTAATTGCAAAAGTAAGATATGCATTAATAAGAACATTTAAAAAATAGCATTTGTTACCCGTCTCCACACTCTAAAAAGTAGAGGTACGATATGAGTACTTTTTTGTACTCAAGGGTACACTCTTCATAATTGTACCCTCAAAGGTACAATATTGGTCTTTACAGGATCAGATTTGTTCCCTCTGAAGGACAACGTCATTTCTAACAGAAATAAGTACAAATTTGTACCATTTGACCAGACAAAGGGTACATTCAGTATTCTGTATCACTGTACTTATAAACTATATATATATTTGAATTGCACATTTTTTTATTTTAAAGCCAGGCAATTTTCACTCATCAAGTTTTTGAGTCATATTCAGTTGATGATGATGTTTATAATCTTTATAATATTTATTGGCACAAAAACCATGGGTACAAAAAAGGACTTTCACTGAAAGGTACTTTTATGTGCCTCAATATAAGGTACAGCCCCAGCGACAAACTTTGTACTCTTTTAGGTACAAATCTGTACTTACTTTTCTAAGAGTGCACTCTTTTAAGCAATAATAAGTTTAAATTGGAGTTTTAACAAGCAGCTGGCATCCATTAAGTGGAATGGCCCATATATGTATATGTATATATAATAAACAGTGTATGCTACACTGTTTTAATTTAATAATATATGAACAACAATAAATGTGGATTAACCCCCCTCCACACACAAAAAATAAACAAATATTATTTTGATTTATTTTTCTGGCCATGTGGAGGCAGCAAAAATCATTTTAAACCCCACACATTAACACAGGTTATGTTCACTGTATACATTATTACTTAATTAATGTTGTCCGTAGTTTATAGAATAAAACAATGTTCATATACGTTTGTACCAGTAAAGATTATAAACATTATAAACATTATCATCAACTGAATATGTGTCAAGAACTTGATGATCCAAAATTGTCTGGCCTTCAAATAAAAAATGTGCAATTAAAATATATATAGTTTATTAGTATAGTGATACAGAATACAGAATGTACCTTTTGGCTGCAGGTTAAATGGTACAAATCTGTACATATTGCTGTTAGGAATGACTTTGTATTTCAGAGGGAATGTATCTGACCCTGAAAAGACCAGTATTATGCCTTTGAGTACAATTATGAAGAGTGTACCTTTGAGTACAAAAAGGACTCATATTGTACCTCTGTTTCTTAGAGTGTAGAGTAAGTGAACTGAACTTCAGTCAATCCTTTCTTTTAGTAAACCTTACTTAATTTATTTTTGCTGAATCAATCCTTTCTTTTAGTAACCTTAACTTAATTTCTGCATACAATATTACCTCATTATAATTATTTCATTTATACAATATTACTCAAATAATTTATGATACACGATATATTATAATTCCTGAAATGTAAGTATTTTTAGTTAAAACACACATATTACACTGTCTCAACACATGGATGGCATGCAATATATTCTTTGTAGTATACTAAAAATAATGTGTTACATGCCATTCATGTGTTGAGTGTAATGTGTGTTTTAACTAAAAATATTTTTAGGAATTAAATTATGTATCATACATTTTTGAGTAATATTGTATAAATGAAGTAATAGTAATAAGGTAATTACGTAAAGTTTAAGTAAATTAGGGAGTTTACTAAAAGAAAGGATTGATTCATTAAAATACCCCATATTATCTGGAAAATATATACACTTTAATTTTAATCATAACAACTCTTAACCTGATACTGGTGGCTGATTATGTGTGTAATAATGCATATTTTCTAATTGCTGGGTTTATTTATTTGTGGGACCGCGTCTTTGCCTGCACCGCCTGTTGGAGACATGCCATTTCTTCACTGTGGCCGTTTCTTAATCTGCGTTCTTGTCTGTACTTGTGTTCTTGTGGACTCGTGAAACGTCATCAGTCGCAGCCCAAGTACTGTTCCAATTCAAAATATCAAAGTTAGCCAGGTACACAACTAATACCCGCATGTGTTCTTACTCCTCCCACTTTATCGAGGATGCATGGAAGGTGACTTGTGTGAACTTCTTACAGCCCGATAACCCAGAATGCACCTCGCAGCAGTATCAGCGTAATGCAGGAGGAGAAGGTACATAACTGTAAGCACCTGTACGTTTTCAGAACAATACTGCTGTGTGCTAAAATAATGTTTAAGGTTATTTTTAGGCGAGAATGTAGGGCTTTAGACTTCAGATATGTGGTTTACTTGTTAAGAAAGCGGCTAGGTGAAAAAGTGCTCCTATGTTTTGGGAACAACGCTTTCAGCTCCTCTAAGAGGGTGACGTCATCAAGTACACAGCTGTTCCAATTACACAAAACACGTCCAGAGTCCTCCCGTCCTCGGGAGTCCCCACTCGTGATCTGAAGTCCGTTCTTCACAAGTAAGGGAGTACAGACTTGTGTACTTGTGTATTGAGAAACGTCTATGGAATCCAGCCTTGGTTTGTATTTGGTTTGTAAGTGCTGCATTGTTGCAAAGTTACCTGTATGTGGCATGGAGTAATACATGGAGTTACAGTGCAGTATCAGCTAATAATGTCACTTATAAAACGCCTCTCACTGTGGTATAATACAAATCAAAACAGTTTGCTGTCTGTCATTATTGTAACATGAATTTATGTACTGTAGTTGTGGACAACTGTGGTACATTTGAAGTGCTCACATCAGGTGGTGTTTTCTAATAAATTCACAGGAAAATTGAACATTTCAAGATTGGAATTTTCAAAATATGCCTTTTGAGTGTTTGTGTGATCAAGTTGCATGGTTGGTGACTTAAAAGCAAATAGATGTGGCCTCAACTACGTAAGTACCAATAAATATAGACTACGCCACTCTCTAATTATAAAGGGTGAGAGAGCCCTATGTAACTATTTATAGTAATTGCAATTTTCCCCACAGAGGTTTAATGTAAAATGATCACACAGCTGTTTGAATACAATAACATTTTATTTAATAAATTATCAAAAGAGTATCAAGTGTACATTTGAACATTATCCTTTTGTTACAGAGTCTATAGTAGGAGTCAAACAATAAAAACAGGTTTTATAGGTGGTAGCAATAGCCCCTAGCCCAATATACACAATATCACTGCAATCAATGTGCCATTTGACTTGGACCCACACACCAGATATCTATTTTCCACTTAAAAATATCAAAAGTAAAAAAAAGGTTTTAAGTCACCCAAAACACCACACACAAATGGGCCTAGAATTAAGCTAAGCCACCCACCCAAACAACCACAGTTTGAACTCAGCTGAATAGAGGGGTCAATATAGAATAAAATATCAAGGGGTATTGAACATAGTTTACAAAATATGTAGAATTTATTATAAAATGCAAAAGTAGAAAAAATATTTAAGGGAATAGCCCACCTAACAGGCAGTGCCCAAGAGTTATAAGTACCTTATATCAATAAAATATACTCCAAATATTAAAAAAGGTCTAAATAGATAGTTGTAAATATTAAACTGTACTCAACTAATTAAAAATGATCATTAATAACCCATTAGCATTACAAGGAGCAGAACCTTCTTATATAAGACCAAGATACCCTTTAGAGTCTGAAATATCAAAGAAAAATAAAATTAAAGCATAAACAGATATGGGAAAAACAGTGGCTACACCATATGGTTGTCTCCAGACATTCCTATAAAGAGACAAACATTTATATTAATACTAATACACATAACCCCAAATCCCCATTAGCCTAAACAGCTCAATAGCCATGTTAGGCTAATGATGAGCCCCACCAGTTTACAAAAAGCACCAATGTACACATTGCCTCCTTGTAGTTTGCTCAGTAATTATGTCTGCAAATGCCTCTACACGCTCTTCCACTGGCCTCAGTCTCCTTAAATAACTAAACATAATAATATTAATTAAAATACAGCTAGCCTAATAACAGTTGAGGTAAACAGTACTGAACCACTAAAATATAAAAACTGCAGCCCCACACTCTTCAGGCATTATCCAACCAGAAGTCATAATTACCTGTAACTCCACTCCTCTCTCCAATATTACTGGCAGTATAAGCAGAACAAACTCCCAGCACTGCATCCAGCTACAAGATAAACAAACAGCTCATTGAGCCTATGTACTACAGTCTGAGCTACTCAGGTACACTCACAATAAATAAAGCACTAAAAGAGTTCACATATCGTTTCTCCTGCGTGCACACAGTCTCTCACACACACACCACGAGCAAGGGAAAGTCGGAAAATCCAGACTACCTCAGCAGCTCCAGACTAACTTGGCGTCCTGAGCACGCTTCTCAAAAATGCCGGCACACTACGGGTCTCGAGGGAGCTCAATATATTCGCGTTGGTTTATTACTCTGCGCTGGCGCCACCTACTGGGTTCTAATCCCCTTCGTCTGCACTGGGATTATGCCCTACAGCCTACATCGACATAAGAAATAACCAAGGGTAAAACTATATAAAAAATAATTACAACAGCATGAGAGCAGCATGTTTAAATTGTGTTCAGCATATTCAGGGAAAGTATTCAGTTGCAGCCCTAATATACATTTAAAAATAAACACATCGAAACCATTTTAACAATCATCCGATCAATGTCTTTGGCTTGTAATATCACAAAATTGTGAAAAAAATAACTTCTATGTTAAGCTAGTTCAAAAAATAAAGTTTAATGCATACCCCTGGACACTTAATATGATAACGGCTTGATTAACCTAAACATTTACCCAATATGGACAAAAGTATCAGGACACCTACTCATTTGTTGTTTCTTTTTAAATCAAAAGTATCATTATAATATATATTATTTAGTTGAAGAGAAATGTATATTATCTGTTTATATTTTAGAATGAACAGAAACAGCACCACATGTGTAAAGGGGGGGTTTAGCCAATAGGGATTGAGCTCTGTCCTCAAGTTGTCTTTCAGCTCGCGCAGCTCATCTCTGCTCATCGCCGTGTCGAACAAGCCTATTCTTCTAGTGACTGCAGGAGACCATTCCCAGACACTGGTTTCTCGGTTTCTCCAGTCACAAACTCTAGTGCACAGTCCATGCAAATATAGATGCAAACTTTATAAATAATCTGAAAAAAAAAGCTGCACTAAAAGAGAACACAAGTTCACAAAAGAATATGCCCTATAGTATTTTTTAGGATTTGTTTATGCAAAAACAAACAAACAAACTGATAACATGATATTTTGATAGCATTTTGACTTTACATTTAGTACATTTTTTGTTTCATGTAATTGTAAATGTTTGTTTTTGTTAAAGTACATTATCTTTATGTTACATTACTTTTACATTTTGTATGAGAAAGTTACTGTTGTTTATAAAAGAGACAAAATATACTTTCATGACATTTCATGACAGACCACCCATATAGTTTGAGACAAGTGATTAAACACAGAGCTAAATGTAGCAAACAGACAGGCAGGCCACCCCCCACAGGGGTCCTGACAGAAACACAGACAGGTGCAGCAGTTAAAACACTGTATTAACAGCAGAACACCAAAACACACAAAAAACCTATTACTCACACTACTCCATATTTCCATTTATAGCAAATGTTTTTAAACTTCCCTTTTAATGACTGCATTCAGCTGCATGCACTGACTGCTGACACAAATCTGCAAATGTACACACACAGCTTGTCTAGGTTACGTAGAGATATACTGCCAATAGAACAGAATTCTGAAATTCACTACAGGACACTCAAAAGTTTTTTTAGTTGGGTTTTTTCTTTTAACTTTTTATTTATTTTCTTTATGTACGGTAATTTGTTATTTTATTTATTTTATTTTTGTTTAACGTGTGCCCCCTTACCTTTTTATTTTATTGATTTCATTGTTTTATTTATTTTATCTTCTCTTTTACCTTTACATTTTAGCCTGTCCACTTGTACTTTTATTCTATTTTTTTTTTCTCCTATATAAATCTTTTATTGTTTTTTTGTTTTTCTAATGTTTTTTACCAATTGCTGATTTGTTTACAAAGTTCCTTATTTTGGCTTTTAATTATTATTTTTATAGTCCCTTAAAGTTGTAAATGCTTGAGAGCATTAAAAGGGGTTACACAATGTATTACAGAGTGAAAATAAAGATTAGTTGATGGATTAAAGATGGAACAATGTCCAATACTTTGGGATATTGTAATATATACATACGCTGGGTGTAGTGACAGCTTTTTACCGAACCGTGTCGCTGTTCTCGCGCTCTGTCTCAGGCGTCTCCACGTCACTCCCTGCAGCCGTTTGAGGGCAGCGTGCCCGGCATCCGTATACACAATCCCGCGGTGCATCATGGGAAGTAAGTCCTTCTCGCCCTTGTTTGCGCGCTGCCTCTCTTTACACGAAACTACAACTCCCACAAATCCGTGCTGCCTCATGGGAAGTGAGTTCTTGTCACCCTAGTCTGCACGCTGCCTGTATTACAAAAAACTACATCTCCCACAATCCCGCGGTCTCGCCGTGGGAGTCCGGGCTGGGCGCTGCTGCTTGTGCGGCTGGCGGCTCCTGGCGGCTCATTCCCGGTCCCGGAGCGGAGCGGAGAGGCGGAGCGCAGCGCGACCATGGAGCAGCACTGAACCGGCGCTCCGCGGCCACAAACCCCGACCTGCTGACAGACCACTCTGCCACACAGCCATGCTCCGACCCAGAACACTGTAACGCTGACTGACGCCGCCGCTCGCCGGTTAACACACGGCGGCTGTCCGGTGATCCCTCCTCTCCTCCGGTCTGTGTACACGGAGCCCCCCACCCTTCTCCCCCTGTCTCACCCCCGGCTCTCCATCATCTCCCTCCGGCAGCATGTCCGCGGAGGAGCCGCTTGGGGTCGAGCCCGGAGCCGAGTGGCTCGTAAGCGAGCTGGAGCGCCTGTCCCGGGAGCTGAGCGAGACGACCCGGGAGAAGATCCAGGCTGCGGAGTACGGGCTGGCCGTGCTGGAGGAGAAACAGGCGCTCAAGCAGCAGTTCGACGAGCTGGAGGCCGAATACGAGGCCGTGCGGCAGGAGCTCGAGCAGCTCCGGGAGGTAACGGCCGTTAACGGATATTAAAGGGGCGCGTGATGCGGGGTTTTTTATTTTATTTTATTCAGTCCTTGTTTATAAAATCAAAAAGACAATATGTGTAAGTCAGGACCATATATGGTTTGATAAATCGATAATGTAATCGATAATGTACTAGTAATTACGATTTTAAAACATACCATACTCTAATAGAGCATTTTATCCAATGTATTACATGATCAATGTAAAGCAATAAGGTTTTCATTAATAATAGTGATTTATAGATAATTTATTTTATAGATGTTTTCCTATTTGTAGTGCCTGTTGAAATGTGCAGCAAATTTTTGAATGTTTTTTTTCCATTGAGAATGATTAATATTCACATTTACAATCCTGATCATACATTTTATTAAGAAAAAAGTCAATAGTTAATATTAATAATAATAATAATAATAATGGCCTGTAATAACCACTGTTTATGCCATTGGTATATTGATAATCTAACAGCATAATAATGCATTTACACCCTTTTTAAAGAGCAACAAAGTAAAAAAGTATAGTGTTTTATATATATATATATATATATATATATATATATTTATTTTTTTAAGTGTAGTTACATATATATATATATATATATATATATATATATATATATATATATATATATAACTATACTTTTTTAATAATATACAATAGATTACATATGTATGTATGTATGTAGTCGTGGTTCAATACCTGGGGGATTATTACAGTACTGATTTTGCTGATTTTCCAACTCACCTTGACCCACCTGATTCATTTTAGTACCTATATGTACAGGTTTAGTTATATTTATAGGTTTAGTATGTTAATCTGGGCATCAACAACATAAAACCCAAAAAATCTAAACCTGGCTGGACTGGCTGGTCCCTCTCTTAAGGTACGCTTTGTGACATCACAAGGTCAAATTCAAAGTGTATGAGAACACAAAGCATACCAGCAGCCTTGATCTCAGCTTGATCTTACTGCTTCCTAATATAAATGGTCACAGTGGTGTTAAAGTTCAGAAGCAGGACTTTCATTATTGAAGCTCTTTAAAGCTTTGAGGCCTCTATAGGCTCTCAGTCCCTGTTCCTTCATGTCTCCTGGCTTGCTGTAGTGCTTTAATTAGAGTCTGGCTGTTGTGCAGATTGTTGAATATCTGTGAAAATTTTCTAAGGCATAAAAATGGGTCAGATGTTGGATTATGAGACTAAATTTGCTGTGGTGATCAATGATCTAAGTCCAATATCTAGCCATCACCCACTCACTCACTTACTCCTTGCAGTGTTTAGACTTGTCTGGGAATCTGTTTAAGCTTGTCTCGCAGTTTATAAAGACAAAGTAGTCATTTATTGATTAAATGGAGAAATGTAGAGTTGAGTTTTTGAAGGAGGAGTGTGTGATTTGTGTGTGTTCATGTCCTGTGGTTGAAAATGGCGGGCTGGGTTTGAATTTGTTTCTATTTGCGGAAAGAGCTCGTTTTTTCCCGCCTGGAAAGGGTGACGAGCGAGCTGAACGAGTTACGACCCACACAGGCATGATGGGAATGCAGATGAGATGAGTCTCCCCCGAGCAGAGCTGCAGATGAACCGCAGCTCTGTAGTCTGTAGATGGTTGGGAATTTTCATCATATCCTCTTTGTCACTGCTGGAGAATAGCTGTTTTATTTTTTATAAATGGCTTTTTTTTTAACTTGCATTGTCAAAAAAGTAGCAACAAGCAAGTTTACATAAACAAATGATATCCACCATAGAATATTACTTATGTTACACACTCAGAAACAAATAATAATGTAAGAAAAATCTATGAAAATAGATACAATCCTGATAATTGACAAACTGAAGATAGGATGATCAGATTCCATTAAATAAATCAGGTGTTTAGTATATAAGGATATGAGTCACAAACTCCATAGCTGTACACACTCAATTAAAATTTTATACCAATCCTGAACAGAAGAAACCTTATCACTTGTCACTTATTTAAGACAATAAGCTATTTTTCCTGCTGCATAAATCGGAATACTATATAATCTTCCATCATTTTTCTTTTCAGTGTTTGCCTTGTAATGCCTAAAATGAAAGAAAGATGATTGAGGTCAGAACGGCTCTTTTATTTTCAGATAGATGTTTGCCTTGTGATTCCTGATAGTATGAGATTAGGTCAAGAATGCAGGAGAAGGACCAGCCGCTGCTGCAGCTGTTGTTTTTTGTTTGAATGTGCAGAGCTGTAGGAATACACAGTTTTTAATGAGTTTGGTCAGTTTTGCTTGGTGTTGGCCCTTTCTTTTAATAAGGAGACTTTCTTTGTGCTTTTAATGTTTTTTAATTGTTGAAAGTGAGTCAAATAATGTGCCCCAACTACTTATTAATAATAAGAAAAATACATAATGCCCACATTGTACACACAAACTTTGACAATCTAACTACACAATCTAAAAACTGTCCTTTTATATAATTAATAACCTAAATAACCTTGTTTTAGGATGAAAAATTCCCAATACATTTGTTCACATAGTATGTATGCAAAAGTATTTCTAGGAAATGTAAATTATACTTTTTGATCAATTGGCTATCAAATCAAAATAATGATTAAAGAACAGACATGTATAATGTGCTAGAGACTCAAATCAAAGTACAAGTCTCTCTCTCTCTCTCTCATTCTCTTTCTCTCTAATTCTCTTTCTCATTGTCTTTCTCTCTACTTCTAACTCTCTCTTTCTCATTCTCTTTTTTCTCTAATTCTCTCTTATTGTCTTTCTCTCAAATTTTCTCTCTCTCATTCTCTTTCTCTCTAATTCTCTCTTATTGCCTTTCTCAAATTCTTTCTCTCTCTCATTCTCTCTCTAATTCTTTCTCTCTCTCTCTCTCTCTCTCTTGTTCTCTCTCTCTTGTTCTCTCTGGGGTTTCTGCTGAAGTGATTTCTCCTGCATTCCACAGGCTCTAAAAATCAGAAACAGGAAAAAAGGCATCAGTAAATCTTTCCCACTGAAAGCTGGATTAATGCATGCAGGCAGGCAGCGTGACAGAAAGCAGGATGTGGCTATTGTAACTGTCCCAAAGAGCATCTCCTTCTGTACGCAGAATCACCCCCCGTTTCTTCTCCGGATGCTCAGCAGTCCTCTCAGTCTGAATGAAATTCTTGAGAGTGGAAGTCATTAAAAAATATTGCATTTTTAAACTTACATAATCAAACAAACTAGCACCAAAGAAGCTCACATAAACAAAATGATTTTCACTACAGAATATTACTGATGTTACACACTTATCTGCTTGTATCCCAATTATTGACCAACTGCAACTATTGAAAATTAAAGAGTGTCACATTCGATTAAATAAATCTGTTGATGAATATATAAGCATACAAGTCTCAAACTCTATAACTTTCCACACTTATGACAATTCTTAACAGAGGAAACCCTATCACATGTCCAAGACAGTAAGATATTCTTCCTTACTGAATAAATCAAAATATTATACGGTATTTTATCTTTTTTATTTGTCAGTGTTTCACTTGGAATGCCCAAAATTAATGAAAGAGGATCGAGGTCTAGATCAAATCCTATAATCCTATAATACATACAACTAAGGCCCAATACTGATTTGCTGAGCAAATACATTGGATATAACCCCCTTTTACAGTCTTTGGGCAATTTCACTGAAGTTCACTGTGGGTGTGTGGGATTCTTCACTGTTGCTGTAGCCTAAACTCATGCTGCTGTGTTTCTCGGTAGGTTTCTCTGAACCAGGAATAACTGTTTTAATGCGGAAGCCTTTTGTTCCCTAATTGGATTCATGTATTCATGTAAATCAATTGCTATTGTGGTCCACTGTGAATGAGATTAAAGCACTTTAATCTTTAACCTGAGCAACAGGTATCATAGGGACCCACTTAGTGCTGGACTAATTAGCTCAACTCTTTAAATAAATACATAAACAATTGAAAATATATCTTTTTAAAGTGTTTATTCAGAATATTCACAGCAAATGACTTTTGTACTTGTTCTTCTGAACTAGTGGAACTTTGAGTCTCTACCTGATGGCCTGATGGCAGCAGCTGAAATGATGATGAGTAAAGAGGATTATACATTATAGGTCGTTTTTGTTGTATAGATATAGGTTCTGTAGTCATTTAAACAGTGAACTGTTTATCTCTAATGATCTCACTGGCTTGGATAACCACCTGGACCATCTTGTTCCAATAAATGACTAATATGTTTCTATACCAAGACATAATGTTAACTCTGAGAACACTCTCAACAAGTGACCTATAAACAATAAAATTCTTTCTTTGCTCCTCTTCCTGCTTCTGTGTCGTTCAGACACTTCTCTGCTTAGCTCTGCTATTTCTGCTATCTTTCATACTTTTCTGAAAATTGGGGATTTTCAGACCTTTTCAGTAATATATAATATGAATATTATTTACAAGTAAAAACATAATTAAAAGTGCAAAAGGTTTAGTAGTGCAATTATAAACATTGTTACAGTAAGGTGAACATGTTCAATCAATCGTTCAATCAGAATTGTCAGTGACATTTACACCATGATAAGCCATGATAAGAGTATGTTTACTGGTATTAAAACAGACATACGTGTGACATACTGTGATTAACAGACATACAATCAGATTTACCAAGAGATAATCATTGTTGAGATTGAGAAAGAAAGGAATTTAATTTTAATTTTGCTGTAAATCCAAGTCGGGTAAATATAATGTAACTCCAGATGTAGAGTAGAGCTGATTCAGCCTCATAATGATGCTCATTGTGACAGTGGACAGTGGGCATGTAGGCGTCACATGATATGACATTATACAGCCTCAGTCTCAAAGCCTGGCACTGACTCACACCAACAGCTGGCAGTAGCACAGGGCAGTAATGGGTCAAGGAGTCGTCTCACATGGTTTTCACGCTCTCGTTTGTTCATATCAGAATTGGGACTAGTGATGATCCGAGTTCCCCTGGGCTCTTCTTTATGTTCTTCTCATTATAGGTCATCAGGTAAAAGGAAGGAAGGTCCCTGAAACATTTCCGCTCAGTGGAGCAATACGACCATGTCCTTCTAAAAATACAGCAGCGCAAACGTGGTGATATAGAGAGAGATGTGTAGAGATATGTGTAGCTGAATATGTGAAGCCTTTGAAAGTAATGTGATTTTCTAAATGAGTTATTGATCAAATAAAACATGTTCTCATATTTATCTACATCACAAGTGTTTAGAAACACTGTCTGACTGAGCTAATGGTACATACATAGTTGTACTGTTTGTCTTTTTTGAGCATGTTGAAAAAACACCCACAGTGCAGGCTAGAAAAAGTAAGTGAACCCTTCTTGAAATACCTGGATTTCTGTATTGTTTATGTGTTCTGATCGTTATCAATTATCAATTATAGACAAACGCAATCTGCCTAAACTAATCACACATATACAAATACAAGTTGCTATGTTCATGTATTTTATTGAATACTGAGTAAATTGAGTAAACACCCACAGTGCAGCTCAGTGACCTCTCGAATTGTAGAAACTATCTGCCCCCATAAGCAGCAATTATATCAACCTAAATTTACTGTAGCTACAAATAATAATAATATTAATAATTTACACAACATTAAATGTTTGAATTTTAGACTGTTTTGTCATTAAACTCTTTTATTGGTCTAGTCACTTGTAAAACCTTTATATAACATTTCATAATCTTATGCCAATTAGCTCTATTAGTCATTAACATAGAGGATCACTTTTTCTAGCCTGCACTGTGGATTTTTGCTCAGTGTGCTCACTAAAAGATATGATTAGTTCAGAGGTGAGTGTGTTAGTAGTCTAATTAGTCTATAATTGTGAATTCTGTGACTAATTATATATATATACACTACCGTTCAAAAGTTTGGGGTCACTCAAACAATTTTGTGTTTTCCATGAAAAGTCACACTTATTCACCACCATACGTTGTGAAATGAATAGAAAATCAAGTCAAGACATTGACAAGGTTAGAAATAATTATTTGTATTTGAAATAACATTGTTTTTACATCAAACTTTGCTTTCATCAAAGAGTCCTCCATTTGCAGCAATTACAGCATTGCACACCTTTGGCATTCTAGCTGTTAATTTGTTGAGGTAAGCTGGAGAAATTGCACCCCACGCTTCTAGAAGCAGCTCCCACAAGTTGGATTGGTTGGATGGGCACTTCTGGCGTACCATAACAGCTCAATGGGGTTCAGATCTGGTGACTGCGCTGGCCACTCCATTACCAATAGAATACCAGCTGCCTGCTTCTGCTGTAAATAGTTCTTGCACAATTTGGAGGTGTGTTTAGGGTCATTGTCCTGTTGTAGGACGAAATTGGCTCCGATCAGGCGCTGTCCACTGGGTATGGCATGGCGTTGCAAAATGGAGTGATAGCCTTCCTTATTCAGAATCCCTTTTACCCTGTACAAATCTCCCACCTTACCAGCACCAAAGCAACCCCAGACCATCACATTACCTCCACCATGCTTAACAGATGGCGTCAGGCATTCTTCCAGCATCTTTTCATTTGTTCTGCGTCTCACAAACGTTCTTCTTTGTGATCCAAACACCTCAAACTTGGATTCATCCGTCCACAACACTTTTTTCCAGTCTTCCTCTGTCCAATGTCTGTGTTCTTTTGCCCATCTTAATCTTTTTCTTTTATTAGCCAGTCTCAGATATGGCTTTTTCTTTGCCACTCTGCCCTGAAGCCCAAAATCCTGCAGCCGCCTCTTCACTGTAGATGTTGACACTGGTGTTTTGCGGGTACTATTTAATGAAGATGCCAGTTGGGGACCTGTGAGGCGTCTGTTTCTCAAACTATAGACTCTAATGTACTTATCTTCTTGCTTAGTTGTGCAACGCGGCCTCCCACTTCTTTTTCTACTCTGGTTAGAGCCTGTTTGTGCTGTCCTCTGAAGGGAGTAGTACACACCGTTGTAGGAAATCTTCAATTTCTTAGCAATTTCTCGCATGGAATAGCCTTCATTTCTAAGAACAAGAATAGACTGTCGAGTTTCAGATGAAAGTTCTCTTTTTCTGGCCATTTTGATTTAATTGACCCCACAAATGTGATGCTCCAGAAACTCAATCTGCTCAAAGGTCAGTTTTGTAGCTTCTGTAATGAGCTAGACTGTTTTCAGGTGTGTGAACATGATTGCACAAGGGTTTTCTAATCATCAATTAGCCTTCTGAGCCAATGAGCAAACACATTGTACCATTAGAACACTGGAGTGATAGTTGCTGGAAATGGGCCTCTATACACCTATGTAGATATTGCACCAAAACCAGACATTTGCAGCTAGAATAGTCATTTACCACATTAGCAATGTACAGAGTGTATTTGTCTAAAGTTAGGACTAGTTTAAAGTTATCTTCATTGAAAAGTACAGTGCTTTTCCTTCAAAAATAAGGACGTTTCAATGTGACAGTGGGCAAAGTTTCAGTAATGTATACATTTCAGAGTTGGAATGTGGTAACAGCTTTATGACCTTGTATTGTTGAGGAGGTTGAGGAGTCAAACAGCTGTAAAACACAGCTGTGACCGTGTGGACCCTCAGCAAACAGCCAGCGCTCTGCTCTTTTCTTCTCCTGATGGGTTTAAGAAAGGAAGTCTACGCCTCTGATTTACATCGCGGTCATTTATTGGATTCTGTGCCAGATGACCCCATTCCTACACACAGGCGCACACTTGCCAAAAGCTCTGTGTTGTATTTAGGTGCTGCTTTAAAACCCCAGATGTCCTTGGTGCCAGTCTGGCGAGAGAGGAATTGGGTCAGAATTAGGGCTGGGTATCCAAATTCGATACAAAAAAGACACCGACCAAAATGTTTTAGTACTAGAGTATCAAAAGGCCTAAAAAAAAATCTGTGCTTATTTCTGATACTTTGCATGAAATAATAATCATTAGTTCTGCCCTAGTGACTTTTACAAACACATTTTTCAATAATGCAAAAATATCGTTATTATCATTATTATTATAAATTATAGAAATTATTCTAAATTAATCTCTGATGGGAGGACAGCAACCCTGAAACACACAGACATCACCACAAACATGATTATTGTTTTTGTTTGATCCAGAAAGATGGAGTCTCTCATGGTGACAGTATGAGAATGAAATACGTTGTGTGAGAATAATTATCACTTCTTTGTATTTTTTTGTTACAATAAGAAAAAGGTATTGAAATAAGTATTGTTTGGGTACTGGTATTGAATTCAAAATCTTGTATCAGTATTGGATATTGTAAAACAATCCGCAGCCCTAATCAGAAGTCAGGGACTGTGTCAGCATTGCGTACCCTATTATTGTCCTGTTATTGTCTCCAGGACTCTGCAGTCAGTGATGTGAGAAACCTGTGTGTTCCCCTAAGAGGAAACACATGCTTCCCCATTGACTTCATCTGTAACACAGATCCAAAATGGCTGCCCGGCGTGAGTCAACAGTAGGCCGGCTGCGTTTGCAGCACATGCCTCGAAGCCTGTGGCATATACTGGAGCCGGGATGGAGATGCTGGGCTTGTTGCCTAGCAACAGAGTCTTAACTGCGCAAAGCTCCCGCAGTCACCTGTTACTGCGAGACGTTTATTTGTAAAGTCCTTTGAAGTCTTTGATTCAAACACAGTGTAATGTGTTCACAGGGATTTGAGCGTGGCTAATATAGTATTGATGAGGCTATGAATAATGGAAATATATTTAGGAAGGTGTGGTCTAGAGGGCTGCAGCTTTAAAACACCGTTATAAAACAAGGTTTCAGTGACTGAGTGACTAAATACATGTCTAGGCTATATGTATTTTTTAAAATATTTATTAAAATATTATTGCTGTTTCTCACAATCTGAATCTGGCAGTTTTTTGGAATTGTATAGAAATTTATGATAAATGAACCAATGATTGAAAATGATTTTTTTACATAGATTTTTTTTAATTATTTTGAAGGTGTTCTTTTTTTTCTCTGTATGACCACAGAAAATTCTCTGAGAAAATGTTTTCTTAAAGAATTTTTAGTAACGATGCAATTCATATTTTATACCTACTGAAAATCATGAATATGCACAAATATAAGTTCAAGATTGAAATTTATATAGTAGCAACAAAGTGCAAAAATAATGGCTTATTAACAGTAAAACCTTCATTATATTACCGAGAGTTACATAGAGCTATGTTTTTAAACTTATCAATTGGGGATTATCCTGTTTCTTAAGTTTTTTTTTTTCATGTATCCGTTTAAATAGTCCATTGAGTCACTGCAGTTCTATTTAAAAGCATTGCGTCCGCAAAAGAACCCTTGGAGAATATTTGTTTGTAGCTGTGGGCGTGATATTCTGTGCAGAATATGGTTAGGTAATACTGTTAGGTAATAATATACAGGCTGAGGAACCTCGACTGAGATCCGTTGCACCTTTTACTATTAGCCCATAAGAGCGCTGGTCTAAAGCAAGGTTCATATATTTGTTTATATATTTGTTCCGGTAAGTTTTGTTTCATACTGTAGTCGTCATCACTTGTGTGGGCTGTGTTTCTCCCTATACTTGATATTTATTGGTTTATAGAAGATGGGCATGCAGTTGATGATGGTATGTTTTTTTTAGCTTGGCAGGTCTTGTGTTGAATTCCTCAGGGGTCTGTAAGTTGTCATAGTGTCACGAAGGCCCTAATAATGTTTTTCATGCATGGAAGTCTGCAGCAAAGCTTTTTCTGGTTGGATAGCATGACTACAGTTTTAAATTCTGCCTCACGCAGCTAGAGAAGTGCTGGAGAACATATCCAGACTTTTAACTGACATGGACTACAGATTTGATGGCTTCAGACGTCACAGAGACTGACATTTAACTTTTTAAATAAAACATCTAACAACCAGTCGTGAGAGCAAGTCTTGTTGTTGTCATAAAACAAAGGTATTGACTACTAACATGATCTTTATGTAATGATTGTTGGGGAAACTCCTTTTAGGCCTTAAGTCCAGTTTCTGATTCCTCTGTCCTGCTGCTCTTACCTCTGTACCAGTTCTCCAAGCTTGACCTTTCCAGATGTTCCTCTGTTCTCTGTGTGATGCTGGTTGTCCGTTTTTCCTCTGAATCCCACAGTCTCCTCCATTCCACTGCAGTGATGTCCACACAAAGGTCACGTTGGGACACACTGCGGTCATGACCTTTTCTCTGGTCTAAAGTCCTGAGTCCTGACCTCAGTTTAAGGAGACATGTGGTCACTGGCTGTGTGTGTTCACACATTTTTGAGGGTGGGGCTCTTAAACCTGGAATTCTGAGGTGTGCATAAAACTGAACACACACAGTGTAATTCTCTAAAAACAGATTAATATTTTGAATGAAAGGCATTACTACCTACAGTGGACAGGGAATAATGATAATGAGCATTACTTGTGGTAAACACAATTTATTTTGCTTGCATTAGAATATAAAAGACTGGAAACTTAAAAGTTTTCTGTACCTGTATTTTTCCTAACATTACATTAGTTAGTGTTTAGTGATTTGCCTTTTAGAATCTGTATGTAAGCTACACGTCAGCCCTTCACTCTCAGAACTACAGTTTTATCATTATTAACATCAGTTTCACTGGTCCTACAGTAAAACCCTGTGGAACCACAAGATCTGATCTATTAACCAACAGTCACCAACAGTTCACTACCGTTTCTGCACTACAGTTAATAGATAAATATGATAGTGAACACTGTAGTTCACTGATCGGCTCTCTTGTTGTTAATTTTCCTCTCTCTAAACCCTGATTCTGAGATTCTCAGTAGGATAAAATACTGTATTAACCAGAAATCTGTACTAACTTGCGGAACACAGTGTAAACATTTTGAGAAGCTCTAAATACTAGAAGAACTACACAATGAAAACAGAAATGTTTTTATGTGTGGTACCACAACGCTCGCTAATTCTTTCAGAGGTTAGCTGGGAATGTCACGTGTACGTGTGGGAGCCCATAAAGACGTCAAAACACACGTACACTCCACCCCCTCCCCTCACTGTTGTCATGACAAAGACCCTTGTCATTATGTGGGATGTGTTAAAGAACACATTGAAGCCATTCAGTCTCTCTCTCTCCCTCACACACACACACACACACTCTCCCTGACTCCCACGGCTGCTTCTGCAGCAGCTGCGTAGCTGCATTGTTCAGGACAATCAATGCCATGAACTTCCCGCAGCTCAGTAAAGCCAGTGAAACTCTACGCCTCGCTCGTGGTCCAGTCTGTCACATGAACAATCCTTCATTAGCAGAAACTCTGGAAGGGCTAGCGCACAGGTAGCTAATTGCACACTTAAGGACCAATACAGATCGCTTTGGCACGCCTACACAGTGGTCCTCCACACAGGCGTAAACATCTCGAGGGTGCCTCCTGAGTGCCTGCCTGTTTCTCAGGCCCTGTTTTCTGGATTTTGTTGGGTGTAATCCTGGGGGTTTTATTCAGCCGTGGGAATCTACAGGCAGGTCTGCCAAGGCCAGCGTTGGCACTTGGACCTGAATAGGCCAATGTTTTGTTTCTCAAAAGGCAGAAGGAGCTCACCATCTTGCTGGAGGCCTTTTCTCATTGGGTTACATAGACTATACGTAAAGTATGTTTTCACCTGCTTCTCCAAAGTTTTTTTAGATATTTGCTTCTATACTTGATTTTGGAGCGTTGCTGCAAAGATTTGATGTATTTAGGCATTAGTGACATCACTGATGATTGCTTTTCAGCTGGATTGGCTGATTGCTGATACTGATGGAGATGATCAAGTGTAGGGCCGAGTTGGGAATCGCAGTGTATGGTTGCACGATATTGTAAGAAATGATCATTGGGAATTGGGGTGGCCTATAATAATATCACGATATTTCAGTATTTTTGCAATAATGATATTCTTGGCGATATGACAAATTAATGATTTGTTTTAAAGAATATGCTCCTGCAACAAAATAAATATTATAGTTTTATTTAGTATAAATGAGCTTCATTTATTCAGTAAAAAAACAAACAAAAAAAACAATAAATGCTTGTGTGGTTCTTAAGCGGTGACTTACCAAGACCCAGATTTTGCATGATAATATTATTAACAATGTAACAAAATAAATGATAAGATGAAAATAAAGTAAACAAACATAACACATATCTAGAAAAAATTAACAGTGCAGAATATTTTGTACATACATGTAAACTGTAAACAATTAGTTTAATGTAAATACATTAAATAGCAAAATCAATACAAAATACACTGCTTTCAAGAGTATTGCAATATAATACAGAATTTGTTTTAATCATGCCAATTTTTTGGCAATATTACTGTGTATGATACGATATGGCACGATGTATCTCAAGATATTCTGAATCTGCGATACTCAGGAGTATATAAAAATAGTTTTTGGTGCATGTATCGATAATGCAGAGCAAATGAAACCATATGATATATTGCAATATCAATATTTTGTCTCAACCCTAATTGAGGGTTGGTAATATGTCGTTATTGAGGGCTTCTAAAATGTTCCTGCATCATTACTTAAGATGAAATGTTCTTTATTTTTTTAGGACTTAATACTGATACATAGTTATTTGATCTTTTTATATTTAATAATGATAGTGGATGATTCAATGTTATATCAATGTTATAGATTAATAAATACAATGTAAACGTTAAATCTCTAGAAAAGTAAGCTCCACTGCTCCACAGCACACTGACAATAGTGACTTTAGATTTATGCGTGGTTTCTCACAACCATTCTGATATACTGACCGTGCTTTTCTATGGTGATTAAACCTGCTGTGCAAGAAAAACTAAAAGGTGCAGCATAAAGTAGCTCTGTATAGTGTAGCAGATGGGGCATGCTCATATATAAGGGTTTTGAACCCATGATTGTTCCACAGGGTGTGTAAATCTAAAGTCTGGGATGAAGTCTCTTGTGTTTAGCATGAGAAAAGATCAAAAAAATGAGAGGAGTAACTAAAGGGGATGCTGAACATTCGTGAGAGCTCTGAATTGCTCCTGTACTGATTGCTAGATTGGGCAACTCTGAGAAAAGAGGGATTGGGATCTTGTGGGGGAAATGTTGTAGGTCATCCTCATGCAATTAAGATGAAGGTTCACTGGTTATATAAAAGAATAGCTCTTCAAAACATCTTACCATGGCTCACAACAAATAAAATCCGCAGTTAGCATTACTCTGACTGACTGTAACTAATTTAGCATAATGCTAATCAGTGACTATTGCAATGTTTTTTGGTAGTTAGCAGCTTTGTTAGCATTGTTTTTGTTTGAGATTCCTGTAATCGCAAAATTGAGAAATGGGTGGGAAGTGAATGCTTGTCAGATGCATGTCAAGCTTCAGGAGTGTGTTCCCAAATGTTCTCCACATTCATGGCCTGTTATATGTATTTGTATATGTATGTGTGTGATGTATGCTGTAGTAATCCAAAATGTGTGTGTGTGTGTGTGAGTGAATGTGAGCGAATGAGTGTGACAGAGCTGCAATTAAGGGCTAATCTAGAGTAAATGGGTCTGAATGCAGCCCCTAATCCCCACCCATACGGCCCAAAGAGGATGAATCGGCAGGCTTACTGAGGCTAGCAGCATAGCCAAGATACACCAGTTTGTGTGTGTGTGTGTGTGCATGCAACCATGCGTTTTTGGGCCCTTGTTACATTTAGTCTGTTTTAAAAATTTCCATCAGCAGTATTTCAGTTTCATTTCCAAGCTTTTGTGCATGTGTTTTTTGTGTTTTTTGTGTATGTGTGTGTGTTTTGTGTGTGTGTATTAGTGTGACAGACACTAAGTAAAACCCCCTCAGATACCCAAATCCCACAGGACTGTTGTGTTTTCCACTGTGACGTAGCTACACCTGGAGTTTCTTTTCAGATCTGAAATCTGAAAGTGAAAACAGAAGCTCAGTAAGGCTTCTAAAGATAGTAGATAGGTATTTGTCTACAGACAGTTTTTGTCGTTGTCTGGAGCCTACATGCTGAGTTTAAACTCTGCTTAGTGATCAAAATACCATTTGTGGTGTTGCTGCCAGCCAGACACACCCAATTCCTCCAATAGACATGTCAGGACTTTGATCATGTATAATCATTAGTGATCTTATTATGGTACCAAGTGAAATATAGCTTTTTGAAATATTACATTTATGTACCCTGTAGGCTGCTCAGTGTATTGTTACAGCAGTATTCATCAAAGGATCTGCAGTGTCACGTAAGGCCAATTAAATCATATATTTCATGTTTGATACAAATACAAAATTCGTACTGTTCTTATTTCCCATGACATACAGTATCTACCAAAATCTATATCAACCCACTATATCTTACAATGGATTATTAACTAATAATTTTTTTTCATTATTTTATATATTGCAGTATTTTATGTATTACAGAACAAAATATCACAATACTGTATTTGTTCTAATTTTGGCAAAGTAGGACCAATAGTAGCCAAAACTCATATTTGATAGGTGTATAAAATGCACTGTAGTGTACTATTTGGCATTATTCTGATATATTAAGTATTTTTGTTATTCAAAATGATATCTATGAGGGCAGATGTTTACAGACCTATGAACAGACCTGTAGAACCAGTATTATATTTTGTGATATTGTATTTTCCCACTCAAAAAAACAGTATTTTTCACGACTGATATATTGTATATTGCATATTGTATAGTATGCAACAATATCACCAACATTTTGAACATCATGAACGATATTATACCCTAAAAATATCATATCATATCACCCACCCCTAATTATCACATCAGGGTACTAGTTAAAGAAAAAATCACACTGTTCTCACTTCCCATTATATATCTACCAGAGACAAATTATATCTGTACATTATCATTTATTTTACTTCAGTCCTGGATATACGGAGATATTTGGAGTGCATTATTTTTTAATATCTCAGTTAGGGGTGTGCTTTATTATATTGCACAAAATAATAAAATTTATTTTCATTTTGTTGCAGTAGTGTATTCTTGAAATATTTTTTTCTATATTTAATGTTTTGTCATATCGCATAAATACCATAAATATTGCAATATTATTTTTGGGCCATATCGCCCAGCCCTATGTAAGACATTAGTTTGTTTTTTGCTGTTTATTTCATTTTATTTGTCCATTACACCTTAAATTCTGCAGCCTTGGCCATCGGTTGCACCATTTAAGGTAAAACGGGAAAGTTAGCTTGCTAGTTTTTTTTTTCTTGTTATGAAGAAAATGGCCATAAAACATTAAAACTACAGATTAAACTATGGCAATATAATGCCAATATAAGGAAAATACTTAAATTTGAGGGGGGGTGATTCTCATAGTCCTCTGTTTTGAGTATTTCTTTTAAAAAAAACTCTGTTTGAAGAAGAAGAACCATGTAGCCCCAACACTTCCTCTAACCCACTCTTCCATTCTAACAAGAATCAGGACACTACTTCTAGACGTGCACAAGCAAAACAGAGGGCTAGGGGGAAGTGCTTGATTAAGGCCCAATCCTTTTTTACCCAATGGTGCTACCAGTGATACTAAGGTGTTTAAAAACTCCAGCAGCACTGCTGCGTCTGATCCACACCACCACCAGGATGAGCAAAACTTGATTATAATCAGTGGAGCTGATCAAAAGGACAGTATATGTAGAAACAATGGAGGATGTGGTGTTAACGGTAAGGCTGATATATGTATAACAGTCATTCATTCATTACTTTTTTACTCTTTATTGACTTTACAGTCGACACACAGGCATTTTTTTTGTTTACAGCAGGGTGGATAGAAGGTAATTGTTTCTCCCATAGAGACAGTCTGCTTAAAATAGTAGGGAGGAGTTCCTTATATGGGTAAGACGCTCACTACAATATGACGCATGACACACAGAGGACTATTATCTGTACTTGCCCTGACTGACTGACCTAATGTAGGGAATAAACCCTAACTCCGCCCCCACTGGTTGGGTTGCTCTGGGGTGAAGCATTGAGCACTTTCTTTCTGTGTTCAGAGGAGCATGTAAAGATCTGTACCCAGTGGAATACAGTACATACACATTACCGTCCTACTCAGTGCTGATTATATCCCTAGAGCAAATTTCTGGATTATTCAGATCCTTTATACTTTGTTTCTATATGTATTTATGTGTGTGTGTGTTTGTGTGTATAAAGGCGACGGTAGGTGTTAAGGTGCTTCTAATGTGTGTCATATGTATGTCTGTGTGTTAGAGTTCAGCTCGGGTGGTTGGTTAAGCCGCTTTGTGCTGTGTGCTGCTTATTGTAGGTGACATTATATGTGATTAAGTCTTGGTGGTGCAGCAGGCAAGCAAGCAGGCGTTCCTGCCCTGATTCTTCAACCCACCACCACAATATCACTCCCCCATGGAGAAATCTTCATGATACAGTCACCTAAAAACAGTACATCTGCTTCTAAATCAGTAGTGGGAGTAAGCATTTATTTTATTTATTTACTTTTTTAATTTTTATTGTCATACACCATAATACATGTCATTACGGAACTTTTTTTTTTGTGCGTTTATGTGGGCAGACAAGGTGTGAAAATAGACAGGGTGTAAGATAGCAAAGAACATCATAGGATAGAACTGAATGCACTTAAAGCTGATGTCTGTAAGTTTTAGGATTTGGGGGATTTAGGGCCCTCTCTGGTAAGAATGGGTAATTGCAGTGAATGAGCTACTGAGCTCTGAGTTTTCTCTTCTGAAGTCTTCATTGCTCCACCAGCTGCTCGCGTTCAGTTAAACTGAGCTGGTTCCTCTTTCAGAGTCTGTACGTGTGGCGTAAGTACGTGAAGACGCGTGACATGGCCAGAAGAAGAACTCCCGTGAAAAGTGACCTGACACCTCAGTTTTCAGAATAAATATATTAGGCTTAGCAGGGATAGTCGTTCCAGCACACTGGTACCATACCAAACACAAAATTTTATTTCTTCTCTTCTGATTTCAATTTAGAAGCAAAATAATACAAACTATCGCTTTAAATCCTCACAGCAATCTGGAAAATCTGAAAAAAGGCCCTTCCCTGGACACCAAACACAGTTTCTTTAAAAAAGGCAGACTAAGCTCTCTCTTTTCTTAAAAAGAAACTTGATTTCAGAAGAAATAGTGCAGGTACACTTAACAAGTACTCTTATTAATATGGTGCAAGGAGCTTTGTCCTGTACCACAAGGCAAGTCAAATAATTCTGTTATGGTGTAGTAAGGCCCATCAGGTAGACCTAAATGCCTTTGGAATTTAAACATCCATTCAGACTCATGACTAATTATTGACTGGGTGTTTTAACATGTCAAACAACCTATACAGACTCTTTAAAAACCCAAAAAATAAGAGTAAAGGGAGGAGCTTCAGAGGCGAAGGCAAAGATGGAGGGTTGGTAATCGGGTTAGTTTGGTCAGGCAGCGTGGCTAAAAGTAGAGGCTGACCTCACCATTTAGCAGTGAGCCGAAAGCCGTATGTCACCAGTCAGAGTTCAGCTGCTCTGACCGTGCAAGCATCCAACGGCTCAGCCTCCATATGCAGCTGCACACAAAGCCCTCAGTATGTGGGGGGGTGTTTCCTGGGCATAGACGCTGTCTCCCTGTATCACTCTTCTTGTTCTCTAATTCTTTTATGTTTGGCTAGTTTATCTGCAGCGTTTCGGGAAAATTGTCTGACGAGACCAAAATCATCAGTACATTTAATATAAATTTAACTAAGAGATTCAGCTTTTATTCTGCATCTTAAGCTTAGCAAACATCCAATACCCTACTATTTCTTCCTTATCCCAAATGTATTCAACTGAGAAGTGTGCAGAGGATGCATCGTTATTGTTGCTCAGAAGTTATGAGGCTAATGTATACTGCATTCTAAATAGTGGTTGTAGAATTGATTATTTACCTCTATACAATTTAAACTAAAACTTTACCTAAAGCCATAATGAAGATAAAGACTTGCGATGCTGTCTACTTTTATACATGTGAAATTAGTGTTAGAAATTCGGCCTTCAGGAACCAGGTGTCCGATTCAGGAGTCAGGAGACGGCTTCAGAGTTGACTTGAGTTTATTCACGTGCAGACAGAAAATCTACACGGGCACAGCTTAGTCAGTCGATCAGAAGCAATCTGACTAAAGATATTTTGAGGGAACATTATATACCTTTTGAAAACTGCAGGGTGGTCACTTTAATGGGGGGTATGAGGGTCCCTGCAGAGACAAATGGTCAGATAACAATCTGGGTCCCTGCAGAGATGAATGGTCAAGTTTTGTAGCAGACATGATGGAGCCACAATTGGGGGAATAGGAGAGGGTGAAAGAGTTAAAGTATAATTTGTTATGGGCAGAATTCTATCAATTCCCCCTTTGATTCTCCCAAATGGAGAATCACACAACTACATTATTACTAAAAATTAAAAACATATGTACAATAAATTGTCATATGTATAAACAATTAAAGGTCTGTAACTATACAACTGTAATTGTACCATAAATGTCAGAAAAGTTGATGTAACCAAGTATTGGAGCTGGTTATGTCTGTTACTTGGTCTTAAAATGTTCCTGAAGAATAATGAAGAAAGTTTCAGTAGTTGTCCATGGTTTTCCAAGAGGCTTGCTTCCATGTGGTGATGTCTCTTCTTACATCACAACTTCAGCTTTTGAGCAGCCACATTGTGTGTGTGTGTGTGTGTGTGTGGATGTCCATGGCGATTGCTTCAATGTCAGTGAAAGGCAGGCCATCTGGGAAGTCCACTTTGAACCTCAATTGTCTTTTCAACTGTTCAGGCTTGCATCCGACACGTCACAAATTGTTCTCGCCATGCTGGATTGGCTGGAGCACTGTCTGGCTCCAACAGATCTGTAACAGAGGAAACACTGAGCAGTAAATTGTTCATTGATGTTGATTATGTATTTTTTTTTTTTTTTTTTGTAGTTTATCTGCTTATCCCCGCTGTCTGTCCCTCAGAAGAGGCTGCTATGATAATGTACAGTGTGTTGAAATCTTCATCCCAAAGGGTAACCCCCATGAAAATAGAAATCATGGTTCTTCCTCGGGACTCTGAACAATTACCCACCTCTTCTTTTACTGACCCTAGATCTCAGTTCTGGGGTACAAGCAGAAACTAACAAAACTCAATGAGACATTCTCATCTAAATAGATTGTTTCATGTTTCCTCACCATGACCCATTGACCAGAAATAGCAAGTCATTTGCTCTAATCTCGTTAGTTGTCCGAGTTTTCATCTCACCACAGGTGAGAAAACTATTTGAATTATCCTACTGTGACCAAATTGTGTTTGTGAAGCTAGTTTTTGCTTCCCCCTTTGATCCAGAATCCATCTGGATCACTTAATACTTTAGTTAAACCATATTCAGAGTTCCACAGATCAGGAACTCAAACTACAGGTTGTAACTGAAGAGTATAAAACTTAAATTGATCGTATAGTGGTTACTTCAGTGTATGACAATTTTAAATTGATCGTATAGTGGTTTATTTTTTCCTAAAAATAACTATATCACCTAAAGTCTGCAAAAAACTTCGTTTGGTGCATTATCTCTAAAATTGTGCAACACAACTTAACTTAATCAGGACTGGTCTCAAGTCCCTTGCTAGTAAGAAAACAAAATAAACAAAATAGTTAAAAAGTGCACTTAAATATATTATTAACATGCTACTTAGCTTATGGTAAGCTCAACCTGGATGGTAAATTCAACTTATGTTCATAAGAATCTTAAGATTCTGCTCTGAGATTTGAAACCATCAAAATCCAGTTCTTAAAAACAAAAAGCACAAATATGAGTTTAAGTAGCAGGACAAATTAGCTTAAGCCAAAGCAGGAGAAACTGTTGAAATCCCTGTGACTCCCTGTAGAGCACTGAATATCAAAGATAACTGTCCTGTGACACCCTGTAAAGTCTTGATTATCAGTGGTATCTGTTCTTGTGAAATCCCAGCTGGGCTTCCCTGTGAGAACCCACCAAAAGAATTTTCCATTGTGTTGCCTCTAGAACTAGCACCCATTTTGCGTCTATCTGCCTGCTTTTTACGACAAACTCGAGAAAAGTGACCAATTCTATGGCAGTAGTGGCACTCTTTTTTCTGATTAGTGAATGTTTGAGTTGGACCCAAGTTTGATCCATTCTTTGTGAGGATGTGTATGGATGCAGGAACATCGTTTGGTTCAAGATCCACATCCAAACGGTCCAGTTCATTCTTAAGATCAACCCACTTTGTTTTTCTCCAGTTTGGAACAGCAGTCACCAGAGCTCGTCTAAGATCTGTTTGTAGTGACTCAACCAGCTGTCTAAAATGGGGACCATCAGTTGTATTGTTAATGTTATCAGCATTGTAATGGCTGATACCTGAATGACGCAGAAAAACTCTTTCAAACCTCTCACAGAAGTCTGCTGCAGACTCTCCCTTTCTATGTCTGCAGTTGGTAATCTGCCCCCAATCAGTGGTTTTACGGCATTTGCATTTAATCCAGTCATCAAAAGCTTCCCACCCTTTGTCAAGGTTCTGGCCTTTGCCACCCAAAGCATTTGACACCTTTTTAGCAAGTTCTCTACCATCTGTGATGTTAAGAACTTGGCTAGCAATGGCTACGGCGTCATTTGCATGTAGTGAGTACAAATTCCTTTTCTTATGCATAAGATCAATGAAGTCAAGCCCCATTTCCCTTGGAGGTTTAAACTCTTTGGATATTGTGTCCAAAGTTGCTGCATCTAAAGGAATGTGCCCAATTTCTAGTCTGGTTTCACCACCTGCATTTCTCCTATTAAGTACCTCAGAGGATACAACAGTTACAGGTCTCATTTTAACACAGATTGGAAAGTGTGTTTTACCAGTAGCATGGTCAGAATCTTTATCTGATGACACAGATTCTGACCCATCAGAGAGGTCACTCTCAGACAATTCAGGATACAGCCTGACTGCTACTTGAGGATTTCCATCCTCTTTGTAACACGGCTGACTTGGAGTAGGGGCAACAGTCAGAGAACACTGAGGCCCTGACTTTGACTTAAGTTTGGCATGTTGCTGTTCAACTTCTGTCAATGTTTGCTGCATTTGCTTGCATGTGCTCTGGGCATGTTTGGTAGCAGTTTTATGCCTTCTGCACTCGCTGGTTAGCTCTAAGACCTTTCCTTCTGCTTCTTTTAACTTTTCATCCATAGATTTCAACTTGCATTCCCAGTAATGCTTAATAACAAAAAGACATTCCTTAACTGAGTTGTGCTTGAGGCTGTAACCTAAAGCTGTTTTACACTCAGCAAGAGTCCATTCTTTATCAGCAGAGAAACCTTTGGATGAAAAGTACTGAGTTATCTTTTGCTCACAAATATGTTTCTTCCCAATGTCACTGATTACACTTTCAAAATCAGAATCAGACCACTGCGGCATTTCAGTCCCTCCCTTAACTAAGGTGCTGCTTTTATAGTTAAGAGGTTTAGCAAGATTCTTAATGTTTTGGCCTTTAGTAGACATGGTGAGAAAACAAGAGAACAAAACCAAGCTCTGAAACAATAGCAAAACAAAGGCACTACCAGCAGATACCAACAAACTGTTCTTCACAGAGGACTACAGCAGTAAGTTTCAATACTAAGTAAAACGTTTCTCTTTGTTAGAGAGGATCCCAGTAACAAATCCTAAGTTTACAGTTGTAACAAAACAAAACATCTCTCAGTTCAGAGAGGATAACAGTTACTAATTCTGATCTTCTAGCAGTAACAAACAAGCATCTCTCAGTTCAGAGAGGATAACATTTACTGACTCCTATTTTATCCAGCCATAATTTCTCTTCAGTTCGAAATGGCGTTTACTCACCAAGTAGGTTTCAGTAGGCCATCCGGGTCACGGCACCAAGTTGTTAGAAATTCGGCCTTCAGGAACCAGGTGTCCGATTCAGGAGTCAGGAGACGGCTTCAGAGTTGACTTGAGTTTATTCACGTGCAGACAGAAAATCTACACGGGCACAGCTTAGTCAGTCGATCAGAAGCAATCTGACTAAAGATATTTTGAGGGAACATTATATACCTTTTGAAAACTGCAGGGTGGTCACTTTAATGGGGGGTATGAGGGTCCCTGCAGAGACAAATGGTCAGATAACAATCTGGGTCCCTGCAGAGATGAATGGTCAAGTTTTGTAGCAGACATGATGGAGCCACAATTGGGGGAATAGGAGAGGGTGAAAGAGTTAAAGTATAATTTGTTATGGGCAGAATTCTATCATTAGCCACTGTTAAATCAGCCAGGGCTGTTTCAAGGCATTTAGCAAAATAGGCAGAGAAGCTATGCCTGATGGTTCTGATAGATCAGCCAGTCAGCATCTTAGTCTGTTGAGCCACTCCAAGCCCGATTAGAAGTGATGTTGAAGCCAGAGTTTCGTTCATTTAAATTGATGATAGAAGATTTGAGATACTACAGCCAAGTCTATATAAAACGTATGACTGGATCAACTAGGTAGGAGTGTGTAGTAGAGTGGGGGACAGTAAGTGATTAAACACAGTGTTTAAAAACTTCAGCAGCACTGCTGTATCTGATCCACTTATATCCCCTCCAGCACAACACACCTTAACACCACTGCTGATAATGACCCACCATCACCCAAAAATAATAATTAAACCTGCTTTCTGTTGGGATTTTGCTGTGGTGTCTTGACCTGTGAAAACATGCTTAACTAAGTATGCAGAAAAGCAGAAAAACTACAATCTGTCATTATAGAACTACAGAGTGCTCCTATATGCTCAGTGAAGCTGAGAAAATACACATTAAATGTCCAGACTCTTCTCTGATATTAGTCTCTACAAACTAGATAAAACTATTTTTAAGTACTCAATGAAGCACTTTTGTATGTTGCTCTGGATAAATATAAATTTCACCAAGAGGTAGGGGTGTTAATGTTATGGTTGATCAGTGTATTGACTTGTAACTTTTCCCCTCAGCTTAAAGGTGTTACTGGTTAAATGCATTAGGAGTACTCTAGAACGAGCTGCTTAGACAAAAGGCCACTGTTCTATGTAAATCTATGTAAAGCAAGGTGTGCTAGCGTTGGTGTTGTCTTGACCGAGAAGAGGGATCATTCACTCGGTGCTGCTCTGTTATCTCCCCGATGACCTTACATAAACAGATCAAATCAAGCAGCACTGTACCATCGCTCAGACGCTAAGCTCGTTCTTCTACTTTTTCCGTTTTAGCCTTGCCAACACAGTTCCTTTTAATAGAGTCTCGGGCTAAGCCTCAGACAGATACACCTACTTACCCACAAGCCCTCGGTGACACAAACATTTGTGGTTACGACGACAAACATGTCGGTTCTGAATGCGCTGACTGACCACAACCTCGTCCGGCATCTACCTCGTGATCCTGCCCTCCCCCTCCCATCTCCTCAACCCCTTCTCTTCCCTCCATTCAAAACCAGCTTCCTGTTTACTTCGCCGAGGCCCAGGGGTATTTGGAGTGTCCGGGTTAGGGTTGGAATAGCGACTGTGAGCACAGAGTAACCAGGAAATTAACAGTTAATCAAAAGATAAAGATTCTAATAACAGTCCTAGGGTTTGTTAGCATGTAGCATGTAAAGTTTTACAGTTTTAAACGAAGCACATTTCGGCTAAATAAGTCTTTAAAGTTTTTAAAGAGTTTAAAATAGTAAAGAAATATTTAATCATTCCAAAGGATACCATTTAAATGGTTTAGCTTTTTTTTTTATAAATTGAAGGAAAAATTAGGCCCTTCTAAAAACTATTCTTCTGTTGTGTTTGATACCAACCCAGTGGCTTTGCCCTAGAAATGTATTCATCAAATTAAAAACTAATCTATCAGTTCTCTACACTGATGCAAGCACTAGAAACTCCAACTTAATTCCTTCCATCTTTTGGTTCTTAAAAGGAGCTTGGGCCTTCTGATCCAATGCAGTTACATTTAAGGAATTTAGTGTGGAAATAATTTGGCTCTGTCTGGTAAATCTTAGTTTGAACACACTTTGAATTCATCTTATTGAGACACTGTGGGGTGATCACATTCAAAAATCGCCTTAAACAACGCACAACTGAAAGAATTCCGCATGGAGGAGCTGGAAAACCTTTTAACCAGCCAATTTCAGAAACTGTAGCATTTTGGTAAAAATGGAAGTCCTCTCCTTCACTTAAAAACTAATTGCCTAAAAAAACACTAATTGCCCAAAATAAGAGGTACTTCTTTGGATAATTTGTAGTGGATATGCAGGTTGAGTGCAGCAGGGAAAGAGATGCACACTGTCCTTAATTTAGATTTTTCCTTCCTTTGCTCTGCAGCCTTATCCACACCCACTTAATGGCACTGCTATATCCTTAAGGGTGTGTGAACCACCCAAACACACACCCAAAACACACACCCACCAGTCGTAAGTAGGGCAGTGAACCAATGTCAATGTTGTGAGATTCATTTATTTCACCCTCTACTTCACCCTCATCTTCTCCATATTAAAGAAGAGGCTCATGGGAGCAGGAAAACCCCTCAAGTCATTTCTGAGGGAAGCCCCATTTATTCAGAACATGTGGTGTGTCCCTGTCTGAATCAGATGTATATGTGCATGGTGGCTCAGATGTGGCAGTTCTCATGCTGGTATGACCATATATGGTCTGCATGTGAGATCAGAGCAGTAACACATCACGCCTGTTCTCTTTTGATTACAGCATTGAGTCAAATGATTCTCAGACACTTTGCAGCTGACTGCTTCCTCATTACTGAAGTTCAGAAGTATAGAAGCAAGCAGATATACAGTACAGGCCAAAAGTTTGGACGCACCTTCTCTTTTCCAATGCGTTTTCTTTATTTTCATGACTATTTACATTGTAGATTTTCACTGAAGGCATCCAAACTATGAATGAACACATGTGGAGTTTTATGTACTTAACAAAAAAAAGGTGAATTAACTGAAAACATGTTTTATATTCTAGTTTCTTCAAAATAGCAACTCTTTGCTCTGATTACTGCTTTGCACACTCTTGATGAGCTTCAAGAGGTGGTCACCTGAAATGGTTTTCCAACAGTCTTGAAGGAAGGAGTTCCCAGAGGTGTTTAGCACTTATTGGCCCTTTGCCTTCTTCACTGTGTGGTCCAGCTCACCCCAAACCATCTGGATTGGGTTTAGGTCTGGTGACTGTGGATGTCAGCTCATTTTATGTTAAATGTGTCTTCATTCATAGTTTTGATGCCTTCAGTGAGAATCTACAATGCAAATAGTCAAGCTCCTGATAACCCTCGGCTTGACCACTAAAATGTGAGGGTCACGACCGAGACTGCGGACTTTCTTAATTCCTGCAAATGTGCTGGAGGACATGGTGCATCTCAATTCATCCAATGTCCTATAATATAATGTAATAGTAGTAGTTCTTCAGTTCTTTAGCTAAGTGTGATCTGCACATGAGAGACGGACAAGGAGGAGGAACGGGGTCCACAGAATCGATAACAACAGGAAGGGGGGTGCGGGGCACAGAGGCTAGAGTGTATAGGTCTGTAAGGGGGTGGGGCTGGATGTTTGCCAGGCGCTTAGTGGTCTTTGAGAATTGGTGAAAGAGTATATATGTGTGTGCGGGTAACTGCCAGTGTTCCTGTGGGAACCAGCTGGGTTCTTGGGTGTTCACTCAAAAGAACAGTGAAACAGCAGCCTTAATAGCTGTAATTTAAAGGGAAGGCACACAGTCTTATAAATAGATGTGTGTTTGTGTGTGTGTGTGTGTGTGTGTGTGAAGGCATGTCTCTGTGTTCCTTTTTTACTTGCAGAACAGTTAAATTATTTCTAAAATAAGAATTTTTTATAGAATTGATATTTTTAAAACGCCTATTCTGAGTACAAATAACAGCCTACTTCTTGAAAAAAAATCTTAAGTTTTAAATAAAAAATCCAGACTAAGGTTTTATTATAGTTCCCACTTTGAATTCTTTATTCTATCAGATGTATTTGAGGAACATGTGAAACCATCTGTCCAAAAACTGAAGTGAAGTTGGACCATGCAACATGACAATAACCTTAAAGTTGATTATGTTTAGAAAGTTTTAATACAGTTCCCATGTTTGTCTTGATATTGAATAGAACATTTGTTTTAGATAATCATAACTTTCAGTGCTATATGAGGGTCCAGCTGTTAAGTGCTGCATTTTAGTTATTAAGGCCCTGTGTCATTTGATCACCGCCTACCCCCCCACTTTCGATTACCCCCACCATTTTTCCTCACACCCACCACATCCATACACCCACATTGTTAATAACCTGCCATCACTGATTGATTGAGTATGCTGTGCAAGCCTGTGATTTGATTAATTATGTCTGACATTAGATTAACGAGACCCTGATTAGTAAAAGACGCCCTATTCATCTTGCATTAAATCCATACATAGACATGGCATTGTATTTGACTGACAGCTGGGAAATTGACTTTGACTTTCACTGAGTGTATGTATATATATATATATATATATATATATATATATATATATATATATATATATATATATATATATATATATATATATATATACATACACTCAGTGAAAGTCATAATATTCCAAATATTCCAACTGTACAATTTGCAAATGTCAGAATTAAAGAAGTTGTAGTAATAAGTAGTTATTAAATGAATATGGGTGGTCATGTTTCTTAGACAATAGTTTCTTCGCGTAGCAAAAAATGTATCAGGGCTCATTTTACAGCCGGTTCTGCTGAAGCCAGAGGTTGTGTTTTCCTGTGGTTTGTCAAAGGCCCAAAGAAAGACAGACAGTTCTTGATAACAAGTGATTTTCTTGTGGTTTTGATGCCTGACCTGGTAGATTGTTCTTTGTTTGGCGCTTGCAGAGAATATAAAACCTCAAACTAGCTAAACAATGTGATGCTCTGTTGTGACGTGCACATACATGAGATTTTTGCATGTGGTTTAAAGTAAATAAAAGTGTTTTTCTTTTCTTCCTCATTGTCATTTGGAATGCAGCAGTATTGTACTGTTGTATTACGGCGAGTGTGCAGCTTGTAGCTAATGTTTTCTTTTGTTTGTATTATGGCTGGAGCATTAGATCCTAAGGTCTATGCAGCAAAGTTGTTTGTTCAAATTATATATATATATATATATATATTAGGGCTGGCCCGAATAGCGTTTTTTGAGCTCCGGATATTCGGCACTGATTCGAAGCGAATATTCGAATATTCGTTTTTAAAAAAAGAGGTAAAAAAAAATAAATAAAAAAAAGCAAATCACGGCCCCTTTAATCCACTGAAAAATGTTCAATTTGCTCTGACCGACGAGACATATTCACCCCGGATTTTTGGTGTTTTTATCCCCCATATTTTTTCTGTGTTTTTAGCTCAGATTTCTTTGTGTTTTCATCCCGGAATTTCTGCTGCCCCACACCGCTTATCCGCTGCGTAAGCAGGCTAGGAGGCTGCTGCTGCACGGTTTCTCCGCTGCGCAAGCCAGCCCAGTAAATTGCTGTTTGTGTTTTCACACTTAGGCTATTTGCTTAAAAAAAACAAACAAAAAAAACGTTTGTTCAGGAAGTATTTTATATTCTTAAACATTGGTAATTATATTAGAGGACAGTCATTGTAAACTGTACTTATCTATTTCGGTTAAAGGATTGTGCAGGGCATATTACTGATTTTGTATTTTTGCACTTGGGCTATAAGCTCAATATTAAATATTTCGTTTGTTTAGAAATTATTTTATATTTTTAAACCATGTTAAATTATATTAGAGTAGAGGAAAGTCATTGTTAATGACGTTATTGTACTTGGTCTATTTCGGTTTAAGCATTGTGCAGGGCATAGCCGTATTACTGATTTTGTATTTTTGCACTTGGGCTATAAGCTCAATATTAAATATTTCGTTTGCTTAGAAATTATTTTATATTTTTAAACCATTTTAAATTATATTAGATAAGAGGAAATTCGTTCAGACATCATTTTTGTAGGCCAGGCTTTTGTAACCGATTTAGCCCCTACTGTTGCCACATTACCCCTTACGTTTTATTATATAAATCAGTTTCGAAGAGCCTGCATTTTTTTTATCATGTATAATAGAGGTCTGCGCGAGACTGATTTTTAAACCCACTCTTCCACGCTCCCGCGTTTCTGTCTCGTTACCGCTCCGCAAAAAAATTGCTTCTTTTAATCCCGCGCCCGCCCGCCACATAGTGCGGTCCCGTTCCTTACCCCAGTCCAAACACCATCGGTGTGTGCGTGTGTGTGTCGGTCCATCCTGCGCGTTGAGAGTTTTCTTTAGGGTTTTTTTTTTACAATTATTACAGTTTTCTTAACTATTTATTAATTTGCTCCCGCATCGTCTGGATTAAACTCCCGCTCCAGTCAATAACAGTTCAGTTCTGTCCCGCGCGCAAGATATTCTGACGGGACCCGCGAAAACAGAAGTGGTTAGAGTGAGGTGGAACTCTGGAAAGGAGAAAAAAAACGAATATCCGAATACCAAAATTAAAAACCGAATACCTACTCAACGAACGAATATCCGAATACCCGAATATTCGGGTCCAGCCCTAATATATATATATATACACACTCCTCCACCAAACTAAAGCAGTGTTAAATCACCGGAGCATTTTAAAATGAGTTTAAAAAATGATGGAATGAGACCATTAAGAAGCAATAAAAGACTTTTACACATTGTTTAATAATGTTAATTAAAATATGGTTTATCATCCTTATATTCAAAATTATGACAAACATTTTGTGAATGAATTTCCTTTGGGGGATGTGTGGAGTATATTTCATCATAGCAGGTGATTCCATCAGTCACGAAAGAGTGAGATTTTTTTTTTTTAAACATAATTGTATGTTGAACTCTAAACTCTAAAAACTGAACTGCATCCAGCAGTATGCTTATTGAGAAAAAATGTATATAGTTTAAGTGGTTTAAATAATGCTGCTGTTTTTGTTCTTAATAAAATGGCACAAATAAAATGCTCATTGTTTTCCAGAGAGATGGAGGTTTACTAGTTCAAAGTTCAAACCTACCTTATTGGTATCAGTATTAAACTTTTAAAAATGATACCCAGCCCTGTTAATGATCAGATATATTTATTCACTGTGTGTTTTTGCTTTGTATGAGTGGGAAGCAAGCTAATATTAGCAAAACCAAAATGGAGGAGCTGTGGTGGGACTGTAATTATGATAGAGTTTGTGATTGAATGATGTCATGCTGAATTGTGACTTGGCTTTTGTCAAGCAGCTGTCTTCCTGATTGGAGCAGCCACAACAGGAAGTGTATCAGCTGGGTAAGTCATCAGCGTGGGCCGAGGCTGAGCTCATGGGATTGTCTCTCTGAAGGAAGATGGAACGGGTAAAAGAGCAAAGAGCAGATTAAAAATCAGAAGTGAGGGTACTGATAAATATGACCTTAAAGAAGGAAGTGTGGCCTTAAAATGAGAGGGTAGAAGTGTGTTAGAGGGGAAATGAATAAAGATGAGTAATTAGTGATGAAAATGCGATGTCACACACGCGTACACACAGCACGTGTGGTTGCTTTGTGGACGGCCATCTGGGTGCCTCATGCCCCTCTGTTCTGTCACTGTAATTGGCATGGTAACCATAACACCATTCCCTGGAGGCCAGAGTGATTTTGCACAGTCTCCCTTCTGTTCTCCTTCTGCTCTGGAACAGCGACCGGTTCCACCCCCACAGTCCAAACGGCCAGGCTTTAGGGATTCGTGAGACACTACAATATATTATATTGTTTTATTGTATCATGGCTTTGTCTGTGTGAGACTGGAGTGTTAACCCGGGTACCGATGCATTAGCTTGTAGCTCATTGTAGGGCTGTCATATTAGCTTGGAACTATAGTGTTAATTTTGCTAATTTGGAACTAACATTAGCTTGTAGCTAAAGTGAAGTCAAACAGTGTGTGTGTGTGTGTGTGTGTGTGTGTGTGTGTGTGTGTCTGTTAGAGAAATCGATATGGCTTCCTGCCAGTGCCCAAGGGCTCTGTGCTTCTTTCTCCCTTTTCTACCATATCACTTTTCCTTTCCATTTTCTCTTTTAAACACACGCACACACACACACACACACACACTCCCCTCTCAGTCTATAATATCAGGCCTGGTTTGTTATGTTAACTGGTGCTTTGTTACTTATTAACGAGATCCAGCGTAAGTAAAACGTTCAAATAAAAGGAGGGAGGAATATTTACACACACACACACACACACACACACACATGCAGAGAGTAACGGTCACATTGAGGTGTCCTTCACATACCTTTCTCCTCTATGAGAATAACGCCTGTGTGTGAAAACACACATTGCACACTTTACAGTCTCATTTCTCCCTTTATCCCATTTCTCTCTAACTCTCATTTTTCTCTTTCCACTATTTCCTTTTCTCCTGTTTCTCCTTCTTTCCCATTTCTTTCTCTCTCATGTTTTTCCTTGTCTCTACTGTTTCTCCCTCTCTTCCCGTTTCTCTTTCTTTGCTGTTTTTCTCTTCACTATTTCTCTTTCTCTCATTTTTCCTATATCTATCGTGTCTGTATGCCCCTCTCTTTCCTGTGTCACTCACTTGTGTGTTTCGCTCCTTTCTGTCTTTCTTTTTCTTGCCCCGTTTCTATCTCCCTCTTTCTCTGCTATTTTTCTCTGCTGTCTTTCTTTCTCACACACACACTGAGGAAGTCTCTATATTTAGATGTGTGACTGCTGTGACTCTACACTTTGAATATTTGCACTATATGTGTGTGTGTGTGTGTGTGTGTGTGTGTGTGTGTGTGTGTGTGTGTGTTTTAAAGAGAGAATGGGGATTTGTTTTTTCCTGTGGAGAGTCAGAGCTACATGTGCAGCCAGAGGCACGAGGCAGGAAGACACACACACACACACACACTCTTTTTCATATCCTGCATACAGAGACATGCTCACCTTCATCCTCATTTCAGCATGACTAGCATTCAGATGCCCACCTCTCTGCTGATGTGTGTAATTTCCACATTCCACTATACACACCTCGCCATGACTGCAGATGGTCTTACACTCACTCACTCACTGTCTCACACACACACACACACACCAGTATTGATATGTTGCTTTGTATTCCTCTCCCCTCACTGAGCAGAGAGGAGCTGGTGCTGTGAGAGTGTGTTAGAGGAGTGTGTGAGTTAGAGCTGTGGATCAGTGTGTCGGGGGGGGGGGGAGAGTAATACACACAGCATGTTGGGACATGCAGTAGGTGAGGTTACTGTGTGTGTGTGTGTTTATAGGATCGCTTGATCAGTTATTGTGGAGTCTACAGAGAGCAGATCACAGTGTGTGTGTGTGTGTGTGTGTGTGTGTGTGTGTGTGTGTGTGTGTGTGTGATTAGGGATTCCCATCTGCAAGATGCCAGAGCTGCAATGCAGAGGTAGCTCAATGGCTGTTAACTCCTTCAGACTCTCTCTCTCTTCCTCTCTCTTTTTCTCTCTCTCTCTCACTCTCTCTCTCTCTCTCTCTTTCTTTCACTCATTAGTATTTTCAGTGGAACTCAGAGTAGAGTTTATAAAATGAATAATGATGATGATTATACAAATCATGAGACAACATTGCTGTCTCTCTCTCTCACTCTCTCACTCTTTATCTCTCTCTTGTGAAAGACAGTGAAGGGTTAAAGGTGTATTGAGAGGTGTGTGTGTGTGTTTGTGTGTGTGTGTGTGATTACAGTGTTTGACTTTAATCTCAGTCTTGTTGTGTTTGATAGAGGACCCTCGTCTCTGTTATTAATATCTGTGTGTTATTAAGCTGAAGGAGCACTCTGCTGTTTGTTATTATGGGATGTGTATTGTATTTAGTGAATGGAGCAGATCTCCTGCCCGAGTTTAACACAAAGCTTCGCTCTGCTCCTCCGTGTCCTGCTGAACTTATCACAGTTCTGCAGGAAGCAGCGTCTGAACCAGTGTATTGTTTGTTCCTGGGTTGGATGTGTGGTTTGTAGTTTACACTGACTGGCTAGCCTTGGGTTTAAATAGGAATATAGAAATACCTGCTATACCTTTTGAGGTACCTGTGTGTGTGTGTGTGTGTGTGTGTGTGTGTGTGTGTGTGTGTGTGTGTTAGGAGCCGGTATAATTCCCTGTAGGGTGTGAAATGCAATGCTTTAGTTGCAGGGCAGCAGACATGGACCACAGACTTCAAACAAGCGAGTTTTCAAACCTCTTTCACCACAGCCTCATGATTCTCTCCTGTGACTCTCACTCTATTCTCTCTCATCTCTCTCTCCGGCAGTCTAAAATAAATATTTGAATTCTGGGAGGTTTCAGGGTCTTCTGTGTACTTTAGAAGATCATGGCAGGATTGGAGTGATTCCATGCCCAGAAATGGATTTAAGATTAAAACACAGTCTAAGCAAACATTGTTCTCTGTAGAGGCGTACTATTTATATATTCTTTATATATGAAGTTATGTTTAGCACTATTGGCTATTGACCTTTTAAGAATTTATAATTTTTTTCTTATGTTTCTATAGAGAATTATGAATCTTTTTTAGGGTTTTTTCCATTGCTTTGTCCCTACTGTTGTATTTTATCTTGATTGTGATTAATATATGACAATTAATTATAATCAATGTGGGTTTTTTGGGGGGGCGGGGGTAAAAGCTATTCAAGCTATTCAGTGTTTGGGTTCTCCATGTTACTTCCATGTAGCAGATTGGAGAGGGTAGGGTCATGTGACAGCACAGTATGTGACAGTGTTTTTTTAGGGTTTAGTGCATAAATACACACAGTAGGCATTGCAGTGGGTGGAAATTATTGTGATAAAACAGAAATGTGACACAAAAAAACTACTACTAAAACTGTGATCATTAATAGTTAACTTTTAGGGATTGTTTAGTGTTCTTTAAGTGCTGATGTAATGTTCAGAAAAGCACAGCGTGGTGCAGTTTATCATGATAGCAATAAAATACTGTCCTGCTTCCCACCCATACACATCTGCCCTTTACAATCTGATGCAACACCAGAGAAACAGCAAAAGAAGCAAACAGAGCAAAGTTTCTGTTGTAGATAAACAAGTGTACAAGTGTGCTTATAATTTAGTGTAGCAGGAACTTGAAATCAGAGCTATTTTAAGGCATTTAGAGGCCAAACAAAATGGGGAAGCTAACATAAACATTACCCATATATGTTATTGCCTGCCTACTTTGAAATGCAGGTCATCTGGGTGTTTGCCCTGAGGCTTAAGAATTGTCGTCTCAGTCATTACAGAGTGTACACGAGACCCCTTGGCAGTAATTACTGTGGGCACCTGCCTCAGATTAGGAGTCAAGCTCTCGTCTGCGTAATAATTGTAATAAATCTGAGGGATTAGACTGCAGTGAGGGTTCGCTGTCGTGCCCGCAGGAGAGTCCGTGGGGTTGGTTTTGGAATGGAACTGAACGTTCCTTCCAAATTTATTTTAAAAGATTAGCACCCCCACACCCCCACCCCATGCACTGACGCTGCTCTGCGGCCCTTATGAGGTTAATATGAGGGGATTGTAGTCCCTTCAGATTAATTTAATCTGTGACTCTATGGGTGGGACTGATTTGTGGTACTGAGGCACTGCGTGAGGCTTGCTGTGAGGGTTTTTGGCTTGCTGGGAAGTAGGCCACAGCCACAGCTACTAACAGCAGTTGTGTTTAGGGGTGTGTTGCTCATACAGAGCACTGCGCCATGAGTAACAGGCAGGAACTGTTGCTGAATTTTTGGCAACAGCTAATTTTCGTACATAAAAACATAGATGTACCACTGATTGATTAGAACCCTGACAACAGTGAACTGTCAGATGTTCATTGCTATCTTGGCGGCACAGGTGCACTTAACATGCACACCTGGCTCTTAAATGAAATGGGATGTGATGTGATGTGGGGCATACACCAAAACACACCCATGATTAATTAAGAGATTTAGTACATGCCTTTTGAGCGTTTTGAGGGGTACAAGGTGTACTTTTCCCGTCGTTATGATAGCAAAGACACACTGACGCCCTAAGTCAAGCTCCACTGTTGAATTCTTTATTATTTGGCATCCTGAGCCTGCCTTGTTTATTCCCTATGGGTACTGTGTGATTCAGTCTGCACTGCTGAAGCTCTTAGGGCACCTGCTGTGTGCAATCTGAGTCTGCAGCACTGACCTCATGTGCAGCTGCAGCCCACTGAACCGCTCTGCCTGTGATTTCTCCCTGTAAGTAGGTCAATTTCAGAAATGTAATTTGAAAGTGCAGCTTTCTCAGTCCCTCTTTCAGAGGTTTATCCAGGATTACTGCCATCCGCTTCTCTTGCAATGCCATGTCTGCATGTGGTGCGCGTATGAGTGCACGAGAGAGAGACAGACAGAGCATTGGTCGGATTAAGACAAGGTTATAATTCTGGTGCCCTCAGGTGAAATGCATAAAGATGAGTTTTAGTGAGTTCAAACAGAGCCGTGATTAATTTTACACCTGTACTTCTGTTTTTTTTCCTGAACAGATGATGAGTTTGTTTGCTTGGAGCATTTCCTCTTCGATTTGGTTTGTTTTCACACAGGTACAAATCTAGATGCACCATATTATGCGCCAACAGACCACGCAAGCACATTGACTCATCTGATTGGTTGGAGCTGTCTGGTGTGAGAGTAGCAGCAGTGTTCTAGAGCAGCGTGTATATTTGTGCAGTGTGAAGCTAACCGTGGAAAATTTGCCGCTTAGTGTTTTCAGTGGGGCTTTTTCATAGTAAACAGAGTCGGGTGGCTGAGAGCAGTAAACGCTGCACATACGACATTCAGTGTGAAACAGTTCAGCATGGAGCAGCAGAGACAGGATTTTTTCATAGCTATGGTATTTATTATCTGGCTAATAAATCAGGTTAAACTGCAACTGAACAGCAGTTTAGCTCAAATTAAAATAGTATATTTAAAAGTCGGTTCGGATCAAGGCTGTATTACATTCTCACCACAAATAGAACTGCTCTAGAGTTGATTTGGGCCAAACCTGAGTGTGATTCATTGATTTCACACCTGCTGAAAAAAAAAAAAAACACACACACACTAAGAGTACAAACCAACCAACAAAGTAGTGCTGGTGTGAAAACGATGTTAGATTCAAGACAACCTGTTTTGTCACCGATTTATTACAGCTGGCCATGCTGACTGGACGGGTGGACATAACTGCAGCAGAAAGTGTGTGTGGATGCATGCGTGCATGTGCCACTTGAGTGCAGTGCCACCGGACCATCCATTAAGAAATTAAGGCCACAGTGCACTGAACTGAAACCTGTAAAATAGCCCAGAGCCCAGACAGGCTCTAGTGTAAACGCTGTGTTTTACGCTCGACTTGGCGATGTTGCAGCGACACTGGACGAGGCTGACAGTGATCCAGAAAGCTGATATAATAAAAATAAAATGTTTATCATAATTATGTTATCTTTAATGAGAGGTTGTGTCATTATCACTTAATTCTGTTTAAATTTCACATGTATGAATACAGAAATTGTGCACAGCTAAAGGCAACATGCTAGGATGTTATAAAAGGCTGCTAAAAAGTGCTATGGCATGGTATGGTAGTGCTATGAAGTTGCATAGTGGTTTCCACTGTTCTTATGTGGTTGATAAGGTGTTCTGGTTGGGTGCACTAGCACTTCCAATGGTATTTTATGATGAAATATGAAGTATTTCTAAGTTGTTTTTTGGTGGTTGATCGGGTTGTTGACGCAATATTAAAGTGACTGCTGCAGTGTACAAAGTGCTCAGGTGGTTGCTACGGTGTTGCTAAGTAGCTGCTGTGAAGTGTGGTTGTTAAGATCTTCCATGTGTTTGCAATGGCAGTTTTTATGGTCTCAGTAAAGGTAAAACCAAAGATGCCAAAATAATTCAGGATGCACGATAATGCCAGGGTCATATCTGCATCAGCAGATATTGGTTTTATATATTGGTAATATTTCTAAAATATGTATTGCCTAATTGTTGTGTGTTAAATGTGGTGGTGTACCTAGTTTCCTACTATCAGCACATGTCTAGTATTCACAATACAGAGGAGAATTACTCTGAGATCCTAAAGCCATGAACAGGAAAATCCCGGTCTGTCCGCAGCCTGTTTTCGTTTAGTGTCTCCTTCAGGTTTGCAGTGAAGGTAAATCCTTTAGGCTGCAGGGATTTGGACCACAGGCTGTGCTCGTCTGGAGGCATCTGTCCTTCATTCAGTGTCATGAGATGGATTCTCAGAAACGTTAAGTGGTTGTAGTATTAAAAACATTAGGGTGATCCTAAACCACTTTTGGGAGCTCTGAAGCCACATATATTGTACTTTTATTATAATTTTACAGTAAATTTTCACTGTAAAATGTTCACTTTAGACTATATGTTCTGTTACCTTCTGAGAACACTCCTCACTGCGGCAGACTGTGAATCATGGCTGTAAATGGCTATTATGGCTCTAGAACTCTTAAAGACTCTCTGCTAGAACACAGTGGTAAAAACAAAGAATCAGAACTGGATCGGGCTTATAATAACTGATACCCAATTCATTAAATGTTTCTGGATTGGTCCAAGCCAGTTTTTTTTTTTTTTTTTTTTGAAATACCCTTTGACAGGTCCCACCCCACCCCACCGTGGCATCTGATTTCAATAAAAATAATAATAAAATATAAATACTACTACTAATAATAAATAAATAAAATAAAATAAATGAAAAGGGTTTGGGGGCTGGATTATTCAATGTCTCTTATAAATTGAATGTTGTCTATATAGGTGAAAATGGGTTAGGAATTTTTTCTTAGAGCCCCTATTTTATTTTTTCCAACTGAGTCTCTGAGCAATGGGTGTTTTGATTTCCAGTGTAATACAATTCTCCTACGAGCAAGAAGAGTTGTAACGGCACATAGTTCTACTAATGAGAGTTCATTGTTAGGGCCCAAATACAGGGCTAGAAAAGCTAAACTTGTAAACCTACAGGAGTTTTAGTGTATACAACGTTCTCTGATCAGACGTCTCTCTCTGTTTCTCTCAGGCTTTCGGGCAGGCTCACTCAAACCACAGGAAGGTGGCGGCGGACGGCGAGAGCCGGGAGGAGTCTCTGATTCAGGAGTCTGCCTGTAAGGAGGCGTATTACGAGCAGCGAGTGCAGGAGCTTCAGACCGAGCTGAGGCAAATACGCAATGTCCTCACCAACACCCAGTCTGAGAACGAGCGCCTGGCCACCATCACGCAGGAGCTCAGAGAGGTAAGACTTCAGCCTGGAGAAGAATTAAACATTCAGGACACAATTAAATGCTGCATACTTCAGTTACAAATCAGATTAATGGGCTAATTTCTACCAGCTTTTAGTCATTATTAACTACATGTAGGTGAGCTTTAGTTAAAGGCTAACTAAACCCCCTGATTTTAGCTGACTCCACACTCAGCTCCAATTTGAAAAATGCAAAAAGGAAAATGGGAGCATTGGGTGATGTATGGGTTTAGGGGTGGGGCAGAAGAGAGAGCTGATTGGGCTGAGCAGTGTGCCTCTAATCGCGTTGAGACATAAATGATTGTACGCCACCGTTGGGGGAGGGGTGTATTATTTTTATTGATTGACAATATTTAACTGTGGTGAATTATATAATTATATATCATCACCGGTGAATAAAAGTAAAAAGTAAAAGGCACAGTACCTGTCAAAAATTTGGACACACATTCTTGTTCAGTGTGAAGGAAAAGCAGCAACTATTGTTCAGCACCTCCAGGAACTCCTTTAAGACTATTGAGAACTATTCCAGGTGACTCTTCCTCATGAAGACACTGAGATTATAATCTCACCAAGAGTGTGCAGATCTGTCCTCAAAGATAAATATGATACTTAGAAGAATCTAATGTATAAAACATATTCTGATTTGTTTAACATGTTTAAATGTTAACTTTATAATTCTACATTTGTTCCTGTATAGCTTTAATATAGTCTTCAATATTACATTTACAATTTAGATAAAAATCCTAAAAAAGAAATAAGAAAACACATTGAATGATTAGAGGCGTATCCAAGCTTTTGACTGGTACTGTATCTCTGAAATAGTAAGTTACCATATGTTAATGTAACCAAATGAATCATATTATGCAGCTGACAGTTCACAAGGAGTTCAGTATAAAGACCCAAATTCATAAAAAAGGTTAAATTGAACATCTTAAACAGACATTACCTCACCTAGTGTCATATAGTCCTGCCTGAGGTGCATAATATCTGGTTACTACAGCCTGTAGTTTGTATAAGTTCTACACACATACACACACACACACACACACACACACGCACGCACATGCACACTACAACGGTTAACCAATACTGGCATACCATCCTCACCTGATACTCCCCTTGCTTTTCATTTCTAGGACTCACTTTTCACACATAGCTGATTTGACATAAGCAGGTTGTTCTTTCTCCTCTGTGTAATGTGCACTCGCCATAGTCAGATGCCAATCAGATTTATGGCACAATGCTAACAGCATACAGATGTGATTGCATTCAGTAAGAGTGTTAGTGAGGTTAGGATGTTAGATGATAATCACTCCTCAACTCATCCTTAACTCTTCAACTCATCACAAAAGTATTGGATAGATCTCAATCATTCCAGAGAACACAGATCCCTTGCTTTACAGCTCAGTGCTGGGGGCTTTATTATTATTGATTATTATTAACTGCCATTGTGTCAGTAGCTTCATTTATATATATTCTTTTAGCAATATTTATATGCTATAGAACTCTATAGAGGACGCTCTGCTAGAACACAGTAATAAAAACAAAGAATTAAAACTGGATCAGGCTTATAATAACTAATATTTAATCCATTAAATTTGCCCGGATTGGTCCCAACCCACTGAAAAATATATCATATAAAAGGCGCACGTAAAATCCTTTAATTTTCCCAAAAAATCATCAGTGCACCTTATGTATGAATTTTACCAGCCAAGTTGTAAGAAGCAGTTAAGCCATTCCACTGAAGTACAGTGTTATAAAAGTGTTTCATTGTGCATTCATTGGATACAACTTTTTACCTCAATTAACATGTTAACCAATGTGATGAACGTTGGCGTTATTATGTGAATAGTGATGGGTATGGTGACTGGAATAACCTCGGTGGATATCGATTGACTGGACGTTATCTGAGAGCTGTTGCTCCGGGTTCCCTGGTGGCCACTGGCGTGTTTCTGCTGCTGGTGGGCCTCATTCACTATCTGATCTGGCAAACTCCAGCATTCCCTCTTGCCAGGTTCACCCACTGCTCCACGATCTGATAAGACCCGGGCTGAAGCCAGTGGAATCCACACACACACACACACACATCATTCTAGGCGTAAGAATAACTCATAACTTGAGTCTCTAAACATTGAAAAACATTCTTCTCATCAGTTAAAGTAACTACAGAGACGTTTTACAGATGTAAAAGATTGAAACTTGAAAGATTTGCTTTCAGATTGCCGTCAGATCATGAGGACACAAAGGACCAAAGCAAAAACAGGAAAAAACACGGCAGCATGATAAGACTGCAGTATACTTACAGGGGTTGGACAATGAAACTGAAACTCCTGTCATTTTAGTGTGGGAGGTTTCATGGCTAAATATGAGCAGCCTGGTGGCCAATCTTCATTGATTGCACATTGCAACAGTAAGAGCAGAGTGTGAAGGTTTAATTAGCAGGGTAAGAGCACAGTTTTACTCAAAATATAACATTATGCATAACATCAAAATAACATTATGGGTGACATACCAGAGTTCAAAAGAGGACAAATTGTTGGTGTACGTCTTGCTCGCGCATCTGTGACCAAGACAGCAAGTCTTTGAGCCACGGTATCCAGGGTAATGTCAGCATACCACCAAGAAGGACCAACCACATCCAACAGGATTAACTGTGGATGCAAGAGGAAGCTGTCTGAAAGTGATGTTCGGGTGTTAACCCAGATTATATCCAAAAAAACTTAAAACCACGGCTGCCCAAATCACTTAACTCTCCTGTTTCCACCAGAACTGTCCGTCACCACAACAAATTATTGTGGTTTAAAACCAGGTGTTTCAGATTTATTGTCCAAACCCTGTATATGCACTGAAAAATGTGACTACTGATCTGAAATTCAGCTCTCTATCAGATTTCTTTATCAGATTTTTAGGTCTGACTCCAGTCTCAGAATTCGATTATCCTGTTTACATGCATCATACTACTTGAATAATTAGATTGTAGACTGCAGAAATCTGTTTGTAATAGGATTATAAACTTCACTGTAAACACACATTGATTTAAATGGCCACTGTAGAACATTTCTGATGAATCTGTGGACACAAATGTCTATTTAACATCAGAAAAGCAACTTTACTTATAGAAACCAATAGAAAAGCTGCAAAATGCATTTGGAATTGACCTTGTGGAAAGTTAAGGTTTTGTAGGTGTGTAGGTGACCTTTTTGTAGACACAACAATGTTTTACAACATAAAATGTTTAACTCTACCACATGTTAGCTCATCCCCCACCCTTCCATACCTACAGAACACTGATCAGCTGCAGGATTGATTAGAATGAGAATAATTAGCTCAGTTTAATTGGATTTAGTGCAGCTCAGCGTGTGAAACGCTGGGAAAAGGTCTTGATGTTTTGTCTGTTACAGCTGATCAAACGTCAGAGAAACAGAATATCACTATCTGTAACGAGGAAGCCACACCCCTAGCTGTGTGTCTGTGGCTAATCATGTTTCAAGCATGGTGTCTTCTTTCAGTCTGAGAGACGTCTCTCCCTCCTTCCTCCCATCTTCCCTGCAGAGATGCCCCCAAATCCCCTGGTTTTCAGACTCTGTCTGGCGTTTTGTCTGCGCTGCTGCAGAGTTAAGCAGAAAGGACCGAGTCAAAGATGAGCACTCATGGGTCTAGTGCTGGTGTCTCTGTTTGTCTAGCTTGCACACTTGGCCTTATTTGTACACACACTCACACACTCACACTCACACACATTCAACACTTGCTTTTGTTTTATTAGCTGGCGTGTCCCTCAGCAGATGCGGCCGGTCTGTCTCTCCTGCCACAGATTAAATTGCAGAGGGAAGATTTAAAGGGGGCTTTGCTTCTTAGAGGAGTTTAGAAGCAGGCAGATTTACGGGAGGAGTGGCAGGCTGCTCATGTGAAGAATGCATTGTTGAACATAAAAGATCTTTAATTGTTCTTGGCTTGGAAGTGCACTTCTAACAATCCCCTTTACTTGGCATAGGTTTGTTCTTTGAACATGATCTGGAAGTTCTTTAAGCTTTAAATGTTCTTTACTTTTGCTCGTCATTTACAACAATGGTCCTTAAAAAATCCCTACGTAATACATTTGTATTATTTAGTTCAGTTTTTGAGATTGAACTGATCAGAGCTACTGAACGGCCTCTCTGGACACGAGCCTGAGATTTACTGCCACCAAAGACTCCAGCAAACGCTCGCATGTAGTTTGACTTAGCGCCAAGCGGGCACTGTAAAAAGAGGGCTAATTGCTCTACTGGTAGGAGGTGTAAGAGAGTGTGTGTGTGTGTGTGTGTGTGTGTGTGTGTGTGTTTGTTTGTGTGTGTGTGTGGGGGGGGAAGTGTGTGTAAATCTTCTACTGGCTCTGTTAATTACTGCTCTCGAGTGGTCCATTTCTTGGCACAGCAGGATGGAGAGGAAGGGAGGGAATGAGAGAAGATTCTTCTCCGTCTGTCACATTAGAACAGACTAAAAGATAGAAAGAAAGAAAATAGAGAAAGAAAAAAGGAAATTAGAGAAAAAAAGAAAGAAAATATAGAAAGAAAGAAAATATAGAAAGTAGGAAAAAGAAGGAAGGAAAGAAAATGTAGGTAGAAAATATAGAAAGAAGAAAGAAAGAAAGAAAAAACAGAGTACAAAACAATAGAAGATGAAGTGAAATTAATGCTGAGGTGAATGAAATTGGTGATTGGTGATTGTTTTGTTCTATGGTATATTGTGTTAGTATGTGCAGTGTGTTTATCTGTGTGAAACTGAATGCAGAGAATTTTAAACTTTTAAACAGTGTTTCAGTGGGATATTCCCATAGTAAATGGAGTTGCACAGCCGCGAGCAGTGAGCGCTGCACACAGTGCATTCAGTGTGAAACAGCAGAGATGGTGTTTGTTCATTGCTATGGGAGTAAATTATCTGGCTAATAAATCACAAAAAACAGCAATTAAACAGCAGTTTAGCTCAAATAAAAATAGTATATTTGATAGTCGGGTCGGATTAAGACTACATCACATTTTCACCACAAACCAAAAGTACAAACCAACCAGAGTCTGATTTAACCAACTACATAGTGCTGGTGTGAAAACGCGCTTATATCACAACAGACACTACATACATCAGGATCTCATTTGACTCGATCTTTCAGTTTTTTTTTAGTTTTTTATTTGAGAAAGTTGTTTAGAAGAGTGTAGATTAGAGAGAGGGGCAGAGAAGGAGTAATTATGAGTGGATGGCTCTGCGTCTGAGTGTCTGGGTCAGTTTAGCAGACAGCATGATCGGGTTAATTTAATTTAAACTAATCATGAGACTAAAACCTCACTCTCAGTCTGACTCTAATGCTGCAGACTATAATCCCCGTAAACTGTTTATACAGAGAACAATACATGTAAAGGAATGTGCCCCAGTCATCTTGTGAAGACGTAACATCACAGTAAAAACTAAAGGTTCTGAAATTAGGAAGACATGTCTGTTTACAGAACAGCAGTGCTGATTAAAGGCTGGCTGTGTGAAAAAGTGTGTAGCTTTCAGAGCAACAGCTGGAACACATCTGCACCTGAACATCTGTAGATGTGTTTTATGCACCCAGCTTACAAACTTACATTTAGGTAAACTATATACAGCTCTGGAAGGAAATAAGAGGCCACTTAAAAGTGATGATTTTCTTTGATTTTACCAAATTGAAAACCTCTGGAATAAAATCAAGAGGAAGATGGATGATCACAAGCCATCAAACCAAACTGAACTGCTTAATTTTTTGCATCAGGAGTAAAGGCATAAAGTTATCCAAAAGCAGTGTGTAAGACTGGTGGAGGAGAACATGCCAAGATGCATGAAAACCGTGATTAAAAACAGGGTTATTCCACCAAATATTGATTTCTGAACTCTTAAAACTTTATAGTAAGAACTTGTTTTCCTTGCATTATTTGAGGTCTGAAAGCTCTTTTTTGTTATTTCAGTTATTTCAGCCATTTCTCATTTTCTGCAAATTAATGCTCTAAATGACAATATTTTTATTTGGAATTTGGGAGTAATGTTGTCTGTAGTTTATAGAATAAAACAATGTTTATTTTATTTAAACATTTACCTATAAATAGCAGAATCAGAGAAACTGATTTAGAAACTGAAGTAATGTCTTGATTTTTTTTTCAGAGCTGTATAGTACTGTGCAAATTAGAGTGGAAATAAGTAAACTTTTCATAATGATGGTGATAATTACACACTAAATGCAGTAAAACAGTATAATGTAATACAAAACAGACATTTTTGCTGCATTTCTGGATATAAAATAAACAATATCTAAATGACTAAAGTTGCCAAGCTTCCTTAAAGTGATAAAAAAGAACTGAAAAATAGTTTGTAAATTTGCAAATCTGCAAACATTTCCACAAAAATGCTTCTTGTAATGTTTTTAATGTTTTTCTAAAACAATTGGTTTGTCCAACAATAACCATTTTATACCAAATAAAATACACACATGCAGTTTTATATATGGCTAATGTTCCACAGAGAGGGTGAAAATTCACTTCTGCTGCATCTGTAAATCTGCCTCAGCTGATGATGAAATAGTGAGGATTTTCCTCTCATTATTTGCAGCTCCCTTATTTGTGGCTGCGGTGATGTACGGAGCAGAAAAGCCTCTGATTGGCTGCTTCCTACCCTGCCCACTTCTTGCTAAGCCTCAGCTCCCATGGCTGTTATTAACCTCAGAGAGTGCATTTTCATGCACAGTGTGCTGAGAGTGTGCAGAGAGAACTGCTGAAATTAGGGGTGAGTGTATATTTAAGGATATATTTAGAGAAAGTAAAACAAATAAATTATATTTCTTAAAATCACTAACATTGCTGCTGTTTTTGCTCTTAATAAAGCGTCATGAAATTATTAGGTTACTCATGTCGGCGAATGAATGAAAAAATAAATACGTTGTTTGATAATAATTATTGTTTTTTTTATTGTACTGTATTTTTTGGTTACAATTAAAAAATAGTATTGGTATTAAACATTTTAATATGATACCCAGCCCTAGTGTCAGTATATTTATTCTTATTATTTACTATGAAATTATCTATAATAGCAATTGTATATAATTGTATATTTGTATAATTTTCCTCTTTCAGTTATAAACCATGAAACAGGTAGCTTTAGTAAAAAGCGCTTCACACAGTCAACTCCTGATATTGTAGAGTAGCTCTTTTTTTTTTTATCAGGACACACACACACACACACACACACACACAAGCACTAAATTGCTCTCATCTGCGCCTGTACATCTGTAAATAAATGTATTTTATGTGCCTGGCTGACATTTAGGTCATTTTAACACACTCATAACACACTCACTCCCTCTAAACACACACACACACACACACACACTGCTTCCCTGTCTTAACCTATTCTCGTTTGTCCTCAGGGGCACCAGACAGCTCTAGTCGTGACCTTGAGATTTCATTACCACAAACATGGTCTATCTGGAGTTTATAACAGCCCCCCCCAAATCCGTTACAACCAATCACAGCAAATCTACTGTTCCCTCTCTCTCTCTCTCTCTCTCTCTCTCTCTCTCTCTCTCTCTCTCCCCACTCCTCCCTCTCTTTCCCCGAATGCTCCGTGTCTGTTTTCCCCTCAGCGTTTCAGTGCAGGGAAATGGAGGATGCTGATTTAGTGTGAGCAGCGCTGCCCTCGGATTACTAATGCATTTCTGCTTTTAGATCATTTTATTTCTCACACTGGATTTGGGAGCTGCTGCAGAAACGGCTTTTCTGCGCATGTTTGTTCAAGAGTGTGTTCTCTGGTGAATGGTGGTATTCACTAGAGAGAGTATATGACCTGCAGGCAGAATTATTAAAGCTGTTTTTACACGGTATAGCTGGAACAGAGAAACAGATGAGACATGCTGGATGTGGGGGTGGAGATACATAGACAGATACAAAGAGATACATAGATATAGAGGAATACATTTGGAGAGATACAGCAGATATTTTGTGCTGCATAGAAAGTATCCTGCATTTGCATGCAATGCATTTGATAATGTTTGGCCTGGATGGAGCAGCTCAGTTATGAAAAGTCTCTCTATTCCATGAGTCTCTCTATGCTCTACTCTGAAGCTACATGAAGTGTGGAGGTGTTTAGTGATGTAGTGACTCTGAAGAAAGTTGACTTCTCTGTGCACTATGCTCCTCAGTTTTATATTCTAGATTCATCAAAGTAGCACCTCTTAGATGATCAGCTTTACACATCTCTGCTGGATTTTCTCAGTCAGACTTATGAGTCACCTGGAATTCAGGCTTTCAGTTAACAGCTGTGCTGAACTCGTCAAGTTGTGAAGAGGTAGATTTGGTATATAGCGAATAGCTCTATTTGAGTAATATTCTAATCCAGATTATGTCAAGAACTACTGAAAAAAAATTATGTTAAGATACAATGAAGGTCAGTCAATACGAAAAGAAAAATTTTAAGAACTTTGAAAGTGTCCTCATGTGCAGTCACCGCAAAGACCATCAAAAACCTTATAATGATGAAACTGGCATTCATCTGGACGGCCCCAGGATAGGAAGAGCAAGAGTTTGCTCTGTTGCTCAGGATAAGTTCAGCACAGTTCACAGTTACCAGCCACAGAAACCACAAGTTAACAGAACCCCAGATAAAAGTATTTTTTGGTTATGTATTCTTTCACAGTTTGGATCACTTCACTATTTAGTTGCAAAAAAACATGAGTTTTTGAACGAGATGGTATGTCCAAACCTTTCACTGGTACTTTATATACACTATATGGACAAAAGTACTGTTTCTTCTGGATTTAATGATATTAAAAACAGTTAATTGTTGGAGTAACAGTCTCTTCTGACTAGAGAGAGCTTTTATGCTAGATTTTGAAGCATTGTTTTAAGGAGGATATGATTGTATTCAGTGACTAACAGAAGCATTAGTAAGGCCAGGATGTTAGATGATCAGAATCTTAGCACACCTCATACACAACTCATCTCCAACTCATTCCAGAAGTATTGGATGGATGGAGTCATCTATAGGACGACATGAAAGCTATCTAAAGTAGCTGAATACATTCATTAGAAATGTTGGGCTGTGCCCAAACATTTGGACAGTTAATGTGTTTATTAAGAGAGTTTAAAAGAGAGGAACATAGAGAGAGAAAATGTAAGATTATATATATATATATATATATATATATATATATATATATATATATATATATATATATATTAATCTACACACAGTAAAAATGTATAAAACACTCCTTTCCTAAAATACAGCAGTGTCATATAGCTGGTATACTATATAGCTGGTATACTAGCTGGTGCCAACAGAGCTATTTTGGACTAAACGAGGGAAGAGGAGGAGAAAGAAACAGTGAGAGAGAGAGAAGAATGATAGAAACCAGGTCAAAGGAGAAATTTGCTAGATAGATGGACAGAAGGAGGCGGAGAATGGGGGATGGTGTGAGTCACGGAGCCAGAGGGAGAGAGAAGGAGCTGTGGAGGGATGGAGGGATGGGGGAAGGGTGTTATGGCGCTGCTGCCGTATCTGTAATCTGTCTCGTGGTGCATGAAAATCCCTGTTCCTTCCAGGGAAAAGAAGGAGCTGAAACTAGGTACTGCATTATTAGACGACATGTATTTAACAGATCATGTCATGGAAAACTGGATTTTCTCTTTTTTTTTATATAAAATGAAAGAGTGAGATATAAGGAAAAGGTTTCTAAAATATAAATATACCTTTCAAGTCCCAGTTCACACAGTCTATTTAAATGCAATATTTGTTCCCATTTTGAATGATGTCACAAAAAAACAACATATTTAAATACACTGTGTGAACTGAAGTATTGGGACTCGTCTCTTAGACATTAAATTTAAGTGTGTGATTTAGTCCCGTTGCCACAGGTGTTCAAAATCAAGCATACAGTCTGGCTTTATCTTTAGTAAAAGAACAGGAGGTTCTAAAAAAATGGCCATATTAATAATATATAAACTTTTACACAGGTTACAACTATTAGGGTTGCATAGTAATTCCTGAAAAAACAGATATTGGTTGTGTATGTGGATTTATATTTATATTTCAGATTCATCAAAGTAAAAAATAAATGCTGAGTTTTTTTATTTTACCAAATTAAATGTAATGAAGAGGAAGATGGATGATCACAAGCCATCAAAACAAAACGGATCATGCACCAGGAGTGGCATAAAGTTATCCAAAAGCAGTGTGTAAGACTGGTGGAGGAGAACATGCCAAGATGCATAAAAACTGTGATTAAAAAACAGGATTATTCCACCAAATATTGATTTCTGAACTCTTAAAACTTCATGAATATTAACTTGTTTTCTTTGCATTATTTGAGATCTGAAAGCTCTGCATATTTTTATGTTATTTCAGCCATTTCTTATTTTCTGGAAAATAAATGCTCAAAATTACAATATTTTTATTTGAAATATGGGAGAAATGTATAGAAAAAAACAATGTTAATTTTACTCATACATATACCTATAATTAGCAAAATCAGAAAAAAATGATTCAAAAACTGAAGTGGTCTCTTAATTTTTTCCAGAGCTGTATTTTGATTTATAGAAGAATAACACTCTAAGTACAAATAAGTACAAACTCAAGCATTCTTGACCAAATTACACCGTAGAAACTTAACTTTAAATATTAAAGCAGCAGTATGATGGATGACTGTATTTCACCATCTTAAACAACATAATCCAATGTTGTTTGCTGAGTCAGTAAAGTACCAGAAAAAGAGTGCAGCCCTGTTTATTATTTAAATTATAAATCCCATAGATATACAATGACATTTTCGGGGCTCTATTTTAGAGATCTATAGGCGAGCTGAGCTGTTAACCGTGCACCATGCAGCTTGATTTAGGGCGTGTCAGTGTGTCTTTGCTATCGTAACAATGGGAAAAGTACACCTTGCACAGCTCAAAACAAGCAAAAGGTATGTACTAATTCTCTTAATTAATCATGGGTGTGTTTTTGGCATAAGGTAAAAATATCACAATAACTTCAATCCCTTTAACAGCCAGGTGAGCTCTAATTTTGGTGGATTGCTATTTTAACGGCGCAGCTACCTGGACATGTCCAACGCTTCTCAGCAGAGGAAACTAGAAAACGTGTCTATAGTGAGCATTAAGCTGTGAAGCAAAGGACTATACACTATACACTGTGTTCTCTGGAATATCCTAATATCACTAATACCTCCTGACCTCTCTTGCTGCTGAATACAATCAAATCATAGTAAATAGTCTTTCACAAGTAGGATGAACTCTTTTTAGTACCTGTAAGAGCCAGTTAAATATGGTGAAGATACTTTAATAAGTATTCATAATTGTACTGTTTTCTAGAATGCATGATTTGGTAATGTATAAACTTTCTGTATTTTTTCTTTCATATGTAATACGTCCGAGCTATATTAAGTCCAGAGTACCGTCTATGTTTATAAGTGTTTTATAAGTAAACCTTAAAAAGAAGATTTGGTCTCACTCATATATTTTAAATATTGGTTGTTAGACTGACAGTAAAAAGTGGAACAAAAGGACGTGCAGGAAACAGGGCGCCACTACAATACCCTTTATCTCAAAGAAACAATGAAAGAGCTGCATAAGAGCTGCAAAGTCTTAATCATCTCTAGGGAGGTCTCTGTCACTTATATGAGTAAATATCAGTCATCCTTTACTGCCAGATATACATCTGGTCACCCCACCCACCCTCCTCAAGCCAGCTTAATTTGTATTAAGTTAATTGTCTTCTGTATAGAGAACCTCAAAACTAACTGACCAGACTCTGCAGTCTTCGCCTTTGAATAGGGACCCCTGCTGTGAGGTCAGGCCCTTATTTTGCAACCTGATTAATTTGGACCTTACTGTGGGCTGGTTTTGATTAGATTGGTGCTCAGTATTCATTAAGAGGTGTGGTGATGACCTCACAGCTGGGGCTCATGTGACCTTGGCTGTCGGGGGCTGGCGGACAGGTCAGCGCTGTGCCGTAAAAGAAAAGACAGAGGCAGATGGTTCTGATCTTCTACCACTACTGGCCACATTGCTTTTTGTAAGTCCTACAGCCTGATCAGAAAATATAGCAGACCCTTTTTGATGCACAGAATATTTGGCAACCAAAATGATTGTGACAAAAATGCAAAAAAAAAATCACTATAGGTATTCGGCTGAAAAAGTAAATAACTATATAATGTGGAAACAATGACGAGTTTATCTTAAGTGTTTCCTATCTCGTAAGCATTGTGTATTACAGCACTGCTGTGTGTAATTATTTTTACACTCTACTCTTACACTACTTAAATTACATAAAGCATTTAGTATTACTTATCAGGCTTGGTCTCTGTCTACTGCCACTTTACACTGGTTAAACTGGCTGTTTTCTAGCTGAATGACACAAGCTGTACACAAGCTGGCTAGGATAGTAACTTTAGCTTTAGTATTTGTTTGTTTACCACAAGCCAAGCTGACTTTCTCTGTGTAAAGTTCACTTGAGTGACTTGAGTAGCAAATGTAACTTGCTGAGGTAAATTTATAACTAAAATAGAACCTAGTATGTAAAATTATGGCTAAAATTGCACTGCTGAGATAAATGTATGATTAGATTAGGAAATAGCTCTAGGAACTAGGAAGGACGCAACATGACCCAAAAATAATGCAATACACTGACTTAAAATCATATTTGATGTTATTTTTTGTTTTGTTTTTTTCAATAATTCAGTTTATATGTGCTCTGTAAGGCCTCACAGCTGGTTCTGATTATGACCACAGAGGAAACGACCAGTTCACAAGATCGGAATTTATGAGAGAGTGACTCAGAACTGCAGTGTTTTCTTTTCACAGCCTCTCTATATGCATTATCTGTCTAATGAAATGATCATACAGTGAATATTAGTTACAAGAGGTAGAAATGGAGGTTTTAGAACTGCAGTGTTGCATGACAGGCAAAGACAGAACTGACTTGTGCTAAAAGCAGATTAGCAACTGTGTGCCTCATATCTAATAATAATCAAAGATTAATTTGGAGAGAAAGAAACAAAGACCAATTTTCTCTGTTGTTAAAGATAATTTTTTGCTGAATATGGATTGTGGAACTGGAGCATGCGTGAATGACAGATAGTAGACAGGATTAATTCGGTTTTTATATATTTATATATGATTCATCTCATACATATGAGATCAATTGAGTGTGCAGTGGCTCCAGCGTCTGGTTTTGTCTTGTACAGTAAAAGCATCAATAGAAATTAATTAATTTGTATGAATCATCTTTTTTCATTTGTTCAGTTTGACCGAGATTGTGAAAATATAAAAGGAGACACAGATGTTGTTTTTTATTGTATTTAGAAAGACTGTACAGCAGCAGTTGGATTTTTTAATTATTGCACTAAACTAAACCCCTGCACCTTACCTTATGTTTATTACAGGGTGTCATAAAAAGACATACCTTTACCTTAGTAATTAAAATGACACATATTTAAGAACAACATTTAATTAATTAAATATATTTTCACTTAATTCTTTAATTAAAAAAATGATCGTCTTAAACATGTTTTCCTATTTGTTGCTTCAATATACTGTTTACATCCCAGCCTCCACTTGTGATATTTATAAAACACAGCTCTGTCTCCCAGCTTCTGGGAAAAGTCATCTTTAATGAAGTATTTGTGAGAACAGCAGTTAGAGAGCTTATAATTTTAGATGTGTACTGCTGTTAAGGTTTGTAAATGACAGATTACAGATTATCAGAGATTTCTAGGCTGTAATTATTGCTTTTAGTAAGTAGAGGGTTTGTACTTGGGGATATTCTGATCTGAACTGAATGAATAGTGTGGAACTTATTGTTGGGATAGTGTAGAGCTTAGATCCAGCCTGACCCGGTCCATCCCTTGCTTGCTTTACGAGCTTGCTTTAAACCCACCATTGTTTTTTGTAGGTAGAGTGTTAAAACTGAGCTTTAAAAAAATAGGCTGTTATAATGAGAGAAATCTGTTCAGAATGATGTTAATTAACACTGCAACACTAGAGAAGCATAGACCTATGAATTAAGAAAAATGTTTATTAAGAACTGATCTCCCCGTCACACAGCTCTGCAAGTGAAGTGCGTATTGTGGACAAGTAATTAGAAAGCTGTGTAATTATAACATTCTAATTTGTGCAACTTTTTTATTTAAAACACAGTTTGATTTGTTACTTCGCTGTATTGTGATTATCATGCCATAACATTATGTAAAATAATAATGGCATTAAAAAACACACGCCTACATCACAGAATATTTTCTTGAGCCCGACCCGGACCGAGGAAAGTGATGGGAAATCTCGGGTCGAGTCTGGTTTGGGCAGAGAATCGAAGCTCTAGAATATTGTGGATATATTGTGAATTGTGTAAAAACAGTATAAGGCCTAAGATGGAACCTTGTAGCACATCTTTAAAATTGATGGCTGGTATCAGGTTTGATTATTACAATTTGCTGTATATTATACACTGATATGCCACATCCCATAAGACAGGGAACTAGTATCATGTCATATGACTTTTGCCATGTCCTATTAAAGCTGCATGGACGTCTGTGTCTGCATTGAATGTGTATATATTTTCTGCCACTGTCATTTATTTGTTTATAAGGACAGTTGTAGCCAGATGTGGCTTTGGAAATACTATAATATCACTAGCAAGCCATTACTTTGCTATTCCATGACTTTTGGCATGCCACTATACGAGGCAATTCTCAAGCCTTGACTTAATCTACATTAATCTGTAATTGTAGCCTAAAATACCTGAAGCAATAACGAAAAAAATAAATTTTAGGAAATAATGTGCTTGAGTTTGTGGTTGTACTATTAAAGTTTGTACAGAAAAAACACCCCGGTCTCTTGTGCATGCTCATAGCTTTATTAATATTTACACTGTTGAATTTCACACTGAATATGGCTGTGTATATTGTAATGTAGTGTAGACATGCCTGAAGACGACTGCCTCTGCAGCGCAATGTGAGTTTTTGCAAGTGTGTGCAAAAGCAAGGTGATTTAAACGGTCGTCTGCGTTTCTCTAAAAGGAAACGACATTGTAACCTAATGTGCGCACACAGCAAACAATTAGAGGTCAAAACACCCACATTATCACAATCCTGCTATTGTGAATGAGATCCAGAAATACCCAGACAAATAAATGTTTAATCAGATAGGATCATTTCACTTTGAAAGGGCTTGTAGACCTTTTGTCCCAGAGATGTTTGGGTGGACTGACTGGAGTAGATGTAAGCTGTGGCTCTAAGACATGCTTTAGGCCTGCGTCTACCCCATCATATGTTTTATATTATATTCAAAGCACCAGATGTTACATGTTGTCAGACGTTTTAGTTAATCTTTTTCTTAAAGCATCAGTGCTTAAGATTTTTCCAGTATAATTGAAAGCAGCAGTATTCCTGAATGGTGAATGGTCGAAATATTCTATTAAAAACCACCATTGTGCTTCTGCTACAATGCCTGCAAAGCCAAATATATAAAAAAAAAAAACAGTGGTCTGGTAGGTTTTCCAGGACTTTTTCTGGCTAAGGCAGCTTCTAGCTGGTGGTTGCACACAGTGCAGGTTTTGAAAGTATTTTTGAAAAAGATAATCAAGATAAGTTTTGGAAGAAGAAAAGTACCTAGAGTTTTAGTTCTACACATTTTTGTGCTTCTGTTTATCAACTGAGAAAAGATATTTTGGATTTAAAAAAATATTTAATGTTTGGGTAAATCCATCACATCACTTTGCATTAGCTAGCTGGCTGCGTGGGGTCCTAATCTGGTTAGAGCTTCAGCTTCACTATAACTGTAAATAACTGTAAAAAAAAAAAAAAAGAGAAAAATGCTAATTTAATGATGTCTGGCTTCATTTAGACAAATATAAGGCAGAGATGCAACAAACCGAAATGCAAAATCTCTGCACTGATGTTTTAAAGATTGTGCAACATGAAAATGTCCCGTGAAGGTATGAAAAAGGCATGAAAATATTAAAAGTCTAAAAGTGTACGAATCCTGATACGAACAGTGTGTGCAAAAGTCCTGTGTCAGCAATAGGTGCATCTTAAAGTAGCCGAATTCACTCATTAGAAAGCCACTGGACAGCTGGATACATTTGGACGTATGTATATAGTGGGCCTGGCCAGGAAGCTCCCTGGTGGTGTATTTTTATTTCTGTGTAGCATAAGAACAGAAATAGATGATGGTTTCTTCATGCAGTTGGTTTGACTGTAACTGTCAGCTGGAAGCTAACAAGCTTGGGCTGTGTGTATCTCTGAGAGCATGATGCAATAACATCCCCCGCTCCAGGTACATATATATATTCCCAGGATGCAAAGCCTTTATGTGCTGGGAAATCTTCCTGCCTGCTCTTCCCTGGGACTGGGCTTCTATTCCCTCATCCCTGATGCTGGGGATTGTGGAGGAAAGACAGATGGAGAGAGGGATGAAGGAAAAGGTGTGGCGTGTGGAGGGAAGAGTGGGATTAAAAGTGGAGACGGCGAGTTAGTGGATGGAGAGATACACAGCCTGATGCTCTGGAGGAAAGCTGAAAGAGGTGTAATGCTATAGTAGGCTTTGAATAGATGTTATCCTCTGGGTAAAAGTAACTGAATATATGCAGTTATGTAATGCTGGTTATGTAGTGACTGCAGGTGATTGAGGACAGCGCATTGTGTAGAATCATATGAATGACTTCTAAAGTGTAATTAGCCCTCAGGCAGAGAGAGTGTTTACTGTATTTTTCCACACTATAAGGCGCACTGGATTATAAGGTGCACTATCAATAAACGTCTATTTTGTGGTCTATTTTCATACATAAGGTGCACCGGATTTATGGGACACTAGTAACTAGTAGTAGGAACTGTGTAGGAGCGGCGAAAACTGTAAAGCTAAGCTAAGTAAAAAAGAAAAAAAGTGTAATTCTTAAAAAATAATAATAATAAATTCAGACGAGTCAGACAAGTGAAACCAGCGCTGGATGTTAATCTACACAGATTTCTCTCCTGAAAACTGTTTATTTGGGTGAGATTTCCACTAAAGCAGGAGCATTAGCATTAGCCGCCTACGGTTACTGGCTAATGCTAACTGACAGAGCTAGACAGAGAAACCCTGAGTGTTCCGATAAGCCAGAGTGATATCAGCTAGCTGTTCATGATACATAGCTTGTTTTAATACAGTAAACGCGCAGACTACAGTCCAATATACTCGCTTCTGAACAGCAAAAGAGCTAGCGCTGTGGTTAGCGGCTAATGCGATTTGACAGTGCTACACTGAAGCAAATTGAAGGATTTTAAGTGAGCCATATGGAGTGAAAAATACGGTATGCTATGTGCTAATTACTATGCTACACATTAGAGATGGGCGATATGGACCTACAAAATTATCACAGTTTTTCAGGGTATTTTGAGGTGATTGAGGACAGCACATTGTGAAGGTTCATATGAAAGACTTGCAATGTTTATATTCGCACTACTAAAACTTTTTTCTCACTGCTGCTTGTTGATAATATCCATATCATATATTATTGTAATCATGTACATACTGCAATCTTAATGTAAATTTATGTGGTATACTCGGCGAGGAGCAAAGGAAGAATTTTACAGTGCAAAGAAACTTTACGTTTTCTTACTGTGCACATGACAGTAAACATATTGAACCATGAACCTTTTTGCAATAATGATATTCATGGCAATATAAAATTTCCAGGATTTTTTTAAGAAGTTTTATTTCTTGTAGGTCAGGGGATTGAGGAGGCCAAACATTTGTTTTTACTGTTTTACTACGTAATGTGACCCTTAAATGTTTTCATGTTTTTAACATTAATCTACAATGTATAAAATAAATTAAAGTAAATATATATATATATATATATACTCTTATTACTCTTATGGTAATATGGGAGATAATATTCATTATAATAGTCATTATTAATTTAATCAGATTTTTTTTCGAATTAGGTTATTAAATTGAATTGAGCAAACTGTTGATTGATCTAATAAGAGGAAAATCAAAGATTCTGTGTATAATTGTTTGTGTGCTGCGTGTGTCTTTAACACACACACACACGCACCCCGTCTGTGTCACCACTATTCCATCCAAGAAAGCAAGAGGCGTGTGGTTTCTATGACAACAGGGAGTAGCCCGCTCTCTTGCTCTCAGTCAGTCACAGATATACAGACTTACACATACATACATACTCACACACATACAAGTGCACACACACACATGGAATTTGGTAGGACTGATAAATTTCTCTAGATTTCAGTTTCAGTAGAAACTGCAAGTGTGATTGCAATGCTGATTAGTGGGTGGTTACTATGGTGTTACTAAGGTGTTGCTATGGTGTCTGTAGTTGTTGCTATTGTGTTTCTAGGTGTTTGCTTTGATTGTTGCTATGGTTTCTTTGGTGGTTGCTAACGTGTTTTATGGTTTCTGTGGTGTTGCTAGGTTGTTGCTAGGTAATTATTATGATTACACTAATTATGATTTCTATAAGGTCATGTTAGGTTATGTTTCAGTGATTCTAGAGTGAAGTTAACTGATTTGAGTAACTGACTGTGTTTCTGTTTGTTTCTGATCTACAGAACAGTCAGATGGTGGAGCTGCAGAGGTCGCGTCTCCGTGATGACATTAAGGAGTACAAGTTCCGCGAGGCTCGTCTGCTGCAGGACTACAGCGAGCTGGAGGAGGAGAACATCACTCTGCAGAAACACGTCTCCATGCTCAAGCAGAGCCAGGTAACATCACCAATCACTCACTATTAGAGATACAACACTGTGATCTGTGAAATCTTCATTTTTTTTAAATATCGCAGTTAGGGCTGCACATTATGTCTTTTAAGTATCGTTATTGCAACGTGTGCATGTGCAGCATTACATCCTCACATCATCGCATGATGCAGGGATCTGCCTGCTTAATAACTAATGACATGTCTTTTTTTCCCAATTATTTTTAGGTCATATCTATTATATCAATATCTATCGTATTTATGCCTGCCCAATATCAAATTTTTCTCCAATATTGACCCCACAGAGTGCATCATTAACATCATATGTTAAATCACTGTAATTCGATGTTAGATCACATTCAGAACTTTGTGTCCTCAAGTATAGTCACCACAAAGACCCTCAAAAACATTATGCTGATGAAACTGGCACTCATTAGGGCCACTCCAGTAAAGGAACTGTATTTATTTATCTTAATATGTATCATATCTCCAGGTTCTTGCCTATACTCATGTATTATGTATTAATGTAATAAATCTAAATATTACTGCTGTGTATGGCTTTTCAACTATTCTGTATAGTGTTCTAAACTATAACTCCCATTTTCACTGTTGTTTTTAAATAGTGACGCACAGGCTGAAGTTCAAAAGACGCTTTTGGACTTTGTGATTGGCCAGTGCCCCAAAGAAGTATTCCTCCTGCTCAAACATGACGAGCTACAGTCATGGTTAATAATTAGTCAAATTCTACATGTCAGAACACAGAGCACAGTCCGCAGTTTAAAGTACACAGTGCTTTTAATGGGCTGCCTGGGAAAAAAGGGAGGTTACCACAATTTACCATAGCAGAAAGCCACATAGGCATTGCTTAGTATTGCAACATTTACATTTGATTAGTGCCCTACAGTAAAATTTTAATTGCTCACATATGTAAACACTTATTGCAATATCAGACACACACTGTACAGCTGCTCTTTGTTTGTCTGTGTTTGTGTGAGATATCATATTTAGCATTTTTGCATGTTTTAAAAGCAGACAGTAGTTAGTGTTCACTAAGAGTTGGGGTTGCGTATTGGAAAGGATCTGTGTGTGATATGTGTCATGATAGAGTGGCTACAGTTCAGTTTAATGCATTACTGTAAAACAATATATATATATATATATATATATATTACAAAAACTATAACAGTGTTCATATATCCATACAGTCTGAGCAACAGGAACCCCCTTACCCCTACCCCTCTGAGTGTCCTGATTCTTGTTAGGATGGAGGGGTAGGTTAGGGGAAGTGTTGGGGCTACATGACCACTCCAAACAGAGGACTATGAGAATATTTGTCAGGACGGGGCAACACAAGAGATCAAAGAAACCCGTTTCCTTTTCATTAAAAGTGACGATAAACACTATATTACCATATTTAATGTGCAATTTCAGTGTTTTATAGCCATTTTCACAGACATAAAGAAACCACTATTAGTTCATCTCAGTGGGTAGCTAACTTTTTCCGTTCCATCTTAAATAGTGCAACTAATAGCAGAGGCTGCAGTATTTAAGGTGAAACGCAAAAATAAAATAAAAGCTACTAAAAGCAAATTCCAGCTCCCCGTCATAGAGGAATTAAGAAACAGACCATAATAATTAATAGCTGCATCACCTACTGCCTTTCTAATAACATATGATTACCCCTAAAGTTAACTAGTAATCAGTTAACATCAGTTAGGTTGCTGAATTTGCTAAAACTTCCACTGCTATAGTTATACCTGTATCGGGTACTTGAAGGATTACCCAATTATTTTATTAGGAACAAGATTTCACTTCTTCCTCTTATATCTCTGTTCCAAGGGGAAGGGTTACACTTTAAAACAAGGTGTGGGGTACAAATTAGAAATGGGTCAAAGCTTAAAGCAACACAAAATGAAACACTGTCTGCCACGTGTAAACTAATAAATTGTTTTTGGAAATTAATACAGTATTACAAAACATTGTATCCCAATACTCCCAATATTCCATAACATCAATATTTTCTTACACATTAAAAATGTAAACCTGAAATAAAACTTACATATTTGTATACAAAAAACTAAAAAACTGAAACCAAGTATCAAATAGTTGTTTATGGTAAATTAACGACTAGCGGAATGGAGAGATTTAATTCAGTCTGCTTTACAGATCTTTACAGATATTTGTTTTTGTGTCTGTTCACAGCTGGGAAGGATGAGTTCTGCAGCTAATAGGGAACACAAACGCACTAGAGAGAAAAGTGCAGAGACATATTTCAAATTGTGCAAAAACTGAGTGAAAAAAAAAAAAACATTTATTAACATTCAAAATAACATTTATTTGTAAATTTTTGATTAAGTTTGCATTGTAAAATATACATTACTATACAATAATTGTAAATATATATCATTATTTAAGGGTTTTAATATTAAAAAATATTACTCACATGAATGTGAATTCATATCAGATTTGTACCTGCTATCTCCTCCTGTAGGTGGAGTTTGAGGGCCTGAAGCACGAGAACCGGCGCCTTGAGGAGGACACACAGTTCCTCAACAGCCAATTAGAGGATGCCATCCGTCTGAAAGAGATCGCAGAGAGGCAGCTGGGAGAAGCTCTGGAGACCATCAAGACCGAGAGAGAGCAGAAGGCAAGAGCTATAGTAGAATCAAACCTGCACACACATGAAACCTCTGCCACGGTTCATTAGATTCCACAGACACTATGTTCTGAACAATGGCTATGTGTATAATATAAAATAATATAATATAATATAATATAATATAAACAACCCCCTACTCTGATTACATCAGGAAATTCCACTGATTCATCATTAATAGATACCTCACTGCATGTGCACTGCAGATATCTCTTCTAATTGATAAATTACGCTACTCTAAAGAACTGCATATTGTTGACACCAGTGTTCAATAGCAGATCACATCTTATATAACCGCCATAAAAAAAGATATGATAAAGTGGAGCAGCAGTAAGCTTGTGGGGTTTAAAAACTATACTAAGTTTTATAGCAGTGGAACTGTCAACTCTGGAGTACCAATTTGTAATATATTCTGAAATGAATTACCGAACTATTAAAGGAATCCTAACAGTAGTCTTGTAACATATAGTTTAAAGCCTTTCCAGAAAAGTGGAGAAAGTTTCTGCAGTGAGACAAATGTCCTTCTCGTGTCCTTAATTTTCTGCTTACTACATTGTTGAACTCCCTGTGTCACACATGCAGGCAGCCCTGAGGAAAGAGCTGTCCCACTACATGAGCATCGGGGACACCATGTACCACAATCCTCTGAACATCTCTCTGGACGGGCTGAAGTTCAGCGACGACGCGGCGACCGAGCCCAACAACGACGACCCCATCCACACCTACGAGAACGGCTTCGACAAGATCACCAACGAGGACGACAACCGCATCTCCACGCCGAAGAAGAGCGAGCTGTTCCACCCCGCCCCCAGCCTCGTAGACGACCTGCTGAGCGAGCTCAACATCTCTGAGATCCAGAAGCTCAAACAGCAGCTTGTGCAGGTAACGCCAGCACTGACCTGTCAGCAGGGCCAATATTGCTCCATACGTTCACTACTGTAGTGCAGACCTATTCCAGACCGCTGTCATGAAGAGCCAATACTGCACAATACAGGTTCTGCTCCTGTGTGTTGACCTGTCATCACATGCTAATAATGCACTGCGCTGAAACATTTATAAAGACTTTATTACCCTTTATATGATAAATAGTCTTACAGACTTTATTCCTCTTCATTTGCCTTGATTGTCCTACTTATTCTTTAAACTACTGTATTTTTTGCACTATAAGGCGCATCGGATTCTAAGGCGCACTATCAATGAACGTCTATTTTTATGGTCTATTTTCATACATAAGGCGCACCGGATTATAAGTTGCATTATGTAACACTAGTACGGAACAGGGATGTCTTAAAAAATAGATTATTTTAAAGTCAAATGAGCACTGGACATTAATCTACACAGATTTCTCTTCTGTTTATTTATAAGATTTGCAGAATTCCACTAGCATTACCTGCACCGCTTCACTGAGGAATCCTGAGTTTTTCAGTAAGTCAGGGTGATATTAGCTAGCGATTTGTCCCACATAGCTTGTTTTAACACGGTAAATGCACATACTACAGACTGATAATACTTACCAATGAATGACGAAAGAGGTAGCACTTACCATGGTTAGCAGAAAATGCTAATACTGCTCCAGTCTCAGTACTGCTCCAAAACTTCAGTACTTCAGTGGAGTGGCTTTACTGTTTCTTACAACTTGACTATTAAAATTCATACATTAGGCGCTTTGGATTATAGGGCACATAATTTAATGAAAATTAAAGGATTTTAAGAGTGCCTTATAGTAGAAAAAATGTGGTAATTGAAACTTACTAAAATAAAATTTGTGTTATATTTTCAAATGTTTGCGGATGAGGTGGGGTTCTGATCACGAATTAATTGCAATCAAATCCTCACAGAAATGCCTACAAATCTAGTAGAATTCCTTTCCTGGACACTAGAGACAGATATAACAACCTCCATCTCAGAATCTGTGAATGAGCAGATGTTCTAATAAAACTTAGTTTTAGTCAGTATAGTGTATAGACATGAAAATCATCATATATTTAATATATTAGCGTGTATATCATCACTTTTTAGAAAAAAAATAGCTAGTTTTTAACTTGTAGGTTGGAATTAGTTAATCTAGTAAACTAGTAAACAATGTTGTTGTTGATTTTCATGAACTCAGCACCCCATTTATACGGGACCTGCTGGTGAATACAGCTACTATTTAATCATTAATGTTATGTCTTATATGTGACAAATGCTGTGTTGTGATTGGCTGACAGCTGCTCTGATTAAAATCCCATTAGTAGGACTTGAGAGTAGATGCCCGGCCCCGCCTACTTTTGGCACCAGCGGCTGACAGCCTTGCCATCTGTCAGGAAATCAGCCTATGAACTTTGACCTGCAAGGGCCATCTCTATGGAAACCAGGGTGTATTGTGTGCTAGTTGGCAGATCACTGTTTGGAGACAGTGTGTAACAGCTAGAGAGTGTGTGTGTGTGTGTAAGCTACAGAGATGCAGTCATATTAAGGACGTTTTCAGGCTGAATTCAGCAGAATAAGGTTCAGGTAACCTGAATGCTGTGTGTCCTCTGAAAGCTCTTTCTCAAAAAAACATCGATTGAACCCTGGCTAATCGATGCTCAGTTTCACCACAGAGCAGCCGCTGACATTACCCCACCCGGCACTGCTGCTGCCTCCAGGGGAGGGTGACTGCTCAGGCAGGGAGGAGTCTGGGTCCTGAGATGTTGCCTGACTTGCCTCCTCGTATTTGGGTCACGTCAGTGCATGTTAGTGTGGCAAGGATGAAGCTTGTTTCAGTACTGCCTTAGAGAAGCCTAACAGCCCAACGCTAACAGGGACATTAAGTGCCATCCCATCACTGACAAGACTTAAACAACCATTAATTAATATTTTTATTTATTTATTTATTTATTTATTCAGTTTTTAATGTAAAAAAAATTGACACAGTTTAAAATGTAATATTTTGTCTGTTATTCAGAAATAGACTAATCATTAAATCCAGGCATATAACGCCCTCTATAGAGGGGTCATATTTCCCCCTTGTTGAATTATAAATGAAGGTGAGTGAGGATTTTGCGACGCAGGAATAAAACATGAACCTTTCTAAAATAACACCAAGCTGAGCGGTCTGATAGGGTAACCCAACACTCCTCTCTCTGTGTGTTTCTGTGTGTGTGTGTGTGTGTGTGTGTGTGTGTGTGTGTGAGAGAGAAGAGGAGAGAGAGAGAGACACAGGGAAATAAATAAAATGGATTTGAAAGGTTTGTTCTTTAAAAGCACCAAAAATAATACAGTAATTTATCATAAATTGAACTATCCATCAAAAGCTGTATTTAGATAAAATAAGATCAAATCAAATAAATATGAATACATAAATACCAACAGTTCCATCTACAGAATCTGCCAAATGACCAAATAATGAACTATAAGGGGTATGACTGTGGTAGTGAATATTGTGGTGGAAAGTTATTCAAACAGTGCCGTGTTGAAATCTGCCAAAGCAAAACCTCAACACAAACAAACCCTTTCAAAGATCTGCTGACATCGCACTCTCTGTGTGTGCTGCTTCTGGAGGAAAACCCTTGCAGACAGAGATTAACATCCATGTGATTTCTCAGAGTGTCTCAGTTTTTATGTAATGAAATGTCTCTTATGTTGTGTATCTGACGCAATGTTTTTTCACGTGTTAAAAACATCAGGTGGAGCGTGAGAAGGTGACTCTGCTCTCCACGCTGCAAGACTCTCAGAAGCAGCTGGAGCAGGCTCACGGCGCTCTGTCAGAGGAGCACGAGAAAGTCAGCCGCCTCACTGAGAACCTCAATGCCATACGCAAGCTCCAGGCCAGCAAGGAGCGGCAGTCAGCCCTGGACAACGAGAAGGAGCGTGACAGCCACGAGGACGGAGACTATTATGAGGTGGACATCAACGGCCCTGAGATCCTGGAGTGCAAGTACAAAGTAAGAGCGTTTTAAACTTCATGCAAACCAGGGGACTTTTACTATATAGTCAGAACACATTCTCACTTCATTAAGGTGAGCTTATTACAGTAGCCTCGCTCCAGTCCTGTGAAAGTGTGTATTTATTTATATACTGATAGAAAAGGAATCATTCGATAAGGCAAAGCAGTCACATTACAAAATTAACCAATCACTCAACCCTACAACCTGGAAATGTTATGGAGTTTGAAAATAGCAATTTCCAGGCCTGGATAAGTTTTGGAAAAGGAAAAAACCTGGAAAGTTTAGAAAAAGTCATGGAAATTTGCTCTACACATTTTTGTATTTGCGTTTATTGACTAAGAAAAATAATTTGATGTTTAGGCACTTTGTCATTAGCTAGCTGGCTGTGTGGGTCCTACTCCGACTGGAGTTTCAGCTTCAAATATAACTGTAAATTCGCACAGTCAGAGGAAAATGCTGAGTTAATGCCATCTGGTTTCATTCAGACATATAATAATAAGGCAAAGATGCAACAATTCGGACTGCACAATGTCTGCACTGATTTTTTAAAGATTGAATGGTCATTAAAACAATTTACTGTGAAGGCATGGAAAAGTCATAAAAAGTTCATGGAAATGTATTGGTTAAAAATCGTATGAACCCTGTCTGAACTGCTCCTAGGCTTAAAAACAGCTATCATACTTAACTAAACGAACCGAACCTGTAGGATAGAATAGATATTTTAGTTAAAAAGAGAATAGTTACAATAGTTTTGTAATCACTACCTTTTTGTTTTTAGGTGGCTGTATCAGAGGCAGGTCACCTGAAGGAGGAGCTAAAGACCTTGAAAACAGAGTATTCTGCCTGCCAGTCGCAGTATGAGGAAGACCGCACCCGGCTGGAGAGCGAAGTGACCAACCTCCGTTCTCAGCTGGGAACCCTGGAGCACAGCAGCCGGGCAGAGCGGGAGCAGCTGGCACGAATGGAGAAGGAGCTGCGGCAGGCGAGCGAGGTAGCAGGGGAGTCGCAGGGCAGCCTCAGCGTGGCCCAGGACGAGCTGGCCACCTTCAGCGAGGAGCTGGCCAACCTCTACCATCACGTCTGCATGTGCAACAACGAGACACCCAACCGCGTCATGCTGGACTTCTACCGCGAGGGCAAAGCCAACCCAACAGGCCGGAGCAGCCCTGAAGGTCGTGGCCGCCGCTCGCCCATCCTGCTGACACGAGGCCTCTTCCCCACCCCTGACAGTGAATCTCCATCTCCAGTCTCCTCCTCCCTGCCGTCCCCGGTGGCCGACCCACGCAAGGAGCCGATGAACATCTACAACCTTGTGGCCATCATCCGCGACCAGATCCGCCACCTGCAGCTGGCTGTGGACCGCACCACCGAGCTCTCCCGCCAGCGCGTTGCCTCCATGGAGCTGGGCCCTGGTGCCGACAGGGATCAAGAGGCCAGTCTGGAGGAGATCCTCAAGCTCAAATCTCTTCTCAGCACCAAGAGGGAGCAGATTGCCACCCTTAGAACCGTCCTTAAGGCCAATAAGCAGGTTAGTGACCACAAAATTGGTATGTTTCTTAGAGGTGTGACGAGACACTAATATCACGAGACGAGGCGAGACACGATACTGGGTTCACGAGAACGAAACAAGATTTAAAAATAAAATTTTAAAGAAAATGTCAAAAATGAAAAATGGCTTGAAAACTTGAAAACGCCAACTTAACAGACTGGTTTCTCTCACACGTTGATTTTATAACAAATAGAAATAAGAATAAAAAATAAAAATAAAAATAAAACTTTTCTAGGTCTTATATAGTGCAAACAATAAGTGCAAACTACAACCAGTCATATTAAGTCTATGGTTTGTGCTTTTTTCTCCTAAATTTTTTGTAATTTAACTTTTCATAACCACAACTAGTCATATTAAGACTATGCTTGAAGTGCAAACATTTTTTTATACAATACAGAGCTAAGGGATTAGTAAAACTGCCTATGAAACAGTCACGTGTAGGATTTACTTACAGTATTTATATATGGGTTGTGTCTTGTTGGTCACTCTGTTACCGTTTATTGTTTTTCCACTGGAGCCAAAATGCAGCCAGACATACAAATGCCTGAATTTTCCTCTTCCTCTTTCCTCTAATGTTTCTTGTTTCTATGTCAGCACTCAGAATTACTGAAGATTAGACCATAACTAAACCTTTAATGGTGGGATGTTCACACATGTTGCTTCATGTCACATTCACACACCCCTACTCCAAAGACTTGTGTGGTCTTGTTCTGTAAAAAGTGGAATAGAAAAACAACATAAAGTAATAAAAATGCAGAACACCTGTTGGAGCAGATGTAGACTGGTCAGCAGACATCACAGCACCACAGCGTCTCCATTGCTGACAGCTGACACTCTCCTTCACTGTATTGTGTAAAGATGAAAGCTTAGAAAGCCTCACAGACAGATAGATAGCTGGGTGTTGTCGTGTTCAGCTCTTTGAAGATGCTCTGCAGATGACCTCCTGCCATTCTAGCTCAGAAGCCTGTGTGTTGTTTGGGGCCATGTAAAGTAAAACCAGTCATAACAAGACTGTTAACGCAGCAGAAGACTTAAGATCATAACATTCCACACTTCCAGTGCTGTTAAGTATCAGGGTTAATTATGTTGTTCTAGAAGAAAAGTCATGTTTTTATCAACTAAAACTGTTTAAAACCTCCCAGGTTTTGCCTGCCATAACAGTGTGATCTGTATCTTCCTCCATCTACAGACTGCTGAGGTAGCGCTGGCCAATCTAAAGAGCAAGTACGAGAACGAGAAGGCCATGGTGACGGAAACCATGATGAAGCTTCGCAACGAGCTCAAAGCCCTGAAGGAGGACGCCGCCACCTTCTCCTCCCTCAGAGCCATGTTCGCCACACGGTATGAAACACACATACATGTACATGTATCACTATTTACTTTAAGATGACCTCACGCAGACATGTTTAGGGGATTTTCATAAAGTCTGGTTAGTCCAAACTGTTCTTTATTATAGATTTATCATGGCAATAGCAATTAATTAAATACCTTTTTTATATTTGCACAATTAAAAAAACTAAATAGCATAAACAAGAAGTAAATAGCATAACATACAGTGCAGGTAGAGGCAAAAAACATTATATGTGCTTATATAAAGCCTCCATAATAGAACTATAATAATCAAAAAAAATATTATGATTATTCCTAATATTAAGATGAATTCAAATGTCATCAATATAAGTGAATGTGAATAACAGTGAATGTGTGTACATACCAGAAGAACAGTTACAATACATTTATTAAATGATACTTTATAATTTTTTTAGTATTTTCCTCTTTTTTTTTAGATTAACAGTTTTTGCTAAATGATTAAAATCATTTCTAAATCTTATTGAAAATTGCCTCTGTAAGAGAGAAATTTAGGAAAATGAAGATCTAAAGACTGATAAGTTGATTATTGTTGAATCTCTGCATTTGTAATAAAGTAATTTATGAATTGCTCAGGATATTTCTAACATTTATATACATTTTATAAATATACACATATTTGAAATATATTAATATTATAACTAAAGAGACCCTGAAATTTGTAAAATAGAGGAGCAGATGGCAAATACATAAATACATAAATTTGATCATGTTTCAATATAAACCAATTGTCTGAAAAACAAGAAATGTACTAAATTTACCAAGAATAGAATAAAATATACTCCCCTAAACTATATTAAAGTATAAGAGATAATGATAAATTAGGCTATAATACAGAGTAAAAAGACAGTTAACCAGATGATTAACCCTCCTTATTATACCAATAGATTTATTTATTTTTCTACTAACTTTCATATATAGATTGTTTATATTACATGGGATGAGCGGGTAAGTAGACGAGAGTTAATCCACAATCAAGAAGCGTCAGCAAGAGACCATATGGTAAAGGATATGACTGTGCTCACATGTAAACATGGAGGGCTGGGTATCCGGCGGCAGATTAAGATTAGATAGTGGGCTAAAAAGGATATTCAGTGGAAAAAAATATATATAGCCCTGCTTTTACTACTTAAAACCGGGCTCTTCATTATAGCACACCTATGATGGGAATATTTGTGATGCTGCACAGTAGAAAAGTGCGCAATCTCAACAAAGTCTGCTAACTCTACCTAAGATAAAATAAGATACACCTTTATTGTCCATTAAATTTAAGCAAATAAAACAAATAAATAAATACAAATGATGAAAAAACACACACATACTATGTAGGGGAGCTGTGTATTATGTCAATCAGAATATTCACAGCAGAAAGAACAAATGAGTTTTTCCGTAGGAGATTTGTAGTTCTAGGCTTTGTTCTGTGAGCTGGCAGTGAAATTGAGTGGTTTGGTGGCGTAGAAAAACGTCTGAAGGTAAAGCATCTGAAAAAACTTGAAATCCAAATACTAGAACCACAGATACTACGTAAGATGTTTATGTCCTACCCAGCTAGAATGATACAACAACAAGGATCGGATCAGGAGCATTTGGTATATTTTTCTATATTTATTTATTTGCATTTATCAAACCTGCAAGCCTGTCTTTCTTTAACATGTTTTATCAAAAGTAATAACTGTGTTAAAGGCTAATTCCCTTTGATAAATGGTGGCAGGATGTTATCTCAATACGCAGTCACACTCTTCGAATGCTGTTGCCATAACAACCGCCTCCTAAGATGGGGCCACAGAATGTAATATTGCTTTGGACCCTGGAGCCACAGTGGCTCCTGTTGTTAACCTGTGTGTGTGTGTGTGTGTGTGTGGTGCTATACTGGAGTGCTGTGTCTTATCAGTTGGGCAGGCTGATAAGATGTCTGAAGTGTGAGATCACATTAGGAAGGAAGTGTCCATTTAGGGATGAAGGTTGAGAACCTAAGGCCTACACACACACACTAACACCTACACACACACAGCTCTACACTCTTATCTAGGCTGGAAGGAGTCTATAGGTTAGCTTATTTTGAATAAGCACATGTTGGCCGTATCTAGCAGTGGCAGGCTGTGCCTGTTAAAGCTGAAGCTTCCTTTCCATAAACTAATTTGAGTTGGGACTCCTGTAGGATTTATAGTAGTAGCCTAGAGCGAGTTAACAGCACACAGTGCAAATAAGAAATATTTCAAGATTATACATAGACTTCTGAAGCATGGGAAAATCATTATATATGTTTTCTTTAAAGCTCACCTTCCTAAAATGTCTAGTTGTGGTCTCTAGTATGAATGAATGACATGTGAGCCGTTTTTGTAAAAAAAAAAAGTGCTCAGGTGTCTCTGTATAGCTCTTTTTTAATGGACTGTTTTAGGGGTGTGTCCAAAATGACCGGATTCCAGCTTTGCTCATGAATATTCATACATGCAAACAGCATGCAAATATCTCTCCTCTGATTGGCTAGGAGCACTGCGACGTCCCTCCACCGCTCTGCCGCTCACTGCCTCCCACCTCCTAACTGATGAGCGGTGATGTTGCGTCGCTTCAGCTCCGCCTCTGGGAGTTTCTCGAGCCAAGGTGGGCTGGTCTGTGAGTTTCTGCCTACGTAGGCAGAAAGATAATTCAAAATTCACCCGTTTTTCGGAGGGGGGGAGGGGGGATTTCTTTGCTTAGCTCCTGCAGACAATGGGGGCTGCAAAACAGTTTAATGTGCAGGTGTACACATTCAACTCGGAGAGACCTACTGTATTCCACAAAAAACAAGAAAAATCGGATTTTCGCGGAAGGTGACCTTTAAAGATTAACATATATATATATATATATATATATATATATATATATATATTTTAAACCTTACAAGTACAGATATGTGATGCTCCACTGACCTGTAACGATTGGGAGAACTGTGTAAATCCAGAATAAATGTTAGTAATGAGGAGACCAGTCACTGGTTTAAATATGAATGAGTGTTCTGGTTTTGTGTGACTCAAAGCGACTGCTCGGTAGCGTTGCAAAGATGGCTGTCAAATAAATATATAAACTTTCCTATGAGGACTTAGTACTAAAAGTGATGTGTGTAAAGTCCTGTAATCTTACTGCTTTCTTGTCTTTCTGCTTAATATTGGTTTTCTCGGTCAAATGACTTTGCGTTCAGGAGCTCATCCATTTCCACTTGCTGTTGTGTTTACATGGATCTGCATAGAAATGAGCTCCTAAATGTAATTATGGTGCACGGCAGTGGATAAATAGCTATTTTAATAAACGCGAGGAGACGAAACGAGATGTCACTCCCAATGGAAATAGAATTACCGGAGGACCACGAGTTCGTTCGAGGACGTCTGAGAAAAACACATACATGGTCGTTCTGGATGGGAATAAAATCACAGAGGACCCCCGTAAAAGAGAAAATGACCCAAAGACCCCGCGAAAAACTAATCCTGTCCAGATAGGGCTTTAGTTAGCTTTTCATGGAGTAATAAATCCAGTCATTACAAACACTAAAGTTTACATAATTTGACTTGAGGTGGTAATTGAATATGTGATTATTAGTAGTTACGGTTAAAAAGAACATCCTAAGAAATCCTATTATAGCCCTGCGTTTATTCAGAGTATGTATTGTATATGGGATTTTTTTCAGGTTTTATTAATGACACAAGCATAGCAGTATATAGAGATTTTATAGATAAACTGAGACAAATATTTTTAACACATATTTTTATGTGTTTTAGACCTAAAAAAGGCCCTGAAAATTTCTCACATGATATCTATAGTCTGTAAATGGATCTGATGGATCTAATCAAATAAGTTACTGTAAATGTAAAAACATGGGGTGGTTTTAATGAAGTGGCCAGTCAGCACACACACACATACACTTCTCCACATGCCCCCTCTCTCTGTTTTTTACAGAACAGGTTTCTCATAACCCCATCTAAGCTGCATGTCAAAAACAATGAATGGCAGGGCCTCTTGATTGGCTGTTTTTTGCATATGAAAGCCTTGTATAGGCCCAATACGGGAGGGGCCTAGCATTGCTATGCTAATTAGTGGATTTATAGGTAGGGGGCAGAACCCAATTTCCCACCATCCCTGTGTGTGCATACTTAATGAGCTGTACTGTTCAGAATCAGTTCTTAATAAAGATAACTCATCAATAAAGATGAGTGGAGTGTGATTTAAGGCTGATAGGAGAGCGTTGGCTTGTTTTAATTAAAGGGTTTCTTTTTTGTTATGCTAATAATTCAGTAGCACTACAGAATAAAGGAGTGTAGAATGAAGATAAGGAGATGTGGTGTAGCTCTGCAGGTTTGAGGGGTGATGGAGGGAGGAGTAATATTAAGGCTGATATTCTTCCCTCATAGTGAGGAGACTTGTCTGGACATGTCTAGCCCACAGAAGAAGAAGGAAAAAAACTAAAATGTAAACTCCAGTAAAGTGACCCTTGGCCATTTCCTGTTCTCACACACACACACATACACACACACACACACACTCTTATTTTGCTGTAAGGCTCTGCAACTTAACATGATTAATCTGCTGAGTTCCTTCCTTCCTTCCATCTCTCTATTCTTTTATCCGTCCTTCCTTTTATTCTTTTAGATCGTCACAGTACTTAGTCTCTTGTTTTCTATCTTTATTTAACTCCAGACTAGAGCAGTACAATAAATAATATTTTAAATTTCACATTTAATCATAATTATAATCTAAGTTGTCAAACATTTTACAACACATTGAAGATGAGCCATCATGCTAACAGCCATCATGCTAACAGCCATCATGCTAACAGCCATCATGCTAACAGCCACGATGCTAACAGCCATCATGCTAACAGCCATCATGCTAACAGACACGGCTGTTGGCCTTTGCTGGGTGTGGGTGGATTTGCACAATGCTAACAACCACAATTCTTACAGCCACAATGCTTACAGGCATGGCCATTGGCCTTTGCAGGGTGTGAGTGGGTTAGGGTTTTGACTGTTTTGTGTCTTAAACTAATATAGGATCTTAATTTATGAACTTCAGGACATTCAATTATCAATTATCAATGATCAACTGTATCAATTTTTTTTCTCCATATTGTACGCCAGATTTCCAGACCATGCCAGTTCCCAGGCTGCCTGTGAACATCTGAAGTGTGTGTGTGTGTGTGTGTGTGTGTGTGTGTGTGTGTGTGTGTGTGTGTGTGTGCGCGTGCGTGTTTTTGTGTTCTTCTAAATCCCTTGTAGTAGACGTCCTCCATCTCCTTTCTGTCTGTGATGGACGTGGTCAATGTGCCTCACAATACACCCCCTCCCCACCCCCTCGTTGCAGCAGAACTCTTTCCTATTCTCTACTTTCTCTACATCACTCTTGACCATTCTCTCTCTCAAACACCCGCATGCACTAGAGTCCCCCACCCCCATTTTTCCCGGGAAATCTGCCCCGCCCTCATATGAACCCTTGCATCTTTTTAACCAAGGTTTCCCAAGGGAACACTGTGGCTAATGGAGCGTCACTGATGTCCATTGTCAGTGTGTGTGTCTGTACGGTCAGGTCCACTCGCACTCGCACTCACCCTGCCTCTCGCTTTCATTCACACAAACACATTCACAAACAAGAGGGTGTGTGTTTGGGTCGTCTAGACCGTGGCTGGGTCAAAGTTCATCCCCGTGGGAATGGCTGTAGGGCAATCAGTCAATAAAAGCCTGAAGAACCAATCACATCTTAAAGAAGGGCACATGAACAGCCAATGAGAGAGCAAAGTTTGAACAAAACAAATCGATAATCAGCATGATTGGCTCATTTCTGGTGTACCCGCCCCCTTTGCCCAGATGTTATGGTTTGAATCTGAGAAGTTACTGGTCCTTTATGAGGCGGTGTTGTTGCTGACCTTATTGAAGCAGTCTCAGCTGACTGATGGACAAACAACAGCCTGAAAGCATCTGTATGTGGAGAAACATATGTAGGTCCACTGTTGATATGCTATAAGAGTTTGTAGTCTTGTATGCATACTAGAATTTTAAAAAACTATTTTATAGAAAATCTAGGTATTTTTAAGTTACTGTTTATTAAATAGGTTTTTCTTTTGTTTTTACTGAATGTATGAAACGTATATTTATCATACATAAAACAAGATTTTTTTTTGTTGCAGTAGTATTTTCATGAAATTAATTATTATAATAATTATTTTGGGACATATTGCCTGTCCCTGGTGGACACCCCTTCAAATGAAAGCACTTCTCTATTGCAGAAATACACGTGCAAATACACACTCAGCTTGTTTAGTCCCTGTATAGAACTACTGCCAATAGAATAGGACCTATTGGCTCCTTTATTAATGCCAAGAGTGAATCAAAGGGTCAAATCCTCACAGCAGTGGCCCCAGAATTGAGTGCCCACCAGAGGAGTCCTCAGCATTGCTCTGGATGTCTGAATAAAGACCTACAGTAGATGACACAGGACAGTAACAGGCTTTGATTTGATTTGTGTACCAGCCCTCAGTTTACCTGCTGGTACATGTCGACTGTCTTAGATCCTTTGTTCACTATATATCTAAGAACTTCTGGAGGCACATGGGCAGGTAGACCTGGGTGTGGAAGGTACATCGAGTTTGATGCTCCATCTTGGGGCAGTTGGGGAAGAGTATAAGGCTAATAATGTGTTTTGTCAAGCACTGCCCGAGGCCAGGGAGCAGCAATTTTAATATAATTACCAAGGTGTGGTAAAGGAGGAATGTTCACACGGCATACTGGCTAAATCCAGAGCCAGCAAAGAAGATCAGAAGAAAGGACAAGAGACGAAACAGTGAACTAGGAAAAGGAAAGCTGGGCTAATGGTGAATAAATGCTAATAGGACTTCATTAGCTTGAGCTAATGTTAACCTGCCCACTGCTATCTTCCATTCATTATCAGCAGTTTTTGAAGGCAATGGATATATATATATATATATATATATATAATCTGGAATATGGCATTGCAGCACACATTAAACAGTAAACATTGTGTGTGTGTGTGTGTGTGTGTGTGTGTGTGTGTGTGTGTGTGTGTGTGTGTGTGTGTGTGTGTGTGTATTTACACAATTCATTGCTAGGGATGCAGCAACCAATATTCAGCAGCCAATATTTTGTTTGAAAATGGAAGAAAAGCACATTCAGTGGTGGAAGCAAAAGAATAATTCATACCAAATAATGGAATTTAGCAAGATAGGGTTAAATTCAGTATTTTTAATTTATGCAAAAGTAAAATGTGTCATCATTAAAAGAATGTTTTATATTTTTTCAGGTTTCAGCCAAAAAAGTTCATTTTTATTCATCTAGATTTATTAATCTCTATTAATAGATTCTTTCATTCTAAATGGCAGTAATCAAACACTGTTCAGAGCCTAGCATCTCATCACTGCTTATTAATCCATATCATTCATAACCTTTTAAATCTTCCTATTAAAATGCACACTGCATTTATTTGCATAATATTAAAATATTAGCTAATGAGGCTCATATGGAAGCATATGATTACACTGTATTGTGCAGCGTATGGGTGTGTGTGCTTGTATGGATTGAGGGGGAGCTCTTCACACTTAAAGAGCGCCATCTAGTGGTGGGACAGTCACAGAGTGAATATGATTTATACAGTACCAGTCAAAAGTATGGACACGCTCAATATTTACTCATTAATTGTAACATTATTTATTACATTGTAGATTAATATGAAATACTTGAAAACTGTGAAAACACACACATGCAGTTAGTTTAAGTACACACTAAGAAAAATAAGAGTACTAAGTTTGTCATTGGTACCTTATATTAAGGTTTTAATATTATTTGTGTACCCATGTTTTTTGTACCAGTAAAATTATAAAGATAATAAATATTATCATCAACTGAATATATGTCAAGAACTTGATGATCCACCATTGTCTGGCTTTCAAAAGAAAAAATATGGTACAGTTGTACAAATATGTACTTCCTGTATTGAAGTATTGCCAATAGAAGAATCAATAGAATATGACTCTCCGGAGTCATTGCATCCTTGCTGAATGCAATCAAGTCCTCACAGCAAATCCATTAGATAGATAATTAAAACATGCAGGATCTTCATGACTAAAGTTGGGGTAGACTGAAATAGAAGCAGTGGTTGGAGCCCTCTGCTGGACAATAGCAAACCTGCAGCTGCTCTGTTCTGTCTGCCCCATGGTAAATTCCTTTATTTACTGTATATTGAATTATCCACTCACTGAGCAGTCTATTAGAAACACTGTACTATTACCGGTGGGTCTCCTCAGTTTTGCTCCCAAAACAGCCTCAGTTGTTTATGGCAGGTATTTCACAGGATGTTTGAAGCATTCCTATGAGCTTCTGGTTCATGTTGACCTGATTGCGTCATGCAGTTCCTGCAGATTCTTCCGAAGCACTGTCATGCTGTGAATCTCCTGTTCTGCCACATTGCAAAGATGTTCTGCTGGATTCAGATCCGGCGACTGGGAAAGCCCCAGAAGAACAGTGAACTCATTATCATGTTAATGCAACACAGTTTAAGATGACCTTTGCTTTGTGTTAGACAAGTGGTTCTCAAACATTTTACACCAAGTAAAACCAACAATCAAACCAAAAAGTCAAACTACCACCTACAAGTTATCCACAGCAATGTATGCAAGCAAACTAGTGGTGAAAAATATGGTACCCACATGCATTTGCTTGTATAATCGTTTGTATTTTTTATTTTTTTTGCATTAAAAACACATACGTGTACCACCTTGGTGTAGCACATACCACACTTTGTTTAGGAGTCCAATTTCCAAACACTGGAGAGTGTTTTCAGCTCACATGGGTTGCCAGATTTACACACAGTGGCAAGCGAAGCGAGTGTTTCTCTTATTCTACATTCTGTACATATTCTATGCATATACATTTGCAGTGTCAAAAATGTGTCTGTCTCTAGCATGTTAGTGGTGGTGTTAAATTACCAAGTTACGGACAGCAACCTAACTGAAGCTCAGTGATTACCTGTTCAGCAGAAAAATAGTCAGCATGCCCGTTCCCGTGGCTGCAGAACACATTTTGTGTGCTATTGTGTTCTTAACCTGGCAATCTTAAGTGTGGAAATGGTACTGGGGGAATGGTGGTGGGCAGATTTGGAGGCCACAGCCTACACATTACTGATTACCGTGACGTACTGCACAGTTCAAATAAAATCATACTGAAGCTGAAGCTCTGCTTACAAGAGCTGACAGTGATTAAACTCAGTGTGTTTACTTAATATCTGCTAATGCTATATAAAATATAATTCTTATGGTCCTTTAAAGTAGTTGAATGCACTCAATAGAAGTGGTGACCACAAACATTTGGACATAGTGTATTTTAAATTGTAACTTGTTTTCTGATCTTGATATGGTTCTAACAGTAAAATTAGTTGTTAACTTGTTTTTAATCTCTTTCTCTCTCAGCTGCGATGAGTACGTTACTCAGCTGGATGAGATGCAGAGGCAGCTGGCGGCAGCAGAAGACGAGAAGAAGACCCTGAACTCTCTCCTCCGCATGGCCATCCAGCAGAAGCTGGCCCTCACGCAGCGTCTGGAGGACCTGGAGTTCGACCACGAGCAGACCCGCCGCGGCGGAGCCAACGGCCGCACCAAGTCGTCCAGGGCCAAGCTGGCCCAGAGCGCGGCCCAGCCGTCCCATGTAAGTCCGACCCTCACGGCCACCTGCGGGGGTCGGGGCGAGCCCAACGGCCTTCTGGGAACGCCTATGGTGTTCTGCAGCGAGAAGTACAAGATCTACTGCGACTAAAAGTTTCATGAGTGTGTGTTTGTCTGAAACGGCACTAAATCGGTGTACAAAGCCCCACTACTCACATGCTCGGCTCTCTCGCTCGCTCTCCTGCTGACCTGTGCGGTGTGTATGTGTGTCTGTTAGGGCTGTGTATGGGTTTGCCTACCATTGTATTAGTAGCTCTGTGAATGAGGACGGCTAATATGGTAGCACTAGCTAAAAAAGCTGCCAAAATTAGTTGTTTTGTTGTTATTTTCTTTCACACAGAGGGCAGAGTGTTTCCTTCTGTACTCATGGTGCTGTATCTTAAGCGGCAGATAGATTTGCGTACGCGTGTGTGCTTGTTTCCTGACCTGACCGCTAGTCATGCTAATCGGAGGTAGCCGCGAGGGCGTTGTTTTTTGTGGTCGTGCCGTAATCCTAGCTGCCCTTCGCAACTCAGTAGACTTCTTTAAGCGGTCCCTCCTGCCCTCTCCCTCGTTCCCTCTCTCTCCTGCCTCGGAGAAAACCTCCCTCAACCTGAACCTGGCAACCCGTTGTCTAATCAGGTGGCTAATGTTTACATTCTTAAATAAACTCGTGAATATGCAATTTCCCCCAGTCTTCTGACAGAAGGGGAGAACAAGTATTTTTGATACGAATCGAAACTTAAAACCAGACAAACGACGGGTTTGCCAACAAATTTAGGACGTTTTCCTGTCCTGTCTCGCTCAGCTGGAGGTGGGCGGGAGAGGGCGTCCGATTTTTTTGCTCTTTTTCGCAGAACGGCAAGATTTTACGCCAAGATTCAGATTCAGACTGTATTTTTTGGCACTTGCATGCGTTTTTTTTTTTTATCAATTGCTAGCAGATTCTTGGCTGCGAACAACTACAGCTCCTGTCGTTCTTAGTACTTTACAGCATCTTGGGTTCCGTCTCCATCTTGAGCACATTTAAAACAGGGCTCTACACGCAAAAAAAACAAAAAAGTGAGAGAAAGAGAGAGGAATCAATTTAAATTAAAGAGGAACTAATTCCTCCTCTAAACCCTGTTGCTGTCTTTCTCCATGGATCTGTCTCTCAGAAAACGTGGAGAAAGCTTCTTCTTTATAGCCATAACACTGGAAAATAAAGAAGGTAGAGGGAGAAACGGAATCAGCCCTCTCCCTTCAAATTCAAGTGCACTTCAGCGAGGGGACTCAGGTTCCGCACTTTGCCGCACAGAAAGGCAGATTTGAAGGAAAAACACTTCTTAAGATCTGTAAAAAAAAAAAAGGAATTGTTTTTTTGGTGGTGGTTCAACTGATCCAAAAACAAAGAAGAAACTAAGAGCACAACACATAAAAAAAATCACTCTGATCAGGATGTCAAGTGAAAATTAGTACAATGGGAACGTAAAAAACAACGTTAAAAAAACATCACCATAGAAAAGTGCCTGTCTCTCGACTTCTATCAGCAACCGATCATTTCTCACTGTAAAGCCCTGTCCTTTGTGTTTTGGAAAGCTTGCGCTAATCTTTCCTCTTTGACCCCGCCCACTCCATTTGCTTCTAGGTCTAAAATCTCTAAAAGTGTGTGTGTGTGTGTATTTGAGTATACGAGTATGTATACGAGTTTGCGAGCGCGTCATCGACCCCTTTCCAGTCTAACGTCTTTTTTCCTCTTCTTGCTTCTCCTCCTCCTCCTCACACCTTTCTCCTTTTAGATTGTCAGCAGCTTGCTCCCAATGCCTCGTCACTCTCCCTTTAAATAACGGCAGGTAACGTTCCCGTATTTCCTGTAACACTGTCGTGAACCTCTTCTCTCAGAGGAAATGCCGGAGCAGCGTTTATTGTGTTTGTTCACGGTAAACAAAGCTGGGTATCGTTCATTCATTTCCCAGGCATTCCATCATGGTTTCATGGGAGGAGAAAAAAAATACACCATTTTAAAAGCTTTAATGTTGCAAGCTATTGCTAGGCTAGGTCAAATAAAACAAGGAAGCAAAGGGTGGGGCTTGTATTACAACATGATAATAATCCTACACTTGTGGATGATGATTATGCTGGTGATGAAAATGACTTTGTTAGCTTTATTACTCTAAAAGCAGGGTTGAGGACGGACGAGGAAATCACTGTTGTGCTTTTTTATACACAAATATATATTGCGTCAAATTTCTTAAAACGTTATATATATATATTCTTAATGAATTCCTATTCAGGGTGAATCTTCCCAGGCCAGCTTCCTCCTAGCCAGAGGAACGCAGACACCTCAGTCCTCAACTCTGCTTCTGCCTGTGCTGCATATAAGCCCTCGTTAGGCCTTTAGATAATAATAATAATAACGTACTGTATTAAACAGACAGACACAAAGCTATCGCTGTCATCTTACTCTCTTACACTCACATAAACACACATGTATACACACGCGCAAATACATACGCACACCTTCCTCACACACTCACAAAAACACACACGGACACACACACCGCTTGGATCTGACCACTCTCTTTTATGTTCCTTCATGCATCCTGTTAGCAACAACTGAGGGCTTAAGATGAGACGTTAAATGTTTTAGTCAGATGAGACGAGTCGAGTCGAGATGATGAGGGGTTAACTCTTACATTACTGTTGTATAATCAGATGGGGTCACTGGGCGGGTTGGGAAAAAGGTTCCCCAGTTTCTTGTGAACGGGATAAAATGGTGAAATATTTAGCAAATAAGCTGTGTAATTTTGTCTTTTATTTTTGTTTGTTTATTTGTTGGTTTATTCGTTTGTTTTTCTCTGGCTCCGTGGACATTGACTCAATTGGCGTGTTAACATTCTTCTCAGCATAGATAACTAACTGATCACAAAGTGGAATTTTTGTTTTTTATCTAGTATTGATTATAAAAAAGTCAATGTCCACTCCTCCGAGCCCTCTCTGATTGGTTGATGCCCCGCGAAATGCATGCAGTATATAACCCAGGTATATGCCCAGTTTATTAATTGACTTGCATGGCAATGAGAATCCCCACTCCCAGGTCTGAGAGGGTGGAGCTTCAGCGGGAGATGGGCGGGGTTTTTGCTACTTGTGAGCCAATGGCTTTCTGCACGTGCTGTTTTCTACTTTACACAACACAAAGGCGAATTACTGACGTTTGGCTTTTGGAGACTAACCTTGTTTTCCTCTTGCTCGTAAACTAATATCGGCTTTTTTGTTTTGTTTTTTGCTTTTTACTTTTAAAGGTTCGCTTTAACGTGCTGCCAGCATGCCTCTGATTTGCATATTTGAAACGGCACTAAATTTAACCGTAACGCTAATCTCTATTATTTCTTTGTTTTCTCCATTTTGCAGTAAAGTCCAGCCCCCTAGTTGAGCTGGGAAGTCGACATTCCATCACTGCCGACAAATTCAGTCTGCCATAAAGTTTTAGCCCAATGGAAATCCAATGGAAGACTGAAACTAATTGTTACAAATTCTGGATTACGAACATTTCCCCACTTCTACTATAGGAAACGAGTAAAAGTGAAATCTAGCGTAATACTTCTTTTGTTTTTCGTTTATTTTTTTTTAAGTATAGTGGAAAGCCTGTGCTCACAAAGAATGGAAAACTCCGCCCATACGAGTTACGGTTAAGTAAATCGTCCAAAATTAGAAATATATAAAGAGCTGAATAGACGTAATACACTACAACAACAGACTTGTAGTCTTTTTTTGTCTTTTTTTGTTTAACCTGTGCACTTTTAATATAGGAGTATATCGCTTTATTATTAATCTAGGAAAGGTTTGTAGTGCTTTGGTTTGTGAGTCAGTTCAACTATACCCAATACTACATACACATATATATATAACTACATATATATCTATAGAGACGATAACCAAACATTCATATACACACTCTGCATACCAGTATCAGAGTATCAGAGATCAACTTACTCACTTATCCAAATCTACTCCCACTGCAAACCAGTCCTGTTGTATTCTGTGAAATGAATCCACAAGCATTCATCCTTTATATTTCCTTTATGATGTTGATCATTTATTGTGTTTTATTGTATTTGAATTTGTTTCATTTGTTCTACTGCCATATTCTGAAACAAACTCCCGGGTGGTCAGATGCTGGGCTTTTTTGTCTATTTATTATTCTTAGGAATAGTTCAAAGTGAACGTGGAGAAACTTGACGACGTTCTGGCTTAACACGGTAAAGTGAAAGCAGGCTTCAGGAAATACAAACCCAGAAACGTGTGAGAAAAACAGCGAGTACACTAATAAAAAGGAGCATGGGTTTTGTTTTTCTTCCTGCCATTCTTTACTCAAGCTTTCTAGGGATCGCTGACTTCACGAATTCTCTGCGAGCGTAATCGAATCAATTCCAAATTGGAATGCTCTCATTCTCTCTTTATTTATCGTGCCAAGTCTCGGTACACCGTTTATTTTTTGTTACGTTTGATGTGAGAAAAAGAGAAAAAGGATCAAAACCAGACCGAAGACGAAGGAGCTGTTTATAGTGGGTCCCGATTCCCACGATCATTCCCTGCGTTTGATTTAGTTTCTTCTTCGTTTTTACGGGCTTTTTGCTCTTTGTTCAGACCAGTAGTGCCTTTCGTTATTTCAAGAGAGAATTCTAGTCTAGATATTAGTTTATTCTCGTAGTTTCTTTTGGCCTCTCCTGAAGGTAAGGAGGAATTTCTTACTTCAGAGGACACTTAGAAGCAGCAATAAGTGCAGAGAACACACAATCTGTTTTTGGCGAGTGTGTTTCCTTAGTCTTGAGACATTAGGTGAATTTAAACTTTTGTGGTGAATTCTTGAACTCAGCGATCCCCTTAGCAAATTCAGGGGTTTTAGCAAAAGGTCTTTTTTTAAATCAAGTGGTGGGAATCAGAAATGTTTTTGCCTCATAATGAACAAAAAAAAAAGAGAAAGAGACACTGCACGCTTGTGTGGCGTATCGCTGATGAAGACTGGTGTATCTATAGCTTTTATTTGGTAAAGGTAGCGTGGTATCGATAGTATTGTTGACAAATGTGTGAACACGCGTCCTCCTTTTGTCATTTTGAGTTTCACTGTTTTTTTGTTTGCTGTTTTTTTTTGTTTGTTTTTTTAATGCTTTTTTTACATAATCTTTTTAAAAACATTGTAATTTCAGGAAACAGAAAACATTTTGCATCAACAAGCTTGAAAAGTGCCACGAAAGTCACACGCGGTTTGTTGAGGCGTAAATGCAAATAAGCACATTTTGGACGTGAGCAAAACAGAAAAGAAAAGAAAAAAGAAATTGAATCAAGTGCAATTCAGAACGCTGATTTACACGGAGAATGAGGTTTTCTGTTTGCTGGAAGCGATAGCGCTGTGATATTCAACTAGCTGTGCGAAATTTACATGGTCATAATTGTGTTCCAGTATTGATCCGAAAGGAGCGTTTGATACCTTTATATAAAACAATGAATTCATCCATATGTTGGTATTTATTTGCAATGTCTTGCAGTACTGTACTCTTTATCAATAACGTGCATTATGATTAGTGACAAAAAAATAAGGAAAAGAACTCAAATTTAATGTCATATGCATGTTTTTCTTCCGTCATGGAAACTTTTACACAGAACTGAAAACAAACATAGAACTTTAAAGAGGTTAGAAAAGCAAAAGATAAAAAAAAATGAAATGACTAATGAGAATAAATGAAATGTGTTTAGCTATTGAGTGAAGTAGAACTAACCCAGAAAAAGTGTTGTTTGGTTTTCTGTAGAGGGTTACTCGGTCTGTGTAAAGGTAGTCATGCTGGTTAAAATCAATAAATGGGACTAAAACGGTGCTGTGCTTACTGTTTTTATTTACTTACTTATAATATATATGGTAAACATCTGTTTCTTCTTCAGAACTAATTCATATTTCTATACACTGCTACTGTCACAACCATAACATTTCACAACCATCAGTTTTATATAAAGATATTTTAGATTAGATTATGATAATAAACAATATATTGTTTTTAAGTTTTGTAACAGAGGAGAAACGAGATGCTAATGTGAAGAATTCCTACAGATCATGTGAAAACCGAGGTTCCACCATCAGGTTTTCTGTCTGACCATGACTTTGTGTTTTAAATAAATATGCCTACAATATGTTTCTTTACTGCTGTTAATGAATAAAGTAATACAAAATATGTTTGTTAAAGGGGAACTCCGGTGTAAAATGGACTTTTGGTGATAAGAAGTACTTACCTGGATGAATAGCACACCTCCGTTCTCCAACAGCATTCTGAGATCCAGAAATTTTAACAGTTTGTCCAAACACCCTTCAGACTGGGAGACATGGGGCATAATTTGCCCCCGATAAATCACTTTTTACACTGTTATCCAGACTCAAAGTAGCTCCATAGACTCTGCATAGCGTAGCAGCTGGTGCCAGGAGTAATGGCGGTGCTCGGAGCTAAAGCTAGCGGTATAGAATGTAATCAGTGGTTTTTAATACGTTTCTTGTGCACTTTTTAAGTTAGTAATGCCTCATTTTAAATGTCAGGCTTCTCCGGATTCTAGCAAGGAGGTGTGGAGCTACTTTGAGCTGGATAACAGTGTAAAAAGTGATTTATCAGGGCAAATTATGCCCCGTGTCTCCCAGTCTGAAGGGTGTTTACAGCTTTACAGAAACATGATTACAGGACAAAGAATCAGGCAAAACATTACACATAGAAAATACAGAATACAGAACCCCCAGTGAGCGCAGAGGCAAGGAAAAACTCCCTCAGAGCTGCAGGAGGAGGAAGAAACCTTGGGAGGACCATCCTTCCACTGTTCAAACAACTTTTAAATTAAAATTTAAAAAGTCTTTCATACATCCACATAGGTTTTATATATTCAGGAGTATAGCAGCGCCAGTAATGGCTTATAGAGTGAGATGGATGATGAGCAGCTGATCTGTGGTGGATGGAGAAGAGCTGACTTCAGAAACTTCCAGTCTGGCCAGACAGGGGACATGAGAGCCTGAGGGTCCAACATCGGTATCAGGTCAGAATTAGTTTTGACTGGATTTATGTAAAACAGAGAATATAAAACATTATCAGAGTGTGGCAAATGACTCCGGCAGATCTAAATAAAACAGCCTAACTTAAGGTAGAGAGCCAGAAGGTAACATAGACATGGAGGCTCCCTGAAACACTGGCATCCACCGTCCACAAACCTGAGTGACCGTGTGCAGTGGGAGAACAACAGCACCAGGGGCCTCATGTACTAAAGGTGCGTACGCACAAAAACATTGCGTACGCCATATTTCACGCTCACGGTCTGATGTACTAAATTTGATTTGAACGTGTGAAAGTGCGTTCCCCCACGGAAGTTTTGTTTTGGGCGTACGCCTTTTTTTTGTGCGTATGTATTGTGTTTTTGTCATTTGGCAACACTTAGAGGCGATGCATTGAAATTACAACTATTAAGATATCCTTTATGCACACATTGAAGTAAGCATTATTGGGTAAAATAAAGTAAATTAATCAGACAGTTTCATTGTCTTACAGAAATAATCGTTTAACGTGTTTCCACTTAGCCTAGATCAGGTTTGCGCTGGAGTTGTTGGAGATGCAGCGTTGGCATTACTGGAAAATACTGCTAATGGCCGAATTCATTGAGCGCGCATTTTCCGTGACCATTATGTTTTTTTGGCCCATGATGATGACTGGCTTATAAGCAGTTTTAGATTTCCAAGAGCATAAGAAAACAAGCTGAGTGCGTGACGTGTGTCTTTTTGGTAGGCAACTCATTTAAAGCATTTAAATGAAAGCATTTATCTTAGAATAATAAAACTTAAAACATGGGTAATTATACGCTATGCGTATATAATATTATTATTATTATTATTATTATTAATAATAATAATAATAATAATAATAATAATAATATAACATTATACTCTGCGTAATTGAGGGAGGAGTCGTGGCAAGTGTGATGCTTTCGTGCATTTGCGCTTGATTTCAAGTTGATTGTGATGTACTAAGAGAAAGTACGTGGAATTCTGCCTACGCACGGTTTGATAAATCCGGATTTTTTTGTGCGTACGGAACTTTTCAGATCTGAGCGTACGGAACATTTTAGTAGGAAGTCCACGCAAGTCTTAGTACATGAGCCCCCAGCATCTCAGTTTACCCACAATTCCCTCTGTCCATGAACCCCTGAATCTGCAGCCTTATCTAAATGGAAAAACATTAATTACCAAAAGCTAAACAAGTAAGTTTTCAGTCTAGACTTAAAGATTGAGACTGTGTCTGAGTCCCGAACATATTCGGGGAGATTATTCCAGAATTGAGGCGCTTTATAAGAGAAAGCTCTTCCTCCTGCAGAGCTCCTCTGAATTTTAGGAACTACTAAGAAACCAGGGGCCTCATGTATTAAGACTTGCGTGGACTTCCTACTAAAATGTTCCGTACGCTCAGATCTGAAAAGTTCCGTACGCACAAAAAAATCCGGATTTATCAAACCGTGCGTAGGCAGAATTCCACGTACTTTCTCTTAGTACATCACAATCAACTTGAAATCAAGCGCAAATGCACGAAAGCATCACACTTGCCACGACTCCTCCCTCAATTACGCAGAGTATAATGTTATATTATTATTATTATTATTATTATTATTAATAATAATAATAATAATAATAATAATAATAATAATATTATATACGCATAGCGTATAATTACCCATGTTTTAAGTTTTATTATTCTAAGATAAATGCTTTCATTTAAATGCTTTAAATGAGTTGCCTACCAAAAAGACACACGTCACGCACTCAGCTTGTTTTCTTATGCTCTTGGAAATCTAAAACTGCTTATAAGCCAGTCATCATCATGGGCCAAAAAAACATAATGGTCACGGAAAATGCGTGCTCAATGAATTCGGCCATTAGCAGTATTTTCCAGTAATGCCAACGCTGCATCTCCAACAACTCCAGCGCAAACCTGATCTAGGCTAAGTGGAAACACGTTAAACGATTATTTCTGTAAGACAATGAAACTGTCTGATTAATTTACTTTATTTTACCCAATAATGCTTACTTCAATGTGTGCATAAAGGATATCTTAATAGTTGTAATTTCAATGCATCGCCTCTAAGTGTCGCCAAATGACAAAAACACAATACATACGCACAAAAAAAAGGCGTACGCCCAAAACAAAACTTCCGTGGGGGAACGCACTTTCACACGTTCAAGTCAAATTTAGTACATCAGACCGTGAGCGTGAAATATGGCGTACGCAATGTTTTTGTGCGTACGCACCTTTAGTACATGAGGCCCCAGAACCCTGAGATCTAAGTAATCGTGGTGGCTCATAATAGGAGATGAGGTCTCGTAAATACTCCGGAGCGAGCCCGTGTAGGGCTTTATACGCTAACAGGAGAATTTTATAGTCTATGCGGAATTTGACTGGAAGCCAGTGCAGTGCTGATAGTACTGGACTAATATGTTCAAGTTTTAGTAAGGACCCTGGCTGCAGGATTTTGAACTAGCTGAAGTTTATTTAAGTTACTGCAGGAACATCCAGACAGTAGCGCATTACAATAATCTAGCCTTGAGGTAATGAAGGCATGTACTAATTTTTCTGCGTCATGCAGTGATAGGGCATTTCTTAGCTTGGCAATCTGAATCTATGATAACTCCAAGGTTTTTAGCTGCTGAACCAGGGGTGACGGAGAAGTCAGCCAGATTTAGCATTAAGTCTGATAATTTATTTCTAGCAGCTTTGGGGCCTAATAGGAGAACTTCTGTTTTATCACTGTTTAATAGGAGGAAGTTGTGCGACATCCACAATTTTACATCTTTTACACAATCCACGATTTTCTTTAATCTCACTCTGTCATCAGGTTTGGCTGATATGAAGAGCTGCGTGTCATCCGCATAACAATGGAAATTTACGTCATGTTTTCTAATAACTTTGCCCAGTGGGAGCATATATAATGTAAATAATAACGGTCCTAATATAGAGCCTTGTGGAATTCCATATCTTACCTCGGTATAACTGGAAGACATATCATTTATCCTCACAAACTGATAGCGATCGGTTAAGTATGATTTAAACCATGCTAATGCAGTTCCAGTTACACCGACCATGTTCTCTAATCTTTCTAAAAGGATAGTAAAATCTATTGTATCTAAAGTCAAATCAGCATTGACTTTAGAAAGTCTGACTTTGGACCAATGTAAACAATGTATAATCTTCCTTGTAATATTTTGTATCATGTTTCATCCAATATGGTTTTACCCAGATCCGTTTCCGTTTAAATTATAATAATACTTTGCTTACTAATTATATTTAAAGATTATACTACAGTTAGTTCCGACCCTGCAATGTGTTTGGCTGAGAGGCGTTTTATGAGTGACATTATCAGCTGGTAATGCACTGTAACTGAAACTTTCCATGTATTACTCCGCCACATACAGGTAACCTAGTAACGATGCAGCACTTACAAACCAAATGTGATGCGATTATACACAACTTGGAGCCGCTGGATCCCATAGATACAGTGCAGAAACGCCATGTCTCCAATAGGCGGCGCAATAGGCAAAGATGCAGTCCCACAAGTAAATAAGCGCAGGAATTCAAAAATATGCATTACACATATAAGTAGCCACCAATATAAGGTTAAGAGTTATAAAAGCTTAAGTGTATATATTTCCAGTTAATTTAGGGTATTTTAAGCTGAATGTAAGATGGACTCTTGTAATTTTGCAGGTCTCTCCGCTGGGGGCACCAAAGTAAACAAAATTTTAATTCTTTAATTCTCAAAAAAAATATTTTCTTTCAGTTAAATGAGCACTGGACTTTCATCTACACAGATTTTTCTCCTAAAAACAATTTTTTTGGGTGAGTAAAGCTCTTACGTTTATTTACAGTAAGCTTAGATTTCCACAATTTTGACTGAAATGTTCGATAATGCAGAGCTTACAGCGCAGCAAAAAGCAGAGCAGCTATGGGACTATTTTAACTGGTGGAGTGTTTATAACCAAACCAATCGCATTTTCTCCTCCTCTTTAAGTTGAAATCTTTCAATAAACAGTGATAATGGAACTGTGATATAATCGCAATAATTACACTCGAGGTTCATGTTATAATCTGTCATATTGTCACTGCTGTGCTGATCTACATGCGACGGCATCGCAGCAGTGCCAATATGACACGTTATAGCACTCCCTCTTGTGTATTATTGCTAAATTGACTCTAACAGAAAGGTTAATGGAGATAGTGGAAAGCAGTCCAAATTTGAAGATACAAAATTTCAAAGTTAAATATCTATAAACATGTGATCTAGGAATATTATATTTCTGTATTAGCTGTTTAAATGAGGCAAAATTACCATCTATGTAATGAGGTTAGATATTTTAAAATAGTAAAAGACAAACAGTACAAAAACAAAATTAACAAGAAAATATTCAACATTTAACAGCATATTTGCGTACTAAGAATGCCAGATTATGATTTAAATACTCTAAATACATATTAGACCAAATTAATAAAAAAATTGTCTGATGGTGTTGGAAAAAAAAAGGTAATAGCGGAAGAAACACCTAATTTATGAATACAAAATGAGGAGGTTGCAACAGTACATTTCTAAACAGCCATGACTTTAGTAATTTATGTTTTACCTTCAGATTTAGTAATTTAACAAACTTTTTACTTTTAAAATTAAATCCTGTTTTATCTCAAATACTCAGATATCAGTGTGTGTGTATATTTAGAACATTCTGATCTTCTCATGTTTCATGTAGGTAATTGTCTGTCAGTCAAACAGAAGTTCATATAACCGGTGTAAGTGGTGTTTGGAAGTGGGGAAGTGGACCATGATAACCTTGCTTGTGTTACACAGCAGGTCTTTATTTTAGAACACAGTGTCTGATACAGGAAAACACTGTTGACATACCACTGATTAACCAGGCCGTGAAATCTCAGCAGCATTAAACAGGCTGAAGGAAAGAAGGTTCACTGGTGAGATATTCTTATTTACAGTCCGTCCATAATGAGTGTATTACTGCACAGTTAGTGTGTGTCTGTGGTGGATACTCGGGCTGGGTGATATGGATCAAAAACTATATCTCAATATTTTTTTCTGAATTGCGATATACAATATATATCTCTATATATTTTTCATCCTATAAGGTAATATCAAAAAGATACTTTTGAGAAAAAGCTACATGTTCCAAATTTTATATTGGTACTTTTATAATTCAGTGCCCTATCCTGTAAATTAGAGTAGCCTCAACAACTGAAAGTCATTTCAAATTATACTTTTTATTAACACACACACATATATATAAAATATTTTTTCCCACTTAAAGTAGCGTAAAAAGAGTATCTAAAGTGCTAAAGAAAAAGTAAATAAAAAGTGCAGTTTGAGTTTTCTGGGCTGAAAGGGTGTCAGGTCTATTCTCATACACATGTAAAGGAGCTGATTGGTCAGTTCAGGTTAGAGTGGGTGTGTCTGCTCTAAAGATCAGTGTTTAATTCAGTGGTGATGCTTCAGAACATGAGACGTGCTGCTGTTTCGCTGAAAAGTCGGGTTCTGCAGTGACTGTGTTTTTATAGAGAACAGCGTCTGAATGAGCTTCGTATCTCTCCTCTGTGCGCGCCACACTTTATTTAGAACGCAGGCGATTGGTCTTTGAGTTTCCTGCACTGCAAAACCTCTGTCTACGGCTAGTATAGTTTAAAATAAACCCTGTCGAAACAAAATAGTTCTCAATAGTGGACCAGATCCGCCAGAACTGGCGGGGCTCACTGTAACGCAGCGTAGTCTATATCGATATAAATGATATTGTCTCGTCTTATATCGCATATGAAAATATCTCGATAATTTTTAAATCTCGATATATCGCCCAGCCCTAGTGGATACTGAGCGCTCCTGTAACAGTGGGTGAATGAAGAGGGCCATTTCACCCAGACACACACACAACACTACACTTCATACACCATCGCCATGCTAATCAGTGCTAATCACTATTCTGTGGGATCCTGAGTATTAAAGAACAGGGTGAAAGACTACAGTCTGTGATTATACAACTACAAAATGATCTCCTACAGTCAGTGGAGCTGATATAAGAGACAGTAAATGTAGGTGCTAATCATGTGACTTGATTGGGTATATTGGTTATTAGAATTCCAAAGATTTCAAGACCAGGACTCTCACACTTTGGGATCTCTAAACTCCACCCCAGTTTAGAATTTAAAGTTTATAAGTAAATTACCAAATAAGAAAAAAGACGCTTTTAAATCTTAAATAATAATAATAAAGGAAAACAAAGAAACAACATCAATTCTGATGTTTTAAGAGTTCAGAAACCAATATTTGTAGGAATTATCCTGATGTTTAATCACAGCTTTCACGCATCTTGGCAGCATGCTTTCCTTCACCAGTCTTACACACTGCTTTTGGGTGGTGACCTTATTCTTATTACACTCCTGAAGCACAAATTCAAGCAGTTCAGCTTTGTTTAATGGCTTGTGATCATCCATCTTCTATTGTGGATTGTGTATATTGCTTGTTAAAATTCCTAAAATTCCCCATCTAACAAGACTCACACTCACACTTTGGGAACTCTGAACTTCCCCCTAATTTCTGTGACTCACTTTTGCAGATCAAGCTTAATGGATAAAGAGTGTCTAAAAGCTTCTCCATTGTTAGCCCATTACATCATCGACCTTCTTTCCATAAAGCGCTCTTTGAGGAAGCTCCCTTCTCCAGATCACTGCACCCGAATCAGGGTCACTGCTGCGTCTCCTCTGCTGCCAAATACATGAAGAGAGAGTTTTCACAAAGCAGAGCCAAGCATGACCTTCCAGTACTGAGCTTCAATCACATGCAACACCAGCATATACCACATGGTGGCACTGCACTGCCAAAAGGTTTAGCACTCATGGTGACTCAACTGTGTGCGTGTGTGTAATACAAAGACTTCTCTTTTTCAGTTTATCATGTCATATGATGGTCAGCATACACGTGGACCCTGAAGGAGGTCTCTGAAGAAACACAGTGTATACACAAACACACACTATAGATGAAAAAATATGTATGTAAAAAAAAAAAAGTTTTATTCTATAAAATTAATTACTGTATATTTTAAATTTCTTTTAAATTCCAAATAAAATATTGTCATTTAAAGCAGTTATTTGCAGAAAATAAGAAATTATCAAAATAAAGAAAAACATGCTTTCAGATCTTAAATAATGCGGAAAAAACAAGTTCATAATCATTTAAAAATACTAATGTTCTAAGTCTTCAGAAACCAATCTTTGGTGGAATAACCATGATTTTAACACAGGGTAATTCCACCAAATACTGCTTTCTGAACATTATTATTGTTGTCCCGAAATAAATTGCATTGGCATCACTTGAGACTAAATTTTTATTGTTATTTTGATAATTTCTAATTTTCTGCAAATAAATGCTCTATATGACAGTTATGTGCTACTTTGTGTTGGTCTATTAGTTAAAATCTCTATAAAACACATTTAAGTTTGTGGTGTAACTTGTGATAAAATGTGCAAGCTACTGTGCTACGATCATATATTAGCTTGATAAAAAGACTCACAGCAACACAACTGTGCACTTGTGCCTCCAGGAGACCGTACCACTTCATGCTGAAGAAAAATGGACTGTGCATTCTGTGTAGCAGCAAGAGCTAAAGACGTCTCACAGCTGGAGAGAGAGAGAGACAGAGAGAGAGAGAGAGAGAGAGAGAGAGAGAGAGAGAGAGAGAGAGAGAGAGAGAGAGAGAGAGAGATATGAAGGGAGGAAAGAGGAGGCAGACACCAGTCAAGTCTTTTGCTTCAGTATGAGTATAGATTAACATCCTCCCCTAATCTACTGTACACTTTCACCTTCACTCTCACATATACAGCTTTTTAATCACCTGGCACTTTTAAAACTTTTAAAAGACAAAACAAAAAAGCCTGCTGAAGATTTCGCTTGCAAAATATAGATAAATGTCCAGTGGTTAAAAGATGAGTTCCACTAAAAGGTTGTTAAATGTAGGTAGCTGACCTGCACCTATAAAATAAAGAATAAAATGTTTTTGATTTGTTTACATAGTATAATATTAGTTACACATTTTTAAAGGGTAATCCTTTTATTTGTTAAACTGCTTAATCCAAGGAATCGAACATCCAACACATTTAATAGGGATGTGTATTTTCAAGAACTTGGTAATACAATACGTATCATAATACAGGGCTTATGATTCAATATATCGCAAAATATTGTGATACTGTAAGCAAGCCGACATGATTGTGATTGTTTACATCATCATACAAAAAGGCGTGATCATATAAAAACTTAACATAATATTTATAAAATCTGAGTAAAAAGGAAATGTTAGGCTGCGCAGAACGATCAGCGCCTGTCTTGGTGCAGGTCAGTTCGTTTTTTTGTTCGACTGGCTTCTGCGCCTTTACCATGTGACGATGACATATGGTGTTATAATCTCGCGAGAGCGAGGCGGCTGCAGGCTTTACAGGCAGTTCTTGGAGTTGTCTCGCGAGCTGAAAGACAGCTTGATGATATAAAAATATATAATAAAAATCTCTCTTTATATTAACTAAATAATGCACATTTTAATGATATGGTGATAATCTTTCTGTCATTCGTCATTTTATTACTGTTAAGCCCTAAAATTCCTTTTGTACTTTATATCCTTAACTTTTACTCTCTAAATTCTGCAAAAACTGTTGCTTTGTTGTTTTAAAAACTGCCAACAGGAACGCTTGTAACAGTATTATTTTATTTTATATATATATATATATTTTTTTTTTTTATTGAATGACTGGTCTGATGAAATCTGATGTGCCATATATATATATATATATATATATATATATATATATATATATATATATATATATATATATATATATATATATTCATACATACATACATGCACACATATACACACAAAACTGCACCTGGCAGCTATAGCTCCAACACGCCTCTTCACTTTTTTTATCCAGTCAGATCAGTAATACTTTACCCAAGACTACAACACTGCTATCTAGTGGGCAGCTTTTACACACAGCACAAAATGAACTACAATGTACATGTAAAATAATAATTAAAAAATTATACTTATTTTTTTAATAGTACAGTATGAAAAACAAATACTGTAATATGATAATTCTATGTTCGTACACCTAACGTTTAATGCCTTTATAAAAATCATCTTACAGAAAGTAAATGTCCAATGCCTGAGACATTGTTCCAGGACCTGATTTTGTCCTGAAGCAGATTTAGGGCTTATAATTTCCACAATGTGAAATCACAGAATTAAGGAATAAAAGACACATTTAGATATAAACACAGAAAAACACACAATTAAACTATGTAATTAACCTGGTGTTGGTGTTCTAACATTCATAACCAGTGTAATTTAAATAAATTATATCCAGCACAGTAACATCAATCTGATATCAATGATCATCAATTAACTCAGCATCAGTGTTTGGCTGTTATCTGAGGTCAAAGTGAAAAAAACTAAGACTCAAGTGAACTATAACCATAATCCACAAATTATATCAAACCCCAAAACCTACCTAATCTAACCAGCACAGCGCTGTCTATCTGACATCCAACACACATCAGTGTCTGGTACACATCACTGCCACTGTTGGCAAATCTGGATTGCTATATTTCTCTACAATGAACAACTTTTAAACCTGGTCTGACTGATATTGCTTACATTACTAAAGCTGAATCACGCAGATATAAAGCCAGGTCTAGGTGGATAATTTGACACAAACACATTTAACCCGACTTTAAATTCAATTAAAATACCCATAGTTAACACGGTCTGTACAGAGATCACACTTACGTGCTTTCATTGATCTTTTTACACTGGTAGAAAGAGGGCAGCTAAATTCCTGGCAGCTGGCCAGACAGAAGTTATTAACTGAGCTGCTGTTTTTGTGGTGAATTGGGCGACATGTGTGAGGCACGTGGGCACAGTGCTGGATAAAGGAGGGTAATGAGGCGTAGCTGAATGGACACAGCAGCTCCTCCTGCTGCCCCATGGGAAGAGTCCTCACAAAAGGGTTCCTACTGACATCTGATCAGTGTCTATAGAAGAGATGGTAAAGGTGCAGTGCTGAATGTCTGGGGACTGATTTTTTTTATTTTTAAGATTTACTTGTAATGTTTGAAACTCTGTTGCTTTATATTAGACACATTGGTTGATAAGACAATATATATTGAGGCCAAAAATGAGTAAATTTGTAGAAAAAAAATCAACAGGTCAGTATACTCAACAGGTCAGACAGACAGGGAGAGACAGACAAAGAGTGAGACAGAGGGAGGCAGAGTGAGAGAGTGACCGTGAGTGAAAGAAAGAGTGAGAGAGTAGTGAGAGAAAAAGAGAGAGAGTGAGTGAGAGAGAAAGAGAGAGAGAGAATATGAGAGCTGAGGGGTGAAAGAGTGGGAGGAGGGATACAGTGAAACTCCAGCAGCAGGAGAAGTTCTCTACAGGAAGCCGGGCGGAGAATGAGAGAATGAGAGATTAAGAGAATGAACGGATCGATGCCCAAATGAAAGAGAAAATAGAGGGAGAATTCTGCGGGCTGTGAACTGGCGGAACTCGTTACTCGGTTCAGGTTTGTTTGGGAACTCGGGCTGCAGCTTCTTCACGAGCAAAGCAGAAACAGCAGCAGCAGATGGACAGCAGAACCGGGTCGGTGTGAGGAAAACTCCCCCGAGAAAGAGAAAGAGCGAGAGGGAGAGAGAGAACCAGTGTCAAACTACACCAACCAACCAACCAACCAACCGAGCAGAGCTGAGGAACATCTCACTGAAGTCTCGCAGAAATGCAGGAAACCCCAGCAACCGGTGAGTTTATTAACATTATAATAGTGCTGATATTATTAACACTGCTGATATACAGAGATCTGATATTATTAACACTGCTGATATACATATCTGATATTAACACTGCTGATATACAGAGATCTGATATTATTAACACTGCTGATATACATATCTGATATTAACACTGCTGATATACAGATCTGATATTAACACTGCTGATATACAGAGATATGATATTAACACTGCTGATATACATATCTGATATTAACACTGCTGATATACAGATCTGATATTAACACTGCTGATATACAGAGACCTGATATTAACACTGCTGATATACATATCTGATATTAACACTGCTGATATACAGATCTGATATTAACACTGCTGATATACATATCTGATATTAACACTGCTGATATACAGAGATATGATATTAACACTGCTGATATACATATCTGATATTAACACTGCTGATATACAGATCTGATATTAACACTGCTGATATACAGATCTGATATTAACACTGCTGATATACAGAGATATGATATTAACACTGCTGATATACATATCTGATATTAACACTGTTGATATACAGATCTGATATTAACACTGCTGATATACAGATCTGATATTAACACTGCTGATATACAGATCTGATATTAACACTGCTGATATACAGAGACCTGATATTAACACTGCTGATATACAGATCTGATATTATTAACACTGCTGATATACATATCTGATATTAACACTGCTGATATACAGAGATCTGATATTAACACTGCTGATATACAGATCTGATATTAACACTGCTGATATACAGAGATCTGATATTAACACTGCTGATATACAGAGATCTGATATTAACACTGCTGATATACAGAGATCTGATATTATTAACACTGCTGATATACAGATCTGATATTTTTAACACTGCTGATATACAGATCTGATATTTTTAACACTGCTGATATACAGATCTGATATTAACACTGCTGATATACAGATATTTGATATTACTAACATTGCTGATATTCATAGATCTGATGTTATTAACACTGCTGATATACAGATCTGATATTAACATTGCTGATATTCAGAGATCTGATATTAACATTGCTGATATTCAGAGATCTGATATTAACATTGCTGGTATACAGGGGTTGGACAATGAAACTGAAACACCTGTCATTTTAGTGAGGGAGGTTTCATGGCTAAATTGGAGCAACCTGGTGACCAATCTTCATTAATTGCACATTGCACCAATAAGAGCAGAGTGTGAAGGTTCAATTAGCAGGGTAAGAGCACAGTTTTGCTCAAAATATTGCAATGCACACAACATTATGGGTGACATACCAGAGTTCAAAAGAGGACACATTGTTGGTGCGCGTCTTGCTGGAGCATCTGTGACCAAGACAGCAAGTCTTTATGATGTATCAAGAGCCACGGTATCCAGGGTAATGTCAGCATACCAACCCGGATTGTATCCAAAAAACATAAAACCACGGCTGCCCAATCACGGCAGAATTCAACGTGCACCTCAACTCTCCTGTTTCCACCAGAACTGTCTGTCGGGACAATAAATGATTGTGGTCTAAAACCAGGTTTTTCAGTTCCATTGTCCAACCCCTGTACAGAGCCGATATTAACACTGCTGATATACAGAGCCGATATTAACACTGCTGATATACAGAGCCGATATTAACACTGCTGATATACAGAGCTGATATTAACACTGCTGATATACAGAGCTGATATTAACACTGCTGATATACAGAGCTGATATTAACACTGCTGATATACAGAGCTGATATTAACACTGCTGATATACAGAGCTGATATTAACACTGCTGATATACAGAGCTGATATTAACACTGCTGATATACAGAGACCTGATATTAACACTGCTGATATACAGAGACCTGATATTAACACTGCTGATATACAGAGCTGATATTAACACTGCTGATATACAGAGACCTGATATTAACACTGCTGATATACAGAGACCTGATATTAACACTGCTGATATACAGAGACCTGATATTAACACTGCTGATATACAGAGACCTGATATTAACACTGCTGATATACAGAGACCTGATATTAACACTGCTGATATACAGAGCCGATATTAACACTGCTGATATACAGAGACCTGATATTAACACTGCTGATATACAGAGCTGATATTAACACTGCTGATATACAGAGACCTGATATTAACACTGCTGATATACAGAGACCTGATATTAACACTGCTGATATACAGAGCTGATATTAACACTGCTGATATACAGAGACCTGATATTAACACTGCTGATATACAGAGACCTGATATTAACACTGCTGATATACAGAGACCTGATATTAACACTGCTGATATACAGAGACCTGATATTAACACTGCTGATATACAGAGCTGATATTAACACTGCTGATATACAGAGACCTGATATTAACACTGCTGATATACAGAGACCTGATATTAACACTGCTGATATACAGATCTGATATTAACACTGCTGATATACAGACCTGATATTAACACTGCTGATATACAGAGACCTGATATTAACACTGCTGATATACAGAGACCTGATATTAACACTGCTGATATACAGAGCCGATATTAACACTGCTGATATACAGAGCTGATATTAACGCTGCTGATATACAGAGACCTGATATTAACACTGCTGATATACAGAGCCGATATTAACACTGCTGATATACAGAGCCGATATTAACACTGCTGATATACAGAGCCGATATTAACACTGCTGATATACAGAGCCGATATTAACACTGCTGATATACAGAGCCGATATTAACTCTGCTGATATACAGAGACCTGATATTAACACTGCTGATATACAGAGACCTGATATTAACACTGCTGATATACAGAGACCTGATATTAACACTGCTGATATACAGAGACCTGATATTAACACTGCTGATATACAGAGCCGATATTAACACTGCTGATATACAGAGTCGATATTAACACTGCTGATATACAGAGCTGATATTAACACTGCTGATATACAGAGACCTGATATTAACACTGCTGATATACAGAGACCTGATATTAACACTGCTGATATACAGAGCCGATATTAACACTGCTGATATACAGAGCTGATATTAACACTGCTGATGTACAGACCTGATATTAACACTGCTGATATACAGAGACCTGATATTAACACTGCTGATATACAGAGACCTGATATTAACACTGCTGATATACAGAGACCTGATATTAACACTGCTGATATACAGAGACCTGATATTAACACTGCTGATATACAGAGACCTGATATTAACACTGCTGATATACAGAGACCTGATATTAACACTGCTGATATACAGAGCCGATATTAACACTGCTGATATACAGACCTGATATTAACACTGCTGATATACAGAGACCTGATATTAACACTGCTGATATACAGAGCCGATATTAACACTGCTGATATACAGAGACCTGATATTAACACTGCTGATATACAGAGACCTGATATTAACACTGCTGATATACAGAGACCTGATATTAACACTGCTGATATACAGAGACCTGATATTAACACTGCTGATATACAGAGCCGATATTAACACTGCTGATATACAGAGACCTGATATTAACACTGCTGATATACAGAGCCGATATTAACACTGCTGATATACAGAGCCGATATTAACACTGCTGATATACAGAGACCTGATATTAACGCTGCTGATATACAGAGACCTGATATTAACACTGCTGATATACAGAGCCGATATTAACACTGCTGATATACAGAGCCGATATTAACACTGCTGATATACAGAGACCTGATATTAACACTGCTGATATACAGAGCCGATATTAACACTGCTGATATACAGAGCCGATATTAACACTGCTGATATACAGAGCCGATATTAACACTGCTGATATACAGAGACCTGATATTAACACTGCTGATATACAGAGCCGATATTAACACTGCTGATATACAGAGACCTGATATTAACACTGCTGATATACAGAGACCTGATATTAACACTGCTGATATACAGAGACCTGATATTAACACTGCTGATATACAGAGCCGATATTAACACTGCTGATATACAGAGTCGATATTAACACTGCTGATATACAGAGCTGATATTAACACTGCTGATATACAGAGACCTGATATTAACACTGCTGATATACAGAGACCTGATATTAACACTGCTGATATACAGAGCCGATATTAACACTGCTGATATACAGAGACCTGATATTAACACTGCTGATATACAGAGACCTGATATTAACACTGCTGATAGATCTGATAGGTTTGAGTATGTACAGTGTAGAGCTGGTGATCCAGGGCTCTAAGAAGGTAGCTAGGTGTCAGCTTGATTCTAATGAAGCTCACTGTTAGTGTAAAAGTGTGAGGAGAAGTTGTAGTGGAGTTTCTGTGGACCCCCTCTTCTCCTCCTTGTGTGTGTGTGTGTGTGTGTGTTGGGGGAGTGGATGGTGTTGGTGGTGAAAGGCTCTGATTCATTTACCCATTAGTCCAGGCTCTGGGTGAGTGTTTGTTGTGGTTTCTCTCTAGGCTGCTGCAGGGGAGGCCTGTGTGAAAGCCTGTGTAAAAAAATCCTTAAAGTGTCGCTAATAAAGCGAAAAAATACTAGTCTTAATAAACTTCAGCTATGAAGCCAGACTTTTACTGAGTAAACAGAGCATTTTCACACCTGTAGTTCTGTAGATTTCTTAGGTCCAGATCAATTGATTGGTTTATTTATTTGGGGTGTTTCCTCCTTGGTTTGGTTTGTTTTTACACAAGCACAAATGTAAAACCTAAATGCACCAAAATTCATATGCACTAATAAACCTCTCCTCTGAGGTGTCTAGTGCAGGAGCAAGAAAGTAAATGGAGTAAGGAGGTTGTGTCTGTTTGTGCAGTGTGAAACTGAACATGGAAAATTTGCTGCTGCAAATTTTAGCTAGCTTGCTGTCTCTGTGCTAATGTTCATCTGGTTACATTGGCTGGCTGGGTAATAGTTATATGACTAGCCTTAGCTAGGTTGCTAGCACAGTAACATACATCTAAAACTAAAATGATGATGTCTACTGATTTTGTGAATTCATTTACGGTGAATAACAGGATCTTTGGGTAAACTGTATAAGATTTCTTTCTTTTTGATGAAGTGTATTTGGAAACACAGCATTGAGGCAGCATTGCTAGTATCCAGCGGTTCAATGCTACTTCTGTACCCAACAGCCTTGTTTTGGTAGACGGTGGTGGCGTAGGTGAATAAAGCGTATCTCCGGAGAGAAAATCAACACTTAAAAATCTTTTTAGGGTTCGTCGGGTCGCCAGAGGGGAGTTTAACAATCTGGTCCATGGTCTCAGAATTGTGTCTGTTGTGAAAACAACAACATTGGCACATTTTTTAATAGACACAAAGCCCTGTAACTGTTTTTGTTATAATTATTATTATTATTATAAATATTATTTATATTAATTTAATTAATATTATTATATTATATTTATTTATTGCATTTGAGAAATGAAAGGATCTTAAAAAAGACTGGGTCTGCAGTTTAGGATCATTTTAAAGTTAAAAACAAAAATGCCTGGTTGCCTGCCAGAGGTCACTGTGGTGGATGATGATTTGAACATCTTTCAAGATCGATTCTTTTTCCTAATCAATTTGTTCATTTGATTCAATCTCCCACAAGCCCCACTTTTGACATCACTAGTGGAAATGTCTTCATAGTGGTAAGACCAGTGTAGAGAAGTGGTATAACATTCTTTCACAACATGTTTAACGTTTCACTTGAATTCGCCTCTTCACAAATTCCAGAGAGACAGGTAGTGAGAAAAGATCAGCGCACGTAAAGCTCTACAAGCTTCTCTACGTCACTGTGTTAACGTGCCACGCCAGCTCTTCGTATATCATCATTATATTCGTGCTCAGATACACTGCCTCTGTTTAACACCACAGCCACAGTCTTCAAACCACTGCCTTCCACTGAATGGCAGCTTTGTGCCCCAGCTCTCTCTCTCTCTTTCTCTCTCTTTCTCTCTATCCGTGACTTAATCGTGTCTCGTGTCTCTGTGTGTCCAGAAAGCACTCTGACCCACATGAGGGTCACAAGAATGACGTCGAGAGTCACAGTCATGACGTTGTTTGCGCAGGTCTGAGGTCATAGTATCTAACTTTAACCAGTACAGTTGCAATTCATAAAAAACAACAGATCTTCATTTAAAGAAAAAAGGAGGCACACTGTAAAAATTCTAATAAGATAAACAATAACAATTCTTCTCCTTAATGTGATTTTTTAAGTCAGCATAACAAAAAATATTCCACTGTAAACTATAGCAAACTAATTGCCTCAACATTATTACATTTCTTGGTAAAAGTTCTAAAACTAAATCATTTGTGTTGGCAAAATTTACAAATTGTAGTTAAACTTTAGTTGAGGCTTGGCCTTAAGGGCATGTCCTCCCATCTCTCACTCACCTTCAATGTTTAGTCATTCTCCACAGGCTGCTGCCTTCTCTTGGGATAAATATGTGTCATATAAAAGTTAACTGTCTGTCCTCCTTGTTGAAGGCTATAAGAGCAGGTCACAGTGTTTTGTGTTGCTCAGTGTGACTGTATACTGGCCAGCTTATCACATTTAAATTACTGAAAGCTTATATAACTGACATTAAGACATACAGGGGTTGGACAATGAAACTGAAACACCTGTCATTTTAGTGTGGCAGGTTTCATGGCTAAATTGGAGCAGCCTGCTGGTCAATCTTCATTAATTCCACATTGCACCAGTAAGAGCAGAGTGTGAGGGTTCAATTAGCAGGGTAAGAGCACAGTTTTGTTCAAAATATTGCAATGCACACAACATTATGGGTGACATACCAGAGTTCAAAAGAGGACAAATTGTCGGTGCACGTCTTGCTGGCGCATCTGTGACCAAGACAGCAAGTCTTTATGATGTATCAAGAGCCACGGTATCCAGGGTAATGTCAGCATACCACCAAGAAGCATGACCCACATCCAACAGGATTAACTGTGGACACTGTAAGAGGAAGCTGTCTGAAAGGGATGTTCGGGTGCTAACCCGGATTGTATCCCAAAAACATAAAACCACGGCTGCCCAAATCACGGCAGAATTCAATGTGCACCTCAACTCACCACAATAAATGATTGTGGTCTAAAACCAGGTGTTTCAGTTTCATTGTCCAACCCCTGTAAATGTAATGTAAGTTGGTGAGACTTAATAATAAAGTTTGTATGCATATGAAACATGAATTATCTGAAATAATTCTGTGTTTTTTCCCCCAAAACTTAAAAAAATCGCCTTAAAATCATTTTTTCAACTTTTTCATTTTTACAGTGTTTGATGTAGGCCCAGTCCAATTTCTCTTTAGTACCCTACCACTTGTTTTTCCGTTTACCATTTCTCTTAAAACAAAGTTGCAAGGTGAAGAGGGGAAATCCTTATGTTGACTAATCCCCAATGATTCATTTGTAACTGCATTGCAAAATACAAAGTGCTAAATATCAGAACACTTTACATTTAAACATCTTTTGGGCATTTAAATCCCATATTCAGCTATTTCTATTGGTTTAAGCAAAAGCGAAAGCTAGGAACAGGAACAAATTAATCAGATTAATCAACTACCAAATTGATCATTAGTTGCAGCGTTATTCACAACATGGGTTCACAACATTAGGGTAGGAGACAGGTAAGCAAGATAAAAAAGTGCTATGTTTTTAAATGGTGAAATTACTGTATTGGAGATTGTGATGAATATTAAATGCCTAAATCATGCTGTCATTGAATTTGATGTTGGCAGAACAGGGTTTAAATTGAATGAGTGGCCAGCTGGACAGGCTTTACTGTGCTTGCAGGGGGTTTGAGAGTGGAACTTTTGCAGAAAGCTCTATGCAGGGTCTGTTCCCATGGGAAGCTGCATTTCCTCATGCCACTGTTGACTCTGAGTATACAGTTGACTGGGAAGTGATCGGAAGGCATGGAGTAAAACAATGGGGTGAACTGTGTGTGTGTGAGGAGTGTGTGTGGTATGAGCAGCAGGGAGTAAACCAGTCTCAAATCTGTCTTCTTACCTCGACTTCAGTGTGCAGCTCTTTCCTCCCCCCCCTCTCTCAATCCCTCTCTCTCTCTCTCTCTCTCTCTCTCTCTCTTTTCCTCCCCCGTGTTCTGCCTGTCTGCTCACAGCAGCAGCTGTTGGATGAGAATATTTGTCTGATATTATTCTTTGACCATGGGAACAAGCTCTGCTCAAGGACACACACAGACAGACAGACAGACAGACAGACAGACACACACACACACACACACACACACACACACACACACACACACTGAAATAGAAATAGATTTATGAAAGTCTGGATTATGGGCAGTGGGCTTCTCACACTATAAATATGTGCAGTGAACCCGTTACTGTAAGTCTTGCACCAAAGGCCAAACTGGTTACAAAGCAAACACATCTTCCATTTTCAGACTTTAGTGTGCAGGCTTTAGCATTACTGCTCTTTTTATCAGTTGGTTAATATGATATTGCTAGATGGTCGCTAATATATACCAGGTGGTTTCTATGGTTGATAATGGATTGCCTGATGGTGTGGTATGGTATTGTTAGGTGGTTGCTTTGGTTTTCCAGGAGGTTGCTCCGGGTGTTTGCTATGCTATGGTTAAGTGATTGCTACATAGTTGCTAGATGCTTTTTATAGGTTTCTATGTGGTTGCTATGGTGTTGCTACGGTGTATCACAAAAGTGAATACACCCCTCACATTTCTGCAGATACTTAAGTTAGGGCTGGACCCGAATATTCGGGTATTCGGATATTCGTTCGTTGAGTAGGTATTCGGTTTTTAATTTTGGTATTCGGATATTCGTTTTTTTTCTCCTTTCCAGAGTTCCACCTCACTCTAACCACTTCTGTTTTCGCGGGTCCCGTCAGAATATCTTGCGCGCGGGACAGAACTGAACTGTTATTGGCTGGAGCGGGAGTTTAATCCAGACGATGCGGGAGCAAATTAATAAATAGTTAAGAAAACTGTAATAATTGTAAAAAAAAAAAAAAAACTAAAGAAAACTCTCAACGCGCAGGATGGACCGACACACACACGCACACACCGATGGTGTTTGGACTGGGGTAAGGAACGGGACCGCACTATTCAGCGCTGCTGTTTTAATAAATATATAAGTAAATTTGAAGCATTAAATGTAGTTTATTTAATTTATATTAGGAACGTGGGGCGGGAGCGGCAGAAATGTGTATGTGGCGGGCGGGCGCGGGATTAAAAGAAGCAATTTTTTTTCGGCGCGGTAACGAGACAGAAACGCGGGAGCGTGGAAGAGTGGGTTTAAAAATCAGTCTCGCGCAGACCTCTATTATACATGATAAAAAAAATGCAGGCTCTTCGAAACTGATTTATATAATAAAACGTAAGGGGTAATGTGGCAACAGTAGGGGCTAAATCGGTTACAAAAGCCTGGCCTACAAAAATGATGTCTGAACGAATTTCCTCTTATCTAATATAATTTAAAATGGTTTAAAAATATAAAATAATTTCTAAGCAAACGAAATATTTAATATTGAGCTTATAGCCCAAGTGCAAAAATACAAAATCAGTAATACGGCTATGCCCTGCACAATCCTTAAACCGAAATAGACCAAGTACAATAACGTCATTAACAATGACTTTCCTCTACTCTAATATAATTTAACATGGTTTAAAAATATAAAATAATTTCTAAACAAACGAAATATTTAATATTGAGCTTATAGCCCAAGTGCAAAAATACAAAATCAGTAATATGCCCTGCACAATCCTTTAACCGAAATAGACCAAGTACAGTTTACAATGACTGTCCTCTAATATAATTAACAATGTTTAAGAATATAAAATACTTCCTGAACAAACATTTTTTTTGTTTGTTTTTTTAAGCAAATAGCCTAAGTGTGAAAACACAAACAGCAATTTACTGGGCTGGCTTCCGCAGCGGAGAAACCGTGCAGCAGCAGCCTCCTAGCCTGCTTACGCAGCGGATAAGCCGCGGTGTGGGGCAGCAGAAATTCCGGGATGAAAACACAAAGAAATCTGGGCTAAAACACAGAAAAAATATGGGGTGAAAACACAAAAATCCGGGATAAAAACACCAAAAATCCGGGGGGAATATGTCTCGTCGGTCAGAGCAAATTCAGTGGATTAAAGGGGCCGTGATTTGCTTTTTTTTTTTTTTTTTTTTTTACCTCTTTTTTTAAAAACGAATATTCGAATATTCGCTTCGAATCAGTGCCGAATATCCGGAGCTCAAAAAACGCTATTCGGGCCAGCCCTAACTTAAGTATATCTTTTCACTGGACAACACTGACAAATTTACACTTTGACACAAAGAAAAATAGTATGTGTGCAGCTTATATAACAGTGTAAATGTAATCTTCTCTCAAAATAACTCAATATACAGCCATTAATGTCTAAACCACAGGTACACTCCTTAGTGAAAGTTCCTAAAGTGTCCATATTTTGTGTGGCCACCATTATTTTCCAGAACTGCCTTAACTCCTGGGCATGAAGTTTACCAGAGCTTCACAGGTTCCAATGGAATGCTTTTCCACTCGTCCATGAAAACATCACAGAGCTGCAGATATTCGAGACTTTGCGCTCCTCCACCTTTTGCTTGAGGATGACCCAAAGATGTTCTATTGGGTTTAGGTCTGGATGTTTGGCCAGTGCATCACTTTTACCCTCAGCCTCTTCAATAAAGCAGTGGTCATCTTAGAGGTGTGTTGGGGGTCATTATCATGCTGGAACGCTGGCCTGCGACCCAGTTTCTTGGTACAGTTCTTACTGCTAACAGCCTCACTGCTAACAGCCTCAGCATACAGGCCTGGTAGGTTTTGAATGATTAGCAATGATGCTAATGATATGATATATGCATAGGTTACTCTGATTCTGAGTTATGAAACCTAGACTATTGGCGTGTAGTTTCCCACAGTGTGGACATCAGTTTCAGTGATTGGATCGGTCATGGTTTGGCCTAATTGTGGGACCAATATTTTCTCTTAATCTTATCCCTACTTGCAGCTTAAGGTTTAGGGGTGGCATGTTTGGGAACAGCTGTCCAGGGGCAGTTTAATCTTATTCATTACCTAGATAATTACTGCAGCTATGAACAACTGCACCTTGCTGCTGCTTCATGCTAAATTGCACTGAAGTATGCACTAGTCTGTTACATGCAATAATACACTCAAGGTTAGTGCTATAACGTAATAACTGTGGCCTCGTGCCTACAGCCGCAGCACAGCAGTGCCAGTATTACACATTATAGCACAAACCTTGCTTAAATGACTCATAAGTCACTGTTGACGGGCTGCTGTTTCTCTGTGTTGCATTCAGCCTGTTGGCGATGGGCTTTGAACACACCATTCTGGGTCTCTCCAGTTAGTAGGCATTATGTGCCAAATAGCATCAGTCATAGACTGTCCCTGCAAGGCAGACCGGCAGCAGCATCACCCTCATCCTCGCTGCCCTGACCATCACACTCAGCCACTCTCTGAGGACAGGAAAAAACAGAGGCCTCACCGGACAGACAATTCTTCAGGCCTTCACTGACTCATGACTTGGGTCAAAGGTGTGAGGATGTGTTTGAGAGTATGAGTGTGTGCACGTACATGTGGACTCAGGATGACATTATATAGCATTTTCACTTTAAAGGTGTCCTTCTGCTAAAATCCACTTTTTCTAGTTCTTTGTGAAATAGGTGTCTCTGAGTTGTATATGATGCTGCACATGAAACTGTTCCTTAACCTCCATTTTCTGCAGTAGCTACTAAAACTAAATCAGAAAAATGAGTTGATCAGGAAAAGCACTGTGTCTTTGTCAACCCGTTAATTAGTATTCATGGCCTCGCCCACCTTGACTTGAGACCGCCCACAGACAGGGCAGCAACGACGTCTCGTCAGATAGGAGCTAACAGCACTAGGAACAGCATGGCAGTTCATTTATGTGTTATTTGTGCAAATAGCACAACAGTGTTATATGCTTTACCCAGTAATTCAGAGCTAAATAACAAATGGTTAGAATTTGTCTATGGAACACCACCAGCGAAGTGCAACCGAGGTAGGTAGGTGTATGTTTAAAACAGTTCTGTTTACACTAGTTAAAAATTAAAAATGCACCCCAGGGTTTTGTTTCAATTGCCTGGGTGTCTCTGCTGCGGCTCAGCCAACAATTTTTCAAATTTTTAAGTTCTAGACTTGGACTACCCACCTCTGTGTGTAAGTAACTAGGTTTATATAGGATCTCCGGGGGATTTGGCATTTTACAGAGACTCTAAGACTAGGTCAGTAGCTGAACTGCACTTAGCAGGGCATTATACATTACACATGTTTCTCCCCGCCCACTCCTCCACCGGACTAAAGTAGCATTATACCTGATCACCGGAGCACTTTTTTACATATAAAACAGTTCACATGGCATTTATTCATACTAGAGACCATAGACATTTTAAAATGAATAAATAATGATGGAATGAGATCTTTAAAATTACAGCTTTATTGTCTCTGTCATTGCAAACCTTGGCTCGAAACTGTAGACATATTTGTGTATAAAATCCTGTAAAATCCACTATCTCAGTCCACGTTCCTTTGACTTTTGGTAACAGGTCTGTATCCGCCAGCTTGTCCAGAAATGCAGGTACACTCTTTCACAACAAAGACACTCTCTGCATGCAGTTATATCTCAGCTATGTAGATATGTAAATGATTACAGGTGTGGTCTGAGTAGACACTGAATCTTGCCAGAAGAGCTTCCCCCACTATTCTACAAAGAGTCATTCAAAAACTGTATTTGGATAGAGTACCTCATGGTGAGAGATTATCGACTGATAGACATTCCTCTACAAAACACTCAAAGATATTTTGCACAGTTGACAGACTTTGAAAGTTGGTGCATCAGTAGATTATGAAAAGCAGAATAGTTATTTTAACAGACTGCGCAGCATCTACGTCGTCTATCAGCCACTCATCATCAGAGATTGAGAGACTCTACAGTCTAAAGATACAACTCTATCACTGGACCAATACATGGAATTCACTTGAGCAGAGTCTAACAGCAATAGAGACCAACAGAAGTGATTTACCCTGTGTCTCAGTGTGCCACTCGATCAGAGAGAGAGAGTGTGTGTGTGTGTGTGTGTGGGCTTCAGATGATAACAGATTAATAACAGAAGCTGCTGGCTGTGACTGAATTTGTCTGGACTAATATAAACACTCTCATTTATACCAGAGTGAACAGAGGCAGTGAGAGAGAGAGAGAGCATTAACAGGAGCAAAGGACTCTGGAGACACAGAGAGGAGTGGAGACGGAAGAAATATACTGTGTGTGTGTGAGTGTGTGTGAGTGTGTGAGTGTGTGTGTGTGTGTATGTGTGTGTCTGTGTGTCATGAGGTGAACAGAGGATAAATACTTCACTGTCTTTCCATTCGTCTCTGCTGTTCTCTATCTCTCAGTGGACCTCTCTCTCTCTCTCTCTCTCTCTCTCTCTCTCTCTTGCAGTCTTTCACACACTCCATTTTCCTTCCCCCTCTCCCTTCCACACACTCCCCCATCTGTGCAAAGGCCTGTGAGCCTTCTCTCATGACTGTGTCTCTCTCCCTCTCTTCCTCTCTTTCTCTTTCTCTCTCACTTGCAGGCTCTCATGCTGTCTCTCTCCCCTACTCGCACTTTTAGTCTCTCTTTCTCTTTTTCTATAAATCTTGCTTTTTTTCTTTCTCTCTCACTCTTTTTCTTTTTTCTCTGTTATTTTCTCTAACACATGCTCTCACTTTTCATTTACCTGTCTCTCTCCCTTAAGCTTACTATCGGTCTGTCCCTCGCGCTGTCTCCCTCTTTTTTAAGCTGTCTCTCACTCTTTCTCTTTTTCTCTTGTTCTCTAACTCTTGCTTTCACTCTTTCCTGTCTTGCTTTTTTCTCTTTTGCTCTCTTTCTCTCTTGTTCTTTGTCTCACTCCTTCTCAGTTTCTATTACTCATTAATTCCCACTTCCACACTCCATAATTCTCTCATAGTCTTTCTCTCTCTCACTGTTTCAGTCTTTTCACTTTAACTTGCTCTTGCTCTATTTTCCTCCTTTCTCTCATGCTCTCTCACTCTTTTTCCCTCGTGCTAGACTGTAACCTTGCTGATGATGTGGACTCTCTCTCTCTCTCTCTCTCTCTCTCTCTCTCTCTCTTTCTCTGTCACACTGATTTCTGTAATGTTGCTCAAAAGGCTGGAGGAGAATCAGCAGAGCATTTCCCCCCACTACTCTGAACCGGCCTCTGATCTGTGTGTGTGTGTGTATGTGTGTATGTGTGTGTGTGTGTGTATGTGTGTGTGTGTGTGTGTGTGTGTGTGTGTATGAGGCCATTTTTGGAAGAATCATGTTTTTTCCCCTCGCTGGTCGAACGGAAGGAAGAGAAGTCCTTTCCAGCAGCGCTTTAGCCCGGACCCCCATTGTAGAGAGAGAGAGAGCGCGAGAGCTTGAGGGAGAGAGTGTGTAACTGAGAGAAAGTGAGAAGAATATAGATATATACAGATATAGACGGTTGATGCCATTTTATTTCTCCAAAGTTTGATGGTCACTCGTATTAGAAGAAGACAGCTGAGATCTGCTGAGCTCGGTCTTCGTCAATGACTCTCATGAGTGAAATATTACGACAGATACCAGCATTTGTTAAAAAGCCCACCTCCTTTTACTCCCAGCTTTCCCAAATACAGCGCTTTTAGCTGATGCTCTTAACAGGCCACAATGCTAGTGATAGGGGCATAGTGCTGCTCATGCAGGGACTATTTTTGCACTATATGGTGCACTTAAAATTCTTTAATTTTCTTAACAATCATCAGTGCACTTTATAATCTGGTCCACCTTAAATATGAGTTTTACCAGTCAGGTTGTAAGGAGCAGTAAAGCCACTCCGCTGAATTACAGCATTATACAGGCTAGCACTCCTGGAAAAATATTAGCGTTAGCGGCTAACTGTGATAAGCGCTAGGTCTTTCGCTGTTTAGAAATATGTATTATCGTTCCCATAGTCAGCTGCTAACCCTGGCTAGCGCTGCTGAAGCAGCATTAGCATTAGCATTATTCAGAGGTGAGTAAATCAGACTGTAACCTGCGTATTTACAGTGTTAAAACAAGTTACATGGGACGAACCACAAGCTAATATCACCCTGGCGTACCCGAACTCTTAGGGTTCCTCAGTGTAGCTCTAAGCGGCGCTCGCGGTTAGCGGCTAATGATAATATTGCTGCACCCAGCCATAGTGGAAATCTGAAAATCAAGGCTTACTGTAAATAAACAGAAATGTTTACACACCCAAATAAACAGATTTCAGGAGAGAAATTTGTATATTTAAAAGATTATTATTATTATTATTATTATTATTATTATTATTATTATTATTATTATATGATAATTTATTTTAAATCTGTGTTTTAAAATATATATATATATTTTAATTACAGTTTTGTTTACTTAACTTAGCTTAGCTTTACAGGTCTGCCGAATTAGAAATAAAACATTGCAACACCCCTATTCCTTACTACTGTCACATAATGTGGTTAATAATCCGGTTGGCCTTATAATACGATAGCCTTCAATTAAGTAAAGATAAGTCAAGCACAAATTAATAGTTATGATGGGGGAACAGATTGCAAAATGAATTCTGTGGAAATGTATAAATATTATACAGATATTTTTAACAACATCTGCAATTCATGCATCTCAATGTACCGTGTGTATAAACAGTGCTTTTTGTAATTATAAATGTATTGACTTTTACACAGATTAAGTTGAATAAGAACAAAAGAGGAATTAAAAAGCTCTTGCCACATCAGTTTTAGAAGGAGATTAACATACTATATGAACTTAAGTAACATGAATTAATAGAAAATAAAGAGTAACATTAAAATAGGGAAGAATTAAATAAAATACAAGACAGGTATGATACAAAACAGAAAAATCACAAATCATCCAGTGTTTTCCAGACTGATTAACAGAGTTTTTCAAAAGTGTGGTTCTCCAATGGAAGAAGGTTTGATACCTGTGTCGGCCACATTTTAATTGAAGTAACATCTGGAGATATTCACAGCAGTAAAATGTTTTGCTAGATATGATCGAGCATACTACATACATAATAAAATCTGTGCACTTTCAAAGTTCTCAGTTCCTTGAGCAGTGCCTTGTTGTTTGTGTAAAAATAGGCATTTCTTTGCATGGGCAGTGCTATGCCCCTATCACTAGCATTGTAAAGCTGTTGGGAGCATTGTCTAAAAGCGCTGTAATTGGGAATGCAGGAGGAGAACAGAGGTGGGTTATTTGATAAACGTTTGTACTCGTTATCATTTCTCATTACAACCCAAGTTAATTTCACACCAGAGTTCTCCTTTAACTTCTCAAACAAAGACCTCACATGCCTGTTTACTGTCTGTCTGACATACTGTGTACGTCTGTGTGAGCATGCGGCTCATTTCTTGCCTCTACAGTGTTTGTAGTGTAGGCCTAAATTATGACCTTTCAAGATCTCATCTCAAACTTGATAAACAATTCCCGGCTGCTTCAAAGAGATCTGCGGAGATCAGCGTTCCCTGCAGGTTCACTGTTGGACACGGTTCAGTGTTGTGGAGTTCATTTTGCCCACCAGTTTACAGTGCCTCTACTTTTAAAGCAACATTTTATATTATAGCTTTATTATCTCTGTCATTGCAAACCTCAGCCCTTAACCAATGACATACAGTATGTGTGTACAACATCCTGTGAAGTTACTCTACTGCCTCAGTCCATGTTCCTTTGACTTTTAGTAACGGGTCTGTATTAGGCCTGTCACAATAATTGCAATATCGATTTATCGTAAAATAAATTAACATGACCTCAATAATTTTTGATAATCATGATATCATCTATTGTGTTTATTTGTATGTTTGTTCATATATATAACAGCGAACAGTGTTTTAGCTAGTCTGTATTCGTCAGCCATTCCAGAAATGCAGGTACACTCTGTACTCTGTATATATCTCAGGCAGATATGTAAATGATTACAGATGTGGTCTGAGTAGACCTGAGTAAATCTTTTTGGCAAAATACCAGTTGAGAGGTGTAAAAAGCTTCTTGATGGTTATAGGAAGCTTTATTCCAGAAGCTGTAAGATTCTTAAACTCCACCTAGCCAACAAACTGCACTGACACATTCTAAGACAATTACGTGTTTAAAACAACACTGTCAGTTTACTCACACTGAGACACTTTATTACTTTTCATGTTACTGATATACATTTATAATCATCCATGCTGCTATAGCAGAATTTTGCACTTTGGATTTCAAATTGCTGCTTCTTCTCTACTCCTTAATATTTTTTGCATTTATCTTGATATCTTATTTATTATTATTTTATTTTATCTTATATTTATCTATTTTCACATTTTCTCTTTTGGATGTAACTGGACTGTGGGAAAACAATTTCTTCCACCTCAGATACCACCTGTAATGTGAAATGACAATAATGTCCTTTAATCCTTTAATCCCCGAATCGATTTCAGTTAGGTTTTCAAACGGTGTGCAGATATTACATTATTACAGGTAAAATTATACCAATTTTGTCTTTTTTCAGTTTTTTTTTGTATTGTTACAATACAAACAAAGAAAATAATCATGTGTATAACAAAACATGTGAGATTTTTTTTTTATTTGCTGAAAAAAACCTTTAGGGGTGCCAACATTTTCTGTCATAAATGTGTAAGCTTTCTATTCGACATAATATACTAAATAGTTAAAAGGTTTTAATAGTTTTAAAATTATATAATGTAGTGTTGCAGTTAAAATCCTAGTACTACAACAGTAAAAGGAAAAATAATATGTTTGGTTTATATGTGTGTAAATATCTGTTCTGCTTTGTGATTGGTGAAAGAAGTCGCCTGTGAGTTGACAGGAAGTGCATCAGAGTTTTGGGAGCGCTAAATGTGGGTGTCTGGAGCAGTAGTGAATAAACAGCACTTCAAGTTGGTAATCTGTCTCCATCCTGCTTTCTTTTTGATAGAAGAGTGATCCAACCACCTTATATCGAACCCAAGACTTACCAGATGTATAGCCAAGCATTTGGAACAGTAAGCAGTAGTTGAATGGGGACATGTAGTACATTATTTGAGTAGTGACAGTAGCAGCAGCTTTAGTGTAAGATATACCTGATACTGATCATGCCTCTCTGACCCATTCAGTTTTATTTTTCTCCTCTCTTATCCAGGCGTATGATCACTGAGTCTTGAGGCGGAGAATATGATCCCGTGGCCTCTCAGGGCAGGTTTTGGATCATATTTGCATGGCTTTGATGCTGGTGTTCTTGATGCTGGAGGTGCTGGCTGTTCTGAGATCTGTTTAAGATATGCTACTCGAACCCGGATACACTCTGCTGGCTTCTGAAGGGCTACAAGTGCTTGTGCTGTGAGTTGGACTTTAGGCTCAGAGTGGCCTAAGGGTTGAATGTGAGAGCAGTCTATGCATATAGGTGCACACACACACACACACACACACACACACTAAACCTCGCACCTGGAAATCTCAGGTATGGGGTTGTGTATGTGAATTGCCTTGAGGTGCTTCTGCTTTTTTCTTCTTCCTTTTCTCAGTAATGACTTAAAGTAGCACTGTGGGGAATAATCAGACTTGCACAAGTATAAACTCTACATGTGGTCAAGCAGATAAGTGAGTTTGGTGTACTTAAGTTTAATTCCTTATTTTTGCACTTGAGGTTAATTTGGCCTGAAATTTAAGGAAGTGTAAACTGGCTCTAAAACTTCACTTGATTGAGCTGTTGGGTAATCTAATATAGGCTTGCTTGTCATGATGTACATTATACAGTACCAGACAAGTTTGGACACATTATAAATTCAGTGTTTTTCATTATTTTATTATTATTTTATTAAATTATTTATTTATTATTTTATTTTTGTTCTGCATTGCATATTTATACTAAACTATGTAGATCAAATCCAAACTATAAATAAAATCATATGAAATTATTTAGTAAATAAAAAGTGTTAAAGAACCCAGAATATGTTTTATATTTCAGATTCTCAGTCAGTTTTATGAGGTAGAGTCACCTGGAATGGCTTTCTGTTAACAGCTGTGCTGAACTCTTCAAGAGTTCAATTACTTGAATTTCTTGCCTCTTAATGTGTTTGAGAACATCAGTTGTAAAGTTGTAAAGAGGTAGAGTTGGTATACAGTGAATAGACCTATTTGAGTAATGTCCTAATCCAGATTATGGCAAGAACTATTCAACTAAGTAATGAAATAAAATGACTTTAAGAAAAAATGAAGGTTAGTCAATCTAAAAAGAAGAATTTCAAAATGTATCCTCAAGTGCAGTCACAATAAAGACCATCAAAACATTCTACTGATAAAACTGGCACTCATCAGGACCACCCTAGGGAAGGAAGAGTGAGATTTACCTCTGTTGCACAGGATAAGTTACCAGCCTTAGAAGCCGCAAGTTAACAGAGTATTTTGGTTTGTTGAACACTTTTAAGCATGGCTTATAACTCATAGCTTTTGATGGGGGCAGGGGCAGTTATTGATGTACAGGTTTAGACCACTAGGGGTCTTTAAAATGATACAATATGGGTTTATTTTAAAAAGCTGGAATTTTTATGGGTGTTTTGTTCTCTGTGATTTGTTTCTCTTGTCTGAATCGGTTGAGCCTTTTTCCTCTTGGTTAGGTTTGATTTCACACAAGAAGAAACAAGGTGAAAATGTTGTCTCTGCTTATTGGTCAGAGCATTCAGCTGTGGAGGCAAAAAAGTAAATACAGGAAGAAGACTCACACAAATTTTAGTGCAATTTAGCATAGAGCAGCAGCAGATATTGCTTTTTGTTAATAGAGTTAGTAATAAATCTGGTTAAACTGCACCTGAACAGCCGATTATCTCAAATATGAGGAGTAAATGTGATAGTTGGGTCAGATCAAGGCCAGATCAAGTTCTCACCACAAACTAACAACTTTACAGTTAGCTGAGTTTGGTTGTTTGGGTCCACACCCGAATGTGAATACTGCCGAATGGATACATACCTGCCGAGACAAACCTTATACCAAACAAATACCTTAAGCTCAGAGCACAGGACTGAGCAATGTGAGGTTCCTGAGCTCTTATATTTACCAAGCTTAATGTTATATGTAAACCTTCCAGAACACCACCCTGTTGTTTATCTGAATGGTTTCTTCCTCATGCTCTAGTTTTCCTGCACTCAGTTTGCTCATTAGGGCTCTGGAACTGCATATTTTTTGTGGATGATGAACACTGGGTCAGTGTTCCTCTCCGAGGCCCTTCTTAAATTTCTATTTTCTTTATTTTTCCATTACTCACTAACAACAAACATTTGCTCATTTCCGGTGTGTACAGTCAGGGAATTTGTTTGCATATGATCATCAGTAGATCAGAAAAATCAGACTCTTAACCCTTAAACTCTAACTGTTAACCCTTAACCAGCCATTCCACAAGTATGGAGATGAGTTCATCCTGCATTTTTGGCTGTAACTGTTGGAGTATCTACTGTCTAGAGATTCAGAGATACATTTTGTAGCATTGCTGTGAGGATTTGACTTCACTCAATAGCAAAAGTGCCATCTTCCCAGCATGCACATTCTTAGCGGTTTGTGTGATATAAACGTACAAATACAAATAAAGCTCTTGAAATAATTAAGAGACCAATATAATTTCTGAATCAGTTTCTCTGATTTTGCTATTTATAGGTATATATTTGAGTAAAATTAACATTCTATATAAATGAATATTCTATAATCTATGGACAACATTTCTCCCAAATTCCGAAATAACAAAAAAAAGATCAGACCTCAAATAATGCAAAGAAAAGTAGTTCATATTTATAAAGAGTTTTAACAGCTCAGAAATCAGTATTTGGTGGAATAACCCTGGTTTTAATCACAGTTTTTATGCATCTTGGCATGTTCTCCTCCACCAGTCTTACACACTGCTTTTGGCCACTTCTGCTGCAAAAATTCAAGCAGTCAAAGATAAAGAAATAATAAAAAATATATTTTCAATATGATAAGAATATTTATCATGCATATCAATGCCTAGCTCTAGTTTCAGGAACAATAGATTGTTAGATTTGACAGTACACAGAGATTAGCAGTAGCATTAGCATGGGCTTGCTGCAGGGAAACGCCGCAGGATGTGATGCAGTGTGTGTTGTGACACAGTCTTCCTGTAATCACCATTAAACATGTCCGTGACTTGTGCCATACCTGCTCTGACCCATCGTTTAGCCAGAACAGCTGACCTGATCATTCCTCCTGCATCCAGCATGTTGACAAAGAGAACCGACTGGTCACATCCAATACTGATAGGTGTTCGCAGTGGTATTTCAGGTAGTTACTATTGTGTTACTTACTGGTCACAGTGATCGATTTCCGGGATATTGTTTATAATATGCTATAACTTTGCCCTCTTAAAATATTGGTGACTGTGAAATTCAGGGATATGTAGGACCTCTACAAAGGTATTATAGTGCATCCTATTTGGTTGCTATAGTGTTATTAAGTGGTTGCTATGGTTTCCAAGGTGGCTGCTATGATGTTTGCTAAGTGGACGAAACATGGGTGCTACAGTGCTCCATGATGTTGCTAGGTGTTTGCTATGGTGTTGCTATAATGTTGCTAAGTGGCCGCTGTGGGTGCTATGAAGCTGCTAGGTGGTTGGTATGGTATCCCAGGTGGTTGCTATGATGTTGGTGAGTAGTTACTTGATGGTTGTATTGGTATCATAGTTGGTTGCTGTGGTATTCTTAGTGGTTGCTTTGATATCCCAGGTGGCTGATATGATGATGATAAGTGGATGGTAGGTTGGTGCTACAGTGTTAAAGGGTGTTGCTAGTATGTTGCTCTGCAGTTGGTACGGTGGTTTTAGGGGGTTTCTCAGGTGACATTTGAAACATCATTCAGAACTCTGCATTACACAATTAGACTGATTTAAAATGGTGTTGATAGCTTTAAAACCACGATGTAAGATTCACAATAATATTAATATATGTATAATATTGTATTTGTCGCACTTAAGGTGCATTTAAAATCCTTAAATTTGCCCAAAAATCATTATTACACCTTATAATCCAGTGCGCCTTATGCATGAATTTTATCAGTCAGGTTGTAAGAAGCAGTAAAGCCACTGTAAAGCTGAAGTACAGCATAATCCAGGAGTTTCAGTTTAGTTCTCCAGCACCGGGGCTGGAGAAGCATTATCGTTAGCTGACAACTGAGTATTATTGGCCTGTAGTCGGCTGCTAACCCCTGCCAGCACTACTGCAGCAGTATTAGCATTAGCCGCTGACCGTGCTAGCTCTTTCGCTGTTCAGAGGCGAGTATATTGGACTGTTGTCTGTACGTTTACTGTGTTTAAACAAGCTATAATCCGGTGTGTCTTATGTATAAAAATAGACAGGAAAAGAGATGTTCATTGACAGTGAGCCTCATAATCTGGTGTGCCTTATAGTGTAAAAAATACGATAATATCAATCAGATACCAATATAATTATATGATAAAATACTTTGACTATTGACTTTTTTATTTTTCTGCTGATTTGAACTGAATTATCTGCCCTATAACTTCTTTTCATTGCCCAACCCCACTAAATTATACACACACACTCACACACACACACACACACACACTCAATCACACACACTCTCGTGCTGGGATTGGTCTGATGGAGGGGATTTTAGGCCTCCTCTTGTATGTTCTCTTCCTCTGTGTTCGTTACGGTTCTCTGCTGGGCAATGGCAGAAACAAAGCAGGCCTTGTCCTTCTCTTCTTTTTGTTTCCCTGTCTGTTTCTCTCTCTCTCATTCCCTCTCTCTCTCTCTCTTCCTGTCTTTCTATATCCATGTGTGATTTGTGAAAACCCTGGGATGAAGCATGTGAGTGCAGAGAGAGGAGAAAAGATGGCGTGAGACTGAGAAGGAAAAGAGGAGGAAAAGGAATTTCAGAGGACAAGAGGGAGAAAGAGAGGGAGAGAGAGTGAGAGAGAGAGATTGTGTCTGTCTGTCCTTGTTTACGGCCAGTGCACATGGTCAACTCGGGACAGTGAAAGGAAACACCTGTGTGTGTTTGTTTATGTGTGTGTGTGTGTGTGTGTGTGTGTGTGTGTGTGTGTGTGTAATGTAAAAACCATGCTCTATAGAATCTCCACACTGGCCTTGACATCCCCCACCCTACGGGGTTTTGGTTGGTATTATATTTGGGTTGTTGATGCCTCTCTGATTATGTGTAGAATCGTGATTAACTATTGGACAAAGACTATTAAATGATTATAGCTATAATAAAATGCTTACTTTCTTCCACACTTCATTTCTCTTTTAATTATTAATCCATCACTCTGCTGAAGACTATCACTCGTTCTCTGTCTCTATGTCTTTCTCTTTCTCTACCCTAAGATATTATAGTACCTCAGGATATTCTGCCAGACCTAAACCACACTACATTATTTTGAACATCCACTCACAATAATACAGGGAAATACTAGCATTTAAACAATTAAAAATCATTTTATTTTAATAATAATTTATTGAGTGATTGACCCCTTTAATGTAAACAAAAAAACATGCTGTTTTCGTTCCAACAAGATCCAGAAAGATTGAGTTTTTCATGGTAACAGTATGAGAATGAGATTACTCATGTTGGCTGTTAAATAAATATGTATGAGAATAATAATATTAATATAATAATAAATAATGACTTTTTGTCGAAAAAAAGTATTGCTTGGGTATTGGTATCAAATTCAAACTATCATATGATATCATATTGCTATTGAACATTTAAAAGAAATACCCAGCCCTATAAAGTCGAAAGGATGATCTTCACTGTAAACTGCAGCAACAGATTCACAGCCTCTGTCCCTGATAGACTGAGTTAAAACACAGTGTTTAAAAACTCCAGCAGCACTGCTGTATCTGATCCACTCACTGTACCAGCTCAACACACACTAACACCTCATACACCACCACCATGCTGATCAGTGCTAATCACTGCTGTATCTGATCCACACACTGTACCAGCTCAACACACACTAACACCTCATACACCACCACCATGCTGATCAGTGCTAATCACTGCAGTGCTTGGAATAATGACCCACCACCCAAATAATACATAAGATGTAGGTGTCCCAATACTTTTGTCCATATCCACTTTTATCAGTGAAATGTCTCTCATACTGTGATAAGCTGCAAAAAAACAAGATAACAGCACGATCGATCCTCCCCTGCTCCAGTGAGAACTTCCGACCCTGAGTTTTGTGGTGAGGAAGCATGAAATGACTGTCATGAAGGTCATATTTATGCAGGTGTTTGTGTACAGTAGAATAATGCTTCATCACTCCAGAGACTGCTGAATCTGATTTGCATTATTTTAAATTTTTTAAACAGCTCTCTCAAAGTTTTCTTGGCCTTCGGGTTCTCAATGTAAACTTTAAGATTGTGTTAACTTCATTTATTTGTGTATTACAAACTAAGGAAAAGCTACCTCATAACCTTTACTATCATGTTTCTACCTAGCTTTATCCTGATTTGTAGACATTATTTTTTAACTTAAAAAAGAGCTAATGGCTGCTGATTATTAAAACTAGGTTTAATCTTTATTTGTGCACGTCATGGCATTTTTTAGTGTGTTTATAGCTTCCAGTCCCACTATAAACATGACATTCCCCAAACCTAATAAAAAATAATTATGATTTTTATCAAAACAATTAAATAATCATTAAATGTTTGTAGATAAATGTTTAGGAAAGTAATGCAGGAACTTTGTTGCTCTGTTTAGATGCCCTGTTGAGTTGTACTGATGCTGTGTGGCCACAAGGGAGCAGCATTGCTGATAAAATGAGGTCAACCCTGTGATTTTATGGATCTGGTAAAACATTTTCTACTTGAAATCTGAGAGAGAATGAGAAAAAGAGAGAGGGATAAAGAGATATAGAGAGAGAATGAGAAAGGAGAAAGAGAGAGAATAAGAGAGACAGAGAGAGAATGAGAAAGAGAGAGAGGGATAAAGAGAGAGAGAATTAGGAAGGATACATAGAGAATAAAAATAAGAAAGAGAGAGAGAGGGGGATAAAGAGGAAGAGAATTAGGAAGGAGAGAGGGGGATAAAGAGGAAGAGAATTAGGAAGGAGAGAGATAATAAAAATAAGAAAGAGAGAGAGAGAGAAAGAGAGAGAGGGATAAAACAGAGAGAGAATTAGGAAGAAGAGAGAGAGAATGAGAGGGAGTGAGAGGGATAAAGAGAGAGATAATTAGGAAGAAGAGAGAGAGAAAGGGAGGGAAAGGGGGCATTAGACCTCATTAGGTTTAAACATATGGAAGCCCTGAGCAAAGTTTACCCACATTTTTGCTTTGCTGTGGTCTGAGTGTAAATCTCACAGCTTTCTTCTCTTTTATTGAGCACACTGAGTAATCATCATCAGTTCCCTCCAGAAAATGTAAGTAACCTTTAAATAATAAAATTAAAATATATATTTTTCTAGCTGCTGCCATCTAGATTCGGGTTTCACTTTGGTTTTGTGTATTTTGCCTGATCTGTCAACATCAAATACGCTCCTACTACCTTGCACTCTTCTGTTCTTCTGTATTCATTGTTCCCTCATGGATTGCATGCAATCGAGGTTCTGAGGCTGCAGTGTAGGCCCAAACCATGATGCTCCCCCCACCATGCTTCACAGTTGGAGTGGACTTTTGGTGTTGGTGTGCAGAGTTTGTACCGTTTGTAAAGTCTTCTGTGGGTCTTTTGCTTTTTTCTTATCATATTAAGGACTGCTTTTTGTTCTTTTATAATTATAGTATAAAGATGTCCACTGCTGGTTTGAGTAACAATATTAATACTGAACGTTATACAGTTGTATTGATATATATGTTGATATTTGTCCAACTATGGAATAATATATACCCAGGTCTTTAGCAAAGCTTTTGTGGCTTTTTACAGAATTTTGCGTAATCTTTAAAGCATCTTTGCAATAAGGCATGGTTCAAACTAATCACCTTTTCTGCTTAGGAACAGAATTGACAGGGTTAACAGGTGTTTATGCGATTTTATTTAATGGGTAAAGCTACTGTAAAACACACTCTTCTAATATTATCTCTTTAATTAAAACAACATTTGCTACTTTTGCTGATTAGCTCTTTAAAAGTCATTACTTGGATAAGTTTACTTATTTTGTCTAGCATTTCTAGCACTTTTTCCTGTGCAACAGAGATAATTCTTGCTCTTCCTATCCTGGGTTCGCCCTGAGGAGAGCCAGTTTCATCAGAACATTTTTTATGATAATTGCACTTGAGGATTTTTTCAAAGTTCTTACAGTACAATTTTTCATTTTGACTGACCTTCATTATTTAGTTAAGTAGTTTTTTGCCATTATATATGCCCTGAGATATACATACAAACAGCCTCTCAAAGCTCTCTGATATACTCAGGCTGCAGAAATGGACGATTATAAACATATTATAATAAATAAGCTAATCAATCATAAACAGCAACAGTGGCTCAGTTTTTTCAAACCTCAGTCTGCTGTGGTTCTGTCCTGCCTGTTTAAGTGTTTTCTCTGCACCACTGCATGTAATCAAACCTGTCAGCTCATTTCCAAGCCCTTTCCAGGTTAACCTGGGTGAGCTGGAGCAGGAAAAACAAGAGGATATGCTTGGGTATGTTTAGAAACTGTGAAATGCCATTTTTTCTAGCTTGTAAACAGCTCCAAAAAACAGCTGAAACTCAGGATTGTGGATAATATTTGAACACTAGATCAGCTGTACTAGACCATTGCAATAGGTGCAATGTACGTAAGTGTCTATAAACATTCAGTGTAGCTCTTAGAGAGCACTTACTTTTTCTAGCCTGCACTTTAGGTGTTCACTCAATGTGCTGACTAAAAACAACGTGAATTTTACAACTCTGACTTAAACATCAGCATCACTGTGTTGATGTGTAGTTTGGACCTTTTTCCAAATTGTAAAAACTATACATTGTGGAATGAATGTGTGTTCTCTGTGCTGTTAATTATATCAAAAAGCAAATTGCATGTTCTCCAGATTAGTGATGTGCCATATCGTATCGTATGTAATAATATCGTCAACATTTTTGAATATCGTAAACGATATTATACCCTGAAATATTGTGCCATATCTTTCACCCCAAATTATCACATCAGGGTACTACTTTTTTGCTGTTTTTAGCAAAAGAAGAATTCACACTGTTCTTATTTCCCATTATAGTTCTACTAGAGTGAGATTATATTTGTTATTATATATTAAGCCTGGATATATGAAGATATTTAGAGTAAATTATTGGTATTTTAACATTCTGGATCATTGACTTCTGTTACAAATCTGATAAAATTATTGTAATTTTTTTAATATCTCAGTTAGGGGTGTGCCATATCATATCAAACGCAATAAAAAAAATTATTTTTATTTTGTTGCAGTAGTGTACTCTTGAAAAAAAAAATCATTCTTTTGTCATATCTCACAAAAAAATACCATGAACTTTTGTGATATTATTTTAGGGCCATATCGCCCACCCTGCTCCAGACTTCCATGTATCTCTTTACAGGTGATCAGCCTGATTTGATTAGTTGTATTCTGTAGTTAACCGACTGGATCTTCCTTCTGATGAGCACCTTAATAAAATGTAAATTAAGCATTACTTCAGAACCGGGGTTGAGGATTTTCTTTTATTCAAACGTTCTGCTTGTTCCATTAAATACTATACCTGTACAGGGGACAGAGATTGCTCTGGCTATTGTAAGGAGAAATTTAATAGACTACTGCAGGGTTTTGTTGTGTGCTGAAGGGTTCAGGGTGTGATATTCATCTTGTTAGCTTGCAGTGATTACCCCCTGTGCAGCATCTCATTAAACATGACCAGACATATCCGTCAGGTTGTGTGTGTACGTCTTAGACAGCCTTGTCCAAACAGTTCCTGCTTTGAGTGAATGCAGGCCCTCCATTGTTTTCTACCATTCTGACTAGTTGGGCTGCACTCTAGTAGCAGAATTCCTTATTGTGATTACCTTGCTATCTGCACTGCCTGGTAAAAAGGTCACCACCTGGATTAACTTAACTGAGCAAATAGGTAAGATTTTCCCATTGGATGATAATTACTGCATGGGTTATGTTTCATGTTTTAGCTGGGAACAGTTTTTTTAAACTCTAACTGATGCCGGGAGTAGCTTTTCATTTGTTAAACAACCATGGGAAAACAATATGTAATCCTCAGGTCGTAGAAAAGATGTTCATCTGTTTCATAAGGGTCAAATTATTGGCATGCATCAACCAGAAAAAAAACATCGAAAGAAACTGTAGCTAAAACTTCTAAAATCGGGTTAAGAACTGTCCAATGCATTACTATCCACATAAGTGGAAGGACAGTGGCGGAACGTCACCTTTCAAGAAGAAATGTGGTTAAAAAAATCTTGAATGATAGTGATTTGCAATCAGTTAAATGTTTGGTAAAATCAAATGGTAGAAAATTAAAGTGAAAGTAAGAGCTTTTCCTACACGCACAGTAGACCACTGGAAGAAGGACATGTGAAGGTCTGAAGAGTCCAGATTCACCCTGTTCCAGAATGATGGAGCATCAGGGTAAGAAGAGAGGCGGCTGAAGTAATGCACCCACCATGCCTAGTATCTACTGTACAAGCCTGTGGGGGCGGAGCTATGATCTGGGGTTGCTGTAGATGTTATAGGTCTGGGTTTAGCAACAGTATGTGCTGAAAGAATGAGGTCAGCTGACTGCTTGAATATACTGAATATTATAGACCAGGTTCTTCCCTGATGACACGATCATATTCCAAGATGAAAATATCAGGATTCATGGGGCTGGAATTGTGAAAAAGTGATTCAGGGAGCATGAGATCATCATTTTCACACATGGATTGTTCACCACAGAGTCCAGAATCTTTGGGATGTGCTGGAGAAAGCCATCTCCAGTACAGTGCTCTAAATCTCCATCATCAATACAAGATCTTAGTGCAGTTTGCCATCAGCTACCAGAGCCCTGAGAGAGCACAATTGGCTTTGCTCCCTCTGGGTGGGTAGATCGTGTTCTCTCCCCTCATCACTCCAAAGGGTGATGTCCGTAGCCCAGGCGTCTGTGAGCTGATGTATCGGAACCGAGTCGTTGCGCTTTCCTCCTAGCGCACTGTGATGTTCAAAAAGAGGTGGTGTCTGACTTCACATGTATCGGAGGAAGCATGTGCTAGTCTTCAGCCTCCTGGTGTGTTGGGGCATTACTAGTGAAAGGGGGAGTCCTAATGTGAGTGGGTTGGGTAAGATCTTTGGGGGTGGGGGTGTTAATAAAGCTCTGGACAGAATGTGTGGAGACAATACTAGTTCTATGTTACGCGGCATTTGTCAGGGTCAATAAAAAAATAACTTTCTATTTATTTTTAAAATAAACAAATGCAAAATGTGGTCAAACGGAACTCTTGGTGGAGCATTTCACTGACCTCTAGATGTAGCAGTATTATGGGTTTCTGATCTACTGCATGACATATAACACCCAGTCTGCCTTTATCTGTCTACCATCATAATGTAAATCCTGTAGAGAAAGCACTGTGATTGGTTAGAGGACTCATTAGCATACGGTAGCCTTCTGTGGTATTCTTCTTGCAAAGGCCAACATTGTAATAACAATGAGAGAGTAATACATGTAGCAGTTCTGTCAATAAAGGGGCATAAAGCAAACACTGAAAGAGGGTTATTAGGATATTTATATGTGCAAAATGTCAGCAACCCCCCCATCCCACAATCCGCACCACGAACCTTTATCTTCCCTCCAAGCCCTCCATTCATTCCTCTCTATACACACACCATCTCTCTGTTCCTTCTATTCTTTTCCTTTATAATCCCTCCCTCCATCTCTTCCTCTTCCTCATTGTCCGGCTCTTGCGCTCTCTGTTTTAATCTCGCTGATCCGTGTGTAATTACTGACCATCTGGGTCGCTGTGGGGAGAGATGCCTACAGCTCAGCAGATGACCAACACGGACTAACGCAAAATCTGACACATCCCAAAACCCAGACTACTACAAAATATTAAGCCCTTCCCCACCCTGTCTCTGTTACACAATTTAATCTGTTTAATCAGAAGTAGGGGAAACACAATAAAGGACCCCCTTAAGAAAATTTTAATTGTCAAATTTTATTTTGTAAAATGTAGTGTAAAGATGACCCTTATCTATGCTTGAGTTAATATTACTGAACATATTCTATAATTTACACTTTAGAATTCCTGACTGAATGCATTTTTAGATCCCAAGAAAAATCTCTAATCATTCTATTTCAAGGTGCTTTTTAAGGGGCATTTTTTTAAAAAGTCAATTTGGAACAAAGATGTATTTCTGAATTTATCTTTGTTCCAAAAAAACAAGTTTGAAGTTTTTTTATCAACTATTCATTAAATAATCTGAACATAAATTCACCTAGATTACTACTCCCAAGTCTGTATTCATGTGCCTGTGTGTGCTTACACACACACACACACATGCAAACACACACACACACACAAATGCACGTGTTTGTTATTCTAATGGCATGTTTTAAGCCGGATCAGTGTTGAAATTAATAATAAATTAAAGGCTTCTCTGTGAAATATTCATGACCATTTCACACACCCTCGCCTTCGTTTGAGGGGCTCCTTTGAAGACGTACTCAAGGAGAAAGCTAATGTGTGTGTGTGTGTGTGGGGGGGGGGGGTGGTGAGGTGGTTTAGGGGGAGTGTTAAATGGTTTGAGAAGTGGAAATTTTTGATAGGAAAACTAAAGACAGGCTACTGTGTGTCTGTGCATCTGTTGTGCTACTGAATGTGTTTCCCTCTTTTGATACCAGTATTGTCATGTTAAGCCACACCTCCACAGCTTTACATTGATTTAGACTGAAAGCTTTTTTTCTTTCCACTCTGTTCAACATTTACAGTTTCAGTATTAGGTCAACATTTTGGCTAAAATTCAGTGAAATGAAGCAGCAGTGCTACTTAACTTACATGTGAGTGAACTTTACACAGAGAAAAGCAGACAGCCTTTTGGTAAACAAACTGATGTTAAAGCTAAGGCTAAAGTTAGCTTAGCTAGTGCTGTAGAGCTTGAGTCTTTCAGCAGGAAAACAGCCAGTTTGTGAAGAGGTTGTAAACTAAGCTTGATACGTGATGCTGAACACTTTATTTTATTTTATTTTATATTATTTCTGAGAGTAGAGTGTGTAAATGAACTTAAACATGCTGTATGTCGACTGTTTTTGTGCTTCCATGTTGGCTCTCTCCCACAGCTATCTTCTTCAAGACATGGTTTGGTAGAACCATTTGTGCTTTTCACTTTTTCTGCCAAACAACAAGTGCAAATATATTTGGTTGCCAAATATTTAAGGCATTCCTATTACATATTTTCAGAATAGACATATCACAAATCTTTTATTGGTGCATCCCTTGATAGTATAAATTAATGATCCTGGTAAGAGTGTAACTACAGCTCAGCGGAGTGTGTGTGTGTGTGTGTGTGTGAACAGGGTTATTAGAGCAGTAGTGAGGCGGGTGGGGTTTACATGGTGTTGCTTTGCTCAGGCTGTCGTGGTGTTTCAGTCAGCATGCTTGGGAATGTTGGCAGGGTTTCCATGGCGATGGCAAGCGTTCTCCGTCTGGCTGCTCTGAGCTCTGTGCACTAAGACGCGTCGCTATGACAACAGCTCTTTATCCTAATTGGTTGTTTCAGTTTATTGGGCATTAAAGGTCATTTTGCAGTTTTCACTGAAGGTGTGATTCCTGTAGGACCACATAAACCTGTCTGGAGGTATTATATTTGGGGGGGGGGGGGTGGGATGAGTGTGCGTGTGCATGTGTCCATATCCTGATATTCCCATATGCTCTTCAGCACCCTGCGGCTGCTTTGGAGGTCAGTGATATCTCCACTCGACTGTCCCTCTTTACTGACCTTGATTCCATCTGTGGAGAAACATCTGTGCTGTCAGATTCCCAGTATCACTGACACACATACACTTACACACACACACACACACACACACACACACACACACATAGACATAGACTGATACACACAACAATACACAATTTGTTTAAGACTAAAACAGTCAATGCCCCTTTTCCACTGTAGAACACAGTTACAATAAAAAGGATAAAAAACACAAATTGCTGCAAAACTCAGCATTCAAGCACATATATATGTCAGCAGGATAATGCTCACCCACACACAGAGAGGGTTTCTCTGCCAGGACTATCTCGGCCAGATTGCAACACTTCCTTAGCCTGCCTGGTCACTGGATTTATCACTAATCGATCACTATTCACCATATCACCATTTACGTGTGAATAATCTATCTATCTATCTATCTATCTATCTATCTATCTATCTATCTATCTATCTATCTATCTATCTATCTATCTATCTATCTATCTATCTATCTATCTATCTATCTATCTATCTATCTATCTATCTATCTATCTATCTATCTATCTGTGAATTAATTGATTTAAGTTTAAGATCTCTGCACTTTAGAAATAAGCATTCCACCCCCATCCCCACAAACTTAGTTCTTTCTGTTCTTGCTTGTGTTCCTAGCCATGTTCTTTTTAAGCACATGTCCCTGTTTTGTTTTTGTCTGTGTTTTTTTTTGTGATCTTTTCTATGGTTCCTGGTTGGTTTTAGTTTTCTAAGTCATGTAAAATCTTAGTTTTGTACTTTTAGTCTCATGATTTTAGTTTAATTTTCCTGGTCTAATTTTCATAGTGATATTTTTTTAATCATATTTTTTACTTGCTTTCCATTATTCTTACCTGCATTTGTTTTCTTTTTTTTTGTTTTATTGTTTTTTAATAAATATTTTACCTATGCTTACATCCACCCTCTTATCTGTCTACACCCGTGACATCCATAGCGAGAAAAAAGTTAATCACATGACTGATACTGTATGTTTGTTACACACTAGGGGGTTTTAAAAGACTAAGATGACACTAAGCTACGAACAGCCACCATGCCATATACATCCCTGTGGCTCCACCCACCCAAATTAAAGACCAATCTGTAATCCAGCCTCACACACACACACACACACACACACACACATGCACACACACTCACTAGCAACACATACTCAGCCAGTTGGCTTCAGACATTGAGTTCTTGTGTGTTCTTTATCTGTCGGTTTATTGTAAAACATCATCTTGAGAAATTCAAAGCAGCTTAAGATTAAGCTTATTAACTGCTTTCTGTAAAAATCTTTTTGTCCAGATCTGACCACTGCAGGACTGCGGAACTGGACTGCAGCAGACTAAGTCTTTTTCTGCTAGATTTAGAGGATAGAACTCTGAGTAAGATTATCACAGCAGCTTTTGTACAGAACTGGATGGGATGGAAATTAAGCTCCTACAATATTTACACACAGAGCTGAATATGCTGTCAAACATGCTTAGACACACACACACACGCACACACACTCACAAACACACACACTCACAAACAGAAGGCCTTCTGAATATTCAGTCCAGACAGAAATCAATGCAAAAAGCTGGGTAAAGAACACCTGCGTTTACACACACACACACACTATGAGGATCAGCTCAAATTCCATTTCACAAATCCCACTTCCTCTCGTATTAAAATCTGCCACTTCCTAATTCCACTTTTTCACACTGGCCCCAACCCACTGCCACCACTTCCCCTCCTCCCATCTGCGGGTCTGAGGGATGATCAGATAAAATGTGAGGAACACCTTTTTCTTTTCTTCTTTGTTCACAAAGTAGTGGAGCATGCTTCTTATCGGTAAGGGTTTTGACCTGATTGAGAAGAACATATATGTACAAAGACTGTGAAAAAAGAGGAATAAAAAAGACTTCTCACTTCTGTACTCATCTTTCTTCCTCCTCTTCTCTATAGTCCTTTCCTCTTCTTTACACTTATTTTACTCCTCTTTTTTATCATTACTTCTTCTCTTTTTGCTCTTCTCCTTTACTACTCTCCTCTTTACTCCTCTTCTTACTCTCCATATTTCTCCTCTCATCCACACTCATCTCTACATCTCTCTCTTTTTTCTTTTTTTCTCCTTCTCTTCTTTACGTACTCTCTTTTATTATTCCTTTTCTCTCAAGTTTACACTCATTAATATACTCCATTAATATTCTTTTAATTTTTTTTATTTTATATGTAACACATGCAGGAATCAGGTTGGCTCCTGCTTTTTCACTTGTTGATCACGTACATTTTATCTACTTTTCTCCTCTTCTCCCTTTCTTACTTATCTCCTACTTACTCCTCCCCATTTCTCTTCTTCTTACTTCTTAATTCTCGCCACTCCTCTCTTTTCTTGATTAGTCCTTTCCACTCCTCTCCTCTTCTCCTTACTCCTCTCCTCCTCACTCATCTCCTCCTTACTCCTCCTTTCTCCGCCCGCTTTTACCCCTCTCCTCTTTACTCCTACTCACTCCTAAACTCTCCTCTTTACTCCTACTCACTCCTAAACTCTGCTCTTTACTCCTCCCCTCTGCTCTCCTCCTCTTTTGTTCTTCATAACTCAGTTCAGCACGTGCAGGGCTGTGGTTGGCTACTTGCGTTTCCACAGTGATCACTGAGCTTCAGCTGTGACCGTGTGAGAGAGCATGCGAGGACCGGGTGACGTTCTTCCCGTCTGCCCGTCACTCTCTTCAGTTCCTCTCAGTTCACAGGGCTTTACTGGCATGACAAATTAGTGTACAATAGAACCACCAATGCTGGAGTTCCTGAGTTCCAGAAGAAGTGAGCAGTAGGGATAAAACAGGCAGAGGGAGGAATAAAGGCAGAAATTACTGTGTGTGCATGTGAAGCGGGTGGTTAGAAGTTTGGGTGCTGTGATTCGTCAGCTTTTGTGGGTTTTTTGTTTGAACACACACACACACACACACACACACACACACACACACACACACACACTCACACACACACACACACACACACACACACACACACACCAACAAGTTAAAAGTGAATGAAATTGAAAGATTTTACCCTGTAAAAAGAAGAAGAAGAATGTATGGATGCCCACTTTTCTCCTGGAAGTGACCGAATGAAAGCATTCTCGCATTTTTTTCTCTCTCTCACTCTTTCCATCCTTCTTTCTTTCTCTCATTTTTTTTCCTCAGTCTTCATCTTTTCCTCTTGACTCACCCCCCTCCTCTCTTTTTCTCTCTGTCTCTCCTCTCACTCTCTCTCCTCTCCCCCACTGTCATTAGTTGCTATGGAGACCCCTCAGTGGCATTATTGCTCATAGGGTTGGTAGCTCAGTGTGTGTGTGTGTGTGTGTGAAAAGACTAGGATGGGGGAGTGAGTTTTGGGGGCTGACCAGACGATTGTGTAGAGGGGGGGAGGAGGAGAGGATAGAGGGAGAGCGGGGAGGAGGAGAAAAGCGTCAGCATGCAGGATGAGGAGAGAGAGATAGAGAGTGAATGAGAGAGAGAGAGAGAGAGAGAGAGAGATTGAGTGAGTGAGTGTGGAGAGCCAGTAAGCAGATCATACTGGGAGAGAGAGTGTGTGAGTGTGTGTACTGGTGTGTGAGTGTGAGAGTGTGTGTGGGGGGTAGGCTTGGACTCAGGTTCTTTGCCCGTTCCTCGTGCTTCACAGATCTGCTTCACGGACTGAACCGGGTGGTGTGTAAAAGAGTGGAGACACGTGTGTGTGAGTGTGTGTGTGTGTGTGTGTGTGTGTGTGTGTGAGTGTGTGTATTGATTGCAGCCTTTCTGGAGATTAGAGCGGAGCAGGAGAAGAAGCAGGTGCAGACGGCCAGCAGAGCTTAGCCTGTGAGTTTCTACCACTACCATTTTTACCATTTTACCAAGGAGACCTTGGAGTGTTTACATTGTAATATACATATATAAATATGTAAATGTATGTGTGTGTAAATGGTAGTTTGCACTGCTGGTGTGAGTGATATATGGTAAAATGCTGGGTGGTCTGATTTGACCCCACCACTGTGTGAAAGTGTAGATGTGTAGCCTGTTGACAGTCCTTTATATAGCAGTTAAATGTATGGAGAAACTTATTGGGACACCATCTCATTCATTGTTTCCTCTGAAATTGAGAGTATTAACAATGTGTTTATCCTGTTGTTTTTGCTGGGAGTAACTGTCTCTAATATGCAGGGACTGTATAGTACTTTCGTACTAGATTTTGGAGCATTGCTATGAGGATTTGATTGCATTTAGCAACTTACACATGCACTTCAGTAAGGTCAAGAATCTCCAATTCCCCAACTCATCACCTTATTCCCCAACAGTACTGAATAGAGCATCATCATTCCAAGAAGTCCACACAGCTCCAGTGATCCACAGCTCAATGCTATGGGGGGCTTCGTACCCCTTTAGCAATACTTATCATCAGCGACTAGACAACTAGCAAAGCTCTAGGTTGGATTTTGCACATCTGTTTCGGCAGTGGATGCAACTTAAAGTGACCGTTCAGCAAGATTTTTGATGTGTGTTTAGTTTTATAGTTGGAAACCTGGATTATTTTGTCTGAGTTTACAAGAGCTGTCATCAAGCAGGCACCAGAACAAGTGCTACCCCAACCCCCATAGCAGTGCACTTATCCCTCATTTACATCCTCAGTTTATACCAATTATTGCTATGGTACCTGTTCATTCATAAATGTAGTGAAATGATTGATTTGATGAGTGATGATGCTGTCTGATGTATGTAATACAGTGTGAGTGTGTACTAGTGTGTAGTAGTAGTAGTAGTAGTAATTGTAGTAGGAGGAGCAGGGTCTTCTTGTAGCTCCTGAAATATAGATGTGTGTCCTACATGTTTCAGAGTTACTCACTCTGCAAATTCATGCTAGCTGGCTTCTCCTCTGACATGCTAGCTGCTATGTGCTGGTCCCTGTGTTTATGAATTATAAATGAACCAGCATGTCGAGGGTTAAATGTTGACCGTGTCAGTGCTCATTTCAGTTTAACCCTTAGTCTAGCTCCAGCTTGTTTACTGAAGCTACAACTACATCTAAAACCTGGATTTGGATGTGGTAATTTCTACATGTTCCTGTAAGTGTGAGAGTACTGAATGAATTGTCATCCTCAAAAGAACATTTAAATAATGTCTTTTTAACGAGAGCATAAATCTCGGGAAAAGCTGACCACCTGCTCAGGGCGGTGGAGGGTGGAGAACCCTGGAAACAGGAAACATTTAATTTGTCACACAGAAACACAGTGGACCATTTCTGCTCAGATGGATGAGGGGAAATAGCTCGAGTGTTTGAACACAGGTACTTTTCTTTTCCACAATCAACCTCAGGAGGATCAACACTGTGACATTCCTTTAAATCATAAATGGGGTTAAATCAGAATTGTTTTACTTGAAACGGGAAACGTTCCTTCAGTACATAAATGGCCCTTAATGGACCAAAATATCTTATATTTTGTACTAACTAATGTATAAAATGATCAGGATGTATCAACAGATATTAAGGGAAAACTATTAAGGGAATTTTTAATTGACTATGTTTTTCTTTGAATTGTCCATTACCTTGTGGAAATTTGCTTGTGTATTGACCTCATTGTGTATTGGCCCAGGGTGCGAATTACAGGGGGGGGTTTGGGGGGGTCAGCCCCCCCCAATTAAGACTTCAACCCCCGAAAGCGAGAGATTCTCCTGATCTGGTAGTGGAAGGTAGTTTGTTCCACCATTGGGGAACTCTGTATGAGAACAGTCTGGATTGCTTTGTGTGAATGTTTGTTTGGTAAAGCGAGGCGGCGTTCGTTGGAGGAACACAGCGGCCGGGAGGTAGCATAAGCCTTCAGGAGTGATCAGTGCAGGTAGGAAGAAGCTGTTTTCTCATCACCTTGTAGGCGATTGTAAGAGCTTTGAATTTGATGCGAGCATCAACTGGTAGCCAGTGGAGCTCAATGAGCAGCAGGGTGACATGTGCCCGTTTTGGCTGGTTGAAGACCAGACGTGCTGCTGCATTCTGGATCATTTGGAGTGGTTTTACTACACAAGCCGGGAGGGCATTGCAGTAGTCGAGGCGTGAGATGACGACTGCTTGTACCAGGAGTTGGGTGGCCTGTTGTGTCAGAAACAGGTCAGAAACAATTACCGTATTTTTCGGACTATAAGGCGCACTTAAAAACTTTTAATTTTCACAAAAATTGACAGTGCGTCTTATAATACGGTGCGCCTTTTGTATGGATTTTACTCGTCAGGTTGTAAGGAGCCGTAAACACACACTCCGTGCAGCGTTATAGAGAGTTTCAGTGCTATACAGAGTCCAGAGCCGTGCAGCTCCGAGGCTGAGCAGCAATAGCATTAGCTAGATGCTAACCGCTAAGCTAGCTAGCTTATTCACTGAGATCAGTATTATCTAAATTTTACTCGTCAGGTTGTAAGGAGCAGTAAACACACACTCCGTGCAGCGTTATACAGAGTTTCAGTGCTATACAGAGTCCAGAGCCGTGCAGCTCCGAGGCTGGAGCAGCAAATAGCATTAGCTAGCTTATTCACTGTTCAGAGATCAGTATTATCTAAATTTTACCCGTCAGGTGTAAGGAGCCTGTAAGTCTGTGCTGCTTTGCCTGGCTAGCATTAGCTAGATGCTAAGCGCTAACTCTCTCAGAGGTGAGTTTTATCAGCCTGTAATCTGCTTGTTTACCGTGTTAAAACAAGCTACGGGGGACGAATCGCTAGCTATTATCTCACTGTCTTACCAGAACACGCAGGATTACTCAGTGTAACGCTGTCGTTTAAGTTTGGGTTAACTTTACTAGTTTAGGTGACTAGCTAGCGTGCTAGCGGATAGCTATGCTAACGCTGGTGCAGCAAGCCTTAGTGGACATCTGGAAATCTAAGCTTACTGTAAATAAACTGAAGCACGTTACTCACCCAAATAAACAGTTTTCAGGAGAGGAATCTGTGTAGATTAATATCCAGCACTCGTTTGACTTTGAAAGAGCTAGATTTATATATACTGAGACGCTCCACCGGCAAGCGACCACCCCCGGTGGGGGAAGGGAAACATGGCGCCACCCCTGTTCACTTTGATATAGGCACCCTTTCTAGTGTCACTTAACGCGCCTTATAATGCGATGCGCCCTATGTATGGAAAAATAGCAGAAAATAGGCGTTCTTTGATAGTGCGTCTTATAATACGGTGCGCCTTATAGTCCGAAAAATACGGTAAGTATATTTCTTACATGTAATGTTAAATACTGCAAAAACAATGCAGTATCTATGCCTGGAAGAATATTGTGATACGATTCAAGCACCCCTACAGTGGATCATACCAATATTCCATGTTAATAAGCGTTTCTCTAGTTTACCTGCCTGCTGGATCATGATTGGTCAGGTGGTTTGCGTCTAAGTTAAGGTACGCAAGCTGCTCAAGCTACAGCATTACATGTAAGTAGCGCTATCTACTTAGCATTCTTACATATGCACTTTAAACTCACTTTTCCTAACATAAATAACTCACATGAATTTGCTGTCCCACCTTAAATGCTGCTAATTTACCATTCCGCCTTAAATGCTTCTGTCGCGGCACACAGGCTTCAGGCTGTAGATACTATTTGATCTTTTTATTAGGCTACTTTGAAAATTAACAATAGCCAAGCTTTTTAAAAGGCAATAGCCAAGCTATATAAATGCATTCCTACATCTTCCCTAAACATTTAATATTGTAGTGCCAATTAATATTTAATTGTACAATACAATTAATATTTGTAGTGTCAAAATATGTGGATGAGATGAGGGACAAAATCCTTATCTACAGGGATTTTCAGTTACATTGTTATTTTCTATTTATTTAGAATTAAATAACAAATGATTCCTGTGGTTGATCCTGTAGAATATGAAATTTAAGCTGATGAAAGATAGCAGCCAGTAGCATTGTGTGTGTTTTTGCAGGATTAACTGTGGATTTTGCTGTATAATATATTATTTATGACTATAAAGGTTATTGTGTGGTATGTGCTACATTAGCTGGTGTAAAGAATTTATCTTTTACATGCTTTAGATAAAACAGTAAGGAAGCGAGACACTATTAGTGAAGCATGTGCCTTTGCTGTACTGGTTTCCATTTACACCCTGAAGAAACACTTAACCTCCCAATTATCATTGTATATTTCGCACTCTGTATTGGCCTACTCCCCAGTCCTATTCCCCAGTCCTATTTTTTACACCCAGGTTGCCAGGTGTGGAACACATTAGCATGTCCTGAGCCATGGAAGCAAGGAAGCAAACTGGATCAGAAACTAAAATGCAGCAGAAACAGCATTATATATTTCTCAACCCAAAGCCTCTGCATCCTTCTAAAAGGCTTCATGACCAGAATCAAAGTAAAACATGTCAATACATGTAAATATTTTGAGATTAAGATTCCTTTTACTTGTACACATACAGTAACTTATCAAGATGTTCCTAAGAACACTGGTATTGAGGATTAGCTGAGAAGTATCTGTCACCTGTTTGAGTGACTAGCTAATGCTGCACAATACACAAGTCACGACTGATGTTGAAACTCTTTTGGTTTATAAGTCAGAGTCAGCTGTGTTTAAAAACTGAGGTAAAACATGTCTGAGAAGACCAGACATTGAAGTAAAGACCAGACAGTGAAGTAAGAGGATTTAATGATTTAAAACTATGTAAAAATGAGGTGTAGTGTGTACTTTTCTCTCTAAATGTAGAAAAGTTGTAATGGGTTTTGAGAAGCCACTCTTGTGCTCTGTCTGAAGTACATTGTGTTTCTTACTCAACCCCAGCGAGTGTTTGGTAGGTTGTTAAAAGACATGAAGCCTGAGAGCAGATCCTGCTGGAGGGTTTTTGTCAGAGTAACGGTTGCCTGTATCCTGAACTTTAACTTAAATACCAAGTGTGTGTGTGTGTGTGTTTGTGTGTGTGTGTTTGTGTGTGTGTGTTTGTGTGTGTGTGTGTGTGTGTGTGTGTGTGTGTATGTTTGTGTGTGTATGTTTGTGTGTGTGTGTTTGTGTGTTTGTGTGTGTGTGTGTGTGTGTGTTTGTGTGTGTGTGTGTGTGTGTGTGTTTGTGTGTGTGTGTGTGTGTGTGTGTGTGTGTTTGTGTGTGTGTGTGTGTGTGTGTGTTTGTGTGTGTGTGTGTGTGTGTGTGTGTATGTTTGTGTGTGTGTGTTTGTGTGTTTGTGTGTGTGTGTGTGTTCGTGTGTGTGTGTGTGTGTGTGTGTGTGTGTGTTTGTGTGTGTGTTTGTGTGTGTGTGTGTGTGTGTGTGTTTGTGTGTGTGTGTGTGTGTGTATGTTTGTGTGTGTGCTGCCTCAGATTTGAGCTTAGTGATAGACTATTTATGTTTATTTTTTTTTATTATTACACTGTCCACTAAATATTTTAATATGTAAAGAAATGCATGTTAAACGCATATATAAAGCCTATTTAAAATAAATTAAATAAATGTAAAGGAAACAATATTCTGTGCATCACTTTAAATGGCAAGAACCAAAAATTCCAATTTTAATTAGATAATTGCTCATATATTACAAGAATATCCTTTTTTATTTTTTTACAATATTGCCTAGCCCTAGATGACACCCTTCATAATGAATGCATTCTGCTTCTTTAGGTTGCCCAAATGCACGATTATATACACACACAAATAGGCCTGTCACAATAATTACATTATCGATTCGTTGTACAATAAGTGGACATGACCTCAATAATAGTCTATTGTGTTTATTTGTATGTTTGTACACATATATAACAATAAAGAATATTTTAGCCAGCAATAACAGACCAATGCTTCAATAACTGAGACTCTAAACAAACAGTGTGGACTGCAGTAGGTGAAAAAATATATATTTTCAGAATGATTATTATTTTTTTTTTCTTTAAAAGGGTATAATTTCTTTTTTGTTGTGATATTATATTATCATTATGTCAGTGACATTAAATGGACTTAAAATGACAATATCGATTATCGCACTAATTTCTGGGACCCACAAAACTTGTCTAATCTCTGTAGAGAAGTGTTGTCAATAGAATAATTGAGCAGACAAACATGATTAAACTGCTGCCTATGACCTAGAGTGAGACACGTACGAGTGCAGTAACTATAAACCCCCTCTTCACTGAGCTGTGGAGCAGTGGATCTGTGTTCTCTGGAGCGATGGTTCTCCATCAGGTTCTTTTCGGATGAGCTGAAGAGTTGGAGATGAGGTGGGGTGGTGATCTACTTAACCTGAGCTTATCAAATCCTCACATTTAATACTCCTCACCTCATACTAGCAGTGATAGTATAAAGTCTTTGTGGGACAGTGTATAGACAGTTACTTTTTTTCTCTGCATATATCTCACTTTGTGTGTGTGTGTGCGAGAGAGAGAGAGAGAGAGAGCGAGAGAGAGAGAGAGAAAGCGAGAAAGAGAGAGACTGTGCACTGTGTTTCTAGCTGCAGAGCTGTAGAAAGTGCTGGTGAGACTACATAAAAAACCAATGGCGCCCCATCACACACACACACACACACACACACACTGATATTAGGATGGATTACAGTGTCCGTCCTGCGGTAACGGGATGTACTGTAGTAAAGGAGAACTTCAAAGTCAGGTTCACCTAATTGTGTGTGTGTGTGTGTGTGTGTGTGTGTGAGCGTGTTGGTTCCTGTGGTGTGCTGACTTTGTAGTGCTGTCCTGCAGAGTGCCCCTAGCCTTACAGTAGTCATTATACAGACATATGCACACTCTGATAGCCCCCCCAAGACCTTTAGTGTATAGACCTGTCAGTTTCACACACACACACACACACACACACACACACACACACACACACACACACACACACACACACACACACACACACACACACACACAGGGTAGGAAGGCTTTTAAGCTGTCTAATGCTGAAATCCAGTGCTGTTTTGGATCACCATGCCCAGACCCTGAAGCAAAACAGCTGTATGTGTGTGTGTACATGTGTGTGTGTGTATGTGTGTGTGTACGTGTACGTGTGTGTGTGTGTGTGTGTGTGTGTGTGTGTGTGCACGCTTTTATGTTCACCTGATTGAGCTTTTTGAGGGCACAGTGTGTGTTCATACTTCAGTACTACAGTAGAATTATGATACATGTACATTAGACCATTATGACACACATTATGTCTTTCTTTGCATAGCTATCTGAGATAAATAAGGTGGTTTGAGATAAATAAGGAGCTTTTTTAGATTCGTACAGAATCCATAAACCATAAAACACTGAAGTTCTAAAATTGTGAGAGGACAGCTGTGTGACAGAAATGCACAGTTTGAGTAATATGAACTGCCATGGTGACTAAACATAACCCTGAAGTAAATTTGTAAAGTGTAAAAACATTTTATTTCTTTTGATTGAACTCCAAATGCAATAGGAATAAAAAAGGGGATTACAGATTTGACTGTGTGCTTTTGACAAAATGATATGAATAATGTTAAATCTTTAATTAAATAGACAGAACTGTGCAAAACACTCTTCATTTATATTATATATAAAATAAACAAATACAATAAATTAGTTTTTCCCTGTATCTGTTCTAATGAGATCTCGTTTTAAAGTATTAACTCTTTTATTGGTAAGATGTATCAATACTAAAGTAATATTTTAATTTTATTTTTTTTTAGTATTTGTGTTCAAAATATGCATTTAGGTAGATTGGATTAAAGAACTATGCTGTGGCTGTGCAAGGTGGTTGCTGTGATATTCCAGGTGGATTTAATGGTGTTCCTATATGTTTACTAGATTATTATTATGGCATAGCTAAGTGGTTGTTAGATGGTTGCAATTGTAGTGCTAAATGGTTGCTTTGGTAATGTGAGGTGGTTGTTGTGGTGTTCCAGGTGGTTGTTATGGTGTTGCTAAGTGATTGCTGTTGTATTGCTGTTGCTGTAGTGTTGCTGAGTGGTTGTGATAGTGTCCCAGGTGTTAGTAAGTGGTTGGTTTGGTGTTGCTAGGTGGTTGCTATAGTCTTGCTATAATGTTGTTAGGTGGATGTTATATCACGGGTCTTTTTAAATGGTTACTAGTGGTTGCTAAGTGGTTGGGATGGTGTTCCAGCTTATTAATAAAGTGGTTTGCTATGGTGTTGCTAGGTGTTTCTCAAATGGGTGTTTTAGCGTAGTTGTTTGTTATAGTATTTTAGGTGTGAGTAAAGATAAATAACACTGTATAACCCCAAAAAATACTATTGTGTGTGTTTGTGTGTGTGTGTAAGAGAGAGAGAGAGAGAGAGAGAGAGAGAGAGAGAGAGAGAGAGAAACAGAGTTTGAGTCTGACTGAAAGAGACAAGAATGCCCTACCACTTCTGTTCCCTTTGGGTAAAAAGAATAATTGGAGCAGAGCAGACTGGAGCAGAGTTTACTGAATAGAATAATGTACAGTAGTGTGTGTGTGTGTGTGTGTGTGTGTGCCTTCCAGGATATAGTGTGGTACTACTATTATTTCACTATGTATTCCTGTATCCTGTAATAGACACATTTTGTATTTTATATTTTTCACATTATTGTGTGTGTATTGAAAGATGTATCGATACACTGACTGCAGTTGTTTATGTTACATGTTATTGTTGAAATTCACAGTTTATAGCAGATTTTGACACAACACAGGTTATATTTTACAAAACTATGCAAACTGCAAGCTCATATATGCATATAATTGCACCATTTAGTAAAGTAAAGAGTTGGGTGTTGTAGGAATTGTTTGTTTAGTTCTCAATATTTTGTATATACGTACATGTAGACTTAAAAATGATGATTTTCTTTGATTTTACCAAATTGAAAACCTCTGGAATATAATCAAGAGGAAGATGGATGATCATAAGCCATCAAACCAAACTGAACTGCTTGAATTTTTGCACCAGGAGTGCAGGCATAAAGTTATCCAAAAGCAGTGTGTAAGAATGAAAACTGTGATTAAAAGCTAGGGTTATTCCACCAAATATTGATTTCTGTTTTCATTATTTGCATTTTTTGAGGTATGAAAGCTCATTGTTATTTCAGCCATTTCTCTTTTTTTGCAAATAAAGGCTCTAAATGACAATATTTTTATTTGGAATTTGGAAAACTTTTCTCTGTAATTTATAGAATAAAACAACAATGTTAATTTTACTCCAACTTTTATCTATAAATAGCAACATCAGAGAAACTGATTCAGAAACTGACTCTATTTCCAGATCTGTGTTAATATTGTGTAATATATCACAATATCTTTGTGATAACGATGTTCTTGGCAGCATGACAAAAACACTGACAAATATTTAATGAATTTTATGAATAAACTACTGCAACAAAAAAAGCTTAAAAATGTATTAGGTAATAATATAACAGTTTCAAACTATCTGTAGGAGCCAAAAAAGCTTGTTAATTTTGTAAAGCGTGTTTGTAAAGCTATTGGCATCATGCATAATGGCAGAGAATAGTGAGGTTAGAATGTTAAATGATCATCCCACCTCATCCCAAAGGTATTGAAGGGAGCACCATATTCCAAAGAACATGAATTGGATCAGACATGGTGACAATAGGTTCATGTTATTGTGCTCCTGGTCACTTGGTGGTGTTGTTTTGGGCTGGACCAGAATTTGATTGATGATGTCTGACTTAACCAAGTCCCATACTATTGACAGGGACCAAATAAACTATGAAGTATCTAAATGCATCAGTCAGAAGGGGTGTTCACAAATACCTGCATATACAGTATAGTGTATGTATCTATAATGTATGTGTCTCTAGTACATGCGTCTATTTAGAATGTATCATTGTTTATTGTAGAATAATGTGCTTCATTTAAATGCAGTAAATGGTAATAAAATGCACAGTGAGTGTATTGTTAGTATTAGAACTAACCAGTGTCTGTATTTATATCAGATCTGGTCTGGCGTGGTTATTTATCATCAGTATCTAGCTCTGCATGCAATTTTGTTAATTAAGATAAACACGCCATTTTCCATTTGAGTCACCGTGACACAGATTTTTTTTTTGCATCTGAGTCTACTTTGGGTAGACATCTTGGATTTGAGTCATCGTTTAGAATAGAGATTTTTGGGGTCAGGGTAGCCAGAAGGGATCTGTTTAGTCTTTGAGTCATAATGATTTTTAGCAGCTTAATCACAGAGTGCCTAGTGCTTACTGATGTTCAGAGGATTCTTTTCTTCATTTCAGAGAAAGCAGAGTAAAAGCTTGCAGGATGTTGGCCTTCATTAGTTTGTGTGTGTGTGTGTGTGTGTGTGTTTGTGTGTGTCTGTGTGTGTGTGTTTGTGTGGATACCAAAAAGGCACTGACCAAAATGTCTTGGTACTACCAAGTATCAAAATGCCAAAAAATGCTTATTTTCGATAATTTGAATGGATATAACATTCATACACACTTCATTTCATACAAACTGTTGATTCACCACCACTGTGCTCTCTCTGCCCTGAGATATTAAAATACAGTAAAAATGATCTAGTCCTCCAGACCTAAACCAAACTATACTATTATTACTGTCCCCTCACAGTAATACTAAGAAATACCAGCATTGTGACTTATTGATTCATGATTATGATTTATTTTTAAGTGATTGACACAACTTATATAAATTTATAATATAAAGTTTTCGAAAAGTAGTGCTGGACGATATGGAAAAAATCTATATCAGGATATGTTTCTTAATTTAGGTCGATATGATACAATGAAAAAAAAAACATGTCACTACATTTCAGACAACAAAAAGCATCATCATCATTGTCAGATTCTGCTATTTAAATGCTTTTTTATGCACTTTACAATGATTCTCGTTAAATTTTTGCTGCATATCATTTAATTTTATCATGATTAACCAAGATTTTCACACTCTCTGTAATCAATTGTACAGTGTTCTTTAAGTACTGATGATATGCTCAATATGCCTCAATATTATTGTCAATACGATACGATACGAAAATGTAAGATATGATAAAATATCCATAAATTGTCAAGCACTACATAAAATTCTAAGTATTGAAGTGATATTGAACATTTTAAAGTGATACCCAGGCCTATGTGTATGTGTATCTGTGTGTGTGTGTGGGGGGGGGTGTATCTGTGTGTGTATGTGTGTGTGGGGGGTGGGGGGGTGTATCTATGTGTGTGTTTGTTCTGTCACCTCATTTAGGACCCCAGCGGACCCATAACTCTTTCGTCAGAAAGGCGTACTCGGGATACACCTCCGGACAGGCACACACGCACACACACAGAACACACACACACACACACTGCGTCAGAAGGGTCAGAGGACAGATTTTTTTGGACAAGGTAGTTAGGAAGCTTTGGTACCTCTTGTCTCCTCTCTGCTGACCTGTTTCCCATTTCAGTCAACAAGGTAGTGTTAGTGGGTTGGGGTGCTGTGCTCTGTGTGTGTGTGTGTGTGTGTGTGTCAGCTGATGCACCAGTGTTTTTGATGACAGCAGGATGAGCTGGGTGGATTGCAGGTCAGTTTCCATCTAAACAGGCGCACACTCACAGGTTTATCAGGACACTGTTTTGTACAAACAGTACTGTGCAAAAGTTTAAGGCAGCTGTACAAAAAAAAGTAAAATTATAAGCTCCTTATCTGGGCAGTGTTTAATTGTACTTTTAAAACATACAGTGGCTTGCAAAAGTATTCGGCCCCCTTGAACTTCTCAATCTTTGCCACATTTCAAGCTTCAAACATAAAGATATATAATTGTATTTTTTTGTGAAGAATCAACAACAAGTGGGACTCAATCATGAAGTGGAATGAAATTCATTGGATATTTTCAACTTTTTTAGAAATTAAAAAACTGAAAAGTGGGGCGTGCAATATTATTCAGCCCCCTCGCATTGATACATTGTAGTGCCAGCTTTTACTGTGATTATAGCTGCAAGTCACTTGGGGTATGTTTTGCCCATTCTTCCTTACAAAACAGCTGCAGCTCTTTGCACAGACTATTGATTAGATTCAGGTCTGGACTTTGACTTGGTCATTCTAACACCTGGATAGGTTTATTTGTGAACAGTTCCATTGTAGATTTTGCTTTATGTTTTGGATCATTGTCTTGTTGGAATATAAATCTCAGTTCCAGTCTCAGGTCTTTTACAGCATCCAACAGGTTTTCTTCCAGAATGGTCCTGTATTTTGCTTCATCTATCTTCATTCCCATCAATTTTAACCATCTTCCCTGTCCATCTGAAGAAAAGCAGGCCCAAACCTTGATGCTGCCACTAACATTTTTCACTTTAGGGATGGTGTGTTAAGGATGATGAGCAGTGTTACTAATATGTTAATAGTTTTGATACCTATAGGAGCTTTTTTCTCTCAGATAAAGTTAATAATATATCTTTATGAAAGAAAAAACTTGTCATTCTCAGGGACCGAGTCTTATTTTTCATCTTTAACTGTTATAGTAGGATAGAGTTCAGTTTGTTAAGGCTCTAATTGTTCTATTATTTTGTACATGACTGTTCCTGTATTTATTATTTATTTTGTTATGTTGCACATTGCTGTTTTAATAGTGCACACTGCTGCTACCAAAAAAAGCCACTAGATGGTATAACATATATATCTTAATTAAATTATTTAAATTTGACCATTAGTACCTAATGTGGTGTATTACAGATTACTTGTATCACTTTGCATCACTTACCCACCTTTTGAAATAAGATATTGTTTGATGAATCAAACCAATGACTGTCTAATCTAAAACTGCCATAGGCCTCTCCACTGTAAAAAAAGAAAAAAAAAGAAAAAAGAAAATCATATCAAATCATGACTCTAAATTTGGAAATAAAATCGAATCGAGGATTTAGAGAATCGTGACACCGCTACAAAGCACATTATATTTTAACTTTGGAATGATCTGACCACATCACCTTCTTCCACATGCTTGCTGTACAAACAGCACTTCTTATGTCTTTCTTTCAACAGTGGCTTTCTTCTTGCCACTCTTCCATAAAGGCCAGATTTGTGTAGTGTATGACTTATAGTTGTCCTGTCCACAGATTCCTCCACCTCGGCTGTAGATCTCTGCAGTTCATCCAGAGTGATCAAAGGCCTCTTGGCTGCATCTCTGATCATTTTTCTCCTTGTTTGAGCTTAAATTTTAGAGGGACGGCCGGGTCTTGGTAGATTAGCAGTGGTCTGATACTCCTTCCATTTCAATAGGCTCGCTTGCACAGTCCTCCTTGAGATGTTTAAAGCTTGGGAAATCATTTTGTATCCAAATCCGGCTTTTAACTTCTCCACAACAGTACCTCAGACATGAGAATCTCTGAGCTTTAAACAGAACTCTGAGACTATTATGGAGCAGGTGCATTTATATGGAGACTTGATTACACACAGGTGGATTCTATTTATTATCCTCAGTCATGTAGGTCAACATTGGATCATTCAGAGATCCTCACTGAACTTCTGGAGTGAGTTTGCTGCACTGAAAGTAAAGGGGCTGAATAATATTGCACGCTCCACTTTTCAGTTTTTATTTTTTTAAGTTTAAAATAGCCAATACATTTCATTCCACTTCACGATTGTGTTGAACGATTGTGTTGAAAGGTTCAAGTTCAAGCCTGAATACTTTTGCAAGGCACTATATTTAATTGCAGAGATAAACAGTATTTTAACAGTAACTTTCCAAGAATACTGCTACAATTACAAATAAAGGATATTTTTCATTGCCTATAAAATTATAATTATATCACTGAGTATTATGTTACCTACTCCCACTAGTCCCTGTAAATAAGAAGTGTAAATATAATAGGACTCTTTGAAGCAGATAAACCTATTGGACCTATTAGCACCATGTCCCAACACAATGCTAGAGAACACTGAGGATAGTAAGATCAGGATTTTGGATGTTCATCCCACCTCATCCCAAAACTGTTGGAGGGAGCTTCATCATTCTAAGGAGCATGAATTGCATTAGGCATTAGCAGCAGAGACAGCATATGTTCATAGCTATGTTAGTTCATTATCTGGCTAATAAATCAGGTTAAACTGCAACTGAACAGCAGTTTAGCTCAAATTAAAATAGTATATTTGAGAGTCAGGTCCAATCGTGGTCAGATTACATTCTTACCACAAATGAAACACTCCAGAGTTGGTTTAGAACCAGGCTGAGATCTTCTCCTCTCGTGGGTCTCTGTTTGGTTGTTTTGGTCGGAACCAGAGTGTGATTACTGATTTTACACCTGCCTAAATGAACCACACCAAGAGTACAAACCAACCAGAGTCCGATTTAACCTGAACAAATAGCGCTGGTGTGAAACACAATATCTGTTGGGTTTAATATTATTTTAATCTTTTTTGAATTAAATATCAATGTAGACTGCAATGCTGCTGTACTGTCATTAAATAAAGCATACACACGTGCACATGTCTGTAGATGTTGCCTGAAGGTTTCTGGCTCTTTCTGGCTGTGGTGCACTTTGCTAATTATCGGGTGGGATAATACACATTACAACTGTCTGCATCCTCCATGTCTTTCCCCCCTGAAGTGTTAATAGTCTACAGTCTTTCCTTCTTCCTCTCCTTACCTCATCATTTCCTGTGCCCACTCATTCATCCTCTTATTCATAAACCTCTCTTTCATTTTTCAGTGATGTTTTTAAAGTAATATTCTAGCAGGTTTTAGCTTCTGCATCTGCACCTTTCTGTAGGTTTACTCAGACAGTGATATATTTTCATACACAGAAAAGAAGTAAAGGTCCCCTAAAAAACACTAATTTTAGTGAATAAAATCAAGGAATATGTAAATGCAGTGGCTGTTTAGAATTTGCAATATACTCTATTCATGAAGAACAACAGAGATATAAAATATTCATGTAAGGTGTAAGTAAAAAAGAAGTTTTGGTTATTTTTACTTTCCCAACCCCTTTTCTTTTTTTTGTATTTTTAGTAACTAAAAAGAAATCCTCACTCAAATCTTTGAAAAACTAAAGTTTTCTTAATCAGTGCAAATGGCTGCTTACCTAGAATGATTAATACCATTACCCCAATGTGTGATTTATTTATTATTTTTTTTTTTTTATTTTTTTTAAAGGTGCTGATCTCTTGGTTTTACTTTCTTTTTTTTTTAATATTTTATTTAAATTTTACAGCTTTGCATACAAATTAGAACTTTTACAAACAACCATCTTCCCATCTACTCTCCCACCCACTTATCTTCCCACCCACTCAACCACCCACACCCCCCTCCCTACAGACCCCATCACAAAAAAAAAAAAAAAAAAAGAAAAAAAAAAAAAAAAAAAGAAAAAAAAAAAAGGCAGCACACTTCTTATGTGTTTTCCCTTTAGGCATTGCTAGTTTGGTCTAGTTGGTCATCTATATATGTAAGAAGGGGGTTCCAAATCTTCCCGAATTTAGCAAACTTCCCCTCACGTTCATATCTTATCTTCTCCATATGCAGTGTACTAAGTAGTTCAGAAAGCCACGTCTCGTATTTGGGTGCCGTTTCTTTATTCCAGACCAGTAAAATTGTCTTCTTGGCTATAACCATGCCATGTTGGATTGCTTGTATTGTACAATAATCATCATGTTGTTCTATAGCTGATGACCAGCCAAGAATAGCAACTAGAGGATCTGGGGAAAGGGAAATTTTATATGCTGTGGCATAGCAATAAAACACTTGTAACCAAAAATTCTGTAAATTAGGACATGACCAAAACAGATGGGCTAAGGTGCCATTTTGACTCTTGCATTTAGCACATAAAGGAGACACATCTGCATAGATAGAATGTAGTTTTGTTTGGGAATAATGTAATCTATGCAGTACTTTGTACTGAATTAACTGATAACTTGTGTTTATAGAACATGACTGAATACTTTGTAATGATTTTACCCAAAAGTCATCTAATATTTCCATTCCCAACTCTTCTTCCCACTGCTCTTTTAAGCTTTGGGTGGATGGAATGCCCATTTTTTGAAAGTGGTCAACAAACCTTGAAACCAGCCCCCTGCTGTCTGGATCTATTGTCAAGAGTGAATAAAAAATATTCTGATGGCTATATTTTTCAAAACACTCAATATTGGCCTTGACATAACTACGTAGTTGTAAATATCGGAAAAAATGAGATGCGGGCAGATCAAACTTCAATTTTAGTTGAGAGAATGAGGCAAAAATACCGTCAACATATAGTTTTTCTAAGTTAATAATCCCTCTTGCTTTCCACGTTTGAAAGACTTTATCTGTTAGTGATGGGAGGAAAGCATGATTATAAGCAATAGGGGCCATAATACAGGTTTCAGGGAGAGCAAGTGCTTTTTTAATTTGGTACCAAATTTTTAATGAATTTCCTACTATAGGATTCTCTTTCATAATAGGACCAAAAGGTTTTCTACCTGCAAACAATAAAGATGGAAGAGAAGCAGCTGTAATATTCTGCTCTATGACTAACCACGCTGGGGTGCAAACATGACTCTCATCCGGGTAAGCATTAGTCCAATAAGTTAGCACCCTTGCATTCGCTGCCCAGTAATAATATTGAAAACAAGGTAAGGCTAGTCCCCCTATGTCTCTGGGTTTGCAAAGATGTTTTTTGGATATACGATGAACTTTGTATCCCCAAATAAAAGGCATAATCATAGAGTCCAGATTTTTAAAAAAGGATTTTGGTAAAAAAATTGGTAAATTTTGAAATAAATACAAAAATCTTGGAAGAATTACCATTTTGATTGCATTAATCCTACCCATCAAGGAGAGTGGGAGTACTCTCCAAGTCTCAGTGTTACTTTTAAGATTGTCAAATATTATCTTGTAATTTAAATCATAAATCATTTTAAAGTCTCTTGGTACTGTGATACCAAGGTACTTTATTTTATCTGTAACTTTAAAAGGTAGCACATTCAGAAAATTTAAATTGGCACTGTCATATAATGGCATATATTGACTTTTTGCCCAATTCACTGTGTATCCAGACAGATGACCAAAATCTTTTATAAGTTTAAGCAAAGGCGGTATGGACTGTTCTGGATCACAAAGATAGAGAAGGACATCATCTGCGTACAGAGAAATCTGATGTTCTATCCCACCAAGGCGCACAGGAGTTATGAGTGGGTGGCTTTTAATGGCCAATGCTAAAGGTTCCATTGCAAGAGCAAAAAGTAATGGACTCAATGGGCAGCCCTGACGTGTGCCTCGAAAAAGAGAAAAAGAGGGAGAACTATCATTATTAGTAAGTATAGAGGCCTTAGGGCAGAGGTACAACATTTCAACCCATGAGGTGAAGGTTTGACCCAGACCAAATTCTTCTATGACAGCTAGAATATATTTCCATTCGACTTGATCAAATGCCTTGTTTGCATCTAAAGCTAGAATCGCTACTCTATCATGTTTTTCATGTTTTTTATATACAATATTCAGGAGTCGACGTACATTAAAAAAGGAAAATCTTCCGCTTATAAAGCCAGTCTGATCCTGATGTATAATAGAAGAAATGCATTCATTAAGTCTACCCGCCAGAATCTTGGTGAATACTTTTAGATCACTCCCAAGAAGGGAGATAGGTCTATACGATGATGGATCCACCTCCTCTTTATCCTTTTTAAGAAATAAAGATATATTTGCCAAGTAAAGCGTCTCCGGTAATTTATTATTTTTAATGGAGTCCTGAAACATTCTCAGTAAGAGTGGACTTATCTGCTTACAGAAGGCTTTGTAAAACTCAGTGCTAAAGCCATCTGGCCCGGGTGCTTTGCCATTTAAAGAAACATTAATAGCTGTAGACACCTCATTTAATGTTATCTCTGCATTTAATTTTTCCCTGGCCACAGTGTCTAGTTTTGGTAAATTAAGAGATTTAAGGAAATTTGTAATCACTGAAGTATCTGTAGTGCTCTTAGAGGTGTACAGCTCTTGATAATATTCCTTGAAGCATTTATTGATCTCTGAAAGTTTAGTGGTCAAGTATCCTGAACGGTTTTTAATTTTTAAAATTGCTCTGCTTTTTTGTAGGCCTCTAAGCTGGTACGATAAGAGACAGCTTGGTTTATTTCCTAGTTCAAAGTGCTTCTGTTTCACCTTCAGTAACAGAGTTTTTATCTGGCTTGATAATATGTTATTATATTCGTATTTCAGTTTCATTATACTAGCCAGAGTGGATTGGGATGCTGATTTTCGAAATTCCTGCTCAAGAGTAGAGAACTGCAACTCTATCTCTGATAGTCTCTTGCGTTTCTGTTTTTTCAATTCGGCTTCATAAGATAGAATGTGACCTCTCATAACTGCCTTAAAAGCCTCCCATAATGTTGAATCAGATGTTTCCCCTGTGTCATTGAAGTCAAGATATTCCACAATACGCGCAGAACAATATTCCTGAAAACCCTTTTCGTGAAGTAAATTAGGATTAAAACGCCAAGAATATTTAGCTTTTTCAACCCCAAAGTCAATAGATACACTAACTGGGCAATGGTCGGATATCAGTATACTATGATAGTCAGAGGAAGAGGCTAAAGTTGCTAACTTAGAGTCAATTAAAAAGTAATCAATTCTGGAATGTGTCTTATGGACATTAGAAAAGAATGAGAAATCTTTGCCCGTGGGATTTTGAAGTCTCCAGATATCAACTATGTTCAACGACTGAATAAGCTTATTTAGAACAGTGGTTGAATTAGAGGGGCTACCAGCGGGAGGAGATTGTTTGTCCATAAAGGGATCAAGAACACAATTAAAATCTCCTCCTATGACTAAATGTGTTGTAGCCATATCAGGTATCAATTTGAAGACTGACCGAAAAAAACTGGGGTCATCAAAATTTGGAGCATATAAATTCAAAAAAGTAACATGCCGAGATAAAATAGTGCCAGTAACAATTAAATATCTACCGTTAGGGTCCTTTTTAGTGAGGAGATGTTCAAAGGGTATATTTTTTCGTATTAATATGGACACACCCCGAGCTTTTGTCAAAAAAGTCGAATGATACATTTGACCGATCCATTTACACCTCAGTTTGTGAGCATCAGAATGTTTTATATGAGTTTCCTGTAGAAACATTATGTCCGCGTGTAATGAGTTTAAATGGGAAAAAACTTTAGATCTTTTAAGAACACTATTTAACCCACGAACATTCCAAGTCACTATTTTTAAGTGTGAGTTAGGGCTCACCATTATAAACTAAGCAAGTAAGTTGTTATATTTGTAATAAGTAGCGGCTGCAAAAAAAAAAAAAAAAAAAACAACAAAAAAAAGAAACAACCCTACATCCCTATCCAGTATGCCCAATTCAAACATAGAACGAGCACTACAACGACCCATAACAGCTGAGAGACTGCTGTACAGCATAAACAGAAAAGCTTGAAGCTTCCTCAGCTCCTCTCTCGCCTTTCAGATAAACATTAATACTTCACTTATAAAGCAGAAAAACGTGAAACACAGTGATCTTACTTTAAATCAGGTTCCAGAGGCAGTGATTATTTAGTGTATTTTAGCAATCGTTCAGCTCAGATAAACTGTCCGGTGGTTTTCCCATGCACTCCTCAAAGTTCAAAGACAAATGTGAAGACACTCTTACCACGATGTACCGTATACGTGAGTGTTCAAGGTGCCAGATTGTCGACGTATTCCTCAGCATCACGAACCGTTGAAAATATCTTGGTCGTCTTTTCGTGAGTGAAGATGAGGCGCGCTGGAAAAAGAAATCCGTGCTTAATTCCTCTGGCCTTCAGCTTCTCCCTCACACCGTCAAACTGTTTTCTCTGGCTCGTTATTTCCTGAGGGATGTCGGGGAAGATACTGACGCGTACTCCGTTGAATGTCAGTGGGCTTTGTGTGCGCGATATGCGCAGTATTTCCATTTTCACTGAGTCATGATGTATCCTTGCGATCATCGTACGTGGCTTCGTATTCGATGGAGCTCCAATCCGGTGTGCCCTGTCTACTTTCACCCCGTGGGGGAAGTTTACCTGCCCAAGAACCATAGGTAGCGTTTCGGACACGAACCGCGTTGGATTGCCCTTCTCGGCGTTCTCTGGAAGACCTACAATTCTGATGTTTTGCCTTCTCGACCTTCCCTCCAGGTCAGTGATTTTTGATTTGAGATTCTTATTCTCGCCCGTTAAGTTGGCACAGAGCTGTTCGAGATGGGAGATGCGAGTATCATGCCCGGAACAGGTCTCTTCCAAACTTGTCAGACGGGATGAGTTTGTTTCCAGAGCTGTCTGAACTGCAGATAACGACGCCTCTAGCACATTAAACCGAGCGTTCATAGAAGAGTCCAGCTTTTTAATCGCCAAAAAAATGTTTTTAGCAGAGAAATCTTCTCCTTCCCCCTGCGGCTCCACTGATTCGCCCTGGACACGGACTCGGTTAGCGGCGGTGGCATGGTCGCTAAAGCTAGTTAGCTTGGAGTCCGCCAGTGAGTCTTCCTCGTCGCTGGGCGATGGAGTTTGCGCTTTTTTCATGTTTTTCTTAGATTTACTCATTCCTGATGTTTCAGCAGCTTGTCACCACTGCGTTCGTATCAAAAAAAGTGAAAATTTCAGTATTTATTTCAGTAAAGGCGGAGAGGCTGACTAAAGTGCGACTTACTCCATGAGATGCTCACCAGCGCCCCCCATGTGTGATTTATTTTGCTGTCTATTGGATGTCACTTCATGTTTTGGTTGGGGTTAACTGTCATCGGTCCTGATTGCTGTTTTGTGTGGTTAGTGATGTTTGTTAGCTTCGCTGTGTTGTAATATTTACTGTACTGGTCTGAGTGATGCACTCCTGAGAATGGTATCCAGCCAGGGGTGTAAACGTTTTTGCTCTGCTTCTGTTATTAGACATTCTACAAATACTGTATGCGAATTTAACCATTAAGTGCCTAAAAAAGAAACTGCAGCATCCTATGGCTGTGGAGCATCCTGCAGAGCTGCTGTAATCCTTGACTCAAAGATATGATCTGACTGGGTGTCAGGATTGGGTAATATCGATGGCATGTTTTTGCTTAGAAATATATATACTGATATATAGCTAATCAGTTTCTCCATCTCTATCTCAAGAGGGGTTTCCAGTTAGTGTTAACAGTCTTGCAATCTGCTTCCTCCACAAGGCATATTAGGTGCAGCGGAGGAGAAAGAACCTACCTGTAAGTTATACAGTTTGAAAATCATACTGTACTGTAATAAAGTTGTATGTTATTTTTAGGCAAGAATGTAGGGGTTTAGACTTCAGATGGTTTATTTATTGAAAAAGCAAATGTGTGAAAATGTACATCTACGTTTTCGAAACACCACTTTCCGTCCCCTGAAAAATTATTCTGCAATTGCAGAATAAAGTCCTGCGTCCCCCCCGTCCTCTGGAGTATGCACTCACAACCCTAAATTACCAAGTCCGTTCTTGCCAAGTTTAGGAGTCCAAACTTGTGCACTCTGTATTGAGAAACAAACAGGATTTAATGGGTTTCTGTAGCTGTGTACAAGATATGTATGTCTTGTGGTTGTATGAGGAACTGCAGCAGGAGGAAAAAACGTTAAAATGTTTTAAAATGTATTAACATTAACAATATATATGTTTTTAATTAATTGGGAAGCCTAAGTTGTGTGAGCCTTGATGCCTTTCAGTGAGTTATTCCGCCTTCACAAAAAATAATGGTGTTTCTTGGACATTTACTGCTAATGCAGCCATGTCGTGAATATAAATGAATGTAAGTTTGGTGCCCTGTGAACACCCTGAGGCGATATTTCACTACTCTACCAGGATGGTGCAAAAAAAAAAATGCCTTAAAAATGTGGAGCTGGAGTTGAGTTTTAATTCTTATTTTTAAAATGTGATTCTTAATTTTTTTCCTTTAATGCCTTCACCGGGTTTGCTGTGTGAAACCCTCCCCAGGCCAGTGTACAGGTCTCTATAAAGAGGTCTTCCTGTATTGTGTGGATAAGTTTAATGCACAGGGCCTGTGTTCATGTACATGTGAATGTGTTCAGGTGTATGTTCTGAGCTTCTTCAGAATAACTACAGTTCAGACCCCTTTTGTGTTCTATTGCTGTGTTAGACTGGGTAGCTATAGATACACTTTACATGCTGGGTAAAGGCTGAATATAACCTGCAGAAACTGAGTGTGTGAGTCTGTAGAGTGGCTATTTTCGTGTGAGAACGTGTGTGTGTGCTTTAGCAGAAGTGGTTTATGGTTGTCAGTTCCTCCATTGAGTCGCTGGTTGAGCTTGTATTACACAGTACCACCCATTAAAATGGGTTTGCCTTATAGTAAATTAAGTTTAGTACAGGGATGGCATCATACCCCTTTTCCTAAACCCAAAAACATTGAGCATAAATCAGTGAAAAAGGAGATGACACTCAAACCAATTTTTTTCAATATTCCAATACCTTCTGAGTGTCTCAGTACGCCTTCATTACGTTTAAAATCTAGTAAAAGTAATGTGCATTTTTCACTGCGTAGCCAGTTTTTCCAGTGTTTTTGTCAAGTGTAGTGTTTCAGCAGTTAATATAGAATCCATATATTCTGTTATTATCAAACCCATTTACATTTTCATCATGTTACAGTAGTGGTGCTCAGCTATGTTTACACTGTTTTACACATCAGGATTAGCCAGCAGACATTGTCTGATGACAGGGTACCTATTGTCTGTGGCAAGTCAGCAGATAAGGGAGATGAAGGAACTTTTATAATTATGAGTTTTGTGCTTCTATCACGTTTTGCCATTTGAAACAAGCTAACACCAATGTGTGGTAAATGCTCATGGGCGTATTTAGCAACAGCTGATATGCATAAAAGTGACAGAGCCCTTAAACGGCTCATTCTTGAAAGGGACTGGAACTGGTAAGAATAGAGCTGGTGAGATCTCTTTATGTGAGAGTGATTGTGTGTAAAGAACTTGAACATGAACAAAACATATGTATAGATATATATAGATAGATATACATATGTATAGACCTATTCTAACTGGTAACATGTAAAAACCGGATAAAATATCCCCCCTCTAATATTAATATAAGACCTGAAAAACCTGAAACTGATTTGTACAGCACTACTCCATTTAATTAAGAGAATGTCTTGTTAATTTCTTTGGAATAAAGACTGTCAATCACTTTGTTGCTAAGAGAACCTTGCCTTCATAAGATATCACAGAATAAAGTTTTAAATATTGATTTCTGGGGGAAAATAAAATTTTGCACCAATATTAACACAGGAAAAACAGCTAGAATTAGACATTAGAGATGAAAAGATAGTTTAGAATAGGAAAATAAGATGTTTTGTTGTTGGAACGAATGGGGATGGATTAAGCTAAACATCAATGAAATGAAGGTCAACTGCAGTTTTGAGAGAAGTTTTGCTGTCCTACAGTCATTGGAATTAGATTAACACTTTCTATATTCTATATTTTACTGATATGAGGCCATTGCTATTTAAAATTTAAAAGAAGTTTCTATGATGAATAAGTAAAACAGGAAGTCAGATGATTTAGAATTGTTTGAAGGTTTTGTTGTTATTCAGTTACATTCTAACTACAGTTATTAGTAATTCTTGGACTGACTAACTGTGTTGCTGTGTTATATGGAGGCGTGTAAACGAGCTGGTTTTGATGCTGGGTGTATCCTAGGTGGATTATCTACGCCTTTGCGCTGATGGCTGTGCTTTTGTTTATGTTGTTGTACAGAAGATTCTTTTCCATTGATGCCACAGTGTCCTACAGATGACCCAGGGTAAGTCCTGATTGTGGCATGAAGGGTGTGGCTTACCTTAAATTAAATTACGTCTAGAGAGCTATTAAGCTGATTATGTTACCATAATATTAAAGGTATTGTTATACCTGCTCAGTTTCTGGTTCTTCTGAAATGTAAGGCATTTAAAGATGTTTATTCTGCTTTTGATGAAGTAACTGTCTCTATTGTGTACTAAAGGGTTTCTCCTAGCTGTTGGAGCATTGCTTTAGTGAGGTAAGGGTATTTAGGATGATGTACCCCACCTCATCCACAACTTCCAGAGAACACCATTCTGCTGCTCCACAGCTACATGCTGGAGGGCTTTTGAGTTTTATTTTATTGGCAACATTCTCTTTACTTCCTTTACTACCCTATACTCCACTCAAGTGTCCATTGTGTAGATTAATGGTGATTCTCATATCAGTTGGCACGGATGGCCAGTGACTGGAAATGGCTGAGCTTATGATGATCTATTAATGACAGACAGCTTTCTAACCCCTAAATCTTAAATTAATGATTTCACCAAAATAAGAGTAAAACTATTTTACTCTTTCGTTTAGTTTGCCAGATTATGTGTTGTTCCCTAAAGAAATATTGGATAGATTAGTTCATACTCTACACAGGCTTGAGTAAGTGCATACTCTCTACTTACTTACCCCTTTATATGCTTAACACTTTAGTAATGATTCAGTTGCTATTCCTAAAGTTTAAACTATTGTAAACTTGTTTAGTTTGCCAGATTTTGTGGAGTGCCACATAGATCTGTTTTAGGGCCTTTTAAGATGATGTAAATCATAATAGTAATAAAGAAAAGGCCTACATATATAGGTTTTAAAGGATGTAATGGGATAGGTAAGCTCATTCTTCACACAGGCTTGAGTAAGTACATACTCCACACTTGCTTATCCCCATTACACCCTATTGATAATGATTTAGTTTAAACCTTTTGTGGAGTGCCACAGGGTTCTATTTTAGGCCCTATTAAGGTGATGTAAATTGTAATAGTAATAAAAAAAAGGACCTACATAGGAAAATAAGGGGTTTAAGGGGTTAAAGGTTGTTTTGGTCATGTGCAATTACGAATATCTGCATAAAAATGTGAAATAGCTTGTCCATTCACTATCAAAAAATGTTTAATTCGCATAAGCAGAAGGAGCAGTGCCACCCAATAACATCCACAACACATCAGGGAGTGCAAACACACCGGCTTTATGCTTATGGTATGCTAATGGTATGATTGCCTGTTCAGCCTAGTTGATATATCTTTAGTCCTGACTGAAGATCTACACTCAGACAGTTTAAATGAAGCGTCTCCTAAGTTTAGTCTTGGCCTAGTTTGGTCTTGATGTTTGCCTGTTCAAGCTCTATTTTTCTTCTCTTCTCTCTGTCACACACACACACACACACACACACACACTCCAAAGCATTTAGGGACAGTGGGGGAAGCAAAGCAGACGGTATCTGGCCTACATTAAGTAACGCTGTGTGTGTGTGTGTGTGTGTGTGTGTGTGTGTGTGAGTGCGCTTGCGTGGCGCCTCTTTCCTTGAAAAGCAGAAAAAAGGGTCTCTCAACATGTTTACTTTCCTCACAATCTCTCTCTTCTTTCTTTTTTAATGTATTGTTTCTAATCCTGGGTTGAAGGCCTCTGTGTGAAGCAGCTGCTGCTTCAAATGACCTGATTTAAAGCAGAATTAATACCAACAGCTCTCAGAATTCATTTCCCACCAGACTCTGAACTGAAGAACAAACCGATGCTGCTGGGATCCTGATCTGAGACTTTACCCACACACACACACACACACACACACACACACACACTCATGCACTCGCAGAAATCAAGTTCAAGGTCACAATGTTCATTTTGGAAAAGAGTTTTTGTCAGAGGAGTTCTGGAGGGCAGTCTGTCTCTCTCTCTCTCTCTCTTTTTCTCTCTTTCTCTCTCTCTCTCTCTCTCTCTCTCTCTCTCTTTCTCTCTCTCTCGTGCTCTCTTTCACTCTCTCTCATTTATTGATTTGTTCTGTCTGCTCCGTAGTGTCAGAATGGGGCCAGTCATACATTATCACACACTGCTACTGCAAAAAAAAGCCAACACACACACACACACACACACATATCTGCACACACGCTTTTCTCCATTTTGACAGTAATAGGTTAGAAGCACTTGAGATGGAATGTATGAAACCTTTTACCTTCTGTTCTCACATCTTTCAGTTCTTCCACTCTGGTGGATCAGATTTATGGAGTGTTCAGGTTTCAGTGATAATGCAGCTCCTCGTAATCCCAGATGCTTTTTTTATATTTAAAGACTAAGCTTTTGTTTGAGAGAGGGTGATTATGTTATTTTGGAAACAGCTTGGGTTTGGGTGATTTCTGGAATTTTCCGATTGTTCCACTCTGCAACTATAGTGCAGATCACTGATTTATCAAAACTGTAATGTTACTCCACAAGAATGCTCTCACTGTAAGTTAGTACAGATGTATTTTAAGTATTTTATCCTACTGAGAATCTCAGAATCAGGATTTACACAGAGGAAAATAAACAACAAAAAAGAGCTGAAAAGTGAAATACAGTGTTCACTACCTTATTTATCTATTAACTGTAGTGCAGAAACTGTAGTGAACTGTTGGTGACTGTTGATTAATAGAGCAGATCTTGTGGTGTTCCACTGGGTTTTACTGTAGGACCAGTGAAACTGATGTTAATAATGGTAAAACTGTAGTTCTCAGAGTAAAGGCTGAAGTGTAGCTTATATACAGCTTCTAACAGTAAAAAAAAATACTAACTAATGTAATATTAGGAAAATTAATTATAGAAAATGTATAGATTTTAGCTTTTAATATTTTAATGCAAGCAGAATTCTTTCTGAGGTCATCTAGTTAGTGCATCACCTTGGGATGCTTGGGAGGTACTCATACGCCAGTTTAAAGAAACACTGCTCTACAGGGTTGGTATGTTTAATTTTAGCATTTTTGAGTGGTGTTGCATTTCTGTGTGCATGAAGTTATTTTTAAAAACGCAGACACAAACCTTCATTTTTATAAATATCCGCATTCATGTAGGCGGGGCTACAGTATTTCCAGTTTACTCCCCATCTGTCAGACACAAACACTCATCTGCAGTGTAGAGCAGGTTTGGCAGGTGCAGTTCTTGACTGCTTAGGACAGCAGGTGCAGTCCCACAACACAGGTGTTTTTTTGCACTCACCTGGCAACAGGGGTGTGTGTGTGTGTGTGGATGTGTGTGTGTTCTGCCGAAACAGCAGGTTGTGGAGGGAGGGAGCTGGAAGTGCAGCTGCTCACTGTTGTGTATATGAGCACTCGAGCTCAGGCTCAGTCTCAGCCGCGTGTGGATGAGGAGATAGAGACTAACTGAACTGTTTAGAAATGGGCAAGAAAACAGAAGAGATGAATAGAGATATTGATATGGCATCATGGTGAGAAATACTATTCTTTCTATTGTTTTATATTTCTTTAATGTGTATCATCATCCTTCACTCTTTTATCTTTTTTTTTATCTTTTTATATTTTTTACTGATCTGTATGAGTGTTTAGCCAGTAAAAGACAAGTTGATCCAAAATTTTAAGTGTAAAATTGTTTTATTGTTTTATTTGGATCCCAATTCCCCTTTATCCTAGCTGTAGCTATTCTTCTTAGCATTCATTAATTAAGAATTGGTTGTATTTGATTGGTTGGGTAGTGATTGTATTGATTGAATAGGTATTGGTTGTATTGGTTGGTTGGGTATTGGTTGTACTGATTGATTGGGTATTGGTTTTATTGGTTGGTTGGGTATTGGTTAATTTGGGTATTAGTTTATTAGGTATTGGTTGTATTGATTGATTGGGTAGTGGTTGTATTGGTGGATGTGGGTATTAGTTGATTGGGTATTGGTTGTATTGATTGATTGGGTAGTGGTTGTATTGGTGGATTTGGGTATTAGCTGATTGGGTATTGGTTGTATTGGTGGATTTGGGCAGTGGTTGTATTTGGATGATTAGGTATTGGTTGATTAGGTATTGGTTGATTTGGGTATTGGTTGGTTGGGAATTGGTTGGTTGGGTATTTGTTGTATTGGTTGGTTGGGTATTGGTTGTCATGGTTGTTTGGGTATTGGTTGATTTGGGTATTAGTTGATTAGGTATTGGTTGTAGTGATTGATTGGGTAGTGGTTGTATTTGGATGATTAGGTATAGGTTGGTTGGGTATTGGTTGATTTGGGTATTGGTTGTATTTAGATGATTAGGTATTGGTTGGTTGGGTATTGGTTGATTTGGGTATTGGTTGTATTGGTTGATTGGGTACAATCATTGTTTTATTTACATGTCAGTGTGGTATTTAGTTAATTTAAAACTAGGAAAGTCATATCTTGATATTGTTTGATCCAGTATCAGTACAATCAGCTTCAGTTTCTTTACAGATTAACATTCAACATTTTGACATACCTGTGTAAATAGCAGGGTTGGCCAGTCAGCTCATTCTATTATTTGTCTTTCCAAGATAAAAGCTATTTACATTGTGTGATTTATTTACACTGGACTGTCTGTATAGAATGAAGTGTTCTTTTGGTGTTGATAAAATTTTATTTTAAAGCAAAATAAAGTTTAAAGCAAACCAAACTGAGAGATTGTCAGGTTGGCTTGAATAGAGTGTCTTATTGAGCTTAATTGGGACATAAGGTTTATTTTCATGATTGAAGAGAATAATTTTGCTGTGAAACCATAAAATCAGAACGAATAGATCATTTGTTTAAGCTTAAAAACTGTACCAATCACCCTTAAATTACATTATGTCTCGATTTCATATTGTTATGTAACCCTGCCTACAATTTACTGGTCACTACACAAGGAGGAGAAATGTCAAGGTCATAAAGAGGTAAACAGTAATCGTACAGTCTAGTTGTTCTTCATAAGCAAAACAAGCTCAGCGTCACGCTCTTCGTGCTGTCCTAACATCTGATTCACTAAAGAGATTAGCATTAGACTGTTACAGAGATGAAGGCAGTAATCACTGTTAAAGGCGTGGAGAAGTAGCAGTAATAACTGGTTGTTGTACTAATTAAGGCGGTGCCAGGGTGCAGCCTTGGCATGGTGTCAGTATCTGTTGTTATATTGTCTTTTAATGTGATTATTGACCTGAAAATGCCTGATATTCTTATTTTCTTATGGCAGTGTTTTAGATTTAGATTGTTACTGTAAAATGCATGGATATACAGCTTGTGCTATAAAATATAAATATTTTTTAAACATGTTTAACATTTCTTTAAAAACTTTTGGACGGGAGTACTGAATAAAATGTATTACCATATTTTTTGCACTATAAGGTGCACCAATGTAAAATCATTTAATTTTTCCCAATAATTGAAAGTGCATTTTATAATCAGGTGCACCTTATGTATGAATTTTAACCTTCAGGTTGTAAGGAGCAGTAAAGCCGCTCCGCTAAAGTACAGCGTTATACAGGAGTTTTAGTGAATTTTCTTCAGGACAGAGGCATACCTGTCAAGTTTTAGATTTAAAAATAAGGGATATTTTCCTCTGTCCGCTTAAAGCCGTCCCACCAGCCCAACGAAGGTTCAGTATCCCTTACATTTTAAGACAGGTTTACAAAAAATCTAAATTAACCACATGTGAACCACTTACACACTACAATCAGATTATCAGAATCTGAACATGTTGTGGACATTCCTACATATGTCATTCTTTTAATACAGCCAAATTAAAAACCCTTTTCTATATCTTTTTTTTTATTTAAGATTTCATGTCTTTTTTGTAATAAATGCACTCTTTTATATTATATATTTTTATTTATTTAATAGATTTAAAATTGAACAAAGAGTGCACAAATTCTGCAAAATGACTGTTGGTGACCTAAAAATAGTATCATGAGCTTTTACTAAAAGGACATGGACCAGATATATTCCATCAGTAAAAATTAGTCCTAAGGGGCCTACACAATAATTTTTAATTAATACTTCTTCCTTTTGATCACTCCACCCCTGATCAGTTCAGTTAATGTCGGTCCTCTCCACATTTCTAGTTAAACTGAGTCACAAGCTGTAATTTTTTTTATTTTAAAAGGTTTAATCTGTGTGTTTTATTTCGGAGTATATTTAAGCAGCTATCAGAAAAATCTCATCACAGTTTCCATGATTAGACTACCGTTACCTTTCTTTTAGAAAAATCGCTGCATGTATGTTTTAACATCATCAGCTCCAACTAGCTGCCTGAACTCACAGCGAGGAGGGCGGGGCTTCCCCACACTGACCCTCCTTGCAAGCTGATTGGCTGTTTCTCCTGAAAGGCGGGACTTTCTCCTTGAACCGGCTCCACGATTGGTTAAGAGACACAGAGCGGTCAGTGCCCTGTATCCTCAATAATATATATTTTTTTATTTTAATAAAATACGGGAAATTTACGGGAAAATACTAATACGGGAGGACGGCGGGAAAGAGGAGTAAAATACGGTAGTTTCCCGGCCAAAACGGGAGACTTGACAGGTATGGACAGAGGCTGGAGCAGTATTAGCATTAGCGCTGTGGTTAGCTAGCTGCTAACCACAGCGCTAGCTCTTTTGTCATTCAGAGGTGAGTATTTTGGACTGCGTGTTTTCTATGTTAAAACAAGCTACGTGAGACAAACCACTAGCTAATATCGCCCTGGTTTACCGGAACACTCAGGGTTCCCAAGTTTAGCACTCTTGCTAACTGCAATTAGCAGTGCTGCTAACTGGGACTAGCAGTGCTGCTAACCCAGCTGTTGAAAATATTGCAAATCTAAACTTACTGTAAATAAAGGGAAGTTCTTTACTCACCCAAATAAACAGTTTTTAGGAAAGAAATCTGTACATTTACATCCAGCACTCGTTTGTCTTTTAAAAGAAAATGTTTTTTTTTTTGCACTTAACAAAGCTTTCCCATTATATAGGCAACATGACGACACCCCTGTTCCTAACTATTGTCACCTACAATGTGCCTTATAATCAGGTGCACCTTATATATGAAAATAATCCAGTAAAAAGATGTTTGTTGATAGCGTGCCTTATAATATGGTGTGCTTTATAGTTTGTAAAATACGATTACAATGATTTTGTTTTGCACTTTGTGTGTGATAAAACTACAATAAAATTAGTCCCATTTAGTTTCCCATTTCCTATATAATTTCCATATCTGTTTTTTTTTTTTACCTGCTCGGATATTTTTAATAATAGACCTTAACTAAACTAGTGTAATACTAGACTTTTAAGAGTCTTTTAAAGCATTACTGAACACACGTCTAATGGCAGTGCACTATGCGAGATTTATACATAAAGGTTAATTAAAAAAAACAATTCTTTATTTATATTTATATTTAATTATTATACAATATACACTGAGCTTTGTTAGAGGTGACTATTCTATTCTAAATGCACTACACTTAAAGGTATTTTATAATTTTATGTTTTAAACCATTTCAATACAATTTGATATGTGGTTTATAATAATTATATCTGCATATATGATGTATTGTCATAAATGTAATCAAAATAATGACAAGTAAATCTGTATGAATAAGACTGTGAAAATGAAACCCAGAAATGTGTTTAATTTGCGTAAAGTTGGACCAGTTTTATACCCAGTTAAGATCCAGCTGTTCTATGTAAAATAGGTCTCGTCCCAGATAAACCCCAAAGACTTTGCATAAAATTTACACCACTTGTGAATGCAGCAGCCCATCTCTCTCTGTCCCTCCCCTCCATTTACCCTGAACACGCCCAGAGGCACAACTGATCTAGGATACTTCACCTTCTCCTCAGGGATTTGTCTTTGCATTTGGAATGAGGTTCTGGAAAATTGGAGAATTGGAGAATTTTCCAGCGCAGACTGTGGAAGATCTGGTGGGAATTCAGAGGCAGTTTGGGAGGCAAAACGGGATTCATTAAAAGGAAAAGCAGGGAAGCTGATTCCACACTGGCCCAGAGCACTGTGGAAATCCAGGACAGATGATGGTGTGTGTGTGTGTGTGTGTGTGTGTGTGTAAGCCCTTAGGAAACAGACGTTGCGTACACTCAATGGATGATATAGGGCAGTGGTTCTGCACTGGTGGTACTCGAAGAATCTCAAGCTGGTACACTAACTAACTGACTTCAGAAAAACAATTCTGCTTGCAGAAGGACTGAAATCTACAAAAAAATCCTGTACCTGTAATTTTCTTAACATTACATTAGTAAGTGTTTAGTGATTTACCCGTTAGAATCTGTATATAAGCTACACTTCAGTCCTTCACTCTCAGAACTACAGTTTCATAATCATTAACATCAGTTTCACTGGTCCTACAGTAAAAACCTGTGGAACACCAAAAGATCTGCTCTATCAACCAAGAGTGACCATCAGTTCACTACAGTTTCTGCACTACAGTTAATAGATAAATAAGATAGTGAACACTGTAGTTCACTGCTCGGCTCTCTTGTTATTTATTTTCCTTTGTCTAAATCCTGATTCTGAGATTCTCAGTAGGACAAAATATTGTATTAACAAGAAACAATAATCAATCAAACATCTTACCATAATACTAACTTACAGACTGTTAAAGAGCGCGTGTCATGGTGTGCACAGAACGCAGACACGTACAGATACTGTTAAAATGTTTAATAAAAATAAACAGAGGTAAATCGTTGGTCGGTACAGAAAAAAAGGTAATCACCATAAACAGGAGCAAAGTAGACAAAACCACCCTACGTGACAGCGGGAAAACTCCACACAACAGAAGAGTGAAGAACAACTGGTCAAAGATATAAGGACATATATATATGTATGTGTGAATTACACGTCTAGATTACTGTGTATAAATAAGCATGTGTGTGGTAGCTACATGTTTTTCTGTAAAAAGGCTTGTAGGTGGAACATTGTTGAAAATGTTTTATTTATAGGGCAGAATAGGTGTATAATAATGCTGATGCTGGGGCTGTAGATGGAGAACTAAAACTTCATTTGAGAGCCACTGTTTCTGCATCCCTGGAAACCATGTATTGATCGACCAATCGATAGGCGCAATCTCACTTTCCATCACAGAGAGGCATTTTGGGTAAACGGGTGTCCTGCTGAAGGTCAATCTTCTCCTCCTATTTCAGGTATTCAGAGAGGAGTGAGAACTGCTCGGACTGTGAGTGTTGGCATAAGTTTGTTTGGTCTCATCGATTTGTCTTTTATCTTTTTTTTTTTTTTTTTTTTTAGACCTCTCCCCTTCGGTCCTGCAGTGTTCCTGTGGATCGGTGGATTTGGTGCTGAAGAAGAAAACCCCGACTCCTCCCAGAACATGTCACACTCACTCAGTAGAGAAGTCCCGCCCACAGCCCATAGCTGCACCCAGGAAGCCCACCTCACAGAAACCTCAAGGTAATGTATCAGCTAAAGGGTCTGAGGTCTGATATAAGTAAAGGTCCATCACTCTAGAAAAGGTAGTTAGTTCTACCAGGAGAATGTGAAAGAAGAACTTTTCAATGAAGTTAAAATCATTACAGCTTGATTGTTAACATTATTTAAAGTCTTTGATAGGAAGTAAAAGTCTGTGGCGTAATACCTGTCATAAGCCCAGGTCTCATTGCATCTGGACCCTTATAAATCCTGCTGGAGGGGTGGGTTAAGATAAGTGTTGGGGCTACATAATCATTGAAACTGAGATTTTTCAGAAGAACCAAACAGAGGACTATGAGGGTCATTGGCAAGATGGAGCAGCACAAGCAACCAAATCAACCCCAAAATTTGAGATTTCCCTTGTTAAAAATAACAATAACCACTAGCTATATTACCATAGTTTAATGTGTAGTTTCAATGTTTCATGGCCAAATAATCCCTTGTAGTTTGTCTCAGTAGCTAGCTGACTTTCACCTTCCACCTTAAATGGTGCAACAAATGGCAGAGGCTACAGCATTTAAGGTGGAATAGAAAAAAATAAAAATTCAGCTCCCCATCACAGAGAAATTAAGGAATGGACAATAATTATTAATTGCTGCACCACCTTCCCCCTTTCTGAATACATATGATAGATCCTAAAACAGCTAGCAGCTAGGTTGCTGAACCGTAGCGCTCTGCTATAGTCATACCTGTATTAGGTGCTTGAAGGATTTTCCAATTATTTTATTAGGGGGAGAATTTCACCCCTTCTAACTCTGTTACAATGGTAAAAGTTACACTCGAAAACAAGGGGTAAGCGGTATAAAAGAGAAATGGGAACAGTGGGGTCAAATTATGGTATCAGCAATGTGAAATATTAAATCAAAACCACTTTTTTTAACCAAAAACCAATATGGCTAAAAGTGAATTAACATTTATGGTGACCATGCATCAGTACCAACTGATCGTCATCACTGAATTAGCAGTATATTGTGTTGTAAATAGAAGAAGTCTATGAGGGGAATTTAAAACATACGCTCCTGAAAGGAAAGGTTCATGCCTGAAAAGCCACAAAAATGCCAAAATCTAAACAGAACTTAAGCTGCTCAGAGTAGATGGCAAGCTCTCCAGAGCAAAAGCAAGACTGATTAGTCACAGAAGAAAACATTGTGCTTCAACCTTTGCATGTTGGCATAACCAGTTATTTGGCAGAGAGGTGCTTACTGTTTTAAATGTGTGATCATTTTATGTTCTGTAACTCTGATGAATAATTACACAAGATTAAACATACTGTGTTGTACTAGGAGTCGTCAGGGACGTGCATGTTTTTGTAGGTGAACTAAAGCACATACCAAACATTTTTTTCTTATATGTATGTTGCTAGTATTGATTTATGTTTTCACTGCATTGCTAACATGTGTCTGTGTTGTCTTGTATTTTGTTAGTAGTTTTGTTTTGTTATTCATAAAGAGAGTCAAAATTCATAAAGTGGTTGTGTGAGATCAAGAGTTTAACCCAGGCAGCAGACATTTTAACAGATAGTACTAGCAGTTAGTGTTCTCCTACAAGTGTGTTCATCTTTAAGTGATGATGTATTAGCTAGTTATTTTGAATAAAAAATGTAGTGGTGCTTCATGTTTCTCAAAAGATGTGTCTTTGCTTGCGCAGTTCAATACGCGCAAAAGGCATGGACTAATTTTCTTAATTAATCATGGTGTGTTTGCTCTGGCCGTAACAAACGTAATAAAATAAACCACTCAGCATGTTACTTACAATTTCCTTTTAAGAGCCAGGTGCGCTCTGACATTGGCGGATTGCTATTTTAACAGCGCAGTGCTTTAACGCATCTCAGCAGAGGAAACTTATTTGCTCATTCACGCTTTGAAGATAAGCAAGCGCCATCTACCCACCCGGAGGGAGCAGGGCCAATTTTGCTCCCTCTGAGCACCGGCAGCTTGATGGCAAAGCTGCATGAGCGGGAGATCGAACCTGTGACCTCCCGCTCATAGTGGCAGCGCTGTTGTCAGAGTTTTAATTAGTCAGTGGTGCACCTGTGTTTTCCGCTGTTAAGGTAGTCATATTTCCATTTAGTGACCTATTGGTAATTACAGTACAGTAATTGGTGATGGTAATTACTCCATATAGTATGCGGGACTGTCCTGTTTGCTTGTATCGCCCCTATAAACACAGTACCTAGAAAAATCAGGCTTCCTTGACTTGCTGGCATCTCTCACTTCTGTCTATACTACCGGTATTATTATTATTATTATTATTATTATTATTATTGGTATGGATGTGTTTGTTGACTAATGCTGTTTTTTTTTTTCTTTAGTTATCACTGTTTTAGTGAGAAAGATGAGGGGAAGGAAGTGGGAAGAGCTCAGCTCAGCTCAGCAGTCACACATATCTGCATCCGCAGTGTCATTTCTTACATTACAGCTCAGTATTAATGTGATAACCGTGCTGTTCCGGAAACATACCACTACTACATATTCAATTACACACCCAGTATCAAACACACACAACACAATACGAGTGTGTTACGTTTCGCATGCGAATGTTGTATTGTAAAGATGATCTGTGAGACCTAGTGTGTGTACATATGTATGTATGTGTGTGTGTGTGTGTGTGTGTGTATGTGCATATGTTGTGCAACCACAGGCTGAATGATTTCTGCTTCCTGTTCATGAAGCAGGAAGCCGTCAGTCGCTTACACAGAGTCTAGTCTGCAGCGTTTTGTCTTCTGTTTAAGTTTGTTTGTGTATTTTCCTCTTTTTTGTGTTTGATTGCGCGTCGGTGGGTTTTTCGATTTAACAGAATGGAGGCTTCGTCACTTGGATGCAAGCGGGAGATCTCAAAGTGCACCATCGCTGTGGTGATGACACCTGCCTGACTCCTGTTCTGTCCTTTCTTTTTCCACCTGTCTCTCTTTGGCTGTCTCTCTCTCTCTCTCTCTCTCAGTGCCCCCTAAGCCTGTGCACCTGCTAGCTTTGGGGCAGGACAAGCAGCCAGTGCGAATCCCTCCAGCGCCGTGTCGCCCTCTCCCGACCCCTCCACCCAAACCCAAACTTCTGCCTCCACAGCACAACAAACAGTCAGCAAGGAGTGTGTGTCTGCTGATTGAGAAGTTTGAGAACTCCAGGTAAGAAAGAAAAATCTTTAATTACATTTATGTAGTGTTACATTTAAGAAATTCTCATTATTTCTCATTAATGAACCTTTTATAACTTGCTTTGATGGATCTGTTCTGCTTTTAATCAAAAAATTGGAATTACACCACAATACCCAAAGGGCTTTTACATCACTGTTTCATAAAATAGAATGGTATCATCTGTGTGTGTGTGTGTGTGTGTATAAGCTTGTTACTAGTCACTACCACTAAAACTAAACTAAAAAGAAATAGACGTGTTCACCAATAACTTTCCAACCAAGGATTTTAGAGTCTAAACTGTAGAATTGTAATTATATATTGTATTTTACAGTTATACTTATATAATAATGAATTCCAATATCACGGTGTGAGTTTTAATAAGGAATTTATCTTCTTAAACTTTGTTAGTGAACTGTTGTGAATAGAAAAAGCTATGAATTGGTATTTATGGCAACTGGTATTTATAAAAGGCCTGTAATTAAGCTGATTTTAAGTAAAAACAATTACTTTTATCTACCTTAATGGGTTAAGCGCACCTGTGGGAAATGCCTTGCTCCATGTAAAGTGGGCGGAGCTAGGGGGGAAGTGACGATAGGGGGTTGTTGCTCTGGGGGAACTCACCTATTAGTGCAGATGCACACAAGTATAAATTGTCACACTGCAGTTTTTTCAATATTTTTTTCGATAATCTCATCAGAATGTAAATGCATGCTCAGGTAGGTTAAGGTCTGGTGAATACAAATAAAATGTTCCAATTCCCCCTGATGAAGTCCTGAATGAACGTGTGTTTTAGATTATAGCTTTGCTGCATGAAGATTCCTTTTCTGACCAATTCAACTGCATGTGTTTAAATAAGTTTTGCCTCTAGATGGATTATAGAGCCCAAGCCCAAGCTATTAACACTACCTCCACCATGCTTGATTGAAAAGCTTGTATGTTTTGTATCTTTCAGGCTAATCTCTGCTTTTCTTAGCAAATTCCAATCTGACTCTCCTTTCTCCTACTGCCGATGAGTGGTTTGCTCTTGTGGTATGTCCCTAATAATGCTGCTAATGAATGTGGTCGTCTTTGAACAGTGGGTTGTGTAAATTTCACTTCACTCTACACCTGCTTTCTCTCATAGACGACTCTCTGGACTTTGAACAACTTTGAAATTGTTGAACCTAATCGAAGGCTCTTTGGCTCTTTCCTCGTTGTATTTGTGTGCTTGGGTTTCTGTGATGATCAGCATTGCTGTGTTTGCAGATGTTTGTTCCTTGTCCTTGAAAATATTGGTTTTGTGGTTAAAATTTGAGGAATAAGGTCAAATGCAGCCTTCTCACTTTTCTTCTATCCTCTAAATATGATACAGTGGTATCTGTAATCATTTCAAATTTCTGATACAGCAAAATGAAGAAAAGACTGAACAATGGGCCTTATTCTAATTTTAATGTTTTCCTTTTTCTCTATATTAGAGCATGAAATACTACATATGAAGCGCAAATTTTGTTAATGCTCTTTCCATAAGTAATGTCAGCATCTTAAACTCTACAAAATGCACAACACAATAAGATACAGCACCATTTATTGTGAAATTCCTCATTTGTTGACCTTTTGTCAGCTATTGTCAACAGTTCAGTAATATGAAATAAAATATTATGATTGTCATAAAATGGCAAGATGTTCAGTTCATGATTAAGAACTGGCAAAATATGCTGACATTACCTTGTTGACAGAGCATTAGGGACAATTAAAAGCACTATTTTTGCTTCAAATGTAGTATTTCATGATCTATGAGTTACAATATGTTTAAGTATGACAATATAATGAATTCTGGAAAAGGGGTTTGTTTAATCAAACCATAAAAAGGTTTGTCTAATGAGTAGGAGGTTATAGCAACATGGATGCTTCCTTTTCTGATTAGATAACAGCTGATAAATAAGCTATTAACATTGGAGCTTGTCAGAGCAATGTTATGCTGAGAAAAATGCATCTTTTACTTTGTTTTTCTGTGATTTTTTTAGCAAACTTACAATACAAAAAATGGTATGTTATAAATATTAGTTGTTTAGTAGAGGAATATTGAACATATGAAGTTTATATAGCATTTATTTTCATACATTGACCATGAAAACTTCTAGTATTGTTAAACAGAAATATTGCAATATTTTATGCTAATTTAATTTGTTTATTTATTGCTCCTCAGGGTTCCGATTTTAGGAGTCCAACCAAGAAGTCCCCTGCTGCTGTGCCTGAACATGGAGGCTCCTCCCACCTCTGTGGGGGACTCCGCCCCCGAAATCCAAAAACAGCACCGGTTTGACGAGCCAGGGTCCAACTCCTGCTCTGCGGATAAACTTGCACTTAACTCTTCTCAGAGTTCAGAGGAAACTGCGTTAGACTGTTTACGAATAGACTGTGCCAACGACGAACTCGACCACGGCAAGGAGCCGGACGTTAACCACAGCGACACAGATGGTAACCACAGTGATGTGGAGCACATCCTCAGTGAACTGGAGCGTAACCATAGTGACACAGAACATGATGGCGGGGCTTTAATTGAGGCCCCCTGTGAAGCGCAGGATAACGACGTGACTCCACGTGAATCCAGCGGAAAAATACCAAATCGGGACAGCGGGATCGATAGCCCGTCTTGTGGAGGCGACGGAGAGGTGTTTCCAAACGAGGTCCCCATCGAAGAGGAGGAGAGGAACGACAGCATTGCTACAGAAACGGAGAGCGTGTCCTGTATCACCACCGAAAATAAGCGGGACTCGACGCAGGACGAAGACAGTGACTTGGACGAGGGAAGCAGTGAAGAACCAGAGAGTCTTGAAGGCAAAGTAAGATTGAACATTTTCCCATACTGAAGATACTTACATACATCTGAATAGAACAGCCTACAGGTAGAGAGCCAGAAGGTAACATAGACACGGAGGCATCTTCAGTTTTTACATATAAAATGTAGTAGCAGTAAAAGAAAGCCAACAAACAGAGCTAGCAGCAGCAGCGCAGACCAGAGTAGCAGAGCACAGACAAATAGACATACATACATACTAGGGCTGTAACAGTACAGAAAAGTTGCGGTTTGGTATAAACCCCACGGTTCGGTGCACTTTCGATACAGTTTCATTACGGTTGGTGAAAAAATAAAGAGGCTGATCATTCTGTATAGCCTTACTTCTATTAACTTCATTATAACAATGGATTTTCGTTATAACAATGTTTTGTTTTTTGGGGGATGGAATGTTGTAACGGGGCTCGAGCTCTTTTATTAAATTCTTGAAACCAGGGTTCTCTCCTACTGTCATCAGGAGAGGATCCATCTTTTGGATCTTGTTGGAACAAACAAACAGTTAGCATAATTGTGACACTTTATTAAAAACAAAAGCAACTACATTACTTTAACTGTTTAAACTACAAATATTTTTTTCCTAAGCATATTACTAGAGAGAGAGAGAGATATATAGAGAGAGATATATGTATCTATATAGAGAGAGAGGGCGAGAGAAAGAGAGAGGTGTGAGAGAGAGAGAGGGCACTCACACATGTAAGAGAGAGAGATAGAGAGAGAGAGAGAGAGAGAGAGAGAGAGAGAGAGAGAGAGAGAGAGAGAGGGGGCAAGAGAAGGTGTAAGAGAGAGAGCGTGAGAGGGCGAAAGAGAGTCTCCTAAAGGCTGTAGCGTGTATTCTGTGTGCGTATAGCAAACTGAACCGTGACCCCCGTACTGTGATGGTTCGCAAAGAATACACGTACCGTTACACCCCTTATACATACATACAACAATGTTCAGTTTTTTTTCATTAGAGCATTAAATCAGTATGAATGGGGACCCCAAGAACAAAAGCATTCTGAAATTTGTGTTTAGATTTTAATTATTCTGCTTCTCGCTCTTTCTCATTTGTCTTAAAAAAAAAAAACATTGAATACGAAATAGAAACTATTTCACTATTGGACCCCTCTGTGTATATACAGAATGTACAATTAAATGTAAGAACTGTACACACCCACATGCATACTGTACATGATTACTGTTTATTTACTTAAATTAACAAAAACAACTAATGTGACACATGAAGAAATTTAAGGCTTATGTAATATTAGCTTTTTTTCTCAGTATGTCCAAAACTGTGGTTCGGTTCCGCTGGTTCTTTAACTAGATGACCTGTTGTCAATTCTGCTTGAATTAGAATATTAAGGCCTGAAATGTATAAAGTTTTCTGTACCTTTAATTTTCCTTACACTACATTAGTTGGTGTTAATAGATAAATAAGGTAGTGAACACTGTAGTTCACGGCTCGACCTTCTTGTTGTTTTTTTTCTCTGTGTAAATCCTGATTCTGAGATTCTCAGTAGGATAAAATACTGTATTAACCAGAAACAATAATCAATCAAACATCTTACATCTGTACTAACTTACAGATTGTAAAAGAGCGAGAAAACCGCAGGCAACAGAAGAGTAAAAACAATTGGTTGAAAGATATGAGGACATATCTTATATCGGTATATTTGTGTGGATTACACGTTTAGTTTACTGGGTATGAACAACATGTGTGGTACATTTGTTCCTGTGAAATGGATTGTAGGTAAAACTTGGACAGTTGTAGTTTGGTCCTTGGTGGTAGATGGTCTGATCTAGAATGTTCAGAAAAATGAGAGGTTAAGGTTTTTCTGCTGTGGAGGATTTGTTCAGGTGTACAGTTACTGTGCACATTTTGTCTGTCTACTTCCCCTTCCTATTCAGTCAGTTTGTGACCAGAGGATCTTTGTTCACTAAATGCTATTTGTGCAGCTGTGACACAGACATGCCATTGGGTAAAAAAAAGCTGGGGCTTTTACACAATGTTTTTCACAGCTAGGTTGAGAGCGGTCCACCACCCAAAAATATCCAACCAAGAACGTCTGAGGTTAGAAACCGCTGATGAGCGTTCATGAAGGGCTGCAGGATGGCTAACCTAAATTGTGCATTGGCACCAGATGGGCTATAGAGCAACTATATTGACTTCCTGTTTATTCCATCTTATACCTTAACTTCCTTCATGAAGTGACGTTGGTGTGGTCTTGACAAATCTCCCTAAGGACGTGTTGGATGGTGCTGTGGTCCATGATGGTATGTGTTACCATGGTCCACTGTTTAAATGGTACTAATGATAACAGACAGTACCTAATAGGTCAGTATAAACAGTTATACTTGGGTAAAAATGAAGATACTTAAACTTGAGTATTAAATATCAACATATTCAGTACAAGTAAAGGGCAAAAGTATTGGAAAACTAGTAGAAGTGCTTTTATATGTTTTATATAAAGTCAACATTTTATTAAAGTCCATTGATAATGAAACAAAAACACTTTTACAAAATAAACCTTAAAGCATTATGCACATGCTTGACTGTGAGTGTGTGTAGCTGGGTACGTTTTGTATGTTGCAATTGCTTATTTGCTAAATTGTTGTAATTTCTTTGCTGTTGCAGTAATGAAAAGCTGCAGAGGATGCATTTATGCATTACATTTATTCATATGTAGTGGAGCAAAAGTAAAAGTCAACAAAAGCAATTACGCTTGAGTAAAGTTGAAATGTATGCGGAAATGTGCTGAAGTACAGCAAACAAAAATGTATGCTTTAAAAACCTGTAGACCACTGTTGTGGTGTGCATCTTTAATAAATGAGGCTCTCCAAGGGTTCTTTAGTGAAGGCAACAGTGGTGTGTGAATATATAGAATTGAGACTAAACTGTAAGTAAACGAGAACAGTGATTAGCATCATGTCTAACTTGCTCACTATGTGTGTTTTTGCTATGAAAAAATAAAGAGCAGGAAGGAACGGGTAGTATTACTCTGGAAGTCGTAGATCCATCATCCATCACTGACTGTGAAAATGAGCTGTTCCCTTACAGCAACTGTTAGAAATGATATCTCTTTAATGTGTCACTTTAAAACTACAGAGTAAAATACATGTTTTGAAAGCTTAAAAGTTTGAAAGCTGATGCCTTCAATTATTTTAAAATAATTGTATTCTAATTGAATCATCGTGAGGTCATAGGTGTACAAGCCTAATGTCTGTCTAGACCAATCTTTTTTTACTCTTCATTTTCTAAATAAAACCCAGCCTCCTGATTCAGAGTTGTGAAAATACAGAACAAAGAGCAGTATTACAGGGTTGGTACAGGGATAGGCCCGGGACTGCTTTTACAGAAACTCAAGAACAAAGAAGTGAAAAGGTCTGGGAGCTGTTGGCTTATTGAATGGTGCTTTCCCACAGAAGCCTTCTGATCTAGGACCAGTTTTCCTTAGCGTTAAATATGGCTTGTCTTTGAGAACTTGAGGAGACTTTGAATAGGGAAGGTCATTGAGGCTATCAGAGTAATCAATGTCTTTTATAGAGCTGAGGGATCACTTAAAGAAACTTGAACTGTATGGATGTGTTCCTTCACAACAGTTAAATACTTGGATACCTATGGTTCCTGTATATTGTGGTTCACTGTTACAGTAACGGCCCTGTCTTACACCCTGCAAAGGTCACGCCACGATGTTCATTGCTATCTTACACCCCGTTGACGTTCTATTTTTTCACTTTTCACCTGCATTATTTACAAAGCCACAGTGCTTCGGAATATATCTATGCTGATGGGTGTGCTGTCTTGAAGTGAGGTGTGTTCAGGTAAATTTCTGACATATTGCTAACTTGGCGGTGAAAAACACAGGTGCACCACGATTTAAACCCTGACAACAAGCAAACGTCCATACCTATCTTTAGCCACATGAACACACAGCAGCACAAACCCAACTTCTACATTAACAATAAACAGAAAACTAAATAAGATAACTAAATTGCTGTTCCCGTAAATAAGCTGCTTGCACACCTTGAGCAGGTGAGTTTCCTCCGCTGAAAAGAGCAGAAGAATTGCACCTTTAAAATAGCAATCTGACAAAGTCAAAGCATGTCTGGCTTTTAAAGGGAATGGCAAGTGACACAATAATTGGTTTATTACATTTTACACCCAAAAATATCCACACTCATCATTAATTAAGAGGATAAGTACATGCCTTTTGCGAGTTTCGAGACACAAGATGTACTTTTCCCATTGACACGCCCTATATGCAGCCGCACAGTGCACTGTTCGCCTATAGATCACTAAAATAGCCCCTTTACTGTGTACACATTTCACCTAGAACACATGTGATCCTGTTTCAACATTGATTCTGCTGTTCCTGACTGAGACACACAGTGATGGACCTTGTCTATTTAGTTGTCCAAATCAAAAACTTTACAAGAAAAGCAATTCCTGTTGCATCTTTCAGTGGAAGATTTGGCTAACCAATATATCTGAGCTATCAGATCATTTTTATCATTTAACTACCCGATTGAAGCTTGTTCCTGGTTATCAGTAGTAAAGATTCAAATTTCAAAGCTTCAGAAAGTTCTTACATCAGAATAAGAATCCTAAAAACACTTAAAAACTTACAAATTAATTGTTACATATACCATATATAGTGGTAAACTTGAGAAAAGTGAGGTTTGTGTATTATAAGTTGTTTGTGTTGTTGCCAAATGTCTAGTAATAGAGGTAACAAATTAAATGTACAAATTAAATGTATGAGTATAAATAAAGTAATCTACCTACAGCCCTTCCAACAATGGACTGCTTTGCCAAAAGCTTTGAAAATTTATGGATAGTCCTTAAACAAGCAGCATGTACTAGATAATGTTACAGAACTAGAAGCATTTTGCACAGGTGAATGAGCGGAAAGCCCCAAACAGCACTTAAAATATCTGACAGTTGAAGATGGGAAATAGATAATAAGTGGAAATAAAATTATGCGAAAGCTTAAAATATTAAAGAAACACCTAACTAAAGTAAAAGATATTCAAACCAGGGCTTCACAAATTCATGTAAAGTCAAACCGAGAGTGTGGCTCTGAGTGAAAATGAGAGAAAAAGGGCGAGAGATATTTTCAGAGCAGGGGAGAGAAAGAGAGAGAGACTTTAACTTTAGGAGAGTCAATAGGCCAGGTGTGTGGAGATGGATTTAGTTCTTTATGTGGTCCTCTTCACAGAAACCGCCCTACACACACACACACACACACACACAAAACACACCCTAACGGTCTGATGCTAACCTTTCTTCCACCCTAATCTCAGCAGCAGCATGCACATACATGTATTAGGATTTTCCAGTGCACCTAAGGGTGGGTGACAGCAAGTGTGAAATATGGCTACCACAGTTCAATTTTAAAACACTGGGAGAGGGTTGCCTGCCCCGCCCACAGCTCCTAAGCTTACCAGGGTTACCAGGTTGAGAAAAAGTCAAACTTTAAAGTCTGTTATATATTTTTGCTGGTTAGGTAGTAAACAGCACATCTTGACCCATTTGCTTCTCTGCTTTGACTGATAGCAGTACACGTTAACATGTAGCAAGATGATGCTCTTTAGCAATAGTCTGAATCACTTAAGCTTTTTTAACACTTACTGCTTTGATAACCCAGCTGCACGCTGTCCTGAATATGAAATTACTTAAAATGGTCATCTCTACTAGTGGTTGGGTTAAATTACCTAGCTAAGGCTAGGCAACGTTAGCTGAAGCTCAGTGCTTACCTGTTTACCTGCTTACCAGTCCTTCTGGGATCTTGGATGTCTTCATCTATTCAGCTTTTTCAGAAGGATGCTGAGGCTTCAGCAAGCAGTTTTTACCCTGTAGTGTTTTCATACCTGGTAATCTTGGATGTCGTAATAGGACTGGGGAATGGATAAACTGGATCAGAGGCTTATACAAACACAGATTTTTACTCTGTAACTTACATTTTAAATAAAAGTCAAGTGACATCTGTCCAATTAAACTTCGCATGATTGCTTAGCAACTTATCATCTCTATTGATCCCTACTAGTGGTTATGATCAATTACCTGGATAAGGTTAGGCAACCTTAGCTGCAGCTCAGTGCTTATCTGTTCAGGAGGAAATTAGATAGCTTGGCAACAGAACTTCTCTAAGATGTCTTTATCTATCAATATCTATCATATCTATTTTACTCTCTTTTTGGTCATAGAGCTTTTTAAGAAGAATGCCGAGGCTTCAGCAGTTAACTGACACCAGTTATAACGTATCATATTTGCTTAATATCTGCTAAAACATCCTGGTTGTTTTGAGTTAGTTCCAAACATATAAAACAATTTATCAAGAAAAATAATCAGTAAATTACCTCATGAATTCCTGTATGGATTGACTGTGTGTTTTTGGGACTGATATTGATCGTCGATTGTCGTTTAATATGATGGGTCTATTGCTAATACCGATTAAGGGCAGGGCTGAATACCAGATTTACCTTTACATTACAAAACTGGCTCTTATGGGTTTCTGTAGCCGTGCATAAGTTTCATATTTTATCTAGTGTTTTTTTTTTTAATATAATTTTATTTCTAATTTTTCCCATTTTCTCCCCAATTTACACGGCCAATTACCCAACTCACTCATTAGGACTCCCCCTATCACTAGTAATGCCGCAACACACCAGGAGGGTGAAGACTAGCACATGTTTCCTCCGATACACGTGAAGCCAGCCACCGCTTCTTTTCGAGCTGCTGCTGATGCAGCATTACCGAGCAGCCAGCGCGCTCAAATGAAAGCACAGCGCCTCGGTTCCAGTACATCAGCTCACAGACGCCCTGTGCTGCAGACATTACCCTGGGAGTGATGTGGGGAGAGAGCGCCACCTACCCACCCAGAGGGAGCAGGGCCAATTTTGCTCCCTCTGACGCCGGCAGCTTGATGGCAAAGTTCATCTAGTGTTTTAACAAGGAACTGCATTGGCCTGTGACCAATGACCCTCGCTCAAGCTGCTGTAAACCTTAACTCACTAATATGATCGGATTTGCTCTTGTGGTGAGCTAATTAGATAAATACTAACATATTACTCATATTTTATATACTTGAACCTCCTAAGACCTGAACTGTTGCATGGCATGCATTTTCTATTTCTCTTTGCTATTTGGGCTTATTGGCACCTGATTAGTGTAAAAACAAAGAGTTATCTTTTTCCATGATGTAGTTTCTGAGAAAAATTAAATACACATATGAGGACTTTCGTTTTATATTTTGATAGAACACAATTAAGTCACAATTAGTAATATTAGTGATGGGCAAAATATTTATTTTGTGCCTGAACACAGCAGCATTTTTGTTGCCTTGTTGTAAAATAAAAGTAGAAACAATGATTGTGCTCCTTTGAGCAATATGGCTCATTTGAATAACAAACTAAAAATTGCAAACATTTATTGTATTTACTGTTCATAAAAAAATTTGAACAAAATTGACGTGTGAAACTCCTCAGCCACCACTAGGGGACAGTATAATGGCCTCATAAGAGGACACCAGGCACTCCTTGTAGAGTGAAATTTAGTTTTCTGGTCTAGACAACCCAGAATGTGATGTCCACACATGTGGACGCCAGATCCTAGGAGGATAATTATATATACTTATTTATAGCCAATTGATTCTTCCATTTCTTTATTTCTAATACACTCACATACTTCTGATTTATCCCAACAACAGCTGTCCTGTTTCCTGACATCCCAGGCTGTGTTAACTGTAATTATTTAATGGAAGTTTAAGGCGTGTGTGTGTGTGTGTGAGGCAGAGGCAGCTGACATGATAGTTTTTAATGACTTGGTTGTCACACAGGATGTGGGCAAGAGCTTGCTGCATGCTGCATGAGAAAGAGAGAGAAAGAGAGCGAGATAGTGAGTGAGTGCAGAGAGGTCACTGGGTAGAAAGATAGACAGAGTAGCAGAGCTCATCTTTAACCTGTGACTGACAGAAAGCCCTATCATTTACTGTCTGTAGGAGTGTGTACAAATAAATGTGTGTGTGTGTGTGTGTGTGTGTGTGTGTGGTCAAACATCTTGTTTTATTGTCAGACATATCAAACCACACATTCTGTTACATATATCCTCCCGTTTCCTGACATGTGAGGCTCTGCCATGTGTGCGAGCATGTGAGTCTCATTATCACAGCAGTACAGACATTAACCCCTCTGTGTTTATGGATGAAAAATAAACTTACATCTTCACTAAAATGTTTTGTTGTAATTGAAAGCACACAGTGTCTCGTCCAAAATGCCTCGGTACAATTTCTCTTCACTGGAACAATGTCTGAGTCATGGTCAGCCCCTGAAAAATAGAAACAACCATGTTGCATTATCCCTCCTCTACCAAACTTTACAGTTAGTACAATACAATCAGATAGGTAACATTTTCCTAGAATTGACTATAGACTAGGGGCGAAACGATTACTCGAGTAATTTGAGTTACTGGATTTAAAAAATTGATCAAGTAATTTTCTGTGCCTCGAGTAATTGTTTATTTAATAAACCAGGAAGAAGGAGCAGGCAGCGGAGGTTTTAGTCGAGAAGAGGGTATTTTGAAGCGGCGAGGGAAAAGAGCGACAACTTATGAGGAAAATTGGCAATAAAAATGCAGCATTTTAGGCTGGACAACGTGTTATTGGTTGAGCCGAGAGAAGGTAAATATAACATAACAATGATTAATGAGATTAACATTAATGTACCTAAATAACATAACGAAAGCGCTGTGGAGCGCTGATTATTAGAAATACTGTATAATGTGTGATTAGTTCATAAAAACAGATAATTCCGGTCTAAATACAGACTTTATGTAAGTGAACACAGCGCTGAGGAGTTTATAAACAAATTCTTGTCAATTCATGGCTTGGTAAGACGAACTGGAAACATCTCTGCTGTTCAGAAGCTAAGATGCACAACATAATGCAAATGTTTGCCTTTTTTATGGATTAATTCCCTATAGTTTTTATACTTATAAGAAATCCTTGTTGAAAATAATTTAACTTAATTTATTAAAGTACTAATTATTAAACTATTATTACTCCTTTATTAATTACTCTTTAAGCAAACAAATATGTTTTATCCGATTACTCGATTAATTGAATCGATTTTTCAGTAGAGTACTCGATTACTAAAATAATCGATAGCTGCTTTCCTACTATAGACTGTATATAAGAATGGACAGCATGATGTCTATGAGCACAACAGGGGTTGAAAAGTGAAGCCACTACATCTCTTACGCCCTCTGGTGGCTGGGCTCCAGTACAACTTTTAACCCTGTCTATTTCACTAAATTTCAACTAAATAAGAGATGGCGGGATCTTTCATCTAAAATTACACATCCAGGATTTATTTTTGGAAGTTGGGTTCTGCACATTCTGCAAGCCCCCCTCCTGTGTTAATAACCCCCAATGTCTTTCTTTACAGATAATTCGTTTTATAGGAGTTTTTGATCATGGAATTTAAAGGGGTGTGGCGATGTGGTGATTGACAGCTGAGGGCAAGTTGATTGACAGGTCGCCTGAGAGTGTAAACACGCTCAGTCGCGGAGCTCACAGTCAGATCTTTCTGACATTCGGATTTTACTGTTAAAAATGACATTTCTGAAGTAAAGCAACGGCTTGTTCAGCAGTTAACTGATGTAACAGACCCTCAGGGAAACGTTCTCTGCAGTTTTTCGGTATGTGGATAATTTCCCTTCATCAGTTCATTCATAGTTTGTTCTTCTTCCTAATTTTAGTGTCTAGGTTAGGTTTTTAATCTAGTGTTAGGTGCTTAACGCTAATGCTAACTAGTTAACTAGCTTAGCCAACTCAGGTTAGCGTAGTTAGGTAACTTGTTTAGTGAAAATGATGGTGAAACACAAAGTAATTGAGGGCTAGTATTAAATTTTTTCACACTGAATAAAATAAAGAGATATTTATGGTCTAATTAGCTATTACATATAAACAGGGTTTTATTAAATATAATGCATCGAAGCATGTAAGGTAAACTATTGTTTTATCTAGAGTTAAATCACAGTGGAGGATGCTATGCAAACTATTTAAAATTTCTACTGATAAATATTCTTTTTTTTTTTTCCAATTTTGAAGACTAACACATGCTTCCTCCAATACGTGTGAGCTTCTTTTCGAGCTGCTGTTGATGCAGCATTGCCGAGCAGTCAGCGCGCTCGGAGGAAAGCGCAGCGACTCAGTTCTGATACATCAGCTCACAGACGCCCTGTGCTGCAGACGTCACCCTAGGAGTGATGTGGGGAGAGAGTGCCATCTACCCACCCGGAGGGAGCAGGGCCAATTTTGATCCCTCTAAACACCGGCAGCTTGATGGCAAAGCTGCATGAGTGGGGGTTCGAACCTGCAACCTCCCGCTCATAGTGACAGCGCTTCAGACCGCTGAACCACTCGGCGCCCCAATTATTCATTATTATCGGTTAACGTTAACGTTAGGTTGCTAAGTTGTGAACAGGAGTCTAGAAGATAGACTTTTTAATCATTTTGCCTAATTCACAGTCTATTGTACGGCAGGTCTGCTGAGGGACCGCAAGGTGGCAGCTTCCATTTCGACCAAAAATGACGTAATGAGAGTGAATGGGGACGTCCTGTCCACACTTATATACAGTCAATGGAATTGACCAAACGTAGACTCATCCATTAGACTGTCAGATAGAGAAATGTGATTTTTCACTCCACAGAACATGTTTCCACTTCTCCAGAGTTTAGTGGTGATGTGACAGTAGCCAAATCATTATGGCCGGAGGAGTTGCTCACAACATCTCGACAGCTGCAAGGCTTTGGAGTCTGTAGTCAGAAACAACTGATGGGGGTCTGAGAAGAGACAAACCACAAACTGCTGATAGGTTTTTTAAACAATCAATGTTTATTGGCACAACAAAAACACTACTGTGGTGCAGAATTTTATAATGATGGTTGTTATAATGACGGTTTATATGTTCACATACCCACAGACTTGTTAAAGTACCTATGTTAACACCTACCATAGAAAAGCTAGTATCTGAACTGGATCTGAATGGCTCATTTCCTGTAATAGTATTTCCTGAATGTAGTTTCAATCATCTGTGCGCTGCTGTGTAGGATCTAGTTTTAAGGTTTAGATGCCAAATATCACAAAGCACCATGGCAGCTTACAGTTGATGAAGATTACATAGAGTGTGCTGGGCATAAGGAGGATTTCCTAAGGTTAAGGCAACAATAGTAATGTTGTCGAGAAGTCGAACTCCGCAGGAATTAAGACAAATTAGACAAGAGGATAAAGGGAAGGGTGCATATCATAATCATGCCCGAGTTAGGCTGTTGATTGATGCTAATTATTTGCAAACATTTATATTCAAAAAAGATAAAAAATAATTAGTTAAATTACCCCCCCCCCCCTTCACAGGACTATTTATCCTTTATTTTTTATTTCTTTACAAGAGTCATTGTATTTAAATGTAGATGGATGGAGGAAGATCAATGATCACAAGCTATCAAACCAAACAGAACTGCTTGAATTTTTGCATCGGGAGTGACATAAAGTTATCCAAAAGCAGTGTGTAAGACTGGTGGAGGAGAACATGCCAAAAAAGTGTTATTCCACCAAACATTAATTTCTGAACTCTTAAAACTTTATGAAAATGAACTTTTTTTCTTTGCGTATTTAAGCACTTAAGCATCTTTTTTAGTTTTTTTCTTTCTGTAAATAATGCTCTAAATGATAATATTTTTATTTGGAATTTGGGATAAATGTTGTCTGTAGTTTATAGAATAAAACAACAGTGAATGTTTTTTACTTAAATATATACCTATAAAAAGCAAAATCAAAGAAACTGATTCAGAAACTGAAGTGGTCTCTTATTTTTTTTTTCAGTGCTTTATATGCATACACATATATGTGTATATCCATATATGCATGTGTACTTAAATATAGCTAAACAGAAAACATATGTGCAATTTAACCTAAAGATGTTCACCTACTTTTTTGTATTGTCTATCTTGTGTTTAATTATGTTATTTACTTTAGTGTTTAAATTAGATGTGTCCAAATTGAGTCTAAATCTGTGTTTCTGATTGGTTCTGAGAGTGTGTCTATACACAGTCTATTAATAGTGAGTCTATTAATAGATTATTTCAGTGACAGTGCACATGGTCATGTTTTTTATTGTAAAAATATTGTTTGCATGGTTACATTACGATTATAAGGATAGCTATATATGTATTTAACAATTACTTATCTAATTTGTTTTTATCTTGCAGTCTGAGTCTCAGAAGCTGTTCAACATTGCCCAGGAGCTGCTCCACACAGAGGAAGCTTACGTCAAAAGACTCAACCTTCTGGACCAGGTAACACACACACACACACACACACATTCAAATAAAGCATGCAGCATCACCTGTCATGCTTTATATTAGTTTTCTCAGTTTATTATCTCTTTATTAAGTGTCTGTGTTTGAGCTGGTTGATACGGGCAGTACAGTACTTGGATAGTAACATTACTCACTCATGTATTTACCCTATATATTTATTATATAATTATCTAGCAATCAGAAAAAAATGTATCATATGAATAATGATTTTAACTGCAGTCTAATTTACTTACCGACATATTTGTTGGGCTGTCATATGGACATATGGCTCATGTTTTAAACAAGCTTGAATAACATGTTATATTTTTTACTTTACATTTAAATCAATGTGTAAATAAATATATTATTGGGACAGCTTAATATAATTTTACTGTGAATTAAACAATTTCTTCAACACTACAAAACAACTTATAGGTCCATAATAAAAGATTGCGTGGCCTCTATAATTCACCTATATAGTTTGCCAGTTGTGAAAAGATATGCAGAATTTGCATTTTACTGTTTAAATGTTTCCTTTAGGCCTGTCATGATAATTTTTTTGTGAAAGACATATATTTTGGAAATATATTTATTCCAGAAATTATTGCAATAAGCAATATTTTTTTTGTCTTTTTTTATACATTTATTTAAATTTTTGATTCTATTTTCCTCCTAATTTACAAGAGCAATTACCCAAACCACTCATCATGACTCCCTCTATCACTAGTGATGTCACTATTAAACACCAGGTGGGTGAAGACTAGCACATGCCTCCTCCAACACATGTGAAGTCAGCATTAACGAGTAGCATCACAGCAAAGCACAGCGACTCTGTTCCAATACATCAGCTCACAGATGCCTCGTGCTGATAAACCTTAGTAGTGATAATGAGTGATAATAGGAGAGTGCACCATCTACCCACCCAGAGAGAGTAAGGCCAATTGTCCTCTCTCAGGGCTCTGGCAGCTGATGGCAAGCTACAGGAACGGGATTCGAACCAGCAATCCTCTGATCGTAGTGGGGGCTCCTAACCCGCTGGATAACTCGGACCTTCTATTGTTGTCATTTTAATATTATTTTCATTTCCACTAACATAATAAATATAAAATAGAATAACAAAATATACACTACCGTTCAAAAGTTTGGGGTCACATTGAAACGTCCTTATTTTTGAAGGAAAAGCACTGTACTTTTCAATGAAGATAACTTTAAACTAGTCCTAACTTTAAACAAATACACTCTGTACATTGCTAATGTGGTAAATGACTATTCTAGCTGCAAATGTCTGGTTTTGGTGCAATATCTACATAGGTGTATAGAGGCCCATTTCCAGCAACTATCACTCCAGTGTTCTAATGGTACAATGTGTTTGCTCATTGGCTCAGAAGGCTAATTGATGATTAGAAAACCCTTGTGCAATCATGTTCACACACCTGAAAACAGTCTAGCTCATTACAGAAGCTACAAAACTGACCTTCCTTTGAGCAGATTGAGTTTCTGGAGCATCACATTTGTGGGGTCAATTAAACGCTCAAAATGGCCAGAAAAAGAGAACTTTCATCTGAAACTCGACAGTCTATTCTTGTTCTTAGAAATGAAGGCTATTCCATGCGAGAAATTGCTAAGAAATTGAAGATTTCCTACAACGGTGTGTACTACTCCCTTCAGAGGACAGCACAAACAGGCTCTAACCAGAGTAGAAACAGAAGTGGGAGGCCACGTTGCACAACTAAGCAAGAAGATAAGTACATTAGAGTCTCTAGTTTGAGAAACAGACGCCTCACAGGTCCCCAACTGGCATCTTCATTAAATAGTACCCGCAAAACACCAGTGTCAACATCTACAGTGAAGAGGCGGCTGCGGGATTTTGGGCTTCAGGGCAGAGTGGCAAAGAAAAAGCCATATCTGAGACTGGCTAATAAAAGAAAAAGATTAAGATGGGCAAAAGAACACAGACATTGGACAGAGGAAGACTGGAAAAAAGTGTTGTGGACGGATGAATCCAAGTTTGAGGTGTTTGGATCACAAAGAAGAACGTTTGTGAGACGCAGAACAAATGAAACTAGAAAAGGCAAAGTTCGTGAACGAACTTTAAGTTGGCTTGTCAAATAGTTACTAAGTTGTGTAGTGTGGTGTGGAGTGTGTGGGGTGTGGAGTGGGTTGTGGAGTGTGTTTGGTGTGGTGTGTTTGGAATGTGGGGTGGAGTGTGGGGTGATTTGTGTGTATTAGGTGTGGAGTGTGTGTGGTGTGGAGTGTGTGTGGTGTGGGGTTTGTGTGGTGTGGAGTGTGTGTGGTGTGGGGTATGTGTGGTTTGAAGTGTGTGTGGTGTGGGGTATGTGTGGTTTGAAGTGTGTGTGGTGTGGGGTATGTGTGGTTTGAAGTGTGTGTGGTGTGGGGTTTGTGTGGTGTGGAGTGTGTGTGGTGTGGGGTATGTGTGGTTTGAAGTGTGTGTGGTGTGGGGTATGTGTGCTGTGGAGTGTGTGTGGTGTGGGGTGTGAAGTGTGTGTGGTATGTGTGTGGTGGAGTGTGTGTGGTGTGGGGTATGTGAGCTGTGGAGTGTGTGTGTGGTTTAAAGTGTGTGTGGTGTGGGGTATGAAGTGTGTGTGGTTTAAAGTGTGTGTGGTGTGGGGTTTGTGTGGTGTGTAGTGTGTGTGGTGTGGGGTATGTGTGGTTTGAAGTGTGTGTGGTGTGGGGTATGTGTGGTTTGAAGTGTGTGTGGTGTGGGGTTTGTGTGGTTTGAAGTGTGTGTGGTGTGGGGTTTGTGTGGTGTGGAGTGTGTGTGGTGTGGGGTATGTGTGGTTTGAAGTGTGTGTGGTGTGGGGTATGTGTGGTTTGAAGTGTGTGTGGTGTGGGGTATGTGTGGTTTGAAGTGTGTGTGGTGTGGGGTTTGTGTGGTGTGGAGTGTGTGTGGTGTGGGGTATGTGTGGTTTGAAGTGTGTGTGGTGTGGGGTATGTGTGCTGTGGAGTGTGTGTGGTGTGGGGTGTGAAGTGTGTGTGGTATGTGTGGGGTGGAGTGTGTGTGGTGTGGGGTATGTGAGCTGTGGAGTTTGTGTGTGGTTTAAAGTGTGTGTGGTGTGGGGTATGAAGTGTGTGTGGGGTGGAGTGTGTGTGGTGTGGGCTATGTGAGCTGTGGAGTGTGTGTGGTTTAAAGTGTGTGTGGTGTGGGGTTTGTGTGGTGTGGAGTGTGTGTGTGGTGTGGGTTATGTGTGGTTTGAAGCGTGTGTGGTGTGGGGTATGTGTGGTTTGAAGTGTGTGTGTGTGGTGTGGGGTATGTGTGGTTTGAAGTGTGTGTGTAGTTAGTGTGTGTGTGTGGTGTGGGGTGTGTGTGTGGTGTGGGTTATGTGTGGTTTGAAGCGTGTGTGGTGTGGGGTATGTGTGGTTTGAAGTGTGTGTGTGTGGTGTGGGGTATGTGTGGTTTGAAGTGTGTGTGTAGTTAGTGTGTGTGTGTGGTGTGGGGTGTGTGTGTGGTGTGGAGTGTGTGTGTGGTGTGGGTTATGTGTGGTTTGAAGCGTGTGTGTGTGTGGTGTGGGGTATGTGTGGTTTGAAGTGTGTGTGTAGTTAGTGTGTGTGTGTGGTGTGGGGTGTGTGTGTGGTGTGGGGTGTGTGTGGTTTGAAGTGTGTGTGTGTGGTGTGGGGTATGTGTGGTTTGAAGTGTGTGTGTAGTTAGTGTGTGTGTGTGGTGTGGGGTATGTGTGGTTTGAAGTGTGTGTGGTGTGGGGTATGTGTGGTTTGAAGTGTGTGTGGTGTGGTGTGTGGTGTGTTGTGTGTTGTATTGGTTCTGGTGTGGGTTGTGTTCAGCAGTCTCTTCTCCATACAGATACAGTACTGAGGAGCAGGGCAGAGAGGGGGGCCGTGCGCAGGATCGGCTGGTGTGTGTGAGATGGCCAACATTCCGCCCATTCATTCCTATGGGGAAAGTTCGTACGATAATTTTACGAAAACCGTAAATCGTATCGGTGAGATCAGCATATCGTCTGAAACGTCTCTGCAAGTTCTGTATGTCTTGTGAATTTCGTGGTTCTAGCTTGAAAACTGTGACTTTTAGAGCAGTTTGAAAAAAGTGTGAATGGAAGTCTATGGGGAAAAAAGTGACTTTGACGGAACCGTGCTAGAACCCTGGTTCTCCGATCGCTTAGAAAAGCACAAGCAACTTAAGTGGCTATGGGTTCTACCATCCTGTGAAGTTTGGTGGTTCTAGCTCGAAAACTGTAGGAGGAGTAGCGTTGAGAAATTTTAGCGTAGAATAATAATAATAACTAGAAAAGGCAAAGTTCGTGAACGAACTTTAAGTTGGCTTGGAAAAGTACGCTAATAACGTTGAAAAGTTAAAATGGTTGCTAAGTGGTTGCTAGGTAGTTGTGATCATTACTAAAGTGGTTGCTAAGCGTTTGCTAACGTTTTCCAGGTGGTTGCTTAGGTTTTGCTAAGCAGTTGCTAGGCAGTTGCTAACGTATTCCACACGGTTGCTAAGCAGTTGCTAACGTTTTCCAAGTGGTGGCTAAAGTATAGCTAACTGGTTGCTAGGCAGTTGCTATCATTTCTAAAGTGGTTGCTAAGCAGTTGCTAGGCAGTTGCTAACATATTCCACATGGTTGCTAAGTGGTTGCTAGGCAGTTGCTAACATTTTCCAGGTGGCTGATAAGATGTTGTTAAGTGGTTGCTAGGCAGTTGCTATAATTTCTTAAGTGGTTGCTAGGCAGTTGCTATAATTTCTAAAGTGGTTGCTAGGCAGTTGCTAACGTTTTCCTAGTGGTTGCTAAGGTGTTGCTAAGTGGTTGCTAGGCAGTTGCTATCATTACTAAAGTGGTTGCTAAGTGGTTGCTAGGCAGTTGCTAACGTTTTCCTAGTGGTTGCTAAGGTGTTGCTAAGTGGTTGCTAGGCAGTTGCTATCGGTTCTAAAGTGGTTGCTAAGCAGTTGCTAGGCAGTTGCTAACATATTCCACATGGTTGCTAAGTGGTTGCTAGGCAGTTGCTAACATTTTCCAGGTGGTTGCTAAGATGTTGTTAAGTGGTTGCTAGGCAGTTGCTATAATTTCTAAAGTGGTTGCTAGGCAGTTTCTAACGTTTGCCTAGTGGTTGCTAAGGTGTTGCTAAGTGGTTGCTAGGCAGTTGCTATCATTACTAAAGTGGTTGCTAAGTGGTTGCAAAGCAGTTACTAACGTTTTCCTAGTGGTTGCTAAGGTGTTGCTAAGTGGTTGCTAGGCAGTTGCTAACGTTTTCCTAGTGGTTGCTAAGGTGTTGCTAAGTGGTTGCTAGGCAGTTGCTATCATTTCTAAAGTGGTTGCTAAGTGGTTGATAGGCAGTTGCTAACGTTTTCCAAGTGGTTGCTAAGGTGTAGCTAACTGGTTGCTAGGCAGTTGCTATAATTTCTAAAGTGGTTGCTAGGCAGTTGCTAACGTTTTCCTAGTGGTTGCTAAGGTGTTGCTAAGTGGTTGCTAGGCAGTTGCTATCATTACTAAAGTGGTTGCTAAGTGGTTGCTAGGCAGTTGCTAACGTTTTCCTAGTGGTTGCTAAGGTGTTGCTAAGTGGTTGCTAGGCAGTTGCTATCGGTTCTAAAGTGGTTGCTAAGCAGTTGCTAGGCAGTTGCTAACATATTCCACATGGTTGCTAAGTGGTTGCTAGGCAGTTGCTAACATTTTCCAGGTGGTTGCTAAGATGTTGTTAAGTGGTTGCTAGGCAGTTGCTATAATTTCTAAAGTGTTTGCTAGGCAGTTTCTAACATTTCCCTAGTGGTTGCTAAGGTGTTGCTAAGTGGTTGCTAGGCAGTTGCTATCATTACTTATGTGGTTGCTAAGCAGTTGCTAACGTTTTCCTAGTGGTTGCTAAGGTGTTGCTAAGTGGTTGCTAGGCAGTTGCTATCATTACTAAAGTGGTTGCTAAGTGGTTGCAAGGCAGTTACTAACGTTTTCCTAGTGGTTGCTAAAGTGTTGCTAAGTGGTTGCTAGGCAGTTGCTAACGTTTTCCTAGTGGTTGCTAAGGTGTTGCTAAGTGGTTGCTAGGCAGTTGCTATCATTTCTAAAGTGGTTGCTAAGTGGTTTTCCAACCACGTTTTCCAAGTGGTTGCTAAGGTGTAGCTAACTGGTTGCTAGGCAGTTGCTATCATTTCTAAAGTGGTTGCTAAGTGGTTGCTAGGCAGTTGCTAACGTTTTCCAAGTGGTTGCTAAGGTGTAGCTAACTGGTTGCTAGGCAGTTGCTATCATTTTTAAAGTAGTTGCTAGGCAGTTGCCAACACATTCCACATAGTTGCTAAGTGGTTGCTAGACAGTTTGCTATCATTTCTAAAGTGGTTGCTAAGTGGTTGATAGGCAGTTGCTAACGTTTTCCAAGTGGTTGCTAAGGTGTAGCTAACTGGTTGCTAGGCAGTTGCTATAATTTCTAAAGTGGTTGCTAGGCAGTTGCTAACGTTTTCCTAGTGGTTGCTAAGGTGTTGCTAAGTGGTTGCTAGGCAGTTGCTATCATTACTAAAGTGGTTGCTAAGTGGTTTGCTTGGCAGTTGCTAACGTTTTCCTAGTGGTTGCTAAGGTGTTGCTAAGTGGTTGCTAGGCAGTTGCTATCGGTTCTAAAGTGGTTGCTAAGCAGTTGCTAGGCAGCTGCTAACATATTCCACATGGTTGCTAAGTGGTTGCTAGGCAGTTGCTAACATTTTCCAGGTGGTTGCTAAGATGTTAAGTGGTTGCTAGGCAGTTGCTATAATTTCTAAAGTGTTTGCTAGGCAGTTTCTAACGTTTCCCTAGTGGTTGCTAAGGTGTTGCTAAGTGGTTGCTAGGCAGTTGCTATCATTACTTATGTGGTTGCTAAGCAGTTGCTAACGTTTTCCTAGTGGTTGCTAAGGTGTTGCTAAGTGGTTGCTAGGCAGTTGCTATCTTTACTAAAGTGGTTGCTAAGTGGTTGCAAGGCAGTTACTAACGTTTTCCTAGTGGTTGCTAAAGTGTTGCTAAGTGGTTGCTAGGCAGTTGCTAACGTTTTCCTAGTGGTTGCTAAGGTGTTGCTAAGTGGTTGCTAGGCAGTTGCTATCATTTCTAAAGTGGTTGCTAAGTGGTTGCTAGGCAGTTGCTAACGTTTTCCAAGTGGTTGCTAACGTGTAGCTAACTGGTTGCTAGGCAGTTGCTATCATTTCTAAAGTGGTTGCTAAGTGGTTGCTAGGCAGTTGCTAACGTTTTCCAAGTGGTTGCTAAGGTGTAGCTAACTGGTTGCTAGGCAGTTGCTATCATTTTTAAAGTAGTTGCTAGGCAGTTGCCAACACATTCCACATAGTTGCTAAGTGGTTGCTAGACAGTTTGCTATCATTTCTAAAGTGATTGCTAAGCGGTTGCTAGGCAGTTGCTAACCTTTTCCAGGTGGTTGCTAAGGTGTAGCTAACTGGTTGCTAGGCAGTTGCTAACGTATTCCACATGGTTGCTAAGTAGTTGCCAAGTGGTTGCTAGGCAGTTGCTAACGTTTTCCAGGTGGTTGCTAAGGTGTTGCTAACTGGTTGCTAGGCAGTTGCCATCATTTCTAAAGTGGTTGCTAAATGGTTGCTAGGCAGTTGCTAACATTTTCCAGGTGGTTGCTAAGGCGTAGCTAACTGGTTGCTAGGCAGCTGCTATTATTTTTAAAGTAGTTGCTAGGCAGTTGCTAACGTATTCCACATGGTTGCTAAGTGGTTGCTAGACAGTTGCTATAATTTCTAAAGTGGTTGCTAAGTGGTTGCTAGGCAGTTGCTAACGTTTTCCGGGTGGTTGCTAAGGCAGTTGCTAAGGCAGCAGCTAACTGGTTGCTAGGCAGTTGCTATCAATTTAAAGTAGTTGCTAGGCAGTTGCCAACATATTCCACATGGTTGCTAAGTGGTTGCTAGACAGTTGCTGTCATTTCTAAAGTGGTTGCTAAGCAGTTGCTAGGCAGTTGCTAACGTTTTCCAGGTGGTTGCTAACTGGTTGCTAGGCAGTTGCTAATTTATTCCACATGGTTGCTACGTGGTTGCTAGGCAGTTTCTAATATTTTCCAGGTGGTTGCTAAGGTGTTGCAAGGCAGTTGCCATCATTTCTAAAGTGGTTGCTAAGTGGTTGCTAGGCAGTTGCTAAAGTTTTCCAGGTGGTTGCTAAGGTGGTTGCTAAGCAGTTAATAGGTGGTTGCAAAGCCCTGACTGGGGTGCCGGGGTGTCCAAACTTTTGACTGATAGCTGCTCCATACAGCAGCTCCTCCATACACTCACAGTACTGGAGGAGCAGGGGAGAGAAGGGGTTCCGTGCGCAGAGCTGCTTGTGTGCGAGATGGAACTCTGGGCCCCCCATTCATTTCTATGGGGCAACTTCGTACGACATTTGTACGAAATCCGTACGACATATCGTTTCGTAAAGCATATTTTCGGAAAGAACTCACTAAGTTCTATAGACCATCCGAATTTCGTCTTCGTATCTCAAAAATTGTGACGCTCACAGCCATTCAAAATTCTTCTAGTTCATTGTCTATGGAAAAAAGGGCGTACGTTTACGAAGTTTTTACGAAAATCGTACGATGTATCGCTCCAAAAAGCACAAGCACACCCCGCGGCTATAAGTTCTACCATCGTGTGAAGTTTCGTGGTTCTAGCTCGAAAGCTCTAGGAGGAGTAGTTGTTTATAAAACGTGGCGAGAATAATAATAATAATAATAATAATAATAATAATAACTAGAAAAGGCAAAGTTCGTGAACGAACTTTAAGTTGGCTTGGAAAAGTACGCTAATAACGTTGAAAAGTTAAAATGGTTGCTAAGTGGTTGCTAGGTAGTTGTGATCATTACTAAAGTGGTTGCTAAGCGTTTGCTAGGCAGTTGCTAACGTTTTCCAGGTGGTTGCTTAGGTGTTGCTAAGCAGTTGCTAGGCAGTTGCTAATGTATTCCACACGGTTGCTAAGCAGTTGCTAACGTTTTCCAAGTGGTGGCTAAAGTATAGCTAACTGGTTGCTAGGCAGTTGCTATCATTTCTAAAGTGGTTGCTAAGCAGTTGCTAGGCAGTTGCTAACATATTCCACATGGTTGCTAAGTGGTTGCTAGGCAGTTGCTAACATTTTCCAGGTGGCTGATAAGATGTTGTTAAGTGGTTGCTAGGCAGTTGCTATAATTTCTATAGTGGTTGCTAGGCAGTTGCTATAATTTCTAAAGTGGTTGCTAGGCAGTTGCTAACGTTTTCCTAGTGGTTGCTAAGGTGTTGCTAAGTGGTTGTTAGGCAGTTGCTATCATTACTAAAGTGGTTGCTAAGTGGTTGCTAGGCAGTTGCTAACGTTTTCCTAGTGGTTGCTAAGGTGTTGCTAAGTGGTTGCTAGGCAGTTGCTATCAGTTCTAAAGTGGTTGCTAAGCAGTTGCTAGGCAGTTGCTAACATATTCCACATGGTTGCTAAGTGGTTGCTAGGCAGTTGCTAACATTTTCCAGGTGGTTGCTAAGATGTTGTTAAGTGGTTGCTAGGCAGTTGCTATAATTTCTAAAGTGGTTGCTAGGCAGTTTCTAACGTTTCCCTAGTGGTTGCTAAGGTGTTGCTAAGTGGTTGCTAGGCAGTTGCTATCATTACTAATGTGGTTGCTAAGCAGTTGCTAACGTTTTCCTAGTGGTTGCTAAGGTGTTGCTAAGTGGTTGCTAGGCAGTTGCTATCATTACTAAAGTGGTTGCTAAGTGGTTGCAAGGCAGTTACTAACGTTTTCCTAGTGGTTGCTAAGGTGTTGCTAAGTGGTTGCTAGGCAGTTGCTAACGTTTTCCTAGTGGTTGCTAAGGTGTTGCTAAGTGGTTGCTACGCAGTTGCTATCATTTCTAAAGTGGTTGCTAAGTGGTTGCTAGGCAGTTGCTAACGTTTTCCAAGTGGTTGCTAAGGTGTAGCTAACTGGTTGCTAGGCAGTTGCTATAATTTCTAAAGTGGTTGCTAGGCAGTTGCTAACGTTTTCCTAGTGGTTGCTAAGGTGTTGCTAAGTGGTTGCTAGGCAGTTGCTATCATTACTAAAGTGGTTGCTAAGTGGTTGCTAGGCAGTTGCTAACGTTTTCCTAGTGGTTGCTAAGATGTTGCTAAGTGGTTGCTAGGCAGTTGCTATCGGTTCTAAAGTGGTTGCTAAGCAGTTGCTAGGCAGTTGCTAACATATTCCACATGGTTGCTAAGTGGTTGCTAGGCAGTTGCTAACATTTTCCAGGTGGTTGCTAAGATGTTGTTAAGTGGTTGCTAGGCAGTTGCTATAATTTCTAAAGTGGTTGCTAGGCAGTTTCTAACGTTTCCCTAGTGGTTGCTAAGGTGTTGCTAAGTGGTTGCTAGGCAGTTGCTATCATTACTAAAGTGGTTGCTAAGTGGTGGCAAGGCAGTTACTAACGTTTTCCTAGTGGTTGCTAAGGTGTTGCTAAGTGGTTGCTAGGCAGTTGCTAACGTTTTCCTAGTGGTTGCTAAGGTGTTGCTAAGTGGTTGCTAGGCAGTTGCTATCATTACTAAAGTGGTTGCTAAGTGGTTGCTAGGCAGTTGCTAACGTTTTCCTAGTGGTTGCTAAGGTGTTGCTAAGTGGTTGCTAGGCAGTTGCTATCGGTTCTAAAGTGGTTGCTAAGCAGTTGCTAGGCAGTTGCTAATATATTCCACATGGTTGCTAAGTGGTTGCTAGGCAGTTGCTATAATTTCTAAAGTGGTTGCTAGGCAGTTTCTAACGTTTCCCTAATGGTTGCTAAGGTGTTGCTAAGTGGTTGCTAGGCAGTTGCTATCATTACTAATGTGGTTGCTAAGCAGTTGCTAACGTTTTCCTAGTGGTTGCTAAGGTGTTGCTAAGTGGTTGCTAGGCAGTTGCTATCATTACTAAAGTGGTTGCTAAGTGGTTGCAAGGCAGTTACTAACGTTTTCCTAGTGGTTGCTAAGGTGTTGCTAAGTGGTTGCTAGGCAGTTGCTAACGTTTTCCTAGTGGTTGCTAAGGTGTTGCTAAGTGGTTGCTAGGCAGTTGCTATCATTTCTAAAGTGGTTGCTAAGTGGTTGCTAGGCAGTTGCTAACGTTTTCCAAGTGGTTGCTAAGGTGTAGCTAACTGGTTGCTAGGCAGTTGCTATCATTTCTAAAGTGGTTGCTAAGTGGTTGCTAGGCAGTTGCTAACGTTTTCCAAGTGGTTGCTAAGGTGTAGCTAACTGGTTGCTAGGCAGTTGCTATCATTTTTAAAGTAGTTGCTAGGCAGTTGACAACACATTCCACATAGTTGCTAAGTGGTTGCTAGACAGTTTGCTATCATTTCTAAAGTGGTTGCAAAGCGGTTGCTAGGCAGTTGCTAACCTTTTCCAGGTGGTTGCTAAGGTGTAGCTAACTGGTTGCTAGGCAGTTGCTAACGTATTCCACATGGTTGCTAAGTAGTTGCCAAGTGGTTGCTAGGCAGTTGCTAACGTTTTCCAGGTGGTTGCTAAGGTGTTGCTAACTGGTTGCTAGGCAGTTGCCATCATTTCTAAAGTGGTTGCTAAATGGTTGCTAGGCAGTTGCTAACATTTTCCAGGTGGTTGCTAAGGTGTAGCTAACTGGTTGCTAGGCAGCTGCTATTATTTTTAAAGTAGTTGCTAGGCAGTTGCTAACGTATTCCACATGGTTGCTAAGTGGTTGCTAGACAGTTGCTATCATTTCTAAAGTGGTTGCTAAGTGGTTGCTAGGCAGTTGCTAACGTTTTCCGGGTGGTTGCTAAGGCAGTTGCTAAGGCAGCAGCTAACTGGTTGCTAGGCAGTTGCTATCAATTTAAAGTAGTTGCTAGGCAGTTGCCAACATATTCCACATGGTTGCTAAGTGGTTGCTAGACAGTTGCTGTCATTTCTAAAGTGGTTGCTAAGCAGTTGCTAGGCAGTTGCTAACGTTTTCCAGGTGGTTGCTAAGGTGTTGCAAGGCAGTTGCCATCATTTCTAAAGTGGTTGCTAAGTGGTTGCTAGGCAGTTGCTAAAGTTTTCCAGGTGGTTGCTAAGGTGGTTGCTAAGCAGTTAATAGGTGGTTGCAAAGCCCTGACTGGGGTGCCGGGGTGTCCAAACTTTTGAGTGATAGCTGCTCCATACAGCAGCTCCTCCATACACTCACAGTACTGGAGGAGCAGGGGAGATTTGCTAATTTATTACACATGGTTGCTACGTGGTTGCTAGGCAGTTTCTAATATTTTCCAGGTGGTTGCTAAGGTGTTGCAAGGCAGTTGCCATCATTTCTAAAGTGGTTGCTAAGTGGTTGCTAGGCAGTTGCTAAAGTTTTCCAGGTGGTTGCTAAGGTGGTTGCTAAGCAGTTAATAGGTGGTTGCAAAGCCCTGACTGGGGTGCCGGGGTGTCCAAACTTTTGAGTGATAGCTGCTCCATACAGCAGCTCCTCCATACACTCACAGTACTGGAGGAGCAGGGGAGAGAAGGGGTTCCGTGCGCAGAGCTGCTTGTGTGCGAGATGGAACTCTGGGCCCCCCATTCATTTCTATGGGGCAACTTCGTACGACATTTGTACGAAATCCGTACGACATATCATTTCGTAAAGCATATTTTCGGAAAGAACTCACTAAGTTCTATAGACCATCCGAATTTCGTCTTCGTATCTCAAAAATTGTGACGCTCACAGCCATTCAAAATTCTTCTAGTTCATTGTCTATGGAAAAAAGGGCGTACGTTTACGAAGTTTTTACGAAAATCGTACGATGTATCGCTCCAAAAAGCACAAGCACACCCCGCGGCTATAAGTTCTACCATTGTGTGAAGTTTCGTGGTTCTAGCTCGAAAGCTCTAGGAGGAGTAGTTGTTTATAAAACGTGGCGAGAATAATAATAATAATAATAATAATAATAATAATAATAATAAAAACTAGAAAAGGCAAAGTTCGTGAACGAACTTTAAGTTGGCTTGGAAAAGAACGCTAATAACGTTAAAAAGTTAAAATGGTTGCTAAGCTTTTTCCGTCTGAAGAGTGTGAAGAGTCATTGATATGCTGTTAACTTTTGGCTAAACGCTAAATGCTAAAAACGCTGAAATCTAAAAACATTTGGCTAAACGCTGAAATCTAAAAACATTTGGTTAAACGCTGAAATCTAAAAACGTTTGATTAAACGCTGAAATCTAAAAACGTTTGGTTAAACGCTGAAATCTAAAAACATTTGGTTAAACGCTGAAATCTAAAAACGTTTGATTAAACACTAAAATCTAAAAACGCTTGGTTAAACGCTGAAATCTAAAAACGTTTGATTAAACACTGAAATCTAAAAACACTTGTGTAAATGCTGAAATCGTAAAACTTTTGGTTAAACTTTTGATTGCTAATGTGTTGCTAGGCAGTTGCTATCATTTCTGAAAAGGTTGCTAAGCTGTTGCTAGGCAGTTGCTAATGTTTTCCAGGTGGTTGCTAAGCTATTGCTAACTGGTTGCTAGGCAATTGCTAACATATACCAGGTAGTTGCTAAGGTGTTGCTAGGTGGTTGCTAGGGTGTTGCTAGGTTGTTGCTAAGGTGTTGCTATGGTATCTGGGGTGGTTGCTAAGATGTTGCTACGTGGTTGCTAGGGTGTTGCTATGGTATCCAGGGTGGTTGCTAAGGTGTCGCTAGGTGGTTGCTAGGGTGTTGCTAGGTGGTTGCTAAGGTGTTGCTATGGTATCTGGGGTGGTTGCTAAGGTGTTTCTAAGTGGTTGCTAGGTGGTTGCTAAGGTGTTGCTATGGTATCCGGGGTGGTTGCTAAGATGTTGCTAGGTGGTTGCTAAGGTGTTTCTATGGTATCTGGGGTGGTTGCTAAGGTGTTTCTAGGTGGTTGCTAGGTGGTTGCTAAGGTGTTGCTATGGTATCCGGGGTGGTTGCTAAGATGTTGCTTGGTGGTTGCTAAGGTGTTGCTATGGTATCTGGGGTGGTTGCTAAGGTGTTTCTAGGTGGTTGCTAGGTGGTTGCTAAGGTGTTGCTATGGTATCCAGGGTGGTTGCTAAGATGTTGCTAGGTGGTTGCTAAGGTGTTGCTATGGTATCCGGGGTGGTTGCTAAGATGTTGCTTGGTGGTTGCTAAGGTGTTGCTATGGTATCTGGGGTGGTTGCTAAGGTGTTTCTAGGTGGTTGCTAGGTGGTTGCTAAGGTGTTGCTATGGTATCCAGGGTGGTTGCTAAGATGTTGCTAGGTGGTTGCTAAGGTGTTGCTATGGTATCAGTGGTGGTTGCTACGGTGTTGCTAGGTGGTTACTAAGGTGTTGCTATGGTATCCGGGGTGGTTGCTAAGGTGTTGCTAGGTGGTTGCTAGGTGGTTGCTAAGGTGTTGCTAGGTGGTTGCTAAGGTGTTGCTATGGTATCTGGGATGGTTGCTAAGGTGTTGCTAGGTGGTTGCTAGGTGGTTGCTAAGTGGTTGCTAGGTGGTTGCTAAGGTATTGCTAGGTGGTTGCTAAGGTGTTGCTATGGTAACCGGGGTAGTTGCTAAGGTGTTGCTAGGTGGTTGCTAGGTGGTTGCTAAGGTGTTGCTAGGTGGTTGCTAAGTTGTTGCTATGGTATCTGGGGTGGTTGCTAAGGTGTTGCTAGGTGGTTGCTAGGCAGTTGCTATCATTTCTAAAGTGGTTGCTAAGTGGTTGCTAGGCAGTTGCTAACGTTTTCCTAATGGTTGCTAAGGTGTTGGTAAGTGGTTGCTAGGCTGTTGCTATCATTTCTAAAGTGGTTGCTAGGCAGTTGCTATAGTTTCTAAGGTGGTTGCTAAGTGGTTGCTAACGTTTTCCTAGTGGTTGTTAAGCTGTTGCTAAGTGGTTGCTAGGCAGTTGCTAACGTTTTCCAGGTGTTTGCTAAGTGGTTGCTAACTGGTTGCTAGGCAGTTGCTATAATTTCTAAAGTGGTTGCTAAGTTGTTGCTAAGTGGTTGCTAGGCAGTTGCTAAGGTGTTGCTAGGTGGTTGCTAGGTGGTTGCTAAGGTGTTGCTAGGTGGTTGCTAAGGTGTTGCTATGGTATCCTGGATGGTTGCTAAGGTGTTGCTAGGTGGTTGCTAGGTGGTTGCTAAGTGGTTGCTAGGTGGTTGCTAAGGTATTGCTAGGTGGTTGCTAAGCTGTTGCTATGGTAACCGGGGTAGTTGCTAAGGTGTTGCTAGGTAGTTGCTAGGTGGTTGCTAAGGTGTTGCTATGGTATCTGTGGTGGTTGCTAAGGTGTTGCTAGGTGGTTGCTAGGCAGTTGCTATCATTTCTAAAGTGGTTGCTAAGTGGTTGCTAGGCAGTTGCTAACGTTTTCCTAATGGTTGCTAAGGTGTTGGTAAGTGGTTGCTAGGCTGTTGCTATCATTTCTAAAGTGGTTGCTAGGCAGTTGCTATCGTTTCTAAGGTGGTTGCTAAGTGGTTGCTAACGTTTTCCTAGTGGTTGTTAAGGTGTTGCTAAGTGGTTGCTAGGCAGTTGCTAACGTTTTCCAGGTGTTTGCTAAGTGGTTGCTAACTGGTTGCTAGGCAGTTGCTATAATTTCTAAAGTGGTTGCTAAGGTGTTGCTAAGTGGTTGCTAGGCAGTTGCTAACGTTTTCCAGGTGGTTGCTAAGCAGTTAATAGGTGGTTGCTAAAACCTGGCTGGGGTGCCGGGGTGTCCAAACTTTTGACTGATAGCTGCTCCATACAGCAGCTCCTCAATACACTCACAGTACTGGAGGAGCAGGGGAGAGAAGGGGTTCCGTGCGCAGAGCTGCTCGTGTGTGAGATGGAACTCTGGTCCCCCCATTCATTTCTATGGGAAAACTTCGTACGACAATTGTACGAAAACCGTACGTCGTATCACTTCGCAACCTCCTATTAATTTAAAGATCTCGATAAGATCTATAAGCTCGCCGAATTTGGTGTTTGTATCTCAAAAATTGTGGCGGTTACGGACGTTTCAAAATTCGCCCCATTCATTCCTATGGGAAAAAAATGCGTACGTTTACGAAGTTTTTACGAAAACCGTACGATATATCGCTTCAAAAAGCACAAGCAACCTAAGTTGGTATAGGTACTACGATACTGCAAAATTTCGTGATTCTACGTTAAAAGCTGTAGGAGGAGTAGCGTTACAGAAATTGTGGCGAGAATAATAATAATAATAAGAAGATTACGAAGAACAATAAGTTGGCTTTTCCAAGCCAACTTAAAAATAAGAAGATTACGAAGAACAATAAGTTGGCTTTTCCAAGCCAACTTAATAAAAAAAATAAGAAGATTACGAAGAACAATAAGTTGGCTTTTCCAAGCCAACTTAATAATAAGAAGAATAAGAAGAACAGTAAGTTGGCTTTTCCAAGCCAACTTAAAGATGCTGGAAGAATGCCTGACGCCATCTGTTAAGCATGGTGGAGGTAATGTGATGGTCTGGGGTTGCTTTGGTGCTGGTAAGGTGGGAGATTTGTACAGGGTAAAAGGGATTCTGAATAAGGAAGGCTATCACTCCATTTTGCAACGCCATGCCATACCCAGTGGACAGCGCCTGATCGGAGCCAATTTCGTCCTACAACAGGACAATGACCCCAAACACACCTCCAAATTGTGCAAGAACTATTTACAGCAGAAGCAGGCAGCTGGTACTCTATTGGTAATGGAGTGGCCAGCGCAGTCACCAGATCTGAACCCCATTGAGCTGTTATGGTATGCCAGAAGTGCCCATCCAACCAATCCAACTTGTGGGAGCTGCTTCTAGAAGCGTGGGGTGCAATTTCTCCAGCTTACCTCAACAAATTAACAGCTAGAATCCCAAAGGTGTGCAATGCTGTAATTGCTGCAAATGGAGGATTCTTTGATGAAAGCAAAGTTTGATGTAAAAACAATGTTATTTCAAATACAAATCATTATTTCTAACCTTGTCAATGTCTTGACTCTATTTTCTATTCATTTCACAACGTATGGTGGTGAATAAGTGCGACTTTTCATGGAAAACACAAAATTGTTTGAGTGACCCCAAACTTTTGAACGGTAGTGTATAAAAGACAACAACATTTTAAATATTATAGTTTGGGAAATATATACTTTATTCTTCACCCTCTGCAGTCACTGCACACTGTGTGTATATGTGAACAAACATACAAATAAACACAACATGCATAGATAGTATTATTACATTATTAATTATAATGTTATTAAGGTCATGTACATTTATTGTATGATAAGTGGAAAATGTAATTATTGTGACAGGCCTAGTTTCCTCCAGACTTTTTTTTCTGAGATATATTTAGTGCTAGCTTAAGGTGACTTTTCACCCAAAAGTTTTTGTCTGTTTTATATAAAAAAACTCAATTAAAAACTCAACTCAGAAATGAAGTCAATGGATGAGTCTGTATTTGGATATTCTGCTCATTGATTGTCAGGAGGAAGTTCTACTGAACCCTGATGTTTGTTTAACAAAAAAAACATCTCTGCCTTTATCAAAAAAGAAAAATTGCCATTATATTACGTCTGTGTTGCTCATGATTATTTAAATGAGTTTAAGTATTTACAAACACTGTCTTTCTCTTTCTCTGTCACACACACATAGAATATAAGTTTACTCTGTTTCTATTTCACACATACTACTTCCTGTTTCAGACATCATACTTCCTCTACCGCTCTTCATTTCTGAGACCTTGTTTCTACCCAAACCGCAGCGAGTCCTGAACCCTTTACCTCTTCCCTTTAACTCCTCACCCTTTCTCTAAATCCCTCTGCCTGAAATGACTCAACTCTACACTGTAATGATGCATGGATCTTTTTTCTTTATGAATACCCAAATTGAAATGTTAAATGAGCAACAAGAAACACTATTCAGTGATGCTTCACAGTTACTCAAACAAAAGCAGCATCTATTTTTAATCAGTTTTTTTTTTTAAAAACAGTCCTTACTAGGTGTGGTAGGGGTAGGGGTTAAAATATTCCTATATTAACTGGAAAATATAAACACTTAAGCTTTTATTTTAATAATAACAACTCTTAACCTGATATTGGTGGCTGATAATGTGTGTAATAATGCGCATGTTCAAATCGCTAGGCTTATTTATTTGTGGGGCCGCGTCTTTCCCTGCGCCGCCTATTGGAGATATGGTGTTTTTTCACTGTGCCTATGGGATTTAGTGGCTCCAAGTGGTGTATATAATGACATTGCATTTGGTTTGTATTTGGTTTGTAAGTGCTGCATTGTTGCTAGGTTACCTGTATGTGGCGGAGTAATAAATGGAGAGCTTCGGTTACAGTGCATTACCGGCTGATAACAGCACTCATAAAACGCATCTTAGCTAATCATATTGCAGGGTCGAAACTAACTGTCGTATAATGGGAAATTAGAGCAGTAAATTTTTATTTTGTTAAAAACAGCAAAAACATAATACCCTGATGTGATAATTAGGGGTAAGTGACATGGCACGGTATTCAAAAATGTTGGCGATATTACTGCAGACGATACGAAATGGCACATCCCTAGCCCCGATACTTTTGTCCATATAGTGTATACTAGATTTTGACATGCTAAAGCTAATCCAATCAGCACATTCAAAACCTACCAGGCTACATCATGTGACCTGTGTTCCTGACGATTTGTTATATGTTCATGTTATGTGTTCAACTGTTCTTTTGACTAACCATCAAACCAGTCGTGTCCGAATTATGTGTGTTATTTGAATGCACGCTTAGTGGTAAAGTGACTTGTGTCCTCTATAAAGATTCACCCTGATTCATGCTGGAGAATGTTTTCCACTGAGTGATGATCTCAGCAGGGTCTGAACCACCAACTGCATGTGTAGAAGAGCCCAGTTCACTCATTTCTCCCTGCTTGCTTCACTCCCCTGTGGTGTCGAGGTCTGTTGTGTAGAAAAGCTGATTGAATGTTGAATATTCCTGTGTTCAGCTACATGTTTAAAGCTGTTGAATGGAACACACCATTTAAAATATCACTAATAAAACACCTTTTTCTATGTGAATTTAATGTAGGCATTCTGATCTAATATTGTATCATGTTTCAAAGCCTTCAGGATGCCTTCGTCCAACCTGCACAGTAATTCAGATTAGAGAATATTTACAACATTATGATATTTAACAAATTTATCTATTTATGTTAAACATGCAGCCATTGCGTTTCCTGCATTCCTTAACTCTTTTAAAGTTTTTGGGTCATGTATACGTGAGCTATCAACTCTGCACTGCGCAGCTTGATTTAGGGCGTGTCAGTGTGTTTGCTATTCTAACGATGGGAAAAGTGCAGTTTGTGCAGATCAAATCACTCAAAAGGCATATACTTATTAATTATCTTAATTAATCATGGGTGTGTTTTTGGTGTAAAATGAAATAAACCAATCAGCACGTCACTCCATTCCTTTAAGGGGGGCCCTGGTGCACTCTGGCTTTGGCAGATTGCTATTTTAATGGTGCAGCTACGTGGATGTGACCTGCTTTTTCACACTATGAAGAAGCACCAGCAGGTCATTTACTGGAACAGCAATGTTATTTTATTTTTATTTAGTAGTAGTTTTATTTTTTATTTAGTATTCAGTTTTTTGTTGATGTAAATGTTGTGTTTGCACATTGTTGAGTCTGTTTGTGTGTAATGAGTGGCGGTAAGAAGGGTGTGCTGAGCATTTGCACTTGCATAGCTAATATAGGTATGGGTGTCTGACAAAGTAACTGTTGTCAGGGTTGTATTTAGTCAGTGGTGCACCCATGTTTTTTTGCTGCCAAGATATATTATATATTATATGTGTAGATATATTCAGAAGCACTGTTGCTATTTATACTTAGCAGGCGGAGGATGTGAAAATAATCTGAGTGTACTGCACATTTTAAGTTTAATCATGTTAGTAAAATGTAGCTTTACCAAAAAAAATGCCATAAAACATAACTTTAAAACACATTTCTGATTTAAGTTCTAAGGGGTTTCTTAAACAAACTAACAAAACATGTCATGCCACAATTTTGTGATTAATTAATATCATAATTCATTTTTAATGCTGGTTTTTCCCTGTGTGTTTGGGAAGGAAATAGTGTAGTGTGGTTTAGGCCTGGTTTAGAATTTTTTTCACATTTTTCACATTATTTACATCCGTAGTACTCCTATTAAGGGGGATATTACAGCATTTATGCTAATATTTTCCTAATTTACATTCCAGGTTGATCTTAAAAAAAATTTAAAGTGTAAACGGGCTGAACACTGTTTGTTTAGGTAGAACTATAGCTTTATTGACAACATTGACTTTTGCATTCATGTAGCTTTTAGGACAATACAACAACAAATCTCAGTAAATTTGTCAAAAATAACACCGTCTAGTCTCTGTATTATTATTGCAAGGCATATTACTATGCCTTATTTAAGAATATCATCTACTTATATCATAAGTATTTTTGTAAACTTGTATCACTTACTAGTGTGTTGTCTATTCTGGTCACGCTTGTATATTCTCACTAAACTGGTGTTCTTTTTAGGGTAAACATGTATTGTGTCTTTCTCTATCTGACCCTGTAGGTGTTCTGTACCAAGTTAACAGAAGCAAACATTCCTGCTGAAGTGATCACAGGCATCTTCTCAAACATCTCCTCCATCTACTGCTTCCACCATCAGTTTCTGCTGCCTGAGCTGCAGACTCGAATTACAAAAGAGTGGTAAGAGCTCTTTCACACCTTATGGTACTGTGAATTTTGGGCCCTATTTTAGTGATCTATATGCGTGCAGTCAACCCCACACGGTGCAGCTTGATTAGAGCGTGTGTCAGTGTGTGTTTGCTGTCATAACGACAGGAAAAGTATACTTTGTGTGGATCGAATCACACAAAAGGCATCTTCTAATTAATTCTCCTAATTAATCACGGCTGTGTTTTTTGCGTAACGTGAAATAAACTGTAATCTGATTGGTTAGAATACATGTTAAAGGAACAGTTGAGTGACTAATCAGATTTATGATTTTGGGATTGTCCTGATACTTTTTTCTTTTTTTGTATTTGTTATGTATCATCCTGTATTGATCATATGTATGTATGTATGTATGTATATATATATATATATATATATATATATATATATATATATATATATATATATATATATATACTATGGCAAGCCAAACAGGAAATATATAATAAAAGCTGATATATATATAATGAAAGTCGATATATATATATATATATATATAATGAAAGCCGATATATATATAATAAAAGCCGGCGTTGTGGTTTCAGCCAGCCGCAGCTCCTTGCGCAGGGGAGGCCGACCACCGGCAGGCAGCGCGGCGCATTCTCTCCACGGAGGTGCGGCACGACCGGCCTCGGACTGGCTTTAAAGTGTCAGGGGGCGAAGGTGGCAAACAAGCTCTGGCCCGCGAGCTGCTTTCGCTTTCCCCGAGCCGGGGACGGTCTACCAGCGTTCATTATATATATATATATATATATATATATCAGCTTTCATTATATAAATATCAGCTTTCATTATATATATATCAGCTTTCATTATATATATATATATATATATATATATATATATATATATATATATATATATATATATATATATATATATATATCAGCTTTCATTATATATATATATATCAGAGTTCATTATATATATATCAGAGCTCATTATATATATATCGCTTTCATTATATATATATCAGAGCTCATTATATATATATATCGCTTTCATTATATATATATATATCAGAGTTCATTATATATATATATCGCTTTCATTATATATATATATATATCAGAGTTCATAATATATATATATCGCTTTCATTATATATATATATATATATCAGAGCTCATTATATATATATCAGAGCTCATTATATATATATCGGCTTTCATTATATATATATATATATATATATATATATATATATATATATATCGCTTTCATTATATATATATCGGCTTTCATTATATATATAACGCTTTCATTATATATATATTGTCACGGCCTCACTCTGTTCCCCTGTGTTTCTCCTGTAATTTTCCATCATGTGTGTCTAATTTGTAGCTCCGCCCCTCGTTACCTGTCTCCCCAGGTGTTCATTGTTTCATGTTTAGTATAAATAGTACCTGTTAGTCTACATTTGCTGTCGGTCTTTGCACCTTCCCCCATTGTCTGTCACGTCACTGCTTTCTATTTACTCGCTCTTGTTTATTGTCGGTCACGTTATTTCTAGTTACATTTATGTCCTGTTTGTTTCTTTGTTTATTTTGTATATTATTTACGTATTTCCCTTGTATATATTCCCTAGCCCTGTTTAGTTATCTGTTTTACGTTACTTCCTGTTTGTTTGTTTATGTATTTATATCTCCTTGTTTATTCCTTATTTGTTTGTGTTTATTTGTTATTTAATAAAGTCTGTCTTACCCGCTTTTACGCCCGCCTCCCGTCTGGTCCCGCGTTACATATATCAGCTTTTATTATATATTTCCTGTTTGGCTTGCCATAATACACACACACACACACACATATATATATATATATATATATATATATATATATATATATATGTGCACTTGTGCATGTGAGCTCCCCCTACAGTTTGGCACAGTGTAATTCACTTCTATACTTCTAGTGTAAATACATAGCAGCTGTTAATGTGCTCACACTCAAGTATTTAATTATTACAGTGTAGCAGCAGTTTTACCGGCCAGAATAACAATAGCAGAGTAACCATTTACTATTACAGGACAGGTCAGTGTTTCATCCAATGATTCTGAGCTTGTTTTGAGGTAAAAAAACAAAACAAAAAAAACATAAAATATTCCTTAAAAATACATTTTCTATTCAGTGAAAAGGGGTTTCGTAAACAAACAAAACATGTCACACAACAAGTGTGTGATTATTCATATTTAATATCATGATTCTTTTTTTATGCTGGTATTTCCCTGCATGTTTGGGAAGGAGAGTTAGTAATAGTGTAGTGTGGTTTAGGCCTGGTTTAGGACTTTTTACTGTATTATAATATCTTTTAATCTTTTATCTTTTAAAATCCCAAATTTGTAATGTTCAGAGTTATTAAATTTAAATAAGAGCTTTAATTGAGAAAATAAATGCTTGGTGTATATATATATATTTTATATTTAGCAAATTTCACCTTGGAAAATGAAAACTTTGTGTGAGTGTGACTGTGTGACTGTAAGTGTGTGTGTGAGAGAGAGCGCCTGAGAGTCTTTATTAATGCGACACCGTGAGCATTCTCAGTGCACGAGTGCATCAGAGTCTATGGTGGAGTTGTGGAGTAATAACATAACATTACATTTTTGATAAATCAGTCATCCATATCTTTTCCACACAATTTCCGTTCTCTAAAATGACGTGATCAGCTCTAATTTCCAATCACATGATCAGATTTTGGGACATCCCTAATATAATCCTGTTCTTGGGGATTTCACAGCAATGTTTTCCTAATTTGCATTCCTGATGGATCTATTTTTATAAAAATGGAAACAGGCTGGATATTTGTGATTATGGGGGTTTAGGAGTTACAGATCAGTGTTATCAGTATGAGAACGGCTTCGCCACATCTGGTAGAGTGACTGACCTGCTCTGTGTTTGTTCGTGTCTGTATGCATGTGTGTAAGCATTTTTCTGTGGCCTGTTACATGTTATGGGTAACTTCCTTCTCTGGTACAGAAATATGCTTCACACTGAGCTGTGTGTGATAGATGAGACGTCTTGTGATTAGTGGTTTAAAATGAGCAAAACTTGTGTACAGTCCAACCCTAATCCCAAGTTGAGACAGTGTAAGTGTAAAACATAAATAAAGACAAAATCCTTTTCAACCAATATTCAATTGAATTCAACACAAGCTCAAGATATTTAATGTTTAAATAGCAAATTGTCCCTTATTTTGAATTTGATGCTGAGACATGTTCCAGAGAAGTTGGACATAAGCAACAAAAGACAGAGGAAAATGAGGAATGCTGAAAAAAACAGGTTAATTGGAAACAGGTGAGTGTCATGATTGGATATAAAGGGAGCATCTCTGAAAGGCTCAGTCGTTCTTAAGCAAGGATGGGGCAAGGTTCACCACTTTCTGAACAACTGAGCAAGCAAAGCGTCCAAAAGTTTAAGAACAACAAACGTTTCTCAACATCCAACTGTGAGGAATTTAGGGATTTCATCATCTACAGCCCATAATATCATTAATAGATTCAGAGAATCCACAAAAAACAAACATTTAAATGCCCTTCAATGATCCAAATCATTCTGTAAGGGATATTAATTAGCACATGGGCTCAGAACACTTCAGGAAACCATCATCAGTGAACACAGTTCTTTACTCCATTTACAAGTGCAGGTTAAAACTCTGCCATACAAAACGAAAGCCCCCAGATATGAACACCACCCAGAAACTCCGCCTGCTTCTCTGTGCTCGATATTATCCGAGATGGACTGACGCAAAGTATATATAAGTATTCTCTGCTTAAAGTTCTAAAGCAGCGTCTCTGATGGTGTGGAGGTGTCAGTGCTGAGCCACATTCTGCACATATTACAACAGTGAGGCTTCATAGTAAGAGAGTGTGGATACTAGACAGGCCTGCCTGCAGTCCAGACCCGTCCCCCATTGAAAACGTGTGGAGCATTATGTGTGAAGCTCAAAATAAAATAATGGACACCTGGACTGTTGAGCAGCTGAAGTTCTACATCAAGCAAGAATGAGAAAAAATTCCACCTACAAAGCTTCAACTATTAGATTCCTCAGTTCCCAAACGCTTATTGAGTGCTGTATAAAGGAAAGGTGATGTAACACATTGCTAAACACGACCCTCTCCCAACTTCTCTGGAATGTATTGCAGCATCAAATTCAAAATGAGTGAAGATTTGCAATAAAAAACAAAGTTTATCAGTTTGACCAGAATTTGCAGTTGAAAAGAATTAGCAAATCATCATATGCTGTTTTTATTAATGTTTTACACAACTTCATTGGAATTGGGGTTATACACTGATATGCAGTATCATTTCCAGGTTTTATTAAAAGAAAGATTAATGTAAGTATTTTGTATTGTATCATGTATGTGACTGTATATATTTATCTATATGCCTTACAGGAACACACATCCGCGTATAGGGGACATTCTACAGAAGCTGGCTCCGTTTATGAAGATGTATGGAGAGTATGTGAAGAACTTTGATCGTGCCATGGAACTGGTCAGCACCTGGACACAGAGGTCAACCCAGTTCAAAAGTGTGGTCCAGAATATCCAGGTCAGAGTGTGTGTGTGTGTGTGTGTGTGTGTGTGTGTGTGTGTGTGTGTGTGTGTGTGTGTGTGTGTGTGTGTGTGTGTGTGTGTACTAGCAAGCAAATTGCCAAGATTGTAATATTTGATCAATCAAGGATTTAAATGAACATAGTAATTTTTAAAGATTATTTTTTGAAATCTACTCCATTTAAAGAATTTATTCCCATACCTGGAGTTAAGAATTCATATTTTTTTTATAAAAAAAAATATATATATCTTTGTGGAATTTTACCATTCGACTCGAAATGCTGCTCCTTTAAATATGATATTCCTATAATGTAATTTAGAAGGAAGGATAGATCTAAATTACATCATAGGAGGAACATTATAATTTAAGGAGCAGCATTTTGGATGGATGGATGGATGGATGGATGGATGGATGGATGGATGGATGGATAAATACATGAATGGATGAATAAATGGATGGATGGATAAATTGATGAACTGATGGATGGATGGATGGGGGATGGATGAATCGATGGATGGATGAATTGATGCATGGATGAATTGATGGATGGATGAATTGATGCATGGATGAATCGATGGATGAATCAATGGAAGGATAAATCGATGGATGGATGTATGGCTAGATGAATCGATGGATGATTTGATGGATTATTTGATGAATTAATTAATGGATGAATCGATGAATGGATGGATGAATCGATGGATGGATAAATACATGAATGGATGAATAAATGGGTGGATGGATGGATAAATTGACGAACTGATGGATAGATGGATGGATGGATGACTGAATCAATGGATGGGTAAATTGATAGATTGATGCAGGATGAATTCATTGACGGATAGATGGGTGGATGAATTAACGCATGGACGAATCGGTGTATGAATCGATGGAAGGATAAATTGATGGATGGGCGGATGGATGGATGAATTGATGATGGATCGATAAATGGATGAATTGATGGATCGATGGATGGATAAATTGATGGATGGATGGATAAATCGATGGATGGATGGATGGATAAAGAAATGGATGAATTAATGATGATGCCTCTAGAAATCCAAACAGTTTCCACTAGAAAGTCCTATGCACCTTTTTTGTCTTCTATAAAATAAATTTGAAAGTATCAGTATTAACAATATACTGCCTATCCCCAGTGTGTATCCATATGGATGTTTTAAATCCAGTGCATGAAGGTTTATGGAAAGTGAGAAAGTGCTTGGTTTAATAATGGTAATGTTTTTCTCTGTTGTTGTACAGAAGCAAGATGTGTGTGGTAACCTGACGTTGCAGCATCACATGCTGGAGCCGGTGCAGCGCATCCCTCGATACGAGCTCCTCCTCAAAGACTACCTGAAGAAACTTCCCAGTGATGCAGCAGATAGGAAGGATGCAGAGAGTAAGCTTATAAATGCATTTAAACAATAGCTCTGCATATTGTGTGTGTGTGTGTGTGTGTGTGGGTCCATTTTCAGCCTTACAACACTCCACACTTCCTGTTTTTTTTGTGTCACATCCCTTTATATTGCAGAGAATGTTCATGTACTGTACTGTAACGTGTACAGGAAATAATATTAAATATATAGTCAAATATTTTGCTGATTATTTTAGATGGGCTTTTTTACAGTATCTGAATTTAACACAATTTAACACAATGTGTCTTCATTGTGTACCTGTGGTGTGAACTGTGTGTGTGTGTGTGTGTGTGTGTGTGTGTGTGTGAGTGTGAGTTACAGACCAAAATTCTTTTGATGTTAACATTTTAAAGCCATTTCAAAACAGCCATAAACCATTGAGACACCTTAATCCTCTTGTCAGTGTTGAGTACACTGTGTGTGTGTGTGTGTTGATGTTTTTTGTCTCTCGCTGTCTTTCAGAAGCTCTGGATTTGATCTCCACAGCTGCTAACCACTCTAACGCTGCCATCAGAAAGATGGTAAGTGTAACTCATGACCCCTCCCCCGACACGCTGGTCTATGTCTGTCAGACAGGATGTGCTGTTTCCACTTCCTGTCTATGCTAACAGATAATAGTCTCTTAGGCAAATGTGTTCTTTCACATTCTTTTCTCTTCTCTTTTTTACTTTCTCTTTGTTTGGGTTTCCCTCTTTGTTAATAAGCTTTTTTCTTTAGATACATTAGAGCTTTGTTCTAATCTGCAGTATATTTATTCTTGTTTGATTTATTTATTTATTTATAAGAAAAATAATATCAAAGAATGTGTAATTGTTTGAGAACATGCACCAAAAGATACAATTCAACCTAGTGGCAAATATTATGATGATATGATTTTATGGTGACCTGTTCGATATTGACATCTAACTAATCAATAACCCAATTAGTTTTTTTTCTAGTCACCTCATGTAGCATTACCTCCAGTAATAATCACAACACAGACATAGATTCAAGATTCAAGACTCAAGATTTTTTTTTTTTGTCATGTCACAGAATACAGGTGTGCAGGAGTGAAATTGTACAGGAGTAAAATTGTGGCTGCAGGTTCCCACAATTGTGCAGAGAACAGTTTTTACAACACATAGAATAGTGAAATAAAATATAATATACAGATAACTTTACAATATACTCAATACATACAATAACAGTACACACAATCACTTACACTATAGACATAATGACAAATGGTATTGCACGGCAATATGTTAAATAAGACTGGATATATAAATATACGATGCTATATAGATATGCAGATATCTAGAGTTTGCGTGTGGAAGTGAGGAAATAGTCCAATAGGTGACAGAATAGCTCATACTGTGCAGGTACAGTATGAGGTACAGAATATCAGTATTTATCTATATCTATCTACATGCTGTACAGTATATGTGGATTGTATATTCAGAAGTTGACAAAATGATTTTGGTTCTACAGTGACTGAACATTGGACAATATATTGTCCTAGAAATTATTGCGATTCACGATATTTTTTATATTTTAAGACTAATACAGTAAATGCCACTGACATAATGATAACAGAATAGCTTTAAAAAGCAACTATACACTTTTTAAAGACAGCCACAATTTAATAATCATTTACTACAATTTGTTTTATATAATAATTATTTATATAATAATTATATACTTATTTCTTCACTTACAGTACTTTAGTCCACACTGTGTGTATGGAGTCATTGAAGCTTGAAAAATACGCTAAAATACTGTTCACTGTTTCATATGCAAACAAACACAAATAAACACAATAGACGATATCACGATTATCAAAAATTGAGGTCAGGTTAATTTATATTACGATAAAACTATATTGCAATTATTGTGACAGGCCTAGTGCTCATCAATAAAATCCTCTGTCAGTTTAACCTCATAAATAACTCTGAATATAAAGAGATATTTAACAAGCTTTAACATTACTCAAAAATGAAATTGAGCTTCATTCTAATCATTTAATTCAGTCTTTATCAGACAGTATTTTACTTTTGGTGCAGCAGATACAGAATAGAGAAAAGATTGGCATCAGGGCTGATTTGCAATAAATAAAATAAACAGTTTGAGAGATACAATAAGATACTGTAATCACTATTTAAAAACTACATTACTTGTGTTATAATTAAGCAATAAAACACGAGGGTGAGTTCTATAACGTGTTTTATTGGCACTGCTGTGCTGCGGTCGTTATTTGACCGGCCGTTTATCAGACAGTAGTTATTTGAGATTGTATCTACAGTTGTAAATAGCAATTTAGCACTATTGATGGTTTACATTCATAAATGTAAGCTGCCTCAAAACTTTAGTCTATATAGTGTTTATTAATAATTAATATTGTGTGTCTTGTGTGTGTAGGAGAAGATGCACAAGTTGTTGGAAGTGCACGAGCGACTGGGTGGTGAGGAAGACATTGTTAATCCAGCTAATGAACTCATCAAAGAGGGCCATATAAAGAAGATGTCTGCTAAGAATGGAACCGCTCAGGACAGATATCTCTACCTGGTGAGTGTTGGAGTAATTAAAGTGAACTATGTGAAGTACAGTAGTATGTGGCTTTTTTACAGCAACAGGTGATTTTACAGTAGTGATAAACCACCTACTGACTTTTAATTAAGAATTGTAGAAAATATCTTAATGGGTGTCAGTTCTGTTTAGTCTCTGTTTTGGGCTAAATTTGTTTAGAGAGTTAATTGGAGAATCATGTACTTCATGTCCTGTATTACTCCATCCTGTACATTCCTGTACTGCTGCTACTACTACAGCCAAAACAACTGTGAGAGTCCTGTAGCCTAAATATTTTAAATAATATAAACAATACAATGTTCATACTTTCCACTGCTTTCTGTAATAACTACCTAATTACAAAATACCTGTACTTTTAGTACTTGCGGTACAAAAGTACAAAAAAATGTTAAATACTTTAGTACTTCCACTCAAGTGTTTAAAGAACACTTCTAATTTTACTCATATCACTTTTATATAGATAGAACACTTCTAATTTTACTCTTATCACTTTTATATAGATAGAACACTTCTAATTTTACTCATATCACTTTTATATAGATAGAGCACTTCTAATTTTACTCATATCACTTTTATATAGATAGAGCACTTCTAATTTTACTCTTATCACTTTTACATAGATAGAGCACTTCTAATTTTACTCATATCACTTTTATATAGATAGAGCACTTCTAATTTTACTCATATCACTTTTACATAGATAGAGCACTTCTAATTTTACTCATATCACTTTTATATAGATAGAGCACTTCTAATTTTACTCATATCACTTTTATATAGATAGAGCACTTCTAATTTTACTCATATCACTTTTATATAGATAGAGCACTTCTAATTTTACTCATATCACTTTTATATAGATAGAGCACTTCTAATTTTACTCAAACTCAAGTCTGGCTGTCTAGTACTTTATACTGTGTATATATAGGCATCAGTGAAATTTGTTAAATATATATTCTCAAGTATATTCTCTGAAGATAATTCTGTCACAAATTTTCTCTCTCTATGTGTGTGTGTGTGTGTGTGTGTTCTCTCCACAGTTCAATAACATGTTGCTGTACTGTGTGCCGAAGTTGAGACTGATGGGTCAGAAGTTTAGTGTGAGAGAAAGAATTGAAATAGCAGGGATGGAGGTATGAGTGTGTGTGAGGAGGACAGTGTGTTTGAGATGTGTGTGTGTGTGGGCAATTGCCTGTGGAAACTCATTGTTTTTGTATCCTCAGGTTCAGGAGAATGTGAAGCAGAACCTTCCCTACACTTTTACCATCATCGGCAAGCAGCGCTCCCTCGAGCTACAGGCCAGGTGTGTGTTTGTGTCCGGGGGAGTCACTAGTTCTTTTTGGGGGGGGTCAAGCTCCCCTAAAACGAGTCCTAGCACCCCTAAAAATTAAAAGCATTTTTATTAATCCTCCTGTTATGTTCATTTGTCAAGAACAGCAATGGTGTTCCCGGTTTAATCTGACTTGGTGCATGTTTAATTATCCAAAAAATGTCTGAAACCAAATCCTAACAAGCAGTGTGAATTTTTAATTACTAACTCTAGTACTAATAATTCTATCAATATTTAGTGCAATAGTGTTCCTTACCTATATCCGGTAATAGTTCAATTAGGATAATTCACTCGCTTTTCACTACTTTATTACTTTGAAAGACCAACATATAAAACACAATAGTTTTACCTAACATTTAAACATAACATTGCGATTTTGTTTTAGTTTAGTTTTTGCAGGGACTGTTTGCAAATATGTGAGAGAACCCATTTTTATATTATATGTTGATTTAACTATTTTTACTAGATCTTCAAACTCTAAAACAGGTCAATTTGATCCAGAACATAATAGGAAGGTTAAACAGAAGTGTTTCGGATAAGCTAAAAATGTTCAGACTCCCAACAGCACCAGGACTTAGCTTATTAAATACATAAAAAAAAAAAAAAAAAACTACTGTTTGATTGTGCATGTGTGGTGTGCGCCCAGTATGGAGAGAAGATAGATGAGACAGTTCACGTGGCAAAAATATAGTTTAAAAAATACTTTCTTTGAATTTAACAAACTGCCCTTTTAAAAACACAGTGTTGTTTTCACTTATTTTAGTGGTGGCCCTGTTTCTAGTGGCTGGTTTTTAGGATAATACGCTTTGTTGTTTACTGTCTTGTTGTTTTACTTATTTTACAGAACTGCTGAAGAAAAAGAGGACTGGATACAGGTAAGTTATTTAAGCACACACACACACACACACACACACACACACACACACACACACACACACACACACACACACACACACACACACACACACATACACACACACACACATACACATACACACACACACACACACACATACAAGCACACACACAGACACACACACACACACACACACACACACACATACACACACACACACACACACACACACATACACACACACACACACATACATATATACACATACACACACACACTCATACACATACAGACACACACACACACACATACATACACACACAAACAAACACACACACTCATACACACACACACACGCACACATAGATACACACACAGACACACACAGAAAAGCTTTGTGGAGTGTTTTGTATGGGAATACAATAGAGTTGAGCTGACTACTAAACAATGTGTCTTTGTCCTTTTGCTCAATTAAAACTCAAAATCTTTCTCTCTCTCTCTCTCTCTCTCTCTCTCTCTATTTATCTATCTATCTCTTTCTCCCTCTGTCTCTCTTTATCTATTTATCTCTCTCTCTCTTTTGCTCTCTCTTTTTCTCTAGGTGATCTGGGCCACTATAGAGAAGCATAAACAGAACAGTGAGACGTTTAATAAGGCCTTTAACAGCTCCTTGTCTCGTGAAGATGAACACATGAGCATCCCAGACTCACCGGTAAAACATTTCCTTCATCTCTAAGACTGTGATTTAAAGAGAAGTGATTTAATTAATAAATACATTTAAATGTTGCCCAATCTATACCCATCAATAACCGCATAAGAAATGTGTGCACTGTTTACAATTAGCACTGGTGATTTTAATGTTTTTATTTGTTTTAGGTAAATAAAAAATGCCTTAAATAAATAGTTTATATTAATATATTGAGCAAGCAATTATTATACTTTAAGAAGCGAGAATGTTATGCTAATATTTCTGATAAAAAGCTCTGAGCTGCATCTAGCAGTATGCTTATGGAACCATATTTACAGCTTAAGGAACAAGTACTGCTACTGTTTTTGTTCTTAATAAAGCACCACAAACAAAATGCCCATAGTTTTCATTTAAACTTTCATTTAAGATCCAGAAAGATGAATAATGAGATAATGAGACTACTCATATCTGGTAATAAATAAATAGACTGTAAGAATAATTATTGCTTTTTATATTTTTTGGTTACAATTAAGAAAAGGGTATTGAAAAAATATAGTTTGGGTATCAGTATTGAATTTAGAGTATCGTATTGGTATCGAAAATTTATCAAAAAAAAGCAAAACACAGAACTAGTCAATTTTTCAGTTTTCTTTATTGTTTTTGACACCCTTCGAAAATATTAACAGGCCTTTTTTGTGTGAACAATAAATTTTGCTATTGGTTTCAACAGCTATTTATGGTTTGTTATTGTTGAGCTATGTAAGATAATTGTTGAGAATGTAAAATAATTGGTGGAATAAAAAGCTCAGTTTCTACTATAAATAACAGTGGCATGCCCCAATAAACAGTCACTTATATCAGTGTGTTTGTAGTGCTTGATGTCAATGAATTATCACAACTAAACCTGCTGTCTGTCTTTACACAGGGTCCCTGGAATAATTCCTCTGTAGATTCAGATGGAGGGGTGCATGAGAGGGTAAGTTATTCAGCAATCAGTGTTCACACACTCCTCAGATTATTGCCATTTTAGAGGCAGTGGTGGCTCAGTAATTAGAGCCGTAATTAGAGTGGGTTATTGATGACAGGGGTTGTGGGTTCAATTCAGAGGTTATTAAACTGTTGTGACGTGAGCAAGTTACTTAACCTTTCCAGTTGCCAAGGCATATGTGTGTTCCCTGTATCAATATGGGCCCTATTTTAGTAATCTTTAGGTGAGCCGTCAACCATGCAGATTGATTTAGTGGGTCAGTGTGTCTTTGCTATCATAACAACAGGAAAAGTACACCTTGCACTAGTGCAAAAGGCATGCACTGATTCTCTTAATTAATCATGGGTATGTTTTGGGTGTAACGTGAAATAAACCAATCATTGTGTCACTTGCTGATCATTCCCTTTGGGGAATTGCTATTTTAATGGCGCAGCTACCTGGACATAGCCATCGCTTCTCAGCAGAGGAAAGTGTCATTTGCGGGAGCAGCAATGTTTTTTTATTTAGTGTTCTGTTTATTGTTGATGTGAAAGTTGGCTTTGTACGCTGTGGCGCATCTTTGTGTGTGTAATGAGCACAATGCTCCTGCGTAGCTAAGATAGACATGGATTTCTAATTGTTGATTGTTGTCAGGGTTCTAATCAGTAGGGTTCTAACACCTGTGTTTTCCGCCACTGAGATACAATACACCAGAGATTGACCTAAACACACCTCACTTCCAGACCACTATGCCCATCTGCCCATCTGTAGATTTAAACAGTGCAATGAAAATGCACTGTTGGCTCAGTGTAAGATAACAATGAGCATGGTGTAAGAGAGGGCTTTATGTCTTTTTGCTCAATAGTGTGTATGTGTGTCTGTTCACTGCACGATTTGGTTAAAGGCAGAGGTCAAATTCTGTCTGTAGGCAGCACAAATGGGAAATATTTGGGGGAAATATTTTGTCTATGTATTTAAATAAAATGCTTGGTTGTGTGGAGGCCTGCTGGAGGCCTGCATTATTGTGATCTTTAGTTAAACAGTATGATGCATGTTTTTTTCTATTCCTCAGAGGAGTTCAAAGAAGCGAGAGAAAGAGAAGGAGACGTGTAAGGGCTGCAGTGAAACTTTCCATTTCACCAAACGCAAGCACCACTGCAAGAACTGCGGAGCGGTGAGTGTATTTTTTGTGTTGACGCCATCTATAGTTTTTACAGTACCAGTCAAAAGTTTGGACACACCTTCTTATTCAATGTTTTTTTCCCTACATAGTAAATGAATAGTGAAGTGATTCAGACTATAAGGGAACACATAAGGAATCATGTAGTAACTTAAAAGTTTTAAACAAACCAAAATACTCTGAAAAGCATTTAGCTGCTCTTATCTGGGGTTAAGCTGTTAACTTGCAGTTTCTGAGGCTGGTAGCTCTGATGAATTTATCCTGTACAACAGAGAAAACTCTTGCTCCTCCTTTTCTGGGGTGGTCCTGATGAGTGCCAGTTTCATCATTATAACATTTTATTGCTTATTTGCTTATATGCACTTGAGAAAACTTTCAAAGTTCTTGACATTTTTGGATTTCTTAAAGTATTTTGTTTCTTTGCTAAACTGAGTAGTTCTTGCCATAATATGGATTAGAACATTATTCAAACATTACAAGGCAGGAAATTTAAGTAATCAACTCTTGACGAGTTCAGCACAGCTGTTACCTGAAAGCCTGAATACCAGGTGTCTTTACCTCATAAATTGACTGAGAAAATCCAGCCAGGATGTGCAAAACTATCATCTAAACAAGAGGAACTACTTTGAAGAATCTAAATAAAACTAGAAAACATAAACACATGTAAAATGTATTATTTTTTCTACATTGTAAAAAAGAGTGGTAAAAAAATCCAACACAGAGATGTGAAAGATTCATTCCCAGTTATCACCAACACTTAATTGCATTTATTGCTGCAGAGAGTGGATCATCCAAGTTATTAGGTTTAGGAGCAAACACTTTTTCACACAGGATTAGATTGGTTTGTATAGATACTATTTTTTCTTAATAAATGACATTATCGTTTAAAAAATATTTTTTATATTTACTCAGGTTATCTTTGTCTGATAATAAAATGTGATATTAAAATGTTTTGTTTTTTGTTAACTTGAAAAATGTAAGTATCACAAAAAAGCATAAATAGACATCTGTAGTGGATTCTACTTACAGAGTTTTAACATGTAAACTTAGGACATAAAGTAATGTAAAAAAATAATTTTCTTTTTAAATCACTGTATGTCCAGAGTTCACAAACAAATATATCTAGTCTAAGATCAGAATTGTTTATAAATATTTACAAAACAAATGAGTTGTGAGTCAGATTTCACTGTTTGTTCATTATCTGAATGTCTTTTCTCTCGTCTCTCCTGCCCTCTGCAGGCTATCTGTGGTAAATGCTCGAAGGTATTGGAGAGTAAGAACAGCCGCTTGTGTAAACAGTGTTATGAAGCAACACCAGGGAGCAGCGCTGAACCAAAGAAAAGAACCGGGGTAGAGGTGAGCAGTCTTACACCAAAACCCAAACCTAACTCAGTCGTTTCAGTCAGTAATTGTGGTAAACTTTTTCAGTTAATCCAGGAACACCATTAACCACACACAGTTCATGTATTTATAACATCCTTTACCGGGAAAGAAGAACTGCTGCTTGATTTTCAAACCCTCACACATGCAGTCAAAATGTATACAGAGCCAGACGTCTCATTTCTCTAATTCTGGAGCAAACTTCTTCCCTATCTTTTGATCTCTGGTTGAAATATATAATAAACTGTTTATATTTAGAGAAAATTAGATCCACAACCAATGGAAACATATTCAATACAGTATGAGATCAAGAATCAAGAAGTATCAAGAATTTAATCTATTGGACGCCCCACGTTCTCTTTAAGGCCTTAAAACCTTATTCTCTATTAAATTCTAACTTTATTTATGTAGCTGGGAAGAGTTGATTTTAGTTTGTGTTTTATTTGAAAGTAAATAACTCTTTTGTATTTTTTATTTATATATTTACTTACTTATTGAGGTTGTTAGTGTTATTATTATTTATTTACCTATTCTTTTTGTCCATATTTGTTTATATGTTTATATGTTTTTTCTTATCTTTATGTTCATCTAGGAGGGGGAGAATTTAAGATTTTGTCAAATTTTTCTATGACCTATACATATTTGTTGGAAGAAAATCTAAATTTAGCTTTAATTTAATTAAAGCTAAATTTGAAATCTGGCCTGATGCCCCTGGGAAAAAAAAGAATATTTGCTGTACTTCATAGATCTGAATACATTTATATTTTAAACATGTAAACAGACATGCTGTAGGAATTTTGGTCAAACAATAATGATAATATGACCATATGACCGATTATTTTGTGATTTGAGTAGGCTGATGCTTAATTTGTTATTAGAATCAAATATTGCAAAATGCAAATAATATAACAACAAACAACACTGAGATACCAAATTAACAAAGACAAAAGAAAAGATTAATCAAAAATAAGAAAACAGTAGTACTGGGATAAAAAAAAACTGACACATACACAGCATAATAGCACACAAAGAACTCCTCGAGAAACACTGAGATAACGGGGCTAATATACACGAGGAGGGTGAGGAACACCTGGAACAGGAAACAAGGGGCTGGGGTTACAAACAAGACACGAGGTGGTAACACCAATAGCTAGGGTGAGGCTAGGCTAGAGACAGGACAATAACACAGGCCATATGTTCTAAGAGCACATTAGGGTAGAAAACAAAACAAACTGAAAGGCAGGACAGAAACAGAAGGAACGTAAAGACACAAGACATACAAAGACTAAAGGGGTGACATTGGAATCCTTTTTGGAAATAGATTAATGCTTAATGTTTAGGTTAGATGTATTTTAAATGAGGGTTTAATCACAGTTGGTTTATATTAAGTTTAATGTAACACATGTAATTGTTGTTATGCAAATATCTTAAAAATAGCAGTTAAAACAATAAAAAAAATAAAAAAACATTAACTCTTTATAAAAGTAAACATAAAAATATTGCCGAAAAGGTAAGGAGCAACTTCTAGTTTCACATTAAAAAATTGCCTTTTTTAGCATGACTGCAACAATATACAACATTCTCCAAAGAAACACAGAAAACACAGCGCCACCTAGTTTTTAAATGTGAAATGTGCCAAGAGTCATGTCGTTGCATTAATTCATTAGATTATTTTATACAGTAAAGTGAGCAACATGCTGAACACTTTCTATTAGTCAAGATGATCTAAACACTACATTGCCTTTGGTTAACTGGGCTTACCTCACATAGAATTTCAAGTTTTAGAAGACCAGGGTTTTTTCTTAGAGCTGGAAATGCAGATTGGTTCTTCCACTGTGGCTGTGCGTCAGTGGAGGGGAATATTAGGGAAAGTTGAGATTATTTCCAAGAAAAGCTGCTGGAGCTCAGACACAAAAACTGTGAGAAATCACCTCAGAGGTTCGAAATATCTCAGCAGGAGAACTCTCACACCATCAGGCAGCTCTAATCACCTGCAAACACACACACACACACACACACACACACGCCTGGCCTCTGTTTTAGAACTGCAAGCGTCTGTTCTGTTTGCAGAGCTGCCTGTGTGTCCTATAACACAGAATCAGGTAATGCACTATGATCGGATAATACCCAGACCAGTAATCCTGTTACACACACACACACACACACACACACACACACACACACACACGAGTGTGTGCGTGCACACCTGTAGTCACTGTAATCATAACTTTTTTATGATTGATAGAAAAAAGTTTATTCTAACACAAACTGACTTAGAATAAGATACAATTCAGGTCATTTCAATTCCTGTTTTTATAAGTTACATAAGTTTAATTCTACAATCTTTTTTTAGCAATGTACATAGCAATATACAATCAACAGACAACAAAATCAAGGGTGAGGGGAAAAAGGGAGTACTTTTTGTGCATTTTAACACAGTATACATTTAGGCAAATGAAGAAGGGCATTAACCCCAAAGGATTCACAAAACAATCACAAAACCAAGATCTCACATAAATAAAGTCTTTAAAGCCAACCCAGCCTACTTCCAGGCCAGATCTTTAAGTCCAGAGATCAACTTACAGGCTTTCTCATTACCTAAATAGTCCAAGTAAAATCCTACAATCTTAAAATACAGGAGCTACAAAGAGTTCTTCAATAGATTTTTTCATAAAAAAAAAATTGTTGCATAAAGGACGTATTACTGATATCTATTCATAATCATCATGCTGCTATAGCAATCTCCACTTTGAACTTCACGTTGATGCTATTTTCCTACTCCTTTATATTTTGGGTATTTATCTTGTTTATTTTATTATTGTAAATTTATTCTATTTTATTTTGTCTTTATATTTTTTTAATTGCTCTTTGGGTGTAAACTGGACCATGGGAATACAATTCTGTTCCGCCTTATGTAAAGTATATAATGTAACAATGACAATAAAATCTCCTTGAATCTCTGAATTCATGAGATTGCAGAGTGAGAGTAAACAACTTTAAGCATATTTTGATATTCCTCTTCTTAATTGATTATTCACCAGTTTAGAGATTGCACATCTCTGTTACCATCATTTTATGAAACATAAATGGTTAGTATATGATCAGCTTTGTGTATCACCTTTCTACACTTTTGAGGTTGCAGACCACGTATGTCCTGTAGAGTCCTGTGCAGCTAACTACAGTGTTTGTTGTTGTGTGTGTTTGTTTCTGCAGAAGCAGCTCTCGTTGACGGGTGACTGTTGTGTTTTGAGTAGTCAGCTTCTGGTTCAAGAGAAGGGGAAGCACTGGACTAAGACGTGGGTGGCGATAACGAAAGCTGAGCCGCTAGTGCTCTACCTACAGACCAGCAGCCAGGTAGAGTGTGATGTACCTGTCTTTCTCTTTCAGGAGATTGAGGTCAGGATTGAGGTGGATTTCCCTGACTCTGTCCTGACCTCAGACTGTTTAGTCTGGACAACCTCTGCTGGCTCACTCTCTCTCCTCTCTAGCTTAAGCCCTACCTCGCTCACCCTTTTCTCTATAAGGTGTGTTGCTGTTAAAAGTTTATTCTCAGGCCTTGAGCCCGTGCCACATTACAGTTTAGAAATATATCTACACTGATGGGCGTGGTGTTCAGGTAAAATTCTGGTGTATTGCTATCTTGTCAGCAGAAAACACAGGTGCTCTACCGACTTATTTAAACCCTGACAGCAGTCACCAGTCAGATGTCAATACCTACACTTTGTGCACACACATGAACATCCAGCAGCACAAACTCAACTTTTACATCAACAATAAACACAAAACTAAATAAAATAACATTGCTGTTCCCGTAAATGAGCTGCTGGATCTCCTACACAGCGTGAACGAGCAGCTCAGTTTCCTCTGCTGAGAAGCGCTGGTCACATCCAGGCAGCTGCACCGTTAAACTAGCAATACACCAAAGTCAGAGCGCATATGACTCTTAAAGGAAATGATAAGCAAGTGACACACTGTGCGCTTGTTTGTTTGCTAACTCGTACTAGTATTAGTATTTTGTTATAAACACAAAAAAGTGGAGTAAAAAAATAAAATAATAATAATCCCACCATCCATACTGCCATAGCAACAGAAGATTAGAATTATAGACTGGATTAGAGGAGTGGTTTTTACCCAGCTCTGCTGCTCTGATGCACTATAGTCTGTAAAGCCTGATCTATACACCCAGTTTTACATTGTGTAAAGTGTGTTTAGCATGTTAATAGACATTCCTTAAAGGCTTATTTTATTAGTTTTTATATCTAGAATATCTCTAATATATTTATTTTTATATTTATATGTATAATATTTCTGTATCTGGATTACAACTCTGAACATTATGTTTTGTTATGAATAGTCATAGTTTAGCTTTACAGTGATACTCTATATTTCCAAATGTGTGTGGACCTCCCCTTCTAATGCATGCATGTTTAGATTCAGTAGAGAAGAACTGCCAATATAAAAGCATAAACTACAGTACCAGTCAAAAGTTTGGACACACTTCTTCTCATTTAGTGTGTTTTCTTCTTTTTATTTATTATTTTTTACATTGTACATTTAATATGGAAGCTATTAATATTAAACATTAAATATAAAAATGCGTAAAAGTTGAGCAATTATTATCTTTTAAGAACCAAGATTATACTTTAAGAACCAAAGACTAGTATTCTGTAGTGAATTTATCGGATCAGTATTGAACCTCACTCCAACAATGCGATAATTAGTGTTTAACCTAACTCACAAGATAGCACCTCACAAATTACACAACTAAAGTTTAAACAGTCCCGATCTGTCTCCTGGTTCAACACTTCATAATTAATTTTTATACTAATAATCCATCTATTGATCTTTTATCATGTCAATGTGTTATTATTATAAATTGTATTATAGTTGACTCTTTAATTAATAAGCATGGTTTGAGTTGTTGTAAGCAGTTTGTATATAAGCGTTTGCTGTATTTCTGAAGCTGATTTGTGGTGTTGTTGGTCAGGATGTGCGTGGAGCCCGGAGCATCTCTCTACCCGGTTATGAAGTCAGCGCGTCGCTGCCGCCCTCAGAGAAACCAGAAGGCAAGCACGTGTTCAGGCTCAGCAACTCCCAGCATGCATTGCTCTTCAGCGCTCAGGATTCGGAATTAATGGCCAGATGGTTGGAGCTTCTTTCCCACGCTACAAAAGGGGAGGTCTCGGAGATGTCCGTCAGTTTGACAGACCACAGGAAGAGCCAATGAGGCGAGCCGCTGAGAACAGCCGAGCCGCTTTGCCACTCCCACCGACCTTCGGCTTCTGAGCCACTTTTATAAAGAACTTTATTACTTGAATTCGTGTTCCCTCAGCACTTTTTCTTCTTTTAAGAGTTAAGATATTTCAGTTCGTCACCTCTTTTACTTTCAATTTTCATATAGGCACAAAACACACACACTCACACACACACACACACACACACACACACACATCGTTCCACACCTATGCCACTGTTGTTCCTGGTGAGCTTTCATTCCCCTGATGCACTGTTCTCTCCTTTTCCGTTGACGTTCTGTGTCCTTTTGTACCATAATAGATGAAGTTGTGGATTTTTATGAAATATTATAAGATGATAAGATGGATGTTTTATGATTTTTTTCACCCTCTTTTTTATAGATTTCCTGTAAATGGTGTTATTATTTGTGAAGCATTAATTCACCCATCACGTGTGTTGGAAATACTGTATAAGATGCTCATGTTTCAGATGCTGATTTGTTTTTTTCTTTGTTTTATGGCAAGTTTTTGTTCCTTCTCCACCTGCTCAACTCGTTCTGCTTCTGCGGTTTTGTAGCATCCTTTTGAAGCTCACTTACAAAAAGAGGAAACTCCTTTTTAGTCAGAAGAAAACAAACAAATGTGGCAGTGCCACCCAGCAGCTCTAAAAGCATCACTATTATCTGCTGTGTATCTACTAGTACTGTTACCTGTAGAAACAGTACCGTACTATAAGTACTGTAAGCTGTGCCTCTCGCCTCTTTAGGACTGTTTAAGACTGATCTCTCTGTGCTCAGAATATCCCATATTTATGACACGCCTTTAAAAAAGAAACATTAGGTGAACATATCTTCTCAGTCAATGTTGATTATTTTAAACCACAGTGGTGACAGAACCAGTATTAATTCTACTCTCTTTTGTTTTTTTGTTTTAAACCATAAATGTTCACAAAAAGGAAAGTGTCTACCATATCATAAATAAAAGAATATCTGCTCTTCATGATTCACAAGAGTGTTTTATTATTATTCTCATACTGTCCTTCTCTCTTTTCTGCATAGTTTTGAGTTTGAGTTCTTGTTAAAAGCAAATCATAAAGAAACTATGATAAAATAAAGCTGGTACATGTTTTTTGCTTGTTTGATTTTTTTTAAGCAGTTTCTATTAATTTGTATATTATTGTAAAATCGTTGATGTTGATTTGAATCCAGTGACATGCCAGTCCTTTCCTGAGACCCACAAACTTCAGCTTCAGCTTTGAGGGGTGTAGCTTACATGTTAATTAGGTGTGAACATTGTGTGTGTGTGTGTTATGATTGTGCTGGTGTGGTTAAGCTGGAACAGTGTGGCAGTGAGAGTCAGACCTGCTGAAAGGAGCGGATATGGTGATTTCTGGGTAATGATGATGAACTGAAACTAGCACTCAGAAGACTGAACTATGGGACTGGCAGCAGCTGCACTGCTAAAACACTGATGCACCCAACAGCTCCTATTCACTCATTATTACTAAATTATTACAACCCCAATCCCAGTGAAGATGAGTCTTTGTGTAAAACATAATTCAAAACACAATGATTTACAAATCCATTCTTAACCGATATTCAATTCAATTCAATACAAAGACAAGATATTTAATGTTTAAACAGATAAACTTAGTTAATAAACTATAGATAAACTATAGTTTTTTGCAAATATTTACTCATTTTGAATTTGATGCTGCAACACGTTCCAAAGAAGTTAGTACAGGATCATGTTTTTTTTTACTTGCAGAGATGTCTCCAGATTCTCCAGATTGATATTATAGGCTGTAGATGATACAGTTTCTGCAGTTGCACATTCAGAAATGTTCATTGTTCTTAATCTGTTGGACTATTTGCTTGTAGTGAACATGCACTTTTACACATACTATCACAAGTTCTACCACATGTATAAGCACATTAATTATCACACGTACCAGCACATGTATCGCATACACTATAACATACTATCACATCCACTATAAAATCACCTACTACCTCATGCACTATTACACATACTCTCACATTTACTATCACGGATCCTATTACACAAACTATCATATGAACAATCACATGTACTATTACATGCACTATTGAGGCTAATATAAGGGAAGTACGTTCTTCTCTGGTCAGACAATTCAAATGTTAAAAGTCGTTAAAGATTTACACAGCTGTAATATATTCAGAGCTGAATAGAGAGTGGTAAATGCAGTGTCTGTTTTTACATCACAAAAACTAAAATACAAAGTTTTAAAAAAGGTTTTTAATGATGCAACTGATCACTGATGAACTCATCCATCTGCTCGGTTTTTCCCCGGAGCAAATTGTTATTTTCACACTGATCCAAAATAATATGAGTAGAAAGTGTATTTGTGTCCTGCACTGAGTTCATCATCATACCCTTTGTGTTTTTCTGGAGAAACTGCACAGAAAACCTCAGGTTAGCCAGAATTGTGTAGCTGAACCTGCAGCTGGTAACACAGAGCCGGCGTGCTGTGCTCGGTGGTGTGTTACAGTGATGCGTGTTGTGCAGGATATGGGTGAAGTTCCTGTTGCTTGCGAGGTTTCAGGTCGTGTCCCGTTGTATTGCTAAATCCTCTGTAGAAAAGCAGAAGCAGACTGCAGACTACAGCCTGGGTATCTGCACTGCTGTTAGTGATACTCACTTTTTATTACTGATTAATATTCTCTTATATTTTGTTGTTTTAAAGCTCACATATTAATGTGAGACACTGAAAGGTTCAGTAATTGTATGCGATGGCTTTTGGGCCTGGTGGGAGGGCTGTGTAAAGACTTTGGGCAGTTTTATGTAGGCTACAGTAGATCAGTCTATAAATGATCTAACTGATTATGTATCTGATGAAACTCTGTTTTTATTTTGGTTTAATTAACAGCAGTAGGATTAGCATTAGGTGTGGAACCACAAAGTGTGTAATCAGACTACACAGCTATAAGTTATCTGCATCTTGGAGTGTTTTTACACCTGTAGTTCTGTAGTTCTCTCTGGTCTGAATCAGTGGATGAGTTTGACCATCACTCCCTCCAGGAAACACACAACACATAATGCACATAACTCTTCTTTAATCCATCATCAGACTGTTCAAATACACAGTGTACTAAACAAGCAGACATTACAATGATACATGCAACAGAAAACAAAAGTAAAAAATGCTCATGTCTGAATACAGCATTAATAAACATGCCTCTCTGGCTGCAAACAACCAAAAGAGATGAGTTCACTTGCCACAGAAACCTCCGTACAGGTGATGTAAATAAATTTTGAACAGTCTTCAACTCTTAACAGTCTTAACAGCACTAATAAAGGGTCTGTGCACAACACAGGATGCAACTTAGTTCATACTAACATGAATTTAAATTGGTACACTCAAACAAATTGTACAAAAAAAAGACATTTATTATATTTATGGCAGTTAAATCATTTACTTAAATAAAGTGTGTCCTGCTTGATTTGGTTTGTTTTCACACAGGCACAAACCTAAACCTAAACACTAAAATACTTGCAGATACGCTTGCGTAGACTCCTCTGATTGGTCGGAGCTGTCTAGTGCATTGGCAAAATAGTAAATACAGTAAGAAATTTGTGTGTTCTGGATCAGTTGTTTAATTTGTGCAGCATGAAGCTAATGAGAAATTCACTGCTGCACTTTTACAAATGTTTTTAGTAGTGGCACGGATGCAAATAGTGAACGCTGCAAACACAGTATTTAGTGTGAAGAAGAAGTTTGGAGCATGGAGCAGCAGAGACAGTGGTAGTGGTTTGTTGTGGTAGTTAATTATCTGGTTAATAAATCAGGTTAAACTACACCTGAACAGCATTTTACTAATATAGTGTATTTGATAATCGGTTTGGATTGAAGCCGGAACACATTTTGATCGCTACAGAGTTGGTTTGGATCCAAGACCAACTCCTCCGAAACACCTAACTCCTCCAAACTCAGTGTGACTGATTTCACACCTGCTGAAACAAACCACAAAAAGAGCACAAACCAACCAGAGTCAGATTTAACCGGAACAAACAGTGCTGGTGTAAAAAAACGCCCAAATAAGTCATGCAGTAAACATGGGTTATGTTTTGGTTTTGTTATTTTTGTAAGTAAAGTTATTACATTATAGTGTGTGTAATATATTTTTGCAGGTTTGTGCAGAGGTGATTTGTAAGGTACGTCTATGGTGGTTTCTGCTGAAGGTTAATGGGTTGATCCAGATGCTGTTTGTCTCTGGGTGATGTTCACTGCTGTATATAGCAATGTGATGGAGCATTTCCCTACAGCATGGTCACCAGGTCAGAGAGACAAGGAGAGCAGAACATCTGGGGCACCTCTGTTTTCTCTCTCTCTCTTCTATTTTCAGCTCCTTCACATGGCTGGATGTTATTTATTTAATGAAATCCGTTTTGCAGTTATATCAGCAGTTTCTGTTCTGTTATAAAGACATGCTAATGCCCATTAATGCACACTCTGTGTGTACGAGTGTGTGAGCATGTGTGCATGTTTTTATTCTGATAAGTAGATAAATCCGGTTGGAGTGAGCTGATCTGTAACCCTGTAATGCACTGCAGAAGCCCAAACTGCAGATGACAGAAATCCTGCCAGTGCAAATGAATTGTTGCCGTGGCAACTGTCCTAAAAAGGAATATGTCCATTTGGTGAAATAGACCATTTGTACACTAGGCTCTGTTACACACTACAACGAGTAGGACAGCCTGCTTTGCTCTGTATATAAGATTTTATTAGGGATGACAACATTAATTCATTAATTTATGCAGTTAATGTGTAAATTGTTTTGCATAAATTCTTTTTTACGCAAACGAATCGCGTGAGAAAATTAACAGCGCCTGGTGACGCATTATCAGTTTCATTTAAATATATAACACAGCAACACTTGTTACTGTTACTGAGTTCAGAAGGTAGATTTAGCTTTTAGTTACACTGAAGTGTATGCTCTCTATCTCTCTCTTTTTCACTTCCTCTCACTCTCTTTCTTTCTCTCTCTCTCTCACACTCGCGTGATCATGCACAGACAGACACACACAGCTGATGGCACGTTTCCTCTTTAACTGAGGCAAGTGAGGCATGCAGTTCTTTGAATGTTGTTGTGGGTATCTTGTGACCTCTTGGATGAGTCTTCGCTGTCCTATTGGGGTAATATTGGTCGGCCAGCCACTCCTGGGAAGGTTCACCACTGTTTCATGTTTTCTCCATTTGTGGATAATGGCTCTCAGTGTGGTTTGCTGGATTCCCAAAGCTTTAGAAACACATGATTTCTAGCTTTTGAGTATCTTGTGGTCTACTTCACAGGTCCTATTTAAGTGATTTCTTGATTGAGAACAGGTGTGTCAGTAATCAGGTCTGGGTTTGGTTAAAGAAATTGAACTCAACTGTGATAAACCACAAGTAAATTTTGTTTAACTAGGGAACAATCACTTTTTCACACAGGGCCATGTAGACTTGGTTTTTCTTTTCTCTTAATAATAAAAAACTGCATTTTGTGTTTACCTTTGTTGTCTTTGACTAATATTTTAATTTATTTGATGATCTAAAACATTTAACTCTTTTTTTTTTGTTGTTGATTAAACATTATTTCTTAGAAATAGCAATTTCAGCTCATTTATTTTTTTGGTTCAGATTATTGGCTAAAGATCTTAAATAAAATATAAAACATAACATTTTGAAGAAGCAGTCCTTTTTTGTAGGTTTCATGTCTTCTCACTCTGAAATTTAGCAAACAAAAAACTTTGTTCAATTAAAATCAGCTGCAGAAAGCTATGGCGTTGCTATAGTATCCATGGTGATGGCTATTATGTCGATAAGTGGTTGCTAGGTTGTGACTATGGTGTTGCTATGTGGTCACAATTTTTTTGGTATCTGTGGTGGTTGCTAAGCCATTGCTATGGTGTTTGTGGTGGTTGCTTTGGTGTTGCTAAAGTGATTTTAATGGACTGTAAAGTACACTGTTTAATACACTGGCTGCAATATAGGAGGAATAGCCTCTCTGTTACTGTAAATCCAGGTCTTCTTTTCAGAGGTTTGATGAGACACTTATCTCACAAGACATGGCGCAATATTGGGTTCCCAAGAACGAAACGAGACAAGATTTTAGCCATATTTTTAGAAGGTGTTGCTAAGGTGATGCAAAGGTGTTGCTAAGGTGTTGCTAAGTAGTTGCAAAGGTGTTGCTATGGTATCTCTGGTAGTTGCGATGGCGTTGCTAGGTGGTTGCTAAAGTGTTGCTATGGTATCTGTGGTAGTTGCTAGGTGGTTGCTAAGGTCTTGAGGGCATACTGCAATCACACTAACTAGGTGCCTTATCTGGATTTGCTGGGGAATCGTGCAAGAAGAACTGGAAAACTTTTATTAAAACTGGACCTTCCTCCGACAGGACATCCAATCAGAAGTGGCCACCGAAGATGCAATTAACATACCAGGTGTAAAAGGCTGTGTTTTCACTATAATTTGCGGTGTAATGATAATCAGGATGCATGTTAATCTCAGGTGTGAATGTGATCTAAAGGTCAGAAGATGGTTGGGGTGAGGTAGAACTGACCAAGAATGTGTAAGAAATGTAATTTAATTTCAGTCATTTAAGCCACTGTTAGATTCAACCTTCTTAATCCTGCCTAGAATTATAAAAAAGACACCGCTCTGTAAGTTTAGTTTTGCAAATACTATTGCAGCATAACTGATCCTGCAGTTTTCAGGATATCAATGCTGTTCCAACTCCAGATTTTCAGTCTTTATGGCTTTTATATGGCTTTTTGATCAGACACACAATTTGTGTACTTTTTGTCCCATAAGTAGGTTTATTTTATTTTTGGCAAATTCACTTTTTTTCTTTTTTTTTCTTTTTATCAGGGTTTTTTCCATCACATTTTGGATTTCCAGGTTTTTAATAGTGCTGTTATAATAAAAAATGCTAAACTATTTTTATGACTGCCATATTCTGTAAAATAAAATATACCAGCCCTGCTTAAAATGCTTAGAAATCAGATGCAAGGGAGATCAGAGTGGTCCAACCGGCTAAGCGCTGCCCCTATAATTGGGAGATCGCTGGTTCGAATCCTGTTAATGCAGCCTGCCATTGGCTACCGAAGCCCTGAGAGACCACAATTGGCTTTGCTCTCTCTGGGTGTGTAAATGGCGCTCTTTCCCCTTATCACTTCTAAGGGTGATGTCGATCAGCACAAGGCGTCTGTGAGCTGATGTACTACTCAGCAATGCTGCATCCGCAGCAGCCCGAAAAGAGACGGAGTCTGACTTCACATGTATCAGAGGAGGCATGTGCTAGTCTTTACCCTCCTGGTGTTGGGGCATCACTAGTTGGGTAATTGGCCTTGTGAACTGGGGAGAAAATGGAATAAAAGACAAATATTAGCAGAATTTAGATCTGACCATATTTTGACTTTGAACTTTTACTTAGTTTCCCAAATAAAATTTAATGGATCAAATGTATTTGGATATCAAAATGATGTTCCTGTGCTGGTTAGATAGAGAGATAAAGTTCTGATGTTTGATATGATATGTGTATTATATCTGTACCTTCTTCGGCTTTTCAGTTATAAAGGTTTGAACACTGGTACAAGGCTACAGTACATTTTTTAATTCTGTGTATTTCTGTGTTTTTATATCTGAATTCTGCTTCTATTACTCAATTCCGTGATATTGTCCATGTTTTCCACTTTGCGGAGATATCACAACTGATGCAGATGTATGTATTCCTGAGGTAAAATTAATGATCACTTTACATATTGTTATCCCATGACATTTGGCATGTCAGTGGAATTGAATTCAGTAACTGCCCCTATCTGTTGTAATTGATAATGTTACTGATGCATTTGATGGAAATTAGGTTAAAATGCTAGAATTGTCCTGTGATTAGAATAGAGCTTTTTTCAGCACACGGGTGCAGATGTTCACAGAGCAGAAGATCATGAGGAACACTGTGAGGACATGGAGGACAACATGAGGACAAATGGAACAAAAAGTCAGATACAGACTGACATGGGCATTTGGCACAGATTCAATAAAAGACTCTTGATGACAGGGCTCTGGGGTTTATGTAGGACATTAAGAGCATTGTTTTGTATTACCTTTTATAAGTTAAATAAAGTTATATGATTATTGTGTTTTTATAAGGTGTACAGTGTTATTCTTTTAGTCATAGTAGTTGTAACATATTAGTTTTTTTTATTTAATTTATGACAAAAAATCACTCCTGTTAATGGTACTCATTTCTGTAACTGGAACTCACTTCTGTTACTTTTTTTTGTTTTGAGTAACAGGAATTAAAGTAACAGGAATGATTTTTTTTAGCATAGAATTAGCAAAAACATGAAAAATGGCTAAGTGGTGGCTATGCTAATACCATGAGGGCACCTAGCACATTCTAGCAATTGTCCCAAAATTTGTATTTTAAAAATAAACAAATAATAATAATATCTAAGAATTCTTTTAGATAACAGAAATAAGTGTTGAGATTGACCACCTCAGTCATAGCAACAATAACATCAAATATACAGAAAAACTAATGAGGGAACTTAATTTTAGAAGAATCGACTGATGTCACTTCCTGTTGTAGATGTGACTTGTAAAATGTTGAGATGTTTCAGATGGTAATGTGTTACGGTAACAAGACTGACTAAAACCCAAGAACTACTAACACAACTAAAATGTGTATTTTTATTATAAAAAATACTTTTAAATCATATATAGGGTTTGAAGTCACACAACAATTTAAAAATGCATCTCTAGATGATTTTAATAATTATATTTCATGATGAAGTTTATAGTTAGAGAATGGGGACGGATAACTAATGCTTTTTTCAGTCTAAGTAGTTTTTATTATTATTTTTTTTACCTTTGCTTAAAATGTGCTTGTTAGTTTGAGCTTTTGGTAACTAAAAGAACAGAACACTTGTGTTTCCTTCCAATGCTCACTTTAAACACCTCTAACACACTAACTACTTCTAACCCCATTTCCTTCTTCCCCTCCTTCACTTCTCTATCCCTTTATTTCCCTTCGACCTCCTTTAAGCCCTATCTAAAAATGGTTTATCTTAATTCCTATTACTTTTGTACTTCATTATTGTAAGTCGCTTTGGACAAAAGCGTCTGCCAAATGAAATGTAATGTAATGTAATGTAAAAACAACGGGTCCTATCTTACACCCTGCGCAAGGTACCCCATGATGCTCACTGCTATCTTATACCCCACCAACACTCTATTTCAACTTCTTGTGCATGAAGTAAAAGTTAGTTGTTATAATTATAAAAATGTTAGGAATCATTCTAAAGCCCACGTTATCACTAAAGTCAGAGCAGTAGATGATCTGCACTGTTAATGGGTTTGATAAAGCTGCTCATAGTTATTACAAATATATATATATATATATATATATATATATATATATATATATATATATATATATATCTGTCTGTCTGCTTGCCTGTCAGTCTAACTGTCTGCCTGTTTGCCTGCCTGTCTGTCTGCCTACCTCTCTGTCTGTCTGCTTGCATGCCTGCCTGCCTACTCTCTGTCTGCCTGCCTGCCTGTTTGTCTGCTTGCTTGCCTGTCTGTCTGCTTGGCTGCCTGCCTACCTCTCTCTGTCTGGCTGCCTACCTGCCTGATTGCCTTCTTGTATGTCTGTCTTCTTGCCTGTCTGTCTGTCTGCCTGTATGTCTGTCTATTTCTCTGCCGGTCTACCCGTCTTTTTGTCTGTCTGTCCTTCTGCCTGTCTTTCTGCCTGTCTGTCTGTCTCTCTCTTTCTGTTTGTCTGTCTGTGACTTTCTGTCTGAGGACTTGATCAGGACGGTCTGAACTTATCCTCACACTCATCCTCCCCCACCGCCTGTCAGCACCTCTGAGCTCTCTCCTCTCTCTCTCTCTCTCTCTCTCTCTCTCTCTCTCTCACACACACACACACACACACACACACACACACAGCAGGCGGAGGCTGCGGGTCGAGGCGGACGGATGGCTTCGTTTAACGGCTCTGTTTCTGAGGAGAGCCGGTCCAGAGCGACGCTGGAGGAAACCAGCCGGACCCGGAACCAGAGCGGTAGGTTAAATAATAAAGAGCAGTTCAGATTTATAACAAACACAGCCCTAAACTACTTCTGCACTAGGAAATAAACAGGTCAGCTAACCTTAGCACTTACACAAATCATGAGGAACCTTCAAAACTTGTTTTACAGTCGTTTTTATTTCAAAATGACGTTCTAGTAAATTAATAAAGCCAATTAATATCTACATTTACTTTACTGTGATGCCTTTATTTTAACACTATTTTTAGCTGTTGTATTATGAATATTACGAAGTAGTTAAGAATAAAAATTAAGTGACCCTGACAGAAGAACATTGAGTAAACGTTTTTTGTCGTTGTTACATTTAAGCCTCTTACTGTAATTACATTAACGACTTACTGTACAATAAATGTACATTACCTCAATAATATTTGATAATCGTGATTATACTCGTATGTTGTGTTTATTTGTATATTTATTGTTCACATATATAACAGTGAACAGTTTTTATCCAGAGGAAAATGGATTATCACAAGCCATCAAACCAATATAAACTGCTTGAATGTTCGCACCAGGAAAGCCATATGGCATATGTCATCCAAAAGCAGTGTGTAAGACTGGTGGAGGAATACATGCCAAGATGCATAAAAACTGTGATTAAAAACCAGGGTTATTTCACCAAATATTGATTATTGATACTGAAATATTGATACTCTTAAATGTTTATGAATATGAAAGCTCTGCATCTTTTTTTGTTATTTCAGCCGTTTCTTATTTTCTGTGACATTTTCTGTTTTAAAAAAAAATTAAAAACTGAAGTGGTCTCTTAATTTTTTTTCAAAGCTGTATATCAGCTGCATTTTATCCAGTTAAACAAGAACACGGTTTACAATGAAACATGCAGTCATTTATGCACGAGTGATATAGTGATCCACAGTGTGCTTAGAAAAGTGTATTGTGACTCACAATAACTACATTGACAAACAGTATGATAACTATTGTTATACTGCCCACCCTTACACCATTACTGGAGTTTTTGTGCATTTTGAGGCTTTTAAAATCTCTAATGTAGAAACTCTTATACAAGAACATTAGACACTATTGTTGCACTAGTTTAAACAATGGAAACCAGAAGTGTCTGACTTGTCAAATGACTCAAGTGCGTGTTCTTTTTTAACGGAAATACAAGCAGCTCTTTTCGACTGCATCTCCTGTTTTCGTCTTCGGGTGTTACAAGGCAGGTAATAATACTGCAGCTGAGAAATATTAATACAATATATATAAGAATTTACTTTGGTGTTTACATATTTTCATATAACAAAGTCTACAGTTTACTACCTTATCATTTTTCTTTAAAAACATTGTACTGTATGTAAACCCTCAGTTATATACACACGTCACCATGAGGAAGCAAAGAGACAAAAAGACTTTTCTTATCACAGAACAGCAGCTCTCCCTAGGAGTGTGATAAAGAAGAGGCCCTAGGCTGTGGGTGTTATATATTCAGCCCCTTTCTAAGAATTTAAGAGAAGAAATGTTTTTAGATAAACGTATTATTATTTTAGTAGACATGCATTGTTTAGCAGCATCTTTCCAAATTCTTGTGAAAATATTAGATACAGAAATGTGAAAACATACACAGATTGAATGAAACACATGGTCTGATAAGAGTCATTTAGACATGGTTCCACTATATGATTTACTACAGAGTGCAATATATCAGACAAACCCATCGCAGGATATGTTGGTTTCCAGCTGTTTAAAAGAAAATGACAATAATCAATGTTTTATTAAAATATGTTTCTTAAAGTTTTTGCTACAGTGTTTCTGAAACTGTTAATTTCTCTTTAAAAGGAAACAATTGTATTCTTATGATATGAAATGATCATTATATGAGTATAATAAAGGGTCTTAATAATGCAACAACAATAATTTTGTTCATCTCAGTTGTTTCTGTGACAATAAATAATCATCTAAACCAAAAAGTTAGTGTAACATCTGTACTCCCATACCTAGAAAAGTGCATAGAAAAGTGTATTGTGCTTCTAAAACTGTATCTATTCTTTTTTCTTAACGAACTTAACACACAGATGCCCAGTCCACACATATACACACATACATCCACACAGCATGCTGAATGTCATGTGGTGCACTTCTGGATAAAGCAAACGCTGCATCCAAAACTCTTGTTAGAATGCTATTTATGCATACAGACTCCACACACACTCTTGCAACACTGCAACACACATGCTACATTTGCTGTAATACAAAGATATGTACAAAAAAAATCTAAAATCAAAAATGTATACTAAATAAAAGATTATATAGTATTATAATTCATGTAACAGGGAACAATATCTTACTGTCTTGGGTAAGTGATAAGGTTCCTTCTGGTCAGATTTGGTGTGAAATTGTAATTGAGTGTGTATAGCATGTGTATTTGTGACTTTATTTACTTTATTTAATGAAATATGGTCATCCTATCTATAGTTTGTCAATAATTAGGGTTTTATGCAGATAAGTCTACTTTAAGATTTGATTAGTCTGACTTTTATTTACTTTACTTTTTTATTGGTATTGTTTCCGAGTGTGAGCTTGTTTGTTGGATGATATAAATTTAAAAATGCATTAAAAATATTTGTAAAAAATATATGTAACACTGACAGTGGCACGGCGTCCTGTGCCCTGTGTGTTGAAACGTCATCAGTGTAAAGGATCTTGCGTTCTATTGCAGTTGCATCTCTAGCTCCATCAGTCACTAAAACCCAACAGTACAGTAGTACAACAAAACTGCAGTTCAGTATAGGTTGGGTCTCGTGTTCAGGACAGTGTTTTAAAAAGTCCAGTAAGAATGGCAGGGTATTGAGCCTGTATTGCTGTGTGTATTGTGAGTCCAAGTCAGAAAATGAGCTCATAGTTTAGTGTATCCGATTAATAGATCTGATCATTGAGTTTGAATTTAGTAATTCCCAAGATTTTTGGATTTTAACAACAAAAACATTTTTTTTGTTTTTTTAGGTATTTTAAACAGCTGTTTTGATTTGTGACTTGAGAAAAACAGTGATTGATTAAAAATTTATAAAATGGAAGTATCAATGGGAATTGGTGTTTTGCATAAATCAGCAGAAATTCATGTAAATTCATTGTTTTGTTAACAAGGAAAGTTTATTACTATAAAGGATCCTGTGTATCAGCATTTTATTTCATGTTTTTTATTAATGCTATTTAAACATTATTTTATATTTCAATTTGTATATTTGAATACAGTTAATTGCTCGTTAAAAGATGTCATTGCATTATTACGCTGTTGTCTGTTTTATGGAGTTGATGGGCAGATCTGATGACTGGGACGATTACAGAGGAGCACTAAACTCATTGACATGTTAGTCAGTTTAAGACGATGTTTGCATTGTGACGATGTGTATTGTATATTGTATTGTGCTGGGAGAGTCATTAGTAGAACAGGCTGTGGCATTCAATCAATCGATGATTGGTTGATTGGTGTTAATGAGCCCAAAGTGTTTGAAGAAAACATTCCTCACACCATTACACCACCATCACCAGCCCAGACTGTTGACACTAGGCAGGGTCGATCCTAAATTTAACCTAATTAGCCCGTCTGACACTAATAATCCCGTCTCACTTTATTCTGACGGTTGATTGAAACGTCATATGAAGCTGTTGGCATGTGTCGACAATTTTTATGATTGTATTAATTGCACTGCTTCCACATGATCAGCTAATCGCATGTATGGGCATATTCACGAGTCAGCCTAACAAACTGCTTAGGATAAATATAGTGCACAGAAGTTAATCAAATTAATTTAATTAATGGAATTGCTGTCTTAATAAGATTTTCATTATGTGTTAAACAAGATTGTGCATCTTGCCAGAGGGCAAGAAATCTGTAAGGAAATTTAGCACTCAAAGTTGTTTTGTGAAAAATGGAAGAGCGAAATTATAATCAAGAATTGCTCGAATATTTAAAGAATGTTTAGATTCTGCAGAAATCAAAAGACAAGGATATGTACTGGGTTTAAATCTATTGATAGCTCAGCTGCTTTTATTGTATATTGCCTGCAATGGGAAACGAATAGGACAAAGCTAAAATACAATCTGACTCCATCTATCTATATCTATTTAGCTGGTTAACAGCCCATCATACTAGTAGGACACAATCATAGGTCAGCTTTGCTGATTGATTAATTAAGTGATATTAATTAGTAAAAACTGTGTGGATTAGGCATAAATTATTTGTTTTTTAGTTATAAGATAATGAACTGCACAGTTACCACAGAGTTTCTAGACTGTGGACTTGTCAATTTTGTGGACAAAATGTTTAATCTTTTTTACAATATCAACCAGCCATAGATAAAAGTAAAGTCTTGTTTTAAAGGTCTTTTCAGTTTCATTGATTTTATTTAGCATTCTGTTGCTAATTAGCAGCCTAAATCCACTGTAAACAAACTTCCACTAATTCAAAATGCAGCAGCAAGAATATTAACACACTAAAAAACACAACCATCTCAAACCCATTCTAGCTTCCCTTCACCAGCTGCCTGATGCTTCTAGAACAGATTTTAAGTTTTTATTATTAGTAGTAGTATATAAATTAATAAATAGTTCTAAAAAATTCATACATTTCTGAAATGCTGATTAAATATGTTCCAATTCGTACCTTAAGATCATCTACTGATCATCTGCCTCTTCCAGATCTCCCATGTGAAGTTTATAAAGAGAGGAGATGCAGATTCTGTTCAGATTTTGCGCCAAAATTTTGGAATACATCACTGATAAATATTATTCATGCTGTTAAGTTATTTTTAAGTTTATTTTTATAGTAGCTTTTAATTACATTTTATTTTTTTTATTTATTGTTTTTGGTTCTGAGTTTTTTTTTCTCTTACTTTCTTCTTGTGTTTGTTTGCTTAATTTTGTTGGTGTTTGTTGAGCTATCTGTTCATGTACAGCACTTTGAGCTGCATTTTAATCTATGAAAGGTGCTATAAAAATAAAGTGTATTATTATTAAGGTTTCAGCTGAACAAGAAAAAAGACACTTTGCATGCAGTTAATGTTTTTCAGGAAACCCTAATCTATCAGTGTTGTTCTTTGCGTTCCACTTGTGTCAGTCTTTCCCGTGCAGTGTGTGAGCTCCTCTGATGATACTGTGTTTCTCTCTGGCAGGTCAGTGTCCTCCCATGACTTTAAGTTTTGGTAAAATAAAGATACAGGCGGGAAACGGCACCAGCGTTGGGACGGTGATTACTTTAGAGTGCCCCAGTAACCACAGGCCAGATGGACAGATATCCTGCATACAGGAAAATAACAACACACGCTGGAGCGGGGGAGTTCTTCAGTGCAAACGTAAGATACACACAAACACACGAACAGCTCCTGAACAGACTGTTTACACTGCAAACTAGAGCTGTAACGATACACTCAATTAACCATTCGATTCGTTTCGCAATACTGAGTTCACGATTTTCTCACAATATTTTAAACAGATGTGAATTAAGATGTTTTTTTTTGTAAAAATAGCTGTGTAAAAATGCACTATTTTTTAATATTTATTAACTGTATACCAAATAATAACTAACCAAAATGCACCTCATATAAATGCTCCAAATATTTGTATAGTACCATTTGTTATTAAATATTATAAGTACTGTTTTAAGCTTAAACAAACTAATGTGCTGTTTAATTTCATAATTAATCCCTTTTTTAAGTGCTCTAGAGTGAAAGTTTTATTGTATAAGACGTCTAAGCTGAACAGTGGTGAACAGTAATGAAATAAATGTAAATATTCTACTAAATAGATTTTTATCTATCTAATGGTCTCAGGTTGAGTCCTAGCTCACACATGCCAAGAGAAATGACAGATCCATAACAAACACTTTTAGAAAGATGCAACAAACTCTGGATATTGATTGGCTTAAAAAAGTGACTTAAATTGAAAAGTTGTTGTGTAATTGGCTTCAGTCTAAAATGATTGACCTTTGCTTACGCCCACTGGATCTCAGACCAGCACTAGTGGTGTTCAAATAATGCAAATGCTTGAGATTTGATAGTAAGAGAACACAGAATCATCTGTTCCCGCGATGCACATTATTAATTTTTTTCCAGCGCAATGCATTGTTACACCCTTACTGCTAACTCTGCCACCATAAAAAAACTGAAACAACGCTGTTAGGATTCTCTGACAGAGGCTATGGCGCCTGACGTGCGCCTGAATGTGTCTGAAGGAAGAAAACAGGCCAGACTGAGGATTGGGAGGAAGTTTTTAGCATGAGTACGACAGAAAGAGTAAAAATAGGGACCTGTCCCCTAAAAACCCGCCTTCCACATTCTATAATATAGCAGTCAGCACACCCAGTAACCTCAGAGCTGCGGGGGCTTTAAGCAGACAAACTGCAAGCACTGCAGGATTAGCAGAGCGTGCCACACTTCATTCATTTCCTCTGACTCTTTCTGTACAATTCTAATTTATCCTTTATACATTTCCACTGTCATGTTCTGTAAAACACTATAAATCTGGTGCACTGGACTTTAAGTGACAAGCTTTGCCAGACTATTGTTTCCTATAACTTTCCTGAATATATAAAACTATTTTGTTTTAACTATATTGTTTTCTCAATTAAACTAACAGCATTGATTTTATTTAATTATTTTGTATTATTTGTATTGCTTTGTTTTATTTGTATTGTTTTTGTTTTATTATACCTGTGATTAGTCATTCACAACTACGTCTCTTTATAATGATTATTAATATTAACATAATAATTAAGTAATGAGGACATATATTGTATTTTCTTGATATTTATTTGAGGTCAACTTTATATACCAAAAATAGCCCATTACAAAAACTCTCATATTCTGTGTTATTGTTATTTGTTATGTTTTTACCAATATGAAAAATTAACACACTATAGTAGAGGATTTGTTTATTAATTTTACCAAAATGTTTGCATATATCTGTACAGGCTGGTGAGGAAATGATATGCTTTAAGACTATGACAGTGTTTACACATTTCTGTAAACTATTTCATTAAAAAACTAAATGGCCCATTTAATTGTTGATGTCATAGAGCAAAATATCCTTATTATTAAGAATAAAAAACATAGTTCTTAGTTCTGTGTATGTTTTTAATATAGTTTATTTCTCCATCTCTTTTTCAGTTCTTCCTAATGGTGTTTTCCATCTATAGTTCTGCTGTATTGCTGCTGAACTGTAATTGTTTCCTAAACAACAGAATAACTCTTTCTCTCCTCTTTTCAGCTCTCCCGCAGTACGAGAACGACGCCTTCCGCCCGCGGAATGTGGGTCACGGCTTCCACCTGGCGGTGCTCCTGTCCATCATCAGCTCAGCCATCATCATCTTCATGAGCATTGTCTTCATCACCTCGTGCCTGCTGAGTCGAGTGAAGAAAGAAGAAAGTAGACGAATGGAGAGGTGAGAAGGGGAGAGGAGGAAGTGAGAGAGGAATGAGTGAGGAAATAAATGAGGCGAGAACAGGAAGAAAGGTGTTAGATGTTCCATGACGTGTGTTTTTTTAGTTTATTTATTTATACATCACCACATTCTGAACTATGATTATCTCTAAGAATCGAACATAGAGGGCCCTATCTTTGTGATGCTCATTAGTATCTCACACCCCATCACAACTTTAAAGAATATTTATGTAGATGGGCACGGTGGTCTGGAAATTTATGCTGTTGTTCATATAGATATTAAAATTATATTATATCGACCAAAAAAAAAAAAGATTTTAATTTTGGCCATATTTTTTAGCACTAATTATAAAAACTGTAATTTCTAAATGGTAATTTGTATTTGTAATTGTGTCTCAGTATACAGACTGTATAGTGACAAGTATATTTTAAAGCTTCATCCCCCTTTAACTCCAGCTTCAGTGTAATGTTTTAATTTTAACTGCATACTGATTTACAAATAATTCAGTACCTACTATCTTAGAATCTACTATTATTCATTACCCAATAACCATTATAATGATAATTACTCAGTATCTATTATTTATTTAAGTAGTAATTCAGTAAATACTAATTATACACTGACAATCACACTAATAGTTATCTATTATTCAGCACCTACTGAGTATCTCCTAATTGTCTAATATGTAGACAGTAACTGTAGTGACTGTGACATTTTTGAAAGTTACCATGTGTCTGTGTGTGTATATAGGAGGAGGAGGAAGGAAGATGAAGCATATTGGCAGAATATGGATCAGCAGGAAATGAGAGAGGCTTTTTACAGCCATAAAACTGGAAATAACAACAACAACAACAACAACAACAAGACTCAACAACGCCAGGCTGCACCCAACGTCCAGACTCTCACATTTAAACATCAGCAGGCAGCCTCCAGGTATAGCATCATCTGCCTGATACACACATTAACTCCCCCCCGCCCCTCCCAGACAAACACACATATATGGAAAGAGTAGCTATAAAGAAGAAGAAGAGTAAAAAAAAGGCAAAGTAGCCTGGCCTACTTAAACAGTGTGATCAGGAGAAAATGAACAGCCAAATGAACAGAAAGAAATAACATCAGTAGCATTTATTATTACAATATATATAATGTAAAATATATATTTACCATGTTTATTACTATAGAATAATTTTAAAAAAGCTTTAAATGAAGGGCATGAGCAAGAGTCTAAAAGCTTAACAAACAAAACAGAAAGAATCTAACCTCAAAAACCTAGATGGGAACAAAATATACATATATACATTTGCATTTTACATCCCTTTCAATGCAATGAGTTGCACCCATTACTGACACATAAACATGAACCTATGACATAATTCCAAATACCAGTGGAACTTCTCTACTTTATCCAATAATTCTCAGGTTAGTAGGTGGAGGGGTTGGGTGGGGGTATGCAGTGATGGAATAGTTACATAGTTACTTTGAAAAAGTAATCTGATTACTGATTGCCCCTTTAAAAATACTTAGTTTTTTATAGATTACTTCATTTTAAAAGTAACTAAGTTAACTTTTAAGTTAATGTCGCCTCAACTTAACAATTTTGCCAAAACACACTTTACTGGAAGCTTTGCTCCAGCTTTGGGACTTGTTCTGTAAATGTGCCACTGAGACTCCAAACCTTTCTTCAAATTTGATGTTGTGTCTTTGAAGCTAGGTAGTCTCCAGCACAGAGTGAACAACCAACCTTGATATTGATCATCTTTAACCTATACAAACTCAAAATAGTGGCTGCATTTAAAACTGCTATAAAACGCACATCTCACTCCTCCCTCCAGTGTGTGTGCCACTGTGTGGTGTTACATGTGTGTCGCATAGGCCAGACGTCACTCCTCAACACGCAAGAAGAAAGTAAAAATAAACTGTGGTGAATCTGCAGTCATGTTTTGTGTTTACTGACTGTTAAAACATGCACTGTTGAGTTTAGAGTAGAAGACAGTAGGAAGAGTGTAGGGGTTGGCCAAGCAAACAGAGAACTACACACTACTAACAACAACTTTATTAACTTTTTTTACTACTAGTCACAACCAACCTTTGCAAGACACACACACACACACACATACAAAAAAAACATGTATTATCATACAAAAACCTACACTGCCAGTAATACACCAGCTCTCATTGAGAATATCTGTCATGTTTGTTTTTTTTGCAGATGCCATCAGCAAGGCTACCATTTGATTGTCCAGCCCAGCCAACCTCTCCATGAAGCTATGCCCCCCAATGCATATAGGAACACACATACTTCCTTTGTCCTACAGACACAGTTACTTCCAGCCCAACCCAGCACTAGATACAATCCCACACTGGAACAGCCATCATGGATACGGCCCATTCCAACACCTGCGGTCCCACCAGACGGTGCAGTCTCAGGAGGTAGGGGACACAGCCTCAAGGACCCATTCTGGCAAAACCAACACTCACCTGACCCAAAAAGCCCACCCATCTGGGTTATTTCTGTATGAGAAGGGTCAAGATTCATTCAACAGCAACAAGACTGTTTGACAGCTGTGAACACACCAGTGAACTCCTAACATAGACTGAGAAGGATGCTGAACAGGGGAATAAGGCCAGGCCTGGTTTCTGGTCAGGGCTCCTAAGTTAGAATGGGTTTTCTATGCATTTTTTTATGAACTGTGCCTTAAAAACACTTCCAAAACCAGCAACTTGACTTGAAGCATTCCTATTGGACTATCATCTAACAGACCAGTCTCCTCTGTTATTGTAAAGTTTATGAGCTAGTTGGCAGGACTGTAATTACCATTTACAGATTTCTGGCAGATTGCTATTTTAACAGCGCAGCTCCCTGGATGTGTCCAACGCTTCTTAGCAGAGGAAACTGACCTGCTCATCATTTAGTATTTAGTATTCTGTTTATTGTTGATGTAAAAGTTGGGCTTGTCCATGCATGTGTGTAACAAAGTGGGGTGTACGCTGCATAGCTAAGATAGATATGGACTATTGTCAGGGTTTTAAATCAGTCAGTGGCGCTGACTGCCGCCAACATAGCAACATGACAGAAACACGGGTGCAAGGTGTGAAAATAGACTGTTGACGGGGCGTAAGATAGCAATGAGCATCACGATGTGCCTTGGGCAGGGTGTAAGATAGGGCCACTGGACTGCTACAGACTGAAGCCATGTTGTCTTTGGCAAAATATCAATATCTGTTCGGTTTCCAACCATGGTAGAGTTTGAGCATGAAGGCCTTTTGGTGACTGCTCTATATTCATGCCTTTGCTATGAACTGACACACTGCTGGTGTGAAGATCTGAAGAGGCATTATTTATGATTTTTTACCCCTAGTAACAGTTTTATTTTACAGTTTTATGTGATAATTGTATGATATTTTATCAGCGTTATGTGCAGAACATTCTGTGTTGCCTCTCATGTCCGCTTCTAACTAATGATTTTCAGCAGGATAACTGAGGCCCAACTGCAGCAACTATGGCCTCCATCCCCAACGGTATCTCATTTTGTATTCAGGCTAGAGGCTGCCCAACAGAGTAATAGAGCCTCCTTTCAAATGTACAGTTTTTTTTCCCAATAAACCAATAAAATAAGGTCATGTTGCCCTAATGTTGTAATGACTTGCATATATCATCAATAGATTAAGACAATAAGTTTCCTACTTTTTACTACTGTCTCTTATGAGTGTGTCCGTGTTCTTATGATACAGTAATTCAGAATGTGTGGAAAAAATGTCATGATAACTATTAGGGACTGCAGATTTGCATTTTCATCTAATGTCTACGCATTAAAGATATGTAATTCATTATTTTTTTTGCATTATATGTTATTCTTTTCTCTCTTCTAAGTATATTTTTCTAAATAATATCTATTGCTATTCACATGGCAGCATAATGGACCAATTTTGTTGTGAATAATAGCAGTTAAACAGTACGATGGGGGGAAAACAAAACCCATGTTTAATGTAATTAAATTAGAAAGGACGGTTGTGCTAATTTCAGCTTGTTTCAACTAGTTCCACACAGCAGAAAATGTTTTGACTGCAGGCTGCATGTTGCACTGGACTGCGTTGTCTTCCTTGAGGAACAACAAAAAGTGTAAACAAACAGAGGCTATATAGACTTTATTTATTTGCTAAATATTCATAACCCTTACATAACATTCTCTGTTATTTGAAAAAAAAAGCTGGTACATGTTCATGATTTCTCAAGGTGGTACATTTTCTCAAAATCTAATTTTTTTTACAGGAATAACAGGGGTTGGAAGGAACTAAAATACTGACTGAATAAAAATACCGAACTGGATAATAAAACAAATCAACTTTCTAACTATTGGGGTGCTTTTTCTTCATTTAGCAAAAGGAAGAAACCTTAAGTAGGAGTGGAGCAGTTTTTAAAGAAACAGGTAAGAACCCGTTTTCTGATTGGTGGTGATGGGTGCCAAGGGTTATTTTCACGGAGTTGAGCAGACTACCAGTAACTGAGTCTCTGTTAAAGTTTGCCTGGCTCGAGTTTATTGTTGCAATTATACCACCATTATCGCTGTTTATTGAAAGATTTTGAGTTAAATCTGTTTGGTTATAAACACTCGACTTAAAATAGTTCCACTGCTGCTCTGTTTGGTTTGTAAGTGCTGCATTGTTGCTAGGTAACCTGTATGTAATACATGGAGTGCTTTGGTTACAGTGCATTACCATCTGATAATGGCACTCATAAAACACTTCAGCCAATCAGAAATAACTGTGGAATAATTTAAATTGAACACTTGAATTTCTTGTCTTTTAATGTGTTTGAGAGCACCAGTTGTAAAGTTGTGAAGAGGTAGAGTATACAGTAAATAGCTCTATTTGGGTTTAATCTAATCCATATTATGGCAAAAATTACTCAACAAAGAAAAGAGAAAAAATAATTTAAGAAAGAACGAAGATCAGTCAATCTAAAAAGAATAATATTGTGGCGTGGAAGAGGAAGGAAGACCCGTGAGACTCATGATGAGTGCTCTTAAGCTCTTTTATTAAACAGGCTTGCCACTCACTTACAATCTTTAACAATATTAGGAGAGCTAAACCAACCTATCAAATAAGCTACCCACAGAACCCAGTGACTAAACTCGCTACTCACTTACTTTACGGTGAGTGCCCTAAACAGCACCCATCTGCATGGCCCCTCCCCATACCCTAGGTTACGGGGGAGGTACCAGCTACGTAGGCTGGAGCAACACAGCACAACAAAACACATAAGGCCCCACACACAAAAGAACAGAAACATGCCTACAGGCAGCCACACACACAACCCAGAGCCGCCACAATATCAAGAAAGTAGCCTGAAGTGCAGTCACCACAATCACCAGTAAAATCATTATACTGATGAAACTGGCTCTCATCAGGACCGCCCCAGGAAAGGAAGACCAACTACCAGCCTCAGAAACGGCAAGTTAACATCAGCACAGATAAGAGAAGCTAAATGCTTCACAGTGTATTTTGGTCTGTTTAACACTTTTAAGTTACTACATGATTCATTACGTGTTCCTTCATAGTCTGAATCACTTCACTATTCATTTACTATGTAGGATAAATTAAAATCACTGAATGTGAATTACACTGTTTATCACAGGTATTATTTCAGTGACTCGGTACAGCTCGGCTCGTTTCGGCTCATTCCGTCATGGATCTCCGTCCCCTCGGAGCGGACTGAGCGGAGAGTCGGCGCTCGGAGAAATCCCCCGGTTTCTACAATGGCAGGTCGGTATAGATCTTCCAAACGGACTGTTTTTTTTTAGTTTGAGTGGGTGGATTTAGTTTATCCGCGACTTTAGCGATGTTTAGAGCTCGCTGACCTGTTGCTGAGGGTCGGCCGGCCTTCAGTTAACTCAGTAAAAGTGTGGCTTCCAGCATAGATTCACAGATTTACAAAACATGCGCACTGATAAATCCCGCCGCGGAGCGTCTGTAAATCGTACAGGCCAATCCAGGTCCTGGGAGTATTAATCCGCCACAGGGTTGTACTGTTACTGCGCGCGCATGTCTGCTGCAGTCAGCTCCCCGTCCAACTGATAAAAAGTCCTGGGGCGGATTATTACTCCAGGATCTGGATTGGCCACCGTCTCAAGGAGCTAAACCCAGCAGCCTACTTAAATACGTCCTGAATTCACCCGCGTGACTGAATACAGACACTTGAAGCTGTTACACACACTGACAAGCGGTACAGTACTGAATAATTCACTTTATTAATGTGTTACATAATATGTCGGGCGTGTTTGTGCTAACATAAGACTGTAGCTATCGCTGTCTGTTACAATCTGCTGTAACACATTATATATATATATATATATATACGTATATATATATATATACACGTATATATATATATATATATATATATATATATATATATATATATATATATATATATATATATATATACGTATATATATATACATATATATATAGTGGCGTGGAAGAGGAAGGAAGACCCGTGAGACCCATGCTGAATGCTCAACAGCTTCTTTATTTAACAGGCTTGCCACTCACTTACAGCCTTTAACAAGACTAGGAGAGCTAAAACCAACCACCCACAGAGCTAAAATAGCCCAAAGGCCACCAACCCAGCTGTGTGTCTCCCAGATGGCAGATCCAGAGTGGTGCCCACCCTCTCTGCATAACCCCTCCCAAGGGAGATGCCCCACCCCTGTCATCCTCAATAGTATCTGTCTGCAGAGCCGCAGAGCCACGGATATACGGCAGCAGATTCACGCCAGCAGTTTCAAGCCAGTGGCATTCTGCGCATGCGTCAGCAGAACCGCGGATTTAAACCAGCACTTTCAGGCCGGTGGCATTCTGCGCATGCGTTGATACCTTCTTCGATTTTCTTAGCGTTAAATAACTGGTTTGACTTAGCTAGGGTTAGTTAAAAAGTTTTAGGAGGTATTCATATCATATTCTGACACATATTAGTCTTATGTGCCTCGATAGACTAATGGTCTATGTAGACATATTGTTCAATTACCCTTCAATTTAACCTCAACATTGATAGTTGGCTTACATGGGATTTACTTTTACATTTACTCATAACATGTATATGCCAGAATTAACTATTCACATCAAATATACAATACGTGATGTATATCATAATATAACTTTGGTGCAATGTTTTATATTTAGATTTATGGTTTCTATGCCAATAAAAATGATGAAGTTCTCCCATTTTTTATACTGATTGTCTTTTTTTTTTGGACACTTACATTTACATTCTTTTGTTCTGAGCTGTGAGTTAAAAGTGTCCCAAATGTGTGATGAACAAACCATTGATTTATCTTACCACATGTGCAGGAATTAAACTGAGCATAATGTTAAACACTGGGCTAAAACAAATACATATAGACATTTACATGGTAAATATTGCACACATGATTGTATAACCTAGCTAATGATTTATGTAAGCACCCTAAAATTGGACATGAATATGCCTAGGAATTAAATACCTTAATTAGCTATAATAATTAGAAGGACAAAATATCACTCATCTGCTTAATTCAAGCTCAAAGTTGAGCAATGGCTTTAATAATACATGGTCTGTATGTGTACAATTCCATGTGCAATACTTGAGTAAAATAAACGCTGTTGTTCTATTTTATAAATTACTGACACTGTTTCTCCCAAATTACAAATAAAAATGTAAATGAAAAATAAACAAAAAAAATCAAATACTGCAAATAATGCAAAGAAAGTTCATATTAGAATTAGAATTAATGTTTCTATATGAATATTAACTTTTTTTTTTGCATTATTTGAGGTCTGAAAGCATTGAATCTTTTTATATATATATATATATATATTTTTTTTTTTTTTAATTTACTTTCTGCAAATACATGGTCATACATAGTAAAATCAGACAAACTGATCATGATTTTGAAGTAGCCTATTTTATAAAGTATATTTTGTATATTGTGAAGTATACACACACACACATATATATATATACATTATATACGTATATATACATACATATATACTATAGTCTATAGTCTGATATTAATATAATAATATAACGATTGTGTAAAATACTTATTGTATTCACTGACTTACCTTCATGTTGGACTGCTCGGTTAAAATGGAGTTTTAGGTGACTCCTAAGTTTTGTGGCCGATGTTGGCTTATAATGCTGTATGGAGCACAACGGGCAGTGATATTTTTGGCAACATGTGCCACATTGCTCATATTTTGGCACGGAATTGCCTTTTCGGATTGAAACATGCATTTCAATCCCAGCAGAATCGCGTTGTCCTACTGCGCATGCGCAGAATGCCACCGGCTTGAATCTGCTGGCGTGAATCTGCTGGCGTATATCCGTGGCTCTGCGGCTCTGCAGACAGACCCTTCTCGTCATCCTCGCACACAGGAGAACAGAACCATGCCTACAGGCAGCCACACACACAACCCAGAACCGCCACATAGCAAGGACCACCGGGGCCGACCACGGGCTGCTCGAAGGCTCAATAACGCCCGTACTCGCCATCTCGCGGACTAACTGCTCCGCCGCTACGCGCTTTGCTAACGCCAGACGATGCGGCCTCAGCCTGATGGGCTGGGCGTCACCCGTGTTTATCGAATGAACCGCAAGGCTAGTTTTAGTACACTCGCGCTCAGACACAGCGAAACTCGTGCGAAAACGGCCGATCAGTTCTCGCAAACGGAGTTGTTGGGGACCAGATAAACCCACACAACTGCGCTCCAGCATCTCCTCTATCGGATCTACACTCAACCCCGCATCCAGCGGACCCTCTACCGTATCACGCACCGAATCACACACATTCCCTCCCACCAGTTAACTTACGGTGAATTTACACTGCTCCGACGCGACAACGCACATGGTCGCACTACCCCCCTCCAACCGGTCGCATGTGGGCGTGACAAAGGCTTTCCCTGCGTCGTCCAATTGAATCGTTTTAATAAATGGGAAATGCTTTTTATATAAGCTATTATTATTTCCAATAATTAATAAATATAAATGTGTCTTTATAGATATAAATGTTTGAATGAGCTTCATTACACTGTCTAGTGAGCAGTATATAAGCTGACAAAAGCAAACTTTTCCAATTAAATTACATATTAATATTTTAAAACCCCACCAGAGACTCCAACAATCACAGCAGTCTTTCTCCTCGCTGACAGAGTCCCTGTGAATCAGCAGGGATTTTATAAAGAACAGGGAAGCCTGAAACTTCTCTTCCAGGCTTCTCTGGACGCTTGAAAGCGGAACTAAAATTTGTTCATGCGCTGCGCTGAGGACGAGTTACAGGCCAACACCTGCTCTCTGATTGGATAGACGCATTGCGTTGGACGGACTCATTTGCATAAAGTTCAGCTCGGCTCAACTTTTCATCGCATCGCATCCCCCGCTCTCGACGCATCGGACCCATGATGCACCGCGCGACTGCGTCTGACGGAGGCGGCGCTTCCCATTGAAAATGAATGGGATCCGTCGCTGTGCGTTGTCGCGTCGGAGCAGTGTAAATTCACCGTTACCCCTAACTCGTCGCGTATCTCTACGGGGAGTCCAGTCACCAGTCACCAGCACCGAGCCCCTTGCACAGTCAATGATAGCTCCGACGCGTGAGAGCAGGTCCTTGCCCAGAATGCACGGGTCGTTGATGCGTCCTACCCAGAACTGTTGTTGAAAGGGCCCCTTGCCGACATCAATCTTCAACTCCGTTAATCCTAGGAGACCTATAGGATCCCCGGTGACTGAAGAGAGAGCGATGCGCTGGCTGTTGTCAGTCACAAACTCGGCCGCTACCTCCGTCGCTAGCTCGGGCCGTATCAGTGAGACTGACGAGCCCGTGTCCACCAGCGCGCTCACCGTCACTCCATTCAATGTGCATTTCAGGAAATAGCCGCTGAGTCCGGCAGTTCCGGAATCAGATCCCGAGGGTAAGCATAGCGTTCCTGGGGCCACCGTAACCCTCACTGGGTGGTCCCGGCTCCGACGGTTGGCGGCTGAAACGTGTTCTCAGCGCCCGCGTCAGTTCAGGCAGCTCGCAGTGGCACTCGGCAGGGAGCTCGATCAGTACCCTCAGCGCGTCGCCCTGCAGCGCCAGGCAGAGGTTGGCTGCCGTCTCGGCGTCCGTCCAGCCCGCACCGCCCGCCACGATCTCAAGCTGAGCTTCGAAGGCTGTCCAGTCAGCGCTGCCGTCGTAGGGAGTAAGGCGGGGTTGAGCCGTCAAGCCCGCCATCCCGCAGGCTTGCGGCGCCATTATCGCGCCATCCGTTCCGCGAGTCGGCACCGCTGTCCTTGCGCCATCCGCTCCGTGAGCCAGCGCCGCCGTCCTCGCGCCATCCGCTCTGGGAGTCAGCGCCGCCGTCCTCGCGCCATCCGCTCTGGGAGTCAGCGCCGCCGTCCTCGCGCCATCCGCTCTGGGAGCCAGCACCGCCGTGCTCGCGTCGTCCTCTCCCCGGCCACACCTCCGAACAGCCCGCTGGCGCCGTCAGGTCCGAGTCCACTCCGCTGGAGAGCCTTGCCTCTAGTCTGTTGGTCCGCTGTCTTCCTCCTCAGCCGTCCGATTTCCCCTGCCAGCAGCTCAATATCTTCCAGCAGGGTCACTTCTGACACCAAATGTGGCGTGGAAGAGGAAGGAAGACCCGTGAGACTCATGCTGAATGCTCAACAGCTCCTTTATTTAACAGGCTTGCCACTCACTTACAGTCTTTAACAAGACTAGGAGAGCTAAAACCAACCACCCACAGAGCTAAAATTACGGTGGCCGAGAAAGCCCAGCGCAGTGCAAATTGAAAAGCGCTGCAAAAGCACAAAACACATCCATCAAAATTACAACACAGGCGCAGCAAATAGAAAAACGCGCTGCAAATAGAACCACAACACAACGGAAGTGAGTCACAACACAACGGAATTTTCCCGGGGGACCTTAAAAGATGCTGTACCAGCTGTATACAAAGGACAATAAGTGGCAAACAAGCTTCTGAAAAGTAAGTTATGTTTATTAAAAGTTCTGCTTCACAAAACGCCTTGTTTGCCACTTATTGTCCTTTGTACACATAGTGAAGTCCGAGACGTTACTGAAGACGCAGCTTAGCTGGTACAGTATCTTTTAAGGTCCCCCGGGAAAATTCCGTTGTGTTGTGACTCACTTCCGTTGTGTTGTGGTTCTAGTTGCAGCGCGTTTTTCTAGTTGCTGCGCCTGTGTTGTAATTTTGATGGATGTGTTTTGTGCTTTTGCAGCACTTTTCAATTTGCACTGCGTTGGGCTTTCTCGGCCACCCTATAAAATAGCCCAAAGGCCACCAACCCAGCTGTGTGTCTCCCAGATGGTAGATCCAGAGTGGTGCCCACCCTCTCTGCATAACCCCTCCCAAGGGAGATGCCCCACCCCTGTCATCCTCGCACACAGAAGAACAGAACCATTACATTACATTACATTACATTTGGCAGACGCTTTTGTCCAAAGCGACTTACAATAGTCAAGTACAATGTAAAATAAGTTTAAAGGAAAAACATCTTTGGATAGGTATAAAAGGAGGACAAAGGGGAATAATAGGATAGAGGAGTGAAGGAGAGGAAGAATATATATATATATATATAAATAACTTTAAAATACTTTTAATTATTAAGCATATTGTCTTGATCTAATTGCAGAAATAACATATCTAATTAAAATCATAAAAAAACTACTTATAACACTGAAAAAATAGCATTAGTTACCCGCCCCCACTCTTTAACTTTATCATGAAATATAATTATTAAAATCCTTCAGAGATGTATTTTTTTGCATTGTTGTAAGACTCCACATCCCATCTATGCTTTAAAAATATTTTTTTTCTATAAGAAATCCATAATATTAAAGTTAAAATACACATTTTTGTTGTGTCCCTGGGTTTAACTGATTCCTGTTACCGTAAAACATTACCCCATCAAGTCACATCTACAACAGGAAGTGACATCAGCTGGTTCTACTGAAGATCATGGGAAGACCAAAATTAAATCCCCTTCATTTCTTTTTCTGTATATTATATTAATACTATTGTAACTATGACTGAGGAGCTTAATCTCAACACTCTGTCCTGTTTCCTAAATTAATTCTTAGATCTTATTGGTTTATTTTTAAAATACACATTTTTGGAAAATCACTAGAATGTGCTCAATGTCTTCATGCTTTTAGCATAGCCACCATTTAGCTATTGTTAATTGTTAATGATAAAAACTCAGTTCTGTTACTTTCAATCCTGTTATTCAAAACATAAAGAGTGAGTGCCAGTAACAGGAGTGAGTACCAGTAACAGAAGTGAGTGCCAGTAACAGGAGTGAGTACCAGTAACAGAAGTGAGTGCCAGTAACAGGAGTGAGTACCAGTAACAGAAGTGAGTACCAGTAACAGAAGTGAGTGCCAGTAACAGAAGTGAGTACCAGTAACAGAAGTGAGTGCCAGTAACAGGAGTGAGTACCAGTAACAGAAGTGAGTGCGAGTTTTTTACAGTTCTGTTTGATTCGTCATTTATCTATTTGTTTAATAAATTGCATGATAATAAAAATGTGATTCATTTTAGGTTTGTGTTTTCTTGATAAGTTAAAAATAGCTTTGCATGTTTTATAAAGATACAATGCGCATGTATATATAGTGATTTTATTTGTCATAAATATCAGTTATTTGAACATGCAGTCACCCATTTCTTTAAAATAAAGACTTTCTTGAGAGAAAATTAAAGAAATAAGTGGTCTTGCTTTTAAACATGATTTTCATATGTCATATGAGTTTAAGAAAAATGTACCCATCTTCAGCTTAAAAACATGCCTAAGACCAGTACATGTTTTAAATAGTTAAATACATGTTATTAGATTCAGACTTGAGAAAGATAAAAAATAAGTTAAATAAGGAAGAGTTACAACAAGCATATTGCACCCACTCGGTGGAATGGCCCATATACAGTGAAGAAAATAAGTATTTGAACACCCTGCGACTTTGCAAGTTCTCCCACTTAGAAACCCTGGAGGGGTCTTTTCATCCAGAAATCACAATGTATGATTTTTAAATAATTTATTGGTGTGTTACTAATGTAAACAAAGTATTTGAACACCTGTGAAAATCAATGTTAAAATTTGGTACAATATTCTTTGTTTGCAATTGTTTGCAGAGGTCAAACATTTCCTGTAGTTTTTCACCAGGTTTGCACACACTGCAGCAGTGATTTTGGCCCATTCCTCCATGCAGATGCTCTCCAGGTCATCCAGGTTTCTAGGCTGTCGATGAGAAACAACGAGTTTGAGCTCCCTCCAAAGATTTTCTGTAGGGTTTAGGTCTGGAGACTGGCTAGGCCAATCTAGAACCTTGATATGCTTCTTACAGAGCCATTCCTTGGTTATTCTGGCTGTGTGTTTTGGGTCATTGTCATGTTAGAAGACCCAGCCACGACCCATCTTCAGTGTTCTAACTGAGGTAAGGAGGTTATTTTCCAAAATCTCGCAATACATGGCCCTGGTCATCCTCTCCTTAATACAGTGCAGTCGTCCTGTCCCATGTGCAGAAAAACACCCACAAAGCATGATGCTTCCACCCCTATGCTTCACAGTAGGGATGGTGTTTTTGGGATGGTACTCATCGTTCTTCGTCCTCCAAACACAGCGAGTGAAATTAAGACCCATTCTATTTTTGGTCTCATCTGACCACAGAACTTTTTACCATGACCCCTCTGGATCATCCAAATGGTCATGGGCAAACTTAAGACACGCTGGACGTGTGCTGATTTAAGCAGAGGAAACCTCCGTGCCATGCATGACTTTAAACTATGACATCTTAGTGTATATTACCCACAGTAACCATGGAAACAGTGATGCCAGCTCTCTTCAGGTCACTGACCAGCTCCTCCCGTGTAGTTCTGGGATGATTTCTAACCTTTCTTAGGATCACTGATTCGCCACGAGGTGAGATCTTGCATGGAGCTCCAGTCTGAGGGAGATTGACAGTCATTTTCTAATAATTGCTCCAACAGTTGATCTTTTTTCACAAAGCTGCTTAGCAATTGCCCTGTAGCCTCTTCCAGCCTTGTGGAGGTCTACAGTTTTGCCTCTGGTGTCTTTAGACAGCTCTTCGTCTTTGCCATGTTAGTAGTTGGAGTATTACTGGTTGTGTGAGGAGGACAGGTGTCTTTATGCAGCTAAAAACCTCAAACAGGTGCTTCTAATTTAGAATAATAAGTTAAGTGGAGGTGGACTTTTTAGAGGCAGACTAACAGGTCTTTGAGGTCCAGAATTTTTGCTAATTGTCAGGTGTTTAAGTACTTATTTGCAGCAGTAACACACAAATAAGTTATTACAAAATCATACATTGTGATTTCTGATTAATTATTTTTTTAGCATTATATCTCTCACAAATATCTATATGTGAACTTTCTATTCCTTGTTTTTTGGCCCCAGACAGGTACCAAGAACAGCTGCAGAAAGATGCACTGTTCCTCTGCTCTGACCAGCACGTGGACACTGAGCTTCTGGACAAACTTGTGCTCCAGCTGAACCGCATTTACCCCCAGATACTGACAGACAGAGAAGCACAGAAAGTGAGTGGTTCTCCACTTTCAACAGCACCTGCCCTGATTAGAGAGGTGTATTTGCTATAAATAGGTTTAACGGATCTTGTCACTTTTAATTACCTGTTACTGTTTAAAACTTACTCTAGTTCTGTCTTTTCTCTTGTTTTAAGAGCATTTTCAGTTTTTTTTATAGTTGTTCTTTATTGTTAGTTGTAGGCAGTTTCTTGTTGCTCCAGAGTGTAAACTGTTTACTGGAGTCAACCATTTAAAAAATGCAGATAAAAATGCCAGGAAACCACTTTTTCTTTATAACAGTTTAATATTCTTTATTTTAAAACTGCTTTAAAACGGGCTATTTTTATTAATAAGCATCTAACAACAGCATTGCATAAAGTGAGCAACAGGGGTTGAAAAGAGAAGCCAACATAATTTGCACCCTCTGGTGGCTGGCTGCAGTACAACATTAATATTGGCAAAACAGGCATTGCAATCGTTTTTTGTCTGCAATATATATTGCAATATTAAAAAAGCAGGAATTTCCACCTGATTGTAGCAAGATGTAATTGTATTAATAATACACTCCAAAATTTGGGACAAATTGATCTCCAGATTTATATGGAATGGGAGAAAACCAAGAATAAAATATTCAACACTACAACTGCCCAAAGACAAGGGGGGACTGTCTTTACCTAATCTTAAAGATTATTATCAAGCAACTCAACTAGGACCTATACTTAAGTGGTGCAACAAAAACTACTGTTCAAGGTGGAAAGATATAGAGAAGACAGTTTTGCAATTCCCAATCCAATCTCTGGTTGGTGATATGAAACTTGTAAAGAAAATACAAGGCTTGATAGACCCCATCACCACCCACACACTAGATATGTGGATTGATGTATTAAAAAAAATACAAATTAGAACAAGAAGCACAATTGCTAAATTGGTTTGCCTATGATGAGAGATTCAAACCAAGTCAGGCAGATCACACCTTTAAACAATGGGCAATAAATGGAATCACAGAAATGTGCACAATTGTCAAGAATGGAAATCAAATGAGTTTTCAAGAACTAAAACTAAATTTTGGCCTGGGTGATTTTTTAGATATCTACAATTAAGGAACTATTTCACAACAGAGTTACAAGGCAAACAAATTCCAAAGACTCCAAATGCAGTCATTGATAAATTTCAGAGGGAATGCAGTGCTTCTTCCACTGTGTACATTAAAGTTAAGTGGGAAAAGGAGCTTGGCGATAATATCACAGAGGAAGAATGGACTAGAATTAATATAACGCAACACACTACAACTAACTCAAGAATATGGAAAGAATTTGGATGGAAAAATCTGACTCGCTATTTTATAACACCTGAAATAAAGAGCAAACAAACTGGGCAACACCAATCATGTTGGAGGATGTGTGCAAGTACGGTGGCGAATCATACACATATTTTTTGGGAATGTAATAAAATTAAGTCTTTTTGGGAGAAAATAAATTATACTATTACAGACATTTAGGAGTACCTGATTCCCAACACATGTAAGGTTATGTACCTTGGTGATATAAATAAATATGTCCTTATCTAACTAAGATCTTATTGATAGCAAGCAAAAAATTAATAACATGAAATTGACTGAAAAAAGACTGAACCCCCCACTTTTGAACAATGGGTACAAACTGTTAAACAAATCTATGTACTAGAAAAAATGTCTTTCAAGCTCCGTTTAAGGGGAAAAACATTTGCTAAGAACTGGAGGAAATAGAAAATGTATGACACCACAGAGTTAAATAAGAATGAATAGATCTAAGCACAAGAACACTGATTATCCATACTTACTATTGTAATAATATATATATATATATATATATATATATATATATATATATATATATATATTTTTTTTTTTTTTTAATATATTTTATTTATTTTGAGTGTTATTATTATTATTTATTTATTTTATTTTCTGTTTTTTTGGATTTTGTACTGTGGATATTACTGTGATTACCATTATTGTGAGTTCTATTAGTAGTATGTAACAATATGTTTGCATCCAGATGTATATTGTTAAATATTGTGGAAAAACACTAAATAAACATTTAAGTTTAAAAAAAAAATACACTCCATATATCAAAGATCAAAATAAAATAAAATAAATGATATTGAGCAGATATAATCTGTCTCTGATAGATATTTAATGGGAAATGAGAATAGTGTGGATTTTCCTTTTGTTTCAAATAGCAAATAAGTTGTACACAGAAGTGTTAAACCATTGTGATAAAGATGATAAACCGTTATACTGTGCAGTCCTAAACTTTAACCCTGCACCATCCTGTGTAATTAAACAGAGCAGAAAGGGAAATAAAACTTTTATTGGAAGTCAGTGTAAAAATGGCAGTGCCCTGCAACCATGGACAAAAGGGTGTATAGTTTATCACAATATTTAGTTGTTGTTCCTTTAAGTACTGACAATGTCTATAATACAATAAAAACAAAACCCACACTAATTTTTATTACTGTCCCAATACACTACTGTCACAATAATAAAGGGAAATACCAGCATTTAATAAAAGAATCTTGATTTTCATTCATTTTCTTAATCTATTAAACGTTGACAATCTAACGCTGATTTTTTATTTACGTTTAAATACACATTCAGAAATATGTGCACTGTTTGAAATGCACACTCAAGTAAATAAAAAGGCCTTAAATATATAGTTTCCATGAATATATTGAGCAACTAATTAATAAACTTTAAAAAGCGAAGGCAGGGGTCATTTTTTTAGTTGGGAGGTCTGGAGATGATACCATCAGTCAGGACAGAGCAAGCATTTTCTGCTGATATTTCAAAAAAAAAAAAAAAAAAAAAAAAAAGAACTCTTAAAAACTAAAATGCATCCAGCAGCATCCTTAGGAAAAAGATTTGTATTTAAGGGACAAGTATTGCTCATTGTTTGGTTGTTCCAACAAGATCCAGAAAGATGTAGTCTCTCATGGTGACAGTATGAGAATGAGATTACTCAGGTTGGCTGTTGTTCAATTGGGTATTGAAAAGTTTGAAACGATATCCAGCCCTAGAAGTAGCTGCAGGTTTCCATTGTAGCTAAACAGAAGCACATGGGCTGTTTAAAGACTGACCAACTCATTAAATGTGGCCCGGTGTGGACAGGATTGACACCTCTGGGTTAGAGGGTTCATTTGTGTAATGTTTCCTTAGGGTCAAAATCTTCATCCCAGCAGTAATTAGGAAGAGATATATTGTGCGGAAAACATTTTAAAGTTAAATGTGTGCACAACAATCAGTAGCCTACAGTACAGATACATGCTGTTTTTCTGTGTGACAGTTCCGTAACCTGAGTGTTCCTGCTGTCACACGGCTGGCTGAGCTGCTGAGCTATCTGCAGGAGAAAGGGGAGGAGGCATGTCACGAGTTTTATCGAGCCCTGCACCTCCACAATGAAGACCTGTACCTTAGTCTGCCCACACGTGTGTCTCGCAGGGGTAAGAACAAATCACACACACTCATACTACTCAGGACCCCACAGGATAGACCCCCACAGAGCAGCTATTATTATTTGGGTGGTGGATGTGTTAGTTAAAAGCTTAGATCGGGCCCAGAAAACTAGGAGGTGCTCATAATGTTAAGCTTGATCTGTATACAGGGTGAGCCAAAAGTCAGGACACCCTTTTATTTCAGAAAAGAAATATGGTGACCCAAAATATAGGACCCCTCACCCAATACTTGCTTGTGTATTCAGATATATTATTTTTCCTTTGTTTCTGAAATAAAAGTGTCTTGCGCATTTTGACTCACCTTGTTTATACTCTCATATTAACATATCTAAGTGCTTTTAATAAAAAACAATGTTTGCATTTTGCACAGTCACATTAATTTAAGCTTGATAACCTATGCAATTTAATAGATTTTTGTTTTGTTTATTTATGTATGTAGCATCCACCCATCTAAATGGATATGGTTGGATATTATGGACATTCTGTGCACATTTTTAAACTGCTGAGCTTGCCCTTATGTGGCTGACTAATGCTGGCTTTGTCCACAGAAGCTCCAGAACTAAGTGGATCAAACCCTAAAGTTTTCTACAGGGACCGCTGTGTGTTTAACGACAGGGGTAAACCAGTATTTACACATACGTTTACTCACTCCTATAGCCTGTCATTTTTAGTTTTTGTGCAGTTTAAACAAATCTGTTTCTATCTCTCATTTTAACAGGTCCTCTCTTCTTCCTCTGTTGTTTCAGCATAGCTTTGGGTCTGGCTTTAATTCACTACCACAAGGGTAAGGCCCATGATTTTAGTAAATCTATACATTTTCAGTCATTCATTCATTAGTTTATAATCATTAATTAATTCATTCATTCATTTATTTTATTTCTCTCTTTCTTAATGTTTTTAAAACTATTCAATGTGTATTTTCCAGAGGGGAAGATTGTGACTGATTCTGTCTTCAGCTGTACAGTGTTAGAACTGGGCCAACATGCCAAGCATATACTCCTGTCCTACTCCAAGAACGGATGCAAGATGGATTAAAGAAAGTTAAAAAAGAAGCATGCACTTCTGTGGACAGGACATCTTAAAATATTCACTATGCCAAATTAGGTTGAGCTAACACTTTAGTCAGCTATTCATAAAAACATTTCTGTAAATATTTGTAGATGACTTGTTCTAAGAACAAAGTTAGTCTTTGTATGCTCTTTAAAAGAGTGTCTTTTTAGGTGGCCTCCTTTAAACATTTAAACATTATGATTCTGTTTGGTTTTCAGTGAAATTATTTGGTAAAGTGCATGATAATTTTTATTAGGCAGGAAATTGAGGCCACTAGATTTTTTATGTACAGTTGTCGAATGAACTCATTTTAATATTGAATATAATAGGGCAGCACAATATATATTGTTTTATTATCAACACTGCAATGTGCTCATGCATAATAGTCACATAGCAGGGCATGCAACTGCAATAAAAAAAATGTTTTTTGCAGCTTGATACAACAGGAAAATTACAAAATAGCTCCTTCATTCATGTGCATTTGAGTCGCTTGAGGATTGAGGATCACCGAGTTGCAAGTTTCAGACTGTCTGATAAAGGCAGTGTTCTCTATTAATGTTAAAGGTGAATAGAAGTCTGCAGGATGTGCCTCTAGTCTCAGTCGACTGTGTGCAGGTTTGAAACTTTATCTTCTAGACTTATGATTCCAGCCTCATTTAGCTGGAACATGGTCGCACAAATGGTGGTTTAGCAAAGGTTTCAACAGTATTCACATCATTTCTCAGGTAAAATGATAGATTCTAGAGTTTAAAATACTTCTGTAGAAGTTTTTACTCTTTAAATAAAAGTGTAAACGTACTGGATTCAAAGCTACTTTAAGTATAAAAGTAATATAAGATGAAAAAATTCCATAAGTACAAAAGCTTAGGCCACACCACAGGATCCTATAGTGCACCACCCCCCTCCCCAAAACACATTTTTCTAAAAACCATAATAACTATAATAATATATAAAAATGTTAATGATAAATTTGTGATGTACTAGGCTCCCTGTTTCAGCTGAATACATGCCCATTGAAAATGAATGTATTTTACTACAATGTTAATAAATTAAAGAAGCTTAGTTGGGATGTTTGGCTCGAGTTCTCTCGCTTATCATCTTCATACGTCTGCTATGTTCTTCCTGGCGTGACAAGTGATTTTGCTATCATGATTGGGATTTTATTAAACGACGAGAGGCCGGAATGAAAACAAGCTAAAATAAAATAGGAGTAAGGAGGCTATTTTTAAAATGTAAGGAGTAGAAAGTTCAGATCATTCTAAAAAAAAAATTACTCCAGTAAAGTATAGCTAAACACCATTTGACACCTCTGTGATTTAGTAGTTAGCGGATCTCTTTTTAGAAGCTAGTGGTTAGTCTGTTAGCAGTCTGCTTCTTAGCAGTTAGCCTGTTAGCAACTAACTCCTAAACTAATGGGATGTATCTAACTAAGGCTTCACTCTCTTAGAAATGAATTTTTAACATCAGTACTAAAAACAGCTGTACTGAGCTGTAGTACCTGCCTGTATGAAAAAGGTGAATACTGCCTAAGCCCACACTGCACTCCTTTTCCATGACATACAGAATCAATTTATCAATTCTATATGATAACATAAGTGTTCTTTCATATATTGAATGTATTTGATGTTAATCAACAATGTGGAAAATAATAAAATAAAAAAAACACTGAATGAGAAGGAGTTTCCAAACTTTTGACTGTTTTTGTACCTATCACTCATTATTTCTTTATTTAGCTCCAATGTTGGATAAACAGAGTTCATTATTAGTACCATGATGTTGGATCTCCAGCATTTATCTTTTTAATGCATTTACATGAGATGAGACATATGAACAAACTTATCTGGCACCAGATAACGCTGGGCACAAATCAAACCTGTAATCAGTTTGAAAAACTATATTATTGGGCAAAAGTCACTGTTATTTTACAGTTATTGTCGCACACTGTTATACTGATCAACTCATATTATAATATTGTGTAATTATAGGTACACCAGCACTAGGTTACCTTTAGCATTGGAGTGGTACTCATTGTTAAAAAACACTATTCCATTATTCTAATTAAACAGGATTCATTATGTAGTGTAATGAAACAGTCTGTCAGCCATGGTCTGTGGTGGTTTTAGCTTGTATGGTGCCATAGGTTATCCTGCCTCCTTCAATGTTCCCAGTGGGCTGCTCATGTGAGGAGCAATTTTTCCCTAAGAAATGTAATAAACAACATCATCCTTTAGCTTGTTTATTTAGCTGGACGTTTTCACCAGGAATGTTCCAAATAGTACTCGGTTCTCCAGCGTGAACCCTAACGGCATCATGTCTGTTTGTACAGGAGCTGCTGTGTAATGCCTTCTGTTGATGATGTTTGATGTGACATTTTGATGTTTCCACTTATACTGGTGGAAATGCAGGCTGGTTTGCTGAAAACCACTATGGTTCTTATGGACGTGGTTCAAGAACTAGAGTTCTTTTGGTGGAAAAGTGTCTTAAAATAACAGTGCAGTCTGCAAATGATAAAAACAATCCACCCCAGCAAGATGGCACCCTGGGCAGCATTCCATGTTTCCAATACTTTAATCTACCACTCAATGGTACTGTGGTGATGAAGAAGGTTAAAAACCAAACAATTAAATGGTTTAATACTAAGAGTAATTAAGTCTGTAATGTTTACCTGTAACCTTGAATGTACACTTTACTAATTCTGGTTTGGCCGTTGAACCCCAAATGCTGTGATGAAGACGTTGATTACCACAATAATGAAGACACATCCTGTGGCAATGTTCTCCATGAGGTTTAGCTGATGTTGTTTCTCTTCATCATTCAAATTCCACTTCACTAGGACAAACGAGAACATGTTAAAACATAGACTTAAATGTTTAATGTGTTAGCAAAAATTAAATGATATACTTGATGTTGACAGTGATTACTTTGGTTCACAAGGTTTTTGTTATTGTTTACTATGTAATATTTTTTTAAGAAATGGCCCAAAATGTGAAGACCATGTTATCATTCTATTTAAAACCCTGGCTTTTGTCTAATTTTTCACAGCACATTTTTAAACACTCTTTTTTAACTTTGAGTTATTGTCAGCTGTCAGAATTATAAATTTTTGTCTTTGGTAATGTCTTTTGATCTCCTTGTTTTGCTGTATGTTATTCCCAGTCATCATTTTTCTTTTTTTCTTATTTCTAATTCTACTCCCATTTTCTCCCCAATTTACACGGCCAATTACCCAACCCACCAATTAGGACTCACCCTATCACTAGTGATGCCCCAACACACCAGGAGGGTGAAGACTAACACATGCTTCCTCTGATACATGTGAAGTCAGACTCCGCCTCTTTTCGAGCTGCTGCGGATGCAGCATTGCTGAGTAGCATCACAGCGCGCTTGGAGGACAGTGCAGCGACTCTGTTCCGATACATCAGCTCACAGATGCCTTGTGCTGAGAGACATCACCCTTTGAAGTGATGAGGGGAGAGAGCACCATCACTCAGAGGGAGAAAGGCCAATTGTGCTATCTCAGGGCTCCGGTAGCTGATGGTGAACTACCATATGATATAATAATAACCCCCACATGATATAAGGTCCTGATATAAAGAGGACCTTATATCATGTGGGGGTTATTATTAAAATAATGTGCAATGTGAAAATAAAACAGTATGAAGGTTGTCACTGATTCACTCTGACTCATTCCCAGGATAACAGAGTGAACAGGAAATTTTAGGATGCATTTAAATAGCTTGTATTTTCATTAAGTTAGCAAAGTAAATAAAAAGAAATGACACAAAAAAGAAATATTTTTTTAACATAACATTTAACTTAACCAAGTACCACTACAGGAATGGCAAAACACTCATCCCCCATATAATAGAAAACGGTATAAAAATGTTCAAAAAGACTGCTCCATATTTAATGATCATTTAGAAAAACATACATTCTTAAAAAGCGTTTTTCTGAAATGTAAACCGCAATTGTGTGAGTTGGCATTAAGGCATGACTGACAGGATCCACCATTGAACATGTTAGCGAATATAAATATCTGGTCATCTGGCACGATGAAAAACTTTCTTTTAAATCCCACATTAACAAACACTCCATTAAGTGCAGACAAAAGCTCGTATTTCTTTTTTTTTCTATTGGAATAAGTCCTGTTTACCTGTGCACGCTAGAAAAAGAATAGTGGAGGCAACCATACTAGCAGTGCTGGACTATGGTGTTGTAATTTATAAAAAAGCGTCCGCCAGTGCTCTCAAACCATTAGATTCAATCTACCATTCTGCTCTGAGATTCATTACTGGCGACCCTTACACTACTCACCACTGCACACTATACGATAGAGTTGGTTGGTCCTCATTAGCTGCCCAAAGAGAATCTCACTGGCTAATTTTTCTCTATAAATCACTCTCTGGCCATTTGCCATCTTATATCTCTTCACTGATCTCACTTAATAATAATGCATATCAGACTCGCTCCAGTGGCTGGATCACCTGTCAGATACCAAGAGTTTTTAGTGAACTGGGAAAATCTGCTTTTAGCTACAGAGCATCAGCGAGCTGGAATTCACTACAGGAAAACATTGAAGCTTAGCTCTCTGGAATCACTGAACCATTTTAAACTTTTAGTTTCTAATCACCATCAGAAAGCCTGTGACTGTTTTAAATGACTTTTTTTATTAGTTTATCTTTTTTCTTATATTATTTATATTATATATATATATATATATATATATATATTATTGTATTCATTTATTTTTGTTTATTTATTATTACTTTTATTTTTTATTTCATTTTAATGTTTTGTATTTTCATTCTTGTTCTTAGTTCTATTACTCATTTAATCACTTATCATTTTTAATATTTTTACTTTACTTTTACTATTATCTATTTACTTATTTTATATTTTATAATTTTATTTGTATGTCAAATTTGTTTTTTTTAATGGTATTTTAGAATGTTCTGTTTTACATATATATATTTATTAAATGTTGATTTAAAATGCAACATTGTGAATGAGGGTCACCCTCAATGTTTCTTCCCGGGTGAAAATAAAGGTTGATTGATTGATTGATTGACTTTAACTCTAGCTAGGCTATTCCAGCAAATGCACTTTTTAACTTGTTTTCAGACGGCTTTGGGTGAGTTTCGACAGAGCGGGGCGTGGCAAACCCCCTCATTCACACTTCTGCGGACCTCAGGGGCGTTACTAACGGCATTAAAAGGCAGTCTGGTCTGTTGGCCAACCGCTATGCGCAATTTAGACTTTAGACAATTTAGTTTTTCATTTACAATCGTCAGCTGTTGTGTGAGGACCCTCTCATGTAAAGACCAACTCGGGTGAAGACCTGCGAGTCCACCGACTAAGGCCACCCACAAGGAAGCCCATTCTACTGCCTCCTAAAATGTGCTCCCATCAGATTCCTATTATCTCCGGTACACACAGAAGGTGAAAAAACACACACAGGCGGCAGAATCATATGTATGCCGCCCTTACACCTAACGATTTTCAACCGATTTCACAGTCGCAGACAAATTTCCAGAGTCGGGATAAAATCACGAGAGTCTGGTTAGAGTCGAGCGGCAGTCGAGTTGTGTTCACATCATCTAGATTGTTAAGTGTAAGGTGGATACGACTGAAAGTTTTAGTCAGTCGGATTCGCGTCCTGGCGCTCCGATATAATCAACCGTGTTTAATATTATCGTATGTCTTGAGACCCAGCTCGCACAAAGAGTGACGTGAGTGATATCAACAACCAATAGGAGAGCTACAGGAAGAGGCAAGAATATGTTTCATGTGACTGTTCATGTACAAACAATTTAAAAAAGAACACATTTTGCAGTTAATAGGTCTTATTGGTTCTTACTTTAATATGTACAGTATAAAGTATAAGTATAAAGTTTAAACACAGGTAGCACTTTAAAGTCATTATATTTATAGTTATTTTATTTTGCACTACTTTGTCTTATTGTGCAGTGTTATTTTTAACATGTTCAATACACAGTTTGCAAGAATGTTGCAAGATGTTCTTTATTGTATTAATTCTATCTAAAATAAGGCAAATGTATGTAATGTACAATGTGGTAGCAAAAAAGGGGTAATGATGCTTATAGGCAGACTTGAATACAAAATATACTCTATTAAAACATATCAAGAACAAACAGTGTGGCGGAAAAAAATAAACTGTTGATTGGGACAAAAGTTGTGAGTCTCTGATAAATAATAGTATGGATAGACACATTATTTGTAACTTAATATGTAGTATGTATTGTAAGTAAACTCCATCAGAAGCATGATGGGAAATAATCTCAGAATCTAGTTAGATTCTTAGCCTTAGCAAAATCTGTGACGAGTCTTTAGATGTGAGAGGTTGTCAGACTTCAGTCTGTTAAAAGTCTTTTCATTGTCTTTTCAAAGTCGTGTAGTGTATGGACAGTTTAACCTGCGTTCACTAAAGCAAACCATGCCCACTGCTAGCTCATTCTCTGTTGGGCTTTGAAACTGCCAGCTAGCTGTTAATAAAGCTGATTTTATCGCCTCTTATGCAAATCATCTATCATTACAATTTCTGACTCTGACTGAAACCTGGATTAAACCAGAAAACACTGCTACTCCGGCGGCACTTTCAAATAATTTTAATAAAATAATAAAATAATATTCCTTCTCACATACTTCTCGTCTCTCAGGAAGAGGTGGGACTGGCCTATTAATTGCAAATGGCTTGAAACATCCACTACTACCTGGAATCTGCATTTGTGCAAAGTGTTTTCTGATGAAACAGCTTGGTAAATCTTAGGTCTTACAGGAGTAGAAGTCAACCCTTTCCTGTGGGGTCAGTGGTAGACAGTGATGGGAATAACTGCATTGAAATAAACGGCATTTATAACGCGGTTACTTTTTTCAGTAACGAATAATCTAACTAATTACTCTGACTGTCACTATAATGCGGTTATCATTTCCGACAACCCGTTACTTAAGACTTTGCTCCTGTGCTGCTGATTACTGTATCAGAGGAGCAGTCCTTGATCGTGACATGTTATTGGTCTCCCACTAAGAAAGTCAGTGATCCAGGTGACCAGATGCAAACACCTTCTGTCTCTATGAATGACAAGAGAATCTGGATTTGCTCAGTGTTTCCAGATGAATCTTGGTAAATCTTAGGTCTTACCTCTGGGGCTGCAGTAGAGCTTAGATCGGGCCCAAAAAATCTGTCCGGACACGGCCCAAGCCCGTGCAAGTTCTGCCCGAGCCCGACCCAACCCGACCCATAAACTGTCATTATTTGATACTTAAATCCGGTTCCGGTTGAGTGAACGCTGGCGTAATTGTCTGCCGCTGCTCTCCGTTTTTTTTTTTGTTTGTTTTTATTAGTGGATTATCTCCCCGGACGTTTTTTTTTGGGACTAACAGTAATGCAGTTTGTTTTCCTCACGTGCGCTGAAAAGTTTGTCACCTGCCTCTCACGAGTCCTCTCTGCCCTGCTCCACTCGGTCTCTGCCGCGCAGTAAGTAAGTTTCTATTCTTTAAGCTGCTGGGTTTTAGTGTTGTTCCGGAGGGTAGCCGCAACTTTTCCTCCTGAGCATCATGTCTCAGGTGGTTCAGTGGTTCAGTTGACTAACGTGTTATTAAATAAGGCTGTGTGTGCATATGAAGTAGCCACGATGGAGATTCAAACACTGCTTCTGACTTTGCTGGTATTATTTGGAATTATTTTTGAGCTCCGCTTCACCCCCCAAATATACGCTGTCCCGAGCGGGGCGCGCTGCATAATCCACGAAATGTACCGCTATACACGTTCGGACCTACTGCAGTTAAAGTCATCGGCGCCTTTGTCTCCAAGAGTTTACGAACTTTGCATTGCCGCAGGGATCGCCCGCCGCCCGCGTTACTGTCACCGGGGCTCGCGCCGCAGACTGTATAGGTGAGAAAGCACGTGTAGTAGCGGCGGTATTCCGGCTTTCTGGTCCGTGCGCTATCAGGATCCTTTAAGAACCACCAGATCAGTGAACTCTGATAATCTTCGTCCTCTGCAGTATCTACCAAATGCTGCTTCCAGTCCAACTTCGGATAAGATCAGACTAGCACTTGTGAATGCAAGATCTCTGGTTAATAAAACCTTTATACTGAATGACTTTTTTGTTTCTCGTGAACTGGACTTTCTTTTTATTTCTGAAACTTGGCTCACCAGTGGCGACTCTAGTCCACTAATTGAACTCTCTCCCATGAACTGTGACTTTATTAGCACCCCTAGACCTACCGGACGTGGAGGAGGCTTGGCAACAGTTTTTAAGCAAAAGCTTAAATATCGATCACTTCCAGTTGATAAATACTCATCCTTTGAAGTGCAGCTTTGCAAATTAGATATTTTTAGTCCATTGCTTTGTGCTCTTGTGTATAGACCACCAAAAATCAACAAGCTATTTATTGATGAATTTTCAGATCTTTTAACTTCTATTTTAGCTAAATCTGAAAAAGTTCTCATTCTTGGTGATTTTAATATTCACGTCTGCTGTTCTTCAAAGCCCTTGGTTGGAGATTTTTTACATCTCGTTGATTCTTTTAACTTAACCCAGTCAGTTACTGGTCCAACATATGAGGGTGGACATACATTAGACCTTGTCTTATCTCATGGAATAAACATTGACAATGTGGAAATATCTGATTTCATTCTGTCTGACCATAAGCCTATCATTTTTAATATTTCAATTTTACATCTGCCATCTAGTGAGAAGCTATCCTATAGCACTCGTGTTATCAAGCCTTCTTCTGCTAGCCAGTTTTCTACAGCTTTTACTGAAGCCCCTCTTGTCTATCATAACGAGAACTTTTTGAGCACAGATCAATTGGTTGACCAGTTTAATTCCATCTGTAGCAACATTTTAGATGTAGTTGCTCCACTTAAAACCAGGAAACCTAAAACAAAATCTACACCATGGCTGAACAGTGAGACACAAGCATTAAGGCAGGAATGCAGGAAGGCAGAAAGAAAATGGAAGAAAAACAAATTACAGATTTCATACTGCATGTTAAAAGAATGCCTGACTAATTATCAACGCGCTGTAAAAACTGCTAGAGAAAAGTATATTTCGTCTCTCATTTCAAAACACTCCCACACCCCTAAAGTGTTGTTCAATACCATAAATACAGTGTTTACTCCATACCTGGTGCTGTGAAGAGTTTTCAGCATTTTTTATGTCCAAGATCGACAACATAAGATCTCATATTGAATCTGGGTCTCTTAGCTCTGTTGACTCTTCTGTATGTTCTGCCTTCCTGAATAATTTTGAGCCAGTCTCCCTATCCTGCTTATCTGAACTAGTGTTAGGTATGAGGTCTACCACTTGTACCCTGGATGTGATACCCACACCCAGTGGCGGACTTAGCAATTTGGGGGCTCAAGGCGAATTTAGCTTGGGGGCCCATCAATAAAAAAAAATATTGATCAATAAAATACTAAAAATATTTAAAATGAATAAAAACTAATTAATATAAAATAAAAACTAATTTAAAACACAATCAAAAGCTAGTGCGCAGAATAATATCAGTTTCAGTTAGTTTCCGTTTCAAATAATTGAAACAGCTCCCCAAAACCTACACCTATCCTTTATATTTGACAATATTTGATTAACTTTACAGGTCCTCACTCATCTTAATTTATTTAACTAAACTGAGTTTTCAAATTATTTCTAGCCTCGCGCTGAATTCAGCTCCGCGCTGCGGGAGGGAGAAAGAGAGAGAGAGAGTGCGCGCAGCGCAGTGCAGCGCGGTGCATTTTGCCTGATTTCTCTTGTTTAAATATCAATAAATATGTGAATTTAATATTTTTTACTACCATATATTTTACTTCACTTGATAAGACCTTATTTATTAAAACTTTTTTTTTGATGCAATGCCGCGCGCGCTTTCCTTGTGACTGACGCTAAACTATTTGATGCAGCTGTTATATTATATTATGTTATATCAATACCATTTTAAAGTTTTTCGTTTCTATGTTTTGAAATTCGTTAGATTATATTTTTTCAACATTTTGGGTTTATTTTCGTTTGTTATTTTTCTAATAATAATAATAGAATTTACATAATTTAAAGTAATTCAATTACTTTTACTAGTTACATTTATAGTGGGGTAACTCCGTTAGTAACTAGTAAATATAACTGATTGCTTTTTCAAAGTAAGGTGCCCAACACTGGTTGACAATGAGCAAGTTTCCCGACGCACAAGAGCAGGCTAATTCTATTTGCCTGAACAACATGAAATGTTTAAAATTAATACAGACATGTAGAAAAAAACGAAGACAAACTGTAACCTAGATATAAATAATAATATCTTAATAATAATAGAATAATAATAAATAATATAATAATATGCCAACTAGGCATATTTATATCAGTAGGGTATTTTAATTTTCATCCCTGACTCTAATTCATTTAAGTCATATACCTGATTTGATATTTTTCCATACAATCCCTGCTAAAGTTTTAGGTGAAGGAGACCCAAAGAAGGTCAGTGCATGTTTCTGGAAAAACAAAAAAGTGGGCGTGGCATCGCAATGGTTACCATCCATCGCGATGTTGGGTCATAAATGACGATATGGCACCTCCTCGTCCTCCTCCTCCACCAAAACATTCGGGTCCGGTGGTGCTGACACACTAAAAAAAGCTTATCAGTTTTGGAAGAGCATCTGTTTTTAGTTTAGCCTCTTCCTTCTTTTTTCGCTCACATCCCACTTGTACACTTAATTTCACCTTAATTCCATCTTTCACAAGCAGCACGTTCGCGGTTCACGGCATGGCCACAAGGCATGGATGAAATATTTCATTTTAACGCGAAAGAGAGGGGGTGTGGACGGAATCTGTATTTCTTTGTAATTTGTTGTGTTGTCTTTGTTTCCATTTTAAACATACAAGAATCACCATTTATGAACGCACTGTGAATTACTGTGAATTACTGTGAATTACTGTCCAAAGGGCCCAATTACCAGTTGTAGGCCTATGGGAAGTTTGCAGCTAGTCATGGGGCCCCTACAGTGGGCTGCAGTGGGAGGGGCCCAAGGCAGTTGCCTAGCAATGCCTCTATGCAAAGACCGCCTCTGCCCACACCTTTGCTCAAAGATGTGCTGCATACTGTGGGCCCCAGCATTCTGTCGATTATAAACAGTTCCCTTGTTAGTGGTATTGTTCCTGACAGTTTTAAACATGCAGTGGTTCAGCCTCTATTAAAGAAGCCCAGCCTGGATCCTGCATTTTGTGATAATTATAGACCAATATCAAAATTGCCTTATCTTTCAAACGTCTTAGAAAAGGTGATTTTTCTGCAGCTTTCATCATTCTTAACAGAGAACAATCTTCTAGACACATTTCAATCTTGTTTTAGAGCACATCACAGTACAGAGTCTGCACTACTTAAAGTAATGAATGACATTTTGTTAACTGTGTATTCTGGAAAGTGTGCTGTGTTAATCCTTTTAGATCTCAGTGCTGCATTTGATACAGTAAACCATGACATCCTTCTGGAGCGTTTAAAGTGTGTAGTTGGCATCCAGGGAACAGCTCTACAGTGGTTCTCATCCTACCTGACGAATAGAGCTTTTACAGTGAGGCTTGGCAATTTTTCTTCATCTTCTGCTGAAATTACTTGTGGAGTACCACAGGGCTCTGTCCTAGGTCCTATTCTGTTTTCCTTATACATGCTTCCCCTTCAGACCATCTTTCAAAAGCATGGGATCTCTTATCACTGTTATGCGGATGATACCCAGTTGTATCTCCCAATGGAACAAGGAGATGATTGTTCCATGCTTGCACTAAGTAATTGTCTGCAGGATATAAAACTTTGGCTGTCTAATAATTTTCTAAAACTGAATGATGATAAAACTGAAGCCATTGTTTTTGGTCATCCAGACTGCACAAAAGTAATAGCTGATCACCTGGGCCCATTATCTGTAAATGTACGAATTCAGGCTAGAAATCTTGGAGTTATTTTTTATTCTGCACTTAAATTTGATAAACAGATAAACTCTGTGGTCGGTACAGGTTTTTATCAGCTTAGAAAAATTGCCAAGCTCAAACCCATGTTAACTGTTAAGGACCTGGAAATTGTAACTCATGCTTTTATTACATCATGTTTGGACTATTGCAATTCTCTTTATCTGGGTATCAACCAATCAGCTCTGTCACGTTTGCAGCTTGTCCAAAACGCTGCTGCTCGACTCTTAACTGGGACAAAGAAGAGGGAGTCCATCTCTCCTGTACTGGCCTCCCTGCATTGGCTGCCTGTCAAATTCAGAGTAGACTTTAAAATCTTATTAATTGTTTTTAAAGCCTTAAATGGCATGTCTCCATCATATATCTCTGACCTTCTGTGTCCTTATTCAAACCGAAGAGTCCTAAGATCTTCAAATCAGCTGCTCTTGGAGACGCCTTATTCTAAACTGAAGTCAAAAGGTGACAGAGCTTTTTCCGTTGCAGCACCCAAACTTTGGAATAGTCTGCCTGTTTTTATTAAAGCATCTCCCACCATTATGGTTTTTAAGTCGAATCTAAAAACCTACTTGTATTTTCAGGCCTTTCAATATTTTTAGTAAGTTCAAATGATTTATCTGTATGTCCGGGGTTAATCTAAATTTTGTTTGCTGATGCTGCTTTTATTTACTTATCTTTTACCTTATTGTTGTTTAGTTTTTACACGTTATTGCTCATACTTCTATCTGTATTGTACAGCACTTTGCTTGGCCCTTGTGGTTTTTAAATGTGCTTTAGAAATAAATTTGACTTGACTTGACTTGATTATGAGCCCGAGCCCGACCCATAAACTGTCATTATGAGCCAGAGCTCGACCCATAAACTGTCATTATGAGCCCGAGCCCGACCCATAAACTGTCATTATGAGCCCGAGCTCGACCCATAAACTGTCATTATGAGCCCGAGCTCGACCCATAAACTGTCATTATGAGCCCGAGCCCGACCCATAAACTGTCATTATGAGCCTGAGCTCGACCCATAAACTGTCATTATGAGCCCGAACCCGACCCATAAACTGTCATTATGAGCCCGAGCTCGACCCATAAACTGTCATTATGAGCCCGAGCTCGACCCATAAACTGTCATTATGAGCCCGAACCCGACCCATAAACTGTCATTATGAGCCCGAGCCCGACCCATAAACTGTCATTATGAGCCCGACCCATAAACTGTCATTATGAGCCCGAGCTCGACCCATAAACTGTCATTATGAGCCCGAGCCCGACCCATAAACTGTCATTATGAGCCCGAGCTCGACCCATAAACTGTCATTATGAGCCCGAACCCGACCCATAAACTGTCATTATGAGCCCGAGCCCGACCCATAAACTGTCATTATGAGCCCGAGCTCGACCCATAAACTGTCATTATGAGCCCGAACCCGACCCATAAACTGTCATTATGAGCCCGAGCCCGACCCATAAACTGTCATTATGAGCCCGAGCCCGACCCATAAACTGTCATTATGAGCCCGAGCCCGACCCATAAACTGTCATTATGAGCCCGAGCCAGACCCATAAACTGTCATTATGAGCCCGAGCCCGACCCATAAACTGTCATTATGAGCCCGAGCCCGACCCATAAACTGTCATTATGAGCCCGAGCCCGACCCATAAACTGTCATTATGAGCCCGAGCTCGATCCATAAACTGTCATTATGAGCCCGAGCTCGACCCATAAACTGTCATTATGAGCCCGAGCTCGACCCATAAACTGTCATTATGAGCCCGAGCCCGACCCATAAACTGTCATTATGAGCCCGAGCTCGACCCATAAACTGTCATTATGAGCCCGAGCCCGACCCATAAACTGTCATTATGAGCCCGAGCTCGACCCATAAACTGTCATTATGAGCCCGAGCTCGACCCATAAACTGTCATTATGAGCCCGAGCTCGACCCATAAACTGTCATTATGAGCCCGAGCTCGACCCATAAACTGTCATTATGAGCCCGAGCTCGACCCATAAACTGTCATTATGAGCCCGAACCCGACCCATAAACTGTCATTATGAGCCCGACCCATAAACTGTCATTATGAGCCCGAGCTCGACCCATAAACTGTCATTATGAGCCCGACCCATAAACTGTCATTATGAGCCCGAGCTCGACCCATAAACTGTCATTATGAGCCCGAGCCCGACCCATAAACTGTCATTATGAGCCCGAGCTCGACCCATAAATTGTCATTATGAGCCCGAGCCAGACCCATAAACTGTCATTATGAGCCCGAGCTCGACCCATAAACTGTCATTATGAGCCCGACCCATAAACTGTCATTATGAGCCCGAGCTCGACCCATAAACTGTCATTATGAGCCCGAGCCCGACCCATAAACTGTCATTATGAGCCCGAGCTCGACCCATAAATTGTCATTATGAGCCCGAGCCAGACCCATAAACTGTCATTATGAGCCCGAGCCCGACCCATAAACTGTCATTATGAGCCCGACCCATAAACTGTCATTATGAGCCCGAGCTCGACCCATAAACTGTCATTATGAGCCCGAGCCCGACCCATAAACTGTCATTATGAGCCCGAGCTCGACCCATAAATTGTCATTATGAGCCCGAGCCAGACCCATAAACTGTCATTATGAGCCCGAGCTCGACCCATAAACTGTCATTATGAGCCCGAGCTCGACCCATAAACTGTCATTATGAGCCTGAGCTCGACCCATAAACTGTAATTATGAGCCCGAGCCAGACCCATAAACTGTCATTATGAGCCCGAGCTCGACCCATAAACTGTCATTATGAGCCCGAGCCCGACCCATAAACTGTCATTATGAGCCCGAGCTCGACCCATAAACTGTCATTATGAGCCCGAACCCGACCCATAAACTGTCATTATGAGCCCGAGCTCGACCCATAAACTGTCATTATGAGCCCGAGCTCGACCCATAAACTGTCATTATGAGCCCGAGCTCGACCCATAAACTGTCATTATGAGCCCGAGCCCGACCCATAAACTGTCATTATGAGCCCGAGCTCGACCCATAAACTGTCATTATGAGCCCGAGCTCGACCCATAAACTGTCATTATGAGCCCAAGCCAGACCCATAAACTGTCATTATGAGCCCGAGCTCGACCCATAAACTGTCATTATGAGCCCGAGCCCGACCCATAAACTGTCATTATGAGCCCGAGCCCGACCCATAAACTGTCATTATGAGCCCGAGCCCGACCCATAAACTGTCATTATGAGCCCGAGCTCGACCCATAAACTGTCATTATGAGCCCGAGCCCGACCCATAAACTGTCATTATGAGCCCGAGCCCGACCCATAAACTGTCATTATGAGCCCGAGCTCGACCCATAAACTGTCATTATGAGCCCGAGCTCGACCCATAAACTGTCGGTTTGGGGCCGTTTGAATAAGCAAAATCTGTTCAGAACGATGTTAATTAACACTAAAACACCGAAGGAGCACAGACCTATTATTTAATAAAAATGTTTTTTTAAAGTCAAACGCGGACAAGTGGAGAAGCTCACGTGCGCCCAGAGCTGCGTGATTATTACATTCTAACTGGTGCAACTTTCTATAAACAGTTTAATTTGTAACTTACAAGGTTATAATAGTTTTATATAATATATAAATTATATAATATATAATTATATAATATATAATTTTCATTATAGTTGAATTTTTTTTTGTTTATATTTTTCTCCTCCAATTTCTCCACCTTTCTCCTCAGGTGTATGAGATACTCACAGGTATTTATAGCTGTGTGGTGTTTATTCCACTGTATCTCCTTTTTTTTGCATAGTTATTGTTAGTAATACAATGATTGTTTCTGGCATGTATTACAGGCCTAAAATGCAGGATAATTTGGGATAAATACATTCTTGCTGTATTTTGACTGCACTGCCATTGTCTATCAAGTAATATGTTTCTATTTTTAAAAGAAACAGAAACATTTACCCAGTTATATGCTAGTAAAAAGTGTCTGCGTGCCTTTCTTACCTATAAAGATGAGTAACACTCCAACCATTATTTGCAGACCTAGCGATAGGCTGATGAGAGTTATAAGTGGGGCGTAGAAGTTAAACTGGGGTCCCTGCTCCAGCACAGCCTTTAGCTGAGAAGCATTAGCCATTAACAGTGCTATGTCAAGCATGCTCTCAGCTGCACTCTTCTTGTTGGCGTAGTGGTTCATGTTCAGAGAAGAGGGGGGCACATGTCGATCATGGGAGGCCTGAAGAGAGGTAAATAAGTGTAATGTAAGTTAGAGTTTAGTGTGTTTACCCATTAGAATCTGTATATAAGCTGCACTTCAGTTCTTTACTCTCTGAAACATCAGTTTCACTGGTCCTACAGTAAAACCCTGTGAAACCACAAGATCTGCTCTATTAACCAATAGTCACTACAGTTTCACACATACAATGTGTATATTGCATGTCTTACATACTGTGTATTAATAAGTTTGTGTGTGGTAGCTACATGTGTTCATGTGAAATGGCTTGTAGGTGGAATTTGGAAGTTTTAGTTTAGTCATTGGTGGTAGACGGTCTAGAAACTCTGAGAACCACTGATCTGGAGAAATCAGTTCAGTTTATTCCTCTCTTACTCTTCAGTACTATTATTGAACATTATATGCACAATTTTATGGAAACTTTCATTTTTGTGTCCATAACATTTTCAGATATTTACACATAGTAAAACATGCTATAATTGTTTGTATAGTTTTTATTTATATTATATTACATTATTTTCACAAATAAACCTTCTTGAGCTACTTTGGAAATGTTTGTTTTTAATCAGGAATTTAGTATTCCAGGTGTAACCGGTGTTTACAGATGTGTTTTTAGTGGATTTTAATCTGATAAACAGACATAAACAGCCTTTACCTCTAGATAAGTGGGCACCTCTTTTCTCCTCTATGCTGTTCTCCCTCTATATTATGAAAGGGCAAAGATATTTAATATGCCCAGATATATACAGGCTCACAGGCTACTAAAATTAATAGCAGGATAACAGATAAACAATTAAGCATTTAATAGGTAATACAGACTCAAACTAGCATAACTATCTTAGCTATATAGCCTAACCCTGCTAAACAAATTTTAAACATAAAATAAAAACTCTCCATACCTGATAACAGAAATAAACAGTGTGTTTTTGTATTTGCATTGTGTTTCTGTATTTGCAGTGTTTCTGTATTTGCAGTGTGTTTCTGCATTTGCAGTGTTTCTGTATTTGCAGTGTTTCTGTATTTGCAGTGTGTTTCTGTATTTGCAGTGTGTTTCTGTATTTGCAGTGTTTCTGTATTTGCAGTAATTCTGTATTTGCAGTGTGTTTCTATATTTGCAGTGTGTTTCTGTATTTGCAGTGTTTCTGTATTTGCAGTGTGTTTCTGTATTTGCAGCGTGTTTCTGTATTTGCAGTGTTTCTGTATTTGCAGTGTGTTTCTGTATTTGCAGTGTGTTTCTATATTTGCAGTGTTTCTGTATTTGCAGTGTGTTTCTATATTTGCAGTGTGTTTCTGTATTTGCAGTGTTTCTGTATTTGCAGTGTGTTTCTATATTTGCAGTGTGTTTCTGCATTTGCAGTGTTTCTGTATTTGCAGTGTGTTTCTGTATTTGCAGTGTGTTTCTGTATTTGCAGCGTGTTTCTGTATTTGCAGTGTTTCTGTATTTGCAGTGTGTTTCTGTATTTGCAGTGTGTTTCTATATTTGCAGTGTTTCTGTATTTGCAGTGTGTTTCTGTATTTGCAGTGTGTTTCTGTATTTGCAGCGTGTCTCTGTACTTGCAGTGTTTCTGTATTTGCAGTGTGTTTCTGTATTTGCAGTGTTTCTGTATTTGCAGTGTGTTTCTGTATTTGCAGTGTTTCTGTATTTGCAGTGTGTTTCTGTATTTGCAGCGTGTTTCTGTATTTGCAGTGTTTCTGTATTTGCAGTGTGTTTCTGTATTTGCAGTGTGTTTCTGTATTTGCAGCGTGTCTCTGTACTTGCAGTGTTTCTGTATTTGCAGCGTGTCTCTGTACTTGCAGTGTTTCTGTATTTGCAGTGTGTTTCTGTATTTGCAGTGTTTCTGTATTTGCAGTGTGTTTCTGTATTTGCAGCGTGTTTCTGTATTTGCAGTGTTTCTGTATTTGCAGTATGTTTCTGTATTTGCAGTGTTTCTGTATTTGCAGTGTGTTTCTGTATTTGCAGTGTGTTTCTGTATTTGCAGTGTTTCTGTATTTGCAGTGTGTTTCTGTATTTGCAGCGTGTCTCTGTACTTGCAGTGTTTCTGTATTTGCAGCGTGTCTCTGTACTTGCAGTGTTTCTGTATTTGCAGTGTGTTTCTGTATTTGCAGTGTTTCTGTATTTGCAGTGTGTTTCTGTATTTGCAGCGTGTTTCTGTATTTGCAGTGTTTCTGTATTTGCAGTGTGTTTCTATATTTGCAGTGTTTCTGTATTTGCAGTGTGTTTCTGTATTTGCAGTGTTTCTGTATTTGCAGTGTGTTTCTGTATTTGCAGTGTGTTTCTGTATTTGCAGTGTTTCTGTATTTGCAGTGTGTTTCTGTATTTGCAGTGTGTTTCTGTATTTGCAGTAATTCTGTATTTGCAGTGTTTCTGTATTTGCAGTGTGTTTCTGTATTTGCAGCGTGTTTCTGTATTTGCAGTGTGTTTCTGTATTTGCAGCGTGTCTCTGTACTTGCAGTGGTTCTGTATTTGCAGTGTGTTTCTGTATTTGCAGTGTGTTTCTGTATTTGCAGTGTTTCTGTATTTGCAGTAATTCTGTATTTGCAGTGTTTCTGTATTTGCAGTGTGTTTCTGTATTTGCAGTGTGTTTCTGTATTTGCAGTGTTTCTGTGTTTGCAGTGGTTCTGTATTTGCAGTGTGTTTCTGTATTTGCAGTGTGTTTCTGTATTTGCAGTGTGTTTCTGTATTTGCAGCGTGTCTCTGTACTTGCAGTGTTTCTGTATTTGCAGTGTGTTTCTGTATTTGCAGTGTGTTTCTGTATTTGCAGTGTGTTTCTGTATTTGCAGTGTTTCTGTATTTGCAGTGTGTTTCTGTATTTGCAGTGTGTTTCTGTATTTGCAGTGTATTTCTGTATTTGCAGTGTGTTTCTGTATTTGCAGTGTGTTTCTATATTTGCAGTGTGTTTCTGCACTTGCAGTGTTTCTGTATTTGCAGTGTGTTTCTGTATTTGCAGTGTTTCTGTATTTGCAGTGTGTTTCTGTATTTGCAGTGTGTCTCTGTACTTGCAGTGTTTCTGTATTTGCAGTGTTTCTGTATTTGCAGTGTGTTTCTGTATTTGCAGTGTGTTTCTGTATTTGCAGTGTGTCTCTGTACTTGCAGTGTTTCTGTATTTGCAGTGTTTCTGTATTTGCAGTGTGTTTCTGTATTTGCAGTGTGTTTCTGTATTTGCAGTGTGTTTCTGTATTTGCAGTGTTTCTGTATTTGCAGTGTGTTTCTGTATTTGCAGTGTGTCTCTGTACTTGCAGTGTTTCTGTATTTGCAGTGTTTCTGTATTTGCAGCGTGTTTCTGTATTTGCAGTGTGTTTCTGTATTTGCAGTGTGTTTCTGTATTTGCAGTGTTTCTGTATTTGCAGTGTGTTTCTGTATTTGCAGTGTGTTTCTGTATTTGCAGTGTGTTTCTGTATTTGCAGTGTTTCTGTATTTGCTTTTACACCCCAGACAAATAAGTATTTTCAGCATAAAAAATGGGCCAAATTTGAGCATGCATAATCCATAGTTTTTTCCTGGCAAGTCTGACTGCACAAACCAGATGATGGAAGATCTCTGTATAGTTATTTTGCAATTTTAACATTATCACTATCATACTTTTATTACCAAAAATGAGATTTTTTTTTTTGCGTAATGTAGTTTAAATGATAAAGGAATGGTAAGAACAACTTAATGCCTTTTCAAATAAAATATTATGTTTGCTGATAAGTTTATATCTATATACAGTAAAGATTTATTGATTTTTATAATTCCAAACCTATATTGGCAATAAAATCAAATAATAATAAAAATAATAAAATTAACAAAATTAAAAAAGACAAGAAATGCAAACGTTGTTTGACGAAATAAGGCCACTTGTGAAATTTGCATTTTTAATACATATATAATGCAGATTAAATAATGTTTAAAAATGACCATTAACAGCATCTGCAGTGTTAAAAATAAAGAATTATGTATAATCCACTACTGATTCTATGTTGTTCTCCACCAGGTAACATAAGAGGTTTTTTATTTGTATTACAGAATGCTGATTATTTTTGGACAGGTGGGCATTGTACATGATTTATGTAAAAATAGTAGTTGCAGGAGAAGTAAGGTGTCTGCAATTCTTGAGTGTTATTATTTATATTTAGTATATTTCTATTAATTATCACCCAAACATCATTAAAATGATCAGAAAATATTGCTTTTTAATGTAGTTTGTATATAAAACAATATATTTTAGCCTTAAATATGTTTTTTGCCAATTAAGTAAAAGTAAACAATTACATACAATTAGATATTCCACCAAAAAATATCAAAGTTTAAAACTGATGTTTGTTGCATTAAATCAAATATATATATGAGTTACCACACTAAGATTAGTGTGAAAGTTAAAGCTAAAGTTAAATAGTTTAATACACTGTCAGTTGGTCAACACTTTTTGCATGAGTATGAAAAGTTGGCTTTGGGACTATGTTCATCAATAAGGTTAGAGTGTTGTTGACAAAAGCTTAGTATTAGTTATTCAGTTATTAGTTATTAATTAGTATTAGTTATTCAGAAGCTGAGGTCTCATGTTTACCTTCCTCTTCATGTGGCCATTATCTGACACTTGCCTTTACAAACTGCACTGTTTTCATTGATATATAGCTGCAATAAATTGTATTGAAATGTGGAAAAATTATACAACTGAAAGACATCTTTTTATACACATCTGTTTATTATTATTAATTTAAGGACAAATGCATGTTTTTGTTTTTTTACAGAATACAGCTGTATTACAATAATTTAGACTGGTGCTATTTCCTGAAAAAAGAAGGAACCTATGTGATCCAAATTCATTCAGTTCACATCCTGAGAGCATAGTTGTTTGATTTAAGGGTATTAAGGGTATAAGGATCTATGGAAGCCCATTTCCGCCACCTGAAGAAATATGGGATAGTAAGTCATAATTATGAGATAGTACGTCATAATTATGAGATAGTAAGTCATAATTATGAGATAAAAAAGTCATAATTATGAGATAGTAAGTCATAATTATGAGATAAAAAGTCATCTCATAATTATGACTTTCTATCTCATAATTATGACTTTCTATCTCATAATTATGACTTACTATCTCATAATTATGACTTACTATAATTAGGACGTTTTTTTTTCTTCAGGTGGCGGAAATGGGCTTCCATAAGGATCTGTATTAATTGGTAGTGAAATTTTATAAAGCACTTAAGGGTAAATAAATATTATTTATTTATAATACAATTAATAATAAAGAAATGTAATAAATGTAATAAAGCTGTTAAATCGGAAGAGGATAAATAGACTGTGATCCATAATCCAGTGGACCCTAAAGCCTTAGATAGGCTAATTTACTGTGTACTGGTATACAGGTATTTACAGAAGAAACTGCAGGCAGATTAAAAGCAGCATTTAGACACACCAGCAAGTGTTCAGTGTGCCTGTGCTTTATGGTATGATAAAGATTCTTGTGCACTAATAGCAAGCAGTTCTCTTTATTTATGTGAAGAAAACTTCCTTAGACTGTTCCATATATGTGAATGTGTGACCAATTAAGGACAAATAATGAGTCTTCATAGAACAGTTTTACCAAAAACCTGGACTACCGTGAAAGTGTCCACATTAACTAAGTATTGTACTAAGTGGAAACACGTTAGAGAGTTATACATAGGCTTTTCCCAATTATTACATTAACTATATTATCAACTTATCGTACAATAAATATACATGAATCAATAATAAGTGATAGTGGTGATCATAATGGTCTATTGTGTTTATTAGTATGTTTGTTGACATATATAACAGTATTCTATTAATTCTTTAATAATTAACAGTCAGTGCTTCACTAACTGTGACTCTATACACACAGTGTGCAGTGACTGCAGTAGGTGAAGAATATAATGAATATAATATAAATTTCCCAAACTATAATTAATTACAAATGTGTTGTCTTTAAAAGAGTATGAGTGTTTTGTTTATGCTACACTATTATCATTAAGTCAGTGGCATTTAAATTATTTTAAAATATATCAATCACTTAACCTTTTTCTTTTCACTAAGTAATACATAGAGGGTAATCCTTATTTTCCATGCAGCTGAGCATTTACAACTTAAAGGGACTGAAAAAATAAATAGTAAAATTAAAATCAAGTATTTAATTGGGTTAAGCTAAAGTAGTTCAAGTGGTCATGCTAAAATGTAAAGCAATAAAATAAAGAGATAAATAAGTGGAACATTAAAAGACAAAAAATGAAGTAGCTAAAAAATAACACCAAAATTATAAAAAAGAAAAGAAATAAAATAAAAGGTAAAGCACAAGATATAATAAATCAATGATGACATGAATAAAATAAATAAAAATGCCATATATAGATCGATAGATAGATAGATAGATAGATAGATAGATAGATAGATAGATAGATAGATAGATATTTAAAATACATTTCATTATTAGTGTCTAGTACATTGACCTAATTGCAAAAGTAAGATATGTAATTCAAGAAATTCATACAAACCACTTAAAACACAAAATAGCACTTGTTACCTGTCCCCTCCCTCCAACTATAAACTTACATTGTTTTGAATAGCTAAATACACGTGTTATAAGTTGGAAAAAAAGAAGTTTAATTGGGAAGAGTTACAACAAGCAAATGCCACCCGTTCTGTGGCCCTTTACAACTAGTTTAAAATTCCCAACAACCACACTTGGCGTAATTCTAAACCAATACTCATAATATTATTATATGGGCCACTACATACACTGTATTTTAAATTTAATTCAGTCCAATGTTATGCTGGTTTAAACTCACTGAGAGGTAACTGTTCCTTGTTAGCTACAGGATGGTATAATAATCCAGTTAAACAGCAAGTTAGCTTAACAGTTTGTAAACATTACCAACCTGGACAACATAGCCGCTGTCTGTGTGCATGTTTAGCTCCGTGCTGTCCATTGACATTAATTAGGAAACTCAGGTTGTACAGTATTCCCTGTTTGAGTCCTGAAAGGCTGCTCTCGCTCCGGTTGCAGTGTTTGTGAAGTAGCAGAGGAGGCTATTGGGTTGCAGAGGGCTCAGGAAAGGCGAGCTCTTCTGCTCAGTTCCACACACACACTGCCTGTGTACTAGTGCTGTATGCATTTTATGTTGCTTAATGTGATAACATTTTCTACACCAGTGATTCTCAAACTGTGGTATATGTGTTACACTGGAGGCAGCACACCAGAAATTGAATGCATGCACAAACATATTAATGATTGACGTATAACGGGTTTTACCTCTAATCTAACCTTTCACAACATCAGGTTTGTTGAGTTTAGTGTTTAACCTGGTAGATCCTGTAAATAACCTTCAATTTCATATTTCAGTTCTTTACAGTTTCAGTATTGTAGGTCCTACAACTGAACCCTGTGGAATTCCACTATTCACACTAACAACAGTTTCTGCATCAGTAATAATAGTAAAATAATTAGGCTAGGGTTTAAGGGGTGTCCTGTAGACTCTGTAGTTCACTACTACCTATTCTTCCACACTCCTGTTATTTTATTCTGTCTCAAACTTTCCACATGTCTCAGTAGGTATACTGCATTTACAAAAATCTATAATCAATCATTTGCAAAGTGGGTAAGGCTCACACAGTTGCTCCAGTAGCTGGTATTTAAACAGTTGTTTTGATCATGGGTGCTACTTTGCGTTAAAAGTTAAAAGAGAACCACAAATATATTCATTTTAATCAGATTTCCTCAGAAATAGAGAGTTTGCCTCCTCTTGCTCCTCTGGGAAGCCTTTACACTGTATGTATGGAATCAAGTTCCAAAATACACAGAATGAGGTGTTAGTATTCTTGTGCAAACACATGCGCTAAGTTGACACTAGGTGAATGGCGGTTGGTGGGCTTGAAGGAGAAAAGGAACTTGCGGGAATTTGCGGGTACGCATCATCAGTAGTGTACCTCTAGGTCATGAGGTGTTTCGGCCTTTAACACTATACACCCATAGGCGGCCAGCTGCAGGGTGATCAGTCCTGAGCTTGCGTCCCGATCCCAATTAGCCTGAAAGTCAATGTTTGGCCGACATCTCAGGGGACTATGCATGGCAGGGGCATCCAGTTCCCTGAGTCAGGCCTAGGCTGGCTGACTGCATGCCTCCTGCTTCACTACTTGGGGGCCCAACTGTGGTTGTTCCTCTTCAGCCAAAGCCACTGGCTGCTCCTTTCGGCTGCCTCTGATGCGTCTTTTATGGCTGTGTGCAGGCTCTGGCCCCTAAGTCCCATGTCCCTTAGAAGTTTTGTGGTAGATTTTCCCACAAAGCCTCTGCACCCAACCTCTACTGGGCGGACTTCAGTATTCCAGCCTTGATGTCGAGCTTCTGGGCCAACTCGGAATACCTCAGGTGTTTCCGCTCATATGCCTCCTCCATGGAGTCCTCCCAGGGTACAGTTAGCTCGACCATGTATACCTTCTTTAGGGAGGGTGACCAGAGCACCAGATCAGGCCTCAAGGTGGTAGTGGCAGTCTCTGAGGGGAAAACCAGCTGTTTGCCAACATCTGCCAGCATCTTCCAGTCGCGTGCTGGGCACAGCTGGCTCCTCTCCGATGGTATGGAGTTACTCCTGGCAGCTGTGGTCCCAGACAAATCAGACAAAACACTGAATGTACAATGCAGAACCTCCAGTGATTGACAGAGGCAAAATTCCCTCAAAGGAAGACTGGGAGGTACCCAAGAGTTCATATAAACTTGGATGGAATCAGTAGGGAAGAGTGAGCAATTAGTCTGAGGCAGGTGAATAAACTGGGCGGTAAGCAGCTGATCTGTAGTGGGTAATGAAGAAGGTTGACTTCAGAAATTTCCATCAGTCAGGCCAGATCAGGCCTCAAGGTGGTAGTGGCAGTCTCTGAGGGGAAAACCAGCTGTTTGCCAACATCTGCCAGCATCTTCCAGTCGCGTGCTGGGCACAGCTGGCTCCTCTCCGATGGTATGGAGTTACTCCTGGCAGCTGTGGTCCCTTCACGGACAAAGACAGTTCCCCATGAGGTTTAAGATGCCACTGATGGAGATTAGTTGGAGATGGAAGGACATCATAGGTGGCTCTGATGGTGAAACTCAAGCTCTTCGCATTCATGGCCCAAACATCCCTCCAGCTCAGCTTCCTCCTTTCCACTCCTTCCCATCGTGTCCACTGACCCTGCTTGCCAAGGGCGACTGCTTTGGCCCATCTTGCCGCCTCCTCCTGACGGCGCACTTCCTCCACCACCATCGTCCTCCGTGCTGGTGGGAGGAAGATGGTGGTGGAGAAAGTGCGCCGGCAGGAGGAGGAAGAATATCTATCTGCATTCAATCAAACTCATCACAGATTAATTAAATGAAGCTCCATTACTGTATACAATGGGGTTCCAACAACAATAGTTGTTATGTTGCTTTAGGGCATTTTCCCATTGTGTCTCACTTAAATTATTAATCAAATCTGATTTTGTTAAAAATATAAAAAAAATAACCTTGATAATAAAGAGTTCTGCACCCCCTTAAAGAAACTGGCATAAAATGAAAACATACAGACCTGCCTTATGAAACTGTAAGAGTTTAAATTCATTATTTGATTATTTTTATACTAAACACAGCATACACTACAGTTTTCAACATTTAATGCAGTATTGTTCACTGCACTGCCTCAATAAAAAAAATATACCATCGAGAAGCAATTGTATTTATACAGGGCTCAACTATTCTACACCATTTTGGCTCTTGGCCGACCACACACAGGCTATCTAGTGGAGTAAAGCCAGCATGGGTTTAAACCTTTTGACAAACCGCAGCTGAAAAGCTTTTACAAATCCCAGACGGAAGGATTTCAAACGGATCTTGCAAAATAAACCTCTTTAACAATCACAGCCACTGTGAGTTAACATTTGACAGCATAATTGTCCTGGAGTGTTAAGCTGGTTTGAGCAACTGTATGTCGTAACGCAGCTTTACAGAAAGTGGTATCAGGACAGAGAATCAGACAAAACACTGAATGTACAATGCAGAACCTCCAGTGATCGACAGAGGCAAAATTCCCTCAAAGGAAGACTGGGAGGTACCCAAGAGTTCATATAAACTTGGATGTAATCAGTAGGGAAGAGTGAGCAATTAGTCTGAGGCAGGTGAATAAACTGGGCGGTAAGCAGCTGATCTGTAGTGGGTAATGAAGAAGGTTGACTTCAGAAATTTCCATCAGTCTGGCCGGACAGGAGACATGAGATACTGTGTGTCTAAGTGCAGTGGGCCCTATGTCCATGAACCCCTGGATCTGCAGCCTTATCTAGGGAGAATCAGGTCTGCAAAAAATAATTGCCCAAACCATTTAGTCCTTTAACAATTTGCTAAACCTTTTGATAAAGCACCTTTTGAGTCACTATATACTTTTGAAGAAGGTGTGATGTGATGTGCCATCTCTATCAATCAGCAGAAGCATGTCAGGTAAATGAAATCAACTTGAGGGCACTGTGTCTTTGAGTAGTGTGACATAAATTACTCTACATACACTGGGTACGGAAAGTTTTTAGACACCTCAATCCTTCACTGTGTTTTATTGCAGCTATTTGCTAAAATCCAAAAAGTTAATTTTATTTCTTATTAATGTAAACTCAGCACCCCATCTTAACAGGGAAAACAACAGAAATGTAGAAATTGGTGGACAGCCATTTTCAGGTCTCTACAGAGATGCTCAGTTGGGTTCAGGTCAGGGCTCTGGCTGGGCCAAAAATGATCACAGAGTTGTTTTGAAGCCACTCCTTTGTTATTTTCAGTCTGTTTAGGGTCATTGTCTTGTTGGAAGGTGAACCTTCGGTCACAGAGCACGCTGCACTCAGGTCCAGAGCACTCTGGAAGAGGTTTTCTTCTAGGATATCTCTGTTCTTGGCCACAATTATCTTTCCTTTAATTGAAACCAGTTGTCCTGTCCCTGCAGCTAAAAAAACACCCCATAGCATGATGCTGCCACCACCATGTTTCATTGTTGGGATTGTATTGGGCGGGTGATGAGCAGTGCTTGATTTTCTCCACACACACCTCTTAAAATTAAAAGCAAAAAGTTCAATCTTTGTCTCATTAGACCAGAGAATCTTATTTTGCATAGTCTAGAAGTCCTTCATGCGAGCTTTCAAATGTCTTTTACTGAGGAGAGGCTTCCGTCGGGCCACTCCTCCATAAAGCCCCGACTGGTGGAGGGCGGCATGGGCGCAAATGGCACTGGGGACGGGGGGGGACATGTCCCGCCCCAGATTTATAGTGACCTCATCCGAAATCTAGCATCTACAAGCATAAACGTTGGGGTTTTAATTTAATTAACTGTACGTTTGTGGAATTCTGTGTTCCACAATGCCCTCGTTTTTAAACTAGGAAGCGTTCAGTTCAGAGGTTACATTGTTCGGAGCTCCGTGTTCCAGTTCCAATGTAAATTTAACGCACCTTCTCAAGTCCGGGGTTCTAAGGAGCTGGTAACTGCCTGTAGACTACAGACACAGGCAGTTACCTATGGAACGCCAAAAGGCCCAAAAAACGCCTGGACCAGACGCCTTTTATCGAAAAGAACGGCGTAAAATACGGCATTCTGTGTGAGTTTTACGCCGTATGATTTCAAGACGCCGTAATATACGCCGTATGATTTCACGACGGCGTTAAAAACGCCGCTAAAAGCACAGAAGTAGCCGTTTCCCGCGGCGTTTTTCGACCCTTTTGGCGCGTCGTACAGAGCGCCGTCTCAGTGCAATGAGACGGCGTAAAAAGCGGCGTTTTAGTGTCTCTCTTGACGCCGTAATAAGCGGCGTAAAAAGCGGCGTTTAATAATAAGATAATGAGCTCCACCTTCCAGTTTTGAAAGCCAATACATTTAAACTCTGTTCAGCCAATGCTCTTACAGAGAGACTCAGTCTAAAGCAATTCACTGCAGATCCGAGCTCCTGAACCTGAGCTCTTCAGTTTTTAAATACAAATTTACAATATACCTTCTTCAGACATTCCCGCTGGTGCTCATGGCTTTTATTAGTCTAATATTTATGCTGTTCAATGTATTTTAAATAAAATTAATAGAAGTAGGGACGCCCCTTGTGCATGAATTTTATTAATTAATAGTGTGTTTCTTTTTAGGCTATACGTTTGGTAAATGATAGCGAATAGGGTCATTCTGCTATATTACAAGAGTTTCTTGGTTTATTAGCTCTTAAATATTTGGCCAGGTACTGTATCAGTATTTATATTATTTGAAGGATCTAAATAACAGGAGTGTTAGTAATCATAAAATGTAAGGAAACGTAAATGTTTATAAGATATACAGTGATAAACCAAAAAACTTAAAAAAAAACACCCCGACAGCTGAATATTCAAGGACACGGAGGTGTTGGTAGAGAGGATGACGGCTAAATTTATACTCTCAATCACTGGATAGCTCAACTTACCGATCATTCAATCATTCAATCAATAAACCTTTTTTTCCTCTCGGGAGTACATCATTTCCAGTGTAGCCGAGCATTTACAATTTAAAAGGGACTGACAACATTGAGTAAGAAAATAGAATTAATAAGAATAAAATATATATATATATATATATATATATATATATATATATATATATATATATATATATATATATATATATATCAATGCCAGGCTGATTTGCCCCTGTTTGTGCAAATAAATGATTTTTAAGACCACCAGAGACAAAATTATGAAAATATGAAAATTGCAAAAAGTACACAACAACAATGTTAAATTCAAAGGATTTACAGTAAGATTTAAAGGCCTTTTTTAGGGCAAATAAATGACAAGACTTGATAAGACATCCGCAAACCGTGAATAGGTGTCTATACAGGAACGTTGCTATAGCCCCTTTTTAGGGATGTTTTAATTGTTTTTACAGAAGTGTCTCTCTAATATGTTAAAAATATTCAAATCTTAAAGTATACTACAATTAAAGAATTTTAGTAACAAAATCAATCTCCCCACGCAGCGCGGAAGATCTGATCCACTTTGTCTCGGAGCCGCGTCAAGAAAAATGCATACACGCACGCAAAATTAAACAGCGCTTTTTTAAGCTAATGATCCAGGCTGTCCAGCATTTAGACTGGAGTGAGTTAGGCTAGCTGTGGTGCTGTTGGTCAGTTTGTGTGTTTATAATAAATACTGTGTATTGTACTGCCTGTATGTGTATCAGCTAATTGATGTTACATAATAATAGAATATGATGAGATAAGTTGACACTCATAATGTGCGTGGGGCTTGCCAATGAGTTTGGATATTGAATAGATTTTCCAAAGTAAAGAGCCAGATTAATAATTTAATGAAGGTTTCTAAGCGACTGAAGTAAATATAATATAATAACAAATATAAATATAATAAATATGTAACTTGTAAGTCTATGTCTGTAAATGACATTACTTGTTTCCTTATGGAAATAGAAAAATTACCGGATCTGCTGAAGTATAAAAACTAATATTAATAATATTATGCTTAAACAACAACAAAACAATAATATTCATAGTAAATTAAGAATAATTTACATCTTATAATAATAATAATAATAATAATAATAATAATAATAATAATAATATTATATAATTATAATATATAATTTTATATAATATAATATATATATAATATATTATAATTATACTGTATAATTATAATATTTTAATAAGAATAAAAATAAGAAGAATCAGCTTCCTAATATAATTTGTAAATAATTTAATAAATTAATTTATTGAAACCCTGATGTTTTTGCAACAATAGGGTTCTTCGTGTGTGATATACTGACAAGGTGATGTGATTTCCGTCTGGATAAAAAAAAAGTGGGGAGCTGCACAGCATTTTGCTTTCACCTAAACCTAGAGTTTATTTTTAAGGGTCGAAAAACTTCTGTCTTCTGTGCTTTTAGCGGCGTTTTTAACGGCGTCGTGAAATCATACGGCGTATATTACGGCGTCTTGAAATCATACGGCGTATATTACGGCGTAAAACCCACACAGAACGGCGTATTTTACGCCGTTCTTTTCTATAAAAGGCGTCTGGTCCAGGCGTTTTTTGGGCCTTTTGGCGTTCCATAGTTACCAGCTCCTTACGGTACGTGTCCACTGGCGCTTTTTTTCAACGCAATCCGCTGCGCTGGATCTCCTTGCTCGTTTTTTAATTAAAATGAAACAACAGAAGTAGACAGTCATAAGTTTAATATTTTTATTTTTTTTACCAACCTCACTGTAACCTATAGCTCTATAAATCCATATTCTGCCGCTTTCAGCTTCTCTTCTGTGGTTGAAAGGCGCGCCTGTTCTGTGTGTGTGTGTGTGTGTAAGAGGCTTGTGTGTGTGTGTGTGTGTGTGTGTGAAGACGCAGCCTGCTCTTCCCTCATTGGCTGGACGCAGCCTGCTTTTCCCTGATTGGCTGGACTGGACACAGTGCGGCGGCCGGATTTATTTGAATAAAGTTGAGCCGGAGGGCGGAGCTGCGTTAAACGCAACGCAACCCGGCATGCACCGAGGCATGCAGCGGCTCTCTCCATTGATTTTATGTATGATGTTATTATGATGTTATTTTAGTAAGCAGTCGCTGTTAACTGAAATTATAAGATGTAAAATGTTAACATTGTCTTCCTGGTCTTGCCTAGGCTGTAGCAATGAAGAAACAAAAAACAATAACATATAACAATAACAATATTCTAAAGTTTATTGCAGCATATATATATATATATATATATATATATATATATATATATATATATATGATTTTACAGCTTGGTCCCCCCCAGTTCAACATTTCCATCTGAAACGTGATGGTTGACTTTGTGGAACTTTCTACCATCTTCCTACTGCACCTCTGGAGCTCAGTCACAGAGATCTTTGGGCTCTTCTCCCAAAATTGCTCAGTTTGGCTGGACGGCCAGGTCTAGGAAGAGTTCTGGTCGTCCCAAACTTCTTCCATGTGCTCTTAGGAAGCTTGAGTGCTGCAGAAATTCTTTTGTAACTTTGGTCAGATCTTTGCCTCGCCACAATACTGTCTCTTATCTTCTTGGGCATTTCCTTCCACCTCATAATTCTCATTTGCTCTGAGCTGCGCTGTGAGCTCTTATATAGACAGGTGTGTGCATTTCCTAATCAAGTCCAATCAGTTTAATTAAACACAGCTGGACTCCAATGAAAGAGTAGAACTATCTCAGGGAAGATCAGAAGAAATAGACAGCATGTGAGTTGCAATTTTTTCTGTCAAGATGAGGTGCTGAGTGTACATTACTGGGAAATAACATGAACTTTTTTTATTTTAGCAAATGGCTGCAATTTGCATTTTGTATTTGTGGTTTGTGTTGAAAAAAACACAACACTACTTGCTTATATTATTGGCCCAAACAAAAAAAATATATATATTTAATATATATATATTTGTTATACTTTTTTTCTTGCTGAGGTGATAAATAAATACATTTCCTGAAAGTGCTTTATATCAGCATTATAACTTTTGCATTACTTTGCCGTGTGTGTGAAAGAGAGAGAGAGTGAGTGAGAGAGAGAGAGAGAGAGAGAGAGAGAGAGAGAGAGAGAGAGAGAGAGAGAGAGAGAGAGAGAGAGAGAGAGGCCCTTTATCGAGTTTCACTTAAGGAGAATGTGACCTCATTGTCCGTCTACTGGCCTCATGAGATTGTATTGCAGCAGGGGAATTCAATTACATGCATTTAACGACTTCATGACATAAAATGATTAGTATAAACAGACTTAGTTTTGAACTGACTGAGTCACTCTATATACGTCTATTATACAGACGTGTTACTCTGTTTGCAAATGTTTTAGTTGAGTGGACAAAGACTTTTTCAGCAAGTTAAAGCCCACTGGGTTTAAAGAGCATTTTATTTTGTGTTTTTATTTTTTAAAGCTTATCATGGAATGTAACATTTTTTTGTGAGTGTGCTGGGACTACAGATGTTAGGCTTAGATGTTAACTTTTTCTAGAAGGCAAAGCAGTATTACAACATAATTAAAGTCACTGTGCTTTATAGAGATTGTACAACCACAACCATGTTGTCAGAAATTACCATTAACTTATTATAATGAAAACAGAAATGAAGCACAGAAATATCCATCAACATTTTTTTTCTTTTTATAAGTGGGGAAAACGGTAAAGAGTGAGAAGTAATTTTCTGCAAAAAACTCATTTTCACAGAGAGATTAAAAAATTCTAAACATCATTTCTTGGTTTAACATAGTTGTAGAATATGGAAGGAAGGCAAAATCAGCAAAACTCCACTTAACTCTTTAAATCTAAATCTAAACACTAGAGGGTACTGCCGAGCGAATCCACACTGAATGGGTTCATATGAAGCTTTTAGGCAAAATCTTAATTTGTAAATAAATGATTCATTCTTTTTTTTCTAAAATCTAAATAAAACATTAATAATGTTTATGTTAAGTCATTTTTATCTGCATGGTGCATACTGTCTAGCTCCAGACATAGCACAAAAAAGCACAAACATATATGTGTATTTATGTAGTGCATTTTTTCTGACTTTCCTAAATGAACAAAAAATCCTGAGTAAAAAAAATAGTCAATAACTTCCATTTATCTCCTTATTCATTCAGAACTTAATCTGCCACTCTCTTTTAAGCGTGTATTGGTCATTTGTGGTAAAAACAGAAAAATGGTTCTGCTGATCTGATCCAGATCGAATCCACAAAATCCACGAATCGACTTCCCATCACTGCTTGCTGCTGCGCTGCATCCGTACCTACGTTCCCTTCAGCTCGCCTCCCGCCTTACCTCCGTTGTCAAACAGCGGCGAGGCTCGAGCGCAGCGAGGCTTCTGATTGGCTGCTTGGCCTCGTCGTTGCCATGGGCGTGGAGGCGATGTCGCCTACTAAACTCGGGTTATCTGGGAAGGCGGATTTTCGGACGGACGCAGTGAATTTCAGAGGGGAAAACGAGACACAAAAGGAGCCTGGCGGTGTTTTTTAATCAGCGAGCTCAGCGTTTGGAGCGGAATTTCGGACTGGGCGTTTAGATCCGCGGCTTTAGCGCGTAGGATATCACATTTCTGAGATAAAACGCCGGGAGCGCGTCCACAGGCAGCACGCGGCGTTATTTTTAAAGATAGACAGTTTTTTTAAAGACGAGGAGAAACAAGAACGCGGCTCCTCCCTTTTTCACCCCCTTCACTATTTTTCACACAATTACTTCGTTTAAGCTGAAGTTCTACGCGGTTTGAACACAGCCTAACTGCGACACCTCGTTTGGCTGTAGTTAGCTGAGCCGCGGGCTGCGGATTTTGCACACAGCGGTTTGGCTCGAGGTCTTTAGGCGGACGATCTAACTGAAGCTCAGCTGAATCCCATTAGTGAAGTTGGATGGCTGCCTGAGCTTGTGGCTCCCACCGGCTGTAAACTGGACAGCACCGGTAGGTTATTTATTTGAGCTGGGTAGCGTGCCCATCCTAGCCCATTAACTAGCTTAGATTAAATGACATTTGTTTGAGCGCATTAATATATAGGTTTCGGTAGTTAACTAAATGCACCTGCCTGAAGGAGGAGGTTCCTCTGCGGCAACAAGCGCGTGGGCACCAGGGAGGGGGTAACTAGCGTTAGCTAATTAACCGAACTAGCTAGGTTAGTTAATTAGTCTGCTAGTGTAGGTAAGTAACCTAGTTAGTTAGGTTAAGTAAACCCAGCTGTGGACTATCAAACCATAAGTCTGTCATGTATGAGCTATGTTTCAGTTACCCTAACTATAGTTAGCTAAGCTAAGTTAGGTTAGCTACTTTTGCCGCTTTTGTAGTTATCTAGTTTAGCTTAGCTTAGTTACTACAACGTATAATAAAAAGGGGTGGGTTATTTGGTTTTGCTTTAACCACATTATTATTTGTAGTTGTTGTGTTTTTTTTGTATGTAGTCTTCTGCAGCATAAACATATGGCCTGTAGCAGTTTATACTCTAATTACGTCATTTTTTCGTTGTTGTGCACACGAATTTAAACGTTAAATTTCTAAATCGCACATTATTGTATGTTTACAGCTGGGGGTGGAACGTGGGAGTGTGAAATTCAGCCCGCGTTGCCCCATGTTGACGACCCACACCTGCTGCAGCTCCACCGCGGCGAGCTCGGCCACGGCGCCGCCGCCTCCTCCTCCCTCTCCTCCGCCCCTCCGACACTGGCAGCAGGAGCCCAGCCAGCGTTTCTAAAGCGGCCCGGTATGGAGGACGGGCCCGCAAGCGCCACCAGCGTCGCCTCCCCTGCATCTAAATGCCCCTCCGTACCAGGTTCTCGTTGCGATCTTCTCCACGCGAGTACTCCCGAAGCGCGGGACGGAGATGGGGACTCGAGCTCTCCCAGCGAAGGCTCTGTGGTGCGTGGAGGCAGCGACCCAAGTGCGTCGAATTACCGGCGGGGAGCGGGAGCGCGGCAGCAGCGCTTCATCCGCCGGAGCTTGTGGTTCGCCGACAGCGACGATCAGCAGGGATGCGAGCCCACCGAGAACGAATGCGCAACCGTGACCGCCAGCGTGAGCCTGCGGAACCTGGTGGTGGACCGGAGCCGCAGGGCCGCGCGCACGAGCCTACGGGAAGGCTCGAGCACAGAAAGCCAGGGACAAGGCGGCCATAAGGACAGTGCCACGGAGAGTGCGAGCGCCGACGAGGAGAGGGGACGCGTGGACGGAGCCGCGGCGGTTGTTGTCCCCGCAAGCCCCGCCACCGCCGCCACCGAGCTGAACGGCGACACCACGGACGGAACGCGAGGCAACGCGACGAAATGCGCGAGCGAGGAGAACGAGGAGGAGGCCGAGATGAAGGCCGTGGCTACCTCGCCCGGTGGTCGTTTCCTCAAGTTTGACATCGAGCTCGGGAGGGGCTCATTTAAAACCGTCTACAAAGGCCTGGACACCGAGACGTGGGTGGAGGTGGCGTGGTGCGAGCTTCAGGTACGTGGTGCTCTGTCTTTGGCTGGGCTTTAAATGCTGTATTGGCAGTTTTGGGTGTTTATTGGCTTTTATAGTAGTTTTTACTCTAGACAGTCTTATGTAGGGCTTTATCAAGTGACACACCTACTCTAGTCTGTGTGCAAAAACTAAAACTGGTCCTCTGTGGTGGCCTTTAGGGTATTTATTAATCAAGTCAATTACTATATCATTATGTTGGCATAAATAAGTCACTTACTGATATAATAGCCGTCGTTGTGGTGTATGTTTGGTATTATAATTGGTATCTAAAATGTTATCTTCAGTAGGTCTTTTAGCAAGTGTTCTTGTACATGAATGAAGCTGTTCCTCTGTAAAGATGGCACAGCATCTCCAGAAGCCCTGAGATCTGAGTGCATGCCCACATCCTACTGACTGTTTAGTATGATTGGGCTGGTATTTATTAACCATGTCCGTTGATATCATGATGTTGATGTACTGTGATACACTAAAAGCAGTCACCCTAAAAAAGTAACTTACAGCTGTCATTGTGGTGTTTATTTGGTATTATTATGGGCTGGTACCTACAACTGAATCATCAGTAGGTATTTTAGGAAGTGTCCATGTACATTAATGAATATGGTCCTCTATTGAGATGGCACAGAATCTTCAGAAGCCCTGGAATTGTTGATGTGCAGATCATAAAGCTACCGCTGATGGTAAGAGCTTGTCTGGTATATTGTGTAAATGTCACAATGTTGACACAGACCCCAATATTCAGCAGATGAAATTATTCATTGGAAAATGGCTAAAAGCTAATAATTTCTCCTGAACATTTTTTGATGATTTGATCAAAACACAACCAGTGTGGAGTGAAGTGCTATTTGTATACTTTTCTTTGTCACAGCATTTTGTGTTTGAGTATTGGAGAATGACCCAAGAATGGCCATTTGCAGGTGTAGTTTTGTCAGAGGTAGCTACTACTTCAGAGTTACTGCACTTGGTAAAAAAAAAAAAAAAACAGCATAATGAGGAAAAAGGTGCATAACATATTTAGGTTTAGTTATGCAGATGCTAAATTTAATAAAATCCTGCACAGGAGTGTGTTCATTTTTAATCAGTTTCAGCCAACAGTTGTCATTTTGGTGCATCCCACTGTGGTGGTGGTGGTTGGTGTTTGTGGATGTTTAGAGTTCAACTGGTCTTTGTTTGTTTGAAGAGACGAAACATATAAAATAATTTATCAAAACAAGAGGCAACTTTGACAACATATTTTGCATTCTAATTGGTCATCATATGAAATACTGTGGCTTGGAGCAAGTTTATAATTTATCAGCTTAAAATATAAAATATAAGTTCCTTTTACTCTACATCCAATTTACTTTCATTGCAACTTCTGGCATTACTCCAACAGTTCTGCAAGAGTGTATCCCAGGCCTGTGAAGCCGGCCAACTGCATCTTTTTGTACCGCCACTAGCACTCTTTGAAATGATGAATACTCTGTGAATTACGGAATATGTTTAGTGTATCACCAGTGCAGTACATGGGTCTAAGCAAAACTAACTATTTTTAAAGTTTAAACATTTTAAAGTTGTTTTTTATTATGTGCCATCATTTTAGAAAAGCAATATTTTTTAAAAGCAGAATTCCCCTGGTCCTGGAGATCTCTCAAAGTGCAAAATTGAGCTCAATATCTAATATAACACACCTGATCCCAGCACCGATGGCCTTTATTTGCATCTGAACATTGCAGCTGGCCTGTTTATTATATCTCCAGGACCATGACTTGGCACCCCTGCAAAAATCTATACAATTTACCAGGAATGTTTTTATGTTTATGGAGACCAATGCAATTCTATACATTGTCAATTAAATTTTGCTTGTTTGGTGCGATTTTATTTAAATCATTATAATTAAACATTCCAGCATATAGTAATTGACTTGATCATGTGGGACATAATAAAGCTAAAGCATGTTCTAGATTTTGTCTTGATTAACCTTATATGTTATGGTTTTGCTCAAGGGCTACTTGAATGATTTTATTGATTTAACTCCCTCTAGCCAAATTACATCAAATAAATGAAGCCTGTCATTTAGACGGTGCCATAAGGGAACAGTCTGATTGCTGTTGTCAGTCAAAGAGTTGCTAACCATTCATTATGTTTTCCTGTTTCATTACCTTGTTCCCGATATGCTAGCTGGATATTGATGGGCTTAATGTTACAGGTTAACGAGTTCCTTTTTTGAAAGGATGAGGGTTGGCTGATTTTAATTAGAATTTTGTTCCAACATTGTTTGCATAGTTTTGAGTATACTGCAAGATTACTCTGTCCTAACCCTGATTGAGCAAGAGCATATCTTAAATGCACATTCTTATAAATGCGTATTTCCTAAGGGCCAAAGGGCTGCACAGAGCTTTAGGCTTATAGTAGTTCAGTAGCCTGTAAACCTCAATCACATAATATTATCCAGTTTTAATAGAGCATAATTTTGTCACAGACTTAAAGGCTCTCTCTCTCGTTGCTGTCTCTTGCGCCTTCTGTCTTTCGTGCATGTGTCCTACTTTTCTTTTATTTGCGCCCATTTAGTGAATGATCACTAAATATTCCTCTCATCTATTGTGTGTATAAAAAACTGATTAAAAATAATCTCTCTTGTACTCTCTTCCTTTCTCCCCTCTCTCTCCCTCTCTGTTTCCCCCTCTCTTTCTCTCTCTGTCTCTGTCTCTTGCTTTCAGCTTTGTTTTTCTTGCTCTGTGTGTGTCTCTTGCTCTGTGTCGTGTTGAGGCAGAGTTGACGATGTTATCGTTATTGATGAAGCTGCTCATCAGGGTCCTTTCTAGTGTACTCTCAAAAATCAAAAGTCCAAGGGGAAGTTTTTTTCCCCCAGCGTAAGTCTGGCGTGATGTTTTTTAACTAACACACTGGTCACTGTGTTTTGTGTATTGTTTTGACACTGTGAATTGAGAAGAACCTATATATTTTCCCACCACAATGTAAAAGCTGCACACGTATATAGGGTTGTCACGATACCAAAATTTTGACTTCGATACCGATACCAACTGTAGTATCACGATTCTCGATACCAAAATGATACTTGGAAGAAAAAAAAAAAACGATAAAAATATCTGAACATAAAATGTTTATTTTTGACTGAACTGGATTGAACACTGAACAATCGGTGCAAACGTTTTTATTCTAAAATGAAACATTTGAACAAAAAACAAGTTTCGTTATTATAACCTTAACTATAACATAATTATCTAAACACTTCCTAAAAACTAAAACTAGAACCAGAGGTAATGGTAGCCTGACTATGTGAACCTGACGGGCGGGCAGAAGTTAAGTTCTGAATAAGGAAAATAAAGAGACAGAAGAACGTTACAATGTTATGTTCATTTTAACACTCACTGCTCCGTTTTATTAATCAACCGTTTACCGTTTTTAATAAGCCCATGTTCAGTGTAACGATCAAGCAGGCTATGTGAATGACCACAGATTTGCGATGGAAACGCGAAAACGTGAACATCTTAAGTTCATGTTTCACAGCCAATGGGATAATGGAGAAATAGAGAAAACCACGGGTCCAAAACAAAACTCCTGCACACTCCTCTAGTGTTAACGTGATTTATTGGCAGTCGCTAGTAAATCTTAGTAAAGCTACAGACAGAGTGTATCTTGACTAACTCCACAAACCTGTCGACTTCTCAGCTCTTTGTAGAGATCAGGGTGCTTGACTGCTAAATGAATGAGCGAAATATGATCAGAATTATGTTAAATAACACTGTAACATAGAAGCATAGAACTATTATTTAATTAAAATGATTTTTAAGAACAGCTAAACACGGTGCTGCAGGTCAAACGCGGAGGCGTTCACGTGCGAGAGACAGAGACAGAGAGAGACACAGAGAAAGAGACACAGCGAGAGTGAGAGAGAAAGAGATCTGCGTGTTCTGATGTGAGCTACTCACAGGTAAAGGTTCTCTTTTATCTCCTCGTGCTCATATTCTAGTCCCACACATGAGTCTGCAGCTCCCTCAGTGTTTTCTGTCGTATTTTGCGGCTAGCGCGAGCGCTTACAACTAACACCGCGGACCGCGAGGTGCCGCCGCGCTTGTGCCGAATCCGCTACTGAATCCGACTCCCGCTTCGCGGACAGAATCGGCACAACAGCCCCCGCTGTACAACTGCGGGAGTGAAAACGGCGCTAATAAATAAAGTAGTTTAGTTTCACTTTCAGTTTTCGTTATTTTCGTTATTTTATTTACAAATAAAAATATAAATAAAAAACAGATGCCTACATCTCAGACTATTTTCCCACACTTCACTCCTCGCGCCCGTTTTGTCCACAAGTCGCGGACGAGAGACATCTGTTATTTTAGCCGTCGCCATTCTACACTCGCTGCTGCTCTGCTGGCTTGCGCGTGAATCGATTCATTTGTTCAGAACACTAAGTTTATCTGAATCCTGCCACACCGACTGCTGCGGTGTGAATCAGTTTTCTTATGAACTGAATCAAATCGCGCCTACTAATTTGACTCATTTGAAGCTAGTGACTGGGCTATATACAGTATCGAAAGCATCGAACGCTAAAGAACCGAATCGTTTGTGATGACGTAGTATCGAAAAAGAATCGAACCTTCGGTACACCGTGCAACTCTACACGTATACAACAGACCAAGTCACAATGTCTTTGGAGCTGAATGATTTGTAAATGGTACAGCAGTGATTCTCAAACTGTGGTACAGGTACCACAAGCATCCCAAGGTGGTGCTTTAGATGACCTCAAAAAAATTCTGCTTTTGCTTTAAAATATTAAGAGCTGAAATCTATAAAGTTTTTACTTGTAATTTTCCTTGCAACACATTAGTGTTTTTCTTTACCCGTTAGAACCTATATGTAAGCTACACTTCAGTCCTTTACTCTCAGAACTACAGTTTTATAATTATTAGCATCAGTTTTATTGGTCCTAAAACCCTATGGAATGCCACAAGATATGCTCTATCAACCAGGTAAGCAAACACCCTTATCCATCTAGCTTCGATAATTTTTAGACACCTAGGAGACAATTGTTCGTTTAGGAACTTTTTATGTATGTATGTATGATGGAGCTGGTCTGTTTTTTGTAGACCAACATCAGGGTTCGGAGTCTGATGCAGGAGCGGTGTCGGGAAGCCAGAGAAGAGAATGCAACAAAGGAGTCACGTGACTAACTGAACTTCGCAAGATTGAAGATCAGTCGAGCTGCTGATACTGAATCTGTTGCAGTAATCTATTCTTAAAATGATGAGAAACTGCAGGAGCACCTAAGTGGCTTCCCTGGAGAGAAACTGGAATTCTCCAGAGTCAGAGTTGCAAAAAACCTTAGTGTTTACATGTATATCTTCTCCAGGTAATGTCCTAAAAGGTTGTGGGTTGCCATGCACATGTCAAAGGGTTTTTGTGAAATCGGGGAACTGGAATTGTGATTTTGTCTACTCCAGTCCACTAAGAAACTGGACCTATCCCCCCTTTTTTAAAAATGGGTGTCCTCAGTCATTTGCTTAAGTTTGTTGTGATAATAAAAGCTTACTAATGGCATATGCAGGATTTTGCGGCTCTGGTCTCTCTGTTCTCCTTTGGCATCCAGAGTTTTCCTCATTGGCAGGTTGAGGGCAGCCTGAGGAATAATCTGCATCTTTTTTACACAATGCTTCAAATAAGTTAGTTGAGATTAGTTGCAATGCTGACACTTAGGCCAGTAGGATTTAACAGCAGTGAAGATATTTAATTTTTTATTGTGGGACTGATTCTGGCGCACAAAAAAAGTGATGTTTTATGAGGAGTTAATTACAGGATCCATAAAAGCTAAATTGCGTAAGTGGCCAGCATGACTGGACAGATTTGCTAAACCTAGCAGCATTGGCTGACCTCAAATTTGTTCAAATTCTTTCTTTGTCCGAGTGTGTGGTTGTGGATGGACATGTATTTGGCCAAAAGCTGCTTCTCTAGATAAAAGCTCTAGGCTGCTGGTCATTGAGTGTGCGCACATCCAGATGGCTTTGGTTTTTGGGATGCTAATTTATGTGTAAATGCCTGGGGTCTCACTTTCTCACTCAGCCTTCTCCTCATAGTCTAAACCTTACTAGATCCAAATAACAAACAATTCTCAAATCATAAGATATATGTGATGGTTGTTGAATGTTTAATAACTACAGGGACAGAGTTTTCCTGTTTTTTCAATCAATATTTCAGAATATTTATCAATGTTTTAAGAGTAATTCAGAAGATATTTAATCTGTTCTGATGATATATTGCACTGTTCCCGGTTGGATTATCAGTTGGTTATCTCCTATAAACATAAGCTTAAGTAATTTTTTTGTAAATATGAGACACCAAAAGAGGCAATATTCTAATTATGACCCAAGTGCAAAAGGCTCAACCTCCTAATTCTCAGAGGTTCTGCTGTGTTGGCTTTGCTACAGTCACTTCTGGTTGGCGATGATATAAACAGAGCATCCAAATAATAGAGCATGGAAACCACAACAATAGGCCAAATTAATTTAGTATTGATGCAGCTGTATTACTGGTTTTAGCCCACAGAAATAAAAAAGGCACTTTGTTTTAAACTTTTTTGTTGTCTCTTCTTAGAACTAGCTTCAACAGCAGCTCAGCAATATTTGCTGTTTGTGATGATTCCCCATTAACAGATTAAGCGTTAAAACCTACCTTCAGCTTTTATTGGTGTTTTTTCTTTTTTATATTCTCATACTTCTGCTGGACCTCTATGCTGTAGGCCTTGTTTCTCAATTTTTTTTGTATCCAATAATATTTTACGAAGCCCCTTAAGGGACATGGTGTAGTGTGTTTGGTACAGGTTTGCTGACTAGCTAGCTAGCATTAGCCAATAAATCTAGCAGTCTAGCTAACTACCTACTGGGTTTCTTAGGCCCTGTTCACACGCATTCGGATATTTTTAAAAACTGAGGTTTTTGTCTCCATTTTTAAATAACTTTGTCCACATGTGCAGCTTTAAAAATATCCCTGTCTACACAAATGCCATACCACTTAAAAACGCTGAAATGAACTTGGGATTCTCTAGACATTCGGAAGATTTCTCACCACTTCTCAGCAACAACTACTTTATTTACAAAATTGTCCTGTCCGGTCCAGGCCTCTGCGCATTTTGGGGCCTCCGCTGAGTTGGGTAATGTAATTTAAACATTAAATTAAGCTGTTAATAATCCGCACATCTCAGAGAAAACAGGACCAGTCCATGCGCTGTCCATGTTTCAGGCTCATTCTGAACAGGCTAAGCTAACGTAAACAAAAAGCAGACGTGCAGACTCTGTGTGTGTCATCAGCGTTTTTAGAAGGCTCAGTTTTCCCCGACCACTGAGCTTCTGTGGAGAGACATGAAAATTAATGTTTACAGACGTTTTCCATCCAACCTGTCTGAGATTCAGCTGTATCTCCGAAGACTTGCATCTGTAATTGCAGTGAAAAGGTGGCTCTACTAAGTATTGATAGAGGGGCTTGAATACTTTTTCTCATTTTTATTTAATTACATTTTTTAAATCTATGTATCATTTTCATTCTATCAATTATGTGATCTTTTGTGTTGGTCTGTCACTTAAAATCTCAATAAAATACATTTAGGTTTGTGGTTGTAAGGTGACAAAATGTAAAAGTTAAGGAGTATGAATACTTTTGCAAGTCACTGTATGTTTTTCAGTAAGGAATCTCCATTCAAAATGCTGTGTAGTCCAAGACTAAGTTTAATACCCTGTCTGGAAACTAATGTTCAATGTTAATGTTCCAACATGTAAGGTAGCTGTGCCACAGGTAGCTTGACTGATGTGATTTCTGCCCTATTTGCCCAGTAATCAGTTTTTGCTGGTGTACCGTGGCTAATTATTGGAATATGTGATATGACATTTTTGAGTAATTTTCATTACAAAAAGCATAATTAGAGCAGGTTATTTGGATGTAGTGTAGTGAAGTGTAAATATTGGGAGATTATAATTAATTTTATAATTGATTACCGTGGGTTCTTTAATCACTTTCAAAACAAAACAATTGTTTTACATGTTTTAAAAGTTATTGTAAAGGAGAAACTCCACTGACAATTTGGTAATCTGAACAATTTTAACTCTAGACAAGCGGTGGTAATCAGAACAAGTGTTTACCGTACACTGTTTTTCTATGCCTATGACCTTTCACCTAGACACATCTGTACCTGGATGGACTGTAGAGGTTTTCATAGCGAGCAGACAAGCGTTCAGAGTCATGTATTTGTATTCTGGTGAGCTTTAGCTGCAGTATCCGCATACTTTTTAAGGCATGTCTTTTGCAGATGTGCTGGTGAGATTGATGGAGTTGTTGATAGCTGGGACTTGTTTGGACAGTTGTGTTCTATTTACATCTCTCTTATACCTAGGAATTTCATCACGCTCTGTCAAAATCAAAATGGCTTCCCACTTTGACCTACTTTTTGAGAAGAAACCATGTGGACTCCTCCCACCTGCACTCTGTTCACAAGATTTAAATTCTTCCCATTTTCCAGCTTGTCTAGGCCAATTTCAATTTCGATCTAGTTACTAGAGATTGAATCATTAAATTATTAAAGAGTAAAAAAAAGTAAAACTTGTTTTTAATTGGCCTTTAGAGACAGAAAACACACTTTTGGACAGTGATTTTAAGGAAATTAACCCCTGTGCATTAAATACATTTTATGGTTGTTGCTGTTTGTTGACACAGTAGATTCAATCCTGAGTTGGACATATAGTCCATATAGAGTACTAAATATTGAATAATAGACACCTCACACTACAGAATAATCTTAAGAATATCATGGTTTGCGGTTCCTGAGACCAGGAAACTTCTTTTTTGTATAAATTAACTGTACACTACATGTGATTCGGCTAGAGATTAGGGTGACGAAAGCCAGAGAATGCCTTTAATGGTATTTAGGAATAGGAGCAAGAGACTGAGATATCAGCTGTCTGATTGGAATCAGAGAAAAGCAGAAAGGGAGAAATTGAGTAACACGCTGGTAGATGGGTCATGTCAACAGAGTTTATGCTTTCAGGATGTGGCCAACACTTCCAGTTAGCGTTTGCGTAGATCCCCAGCTATTCCCACCCATCTCTCCTGTTTATCTTCTCAGTAAATAAATGTATGACCCCTTGGCTTGCCTTCCTTTGGCCTTTATGGTTTAAAGGAACCATAAGTTCATCACTGCTTCTCTGAACAGGACAGAACTTTACAGCATAGTCAGGGCTATATCTGCTGCAGCTTTGAAAATGCCATGAATCTGACCTGTACATACTTTAAATAATGACAAACCTCACGTGCCACAAATGACACACATAATTATACTTTGGATTGCATTTCACTTCCTTATTGCTTACTCTTTTTGCCCCCCTTTTATTTGTTCTCTTATGCTTTCCATTTCCGCTCATGTCATGCCATTCTTGCCTTCAAGTGTTGTAGAAAGAATGACTGACTTTCATTTATGTTGCATAACTAGTATAAATTTCACTTGTGATAGACTATTTAATCCTAAGCCTATTTTTGTTGAATTTGTAGTAAGTTGTTTGTTTGACACAATGGGTCACTTTTTGGTTGGCCTTCATGCTTCCTCTCAGACCAAAGTGGATTAGAGTGCTATTCCTATATAGTTCCTCAGCATACTCCTACTAGAGTTCATGACTTTTTATTAGGACTGTGTATTGGCAAGAACCTGGAAACAAGGTTGATGCACATCATGATGCATTAGGTGCATTAGAAGTGTGTACAAACTTCAAAAAGAAAAAATAATTGCTTGGTTTTAGTTTGTCCCCCTCTCAGGCTGTTGCATGGCCAATAGGTTGAAGCTGTTTGCCAAGTTGCTGCTGTGATGGATTACATTCGGTTTGAGAGAGTGATGTTGAGGTATTCCAGGTGCTTCCTTATGCATTTTTTTAGACATTGTTAACAAAAGCCTCGAGTTGGAGGCAAATTCGGGTAGTGCAAGACCTCTGCTGGGGGGATTCAGTTTGATTCAGCAGCAGGTTGGAAAGATGTAGTGCATAAACCCTTATCATGAAAAAATCAGTAAAACTCAGTTATGAAATGTGAGATAACCAAGGCATTTGCTGGTTTGAGGTGGATGTAGATTCTTTTTAACAATAACTAAAATTTCTGACCTCAGTGAAGCTGGCCCCTCATATTATTAGAAATGAAATAAAAATATGTCCATTGGTTAGTGCTGCGTTTGTGCTGGTTTATGCAGCAAAAATTAACGTTTGTGCTGTTATCGTCATTGAGATATTAAACATTATATTTACTGTTAATCTTATTGAGATATTAAACATTTTATTTCTGACCTGTTATGTAACCCAGCCCCTCATCTGTGGCTAAATTGCACCAAAGTGGTCTCATTGGTTAGTGCTACGTTTGTGCTGGTTTGTGCAGCAAAAATTAGTGTTTGTGCTGTTATTGTTATTGAGATATTAAACATTATATTTACTGTTATCATTACTGAGATATTAAACTATTTAATTTATTACCTTTTATGTAACACAGCCCCTCATCTAAAGCCAGATTTCATCAAAGTGGTGTTGTTTTTCTAGTGCTGTGTTTGTGCTGGTTTGTGCTATTAGAATAAATGTTTGTGCAAGTTTAGTTATTAGAGTTATTAGATAAAAAAAAATATATTTAATGGGTGGCATTACCCAATATTTATTTACACACATCACCCAGCCCCCCTCATTTATCAGTGTGGTTAGTGCTCACAAAAAGGCACTCAGCCCGGTTAAAAGGCATTAACAGGGCAGTCTGTTAAATATATGCTTTCATAAGTGCAGGAGCAATTTTTACAGTGGTAAGTAAGTTTTTACCATGAACAGTCATTTCACCTGAAGACATTCATCTGTGCTTTATTAGATGTGTAAATAAATATTGTTTTTCCTGTAGCTGAATAATCAAAATACCTGAAACATTTATTTTTACAGCACTGCTGAATGAGACCACTGTGGTTTGGGCTGTATTGGGGGGCTGGATAATGCCACCCATTAAATATTTATTCTAATAGCACAAACCAGTACAAACACAGCACTAGAAAAACAACATCACTTGATGAAATCTGGCCTTACCATAAAAGGTAATAAATTTAAATAGTTTAACATCTCAGTAATGATAACAGTAAATATAATGATTAATATCTCAATAACTATAACAGCACAAACACTAATTTGTGCTGCACAAACCAGCACAAACGTAGCACTAACCAATGGAAATATTTTTATTCCATTTCTGATTATATGAGGGGCCAGCTTCACACCTATTCAATATTTTTTTTCCTAATAAATCAATAACAATAACAGCACAAACACTAATTTTTGCTGCACAAACCAGCACAAACGTAGCACTAACCAATGAGACCACTTTGGTGCGATTTGGCCACAAATGAGGGGCTGGGTTACATAACAGGTAGTAAATATAATTTTTAATCTAAACAACGATAACAGCACACATGTTAATTTTTGCTGCACAAACCAGCACAAACGTAGCACTAACCAATGAGACCACTTTCGTGCGATTTGGCCACAAATGAGGGGCTGGGTTACATAACAGGTCAGAAAATTAAATGTTAAATACCTCAAAAACGATAACAGCACATACGTTAATTTTTGCTGCACAAACACAGCACTAACCAATGGACATATTTTTATTTAATTTCTAATAATATGAGGAGCCAGCTTCACTGAGGTAAATTTCTGTCTCTTTCATTACACACAGATCTAATTCTGAACTTCCATGTACATTTCTGAATCATCACGTCAGTGCTTTTACTGCAGAATTCAACCTTCACACAGCGAACGATAACTGTCTGACAGCCTGTTGACTGAAGTTATCTCGCTGTGGCATTTTTATCTTTTCAACTGTTAGTCAGTGCTGGCAGAAGCCTCCTCTGTGTCATGAGCATGTTCATTAAGCTAGAGCAGGTTTGGCAGCTTGTCATTTGAGTTGCGTTTCTACTTTCCTCGTAACCTTAGTCTTTAGGAGGAGGATGTAAAAGATCTCATCTTGCAGTTTTGTAGTATTTCATGGCATGACTGGCGCCAATTCACTGTAAAGTTAATGGAAAACGGAAGTGGTCGACTGTTTAGAATTCTGTACAAAAATTTAAATAGAAAAAATGTAATTGTGCTTATTAAAAATGCACTGTTTTATAGATTGATAAATCAACCTTATGTTGTTAAATTGGCTGAACCAGTTTCATAGTCATTGTTGTGCACTCATGACTAGTAGTAGAAATAGGGCTCTACAGATACACTCTATTTATGATTCGGAACCGTGGAATGTGACGTGAAGTACCATTCTGGTTCATACACAGCTGTCTAAAAACTCTGAAAATTATTAATCTTACACATTTAATTAAATTATGATACAGAATTTTAAGTATATCATGCTTAACCAGTATCATAACGACTGCTTATTTGTTGAGGTATTGCAGTACACTAGTCTTTTCACACAAACAAGAACTTAAACCATTTTACCATATGATATATTAATTATGCATTTATTCAAACACTTGAGCTTGTTAAACAGCGGCACTGGCTGATTTTTTAATTTGAGTGTGGTCTGTATGATACAGATTCATTATTGAACCGCTTTATGTCGTCTTGTCTGAAGTCTCGTCTTGTTTCCGCTGTTGTAAATGAAGGGAATTGGCCTCAGGGCAAAGTTACTCCGTAAAACAAGTCAAGCTACTAAGCGGCCTCAGGCAGTGATTGTGTCTTGTTGTGTTTTTTTTTTTTGTTTTTTTTATATATGCATATTTTTATTATTTTTGAACTTGGTACAACATTCATTCAACATGTTTTTTTTTCTCTTTTACATCTTTCAAGTCTTTTAGTCTTTAAACAACTCCCCTCCCTCCACCCACCCCAAAACATGGAGCCATAAGTTACAAGAAAACTGAAAAACAATGATACTTGAAAATTATATTAAATCAAAGAAATTAAATTATTTAATAATAATAATAAGCATGAAAAACCAGTAAGCTCATTCCATCTGCATGACCTCTGTAAAAGTAAACATGTAATTAATTAATTAAATTACAACAAATTATAAGGCACATTCTTATTTGGTGTATGTTAAATTTAGAGTTAGTAGATCAGGTCTTGTTTCTAGAAAAATAATAAATGAATCCCAAATGTTATGAGGTGATTTTTTTTTTTTTTTTTTTTTTTTTTTTTTGTTTAATTGTATACGTAAGTCTTTCAATCGCTAAGCAGTAAGAAAGTTCGTTAATCCACATGTTCAGAGAGGGACAATTGACACTTTTCCAGTGTCTGGCAATAAGACATTTCGCATGTAATAAGCAGAGGTTAAGCAGATTCCTCTCATGTTCTCAGGGCCAATGTTTCTGGTATCAGTTTGAGAATGCAGATCTCTGGACATACAGGGATTTTTTTTGTGGATTATGGTAGAGACTTATTCATTCTGAAAAAAATATATTTGTGTTTGTTAAATGTTATACTTTGTGTATTTCATTATGTTTTGATGATTTATAATGCAAAGCCTACTTTAATAAAAAAAGCTTACTGCTTAATAGTGACATTGCCACTGTTATGTGCAGTTAGAGCTGGGCAAAGTGGCCAAAATTGATCTCAATATATTTCTTATCATAGTATATTTCTGTTATCGATATGTGCAGTATAAAAGGACCATCTGTGGAGTACATAATCGCAGTGATGGAGCTGGGTGATAGGGTAACTTATTAGGCAATAATTTTTAAAGACATTTCCATGATGCATAATGTATATATCACAATGTTTTGTCATGCAAACAAGTGGCAGATTTTTTCATGCAATACAGTGGTTTTGTTTCACATACAAAATCTGATAAATTTGATGATGTGCAGTAGGGGTGTGCCATATCTTATCGTACACGATAATTTAATATCGTGAACGATATTATACCCTGAAATATCGTTTTCCATTATATATCTACTAGAGACAGATTATATCTGTCCAGTATCATTTATTTTACTTTAATCCTGGATATGTGGAGAGATTTGGAGTGTATTATTATTATTATTAGTAGTAGTAGTAGTATCATGACTTTCTGTATCATTGACTTCTGATAAAATTATTGTATTTTTTTTTTTCTCAGTTAAGAGTGTGCCATAACATGCCCATCGTATGCAATAATACAATTATAATTTTTTTTTATTTTGTTGCAGTAGTGTATTCTTGAGATATTTTTGTTTTTAATTCAGTGTTTTGTCATATAGTTATCATGAAAATACCATGCAATGTCATGATATTATTTTAGGGCCATATCGCCCACCCCTGATGTGCAGCAAAAAATGTTTCACTGTGTAAAGAAATGTACAGTTGGGTCAATTTTTTTACATTTTTTTTTTAAGTAGATATTTGAAAATGTCCTCGATAGGCTTGTTAAAGCATATTTTCGATACGATAAAGGTTATCGCAATACAATAAAATCATCTTATTGCCCAGTTCTAAGTTTTATTCTTTATTTATTGAACTTTTTTAGAACTTCACAGAATAAAGGTTTGATTTCAGTACATCTTTTTTTTATTTTAAGCATTCATAGAGTACATAATTAATAGACCTTAAGCAACCATGAAATCTTACTTGACCTATATATTTGATGAGTAATCATTTTCTGCTGCTGTAGAAAGAGTCTGTAACCTGAGTCTGAGTAAAAGAGGTCAGAATGTGCCAGATTTGTCTTTGTGATGGTCTCCACCTCTCTAGTAATGGAAACACATACGAAATGCTTTAAAAACTATCCAACAAGCAAACAAAAAAACGTTGTATAGCTGCAGGTATGGTGCCAGATTCTCTGCTCTTGTTGAGCTGGCTGTTTCAGGCCATGTTCAGCATCATGACTAGTGTCTGCTCCTGACCTCTGCATTTTCTCATCTCTGTTGTTCTGGTGGGAATTCAGGTCACTGGGTCAAACCCAAACGCTGGTCAGCTCTATAGAATACACAAACAATTGTGTCCATTCATGTTCTACAGAAGCTGGTTTTGTCTGTGTCTGTAGGAAACACACAGAGGAATGGAAACGTTCAGGAAAACCAGTGAGTGTTTACCCGAGCGGCAGGAGTTCTCGCTCAGTTGGCACATGCTTGGATAGATAATTAAAAAGATCATATCAGCGGGTCTTAATGCGCCAGTAATACTCAGTAATGGCTAAGCATTTTTGGCCAGTGTTTGTGTATTTACATGAGAAGTCCCATCCACCTGTTGGTTACCTCTGTTTTAAATTTTGTTTTATTTATAAAAATGGAATTGGATATAAAAATAAACAATTGTAAAGCAGTATTTTGTTTGTATTAAACTCTGCAATTTAATCATTAAATAATTAAGACATGAATCAAAATGTTGGGACTAACCCTTTATAATTAAATTAAAGTGTTCTATTTAGTATCAATTACAAAAGTGTCTTTAAAATTAGTAAGGATGCTCCAGAGTCAGTCATTTGATTTTTGAGTATCTGCCAATCCAATACTTTGGCAAAACAGTAAAAAAAGAAAACCCATCCAAGTTGTCACTTAAGGTTTTTCGAAAAATGTTTTATTGTTGTTGAAAGACAATTTAAAGCCTACACTGAGATATTATAATACAGTAAAAAAGCCTAATTCTAGTTTGCCAGGCCTAAACCACACTACACTAATATGTCCTTCCCAAAAATACAGAACTATTAGCATTTCAAATAAAAAATGAAATATGTTTCTAATTATGATTAATCGCAGAATTGTTGTGACTTTTAGTTTGTTAATTTTAAAAAAGATGCATGTTTAAATGGCTATCAATTAGTTGTTTAGTTTGTGCTAAAATTGTCTGCTTTGATAGCAATTCAATACAAATTAAACATGAATGAATATGTTAATTTTTTTTATTTATTTTTTTTTTTACTGCATTTTTACAAAAAAAACATTTCATTCGACCGCTCGTTCATTGCACATAGAGACGTATTGCCTATAGAATTGGACTCTCTGGAGCAGGTAAACAAATATGAATGCACTTTCACATAAACTAGAGGGTTAGAAGGGTATAAAGCTCTCCTGGCATTTAACTATATAGCAGTGGATTAAGCTCTGGAGTGATGGTGCCTAATCCACAAGTTGAGGTAGGGTGGTCTTCAAACATCCTGACTTTCTGCTAGCTCTAATCTGCATGAATTGTTTTGAAATTCCAAAGTTGGGAAAGGCTGATATCCTTCATCAGAAAACCCTTGTATTCTTCTCCAGGACCGTGGTGTACATGTTCTGGACCGCTGAACGTATGGCATTCCTCTAGATGAGATCTTGGCGGAGGCATGTTGGTGGTGTGGATGCAGTTATTTAAAGAATGGCACCTGTTCTCGGAGGGTTGGCACAATCAGTAGCTCTGGCACAGTGGAAATCTGCAGTACATCATTGGTCATGAGCGCTCGAGACTTTTCAGGCTGGGTTTGACATCCTCTGGCCTGTTAGGGGCTACTGAATAATGCAGGGTTCCCCTCGAGTCAGGAGGAGGAGGAGAGAAAGAAAGGAGGGTGGAGTAAAAGGGGGTGGGGGTGTGAGAAAGGAAGGGATGATGGGGTGCATGTGGAGCATGCAGGGACAGCTCATGCAGGCTAGCTCAGCTGAGTGGAATAGGCTCTCTGCAGCGCTGCATAATTTATGGGGCTCTGGGAGCGAGAGCTATAAAAGACACACACACACGCACGTTCTCCTGCACAACACGTGGACATCCAGAACATGCACTCAGTGGCACTTCCATCAGCCCTCTTTCACTTCTCATCTGTCTGTCCCTCTGTAGTATTTCTCTCTCCCTCCCTGATCGACCTTTAGATTAATCCAATTAATTACTGCCTGGTCTGGATGAGAGGTGTGTGTCAGTGAGTTGATCTGTCTGAGCTTGTGTGCGCTTATGCCGACAGACAGTTTAGGTATGTACCTGCTTATAAGAGATTACTTATAGATTATTGTGTGTGTGTGTGTCTGCGTCAGCTCTTGTGCCTGGCTTGTGTCGCTGGGTAATTGAGCTCAGAGCTGGTTATGTAATATAGCTGCTGGCTTTCGGAAGCTAGACCCTGCTGTTCCCTCTTTATCTGACCGGGTGGGAGGGGAGAGAACCATGACTAGACAGATGTACTGCTGTTACTATCTATTATTTTTCATAGGTTTTCAACATTCCCACATTTTGTTTGTCTATTGGGGGGTTTTCACACCTGTAGTTCTGTAGGTTTCTCTGGTCCCAGTCAGTTTAAGAGTTTGTTTACTTGGAGTGTTTCCTCCTTGTTTTGGTGTGTTTTCACACACACAAACTGAAACTCACCAAAATATGCACTAAAAAAAACACGCAAGCCTGTTTACTCCTCTGGTTGGTCAGAGTTGTCTGATGCAGGGGCAAAAAAGTAAGTATAGCAAGAATTTTGTGTTCTGGAGCAGGGTGTATATCTGTGCAGTGTGAAGCTGAACGCGGACAATTTGCACAGTAAACGGAGTGACATGGCAACAAACAGTGAATGCTGCACACTGCATTCAGTTTAGCATAGAGCAGCAGCAGAGACTGCATTGGTTCATAGGCATGGTAGTTAATTATCTGGGTAATGTATCAGGTTTAACTGCATGTAAATAGCAGTTTATCTTAAATTAAAATAATATATTTGAGAGTCGGGTCGGATTAAGGCCGGATCACATCCTCACCACTAGGGGTGGGCAATATGGCCCTAAAATATCATGATATTTCTGGGTATTTTTGCAATAGCGATATTCAAAATTATGTGACACAACAATTTCATTACTACTACTACTACTACTACTACTACTACTACTACTACTACTACTACTACTACTACTACTAATAATAATAATAATAAATTCAAGAATACATTACTGCAACAAAATCAATATTATTAAATTTCGTTTTTTTTTTAATTATTGCACTTTGATATGGCACATTGAGATTTTCTATTGTAACAGACCCAAACTCAGGCTGGGATTTTCCACTACTTACCTCGGGCCGGGTCAGGTGAAGAAAAGGCGTTTTTAATGCTATTTTTGTGTTTTATAAAGCTATGGTGTGACAATCACAATATAGCAAAGTAACAAATCAAACAGTTATAAACAAAATGTTTCACAAGTTAGAATGTTGTAATCATGCAGCTCGGGTGAGCTCGGTGTGTAGCTGCTAATAGTAATACTATATTTTTGCACTTTGACAATAAGCTCAATATGAAGTTTGATTATAAAGTATTTTATATTCTTATACCATGTTAAATTATATTAGATTAGAGGAAAGTCATGCAGACATGTGGATCATTATTCGTGTTGTAATCTTTTAGAGATCTGTTCCTAATAAACATTTTTCTAAAATAATAGATCTTATTCAGTATTGCCATGTTAATTTATTCTGAACAGATTTTGCTAGTTCAAACTGGCCCGAAAAAGAATTTAAAAAGACCACTAACCAGTAAAAGTAAAAGAGTAACCGTTTCAAGTAAAAAAAGAAAAAATATTACCCTAAGCTTATTTTACTCTGACTTACTGCTTTAGCAACCCCACATAGACTGTCTAGCAAAAGCACAGAAACCAACTGAAGCCGCAAAAGCATAGGAACAGACTTAGCAACTGCACAGATGTGGGAGCCACTCTGGTTATCAGAAAATGCAGGAAATGTAGTTTTCTAGTTAATGTTTTCATTGATGAAAACATTGTGACAAATTGGCAGGAATAAGAAGAGTGTAGAAAAGAACCAGGGCAGAAAAAGGAAATTAGATCCAGGAATGAATGAATGAATATGTCAGAGAGTGAGATGGATACACAGTGGAGGGGGATGGGGTTAGTATTGATCTATGCTGCCTTTTTATGGCCCCTGCACACACTCTTGAGTGTGTGGTCTCCAGGGCTTCGGACACTTCAAACCCATCAGTGCAAGAACATTACAAGATCACCAAAAAAAACCCCACTGAACTCTCTCTCTCTCTCTCTCTCTCTCTCTTTCCCTCTCTCTCTCTCATAATAGCAAACTGTTCTACTCTGTTGCAAATTTAGATCCCCCACATTTGTGCCCTTAGCCACTACCATTTTATAATGTTCACCAGCTGCTAGAAATGGTATATTGATATTGATTGGTTTCAGTATTGGGCTGATATCAGCAGGAAATGCTGGATCCGCTATCGGCGGGAATGAAAGCATGTGTCCAGTCTGTTCCTGTAATGCATCAATCCTAAAACAGCCCACACCTGCACTGTGTGCTGAAAAATTAGTAGTTGAGTGTTTAGAGTAGTTCTAGCCTGATCATAAGCTGATTTGTATACAGCAGGTAAAAGTTGTTCAAATCCAATCTGTTTCTTCTTATGTGTCATTTGTTGGACCTTGTGAGTGAGGAAAACACACTGAATCTCATATTTCCAGATTTGTTCAATTTAGGCAACTTCTGTATGGGGTTTTGAAAACCGATACATTATTCAGTTTGCGGTATGTGACAAAATAAATTAATAAAAAAATGAAAATTTAATAATAAAAAAAAATTGGTTCAAGGAGAAGTTAAAATGGATAACTACAGTGGTTCAGTGGTGGAATAATGACATTTTATGAAATATCTCATGACTATTTGTGATAAAGTCTTTGATTAGTCTAACTGGAAGGTTCTGGAACTGCTTAATAGATTTTGTTATTCACATGACGATAAAACTGAAACTTCATGTGATGCAATGTGCTCTTGCACTTGCCCATCAGTATAGGAATGCAAACTGTTTAGACAGATGTTTGATTTGGGTCCCATTTTAAAGAGAAAACAGCAGTGAAAAAAATATGCATTTTGGTCAGTCCTCATCTTAGTTGTGAAGTGCTTCAATTAATAATGGCTCGTTTTAAAGTTCAGCAGTATCGGCTATAAAATAAATAATCACTGTTAAATTTAAAGCTTTGCATCAGCAATATAGTAGCATATTAAAATGTTTGTTTCAGGTCTTTTTGAAGCATTTCCATTTGTCTCATAGACTTTTTTTTTTTTTTTTTTTTTCCTCTGTGTCTTTGCTCCCCCTACTGTCAAAGTGTAACTCATGGTAAAGCAGCAACCACATTTTGAACTTTACAAATGCATTTTTGGATATGCAGAAACTGTAGAACAATATTTTAGCATTGCACATAAATGACTATTTTATGCCACTCTGGGCTTGCATAATCTGTGTTATTTTCCCTGTCAGTCGAACATTTTTAAGGCTGCAGTTTTAAGGAAAATGCTTTTATAATGCTTTCAGTTTGTACACAGTGTAAAGGTTTTGTCAGTAAGTGAAAAGTGACCGTTATTGACAGTGATGGTCAGCACGGTAGTTTCACTGTTTTGCTGAGACGGATCTAAAACCACAGTGATATTTGATGTTTAATGAATGAAAAGGTAGTGTTCTAACTCTTTAATGTGTGGTGTGGTGTCTGTAAGGGTCCTCTAGCTTGCTGTTTGCTGTGATCTGCATTGTATTTCTTGCTCTCCACTGTCTGAAGAGATTGGCTGAGATTCATAGGGGGTATTGATGTTTAAGGTGAAATTATATGTACAGTGTGTGATTGGTCATCCCCCACCTCTCCACACTTTACACCCCCTTCCCCATCTTCTGTAAGTGCTGCCTGAAATCTGGTGATGTATTAGTGTCTATAGGAGACAGAACATTAATGAACCTGACTGTGGAGACTTTCTTTATGGCCACTGCAATAACAAGGATAAACCACTTCCATCAGAGCAGAGTTACAGGATTAGAAAATCCACTCCCAAGCTCTAGCATATCTAGCAGTTCAGGACTTTGGTTAATTAATGATCTTGTAAGGAACCATTTCTTAACCTGTTTGTGCCACAGCATAGATTTAGTGTTTCAGATGAGAATCTCTGTTTAGGTTGTACATGTTCTTAAGGTGTTCCATCACTTTCTCTCTCTCTCTCAGGACCGGAAGCTGACGAAGGTAGAAAGGCAGCGCTTCAAAGAGGAGGCGGAGATGCTGAAGGGTCTGCAGCATCCCAACATTGTTCGCTTCTATGACTTCTGGGAGTCTCTGCTTAAAGGAAAAAAATGCATTGTTCTGGTGACTGAACTCATGACCTCAGGGACTCTGAAAACGTAAGTAAGATCTTCAAATGCACGCCTTTGGCCTTTTCATTAAAGGGTATTGATTACTCTGTGGAGGATATTGAAAAGCTTGTATTGAAAATGAGATTTACACTTAGCAGACTGTATAATGAAACCAATATGTCTGGTTTAGTTAGTTCAGATGTGAAAGACCATCTCTTTTGATTTGATTAGTCATTTTGTACCCTACTTACTACTTGAGTGTTTTTGTATTTTTATACATTTTTTTTCTATTTAGAAATTTACTTAAATAAATTTCATTGTAATAAAATCCTTTTGCTATCAGTAAATTTGACGAATGGAAAGGAGGAGGGAAAAAAACACAGCGTTCCATAACTTTTTAGTTGCCTCCCCAAAAGTTAAATATGTGTATTACAGTGTGTGCTCTCTGTAGATAATGTTTATTATCAGGACACCATGTAATTTGGCCAGGGGCACCCAAACCTTTGCGTATAACTCATAATAAAATTTAATGAAAGACTGCAAGAATGTGATATATGAAGTTCCTTAAACTTTGACTGATCATGGTCATTTATTGTGAAAAAAATGTGAAAGTTAGAACATCTAGTTCTTTCCCTGTTTTTGCTTACACAGTTTCTCCATATTAGCTGGAGACACACCCATGGGTTAGCTTTCAGTTTCACATGAAATGCGTCCTTTTAAAATACAGTCACCGCTCATTGTGTGTGTGCTGTATCCTACTTCATGGTAATTTTTAAAGCATAAACATTGTTGTAATAGCAATGTTCTGTTTCTGGTAGCAGTCTATTTTCAATTTGTTTGTGAATTTAATATTTGTATATGTTATTTCAGAATAAATTATTAATTATTGATTTGTTTACAATAAGAACATTTTGTGATAAAATTTTAAGTTTTAATACTGTCTTAATAATAATTAACAATTCATTTTTAAAAAATCCTTAAGGGACAATAAGGTAAATTCTTATTTTCTTTTTTTCCCCTCTGCATAGCCAAAATATTAGATTGAAGCTCTCTGTCGGGAGAGACTCAGTCAATTGACTCTGGAGCAAAATAATGTGATTGGGATATCTCTAAAAACTGTTAATTTCTTCCCTCTGTTATAATTTCTTTGCAGCTATCTAAAGCGCTTTAAAGTGATGAAGCCCAAAGTCTTACGGAGCTGGTGTCGACAGATCCTCAAAGGCCTGCACTTTCTGCACACACGCACCCCACCAATCATTCATCGAGACCTTAAGTGCGACAACATCTTTATCACAGGTCCTACGGGCAGTGTGAAGATCGGAGACCTGGGCCTCGCCACTCTGAAGAGAGCCTCCTTCGCCAAGAGCGTCATCGGTGAGATATCCGTGCAGTTCTGCCTTCTGCATGATCATTAAGGGCCAACCTGACAGATTTCAGAGCATTTATTCATGTAGTTTTTCGGATGTCTGTACGATAAAGAGATTTATTTAAGGAAGTTGGAGACTTAACCTTGGACAAAGGCTACTGCATCCATAGCTCTTTCTCCCTCCATAATTATAATTAATGTTGTATGTCTATGTAAGTACATACACCTAAGTACTAAAGAGTGCATTAGTGCATTTAAAATGGATTGGAATGCCCAGGACACATTACTGTGTTGGGTGTGGGGTATTTAATGGTATTGAATCATGAACAAAAACGCTGACCGTCTGCCACAAGTGCCGAGTGTCATTGTAACAATGCAAAATTATGCAAGAATATTTTTGTTTAATTTTTATTTAGCAAAATAGCATAATATGATATATTTAAGACAAATACTATTTTTACGTTTTTCATTATCCAGTAGTTTGCTTTATTCACACTGATTTAAAATCAAAAGAAAAGAAGTATGAGTATAACAAAACAAAAGTAGAAATAAATAGAAAATCCACTCACAAATGATTCATGATCACATACATAGTGAGCATTTAAAAAATAACAATAATAATAATAAAAGATGGAGGATAAAGCATAACAAGTAGTACACATAATGAAATTCCTTACTGCATAATGAGATCCACAGCAGGACCTCATCACTTAGTGAAAATCAGTTTTTGAAGCCTTAGTGTAAATGTTATGTTATTTGGTCCATCTAATAAACATCCCATAGCTTTTGTAAGTTATATGTTGGGTTCTGGGTTAATCTGTTTAATTCTAATACACTCTAAAGCTGCTATACAGTATATTATATTACAAGTAAATTATTTTTTGGACCATCCGACCACACCATCAGGAATAACTCCCAATATTGCTACTGTAGGCTCTTGTGTGTGTGTGTGTGTATATATATATATATATATATATATATATATATATATATATATATATATATATATATATATATATATAATATATATATATATATATATATATATATATATATATATATATATATATATATATATATATATAATATATATATATATATATATATATATATATATAATATATATATATATTAGGGTTGTCACGATACCAAACTTTTGACTTCGATACCGATACTAACTGTAGTATCACGATTCTCAATACTAAAACGATACTTGGAAGAAAAAAAAACTAAAAAAATATCTGAACATAAAATGTTTATTTATTGGATTGAACACTGAACAATCGGTGCAAACGTTTTTATTCTAAAATTAAACATTTGAACAAAAAACAAGTTTCGTTATTATAACCTTAACTATAACATAATTATCTAAACACTTCCTAAAAAACTAAAACCAAAACCAGAGGTAATGGTAGCCTGACTATGTGAACCTGACGGGCGGGCAGAAGAGACAGAAGAACATTACAATGTTATGTTCATTTGAACACTTACTGCTCCGTTGTATTAATCAACCGTTTACCGTTTTTAATAAGCCCATGTTCAGTGTACAGACAGTGTGTATCTTGACTAACTCCACTAACCTGTCGACTTCTCAGCTCTTTGTAGAGATCAGGGTGCTTGTCTGCTAAATGCTTAGTCAGGTTGCTGGTGTTCCCTCCTCTGTAGAGGTTAGATCGGGCCCAAAAAATCCGACCCGACCCAGCCCGAGCCCGTGCACGTTCTGCCCGAGCCCGACCCAACCCAAACCATAAACTGGCTGTTTTCGGGCTGTTTGAATGAGTGAAATATGATCAGAATTATGTTAATTAACACTGTAACAAAGAAGAATATAACTATTATTTAATTAAAATGATTTTTAAGAACAGCTAAACACAGTGCTGCAGGTCAAACGCGGAGGCGTTCACGTGTGAGAGAGAGAGACACAGAGAGAGAGAGACACACAGAGAGAGACACAGCGAGAGTGAGAGAGAGAGATTTGCGTGTTCTGATGTGAGCTACTCACAGGTAAAGGTTCTCTTTGATCTCCTCGTGCTCATATTCTAGTCCCACACATAACGCTTCGCGGAAAGAATCGGCACAACACCCCCCGCTGTACAACTGCAGGAGTGAAAACAGCGCTTATAAATAAAGTAGTTTTATTAAACACAACATGTTACCATTTACAGTAAGGGGAGGAAGGGGGAAGGGTATGTAAACCCTTAGGCTAATGACTATTGGAGACAATTGGAGCCAGGAATCAGCCAACCTGGAGTCCAATAAATGTGAAGAGATTGGATGTGTTTGTTAAAGCTACCCTGCCCTATAAAAAACACACCAGTTTTGAGTTTGCTGTTCTTAAGAAGCTTTGCTTGATGTGATTAATGCCTCACACAAAAGAGCTCTCAGAAGACCTATGTTCAAAAAACTGGAAAGGGTTACAAAAGTATCTCTAAAAGCCTTGATGTTCATGTGTCCACGGTAAGACAGACAGGCTACGAATGGAGAAAGTTCGGCACTGTGCTGCTCTCTCTAGACGTGGTCGTCCTGTAATGATGACTGAAAGAGCACAGTGCAGAATGATCAATGAGGTGAGGAAGAATCCTAGAGTGTCAGCTGAAGACTTACAGAGATCTCTGGCACATGCTAAACATTTTAGTTGACAAATTTACAATAAGAAAAACATTGAACTAGAATGGAGTTCATGGGAGAACATCACAGATGAAGCCACTGCTGTCCAAAAAAAACATTATTGCATGTTTAAAGTTTGCAAAAAAACACCTGTATGTTCCACAGCACTACTGGCTTAATATACTGTGGACAGAAGATACCAAAATTAAGTTGTTTGGAAGGAACACACAACGCTATGTATGGAGAAAAAAGGCACAGCACACCATCAAAACCATATCCCAACTGTAAAATATGGTGGAGGGCGCATCCTGGTTTGGGGCTGTTTTGCTGCCTCGGGATCTGGACGGATTACCGTCATCAATGAAAAATGAATTCCTTTGTTTACCAAAACATTTTGCAGGAAAACTAAAGACCATCTGTCCGCCAACTGAAGCTCAACAGTGGATGGATGATGCAACAGGACACCGACCCAAAACATAAAAGTATATCAACAAACGAATGGCTTCAACAGAAGAAACTACTCCTCTGGAGAGTCCTGACCTCAACCCAATTGAGATTCTGTGGGACGACATCAAGAGTGATTCACACCAGATATCCCAAGAATATTATAGCTGAACTGAAACAGTTTTGTGAAGAGAAATGATCAAAAATTCCTCCTGACTGTTCTGCATGTCTGATCTGCAACTACAGGAAATATTTGGTTGAGGTTTTTGCTGACAAAGGAGGATCAACCAGTTGTTAAATATAAAGATTCACATATTTTTCCCCCCTCACTAACGTGTTCAATAAATCCATGCAAACATTTTTTAAAGCAGTCTGTGTTTGTCTATAGCTGAGACCTAGATGAAGATATCTATTATATATATTTACTAATTAATGCAGAAACCCAAGTAATCCCAAAGGGTTCACATACTTTTTCTTGGAACTGTATCTGAACACTTCCTTACCCCCAAAGCTTAAGCTTTCATTACTACTACTATTACTACTAAAACTCAGAACACAGTTCAGTCTATTGTGTTGTGTAAAGTATTGTTTCTGTACTATTGCCTGTAATATTTTCCAGTACTAACTGAAGATTTGCCTCAGGCACAAGTTTTGGGTCTGACCTTGAGCTGTTGTGGAGTGTAGTGTTTCCAGGTTGACCTTGCTGATTGCTTTTGTCTCTTTGACCCGTTGGTATTTCTCTTGCTCCCAGGCACTCCTGAGTTCATGGCCCCAGAGATGTATGAGGAGCACTACGATGAGTCTGTGGATGTTTACGCCTTTGGTATGTGCATGCTGGAGATGGCCACATCGGAATACCCCTACTCTGAATGCCAAAATGCTGCTCAGATCTATCGTAAAGTCACCAGCGTAAGTCCTGCTCTACCAACACTTTCACAGAAACATTGATCCCAAAAGCTTCTAGCAATCTAAGGAATTGCTCTCTAGAGGAATGAAAATCCTGTTATGATTCTTTTAAGAACAGCCCAGTGCTAGGGTTGTAAATTTCTCTCCTTTAGACAGACAGTGGAATGCTCAATTACAATAGAACACACCTTTTACATATTGTTTCACCACATTGTTTTTGTCTGGTATCTAGTGTTGTCATGATACCAAAATTATGACTTTTAATACGATACCTCAGTGGCGATTGCTCTAAGACTGCAAGGGAAGCTCAGCTTCCCCTAAAATGTAAAAAAAATAAGTGATTAAATATATACTGTTGTATGTACATGTCACTGATTAAATATGCGCTACACCGCGCTGAACTTAGTTCAGAATCAGCTTCTTATCACTGGTAACGCCGCGGAGTCCCTTTTTGATAGCAAAATGAGCGAATCAGCGATCTTTTAGTGTAAAAATCTGTGATGGGAGCATTTTTATTCTGTTCTGAGTTGAACCGGAGACTTTCCTAATCCTTATAGAGGCATTTTCTTTATTAAAAACGACTAGCGACAAATCCAGCTTCTATTTCTGGTGCTTTTCTGTAGCTGCTTGTGTTTGGAGACTAACTTCTGTTACTCTTTCTGACTTCTATCACTCTATTCTATCGCAGTTTCTGTCCAGCGGGTGCTGCTCAGCCCACAAAGCACTCACAGACGGACACACTTCACACTAGCCTCGCGCCAGTGCAAGCTGCACAAGCTGAGACAGTTTTAATGTTGTGGACGGATTTTGGCGGAGCCATTTGATAGTCTTCCTTACAAAGAAAAACGTAACAGTTAAACAGCAGGGCAGATCAACTGCTCAGATTAATTTGGTGTAAAAGGTGGGAAAAGTAACAGGTATTTTCAGCTGTTCTGGTGTGATAAAGTGAGCTGGCTGACTGGAAGTGCTAAAATATACTGATGGCCATTCCTCTTGATGAAACTATTTCAGGACATAAATAACAGGGGCCAGTAGTAAGTATTGTGTTACCATTAAAAATAATTTAAATTAATAAAGAGATTATTCAAGGAAATTAAAACTGTCCAAAAAGGAACTAAATTTACCTGCATTTTTTTCTTTACCACCTTTAAAGATTTTGCATAATGTTTTTTTTACTGATCATTTTATGTTTATTCATGTCATAGCGTCTTTTTTTATGTAGTTGTTCAATGTAAAGAATGGGTACCTTTTTGTTGTGTAGTGAAAACTTGACTTTTGTTTACAAAAAAAAAATCTCAGGGAGAGTAGAATTTTTGTATAAATAAAACTACATATGTTAAGATGTAGGCCGAAATTGAGCTTCCCCTCCTTGAAAGACCAGCATCCGCCACTGCGATACCTGCCTAAAATATCTCAATACTGAAACAATACCACAGCAAAAACCTAAAAGGTTTTTTGTATTTGCCGTGGTATTGTTTCAGTATTTAGATATTTAGGCAGGTATCGTATCAAAAGTCAAAATTTTGGTACAACTCTCTATCTGTTAAAAACTAAAAGCACAAAATAATCCCTGTATAAACAGAAACAGAGGATAAATCTGCCTTCAGGGTTTTCTTACAGAAACAATGAGGGTTAGGAAAAAGATAGAAAGAGTTAATTTGCAAGAAAAGTGGATTAACACGGCTAACATGCGTTACCCATTAGTTTATCAGAATGTAAAAAGCAGTGAAGGTACCTTAGCTAATGATGACAGACTGCACAGATCCCTTTTACACTTAAACAGCGCTAACTCTGAACTTAGACAAGCTAACCTAACTAGCAAACGAGCTAACAGAGCAGCGTTACCTGCCTTCAGAAATCTGAACAAGCATACCTCTCTAAATATCTTGGGGACGAGACGCATGCCACATATTTAGAATTGAGGTTTCTATGGTAGCGCAGCTGAACCTATCCTATAAATGATCTTCATCTAGTAAATGGGAGAGAAGGAGCCGCTGTGTGGATCAGCTGTGTGAGGTTCAGAATGAGGGACTCATTCAGAATGAGGAGGGTGGCGGGGGGCATTTGGCGAGTGGTACTTGGCTGGGCACGCAGTTCACGCTGCCTGATCGCATGCTGCGCCTGTTCGCAGCGCTACTTAAAGGGGAAATAGAAAATAAAGTTTATTGAATCCTATCCCCCCCAGCTTATCATACTTATCGAGGACAATATATATTGCGGAAAACATCGATATCGTTTTATCGCCCAGAACTAAGCGAAGGCATGAAAAACACCTGCCCGAACACATGCATCACATACTTTACATTCACAAAATACCCAGCACTTTATCCAATACATTTATCCAATACATAATAAAAATAAGTAAGAAGGCCCCTGTGCTCGTATAAATAAGCCTTCAGTCCTGTCTCACGCTGTTGGTATTAAACTACAGGGCATAAAATTAAATCACATTTGTGAAACATCGGCAGAATATTTCTCGTCACACCCCCTAGCATTGACCCTTAGAATCCAAAGTGGTCAGCATGACAAATGTATGCCATATTATAAAACCATGGTATGAAATGAGCAGATGGTTCTAAGTGTTTAAACAAGACTGCAGTGATGTGCAGTTCTCAGAAAAGTGGTGAATTGAATGAAGGCCAGAGAAGAGAACTTGGCAGCAGTTGGTGTGAAATATTGGAAGTTGGGAAGAAATGAAGGCTTGCAGTGACAGACAGTGAGTGGGGGAGGGTTCAGTCGTTTGTTCTGCAGCTTTTAGACTAAAAACAGAACCGGCTCCCTGTCGCATTGTCCCCACTATTATGATCATAAATTATGGGACCAGCAGCAGGCAAATAATTCCAACAGGTGGCGGTTATAAACATTATTATTATTATTATTATTATTATTATTATTATTATTATTATTATTATTATTATTATTATCCCATCTAGTGTGTATGGATCATGAAATCAATATTGGTGTAAAATGTAAAAGTGATTAGTAACATATACTAAAACTATAGTATCACACAGGGAGAATCAAACTGCATCTCATAAAAGAAGGAAACTAAATGGGCCAGTAACCAAATTACTCTGGGTTGTGCTCACCATCTAATACAGAACAGGGTCCTACATCTTGAGGAAAGTGCAGCTTTTCTGCGTGTTTAAACCCTCAGGTGGCTCAGTCAGTCAACACTACTATAAAAGCAAATACTATAAAGCAAACACATCCCTAACAAAGAGTTTAAGAACTCTGTTAAAGGAAATATCCAGTGTAAAATAAGCTTGAAGTAAAACTGATAAACCTTGATAATTAGTAGGAACTTTCGTTGAATAACCCCAGCATTTCACTCACCGCTTTCCCAAATACAGCGGTTTAGACAATGCTCTTAACAGGCCACAATGCTAGTGATGGAGACATAGAGTTGCCCATGAAAAGAAATCACTATTTTGCATCATTAACCAACTCAAAATAGCTCAACACTTCATTGGTAGAATTCTGAGGTAAGTCGACTAACAAATACAAATGAACACGTAGGATGGGGGAAGAGATTGCTAAATGAATTCAGTGGAAATGCATAAATCCCAGCTGTTGCTGAAAACATCTCTAATACTCAGGCATTTCAGCTCTGCATCCCACCACTTGACAGGTGCCAGTGTAACCAAATAATCAATGTTATTTACTTAACCTGTCAGTGGTTTTAATTTTGCGGCAGATGGGTGTGTGTGGGTCATGGTTGCCTGCTTGTGCTGACAGCAGTGTGTGAGGTTGTATCGAGATCTGTCTTAAGTGTTTGGAGACTGCAGGTGCATTTGTAATGTGTAGAGTGGGTTGATGGCTATTGATTTTGGCACAATAGCTCCACCTGCTACTGCTAAGCTACAAATATCCAACCCGAGTCTACCTGAGCCTGTGCATGTTCTGTCCTAGCCCGACCCAGCCTGAAACATTATTAACCCAAGCCAGACTTAACCCAGCACTGTTTTAGTGAGTAGAGCTTTAAAACAGCTTTTTGTACTGAGTGCAGCTTTAAAAATGAGATTTTTTTATAATAATAATATCATTGATTATAATTAATAGTAGTATAATATAATTGCTTCAACCACGGAAATTATAATTTTTCTCCCTCAAAATTGGCGGTCCTTGGTGTTTAAGGTGCTGAACTGCAAGTCGAGATCCCCTAAAGAAGCTCTTTAAGAATAACGACTGTGTAAGGGCACTCGTTAATCTGCGAGCGAGTTTACATAGTACTTTAGTTACGCACGGGTTTGGGAAACACTCTTTAATTAACGATCAATCTTAAGTATGCGTTAACAAAGTTCTTAGCGTTACGAAGCTTTTGGGAAACCCACCCCTGAGCTGTTTGAGTAAATATTTTTAGAATGATGTTAATGAACAGTGCAGGAGAGAAGAACCATAGGCATGTTGTTAATAAAACCCTTGCACACAGAGCTGCTCATTCTCTGCAACAAAGACAAAACGAAAACTAGCAGTGAGTAACTAAAGTGCCCATACTTTATGATTTCTGCCCCCAAAAGTTTCCATTGTCTTGCCTCATTCTCAGATCTACAGTTTTATAATTAACATCAGTTCCATTGGTCCTACAGTAAAACCCTGCTCTACAAGAACGCCACAGGTTCTGCTCTGTCAACCAACAGTGACCATCAGTTCACTACAGTTTCTGCACTACAGTTAATAGATAAATAAGATAGTGAACACTGTAGTTCACTGCTCGACTCTCTTGTTTATTTTCCTCTGTTTAAATCCTGATTCTGAGAAATAATGTATTAAACAGAAACAATCAATCAAACATCTTACCATAACACTAGCTTACAGACTGTAAAAGCGGGAAAACTCCACACAACAGAGCAGTGAAGAACAAATGATGAAAGATATGAGGACGTGTATGTGTGTGGATTACAAGTCTAGATTACTGTGGATAAATAAGCATGTGTGTGGTAGCTACATGTGTTCCTGTGAAATGGATTGCAGGTGGAACTTAGTTAGTTTGGTCATTGGTGGTAAGTTTGAGAACCCCTGATTTATGCTATATTATATTCTCTCTCCTGCATTTCCCTCTCCACCTCTATCTTTCACTCTACAGATTTTCTCACTCTGCCTCCACTTTCCTCCTGTTCTGGTTTAGCAGGGTTTGCTGTATGCATGTTATTTTTATCCTTTCGTTCCTTTTAAAGGGTGACTCTGCTCTGCACAGTGAAAGAAGATCATTAGCATCTGCTTGATGTTCAGTTTCAGTGGAAATAAAGTCTACCGCAGTCTGTTAACTTCTCTTAGTCTGGCTGTAAATAAGCACCGTTCAGTCAGAGAAGCTAAAAGTTAAAACAGCAGTGAAATGAACCGGTCAGTGGAGGCTTTCTTATTTAAATTAATTATGACTCACGTTATGAGACTAAGGTTAATGCTGAATTCAAATACCAATTGTTCAATTTACTTCCATGCACATTCTCTGTCTGAATCGTGCCCGTTATATAATCATTAACATGAGGTTGGGTGTGTCTCAATTGTGTACTAATTACTAATACTAACTAGTTTTTAATTGTGAAGCATGTAGTGTGTATATATATATATATATATATATATATATATATATATATATATATATATATATATATATATATATATATATATATATTAAAAAATGTATTCAATAAATCCTTGATACATAGTCAGAACTCGTTTATACTATGCTATGTGGGCCTAATTCAGCGAAACACTGACGAAGGAAGGTGCCTGCCTGATGACCCCTGAGAAGAGCTTGCACTGAAGTTTGTGTTAGTTTGGATGAAGGGGATTGGTGTGGTCCTGCTCTTGTAATAATTTGTCTCATGAGTTTTTGTAGACGTCTGAGTACTTGCCAGTTGAGGCACGGACCATGAACATAGTTCGCTATGCTTCTGGATTCTTGTCGAGCCAGTATCAGATGGTAGTGGTTGCTGTGTTCTGCTCACACAACTTATAATGTGATTTATTGTGTGTGATTGTGCTTAGGTAAGTGTGATGTTGCCATAGTTAAAGGAAGTGAGCTTAGATTAAGGAGGGATTCTGTGTGTGCATAGGTTATTTTTCGGTAGGTCTGTTACTTGGCAGTTGAGGCAATGGACCATGAACATAGTGTTAGGCTGTGCTTCTGGATTCTTGTCGAGCCAGTATCAGATTGTGGTGGTTTTGCTATTGTTGTTAGTTGAGTGAGTAGTAGATCCTGGCTGAGCCCTATGCATAACCCCAGCTGTTAGGTGCAGGATTTGTCAATTTCCTGTATTATATTACTACTTACTTGTTAACAGTATTAGAAAGAAATAGTGATAGGACTGCAACTAACGAATCTCGTTATTATTTTTCGATTAATTGATTATTAATCGGATAAAATTAGTAAAAAGCTTTAATAAACCAAACTGCCTTTCTACTAATGTTGTAATGAGTTTGTATTGTATGAACAATTTACCTATGTTTACATTAATTACATAAATTTTATATTATCATTATTTGAACACTGTGTATGTAATGAAATTCACTTTTGCTGTGATAGTTAAATATTTCCATGCAAAGTTTGAGTCAGAAAAGTCCTAGAAAAATGCAAGTGTAATAAATTTACTAAAAGGATTAGGGCTGGGTATCATCACTGATTTGCCAGTTTGATGTAATTCTGCTTTATAAGGTCCCGATTTGATTTAAAATCGATTAATTTAGGGAAATTTCAGTAGTAGTTTGAATATGAAATTTTGTAATCATACAAGAAACACTCAAACTTCCATTATTAAAATATTAGTGTTTATATTATGAAGACTTAACACAATAGTAACATTCATTTTTAATATCATTTAATGTAGTTAGTTAATTGGGACACCGTGCTTCACATCTCTATACAGATTTGGAATGACCACTTCACTCAAATGTTTGTGTGGGTAAAATATAACGTGGTTCCGGAACATTAATGAGACTCCGGAAGCCATCGATTTCAACAGCGCTGTATGACCATATATACTGATATTTTAGCTGCATAAAACAAAAACATAACATGCTTCATAAATTTCTTATTTATTTGCAAATAAAAGTGTAAAATTTACCCATACCCATACTTGGAGATCTGTCTAACACATTTAGTTTCCCCAGTAAATCGGCTTACCCGCTAAGCTAATGGAAATACAGAGGAAAATTACTTATTTGTACAGAAACTTCCCCGCAGTGCAGACTACGTCTGCCATGTTTTTAGATCTGTGCGCTGGAACTCTGAGCTGGTGAAATGCATCATGGGATTGCCCTTACTGTGAAGGATACATCTCATGCTAAGACACTGTATTAATAGCTTAGCAACTACATGGGGTTGGAGAATGAAACTAAAACACCTGCCATTTTAGTGTGGGAGGTTTCATGGCTAAATTGAAGCAGCCTGGTAGGCAATCTTCATTAACTGCACATTGCACCAATAAGAGCAAAGTGTGAAGGTTCACAGTTTTGCTCAAAATATTGCAATGCACATATTGCAATCACAAAGTCTTTGTGATGTATCAAGAGCCACGGTATCCAGGGTAATGTCAGCATACCACCAAGAAGGACCAACCACATCCAACAGGATTAACTGTGGACGCAAGAGGAAGCTGTCTGAAAGGGATGTTCGGGTGCTACATTGTATAAAAAAAACACGGCTGCCCAAACCACAGCAGAATTCAATGTGCACCTCAACTCTGTTTCCACCAGAACTGTCTGCGGGACAATAAATTATTGTGATCTAAAATCAGGTGTTTCAGTTTTATTGTCCAACCGCTGTACATAGCTATCACATGGGACACTGTAGCAATAGCTTAGCAAGTGCTTAGCACCCACATGAGATGGTAAAATATTAATATATTGTTTGTAAGAACACAGGTTTGGTTGGTGATGTAGCTTTATGGATCTGTTCGAAACACCTGATTTGGTTTAACAATACATTTATTTTTAAATCAATGCTTTCTGCTCAGATATACAGTTACACATTTTTTCAAGATGTCACCACAGTGCTGTACATTTGTGTTACTAAAACAATCTGTTAATAAAGCAACCACTGGTTCTTTATACTGATGTTTATTTTGGAATTGTTTTTTGTTTTATTTTTATTTTATTTGCATTTCCTGAGAATTTTTTTGTATATTTACATTTTCTACTCTCCAATTATCCCTGGCTGTTGCTGTTTGATTAGAGTAAGGTGTATAAGGAAGCTGTTTGAAACTGAGATTAAATACTTCTGTAATCTTATATGCAGGGCTCAGAAAGACAGAATAAACTATGATGAAACAAGAGCTTTTAGGGAAAAACTGGGTAATGTTAGGTTGAGCTCATGTGATTGTGATCTTTCCAGCTAAGTTTCAGCTATTTTTATAGACTGCAGTATAGTGTTGACTCACAGCACCTGCTCCTGTTTAAACAAGTCGTGGGCGAAAGAACAAAGCTATCACTTCCTAACATCTTACCCTCCCCTCTCTCTCCTTTTTTTCCACTCTCCTCCTCCTCCTCATTTTGTTTCCTAGGGGGTGAAGCCTGCCAGCTTTAACAAGGTCATGGACCCCGAGGTCAAGGAGATCATTGGAGAGTGTATCTGCCAGAATAAGGAGGACCGGTGAGTGACGTCCATGCTGTATGTGTGTAAAACTGAAGTTTTTAAGCTTTTTACTTCGTTTATCATCCATGATCCAGCAAAAAAAAAACACCTTCTTTATGTGTCTGTATTGTTCTATATCGTTACTGTTACACATAGACTTTCCAGTTTATTCTGGCGTTTGTTCATATTGTGTCCAAAATTGCTTTCATTAAAAATCTTTTTATGTTAACTTCCATTGGAAGTGTGGTTCCCACTTAGTTTCCCACAAAGACATCTCTAATGTGCCCTCCAGAGTGGCAAAAAAGATAAGTGTTCTGTTGGCTGGCCTTCTTGTTTGAAAAATAGTGATTTGAGTGCCCACTAGGGTGCCCCTTCTTTAATAAATCATGATGTGCTCTCCACGATCAAGAAATGGGTGCTCTTCTGCCCTTATAGTAGAGAAGGATGCCTTGATTTTTTTTTTCGCCCCTGCTTTCTAAACAGCCCGAGTTTGCATTGAAAATATAAACATTGAAAATATTAACTTTAATCCATTTGAAACCAGGCAAGTTTTATATCATAGTATTTTTATTATTATTAAAAATTTAAAATAGGCTTTTATATAGGTCTGTGACTTGCTGTACTATACTATAACACACTAAGGGTTTAAATTAAGGCTTTGATTAGTATAGGGTTTACTCTGTCCCATACAAATGACACAAAATATGAAGAAGTCAGACTTCATTAGCAGAACAACAGCTGGCATTTAAACAATAGACCTTAACGTTGTTGGTGTATCTCTTTTAAACACAACTTCCTTTAAAAAACTAAATATTGTTAGTATTTTTCCATAAACACTAGAAATGCTCCTAAAATACTCAGTTTAAGTATTTAAAAGAGATATTTCCCAAAAGTTCTATTGCAGACACAAGTCAGACACAATTTGTCAGTTTACAGTATATTGTTACTGAAGCCATCAGAGGCAATTCTCTTCTTTCTCCAGTTAACAAATAAATTAAATTCAGTGTGCATTAAAATTATCCTTTAAGCAACAGTGTTAATCTATTTAAAAGTCCTATAATTACTTTTTATTGTACTCTGAAAAAACACTCGTACAATGATGAACAGCAGCAGGACTCTGCTGACTCCACACAGAGCTGAGCGTCCAGTGCGTTAGCTTGTTATACTAACAGGCTAGTGTATGTGCTTCTTTGGTGGTGCTGTTCTGCACAGTGCTCCGCAGAGCCTCTAGTTGTATGGAGGTATATGAAAAAAGTATACAGGTTCTAATATTCCCTCCGGTATACTATATGAACCGCTATACCGCCCAGCACTATACTGCAGTTTTTTTTATTTGAGCAGATTTCTCTAGATGTCAGAGATCCAGCATTTATTGATGATGATAAACAGTGTGTATCCAAAAGTGGTAAAATAAATAATGATCTGCCTCTGTTAGATATATTATAGAAGAAGAAGATGATGATGATGATGAACTGAAAAATGTTAATTCTAATTTATTTATTTACCAAATCCAAACTACTAGCTTTATCTTCCCCTGTTCCTCTCTCTGAACTGAGAGTGTAAAGGCTGGCCCATGCTTTAACTAAGATGTTTACATCTGACTCTACATTTTTTTAAACTGTTGCTAACAAATCACTGGACAGCTCAGAATGCTTGGACTGCACATTCTGTTATCGCAGCTAAAAAATTCCTGGGCTGACTGGATAGCATCACTCTCCATGATTAAGAGAGAAAGAGTGAGAGGAAAGACTTGGTACCCAGAGAATGCATAGCAATTGTGCAGTTCTGGACTACCAGCCTAGAAAGGGCAAACCTTTTGTTTCCTTTTAGATGCAAATCAAGAGCTGATGAATAAAATCCTGAGCTGATACAAATCCAGTCATAAGGAGGCAATACAGCATTTAAAAAATTATATTGCGAAATGTTCTGGATCTTACAAGGATTAGACCATATTCTGCAAGTAAGGGCGTTATCACACCAGCACTATTTGGTTGAAACAGATTCTTTGTGTTGTTCATTTCAGATCAATAATTGCACTCGAGTTCAGTCCAAAACAACCACACTGAGACCTGCTAGAGGAGGTGGTTTTAGTAGGGTTCTGGTCTCGATCCAACCTGACTATCACATATACTATTTTAATTCGAGCTTAGCTGCTGTTCAGGTGCAGTTTAATTTAGCTCCATGCTAATCTGTCTGAATGCCATGTGTGCTGTGTTTACTGTTCGTGGCCACGTCAATCCGTTTACCTCAGACACTTTCCACTGCAAACGCTTTGTTTAAAATCGCAGCAGTGAATTTTTTGTTTTCAGCTTCACACTGCTCTAGAACACAAATTCTTTCTTCTCGCTCTTCTTACTTTTTCTGACCTGGTTAATTGGTGTGTATTTTGGTGCGTTTGGGTTTTAGATTTGTACTTGTGTTGAAACAAACCAATCCAAGGAGGAAAATGCTCCAAAATACAAACTTACCAACTAATGAGGACCAGAGAAACCTACAGAACTACAGGTGTAAAAACGCCCTTAGATGTAAGTGGTAGAGACCAGCAGACGATCTGCTGCCCAAGCCATGGTGGTCAGCTGCTGTTCTCTTACTCTCATACAGCCACATCCACAAATGCCCTTTGCTGCCCTTTGATGGGAACTTTTCCATACCAGCCAATCTCTTCATCTACTCTAGCCGGGAACAGCAGCCGCTGTCTCCTGCTTACATAACCAGCCCTGCCCAGCGTAAGGCACAGAGGGGAAAAATAGAGATTTGTTATTGTTCTAATTTGGCAGTGCTAGGTCCCTGTGTCCTTGTCCTGAATGGACATACACAGACCTTATTGTATGAGTAGGTCGTATTCACTCAGCATTCTTTCATGAAGTCTTCTATCTGCAGCTTGTGTAGGAGCAAGATAAGAGTCAAGTGTTTCCCAATACAAAACGACAGTGTCCTGAAACATATTAAATAAAAGATGCATGATGAGGAAGCCACAGAAGTTTCCCTGAACACTTGTTCATTTAGTCCATGTCTGCTTTTATCTACAGGCTTTAGTTTTACTTTCTTTTCTCTGTTTGATTCTAGTGAAATAGAACTAACACTAAAACACAAAGATTTCATTAACTTTTATAAAAATATATACATATGGTAGATTTTATTTTATGAAAATGATATGTGTATATATATATATATATATATATATATATATATATATATATATATATATATATATATATATATATATATATATATATTAAATATAAATTAAATATATATTTAAGGCCCACACTTTTCCACTCATTTATGATTGGAATAGCTCTAGAACGGCCAGTCCATGATTTAAATGGCACTGCTGAGGTAAATTTATATATGTGATTGGTGGTTTATCTGCTTGAATTTTCACACTTGCATTTTTAGTCCAGTTAAATCAGATTAAGCTGTTAATTGTCTCTCAGGTGTGAAATACATGATGTGCACCACAAGATTTACTCCTTTGGTATGGTTCTAAATGAACACCGGAGTGGTTGATTTGTGGTGATCTGACTATTTGAAATGAGTAGAAATTTCTTGAATTAAAGTTGACATGTTTTCCTTCTTTTTATGAAATAGATATTTTGGAGATATTTTGGGCTGCATGACATTGCAATATTTTGTTGGATTACAATATATATTTTTTTAACAGGAATTTTCACCAGATTTCTCTAGATCCAACAGCGATCCAACATGTAATGATAATGAACAGTGTATATTTCGAACATTGCTCAATCAAATGCCGACTGGTTGAACGAAGTTGTAGCTTGACTTGTATGTTTTAATAGTCTTACATGAGATTGCACATCCTATGATGGGATTATTGTGCATGCTTACACTGCGATGATGATGATGATGATGATGCTAAAACAATATTGATGTTGTGCAGCTCTATGTAAAATTGTTCAGATTTAAAATGTACTGCATACACATCTGTCACAGCCCTGTTTGTTGGGAGAGTGGAACTACTGTGGGACACATGTGCTCACTTTATTAAACACTGTGCATCTCCTCAGCTACTCCATAAAGGACCTCCTGAACCACGCCTTCTTTGCGGAAGACACGGGCGTGCGAGTGGAGCTGGCTGAGGAAAATGATGGGAGGAAGGCGTCCATCGCGCTGAGGCTGTGGGTGGAAGACCCGCGCAAGCTGAAGGGCAAATACAAGGATGGGGGAGTCATAGAGTTCACCTTTGATCTGGAGAAGGAGGTGCCGGAAGGTGTGGCTCAGGAGATGGTGAGTGGCATTTAGTTGGTGTGTTTGTTTTGCTGTTTGGTTTTCGAAATCCTTTTGTTAACACTTTTTACGTAGCCGAACCGGGTCATAAGTGAAACATATATATTGTGTAAAATAAGCATTTTTTGTTTTGAGAATATATATAATTTTATTTCTGTAGCACCTTTCATACATTCAAATTTGTCTCAAAGTGCTGTACATAAACAGATAGGTGAACACAAAACAAAAACAATAAGAGAAATTAGACCAATAAAAAAGATTAATAAATTAAAATATAAGAAATAAATAAATGGCTAAAATAAACATGAAGAATATGACCATATTTACTGTTATTATGAATATTTGTGGTATAGCAAAATAAAGTTTTAAAAACTGATTTTGGGGAAAACTAACGTGCCATTATTAGCACAGAATTACTATTGATCTTGAAAGTCACTTTAAAAAAATAAATACGAAAAATAAGATATAAAAATGGTCTGTTTTGACATTGAGACATATTAGCAGGGGTTAAGCTAAACATTATACTGCAACCAGCCAGCAGAGGCGCTAGACCTGTGGTTGCTGCTTATTTTTTAAGAGCCATTGGGATGTCAATGCTTTACATAGTTGTTGCCTTGCGAGGATTCCTTTGCTCCTGTGTTTGGTAGCTGCCACTTGATTGAAGCAGTAGATTTGTAAGCTTTGTGCATAAAATGTTTAGGAACAACTTTTCCAAACTTTTTTCAACATTTCTGTGTAGTTCTGCTGACCAATCTAAGAGAAATTTTCCATTCCATCTTCCATTACTAAAGTATTGGAGCAGACTTTTCGCAGATAAAAGTTGTGTAAATTGTTCTTTACTGCTGATGTACCGGAGCCGAGCCGCTGCGCTGTCCTCTGAGTGCGCTGGCTGCTCGGCAATGCTGCATCAGCAGCAGCTCGAAAAGAAGCGGTGGCTGACTTCACATGTATCAGAGGAAGCATGTGCTAGTCTTCACCCTCCTGGTGTGTTGGGGCATCACTAGCGATGGGGGAGTCCTAATGAGTGGGTTGGGTAATTGGCCGTGTAAATTGGGGAGAAAAAGGTGAAAAAAGAAAAAAAAGTTATTTACTGCAGAAAACATTCTACGTCTTTATTCTTGTTGCCGAGTTTAAGACATTTGGAGGCACTGAAACAGGAAGGGAGAAGATCTGCAAAATCTGTGAAACCGCAGCAAACAGTGATCAGACAGGGATTAAGCTGGCTATTCTCTATTTTACTCCAAAACTGACCCAGTGCAGTGTAGTTTAATCCACTTTCAAAATTTAGGTAGGTAACTCTACCTCTTTTGTGCTTAATTATGGTTTATTTTACAGTTAGAAAAGTGCTTTTTCCCTCCATTTTCTCTTTTCCTTTTACTCTTTTAGGGTACACTATTCCTTTTAAAGCAAGTTGAAACGGGTCACTAACAAATAAATGTTCTTAGGAGTTAACTAAAGTGTAGTTCAGTGCTTTCTGGAGGTCCTGGACATACTGTATCTTTACACTCTTCATCCTGACTGATATCCTGATATCTTACAGGCCTACTATACCCATGATGTGTCAGTTTTTATTTGTGTATTAATTTGTTTTTATTTTTTGTTTCATTTATTTTTCATTTTCAATACCTGCTTAAATGATAGTGCCTTTTGAAGATTAACAGTGGTCTGCTCTCAAAGCTTCTATGTGTCTCAATGCAAAAAAAACACACATTCAGTAACTACAAGTAATAAGAATCCCCAGTTAAATCTCTTCCAATGTGTCAGGCCACAGAAACACTTGAATGAATTGTTTACATATGTGTGTAATGTAATGTAATGTAATATAGGATTAAATCTGGAAAAAACACGACTTTAATCAGAGTTTATCTTGGTTTAAATCTCTTGAGAACCAGTATGAAAATAAAAGAACAAGCCAACATAGCACTGAAGCATAACAATCTGGGGGTGTGTGTGCATGTTTGTGCGCGTCTTCCTTTTTCTTTATTAGTGCTATAAGTAAAGATGTGTTAAAATCAGGTCAGATTCCTTTAGATGTTGTAAAAGGAATTGTACCTAAAGCTGTGTACCAATACCTAAATAAGTGGACAGCTTGGCTCTTCTGTTTAAAATGTGTAGGCCCATATTTATTCATCAATTTACATCCATCTACATTTTTTCCTAGGCAGATTTTTCAGATATTCAGATGTTGAGGAGCTGGGGGTTTACTAACTGGGCTTTGAGGAAATGGGTGGAGTAGTGGAACATTCAGGAGATGTGGTTCAATTAGAAGTGTTTAAACAGATTTTTCATGCATCTGAAACCTGCATCGATTTCATTGCTAAAACTGTTATTCAGTTTTTGTTGTATATCTTTTAAGTTTTACAATTAGTATGAAACAGAAGGACAAAATAACTAATATGAAGGGAAAAAAATACCGGTCTAGTCTTGGCTCGCCTGAAATAGGGAAGCTTTCACTATGGACCTATTACTGAGGATAAAATTTGAGAGAGAAAAATGAATAAGAAATGTATAATAAAATGTTAGCCACTTGTACACAGTCGCTGCTGCACACACTTATCCCTAAATGCCTTGAAAAATCCTCTAGATCTCATTATGTAATGTGTGTTTGTGTGTGTGTGTTTGTGCCTCTTTTTGTGCCTCTCTGTCTATCTGTGTCTGTTTTTCTTTCTGTCTGTATGCTAAAGAGAACGGGTTAGTTGTAACAGAGTTATTGATCTGCACAGTCTAAACACCGCCCTGCATCTGTGTGGTCGGGGTGTTGGGGAGCCACACTAATGTTTGTTCTTATTCAACCTTTATTGCTCTGGTTATTTAACCAGACCCTGGATGATCTCTGTCCAGTTCAGTGTGTTCTCAGCCCACAGCACACCTGCTCCAACTCAGCTGCTTGTTGTCCAGCCCTGCTGAAGCTGGAGGAGGTGTTGAGGAGCCGGGTGGGAGCATGTCAGACCCTTATCTAATCTGTGAGGATGTGTAGGGCTGTGAATGCTTGAGTGAAGACCTCATTAGTCTCTGTGTGGAGCTTCTGACTGCTTCTCCTCATTCACTCCCTCAGTGTCACCACAGGGCCTGCAGTTCTTACTTCAGTGTGTCTGAGGAGTGGATAATGAGGCTCTCACACTCTCTCTGTGTGAGAGGGAGTTCTGTACATCACTGCTCTATTTTTAGGCTGCTCTTCTCTGAATATGTTGAATGTTTAATTATGTTCCTTTAGTAAAACATGCTTAAACCCCATAGGGCTGGACCCGAATATTCGGGTATTCGGATATTCGTTCGTTGAGTAGGTATTCGGTTTTTAATTTTGGTATTCGGATATTCGTTTTTTTTCTCCTTTCCAGAGTTCCACCTCACTCTAACCACTTCTGTTTTCGCGGGTCCCGTCAGAATATCTTGCGCGCGGGACAGAACTGAACTGTTATTGACTGGAGCGGGAGTTTAATCCAGACGATGCGGGAGCAAAATGAATAAATAGTTAAGAAAACTGTAATAATTGTAAAAAAAAACCCTAAAGAAAACTCTCAACGCGCAGGATGGACCGACACACACACGCACACACCGATGGTGTTTGGACTGGGGTAAGGAACGGGACCGCACTATGTGGCGGGCGGGCGCGGGATTAAAAGAAGCAATTTTTTTGCGGAGCGGTAACGAGACAGAAACGCGGGAGCGTGGAAGAGTGGGTTTAAAAATCAGTCTCGCGCAGACCTCTATTATACATGATTAAAAAAATGCAGGCTCTTCGAAACTGATTTATATAATAAAACGTAAGGGGTAATGTGGCAACAGTAGGGGCTAAATCGGTTACAAAAGCCTGGCCTACAAAAATGATGTCTGAACGAATTTCCTCTTATCTAATATAATTTAAAATGGTTTAAAAATATAAAATAATTTCTAAGCAAACGAAATATTTAATATTGAGCTTATAGCCCAAGTGCAAAAATACAAAATCAGTAATACGGCTATGCCCTGCACAATGCTTAAACCGAAATAGACCAAGTACAATAACGTCATTAACAATGACTTTCCTCTACTCTAATATAATTTAACATGGTTTAAAATATAAAATAATTTCTAAACAAACGAAATATTTAATATTGAGCTTATAGCCCAAGTGCAAAAATACAAAATCAGTAATATGCCCTGCACAGTCCTTTAACCGAAATAGACCAAGTACAGTTTACAATGACTGTCCTCTAATATAATTACCAATGTTTAAGAATATAAAATACTTCCTGAACAAACGTTTTTTTTGTTTGTTTTTTTTAAGCAAATAGCCTAAGTGTGAAAACACAAACAGCAATTTACTGGGCTGGCTTGCGCTGCGGAGAAACCGTGCAGCAGCAGCCTCCTAGCCTGCTTACGCAGCGGATAAGCCGCGTGTGGGGCAGCAGAAATTCCGGGATGAAAACACAAAGAAATCTGAGCTAAAAACACAGAAAAAATATGGGGGATAAAAACACCAAAAATCCGGGGTGAATATGTCTCGTCGGTCAGAGCAAATTGAACATTTTTCAGTGGATTAAAGGGGCCGTGATTTGCTTTTTTAATTTTTTTTTTTTACCTCTTTTTTTAAAAACGAATATTCGAATATTCGCTTCGAATCAGTGCCGAATATCCGGAGCTCAAAAAACGCTATTCGGGCCAGCCCTAAAACCCCAGCAGCCCCTGATTCTGTTCACAGCACCTCACATTTTCTGTCTTTCTTTCCGTCTTTCTTTCCGTCTGTCTGTCTGATTTATCTTTTTGCCTTTTTGATGTTTTTGCTATTAACATTTTTTACTTTGCTTTTTGATACTCTGTTCAATCATTGCCTTCATTTTTTAAACTTTACATTTATTTACACTTCTAGTTTTTTCTCTTTTTTGGTATTTTATTATCTCTAGTTCAGTAATCACATCTCCTACACCTTTCTCTGTTTCTGCGTTTAGGTGGAGTCGGGCTTGTTTCATGAGAGCGATGCGAAGATAGTGGGGAAGTCGATCAGGGATCGGGTGGCGTTAATAAAGTGGAGACGGGAGCGCACCGTGCCGTCAGAAGCTCAGAGCAGCACCACTCAGGCCGCGCCAGTCCAGCTGGCCGCTGGCACAGTGCCCGCTCTGTGTGAACCCAGTGGCCCAGTGGACCTCGAGGAGTCTGAGGCAGACCAGCACAGCCACCTGGGCAACCTCAGTGCCAGCACCACCTCTACAACATGTGAGTGTGGGTTTGTCTTTTCCTGCTTTTGTTCTGGTTTTTATGGATCCACTTTACATGAGATACATGAGAATTATGCTCTTCTTAAAGAAAATTGTGCTCTTGCTTTCTTGCTCTCACTTTCCTCCTCATCTCTCTTGCTCTTGTTCTTACTTTCTTTCCCCCCCTCTCTCTTCCTTTCGCCTTCTTGCTCTTGGTTTCTTTCTCTCCTCTCTCTTGCTCTTGTTCTACCTTTTTCTCCCCCTCTCTCTTGCTCTCATTCTTAATTTATCGATGCATCTCTCTCTCTCTCTCTCTCTGTCTCTCTGTCTCTCTGTCTCTCTGTCTCTGTCTCTCTGTCTCTGTCTCTCTCTCTCTCTCTCTCTCTCTCTCTCTCTCTCTCTCTCTCTCTCTCTCTCTCTCTCTCTCTCTCTCTCTCTCTCTCTCTCTCTCTCTCTCTCTCTCTCTCTAGCTGACAGCGGTATTGGCTCTACAGTGTATTCAGACTCCCACAGTAGCAGCCAGCACAGTGTCCTATACCAGTCTCTGCAGGAGACAGTCTCCACGGCAACGCAGCAGGTCTGTATCATATCCCCCGCAACGACACACATGCTAATAAAGTTCAACAGCATGAGATGCATGTTTCAGTGAAGGCTTCATCTCTAGTGCATCGTTTAGTAGCTGGAGTCCCCCCTCCAACACTCTGGTATAAGCTCACTATTTATTTTAAAAACGTCTGCTGTGCTGAAAATAAATCTTCTTGTTTTTTTGTATTTCTGTATTGTATTGTGTTTTCCACCCTGTACGCATGTTTAATATTGGGTGTTAGTGTTGTGTCTGTGTTTTTTTATTTATATTGTCTCTTGCTTGCTGTTAGCATCATCCCAGCGGCCTGTTTTTGACATCTCGAGATCGTGTTTTGGAAGTGTTGGGTTCATCCCAGGGGGCGGGGTGTAAAGCAGGTGCATGCGCCCAAGGTTCTTGCCTGACAGACAGTCTCAAACATCACATGCACATTCAGTCTGTATTCCGGCCAGTGAGCCCTGATCCTTTGCACGTCCTGCCGGCCCTTTCAGATCGGAGAGAGGAGGATGGCGAAAGCTGTTTCTTCTCACAGAGGTTGCTGCTCTCTCCTCTGACGTTTGAGCCTCGACGCCACAGCGACTCGTCCATGGGGCTGCTGTCGGAGACTGAGGGCGAGCATATGGTGGTTTCTGAGGCCCGAGCTCGGCGTTCTTCTTTGAGCTACGCCCCTTTGAGCCACGCCTGCCCGTCGCTGCTTCTGCTCAGGACTCGGGCAGAGAAAAGTGCTGGTGCTGTCCTCCCTCCTCTGTATATGTGCAGTTGCCAACGTCGATCTCCTGTGCCCTCGCCCACTGGACTCCTCCCAGGCACAGGTGGGCATAAGGGCTCCCACAATGAAAGCTCAGACATATCAGACCTCAATAAATCTCTGCAAAGCATCACCGGCCATAAGCATACCCCCAATGCCTCCTTTCTAAGAGTCCCGCCAATACTGGCTGAAACGGGGCCGCACCGGCCCGCCCGCAGCCACGGCCATGAGAAGCAGATGGAGTCTCTGGGCGGTGAGCCAACGCCAAAGCCGACCGCACCCCGCAGAGCGAGCATGTGTGTGGGTGACCACAGCCTCAATCACAGGGTAGGTCTTACGGACTGTGAGCTTTGCCATCTATTGCTGTAGAGGGCACTCTCTGCAGGTGGAGACACATTCAGGAATCCTCCTGCTGTTGCTTTTTTAGAAGGTTTGCGCAATTTCTTTCCCTCTCTGTCCGTCTCTCTCTCTGTTGCAGCCTATCTTGCTGTTTGCTGATGCTGTTTGGGAAGATCAGCAGGTTTATCCTTTATATCTATCATAAACCCAGTTGAAAAAACTTGTCCCTTGCTTCTGCTTCTTCCTGCGGATGTTCCACGCTTGCTCAGCACTGCTGTACACTCTGCTCAGTGCCCAGCACTCACTCTGCCTTGGGTTAACACGTCCTCCCACCTCGCCACTCGCTTCCTAACGGAGACCAATAAACTAGATCCTGCTTTTGGGCTTTAACTCCTACTGACTGTAGAGTGCCAGTAGACCGCCTTGTTGCTGGATGGTAATGCAATCCTCCTTACCTGAATCACCTGACCTCTCTTTTGTCTTTCTGTCAATAATTATTTGTGCGTGCGTTCGTGCGTGTAATATGAACAAAATTTAATTTGATCATTCAAATTGTGTAAAAAAAAAAAAAGGCTTATTAGTTTCATTAATTTGTGCAGTTATAGTAAAAGTCACATTGTTTCATTGTGTTTCATAAATTATTATTAATTTTTTTTTTTTTAGGAATGTGTCAATGTGTTTATCAATATTGACAAATTTGCAATGTAGGAAATATTTCGTCTGCGGACTTAAATTATGCAGTTTTCAACTTTAACTGTTTTACATAAACTCACAGAATAAAAGCACATTTCATATACATTTCGGCTGAGTAACTATCTATTTAGCTTTCTATCTATTTTACATTTGGGTGAAGAAATGAAAACATAAAAGCTGACATTGTTTTCTGGCATTTTGTAATTACTGCTCTTTTGCCTTGCAGTCTGGAGTGTCCGGTGCAGCTCTGCAGCTTCACACCCACCTACTTCAACCTTCGCAGAGCTATGCTGCTGCACCTGCTGCAGCAGCTGCACTGGTAGCACCTACGCAGCCTGGCTACCCACCTCCAGGCCAGCCTCTGCAGCCCCAGAGCTACTCGTCTGTCCCCTCAACTGTGCAGCAGCAGGCCACCTTCACCCAGCATGTACCAGTGCAACAACCTGTACCTGCACAGAGCATGAACATCCAGAGCTATCCTGCTACAGGACATACTGGACTGCCAAGTGTTCAGGCCAACCTGCATCAGACTGTGGGTTATGTTCCTGTTCCCCCTGTGCAGGCTTTAGCACCTGTGCAGGCTTTAGCACCTGTGCAGGCTTTAGCACTCCCTAACCAAGCACCACCAACTGTGCAGCAGACACTAGGTACAACCACCCAAATTTACCCACTGTTGCAGCAAGGTATGGCAGTGGTTAATAACCAAAACCTAACAGCCTCCCAGAGCAGTGTGTTGCCTGTTCCAGCCCATGTACCCATGCAGCAGGCCTCAGCCATGCAAAACTTTCCAGATGCTGCAACGCTGCAGCTTAGCATACAGACTCTTCAAACTGGAGCTTCCAGCTTGCAGCATGGTTCAGTTGCACCTTCACTGCTGCAGTCCAGACCAGAGGCAGTACAGCATCAGCAGGCGATTGCACACCAAGGATTACACCCACCGGGTGGGATCGTATCTGGAAAAACGGAATTAGCAGAGTCTGCTCTTCACAGCCCTTCACAGCTGCAGTCAGTAGCTTCTGCAGGTACACCTGCCTTTTCAAGTCACACAGCCTTGGAATCACAGGTGAGTTCATTTCTGTGTCAGGCTAAGGTTGAACATTTTATTTATTGCTCAGAGTAAAGATTCTGTGATTATGGCCTTCCCATATAGAAGGGAAATGGATTGTGGAATTAACACTGAAGGACATGCTTTACACATGCATTTCTGGACAAGCTGAGCTATACCGAATCATTACTGAAAGTAAAGGAGCATATGGACTAAGACAATAGAATAATATATTAGGTTTTTACACCAGTATGGCATAGGGTTTTTCAGAATTGCACAAGTGGTTTATAGCTCTGGTGGTACTACAGTGGTGTAAAAAAGTGTTTGCCCCTTCCTGATTTCCTGATTTTTGGCATGTTTGTTACGCTCAAATGGAACATCAAACCAATTTAAATATTGGACAAAGGCAACACCGGTAAACACGAAATGCTATTTTTAAATAAAGATGTTTATTGTTAAGGGGGAAAAAAATCCAAACCTACATGACCCTGTGTGAAAAAGTGACCTAATAGCTGGTCGGGCCACCCTTAGCAGCAACAACTGCAAGCAAGCGTTTGCGATAACTTGCAATGAGTCTTTTGCAGATTTGTGGAGGAATTTTGGCTCCACTCATCTTTGCAGAATTGTTGTAATTCAGCCACATTGGAGGGTTTTCCAGCATGAACAGCCTTTTTAAGATCATGCCACAGCATCTCAATCGGATTCAGGTCAGGACCTTGACTAGGCCACTCCAAAGTCTTTTTATTTTTCTGCAGCCATTCAGAGTTGGATTTGCTGGTGTGTTTTGGATCATTGTCCTGCTGCAGAACCCAAGTTCGTTTTAGCTTGAGGTCACGAACAGATGATCGGACATTCTCCTTCAGGATCTTTTGGTAGACAGCAGAATTCATAGTTCCATTTATCACAGCAAGTCTTCCAGGTTCTGACGCAGCAAAATAGCCCTAGACCATCACACTACCACCACCATGTTTTACTGTTGATATAATGATCTTTTTTCTGGAATGCAGTGTTTCTTTTACGCCAGAAGTACTGGGACACACACCTTCCGAAGAGTTCAACTTTTGTCTCATCGGTCCTAAGAATGTTTTCCCAAAAGTCTTGGGGATCATCAAGATGTGTTCTGGAAAAATTGAGACGAGCTTCAATGTTCTTTTAGCTCAGCAGTGGTCACTGCCCTCTTGCGGAATTTTGGGCGGCCGTCCACTCCTGAGAATGTTCTCCACTGTTCCATGTCTTTGCCATTTATGTACAATAGCTCTCACTGTGGTTTGCTGGATTCCCAAAGCTTTGGAAATGGCTTTATAACCCTTTCCAGACTAATAGATCTCAATTACCTTTTTTCTCAGCATGATGTGTAGCTTTTAAGGATCTTTTGGTGGACTTCACTTCAGTGTCCTATTTAAGTAATGTTTTGTTTGAGAACAGGTGTGGCAATAATCAGACCTGGGTGTGGCCAGAGACAGTGTACTCAGGGGTCAGAAACCACACTGATTATGTGCTTTAACTTTTTCACACAGGGCCTTTTTTCTCCCTTGATAATAAACACCTTAATTTAAAAATAGCATTTTGTGTTTACCTGTGTTGTCTTTGACTAATATTATATTATATAATATAAATTTGTTCGATGTTCTGAAACATTTAAGTGTGACAAACATGCCAAAAAAAAAGGGGGCTAACACTTTTTCACACCACTTTATGTGAATCTGTTTATGCATATGGTTTTTATTCCAACAAAAAGACCACAGCGCTAAGACCAACTAATTAAATTAAGAGTCAGGTTTGTTCTAGATTGTTTGGAATGAAAGTATGTGCAGTGTAAGTGGTTTAGATACTCTTTAGCAGTTTATTGATGCTGTTGTAGACAAACAGTTTCGTGCTCCAGAAAGACTATAAACAGATATTTTGAAAGAAGGTAAAAGACACATTATTAAATGTTAATTAAATGGAGGTTTAAAAGTTCCAGATGGTATACATGCTGCTGAAATTGTGGATTTACTCTTAATAGGACACTGTGTATTCACTGTATTGCTCTGTGCATCAAACTGTAGTGCAAGTACACACATCGTTTCACTCCTATTGAATGTAGGACAAAACGGGGAAAACAAAGCTTGCATCTGCTTCAGTTAATTTTTTGTGTTCTTTTTATATCCTTAGTTTGTTTAAATTCCCCTGTTTTATATTATTAGTTTAATCTGTTTAACTTGCAATCTTTTTGCTTTGGAACCTGCAGAAAATCCTTCAGTCATCCAGTGTACCATCTCAGATGTTTTCCGCTCAGCCTTCATTGGCCCATTGTACTGCTGCTCAACAACAGCAACCACACCAGACTTCATCAAAGACACCAAGTCACCTCGCACAGGTGAGTTTTCTAAGCACTTTTAATGGTGTTGTCCAAAAAGGTTACTTGATGACTTTACCTGAGGCAAAGTAAATCAGCTTGTTTAGCTTTGTGTTGGAGGTAAGTAGGTTATAAAATGCTCGTCACAACAGGTGTCAGTGCTTGTGACACTATCCTATCTTATCCTGTTGTGAAAACTACCTTCACCATTTGTAATATCTACATACATGGTAAAACCTTACCTTATTTATTATGTTATATAATAGTGCAATCAGCCGTTTTTAGCTTTTTTTAATTTACAGTATTAAAACATTTAAGCGGTAAAAACTTTTTTTGTTTTAATTAACATGAAGGAAGATTAAGTATACGTAGTAATGCACTCTGATAGCTAAATTGCTTTTATAGTTCTATAGATCCTGAAATAGAACCCAGGGGGACTCTGCAAGGTATCCTAAATAAAATTGTTGCCATATTCACAATTAAAACCATGTCCGTGTGGCCGTTTTAAGGAAATATAATTGTTAAATATTTAAACGTTCTCTCAACTTCTTAAAGTCGATCATCTGCTTTTTCCACTCCATTCCAGCTACCCTCACTGAACCCTGTATCTTCTGTCGGGGTCCTTCTTTCTGGACAAGATTCCTGTTCCTCCTCTTTTTCTTCCTCTGTGCAGTCATCCCTCACTCCACTGTACCTCTCTACCGGCCAGCCTGCCCCTTCACTTCCCTCGCTTTCACCGGTGCCCTGCTCACAAATGGAGGAAGCTGTTTCAGCCCAGCATCCTCTTCTTCTACCCTCCACCTCCCCATTACCCACACAGAGTCCTCAGAAACCCTTCACTGCTCCTGCATTCACAACTGCAGCTCCCACAATAAACGCTTACCAGCACAGCTACCCTGTGGCTCAGCAGAACAGTGCAAACTCAATCACCACACCTTCCTTACTCACCATATGTCAGACCACTCCCCCAGTGCACCAGAACCTACCTCCTTCACCAAACCCTGCCTCACTCTCCATTGGAGCTCTTCCCACCTCCCAAGTTCCTCTTCCTCAGGTAAAGTGCATATGTGTGTAATAAAACGGTCTTTAATGCAATGAAAGCACATTCTTGCAAACAGGAGAAAAGTAAAAGTCATGGTAGTGTTTTTTCTATGCTGTCAGGAATTTGAGTTGGGTTTAAGATTTAAAATTAAGGAAGAAGACAAAGTGCAACGTGCAACAAATTGTGCAGCATAGGTCTATGTATACAGCAGTATTTGTTGTATTAAACACAGCAGTTTCATTCCTGTTGGTTTATTATGATGAGTATTTTTAAGCTAAAATGTATGTTTGCAATTCTGGTTGTATTTAAAATGCACGTACATGTAAAATAATGCATCCTCATCTGTAGTTTTAATTTTGCGTGCATTTTCTATAAAAACTAGTGCAGCATGCAACAATGAAAAAGCTTCTGGGACGTGTCCACCTTTATGCAGTCTCATTAAAACTTCTAATTGGACTCAGGAGTGTAAAGGTCTGCGCTCATAGCTGCATTGTTTGCATTCAAAAAATAGCCATACTAGCCAAGAAAAACCTGTCCGGACCAAAAGAAGCAGATATGGATCAATAACCCGAATAGCATCCGCCGCAGCATCACGGCACCTCTCTGCAGTCTGGGCTTCCACTTTGGGCACCAGTTGCTGATGCCTAAATTTAAAAAAAAGAAAAATGATTTAGAGTCAAAAGGCTTTTGTTGTCATTCCATCTGAGTACCTAGTACACAATGCCATAAAATTACAGCTCTCCAGAACTAACACAGTGCAACATGAAACAAACAATGAAAACAACAAAGTGCAAACGTGCAACAAAGAGTGTAACAGATCTAGAACACTACGATAAATACAACAAATACAGCAGACATGACAGTTTAACAGGACAGTGCAGTTCCGACACAGTATAAATGTGCGGGCGGCGAGAAGAAGCTGCAGAGATATGTAACATAGTGTAACACTTAGTCAAGAAAGGTATGTAGTTTTAATGTCAATACTGCATATGTACAGGACATACAGAGAGCTGAAATTGCATTAACTCTCCTTCCCTAAGAAAAAAACACAAAGCGATTGTTGACAAAAGTACAACTAAATAAATATATAAATAAAAGAATGAAAAAAAAATGAAAGACACTGAACTTACGTTACAGATATAGCCATATGTGAGACAAGAGACACAAGACAATAGTGCAGTATAAGAGTGTACCAGTTGGGTATGATTGGGGTGGGGTGGGGACTGATAGCACCTGTTCATAGTGGAATGAGCAGCAGGTATTGCTGATGGGTATAGAGAAGGTTTTAGTCTCTGTGTGGACAGTGATGATTTTAAGTGTTGGGGAAGCATGCTGAAATTTTTACCATTTTCTTCCTCTAGGGTGCCTCTACCAGCAATAATCAGGCTCCAGCTGTGCTTCCAGTCCCAAAACCAGCCCAGATGTGCTCCACTCAGAGTGGTGTCTTTATTTCCACCTCTTCAGTTCCAGTGCATTGTTCTCAGACTGCTGTCACCACAGCTCCCATCGCCACCGCCGTCCCAGCCTGCCCTGCCCAAACCGCCACTGCCGCCCAGCTTCCTCAGCCTGCCCTCCAGGCGGCCTTAACAAGCCAGTCTCCATCTTTGGGTACCGCAGTACCGGATCTCGGCAGCACTGCTGCGCCTTTGGATCTGAACCAGGAGCCCCAGGTCTTTGCAGCCAGCTCCAGCATGAGTCAGCAGAAGCAGTCCAGCGCTCGCGGGAGTGGAGTGGGCCAGCCGCCCACTGACGTTTTTGCAGAGGTACAGCAGAATTGCAGTGTGCTTCGAATAGTCATTCCAAATGTAATGTATATGATCATTGTGAAATCTCTCAATATATCTCTCTCTCTCTCTCTCTCTCTTTCACAATTGTTTATTGTAGGAGTCTATATTGGATAAACAGACAACAGTGGCTGGATCTGCCTATGACAGGTATTCCCGTGATCACGTTTTTGTGCTTCATTTGGTAATTATCAGCTGATATCTACTCCCAATCCAATATTTTGGCATTGCAGTAAAAATTAAATAAAATAAACACATCCAAATGTTTAATTATCAAAACATACCTAAATCAAAACTAAAAACAAAAAAAAAACACAATCACAATTTTCAGAGTACACTGAGACACTTCAGTTTTAAAATCATTAAACATGCATTTTACACAAGTAGTTTAATAAATATAGTGCCGTGGACTGTGGATTGTGCTGGTGCTTGTTGTTTGTCAGGAGGTAAATCAATGTACTGTTTGTGTTGAAGGCGCATTTCTCCTTTCGCTTCAGACGCTGCCTGAACGGTACTAGAAGCCTCTTCACTACTCATTCACACTGAATAGCACTACTCTATTGTAATATTTTTTTATGTTCCCACTCTTCACTTTCCGTAAACATGTAGTGTTTAACGTTATGTGGTCCATTGGTCCATGCTGTACATAAATCATTGATCTGTATCTTTTTCACCCGAGTCCCATCTTTTTGAAATTACATGATTGGACGTCCCTTATGGATTTAGTTATTCTTTACTCTTAGGTTCCCCCTACAGTAAGGAGGTGTCGTTTGCCATTTGAGACATGATTTTAACATGCATTTCTGGACAAGCTGATTAATTGAAAACTTATTGAAAGTGGTTGGTGTGGTGCAGCGGATAACACCACGGCCTTCTTATGACCTACCACATCATATGGGAGACTGGGGTTTAATTCCCGGTCTGGGTGACTAGGCTGTAATACACCAATAAGAGTCCTTGGGCAAGACTCCTAAGACTACATTGGCCCAAGTCTGTAATAGAAACAACCTTGTCGCTCTGGATAAAAGAGTCAGTCAAATGGCGTAAATTTAATGTAAAAGTAAAGGAACAGAGATGGTAGTGATGTGCATGCAGTTCTCATGTGGTTCAGTGTGGTCCTGCCTGCTTCTCCAAAGTTGCAGGTAGTTCATTAGGATGAACCATTTGTTTGATTTCAGTGTAAACTCTGATGCCACATCTGGAAAGGAGATGAGTGATGGGAACGAGGGGACACATGGTGGGAGAAGTGAGTCGAGGGTCCGGAAACATCTCCGCAAGTCCTCTCGCACACGGTCACGTCAGGAGAAGACCGGCAAGCCTAAGCTGAGCATGTTGAACGTGAGTTTATTCCAGCAGTCTAACTGGCACATGCCTGATCAGCAATTTACAAAACAAAAAATTTTAGTTGTTTAAAACCTACAACTTTTTTTTTTTTTAAACAAAGCACTCTGCTAAAGATTCAATTCATGATTATGGATTTGCCATTCAAATTTTTTATTTCCTGATATTTGGATATTTGGAACACATTTTTAATACAAATAATGCCAAATGCACATTTATATAAATGCTCCATGTGTAAATATTTGTATAAGTGCTATTTATTAAGTATTATACGTACTGTTTTAAGCCTAAACAAACCACTATGCTGTGTCTTTTTTTTTAATTTAATTTAGTGATCTAGATTGTGAACGAACATTTAATAAAGTAAATATTAAACTCTACTCTTTGTGTATCTTCACTGAAGTATTTTCATTTTTGGTGATTTTAATTTACTTTAATCTGCATTTTATATTAAAATATCTTAAGTTTGCCACAGTCCACAATGGTGGCACGAACCACAGCTTCCCAGAATGAGCCCCAGCTCACACAGAATTATGTTTGGAAGTATTGTCATAATTTTTCTTATACTATGCATCATGCCTTCATGTTGTGAACAATGGTTCTATTAACCCCTCTATTAACTTCTCTGGCTGCTGCTGCTGCAGGTGTGTAACACTGGGGACAAGATGGTGGAATGCCAGCTGGAGACTCATAACCACAAGATGGTCACCTTTAAGTTTGATCTGGATGGAGATGCACCGGAAGAGATTGCCACATACATGGTGAGAGTACATCCTCTCTCAAACCCACCCAGAGCTGGGTCATTCTCAATACCTGCACAATGCGTTACTTTGAATCTGATACATACATACCCACACTGTACTATTTTGATACCCTTTTCTAAATAAAAAAAAAATACAACAAGTGATAATATTTCTCACACAGTGTATTTATTTGACAACCATTTATTTAATTTCTTATGCTTTTAATAATGGGTATTTAAATGGAACTAAAATAATCAGCATTAGGCAAAATTAAACAATATTTATATTAATATTGTCGATCAGTATTAGTAGGGGTGTCACGATTCTCTAAATCCTTGATTCGATTTTATTTCCAATTTTAGGGTCTCGATTCGATTCTCGGTTTTATTATTATTTTTTTTTACAGCAGAGGCGCCGAATAGTCTATGGTCAGTTATTGGTTTGATTTATCTTATTTTAAAAGGTGGGCTTGATCTAAGTGATGCAAAGTGATACAAGCGATCTGTAATACACCACATTAGGCACTAAATGGTCAAATTTAAATTATTTAAATAAGATATATATGTAATGCCATCTAGTGGCTTTTTTGGTAGCAGCAGTGTGCACTATTAAAACAGCAATATGCAACATAACAAAATAAATAATAAAAAATACAGGAACAGTCATGTACAAAATAATAGACAATTAGAGCCTTAATGAACTGAACTCTATCCTACTATAACAGTTAAAGATGAAAAATAAGACTCGATCTCTGAGAATGACAAGTTTTTTCTTTAATAAAGATATATTATTAACTTTATCTGAGAGAAAGATGCTCTTTCTGCAGTCCCCCTAGTGGCCATTCCGCCGGCGGAATGGAAATCGACTCGGCGGACATTTTGATTAATTATAAACAAATAAATAATGTTTTTGCGGTGAAACCGCTCTGATATGACGGGGGACTCCCGAATCCGTGTATCATTCGTTCATTTGATATTCAATTGAGAATCAAAATCGGAAAATTAAAAAACCAATTCGTTTTTTCGTTTTTGAATATAATACCAAAAAACGAATAACGGCTTGTATTTTGTATTTTTATTTGGTTATCCAAACAAAAATTGGAAATTTAAAAAACGGACCAGGAGCCGAATTTGATTTTGATTTTGATTGCCATCAGCTCCAGGAAATACAGCTACGTTGTTGTCATCAGTGATGTAGGCACTGGGACCGTGTACCTTTTCAAATGAAAACAGTGAGGGAAGAAGTTTACTACACCATGTATAGACTAACCAGCTAGCTAGCTAGGTTAGTTAGCCAGCTAGTCACGTATATAAAAAAGTATGTAGGCGGCAATTCACAGAATAACATTAACTAAATATGACATTTAGCTACGGAACGTTAGACAAACACCTGAAAAATCCTGCCGATTTTTTCTGTTGTCATATCGTCTTCTTTCACTGCAACGCGTTTAGTTCCTCTGAACAAGATAAAACTCTCCATCCTCAACTCCATCCAAAGCCTACAGCAATACAGACTGTGTAGATAACACTGCAGTGAACTCCCGCGCAACAGAAACCCACCAAGAATAAACAAATCAGTAACTTCCGGGGCACACAAATGGGTCAAGTTCAAAATCAAAATCAAATTCGGCTCCTGGTCCGTTTTTTAAATTTCCAATTTTTGTTTGGATAACCAAATAAAAATACAAAATACAAGCCGTTATTCGTTTTTTGGTATTATATTCAAAAACGAAAAAACGAATTGTTTTTTTAATTTTCCGATTTTGATTCTCAATTGAATATCAAATGAACGAATGATACACGGATTCTCCTGGTCCGTTTTTTAAATTTCCAATTTTTGTTTGGATAACCAAATAAAAATACAAAATACAAGCCGTTATTCGTTTTTTGGTATTATATTCAAAAACGAAAAACGAAAAAACGAATTGGTTTTTTAATTTTCCGATTTTGATTCTCAATTGAATATCAAATGAACGAATGATACACGGATTCTCCCGTGGCTGTGTGTGTGTGCAGCGGTGTGTGCGTGAGTTCAGGCAGTCAGACGGGAGGAGGGGGAGAAGGGGGAGGGGTGACACACACAGCAGCAGACACAGACAGGAGCTTTACACAGAGATCTCACTACAGAACCAAAGCTAATAACTTAACTTTTATCACCTTAAAAAATCATAAACACCTACAGCAACTACAAAATACAGTTTAAACCCGAATAAAACCGCTTTATACATGTTAAACAGCTTACTCACCCAAGATGAAAAAAACGCTATTTTTCACTGGAGTATTTAAATCCTGAACTTCCCCATCGAAATTTAATCCATCAGGGTTGAGAAATAAAAGTAGTATACAGCTTTCCATTTAGCCACAGATGTCCTCTTATCAGACTCAGAGCGTGAGGACTTTTACGAAGAAAAGCGCTCATAATTTATTCAGCGTCGAAAAAACAGCACGAAATTCAAAATGCTCCATTGACTTTGACTGACAGCCGTTTCGTCCAATTGTAGACACTTTCCGCTTTCAAATGAGCCATTCTGTGTCAAAATAGACCAATCAGAGCCAGAGATACAGCCGTGCGTATCCGCCCACATCTCCGCCTGTTCTGTTTCTCCGGCTTAGCTCCGCCTTTACGCAGCGGTTCTAGGCGGTATATCATTGGTCTGGAAGGCTGTCAATCAGCGAGTTTAGGCGAATCAGCAGTAAATAAGGAGGTTATCTGACCCAGAGCGAGAGCGGATCCAGGCGGTGTGTGTTTTGAGGTGCGTTCACTGTTATTTGGAAGCAAAGCGCTTCATGGAGCGTTCAATGAACAAAACTTTACACTTATCAGAAGTTTTGCTGGAGCTGTTTGAGTGATTCTGGGGAGCAATTGTACATTAACTCAGCAGTGTAACACTATTGATTCGGCCATAGGTATGTGTATATATGCATGTACATATGTGTGTGTATATGTGTGTGTGTGTGTGTGTGTGTGTGTGTGTGTGTGTGTGTGTGTGTGTGTATATATATGTATATATATATATATATATATATATATATATATATATATATATATATATATATATATATATATATATATATATATATATATTAGTTTTCTTTTTACTTTTGAGTCATTTACAGAGATTTGTGGCTGTATAAAGAAGTTTTTGGCCATTGGGGAACTTTGTGCCATTTGGATGCAGTTTGGGACACTTGGAGACGTTTTTGGCACACTTTGGTTAAACTTTAATAAAAGTTATAGGCTTATAGGTAGATAAATAAAATTTTGGCTGCTCATGGACAAGTAGTTAGTGCACCTGTTTAAGCAGAATTAGTTTGATATCATCATGTTCTTTAAAGATATGATGATTTGTATGTGAAAACAATAGGCGATTTTAAATTTTTTTTGAAAAATTATCAAAATATATCATCAATAATAGGTTATTTAATTTACCAAATACTGAAAACCAATGGGTCCATTTTTGGACCCCAAGTATCTACTTTCATATGAGCCATTGACCACCAGGGTACAGTGTACAGTTAAAAAAATATTCAAAGCTGAACAGAGGGACCCTCAAAACAGGCGAAAATTCCATTTTTGGTTAAAAGGGGTTAAGGTACCAACTATTAACAAATTTGAGGCCAGACAAAACAACGGTTATTTTATATTTTCAAGTTTTTCTTTAAGAAGATGAGAATGCTCACATTCCCTGGAGAAAGGGCGGCTCTTTAAGCAGTCACAATGTCCGCGGCGTCGGCTACAGTGTGCTGCGCCATTTGCGTAGCGTGCTTGTGTAGCTTAAAGGGAGGGATCGTTGATCATTTTTTTGACTTTGATGCTCTAGACCATGACATAATTTCGATCAATTTCGATTAAATATTGAAATCATGACACCCCTATAGTGTAGTGTGGTTTAGGTCTGGCAGTCTAGAGTTTTCCACAGTCTTACAATATCTTCGAAGAGAGAGAGCGTCTGAGAGTCTTCAGCACAGCAACCATGTGTCGACATTTTGAAGGAAAATGAAGTGTGGATGAATCTTTACAGGTAGAATCAGACTTTGAGATTACTATAAAATATTTAGCTCGCTGTTCCCGCTGCCCACATTTGTGTGCTCAAAGGTGTCGTCGTGTTTGGCACATTTATGTATGTTTCATGAAAAGTATTGAAAATAAGCAGATTATTTATTTATTTATTAATTTATTTATAGACCCTTTGGTGCTCTGTAGTACCAAAGGGTCTATACATTTTTGGTCTGTACTTTTTTGGTACCCTAGCAACAAATGCTGTAATAACTGGTATAAAATGTTGCAGAATGTGAATGAACCCTCTGCCAAACTGGGGATTTATTTTTTTATTATTTTTTGGGTGTTATGGGCTGCAGCCCTTAACTACTTCTAACAGCTGTTGCTTTGACCTTTGTTCCTGAGTCATCTGTTTTCTATTAGTCTCTGACTCCCTTCTTTTCCTGCCTTGTTGTATGAGAGATGCTTCTTCAAGTGTCAGTTTGTATCTTTCTCTCACTCAGTCTCAGTTCTGCCTTTCTGCACTGCAGCAGCACAAGCCTCCACCCCCACTCTTTTCCTTCCCATCTCCGTTTCCATATATATCATAAATCTGTGACTTATTATGGCTTCACTGCTTACTTTCTGCTCCTGTGTTTATGATCTGGCTACATACCAATACTGAAATCTGATACTGCTACTCAGGCTGGGTATCAAAATTCGATACTAAAAAGGCACATACTGAAATGTCTCGGTACTACCGAGTACCAAAAGGTCTAGAAAAAGATACTTATTTTCAATACTTTGCATGAAACACCCATAAACGTGGCAAACGCAAACAGGGTTTTTATGCTCAGTAAACAATCTAATTGTGGTTGTTGATCACTCCACTCACTCTGGATTGTTGCACATTGGTGTGTTCCAGGTTGAGAATGATTTCATCCTGCTGCTGGAGAAGGAGATGTTCATCGAGCAGTTGAAGGATATTGTTGAGAAAGCCGAAGACATCCTGAGTGAAGATGCAGAGGGAGAGAGGGGCTCGGACCCGTCGTCCCGACCCGGTCACAGCCTCATCAGCAGAACCTCGGGCTCTGAGGTAAATTCAGGATGGTCTGGGACAGACCAGGTAGACCTGTTGCCGTAGTTAGGAAGGACATAGTTAGGAACTTGATTAGGAAGTGAGAATTTCCCTTTCATTTGAGGACATATAGACCCATGCAAATCAATACAACATAGATTAGAAATCTGTTCTTATTCTTACAATAATCTTAAAGTGCTTTTTAGAGCACCAAGTTTTCCTCATTAACAGCTTCAATATTAGCAAAATTCCGTGTAACCTTATCATTATTCACTAGGAATGTCCCTGATCTGATCTTGTGAATGGTCACGCAGTCACGTTGATTAAGGCTCTGAAACATGTAATATACAGAGCTACACTAGTGTTTATTTCAACCATTAAACCTCTTATTTAATTTCAGTAACTCATTAAAATATAAAAAAGCATCAAATCTATCCTGAGATATTATTATACAAAAAAGTATAAATCTAGTCTGCCAAGCCTAATAAACCACACTACACTATTTATTTGTCCCTCCAAAATATAAAGAAAAATAACAGCATAAAAAAAATCAGTAGGTTTAAAAAATATATATATATGATTAATCACAGAATTGTTGTTGTGACATGTTTTTTTTTTAAGATAAGGTGCATATTTAAATAGAAATCATTTCTATAGCTATTTAGTACTACGTTTATTTTGTGATAGAAAATGGCTGCTTTGATACTATTATTTCAATAATAATTAATAGTTGTTTTAAAAAAAAAATCCTAATTTTGTTTAACTGCATTGCCAAGTATCAAGTATCGGATCAGGACTAGGTATTGGCAGATACTCAAAATCAAATGACTTTGGTTTGGGAGCAAAAAATGTTATTGGTATGTCCTTAGTTTTAGTATTTACTAAGAATTACATCCAGCAAATCCTCTGAAATTGTTCACTTAACTGAGAAAAATCCAGAAATGTGCAACACCAGATAAAACAATGTTGATCGTTGAGATTGCTCTTTCTCTACCCAGCTTCTCCATGCTGTGTGTCACTAAACATTCTGCCGGTCCCATACACTATATCATTTCTTAGTGAGAATGAAGACCAGTTTTACCTGACAACCAGTGTTCACATTTCCTTCTTTCATTAAAGGCTGAAGATCTATCTCTGTTTGAAGTATGGTTATTAAGCCTTCCCCTGGGTGTGCTTCACTCAAGCCAATGCAGCAAATGCTGAGCAGGCAAAATATGAGAGTAATGAAACGCTAATGCGTTCCCTAGAACACAGTTAGTCTTTTTACACCGAGGAAACGCATGCAGTGAGCTTTGGTGGGGTTCTGGCTGGAAGGTGTTGATGCATAAAACATAAACATGTAAATCAAGTTTTAAATGAACCCAAAGCAGAAAATTATCAGATTTGATAAAAAAAAAAAAAGGTCATTATGCTCGAGGCATTCCAGGTTGAGATGTGCAGCAGTGTGTTAAATATGTAATGAACTGTGTATATATCGACTGCACAATCAAAGTAACTTTGTTTACCTATTGTTTACAGGTTTTAACACCTCAGCTTATGCAGTCTAACCAACTGGTCTACCAACAAAATGGTAAGAGTTTTACATGTATGTGTGCCTCATTGTTTAAAGCTTCTGAATCTGTTATTAGTTGGTTTAATTCACTAACTAGAAGACTAGATTCACACAGCAGATGCAAATGGTCATCCAGACATTTTCTTTTTCTCTCTCTCTCTCTAATGCTAAGATCCACAACCAGCTGTGAATGGCTTAACATAGTCTCTTCTTATTAATAATCTGTAAATTCTAAATGGTGTATTAGTTATTCTAGATTTACACCTGCTGTTGTTGCAGAAGCAGTAGGTTTATACTGTATTTTGAGGTTTGGAACATGGGGTAATTAATTGTGGCATGCTGTATTTAACCAATTGTAAATAAGATAAAGATGCAGAATTGTTTGATTGGGGAATCTTGTTTGTTACTAAACTTTAAGCATGTTTAATACATGTTAATTGAATGTATATTGTGTGATACTAACATTAATTGTATGAACAGTATAGTCCACAACAGACAGATGTTGTGTTAAGTGTATTTAGAGTTTTAAAAATGTTAGCGACTGTAAAAGAAAACTCTTAATAAAAATGGCAATAAATCACAGTGTAATATATCATAAACCCTTTATTAAAGTTCTGTTTTGTATATGTGTGGATTACACCATATGTTAAACACTGCTTTGAGATTCGGGTTCGTGTTGACTTGATTTTTAGATTTTTTTTTTTTTTCAGAAATACTTTCATAAAACTTTTTTTTTATTGTAAATCTAAATATAAAGTTATTATATTAATATAAATAAGTGTTTATTAATATTGTATTTTACCGGTAGTTATTTTGTGTGTGTGTGGGTGTGATGTATGATTTTGTTGTAATGTGGTTTTCTTGTATGTGTCTCTGTTTTGCTTTTGTCTGTTGTCTGACAGTACTTCACACTGGAAAACGTTTGTTCATCATCTGCCCTGTGGCTGAGGTTCCTACATACAAAGGAGAAGACAAAGGTACACACATCACTGATGTCATAAAAAACTTTTAAAACCTTAAATAGTAACAGAATTAAATAACAAGGCTATCAGGGGGTCTCCTCAATCTCAAACACATTTTACAATGCAGGTAAGAGGGTCCAAACAAGTGTAAGACAGGCCTTAGTACGATGTGGCAAGGGTAGCCAATCTGAGGCTCATCTGCTTCAGATGATCAGTGGGTGCATTTATATTTGGAAGTTTGTTTTCCATGACTACAAAAAGAGGGGAAAACCTTCAGCAAAAACCTTTAATTGTAATTGAGAGAAGATTATGTATAGATGCAACTGAGCTGAAATTTAAACACTAGAGGGCGCACTGGCCAGGATTGGAACAGCATCTGCATCATTCATCAGAAATGATGGATACTGTTACACATCACACATTTTACCCGAGTATTAGTGTGTAAAAACAAGTTTATCAATATAAGCAATTTTTACTTTATGATGTGATAAAACACACATAAAAAAGAGGGTTGCAAGGTTGTTTATTTTATGTATATTTATTCTAAACCTGGAAGTTTTAGAGTTTAAATCCATTAAAACAACACAGTTATGAAAAATATATATTATATTACATAATAATTTTGTAAAATTAGTGTTCACTGTTGCTAGGTAAACATTTAAACTTGAATAACTTTGTGCATAGGACTGGATGATATGGCTGAAGTTTATATCACAATCTATTCCTTAATTAAAATCCGGAACACCTGTATAATAAAACTAACGTTCTTGTTTATTTAATCAGTTCTAAACGATGCATGTATTTATTTAAATCAAATCATACCATTATTAAAACATTTTCCATCATGACTAATTGCATTATTGTCTAGCAGTATTATTACTGTTATACCCTCTGATATTTGTGTTCATAGTACATCATGTTCATGCTGTCATTAAAGCAACACAGTAACAAATCAAATAAATTATTGTTCAAATTTTAAACATTCTAGTTTTAGATGAAGAATAAATCAATTGTTCTGTAATAAATAAATGAAATGCAAGGTTTCACAGCTTGTCCCAAACTGATTTTTGATTATTGTCTACGTATCCTTTTCTTTTCTTTCTTACAGACTCTGAAGGACTTCCTGCAGCTCAGATACCAGATGCCAGTGTGGGTGAAGCCGTAGCTCCTCAGAAACCTTCATCTCTACCCAAGCCCTACGTCACTTCCCCAGAGTCTAGCCAATCAGTGGAGGATCATCAGGCTAGTCACTCAGTAGCAGCAGCAGTTTCCATGGTTGCAGACATTCCATGCTGTCCAATCACCCCTCCTGTTCCCCAGGATGCGAGTTCAGAAAAATTACACGCAGCTCTTCACCAGCCGGCCAGTCGCGATGTCAGCCCTGTTACAGACACACCCCTGAACCAGGCCCAAACCGTAGTGCTTCAGCAACCGTTTTCCACACCCATAGCGCCCCCTACTGTCAGCACTGCGCAGTCCCAGCCCCAGAGCCCAGCTCACCAGACACAGCACGCCCCTTCTTCTGCATCGTCTACGTCAGGCCTGGCCTCGTCCCAGGCTCAGCCAGGCACTGGACCGGGGGAGTCTGACGGGGAGGGCCCTCCCAGGCTGGAGTTTGCTGATCGGACAATAAAGACCCTGGACGAGAAACTTAGAAATCTTCTTTACCAAGAGTACAACCCGTCACAAACCACCAGCTCAGCGTCCGACCCCCCGGGCTCTCCGCCCATGTCAGACAGCCAGGGCAGCGACGGTGCTCTGAGAAAAGGAGAAATGCTGGTAAACCTTCTTATCAAATATCTTATCAGATGCCTTGGATATGCTTTTTTGTGTAGTCTACAGTTTATGATGAACAAACATTTTTCTATTTATTTAGTAATTAATTGAATATTAGCTGTACATGGATGTCATGGATTTCGCTACATATAGAGTATGAGTGTGTGAATATGTAATTTGTGTTACTTTATGTGTTACTTTATGCCCTGCTTTTACATTAAAATCCAAGGTGCATATATATATATTTATACTTATTTATACTTATTTATTTTATTTATTTATTTTTGTGCAGTGTATTGTCTCAAACAATTGCAGTAAATAAGTTGTCTTAAGGCATTTATATGTCACTTTATATAATGTAATATCATTACTTCAAATACACATTAAGTTTAAAGAGCAACAGGTAATGATTCTTTTAAAGAATAACTCAATCTGTTTTTGCAAACAAACCAAGTTCTGCATATTTAATGTAATTTCTAAAAGCTTTAATATCTTAAATAATAAAAAACAGGTTACATCTCTAAAAGTAAACAGAGTTTATACATCAGCTTATTCACATATAATGTATTTGCTAAGTAAACAGAATAAGCAGTATCATCAAAAACAATTATCATATAAATGTACTGTATGGTAAAATACCAGCCAAGAACGTGATGCTGTAAATAATGTATATTCAAATAATTTTAACACATTTCTGATATTACTGTTATTGACACACAGTGTCATTGTTCCTACATGTGTCTTACATTTGAGTTAAAATATTTTGCAATGTGTTCTCAATTAAAAAGTAAAAACTGAGCTCTCATTCATATTTTTAAATGTGAGTGTGTTTATATACTGTGACAGTTTTCCACCATATGTTGGAAACACTGCTGTGAGATTTTGGTTAATGTTGATGTGATCACAGTTCCTGCTATGTTCAGGAATATTTTCATATAGTAAATGCATATTTCTTTAATAATGTATGCAAATTTGTATACAATGGGCCCAAAGTTAAAGATTACAATTAATTTTTTTGTGTTAATGTATTCATTAATTTATGAATACTTATTGTTTATAAGTATACATACTAATATTTATTGTTTAATATTTTGGAATTGGATCTGGTGAACAAGAGGAAGATTAAAGCGCACTGAACTCTAAACTAAAGTCATGTTCAGGAAGCCAGCATGAGATGACTCTTGATAAAAATAATTAGTGTATTTTTATCATTATGTAGATCCAGTTGCATTTTTACTTTTTAAACTCCGAGATATATTTAGAAGTTTTCTGTTGTCATCAGATAACCATTGTTCTATTGATCTTTCAGAAAATCTGGTGTTTGTATCTGTTATCACATGCTGATCACTCACTCCTTTCCTCCTGCTTCCTCTTTCAGCCTCAGATTCCAGAGAGGAGCGATAGTCTGGGAACCCTCAGTGACTCTGCTGTTGCCCGTAAGTGAGGGAGAGAGAGAGTGTGTGTGTGTGTGTGTGTGTGTGTGTTTGTGTGGTGGCTTCACAGAAAAATTATGTATTTTTTATTTTTGTTGAGTAAAGTTTCAGTACGTTTTCCCATCCTCTCTAACTATAGTAGCAGATAGATGTAGCTGCTATAATCCATTATAATAAAAGCTTTTAAACCGCCCATCTCTATGAAGAATGTTTTTATTGTTTAAAAGCATTAAACAAATGCATGGGGAAGTGTGACATTCAGAAACAGGGAGTATTAAAATGAGAGATGGCATCGGGCCAAGTTTTTCAGTTTACTGTAATGAGTGATGTGTGAGTGAAAGTATGTGTTCATGATTTATGTATTCATTGTGTGTTCATTTATCTTCTTCAGCTTTGAACAGAATGCTGATTCGGAACGACTCCACAGAAAGCTCCAGTGGACAGAGTTCATGCAAGAGTCGCTTCAAGGTAAGATAATTAACGTAAACCTTCTGTTTATAAACTGAGAAAAGCTGTTTTGCTTAATAAAAATGTAATGTTTAAGCAAATCCATGGCATTGGCTAGCTGCCTGCGTTGGTCCTAATTTAAATCGGAGTTTCAACTTCAACTATAATAACATGGATGTGAGAGAAAAATGCTGTCTGGCTTCATTCAGACAAATTTAATGCAGAGATGTGCAAAATATGCGAAAATGTCATTCAGCAAGAGGTGATTTATATGGACAAATTTCTTGTTATAATTTCCCAATAAATACAATCATCTTTTTTTTTTATGACTTTCTAATTCCCTGATTGCCCTTTGAAATAATTGTTGTAGTATTATATTTTGTGATAATTATCTTATTATTAAATGAACTCTGAAAACATTTTGTAATATTTTATATTGTAATACATCCCTAACACATGGTTTAATACATATTTGTAAAATGCTATAAAGCTTTTACCAATAATTTGTTTAATTCTTTTAATTGTAATAAATGTAAATAAATAATAGACACTTTCAGATGGACAGCAGTCCAGGCAAGTAAAATGCTAGCTAATAAAAAGTGATATATATATATTACATTTTTTTGGTTTTAGGTAAGATACAAGTCACATCAGCATTATTACACAGATTTTTTTCTCTGTATTGTTTCACTCCTAGTTTGCTTGCATTTGTTCCTGTGGATAACTCTTAGGTGGAACTTCTTTTGAGTTTGATTGTGGGATCTAAAATGTTTGAGGACCACTGTTCTAGATTGTTCCGACGCCTCCAGATGTTGTGCGTTGTTTGGAGCACAGCAGGACGAGCTCTGCAGGAGCTGCTCAGAGAGACGGAGAAGCTGCAGAAACCACAAACGCTGAGGTTTCCTTTACACCCAACAACGGAGACCAGGCCAAGACTCACAGCAACCGCTACTCTGCTCCTCCAGACTTCTATCAGGTGTGGAGAAGATTCCTATAATGAAACAGACTGCCATCTAAATATACACCTCTACTCTCGCGTGTAAAATGCATTCATTATTTTTACTTAAATACAGATGGGGAAAATACACTTTTACTTTTAAAATGGGCATATTACTAAAATATCATAATATTTTGTAGTATTTAATATTTGAGTAATTCCCCAGTAATTAAATGTGCTGGTTATGTTTATGACCAAAAAGTTAAAAATAGCTTTTACTTTTTTAGGGTTATTTATATGTAATTCTTTAGTAAACTATTTAGTTTTATTACCTTTACAAACGTAACATTATGCAGTTACAGTAAAGTTAGTCAGTCCTTGTTTACTTAGTAATGCAATAATTCCACAATAATCTAATAATCTCAGAAATAATAGTTGTAATAATTAATATTGTTATAATTACCTTATAAGTTTGTGACCAATAAGGTAATATAGCTTTTCATAATGCAATACCATTTAGTTCTTCCATTTTTAGGTTATTTATATGTAATTCCTTTTTTAAACTTAAATTTAGTTTTATTACCTTTATGAATGTAGCGTTTATGCTGTAATAGAGAATTTTATTACGTTCTTTGTTTTATAATTATAATAACTAAAGTGCCACAGACTAAGACCAAGTTAATTTATTGAAGCCTTTTAGGATTAGTTATTTGGTTTGTTGTAGGTGTTAGATTTTGATAAAAAAAAAAAAAAGAGTTGATTTTTCAAATTGACTTAGAATCAAATTACAAATAGCATGTTAAAGTGATGCACTTCCTGTTTTATTTATTGCTGTGGTCTGTTCTCCTGTAGGATGTGCACTCGTCCAGCCGGGAGATTATTCCTTCAATACCACATGCTCAGACCTCCCTGTCGATCGACGTAGCGACGCAACACGGCTTGAACCTCTCCTCCGATTCCTGTGAAGAAGATAACAGCTTTTCTGCAGCCCATAAACCCAGCCCGCATGCTCACGCTCTGTCCGAGCACAGCGGCACCGATCTCATGAAGCGTGCTGTGGCCTTCTTCCGCCGCTCGGGCCGCAGTAGCAGCGTGCAGAGCTCAGACTCGCCCAGCCGCCCACCGCTCCTTAACGGGCACGCCCCCTGTGTCTCCAACCACGCCCACTCCACCTATGTCAGCAGCGATAACGACTCTGAGTTTGAGGACGCAGACATGAAGAAGGAGCTCCAGAGGCTCAGAGAGAAGTAAATATCACACAAACTCCATTATCCATTATACAGTACAGGCCAAAAGTTTGGACACACCTTCTCATTCAATGCGTTTTGTTTATTTTCATGACTTACATTGAAGATTCTCACTGAAGGCATCAAAACCATGAATAAAGGTGAAATAACTGAAAATATTTATTTTATATTTATTTATATTCTAGTTTCTTCAAAATAGCCACCCTTTGCTCTGATTTCTGCTTTGCACACTCTTGGCATTCTCTCTATGAGCTTCAAGAGGTGGTCACCTGAAATGTTTTTTAGGCATGTCTTATCAAGGTTAATTAGTGGAATTTCTTGCTTTATTAATGGGGTTGGGACCATCAGTTGTGTTGTGCAGAAGTCAGGTTACTACACAGCTGACAGCCCTATTGGACAACTGTTAAAATTCATATTATGGCAAGAACCAACCAGCTAACTAAAGAAAAACAAGTGGCCATCATAACTTTAAGAAATGAAGGTCAGTCAGTCTGGAACGACCATCAAGCGCTACAACGAAACTGGCATACATGAGGACAGACCCGGGAAAGAAAGACCAAGAGTCACCTCTGCTTCTCAGGAGAAGTCACCAGCCTCAGAAATCGCAAGTTAACAGCAGCTCAGATCAGAGACCAGTTGAATGCCACCCAGAGTTCTAGCAGCAGACCCATCTCTAGAACAACTGTTAAGAGGAGACTGTGCAAATCAGGCCTTTATGATCAAATTACTGCTAGGAAAGCACTGCTAAGGAGAGGCAACAAGCAGAAGAGATTTGTTTGGGCCAAGAAACACAAGGAATGGACATTAGACCAGTGGAATTCTATGCTTTGGTCTGGCGAGTCCAAATTTAAGATCTTTGGTTCCAACCGCCGTGTTTTTGTGAGACGCAGAAAAGGTGAATGGATGGATAACACATGCCTGGTTTCCACTGTAAAGCATGGAGAAGGAGCTATGATGGTGTGGGGGTGACACTGTTGGGGATTTATTCAAAATTGAAGGCACAGCATGGCTACCACAGCATCCTGCAGCGACATGTCCATCAAATCAAATCAAATTTATTTGTATAGCGCTTTTTACAACTGGTGTTGGCACAAAGCAGCTTTACAGAAACATGATTACAGGACAAAGAATCAGGCAAAACATTAAACATAGAAAATACATAATACAAAACCCCCAGTGAGCGCGGAGGCAAGGAAAAACTCCCTCAGAGCTGCAGGAGGAGGAGGAAACCTTGGGAGGACCAAGACTCACATTAAAGGGGGGACCATCCTACCACTGGTCAAACAGCTTTTAAATTAATTTTAAAAAGTCTTTCATACATCCACATAGGTTTTATATATTCAGGTGTATAGCAGCTCCACTAATGGCTTATAGAGTGAGATGGACGATGAGCAGCTGATCTGTGGTGGTGGATGGAGAAGAGCTGACTTCAGAAACTTCCAGTCTGGCCAGACAGAGGACATGAGAGCCTGAGGGTCCAACATCCCTCGGTATCGGGTCAGACAGGTGGGCAGTCAGTAACTCTGAGGAAGGCAGAGAGATGGAATTAGTTTTGACTGGATTTATGTAAAACAGAGAATATAAAACATTATCAGAGTGTGGCAAATGACTCCGGCAGAACTGAATAAAACAGCCTAACTAAAGGCAGAGAGCCAGAAGGTAACATAGACATGGAGGCTCCCTGAAACACTGGCATCCACCCACTCCACCGTCCACAAACCTGAGTGACCGTGTGCAGTGGGAGAACAACAGCACCAGCATCTCAGTTTACCACAATTTCCTCTGTCCATGAACCCCTGAATCTGCAGCCTTATCTAAAGGGAAAAACATTAATTACCAAAAGCTAAACTAAACAAGTAAGTTTTCAGTCTAGACTTAAAGATTGAGACTGTGTCTGAGTCCCGAACATATTCGGGGAGATTATTCCAGAGTTGAGGCGCTTTATAAGAGAAAGCTCTTCCTCCTGCAGAGCTCCTCTGAATTTTAGGAACTACTAATAAACCAGCACCCTGAGATCTAAGTAATCGCGGTGGTTCATAACAGGAGATGAGGTCTTGTAAATACTCAGGAGCGAGCCCGTGTAGGGCTTTATACGTTAACAGGAGAATTTTATAGTCTATGCGGAATTTGACTGGAAGCCAGTGCAGTGCTGATAGTACTGGACTAATATGGTCAAATTTTCTCGTTTTAGTGAGGACCCTGGCTGCAGCATTTTGAACTAGCTGAAGTTTATTTATTTATTTAAGTTACTGCCGGAACATCCAGACAGTAGCGCATTACAATAATCTAGCCTTGAGGTAATGAAGGCATGGACTAATTTTTCTGCGTCATGCAGTGATAGGGCATTTCTTAGCTTGGCTATGTTACGTAGGTGTACAGAAGCTGTTCTAGTAACATTAGATATGTGTTTATCGAATGCTAGATCTGAATCTATGATAACTCCAAGGTTTTTAGCTGCTGAACCAGGGGTGGCTGAGAAGTCAGCCAGATTTAGCATTAAGTCTGATCATTTATTTCTAGCAGCTTTGGGGCCTAATAGGAGAACTTCTTTTTTATCACTATTTAATAGGAGGAAGTTGTGCGACATCCACAATTTTACATCTTTTACACAATCCTCGATTTTCTTTAATCTCACTCTGTCGTCAGGTTTGGCTTATGAAGAGCTGCGTGTCATCCGCATAACAATGAAAATTCACATCATGTTTTCTAATAACTTTGCCCAGTGGGAGCATATATAATGTAAATTATATATGCTCCCATCTGGTTTGCGTGTAGTTGGACGATTATTTATTTTTCAGCAGGACAATGACCCCAAACACACCTCCAGGCTGTGTAAGGGCTATTTGACCAAGAAGGAGAGTGATTGAGCGCTGCAGCAGATGACCTGACCTCCACAGTCACCAGACCTGAACCCAATCCAAATGGTTTGGGGTGAGCTGGAGCACAGAGTGAAGGCAAAGGGGCCAACAAGTCCTAAACACCTCTGGGAACTCCTGGAAAACCATTTCAGTTTACTCTACCTCTTGAAGCTCATTGAGAGAATGATGCCAAGAGTGTACAAAGCAGTAATCAGAGCAAAGGGTGGCTATTTTAAAGAAACTAGAATACATATATACATATATACGTATATATGTATATATATATACGTATATATGTATATATACATATATATATACACACACACAGAAATACAGAACTCCACATGTGTTCATTTATAGTTTTGATGTCTTCAGTGAAAATCTACAATGTAAATAATCATGAAAATAAAGAAAATACATTGAATGAGAAGGTGTTTCCAAAATTTTGGCCTGTACTGTACATCACAGAAGCAGGCCACATTGATGTTTTTCTCCTTCACTTCCTCTGAGAAAATGTTCGTTGAATTTTAATCATATTTTAGTTCTGTCTGGATCAGGGCAGGGTGCCTAATTTTGATACTTTGCATGGAACGCACAAACATGTCAAACGCTCTCTAAAGTCTGAATCTACTTTAAAACATTAAACCGCACTTCAACTGTTGACACACCACCACTGCATTGAAGTCACTCTGTGTCGCTTTCTCTCTCTCGCCCTTTCTCTCTCTCTCCTGAGATATTATAGTAAAGTGAAAAAAGAATTTAAACCACACTAAACTATTACTGCCTCCTCACAATAATACAGGGAAATGCCAGCATTTAAAAAAAAAGATCATGATAATACATTTTTAGGTTATTGGACCATAACTTATAATATAAATATAATTAATTTTGCCAATCTAATCAAAAACTGCACTGCATCCAGCAGTATGTAAGTATGTTTTTGTTTCGCAATAAAGCTCCACAAACAAAATGCTCATTGTTTTTAAAGGTTTCAACAAGGTCCAAATAAAATATGGAGTCACTCATAGTGACAGTATGGGAATGAGATTACTCATGTCGGCTTTTAAATAAATACATAGTTTGAGAATAATTATCACTTTTTGTAATTTTTGGTTGCAATTTAGAAAAAGGTATCACAAAGTATTGTATTGGTACCAAAAATTTATAATTTTTAAAACAATACCCAGTCCATACCCAGTTTCCTGTAAATCCTCAAAAAGCCTCAAAATGTCTTAAAATAGAATTTGGGTAATTAAGGTCTGAAATTGTCTTAAATTTACTGTAAAATTGCTGTAGGTCTTACATTTTCAGACTGTGTGTTTAATGCCGGTGGGAAATTACAGTGGCCTCGGGGACTGTGGACGAGACCGGCAGAGTTCGATGCGCCTGTCTTTGGCCAGCTAGCTAACGTTACCAGGGAGAGAACTAAGGTTAGCGGCGAGCCGGCTAACATTTGCAGCAAGATAGCTTACTGGAAGGTCAAAGTAAGCCTTAACTAGAATCATAATAAAGAAAAAAGTTGATTACAACTGTTGTAATCAAATGTTACCACTGGGGCATCCCACCCTACACGGGGTACAAACCAAAATCTGCACGTTTTATTAGTTTGTTTTTGTGCATTTTTATGTTATCAGATAATGATAAATGGACACTGATCATTATTTATAGAGAAGATGCTTCATTTTTCATTATTATTATTATTATTATTATTATTATTATTATTATTATTATTATTAATGCTGTTTATTATTATTATTATTATTATTATTATTAATGCTGTTATCATTGTTTTTATTATTATTATTAATAATAATAATAATTTTATTAGTAGTTTAGTTTAGTAGTTGTAGCAATGGTAGTAAGTATCATTAAAATTGTAAACAATTGGTTTCTCTTTTTTTTGCTACATAATTTTCAAATTATTGGCTTAGGACAGGCTTTTCATTTTGAGCTTTTTCATAGTTTATAATGGAGACTGCTTTAAATGTTCTTTTATTCTTTTTTGCTTCCTACATGCAGTTCAGTGTGTTTAACGTAATGCAACTTTCACATGCTATGTTGGCTCTGTTCTATAATCACAAGGGAACAAAATTTAAAGGGAAAAAACAATGTAATCTTTGTCCATTCACAATTAAATTTGAACACATTGTATATTATTTTTTCTTTTAGGATACTGATTCTTCCGACATGAACACCAGCACACGAATACACTAATAATAGGACTAGAAACATGTGCTTAAATGTACATGTAACTTATAACTTTACATTTTAATTTTACATATCTCTCTCAGGCATATGAAGGAAATCTCAGAGCTGCAGGCTCATCAGAGGGGTGAGATAGAGCAGCTGTACTCTCGGTTGGGCCGCTCTGTGCCGCCCAGCGTGGGCTTTCTGCATGCAGCGCCCCCCACTGGCCGCCGCCGAAGAGCCTCCAAACACAAACTGAAGGCCGGCAAGCTCCTCAACCCCATGGTGCAACAGCTCAAAAGCAATCGAGGTAAGTGTGAGTGTGTCTGTGCATGAACAGAACGTAGCTGTAGCTTTCACTTACGGCTTTTCAGAATCCTGTTCACACATGCAGACTTTAAACAGTTTATTTACTGCAATGTTCATACCTGCTATGAAAAGGGTCCTCAGTTCAAAAGACCAGCTCCTTAATAACTGAATCATGTTGTAAACACACAAAGCACAGCTTAGCGCTGTAACAATAGGCCACTTGAAATCATGCATCATTCTGTAGTCCTCGTACGGCTTCTGCGTCTAAGTGGTTTTTCCCTAAAGGGAAAATGAATGGGCTTTTCAAAAACCCGCCTCTGTCACATTCTGTGGTAAATAAATCTGTTCAGAACCCTGTGCGTTTTATTCTGTGTACATTTTACTCATGAAAAACACTGGATCCTCTGAATTACGAGAACATTTGAGTCGAAATGAGAAAAATGCTAGCGTTTAGCTAATGCTACAGCGGAGTGAACTGACCTCCCGGCGCCCCTGCAGAGATCAGCCGGGGACTTTTTTTCGGTGCAACACCAGCAAACTCCGGCTGTAAGTTAGGAGCATGTTACACACAGCTGATCCAACTAATGAACTAACTGCCCTTTCTGAACAGAGCTGAGAGCTTCACAGCATAAAATCACTAAAATAGGTCAGTGATACTCCAGAACCAGCTGTAACAGCTGTAAAGCTGTTTTAACATTTACCCTCTTTATTATGCAGTGAAATAAATTGGTGTTTCTGGTTCCTAGTCACCTCAGTGAGGGCAGGTAGTTAGTTGATTAGTTAGTTTTTAGTTGTTTATTTGGGTCAGGTGTTGTAATTAGTATAAAATAATGACCGTAGTTAAATACTAAACCTGCAGGGAAGAGCTGCCGAACTGAGAACCACTTTTATTATCTGCCTTTTAAAGCTCTAACACAGACTACACTGCTCAACATCACACTGCTCAACATTACTGAAAGTGTTTTCACCTGTTTAAATGCTTTAATGATCCTCTGTGAAGAAGCATTAGAATCCAAAACGCGATCTGACCAGAGTTCACGTCAGTTAAGCATTAGCTTAAAGCTAGCATTTTTCTAATTACTACGCTCTTGAAATTCAGAGGATCCAGTGATATTTAAGAGGTAAATGTGCACAGAGTAAAACGTACGGGGTTCTGAACATATTTATTTACCACAGACTCTTGGCCAGTCTTTGAAAAATCCTTTTAAATTCCCCATTCACTTGAACCGCTTAGACACGGAACCCCAAATATGGGCATAAACAACATGGTGCCAACAACAAAATGAAGACACAACTTCAGTGGTCTATAGCTTAGTGTGCAGTGCTAGCTAAAGCAATTGTAGTAAATTGGTTTTGTTAGCTTTTAGTCTACGTCTTTTTTTTTTTTTTTTTCATTTTTGGAATTGTAAAACTGGTCTTAGCCTTTAGCCCTTCTGCTAAAATGATCAACACAATCAAAATTTGTATCTCTCTATAGCTGAGACCTGTTCCAGTGCTTCAACTTCTCCAGCCAAAAGCTCGGTCCTCAACACCTCTGCAGGTTCCAGCATGGCCACGCTGCAGAGTCCTGTATCAGAACCACTGCAGCCAGTCCAAACCCAGCAGCCCTGCTCACTCAAAGTCTCTCTGTCCTCTGACAACATCTACGGTTCACCCACACACACACCACCTGGACAAGGTAACAACTCTGCACATCCAGTAAACCATAGAGAACAACGCCATTACTGTTTGTGCATAATCCCTGTGTACTTTATTAGCCAGTGTGCGTCAGTGGCACGTTCAGTCTCATCCCTTCCTCTCTCATACGGTCACATACATCCTCTCTGTGAAAGTCCATAACACACAAATTTGCATGATCACATGATGCATTTCTGGCATGCCTAGACTTTCCCCATCTGTGTCGTACATGCATATTCACATGCACCCTATAGGGCACAAGCTCCATAACGCTTTAGGAACATGGCGGACTCTTTTGGAGAATACGCTTTACATCGTGTTAACAAAACACAACACAGAAGACCAAAGAAAGAGGGAGATTGTGTATGGCAAAGTTGAAGGTACATGTGCTGTATCAAAGCTGCGTCAGTTAAAGCTGATCAGGGATTAGCTGATCTCACTCTTACTCAAGCAATTACTGTTACTAGTATATATCAAAAACTAAAACATCCAAAAGATAAATAAAAAATAGAGTACAATCAAGAGAAACATCAAGTTTTTTTTTTTTGTCCTCAAAATCATTGAATCATGAATTCGTGAACTTTGACCTTACTCAAACACTGAACAAGAAAAAAAGCTTCTTCTCTCTAAAACAAATGTTTTGTTCAAGACCATGTGGATAAGCCAGAAGCCTGTTGGAAGACCTACATTTTATGTTCACCAGAAAGCGGTATAATTGCATTTTCACCATTGAGAGAAAACCAAACCGTATCCCAACTGTGAAGTTTTGTGCCGGGTATATTATTTTTCTGCTTTGGGACTAGGACATCATGCCATTATAAATGGACCTGAGAATTCCAAATTGTACCAGCAAAGCCTCCAGCAAAATTGAACTGAAATTTCACTATTCTAGAAGTAGCAGAAACAGCAGTGGCCAAATCTCCATTAACCCTGAGCTTTAAAGGCTGCAGAATTTTTTTAATTCAGTTATTTAAGTCAATAATGCTCTTCAGATTATAAGTCTCATTTGTCAAAGTCTACGGTCAAGAGATGCTTTTGTGAAAAAGCATTTTAAACAGTACCTACTAAAGATAGTCAATAATTTGAATTAAACTTCTGTTAAAAAAAAATAAAGGTTTCAAGAGCCAAAGAATACCACATACGTCAAATATGGTGAAGGTAGTGATATGACATGAGAATATATTTAGTGCTAAAGATGGAGCTGGATCACTGGTGTTTATAGATTCTGTAGCAGGTTAAGTTTAGAAGTATACAGAGCTTTCACTTCTGCTTAAATTCAGTCACTTTCTGCAGAACTGAACACGATTTGGCCAAGTCATTCACCTGGCTTTAATTGAGTAGAGCTGAAAAACTGAAAAACAAACCCACAAGCAAAGCCGTACCTGAAGCCAGCGCCAGCAATTAAGTCTTGAAAGTAAGGAAATTCAGTGTTTGGAGTTGAGGCAGTCAGTAAGTGAAAGAATCTGGATCTGATATTAAAAGTAACTTTTATTTGTGTTTTGAGCCTTCTAACTTGCAATATTTGTAGACCCTACAATCACATTTGATTGATTGATGGATGCTGAAATTTAAATCTACAAAGTTGGTGTACAGAGGCAAAATTACGAAACTTGCCACTTATGATCCTGACTGTAAATGCAAGTGCTGTTACAGTTTACTCAGTACAGATTATGTACACTCTGCCATACACTACCAAGGCTTTCCAACAGTGCACGTTTTACACCACAGTGGTCCAGATCTTCACACACTACAAACTTTTACTCCTTTTGGTTAATAAGAAACAGTATAATCTTCACAAATTGCTGCAATCTGATCTTAAAGTGGTGGTAATAAGTTGATCACAAAATTATTACTGTTGACTCGCTATACCTGACCCCCAAGAATAGTCTTGTTGTAAGAAACACACTCACTCACCCATCCATCATAAACGTGACCATGAGTCCTATTGTCTTTGGCTGTGCCTTACTGACAATGCTGAGATGATGCGGGTCTCTGAGCCCTGATGTGTTCGCTGTTACACCACTCTCTCTCTCTTTCTCTCTTTCTCCCTCTTTCTCTCTCCTCTGCTTTCTTCTCTCTTTTTATATTCGTTTTTCACAGGCTGGACCGTTTACCACCAAACATCCGAGAGAGTCACCTATAAATCTAGTAGCAAACCGCGCACTAGATTCCTCAGTGGACCCGTGTCTCTGTCCATCTGTTTGTATTTGTTCTTTTCTACTTTATTCACTCATTCATCCTTCCTCCATACATCTCCCTTTACCCACTCTTTTGTTTTTTCTCTCTCGCTCTAATTTTTTTTAGCTTTTGTGTCTTTACATTTTAGTTTTTTGTCTCTCACACTTGTTTTTATTTAGTTTTTGTTGTTTTCTTTCTTTAAGTTGGCTTGGAAAAGGCAAAAAACTTTGCAACAATAATTTAAGTCAGTAATGCTCTTGAGGTGATAAGAGTATCGTTGTCAAGAGATGCATTCATAAAGATTGATTTTAAACAGTGCCTGCTTCTGAAACAGGATATTAATTAAGATAAAACCAACAATAACTTGCATCAGGGGAAGAAAAGGCATACTACATGTTTCAAACATGGACAAGGTAGTTTTATGACATGATCTTTCAGTGCTACAGTGTATCATTGTTATTAATTGTTGTTTATTTTTGTAGTAGAATGAATTTAGAAGTATACAGAGCGTTTGTTTCTGCTTGAATTCGGTCATGTAAAAAGTTACATTTACTCTTCAAACAAACATCTTAGCAACCCTTTTATTTTTTATTGTTAATAGCGCACTTTTTCAAGCCAAATTAATCTGCTTATAGTTTTCTTTGCTTTTCTTTATTTTTCTGATTTAAATTTGCTCTTTCTTTCTTCAGTCTTTTATTCCTTGTTTCCCAATGTATTTATATGCTGATTTTTTTTCTCTAAATTCTTCTTTATCCCCAAACCATCTTCACACACAGCCATCCACTTTTCATTTGTTCTCAGACCCGGACCATGTTTTCCACTCACCCAATCATGTTGTCCCCCGTCAGCTCTTCAGGCTCCTTTGTTTCTGTTACCTGTATTCTTCTAGTCATTTTCTTTCATACAAACGCTTTGTGCTCCGCTTCTGCTTACCAGATAATGTTAACCCTGTCTTCCCCCAAACATGGGCCTTCCAAACCTTCCAGACCCTTTTATTGAGGGAGTATAGCTGTAGGTTTCTGCCAAAGCCTTTGTATCTTCTGTACATGTGCTTTCTTTCTTTCACTAATTGTCCCTGGCTCGCTCGGGTCACGTTTTAAAAAAAAAAAAAAGAAAAAGAAAAAAGCCCCAAGCCAGCGTAAGAGGATGATTGGCGCGATCTCATGTTTGGATTCGGAAGACGTGCATGCCAGGGGCACGAGCCAGGGTCACTGTGGAGACCATCAGGGCTGTATTTTGAATTCTTACCTCACTTCTTCTTCCTCTCTGGCTCTCCACTGCATGACTTTCTCTTTAAACAAAGTAAAGGCTGCATTTGCTCCTCAGTATTTAGAGTCTTGTTTTAATCATTTCTTTGTTATGCTTTAATTGCTTAAATAGCTGCACTTTGATCTTGTTTCTATTTTAAGTGTAGCTTACTTTAAGTTCTATTTCTTGTTCCTTTTTAGTTCTATTATAAAATATATAACTATATACTTACAGCTCTGCCCCCCCTAAAATTAACTACTGTACTGATTAAGCATAGGCATTAAATTACACTGAAATTAAGTCCAAATTTAAATTAATTAAACAAACGAGACATTCTTTTCCAGTTTTGTGGAGAGCAAATTTGCAGGGCAAAAGGGTCACTTTAACACACCTGTTGTAAAATTATTGGTTCTTGAGCTTTTAAGTCATCAGGTAGTCTTATTTTATTCACAAATATCTCAAGTAAGTCTGAAGTATTACATTCTAGATATCTGAGGATTCAGATGGTTTACCACAAAAGCTAACTAGTAAACTGATTTATTTTACATACAGTTAAACCTGTAGCTGTGCTCCTACTGCCAAGATGTCCTTTATTCTGAAAAGTGGTGGAATATGTTTGTAAATATGTATGTAAATCAGATCCCTAAAAATTTGCTTCAATTAACTTGACCAATTTTTCGTCAGCGCCTTTCGTATGTAAAAAGGTGTAAAAGGTTTACCACTACTGCTTTAAATCTTCAAATGCTATAAACAGTTCCAACCAGTTACAGTTGTGTTATAGAGACCTGGCATGATCCTGTAAACCCCTACCTATAAACATATATATTAGATTCAAGACATACCTCTACACTTTGTCATCTTCCACCATTTAAAGAGCTTCTGTTTTTTCCTTTTTTTAATCATATTAACTTTGACTTTAAAAATGCAGTGCCTATATTATTTAAAAATAATTATCCATAAAGTGTCCAAAGGTGGGAGGGCCTTGTCCAAAAGTTATCCATCAACTTATCGTAATGGAGCATTATAAACATGCCATTTATTTCATAATTGTTGGAAACTTTGGCTTCATTGCTCCAATATACAGTTGTGGTCAAAAGTTTACATACACTTGTAAAAAAACATAATGTTATGGCTGTCTTGAGTTTTCAATAAGTTCTACAACTCTTATTTTTCTGTGATAGAGTGATCGGAACACATACATGTTTGTCACAAAAAACAGTCATAAAATTTGGTTCTTTCATAAATTTATTATGGGTCTGCTGAAAATGTCACCAAATCTGCTGGGTCAAAAATATACATACAGCAACATTAGTATTTGGTTACATGTCCCTTGGCCATTTTCACGGCAACTAGGCGCTTTTGGTAGCCATCCACAAGCTCCTGGCAAGCTTCAGGTCGAATGTTTGACCACTCTTCTTGACAGAATTGGTGCAGTTCAGCTAAATGTGATGGTTTTCTTGCATGAACCCGTTTCTTTAGCACTGTCCACATGTTCTCAATGGGGTTTAAGTCAGGACTTTGGGAAGGCCATTCTAAAACCTTAATTCTAGCCTGGTTTAGCCATTCCTTTACCACTTTTGATGTGTGTTTTGGGTCATTGTCTTGTTGGAACACCCAACTGCGCCCAAGACCCAACCTTCGGGCTGATGGTTTTAAGTTTTCCTGCAGAATTTGGAGGTAATCCTCCTTCTTCATTATCCCATTTACTTTCTGCAAAGAACCAGTTCCACTGGCAGCAAAACATCCCCAGAGCATAATACTACCACCACCATGCTTGACAGTAGGCATGGTGTTCCTGGGATTAAAGGCCTCACCTTTTCTCCTCCAAACATATTGCTGGGTGTTGTGGCCAAACAGCTCAATTTTTGTTTCGTCTGACCAGAGAACTTTCCTCCAGAAGGTTTTATCTTTGTCCATGTGATCAGCAGCAAACTTCAGCCGAGTCTTAAGGTGCCTTTTCTGGAGCAAGGGCTTCTTTCTTGCACGGCAGCCTCTCAGTCCATGGAGATGTAAAACACGCTTGACTGTGGAGACTGACACCTGTGTTCCATCAGCTTCCAAATCCTTGCAGACCTGCTTCTTGGTGATTCTTGGTTGACTCTTGACCATCCTGACCAATCTCCTCTCGGCAGCATGTGATAGCTTGCGTTTTCTTCCTGATCGTGGCAGTGACACAACTGTTCCATGCACTTTATACTTGCGTATAATTGTCTGCACAGTTGCTCTTGGGACCTGTAGCTGCTTTGAAATGGCTCCAAGTGACTTCCCTGACTTGTTCAAGTCAATAATTCGCTTTTTCAGATCCACACTGAGTTCCTTTGACTTTCCCATTGTAGCTTTTGTAGCTGAGTCTAATCACTGGGTCAAATGAGCCCTAGTTAAATGGGCTCATGAGAAGTCAACAGCTGTAGTCAATCAGAATCACTTACAAGAAGTGAAGAGGCCATGACATGAAGCTAATTTGATTGACACAACTCGCTACATCACCAAAATTGACAAATTTTGTTGCTGTATGTATATTTTTGACCCAGCAGATTTGGTGACATTTTCAGCAGACCCATAATAAATTTATGAAAGAACCAAATTTTATGACTGTTTTTTGTGACAAACATGTATGTGTTCCGATCACTCTATCACAGAAAAATAAGAGTTGTAGAACTTATTGAAAACTCAAGACAGCCATAACATTATGTTTTTTACAAGTGTATGTAAACTTTTGACCACAACTGTAAAGCTTAAGAAAACAAACTTTGGATTTTAGTTGTAATTTTTTTGGGGTTGTTTTTTTTTTTTTTTTTTTTTTTAGCTCTTTCCAGTTCTTTTTTTAGCTCTTTCCAGTTTCGGATTTCTATTTATTTGTTATTTGGGGTCTGCCCAAATAGGTTTGTGTTCCTCTGATAAATCACCTGCACCCACCTTCTCCCAAACACCCAACTTTTAGTGGCTAACTAAATCTCCCAGCACCTCCTTCTCTTCCTGATCCTGTTTCTGTTCACTGATTGGCCGCTGTCTTTGGCTTTCCAGCAGCTTGTCCAATAAGCTGTGTGGTGTGTTGTTTCCTGCCTCCCCCCTAACCATGTGTGTCTGTATTGTTTTGCCTCTTTATAGGGTCCACTCTGAAACGACTATGTCTAGGCAAAGAGCGCAGTAGTAGTAACTATCCTATTTACTCTTCTTCTGTCTCTTTTTCATCCTTTGTTTTACTCCCTCACCCTCCCTTGACTTTATTTCTTTTCTTTCGTTTTTTTTTTCTGTCTCTTGGCATGGCCACTTGTGAAAGTAAATGCTGTGGCGATCATCTACTGGTTGCGATAGCGTGCAGCTGTGTGTTACTTTTTTTAACGTTTAACGTTCTTTTGTTTCTCTAGTGCATGGCGATATGTGGCGTGACTTCAGTGAATTGCTGTTTCATTTATGTTCACGTGTGCAATTGTTTTGCGTTTTTTTTTTTTTGTTTGTTTTTAACAGTCATGCCGGTTGTTGAATCTTTAATCATTTGGTTGCTTATTGTAAGAAACACTCGGCCTATCCCAGCCGACATCGGGTGGAAGGCAGGATACACCCTGGACAGGCCACCAGTGTGTGTGTGTGTGTGTGTGTGTGCGTAATATACAGTTGTGGTCAAAAGTTTACATACACTTGTAAAAAAACATAATGTTATGGCTGTCTTGAGTTTTCAATAAGTTCTACAACTCTTATTTTTCTGTGATAGAGTGATCGGAACACATACATGTTTGTCACAAAAAACAGTCATAAAATTTGGTTCTTTCATAAATTTATTATGGGTCTGCTGAAAATGTCACCAAATCTGCTGGGTCAAAAATATACATACAGCAACAAAATTTGTCAGTTTTGGTGATGTAGCGAGTTGTGTCAATCAAATTAGCTTCATGTCATGGCCTCTTCACTTCTTGTAAGTGATTCTGATTGACTACAGCTGTTGACTTCTCATGAGCCCATTTAAATAGGGCTCATTTGACCCAGTGATTAGACTCAGCTACAAAAGCTACAATGGGAAAGTCAAAGGAACTCAGTGTGGATCTGAAAAAGCGAATTATTGACTTGAACAAGTCAGGGAAGTCACTTGGAGCCATTTCAAAGCAGCTACAGGTCCCAAGAGCAACTGTGCAGACAATTATACGCAAGTATAAAGTGCATGGAACAGTTGTGTCACTGCCACGATCAGGAAGAAAACGCAAGCTATCACATGCTGCCGAGAGGAGATTGGTCAGGATGGTCAAGAGTCAACCAAGAATCACCAAGAAGCAGGTCTGCAAGGATTTGGAAGCTGATGGAACACAGGTGTCAGTCTCCACAGTCAAGCGTGTTTTACATCGCCATGGACTGAGAGGCTGCCGTGCAAGAAAGAAGCCCTTGCTCCAGAAAAGGCACCTTAAGACTCGGCTGAAGTTTGCTGCTGATCACATGGACAAAGATAAAACCTTCTGGAGGAAAGTTCTCTGGTCAGACGAAACAAAAATTGAGCTGTTTGGCCACAACACCCAGCAATATGTTTGGAGGAGAAAAGGTGAGGCCTTTAATCCCAGGAACACCATGCCTACTGTCAAGCATGGTGGTGGTAGTATTATGCTCTGGGGATGTTTTGCTGCCAGTGGAACTGGTTCTTTGCAGAAAGTAAATGGGATAATGAAGAAGGAGGATTACCTCCAAATTCTGCAGGAAAACTTAAAACCATCAGCCCGAAGGTTGGGTCTTGGGCGCAGTTGGGTGTTCCAACAAGACAATGACCCAAAACACACATCAAAAGTGGTAAAGGAATGGCTAAACCAGGCTAGAATTAAGGTTTTAGAATGGCCTTCCCAAAGTCCTGACTTAAACCCCATTGAGAACATGTGGACAGTGCTAAAGAAACGGGTTCATGCAAGAAAACCATCACATTTAGCTGAACTGCACCAATTCTGTCAAGAAGAGTGGTCAAACATTCGACCTGAAGCTTGCCAGGAGCTTGTGGATGGCTACCAAAAGCGCCTAGTTGCCGTGAAAATGGCCAAGGGACATGTAACCAAATACTAATGTTGCTGTATGTATATTTTTGACCCAGCAGATTTGGTGACATTTTCAGCAGACCCATAATAAATTTATGAAAGAACCAAATTTTATGACTGTTTTTTGTGACAAACATGTATGTGTTCCGATCACTCTATCACAGAAAAATAAGAGTTGTAGAACTTATTGAAAACTCAAGACAGCCATAACATTATGTTTTTTTACAAGTGTATGTAAACTTTTGACCACAACTGTATATATATATGAAGAGTTTGGTTCCAAAACGCTATAAATCCATTTTTATCAATTTGAGTAAAAAAGGGTTTTCTTTAGCGAGAAAGTGGTAGGCTGAAAACCACTGTTTTCTGTTTCAAACTATCAAATACCATACTAAGGTTAAAATAACACAAAAAAATCAAATCAAGATTTTAATATTTAAAGATTTATTTTTAAAAATAATTCGTTTTTTCGCAAAACTCAATAAATCCATGCCAAGTTTTTTTTTCTTCAAAATGTCTTATATATCCTTTGGCATCAATAGATTTTTTTTTTACTAATAATGTGCAAAATACAATAATAAATAACAGTAAATTGCCTAAAAACACAAATTTCAAAACATTTCTTTTCGAAAAAGTGCAAAATTCCATTAAAGAACAAGACATTAACACTATAAAATCCCCAAAATCACGTTACATTAGTGTGTGTGTGTGTGTGTGTGTGTGTGTGTGTGTGTGTGTGTGTGTGTGTGTGTGTGTGTGTGTGTGTGTGTGTGTGTGTGTGTGTGTGTGTGTGTGTGTGTGTGTGAACTGCAGATGACAGCGGGTATCCCCCCCCCTCCTGAATGCCTCATTTTCTTTTCACGTCCATGAGACTCTTTTGATGGCTTTCTCTTTTTTTTCAATAACTGCTTCACGAACAGGCTCCTCTATACCATCAAAAACGTTCATTTTCGCGGACTTTGAGAGTGAAAAACGAAAGTGAAAATAGGCTACACGAAATACCGGCACGCTCAACAGCACGCGTGTTTACATTCTATAGCTCGTGGAATGCTGCCCTGTGATTGGATGAGTGGAGATGTGGCGTTCTGCGGAAAAACAAGACTGGCGTTTATCGCGTTTTGGAAAGAAAGAGAAAACAGGGCAGTATTTAATGGCGGATGTGGCGTTTTGATGAAAATTGAATATTGTTGCTATTCTCTTATGGCGTCCCCTCAGGATGATGTGCTGCAAGTAAGCCGAAGCAGCTGTGGCTGGTTATCTTTTAGTCTTGCTTAGTTTGGGTTTTCCTCTCTTACAGATAAAAAGATACACAAATACAAATAAGCCACTATGTTCTCTTCTAATGTTAGTTTAGCTCCAATTTTCCAATTTGATTCAGCTGAGCTAGTCTAGCAGTCAATGTAGAGATGAGATTTTAAAAGCTAAAGTTGGCGAGCTCTCCTCCAGTGGATGGTGGCACAGGAAGAGTTGCAGTAATGAGGCCTGGTTCCTGTTGCAACCTGTATTCACTTAACTAACAAAGGAGGTCTGGAGGTGATGAGCTGCTCTCTGGTTATTCCCCCAAAATCCTTGTCAGGTTTTACTGTTTCACAACTTTGATTAGGATGGGAATTAGGGGCTATAAATATAATTAGCCAGAACTGTTGCATAACAGTGTTGTAATTTTGGACTTGGCCTGTTTTACCACTGGGTTTGGATTCTTCTATATTTTCTTTTGAAGGAGGAACAACCCTGTTTGAGGTTGAGCGTTAGCCAAACCCATTTTTACCTATGCCAAAATAAATACAGTTTGAATTGGTCTAATAAAATTAACACCATCAGTATGACAGAGGCTTTATGGGGCATGTTTAACACTGGTTTAATGCTTTAACACCAAGCAACCAAATGATTATCCACAGCTCAGGCAAACAGAGTTTCTAGCCTTTCTTTGTTCATTGACATTTGATTATTTTGCAGCACTTGTAAAAGATTAACTTTTTATTCCAGGGTCTTCGCACAGCGCTGGTGCTACCCCAGTGACCACAGCATCCAATCAGCAATCTACCCCACCTCCTGTGGTAACACCTGTGCCACCTCCCCGGCCAATGACAGCGCTGGCGCAGGCTCAGACGAACAACAGCAACAATAAAACCGGGACTTTTACAGATGACTTGCACAAGCTGGTGGATGATTGGGCTAAGGAAACGCTTGCTGTCGCCCCTCAGCCCCGCCCCTCTCTAAACCAGATTAAACAGCAGCAGCGGCATCAGGACTTCAAGCCAACATCCATACGTATGAGTGGAGCTTCGAATCAGGCAAGTTTTTAAACGTTTTTTAAACTTTCAAAGCAAGATTGCAGTTGTGATGTTCATTTGGAGGAATTATTAAATGTGTAATATTAACTATTAATTTACCTGCTTGGTCAAAATCTGCTAACTGCACTTCTCATACCTGTGCAATTATTCAGAGAGTTATGTTAATAGTAGATATTGATTTCCTAAATCATACTAAGATCTAGAAATCTCTTAACACTAATATTCTTGATTTCCTCAAAACAAACTGTTTTGCCAGAAATAATCAAGCAGGGTTTAACACAGCACTCCCTAATGAATATAAATTAACTTTTTCTTTATCTCTTTAGTACGGTGGCCCTGAAGTGCAAAACAAATTAACATGTCAGAAAACAAATTTACCAAAATTAAAACAAATTTACAAGACGCAAAACAAATTTACAAGACGCAAAACACTTTTACAAACTGCGGTTTCTGACGGAAAGGGAGGGTCTAACACACAGGAAGTTCTTGTTGCGGACCCTCCTTGTCAGTACAGCTGCTTTACAAAGAGAGAGTGGAGTTATGGACACTAAACTACGTTTTGTGGCACGTATTGTAGCAGCAGCAGTAAATACATAAACTATCCCTGTCCTGTTGCTACTGCCCCCGCCGCACGGTTCAGCTAATGCCCCGCGGTCATCAGCCACTGCCCCGCCGCGGTCATCAGCCACTGTCCTGCCACGGGGCAGTCAGGATGTTTGATCACCACCTCAACTCAAACTTATTGGATGGAGAAGGGCTTTATTCTACCCTCTAGCTTACGCTTGGCATTAGGTATGGTGTCTATAGTTTGCATATATCTGCCCTAGAAATGTTTATTCTACACCGTGCTTACAGATAACTGATGGAACTATTGGAGAGAGTCACATGGCAGACCTCCAATTATGCATGTTATGCGAGTAATGTCAAATATAAATCTTTATTTTAATTTTCTCCCAATTTAGCTGCGGAGGAAAGCGCAGCGACTCTAGGAGTGATCACCCTAGGAGTGATGAGGGAAAAGAGCGCCACCCAGAGAGAGCAAGGCTTATAGTGCTCTTTCAGGGCTAAAGTACGGTGGCCCTGCAAAACAAGTGCAAAACAAATTGAAGTCAGAAAACAAATTTACAAAACTTAAAACAAATTTACAAGACGCAAAACACTTTTACAAACTGCGATTTCTGACAGAAAGGGAGGGTCTAACACACAGGAAGTGCTTGTTGCGGACCCTCCTTGTCAGTCAAGCTGCTTCACAAAGAGAGAGTGGACACTGAATTACGTTTTGTGGCACGTATTGTAGCAGCAGCAGTAAATACATAAAGTATCCCTGTCCTGTTGCTACTGCTCCCGCCGCGGGGTTCAGCTAATGCCCCGCGGTTATCAGCCACTGCGGCGGGGCAGTGGCTGATAACCGCGGGGCAGTGGCAATTTGTTTTAAGTTTTGTAAATTTGTTTTCTGACTTCAATTTGTTTTGCACTTCAGGGCCACCGTACTTTAGCCCTGAAAGAGCACTATAAGCCTTGCTCTCTCTGGGTGGCGCTCTTTTCCCTCATCACTCCTAGGGTGATCACTCCTAGAGTCGCTGCGCTTTCCTCCGCAGCTAAATTGGGAGAAAATTAAAATAAAGATTTATATTTGACATTACTCGCATAACATGCATAATTGGAGGTCTGCCATGTGACTCTCTCCAATAGTTCCATCAGTTATCTGTAAGCACGGTGTAGAATAAACATTTCTAGGGCAGATATATGCAAACTATAGACACCATACCTAATGCCAAGCGTAAGCTAGAGGGTAGAATAAAGCCCTTCTCCATCCAATAAGTTTGAGATGAGGTGGTGATCCAACATCCTGACTTTGTTTTACCCTCTTATGTGGTAAACCTTTAATTTTAGAAAACAATGAAAGAACGGGTGTCCTAATACAATGTGTAGTTTATCCACCAAAGAAACTAGCTCAAAAGCCTTTTTACTTTCCCTCCAAAATCAGGACTGGCCACAATCTCTTGATTTTGTTCAACCCACCTAAAGATGACTAGCATAACAAATCATTTTTCTTATTGAACGAAGAAAGGATTATTGTTTATTGTATGTACAGAAACTGTAGTGCACTTCTTTTGAGCATTATTTCTTGATCTTCTCTATTCTTTCTGTGTGCAGATAAAGCCTCCAGTTCCTCCAAGCTCTTTGCCGTTTCAGCTGCCACTCACCTGCCCGCTCTCTTCATCAATGGGTCCGGCAATGCCCCCTACCCTCAGCACCACACCCTCACCCGTCCTCCAGCCGGCCAGCTACCTTCTTCCCACTGCTCCTTTCGGAGGAGTGATGCCAACCCCAGGGTACCAGACACAGTGGCCTGGAATTCCTTGTCCAGCTGGCACGATGGGCCCAGGGAACTTGCTTGGCACGGCGGGTATGGTACCCTTCCCTGCACTGGCCAACCCTGCACTGCAAGCCTTTCCAATGGCGCTGAATGGCTCGGACAACCCTGTGTGTCCTGGCAGCGCTAGAACTGTTTAATTCACCTTCTCACCCGAGTCACCCAGTGTTTTCCTACTAATCCCATTCCACGAGCAAAGTCCTGGGCCAACAACTAATCCGTACATTTTACACATGCGCTAATGCGTGAGGTTACCATGATCTCACATCATTTGAAACTACAGTACTTCACTCCTAATTCCTTTGCATTGGTCCAGTGTTAATGATGTAAATCTCCTCCCTTCCCATCCAGAGCCTGTAAATAGTGTGTGTGTGTGCACGTGTGCCGGAGAGAGTGGAAGTACGTCTGCATTTGTCTGTATTGTATCACTATGGCCTTTATGAATTCTACAGCCATAATTGGTCAATCTCATGTGGTCTCTATTATATTTTTCGTATTATGTTTTGTCCCCCCCTTCCCACAAGTCAGCAAATCACTGTTTCAAAGGCCTAGAAGAGATGAAACAAAAGGGTTTTTTTTTGCTGATGGCCACCAGAGCTGTAGCTACACAATACACTGTGGAGGGTGAGGGGAGGAGCAGATCATTTTAGAAGCACTATCTAATCTAATCTGTTTAGTGATAAAGAGTAAAGATTTCCAGCACAACATCTTCACCTGTACCTGTATTTGTGGGACTACAGATCTATGGTTGTTTTCTTAAGATTATTACTTTAAACTGTTTGTTTGGTTTTTTTTTTGTGTTCATCCACAGTGTAGAAGGAAGTCTCGGACCACATTACAAATTCTCTACACAAAAAAAGAAAGAGTCTCAAGGAGAACGTAGTGCCTTGTGATCCCAAAAATCTGCAAGTCTTTAATGCGTTACCGTGAATCTTGTTTTAGAATAAAGTCGTATTTTCACTTTCTTCCCCCTTTTTGCACATTTATTTAGTCGATACTTGATTGTTTACATTTTTAATATCCTTCAGATTAAGCACTGCATGCACCATGCTCTTAATTTGATTGCACAACTGTAACAACATTTTGTATTGGTCCAAAAAATTTAACATTTAAACAGATTTGGTTTTGGTTTACAATGCTGACACAAAGCTGTTTCAAGCACAATGTGAGAAATTTAACATCTAAACTGATGCCCACTTGCTTTTGCCATCTTGCTGTCGGGCAACGAATCAACACAGCCTCTGTTACTGCATTCATAGAAATGTGAAACGGGAGAAATTGTGGTGCTTGAGAACGGCATGGTTTTCATAGTGCGTTTTGGTGAGGGAGGGGCAGGAGAACCTGTTTGCATGCTTTAAAGTTTATTGGTTGTTTTGTTTGTTTGTGTGTGTACTGTTTGTATCTGAGAATGTAGCGCTAGCCGCACCATGGCGATGTGGTAGTGGGACAGTGTAGCTATGTAGCGTTACAGTACAGCCGGTGTGATCTGGGTGGGAGGGTGACGACTGTGTAGCTACATACATTTATTTAAGTGCAATCTCTCCTCATTTCATAATGGATTAATCAGATGAAAGTAGGAAAAGCTTTGAGAAATGGCCTTGCCGCTAGCCTTATCCACACTCCAGGGGCCAGTATTTGGCACTGTACAGGACTGCCTAGCGTTCCATACACTGACTAAAATGAACTTAGTTTAGGTTGAACTTCAGTTCGGTGTTTTTATCTTATCCCTTGGCACTTTTTTTGTATTTGATTTTTGTATTGGAGGTATTGTTTATTTGTGGAGGACTGTGCAATCTGTAGACTAATTCAGATGGTCTATTTACTTACTTTACTTACTAGCTTATTTTTTTCTTCTTTATTTTCTTGTTTTTTTCCCATTCTCCAGTGCTGCTAGTGTATCTTGAGTGACCGATATATTTTAAAAAACAGTGGTGAGCGACAGTGACTAAAAGCACACACAAAGTAGTGTACACACTACACAAGGCAATACATTGACTTGGCTCTTACAAACTGACCAAGTTATTTCTAGAAAAGTGTGGAAACTAAAAGTCCAGCCCTAAGCCATTTGAACAGCAGTTCCAGATACTGCTCTCTTCATGTTGGCATTTGTGCAGAAGAATCTAGCCATGCTCCGCCCAGAAATGTGCTACTTTTTGTAGACTGGGTCTGTAACAAAGGCTATGCTACTGGGCTGGGTTGTGTTTGTGTCACTAATCAAAACCAAATTAGCCACCAGATTGAAAACAATCGAATATTAACAAGACTACATCATTTGGTCTATACTAATAACACTGTAACCTCGTAACAGTTGATAATAGAATATTTCTGCTGGTGGTTGGAGCATATATACCATTCCCCTGTTTTACTTTAGTTATGTTTCAGATGATCTAAAGTTCATCAGGTCTGATTTAAGCATAATGGCCTTGAGTCCTAAAGACACTGCTATAGTAAAACTGCACTTCCCTGTTTTCTCCACAATCAAAGCCTGACGTTAAAGTACTATAGAGTACTAAAAACTTGGACCAGCACGCTCAGGCTCTGCACTCCAACTTCCTTAAAATAAAAAAAATAATAATAATAAATAAAATCGAGCCACTGTTTTGTATCCTGTGTTGAGGAGGTTGTGAACCGTGGTTCTGCCAAGCTGTGAAATTGTACAGGTTGCCTGTAATTAATGTATGTATATTTCCTCAGCTTTGTACAACTTAATTTTTTGTTTCTTTTGGGGCCTTTCCCTTGTGTACATCTTTTTATTCCATCAATTCAGTATGAATTGGACTTTTTATATAGGCTATTATGCAGATTCCTCTGTTGTTTTGGGTGGAACACTTCTAGTACGAGATTTTTGTCCTCTGTTACTTCTTGTATTTCGCATCCACTTTGCCATTTCTGTGCAATCCTTAATCAGATGTGGAACTCACTTATTATTTATTGTTAACTGCTGACCATTATATTATTATTTTTGTTATGGAAGCTTTGTTCTTAATTGCTTCTCCATAGAAAACACACACTCTCTGCATTACTTTATTCAGCCCAGCCCAAACAAGCTGCACTCCAATAACAAAGACTCTGTACATGTTTAAGAAATAAATAAACATTATTTTGTGCTTGATAACGGAGTCCTGGTTTTGTGTGTTTATTGACTTGTTGTGTTAGTCTGGAAGATGCTAAGCTGGATGTGGTCACCAGGTTCACCAAACCTCTTTGCAATGTTCCTGTTGGAAACAAACCACCCAGAAATTTCGGCTTAATTTTGAAGTCATATGTTAACGACTTCTACACTGTAGTGTACTGTTAATGACTTCTACACGGGTATGTCTACACTGTGATGAGTAACTTGAGATATCAATTTTTTTACTAGTCAAAATCAGAATTGTATATATCTATATTTTAATATATTGTAATATAGTTCTAAAGGGTCATTAAAGACCTCTGTAACTCGGCTGTTCTTAATGGAATTTCACTCTCTTTTCTGCAGTCACATTTTACTAGTAAAAACTGAATTCCAAAATGATATACAGTTGCAAGAAATGTGAACCTTTTGGGATTACTTGGGTTTCTGCATAAATTAGTAAATATATATAATAGATATCTTCATCTAGGTCTCAGCTATAGACAAATATAGACTGCTTAAACTAATACCACACAAAATAATGTGTTTGGATGATTTTATTGAAAACAACATGTTAACATTCACAGTGAGGGGGGAAAAATGTGAACCTTTGTATTTAATATCTGGTTGATCCTCCTTTGGCAACAAAAACTTCAACCAAACATTTCCTGTAGTTGCAGATCAGACCTGCAGAACGGTCAGGAGGAATTTTGGATCATTTCTCTTCACAAAACTGTTTCAGTTCAGCTACATTACTGGGATATCTGGTGTGAGTCGCTCTCTTGAGGTCATGATGCCACAACATCTCAATTGGGTTGAGGTCAGGACTCTCAAGAATGCGTATTTTCTTCTGTTGAAGCCATTCGGTTGTTTATGTACTTCTGTGTTTTGGGTCGGTGTCCTGTTGCATCATCCATCCTCTGTTGAGCTTCAGTTGACGGACAGATGGTCTTAAGTTTTCCTGTAAAATATTTTTGTAAACTTGGGAATTCATTTTTCATTGATGGGATGAGATTTTGATGATTGTGCTGGGCCTGTGTGTGTTTCTTCCAAAAACAAAATCAATTTTGTTTTTTTCTGTCCACAGAATATTTAGCCAGTAGTGCTGTGGAACATACAGGTGCTTTTTTGCAAACTTCAAATGTGCAGAATTTTTTTTTTTTTTTTGACAGTAGTGGCTTCATCCGTGATGTCCTCCGATGAACTCCATTCTAGTTTAATGTTTTTCTTATTGTAGATTTTTCAACAAAAATGTTAGCTTGTGCCAGAGATCTCTGTAAGTCTTCAGCTGACGCTCTAGGATTCTTCCTCACCTCATTGATCATTCTGCGCTGTGCTCTTGCAGTCATCTTTACAGGATGACCACGCCTAGGGAGAGCAGCAACAGTGCTGATCTTTCTCCATTCGTATACTGTCTGTGTTACCGTGGACACATGAACATCAAGGCTTTTAGACATACTTTTTTAACACTTTCCAGCTTCATGCAGGTCGACAATTCTTGAACATAGGTCTTCTGAGAGCTCTTTTGTGTGAGGCATGATTCACATCAAGCAATGCTTCTTAAGAACAGCAAACTCAAAACTGGTGTGTTTTTATAGGGCAGGGCAGCTTTAACCAACACATCCAATCTAATCACATCCTGGCTCTAATTAGCTCTTAGAAAAGTCATTAGCCTAGGGTAGAGGTCACTAATAGGTGGACCGCGGTCCGGGTCCGGACCCAAACCGATAAACTACTGAGAAGGATTTAATTCTGACAGTGTTTATTTAAAGCGGTGGAACTTTTCTTGTCTTTACGGTATACACGCTTTGCGGCGCAGTAAACTCACAGTCCAATGACGTGTGCTGTAAAATCACCAAACGCTCTTCTCAGCCAATCAGATCTGTGCAGATGCGGGAGGGCAGAGCACACACTGGTAAAGCAGGCAGTGAGAAGCAGCAGTCGGAAAATAAAGAGAGAAAGGCTAATTCAGATGGTGCGCACCAAAAAAGAAATGAAAAACTTCCTTCTATAAAACATACTAATAGTAATAATATTAAATAAAATAAAACTGGCCAAGTTCAGCAAACATTTCTCCATATATTGTACTATTTGTCAATCATGTAATTACTGTCACAGGTCTATTTAAACCAATTAATATTATTAAAATATACAGAATAGTATGGATAATTAGTTTTGTCTTTCAGTAGTTGATAAAACACTAACAGAACTACTAGGCTTCTTCAGTATACAGGACACTGGCGCAAAAAGGGTGTATGCTACGGTGGCCGAGAAAGCCCAACGCAGTGCAAATTGAAAAGCACTGCAAAAGCACAAAACACATCCATCAAAATTACAACACAGGCGCAGCAAATAGAAAAACGCGCTGCAAATAGAACCACAACACAACGGAAGTGAGTCACAACACAACGGAATTTTCCCGGGGGACCTTAAAAGATGCTGTACCAGCTGTATACAAAGGACAATAAGTGGCAAACAAGCTTCTGAAAAGTAAGTTATGTTTATTACCTGTGATTACCACGGTTGTGTGCATATTATTAAAAGTTCTGCTTCACAAAACGCCTTGTTTGCCACTTATTGTCCTTTGTACACATAGTGAAGTCCGAGACGTTACTGAAGACGCAGCTTAGCTGGTACAGCATCTTTTAAGGTCCCCCGGGAAAATTCTGTTGTGTTGTGACTCACTTCCGTTGTGTTGTGGTTGTATTTGCAGCGCGTTTTTCTATTTGCAGCGCGTTTTTCTATTTGCTGCGCCTATGTTGTAATTTTGATGGCTGTGTTTAGTGCTTTTGCAGCGCTTTTCAGTTTGCACTGCGTTGGGCTTTCTCGGCCACCGTAGTATGCAGTGTATGCGACGCATAGGGGCGCTGCGCTAGAGGGGGCGCCAAATCAATGCCGGAAAATTGTTTCTAAGCAGCATTTTCTGTAAGAGCTGTTTATTCATGTATGATAATACACAGCGGCGTCGCCTGACCTGGGCTTCCACGGCTTTAGCCAGCTGTATTATTAGTGAGGAGACAGGCTGCTGTTCGCTGTAAATGGAAAATATCTTGATACAAATCATGGAGCCAGTTTAAGGATAAAGTTCCGCCTTTCAGGAGAAACAGCCAATCAGCTTGCTGGTTTTGCGGAGCACGGTGGGCTAGTAGGGAAGCCCCCACCGCCTCGCTGGGGAGGATTTTTGAGGGTTTTAGAGTTCTTGCACCAGGTTTCAGTGCTGATGTTAAAAAAATGGCAATTTTTTCTAAAAGAAAGGTAACTGAACTAACCATGTTAAACTGTGATGATATGTTTCTGATAGCTGGTTAAAAAGACTTATCTCTGAATCAAAACACAGATCAAGGTTTGAGAAAATAAAACTATATATGTTTAACTTGCCCTGATGTATCTAATCAGCCAATAACGATTTAATTTTCACATTGTTTTTTATTAATTTAGGATTGCAGGATTACTGTAAGCTTTTAATTAACGAAAATGTAAAACAATAAATTGTATGTTTTCCACCGGATCCAACTGATCAGCTAATAAACTAATATATTTAACTGGGCTGAGCCCCGGATTTTTACATACCCAGGCAACGCCCCTGATAATACACATCAAAAACCAGAAGCACAGCACTAATCAGGCGCCCATCCAATCCTTCCCTATCTACCCTCCTGTCACTTCCTCCCAAACACAGGCGCTTGAGAACACGCCCCATAGAGAACGTGCCCAGGCATATATATATTTTTTTGTCATGGCGCACCTGCAGGACAGGTGCTGTATTTACAATATAACGGAGCATAACAAGTAAGTAAGTAGATGGTGAATCACAAAACTAAAAAAATGTAGAACAGGGTTTTTTATACTGTGGCGTTGCCACTGGGGTGTTGGGGGTTAAGGGGTGCGCCATGTAGAGAACAGGTGCCAGCCAACCCTGATTCAGAGTGATCAGGTGAGGGGCGGGTCCTGAACTGAGGTATAAATAGAGAGGGAGGGTTTATTTTGAAAACGCGGGGAATTCTGGATAGTGGTTTTCTCGTACCGTCGAGGACCACGGTAAAGTTAGTTTCATTTTTGATATTCGACTTTTCGGCTCTAATAACTTCTGAACGGAGGATGGTAGCCAGCAGATACTTACATAATCAGGACAGTACGACCACAGAGAGTGACGCACACCCTTGCTTTTACTGTTTGGGAGAAATTTGCGCAACGCCCTTTTAGCGTTAATACCGAAAAACTAAGCGCACTTTTCCTGTCAGAATAAAATGCATGTACTTCTAGACCACCTCTACATCTGTACACACTCATTTATTTACCTCCAAATCACTTCAGTGCATAAAAATGCCTATTAATGTTCCCACATAAGAATAGATGCTTTAAGAAAAAAAAACACCAATAGCTCCATATCCTTAGGGTTCATACACATCAGAATAACGGGGATGTATACTTTGAGTCATGAGGAAAATTGCACACCCATTAATATTATGCAAAATGCTCTAATTTTTTATTATATTTTATATATTCACAAATTCAATAGCATTTCAGCAACTGTGTATGTCACAGCTAGGTGGCAGCAGACAAATATTACATTTTATATATTTAAAAAATCAATAGAATTTAAACCGAATTACACAGAACACTAAAAACAAGTGTGTATGATACAGCTAGGTGTCAGGAAACACACACACTCTTTGAAATTTGGATACATTGCCAATTCTACTAATTATTAAATTATATACATTTTAAAATGTAATAGCTTTCAAACCGAATCACACAGAATAATAAAAACAAGTGTGTATGATACAGTTAGGTGGCAACAAACACACACACGCTTTATATTTATGATACACTGCCAATTCTACATATTAAATTTTATATATTTTAAAATTCAATAGCTTTTAAACTCAATTACACAGAATAATAAAAACAAGTGTGTACGCTTTTAGCAACTGCAAGATGCCCACAAACATACACATTTTAGATTTTGAATGCTTTCCAAAAAACAGCCCCACTGCTTGTGAATGCAAGAACCTTCAGGGCACAGAAGAATTTTTCATTGATAACCCACTTTCAGCCCTACAGTGTGTCCATCAGTCTTTGGCAGTGTATCATAAATATAAAGAGTGAGCGTGTTTGCTGCCACCTAGCTGTATCATACACACTTGTTTTTATTATTCTGTGTGATTCGGTTTGAAAGCTATTGAATTTTAAAATGTATATAATTTAATAATTAGTTGAATTGGCAATGTATCCAAATTTTAAAGTGTGTGTGTGTTTGCTGCCACCTAGCTGTAGCATACACACTTGTTTTTTATTATTCTGTGTAATTGAGTTTAAAAGCTATTGAATTTTAAAATATATATAATTTAATAATATGTAGAATTGGCACTGTATCATAAATATAAAGCATGTGTGTGTTTGTTGCCACCTAACTGTATCATACACACTTGTTTTTAGTGTTCTGTGTAATTCGGTTTGAAAGCTATTACATTTTAAAATATATATAATTTAATAATTAGTAGAATTGGCAATGTATCCAAATTTTAAAGAGTGTGTGTGTTTCCTGACACCTAGCTGTATCATACACACTTATTTTTAGTGTTCTGTGTAATTCGGTTTAAATTCTATTGATTTTTTTAAATATATAAAATGTAATATTCACTAGAATTGACACTGTATCCAAAATATAAATGGTGTGCGTGTCTGCTGCCACCTAGCTGTGACATACACAGTTGCTGAAATGCTATTGAATTTGTGAATATATAAAATATAATAAAAAATTAGAGCATTTTGCATAAAAGTGCGCTTAGTTTTTCGGTATTAAAAGGGCGTTGCGCAAATTTCACCCAAACAGTAAAAGCAAGGGTGTGCGTCACTCTCTGTGGTCGTACTGTCCTGATTATGTAAGTATCTGCTGGCTACCATCCTCCGTTCAGAAGTTATTAGAGCCGAAATGTCGAATATCAAAAATGAAACTAACTTTACCGTGGTAAAGAAATATGGGTCATGCCGTTTTTGCGTGGATTACAGAAACTAAATGCGGTCACTAAGCTGGATTCATACCCATTTCCGCATATTGACGACTCTTTGGAACAACTATCTGGGTCCGCATGGTTTAGTACACTCGATTTGCGTAGTGGATATTGGCAAATTCCGTTAGCGGAGTCGGACGAAAAAACTGCTTTAACGTTTAAGACAGAACTATGGCAGTTTCGCGTTCTGCCGTTCGGGCTTTGCAACACGGCGGCAACATTCAAGCGTTTGATGGAGCGCGTATTAGAGGACATCCCCAAGTCCACCTGCGTAGTGTACCTGGATGATTTGTTGGTCCACGCATTGAGCTCTGGCAAATTTGGAGCTAGTATTGGGTCTAATTATTGCGGCTAATTTGAAGCTGAACCCGGTGAAGTGTAATTTACTGCAGAACAAAGTGAACTACTTAGTGCACGTAGTGAGCGAGGTGGGGATTGCGTTGGACCTGGAGAAAACTAAAGCTGTACTAGATTGGCCAACGGCGTGTAATTTGAAGACGTTACGTGGCTTTTTGGGGCCAGCGTCATACTATTGTGAGGATATTTGCCGATATTGCTGCGCCGCTGCATCAGCTGACGAAGGGCGGGACTAAATTCAAGTGGTCGAGTGAAGCTGATCATGCTTTTGGGCTGCTAAAGAAGCGCTTGTGTAAAACGTCAATTCTGGCGTACCCTAGACTGAACAAACAGTTTGTGGTCGATACGGATGCGAGCGACCACGGCATTGGGGCAGTCCTGTCATAAATTTACGACGGGGCTAAACGCGTAATCTCGTATTTTAGCAGGCGTTTGGATAAAGCGGAGTGGAACTACTGCGTTACACGCAGAGAGTTGCAAGCGGCTGTGGCTGGTCTAGAACAGCACTGGACTGTTGCTCAATTTTTGCAAGTCATTCGGAAATCAAGGTGCCAGAGTCTGGAGGAAAACTGGGGAGAAAGAAATGCCAAAATGCCTGAAGTCCAGTGTCAAGTACCCACAGTCAGGGATGGTCTGGGGTGCCATGTCAGCTGCTGGTGTTGGTCCACTGTGTTTTATCAAGGGCAGGGTCAATGCAGCTAGCTATCAGGAGATTTTGGAGCACTTCATGCTTCCATCTGCTGAAAAGCTTTATGGAGATGAAGATTTCATTTTTCACCACGACCTGGCACCTGCTCACAGTGCCAAAACCACTGGGAAATGGTTTACTGACCATGGTATTACTGTGCTCAATTGGCCTGCCAACTCTCCTGACCTGAAGCCCATAGAGAATCTGTGGGCTATTGTGAAGAGAAAGTTGAGAGACGGAAGACCCGACACTCTGGATGAGCTTAAGGCCGCTATCGAAGCATCCTGGGCCTCCATAACACCTCAGCAGTGCCACAGGCTGATTGCCTCCATGCCACACCGCATTGAAGCAGTCATTTCTGCAAAAGGATTTAGACCAAGTATTGAGTGCATAACTGAACATAATTATTTGAACGTTGACTTTTTTTTGTATTAAAAACACTTTTCATAATTAGTTGGATGAAATATGCACATTTTTTGAGATAGGGATTTATGTTTTTTTCTTTACTTTTTTTGCCAAAATCATCAATATTAAAACAATAAAAGTCTTGAACTACTTCAGTTGTGTGTAATGAATCTAAAATATATGAAAGTCTAATGTTTATCAGTACATTACAGAAAATAATGAACTTTATCACAATATGCAAATATTTTGAGAAGGACCTGTAGTTGCACCCCTGATACAGGATATAGCACTGAATCACAACACAAGTTAAAAATTATAACGATCTAGACCTTGGCCTGACAAAATACTGAATACGTACTGAATTCTAATTAAATACACCTAGCTGAGGGTTTCACATACTTTTTTCACCCTGCACTGTGAATATTAACAAGTTGTGTTCAATAAAACCATGCAAACATATATTTTGTGTGGTGTTAGTTTAAGCAGACTGTGTTTGTTTATTGTTGTGACGTAGATGAAGATCAGAACTCTTTAGTAATCCCCAAAGGATTCACATACTTTTTCTTGCAGCTATATATATATATATATATATATATAACTATATATGCACGCCACAACCAGAGTCGCCTGAGGTATGCAAAAGCACAGCTTTTGGGTCAGGCGACTCTGTTTGTGGCGTGTTTGCAGAAATGGCTTCTTTCGCATCACTCTCCCATACAGCTTCTCCTTGTGCAAAGTGCGCTGTATTGTTGACCGATGCACAGTGACACCATCTGCAGCAAGATGATGCTGCAGCTCTTTGGAGGTGGTCTGTGGATTGTCCTTGACTGTTCTCACCATTCTTCTTCTCTGCCTTTCTGATATTTTTCTTGACCTGCCACTTCTGGGCTTAACAAGAACTGCCCCTGTGTCCCTGTCTTTCCTTACTATGTTCCTCACAGTGGAAACTTCCCCTGAACAATTATGTTGATGAGCCCATGATGCCCCTCTTCAGAGGAGATTCAAATAGGAGAACAACTTGCAATTGGCCACCTTACACCTTACAACTTACACTTGGCTATGAAGTTCAAAGCTCAATGAGGTTACCAAACCAATTTTGTGCTTCAGTATGTCAGTAAAAAGTAGTTAGGAGTATTCAATAAAATGATAAGGGTGCCCATACTTTTGCACCTGTCACATTAATGCATATTGCACTTTTTTTTGGCAGAAATAATGAAAGAAATTATTTATGTGGGCCATTCTACTGAATGGGTGCCATTTGCTTGTTGTAATTCTTCCAAATTAAACATTTTTTCTCATCTTTTTTTAACTCTGAATCTAATAACACATGTAATAAACTATTCAAAACATGTACTGGTCAATCTCAGACAGTTTTACTTAATTATTTTGGTTTCTAATTCAAAAATGGTTACAAAACACATGTGACGTTTAAAAATCATTCTTAAAAGCAAGTGCACTAATAAAATACTTTTCCCTCAAAGAGTTTTTTTTTTAAAGAAATGGTTAACTGCATGTTCAAATAACATATTTATGGAATGAAAGGACTGAAAGTAACAGGACTGAGTCCTGCATAGCATAGAATTAGCAAAAACATGAAAATAGCTAAGTGGTGGCTATGCTAATAACATGAGGACACTGAACACATTCTAGTGATTTCCCAAAATTTGTATTTTAAAAATAAACAAATACTATCTAAGAATGAATTTAGGTAACAGGACAGAGTGCTGAGATCGACCTCACGTTTTACTGTAACAGGACTAAGTAATAACCCAGGGACACAACTAAAATGTGTATTTTAAGTTAAATATTATGGATTTATTACGCAAAAAAATATTTGTACAACATATATAGGATTTGGAGTCACACAACAATGCGAAAAATACATCTCTGAAGGATTTTAATAATTAGATTTGATGGTGAAGTTCATAGTTAGAGAGTGGGGACGTGTAACTAATGCTATTCTTTTAGTGTTCTATTTTTTTATTAATGTTTTTAATTACCTCATTAGACAAATGTACAAGACGCTATGCTTAATTATAAAATGTATTTTAAAGTTATTTTGTGTGCACATTTATACATTTATACCTGGGGACAGAAATGGCACCTATTCAGTGGAATTGCCCATAATAATAAAAAAATAGAGATTAGTTATGCAACATGAAATGTTAAATTAATTTATTGATGCAGTGTATAAATAAAATAAATACACGGAAAAAGCTTGACTAAATAAACTGAACAAAAGGTTCAGATTTGTATACAGAAGAAATGTGTTAAAAGAATATTATTTATTTATACACTGAATTTGTGATTATTGGCATTAGTTTATGTTGCATATAAATGAGTTGTGTTTTTATATTCTTATTCTCTTTTACATTTTCTATTTTATTTAGTAATTATTTTTATTTTTATTTTAGCAGTTCTGGTTCTCTATAGTGTATAAAGACCAGGGACACACAACCGTAATTAAATTCTGACCAGTACAAATAAAAAGAGCAGCGGCTACATTCAGCCAAAGGGATCACAGAAAAGAGAGAACAACGGGTCTGTTGCAGGACCAGAGCTGTTTACTGAGAGTCTCACCGCTTTATTTCCCCGTTTTATCCTTAAATCACTGTCACACTATGTCCTCTATGAACAGGTGTGAATGGACCCAAAAGCTAAAACCTTTAAATTAAAAATAGTAATTAGAAACTTATTCTGGATATTTCTTCAATTTTAGAAAGTATTATAATTCATTTTACTAAAAAATGTAAAGAAAGCGTAGCGTTATTTCCTTTTTTCTACAGTAAACAAGCTGGCTTTACACTGTAAAGATGCTGCATCTCTGCTACTGTGATCTGATTGGTTGATAATCTGATGCTGGAGTTACACAAACTTAAAGTAAGGCCTACAGTACTGAAACATTTGATATAGTTCTGTGTTTCAGTATTAAATTGATCAGACATTTATAAACCTTTTCCATCAGTTGTTCCACATAAACCCATTTATTCTCCTCTCTAGAGATTCTCTGGTTTGGCATTGCTGGTTTTAATGTGCATTTAGTTCTGGTATGTTCTCTTGATAAACGTGTTTTCTAAATAATAATTTGTTTATGCAAAAAAAAAAAAAAAATCTGAAAAGACTGGAGGCTAAACTTTTCAGAGATTTACCTGTTCAGTTATTCCGGCTTTACTATATCACCTGAGCAATTTTCCTCTTTACCTTTAATGGGGTGCATCCCTATTTAGTATAAATAAAATGTAACAAATCAGACTTATTGTGTGTATATATATAAAATCATTTTTGTACCTTGTAACACAAATCTGATGTTTTAAACCAAATTGCAAAATGCAAAAATTGAAAAATCAGCAAGTAAATGGTTCATTTTTTCATTTTTCCTAAAATAGTGAGGGGCAGAGATGAAAAACTAAAATTGAAAAATGGATAAATTTTTTTTTCTCTTGTACACTGCACAACATAAAAAAAGAATTAATCTATTTCTACATCCAATTTTCAGGTTTTTTTTTTTTTTTTTTTGCATTTAACCTCAAACTGTCTGGAAATTTAATAAAAAAAAGTAACACTGACCAACAAAACAAAACCATTATTTCTTTTTTTTTTACATGGTACAGTGTACAAGAGATTTTTTATCAATTTTTCTCATTTTATTTTTTTTTTCTTCTCTGTCCCTCACAATCAGAATTTCAGGAAAAAATTAAATGAATCTTTTAGATTTTTCAGATTTTTGCATTTTGCAAGTTGAATTATATCATCAGGTTTGTATTACAAAATGTCCAAAAATGGACAAATCTGAAAAGAAGATTCAACTTTTCATTTTTCTTGAAATTCTGTTTGCGAAAGGATAAAATGAAACACTAGATAATTTAAAAATTGGAAGAAAACCTATTTATTCTTCACTATCACTATACTAATGCCCAAATTTCTATTTTCGAATTTAGCTTGATATGGTCAGAAAATGAAACTGCTAAACCAACTAGGGTAAGATTTTGCAACAAAAATTAAATACATTTTTTTATTTGTCATTTTATTTAAAAGGAATTCCCCACCCTGTATGTTTCCACTTTTACACATTAAATACATTTTCCCCACAATAAATACAGGAATATTAAATCTCTCCGACAGACTGGGAGAGACCCGTAACTAACCGCTTACTGTGAAATGTATCCACTGATTCGCGAAAAGGTTCAAAACAGGCTCAGGAAGGAAGTAGCTAACTAGCTAGCTAACCCGAGCTAAGCTAAGCTAACTAACTAACCAACATACATAGGCGAGTTTTAGCCTGCGCGAGTTTCCGGCAGTGCAGGCTTTATTTATCTAATAAATTTAAAGTTCACTGTTTAGATATATAACGTTACATATTTTTAATGAAAGCAACAACTAGAGGTGGGTAACCCAGGTCCAAAAAGTAAAAATCCACCCCAGGCTCTGCCGCAGCTTAGCCGCCCAGGCCGTTGGTACAAAACCCTGGGGTGGATTTTTATTTTATGGACCTGGGTTACTCACCTCCTCACTCTAGTCGTTGGCGGCCACAATAATTACTGGCTTGTCATGTGAAAATGGCGAATGTGCGGCCACGCGCCTGTGGGATTCAACTGTAGCCCCTTTTGTTCGCTTCAGTTCCTGTAGCTTTTATTCTGTTTTCAGGCTGATTTACGGGGGATTTCATACGTTTTAACCCGCTGTGATTAAAGCTGTGTCGGCTCAGATTCAGGGATATTTTCTGTGTGAATCTCGCTGGTTTTGGAGCGTCTCCGCCGGATCTTGAGCTGGATATTGTGCTGCTGTTGACAAGAGAAGGCAGGAGGAGGAGTGAGTGTTTCTAACAGTTCCTTCTGTTCTGGGTGGGAGAATTACTGCCTTTTACTGGATACAGAGACCAGTTTAGGGGTCTCTTTAGCTGAACTCGCTCACCATACAGCTCTAAAACTGCTTATTTTCAGATTTAGCTGGTTAAGATGCAGACAGGTAGCTAGTGCACTAGCTGGGCTAGCCTCCCTGCTGCTCGTTCACTGCAGTGAGTGAGGGAGCTGCTGGTGGAGCTGTAGAAGTAAATACATTACCTATGGTTACTGTAACCACGGGTTATGGAACACTGAGAGGACTAATCTATTTTAAAGCAGCAAATTAACAAAACAGGCATTTTAAACCTATTTTTTGCTGCTTAGTGACTGTGGCAGTGAGTAGGCAGTTCTCTGTTAGAGGAGCCTGAGGGAGGAGAGCCACTGGAGGGAAACATTGAAGCTACAGAGATGCTCTGAACTTATAGCTAACCAGGCTAATCACAAACTGTGGAAACACATTTCCCGCCACGCGGAAAAAAGCGAGGGTCCTCCACTAAGTTACAATTGCGATATTAAGTCATAATTATGAGATGGTAAGTCACGATTACAAGATAGTAAGTCATACTTCTGAGTTAAATCTGGGGGTATGAAATTAGTGGTATGAAAAAGTATGGGCACACCTGATCATTTTTTATGATTTTCCTGTATAGGTCAGTAGTTTGTTAGGATCAGCAATTTCAGTTAAATATATTCTATAGCAGACGAACACATTGATATTTGGGAAGTGGGTTTATAGAATTTACAGAAAGCGTGTAATAATTCTTTAAACAAAATTAGACGTGCATAAATTTGGGCACCCTTGTCATTTTATTGATTTGAATCAATAAAGGTTAAGGTGAACAATTGCAAGTTTTTCTTCTGCATCTTCTCTGAAGCGTGACAACATGGGAGCTTTAGAACAACTCTCAAATGATTGTTCAACATCATGGTTTAGGGGAAGAGTACAAAAAGAATACAAAAATTTCCACTGTGAGGAACATGGAGAGGAAATGGAAGACCACAGGCACAGTTCCAGTTAAGGCCTAAAGTGGCAGGCAGTTAAAAAATCTCAGATAAGCAGAGGAGAGGGATGGGGAGAACAGTCAAACTCAACCCACAGACCATCTCTAAAGAGCTGCATCATCCTCTTGCTGCAGATGGAGTCACTATGTCTTGTTCAACTATTCAGCACACTTTGCACAAGTAGAGGCTGTATGGGATAATAATGCAGGAGAAGCCTTTTCTGAGCACACGCCACAAACAGAGTCGCTTGAGGTATGCTGAAGCACATTTGGACAAGCCAGCTACATTTTTGAAATAAGGTGCTGTGGACTGATGAAACTAAAATTGAGTTGTTTGGGCATAAACAGCCTTCTTGCACACTTTATTTCACTTCTCAAATTTCACTGTTTGTCTGCTATATGATGAATTTAACTGAAGTTGCTGATCTGAACAACCATTGATTTATAAAGGAAAATCACAAAAATATCAAGGGTGCCCAAACTTTTCATACCACTGTATCTTATTTATGAGGTATAATTGTGACTTAGCATCTCGTAATTATGACTTGGTGGAGGACTCTGAACAGTACATAGTGCACTCTTTTAATTCCATTTTTATTTTCTTTCCTTTTTTACCAGATGTAAGCTGGACCTCTTCTCTGCAGGGTCTGCGGACAGCATGGGGCTGGACTTCGACGTGAAAACATTCTGCCACAACCTACGGGCCACCAAACCGCCCTACGAGTGCCCTATTGAAACTTGCCGCAAGGTCTACAAGAGCTACAGCGGCATCGAGTACCACCTGTACCACTATGACCATGACAACCCACCTCCCATCCAGAGCACACCCCAGAAGAAGCGTAAGGGTCGCCCGCCGCGGGTCTCCCTCTCTGGCTCGGTTGACGGGGCAGACTCCAGCGGTGGGCCTGGACTGCCCGGGCAAAGTGGAACGCCTGGCAGTCCGGCGGAGCACTCTGAACACTCCCATTCTCCTGAAAGGGAGACTATGACTTATGCCCAAGCTCAGCGCATGGTGGAGCTTGAGATCGGCGGCAAAGTGCACCGGATCAGCATTTTCGAGGACCTGGACGTTGTGTCGGAGGAAGACAGCGATGCTGAGGATGCACCTGCCTCTGGTGCAGGAGGCTCCACTGCTTGTAATGGGGGTGATGGGGGCGGGACTGATGGCGGGGGTAACGGGAAGGACAGGCCAGACACCCCTGGTGCAGCCAATGGGGGAAAGGGGACTGGGGCCACACCCAAATCCGGTAAACACAAGAGTAAAGAGAAGAAAAAGGAGGGTTCGCATCATCATGGTAACATGGCTGGCCCGGCTGTGAAGTTGCCGGAGGCTGTGTTCCGAGAGCTGGATCAGGAGAGACCTGATGCACCACCACGGACGCTGTCTTATTACAGGTAAGCATTTAGGCATCTTCTGCTCATATATTCTGCGTTAAAGTTATGCTTTATCAAGAATCAAATTTACACTGAGTGTAGTCATTTAGCCAGGATATGACTTGGTGTCCGTATTTCTTGCTTCTTTAATTTGTTGCTTAATTTAAAAAAATTAAATGCGAAAATATAGTGTTTCTTTCAAAATCTTCATCTAATGAACATATGTATCTGTAAACAAAATCCTTGATAGTGGTTTCTAATGGTTCAGTGTAGAGGAACTAATGATATCACTTTATTTGCATGGTTCATTAAAGATGCCTTGTAGATGCTCACTTATTATTTAAATTTACATTTAACTAAAAATTTGTTCCATGCAACTGACCCTTCAGCTGAATGAAAATGTTTCTCTATGGACTATACACCTAACTCTAACGCTCAACCCTAACTCTAATCTTAAATCAACTCAAAAAATTTAACCCCAAAAATAACCTAAACTTAATCCTAAACCTAAACCTAAAATAGTAAGGTTTTGGGTACAGGTTTAGGGTTACATTAAATAGAGAATCATTTGTTTTACTTGCAATTAATAGATATATTGATGCGTCTATGAAGCATCAAAAATGGACGCTCCAAGTAAAGTGTTACAGTGAAACCAAATGATTTGTATTTAATGGAAACCAAGGACTGCAACACTCTGCATGTACACATCCACCACTGTAGTTTAAAAAATTATTCTCAGAAAAACTCATGCAAAAATAAATAATATAGTATGAACCTTCTAAACTTCAATGGAATTCAGTGTAAAAGGACTGAAATTCATGTCATTTTGGAGCATTTTTACAAAAAGTAAAAAAAAAAAATGAATGTACAATAGTTAGGGGTGGGAGTTTATATTAATTAGATATGGAATGGAATTAATGGAATCATGGAATGGAATTAATCTGCGACTTTCAAAATAGGAAAATGGAGATCCTTTACATATAGAAGCTGCAGAGTGAATCTCAGTAGACAGACTGGTATATTTGCTTCTGTCAGAAACCTTTAAAGAACTTTTTTTTATATAACAGAGATTTTCAAATTTTACAATTTTTCTTATATGTAACCAAAATATAAATAGGGTTAGGGTTGTCACAATACCAAAATTTTGACTTCGATACCGATACCAACTGTAGTATCACGATTCTCGATACCAAAACGATACTTGGAAGAAAAAAAACAATAAAAATATCTGAACATAAAATGTTTATTTTTGACTGAACTGGATTGAACACTGAACAATCGGTGCAAACGTTTTTATTCTAAAATGAAACATTTGAACAAAAAAACAAGTTTCGTTATTATAACCTTAACTATAACATAATTATCTAAACACTTCCTAAAAACTAAAACTAGAACCAGAGGTAATGGTAGCCTGACTATGTGAACCTGACGGGCGGGCAGAAGTTAAGTTCTGAATAAGGAAAATAAAGAGACAGAAGAACGTTACAATGTTATGTTCATTTTAACACTGACTGCTCCGTTTTATTAATCAACCGTTTACCGTTTTTAATAAGCCCATGTTCAGTGTAACGATCAAGCAGGCTATGTGCCTGACCACAGATTTGCGATGGAAACGCGAAAACGTGAACATCCTGGCTGTTTTCGGGCTGTTTGAATGAGCGAAATATGATCAGAATTATGTTAAATAACACTGTAACATAGAAGCATAGAACTATTATTTAATTAAAATGATTTTTAAGAACAGCTAAACACAGTGCTGCAGGTCAAACGCGGAGGCGTTCACGTGCGAGAGAGACAGAGAGAGACACAGAGAGAGAGACACAGAGAGAGAGACACAGCAAGAGTGAGAGAGAGAGATTTGCGTGTTCTGATGTGAACTACTCACAGGTAAAGATTCTCTTTTATTTCCTCGTGCTCATATTCTAGTCCCACACATAACTCTGCAGCTCCCTCAGTGTTTTCTGTCGTATTTTGCGGCTAGCGCGAGCGCTTACAACTAACACCGCGGGCCGTGAGGTGCCGCCACGCTTGTGCCGAATCCGCTACTGAATCCGACTCCCGCTTCGCGGACAGAATCGGCACAACACCCCCCGCTGTGCAACTGCGGGAGTGAAAACAGTGCTTATAAATAAAGTAGTTTAGTTTCACTTTCAGTTTTCGTTATTTTATTTAAAAATAAAAATATAAATAAAAAACAGATGCCTGCATCTCAGACTATTTTCTGGAGCCCGAACCCGACCCGGCCCGAGGAATGTGGTGGGAAATCTCGGCCCGAACGTGCCTCGGGTCAGTTCGGGTTCGGGCAGAGAATCTAAGCTCTACTCCTCTGCACTGGATAGACTTATAACACCGTTTACAAACTGGGTTTGTGGTGTTGGTCGGATGCCCTTCTTCATCAGCGATGTAAGCAAAATTTGCCCACACTTCACTCCTCGCGCCCGTTTTGTCCAAGTCGCGGACGAGAGACATCTGTTATTTTAGCTGTCGCCATTCTACACTCGCTGCTGCTCTGCTGGCTTGCGCGTGCGTGTGTCGCTCTCAACCGAGTCAAATGAATCGATTCACACGTGAATCGATTCATTTGTTCAGAACACTAAGTTTATCTGAATCCTGCCACTCCGACTGCTGCGGTGTGAATCAGTTTTCTTATGAACTGAATCAAATCGCGCCTACTAATTTGACTCATTTGAAGCTAGTGACTGGGCTATGTACAGTATCGAAAGCATCGAACGCTAAAGAACCGAATCGTTTGTGATGACGTAGTATCGAAAAAGAATCGAACCTTCGGTACACCGTGCAACTCTAGGTTATATATAAAAGCTGCTTACTGTACGTTAAAAAAAATTTATATAGTTGAAATGAAAATGTAAAGAAAACAATAGCTTGCACATAACTTTAAAGAGGCACTAAACCCTAAACTATATTTTGTAATAATAGCTGAAATGTGTTCCTTTGAAGTAATAAAACATACCAGTGCTGCATAATTTTTTTATAAACCTTTCCTAACCTTTAAAAAACACTTTTTTTAAAAGCACACTCACAGGTTCAATTGTGCTATAGGTCAGGGGGATGTTTCTGTGTCCTTTGGTACGTGGACACTCAATCAATAATCCTGCCTCGTGGTGATATCTAACTTCTCAATGATGTCTCACCGCTATCAGAGGCTTACTGCTCAGCCCAATCAGCTCTCCCTCTTGTCTGCCCCTAAATGCATACAGCACCCTGTGCCCCTCTCACATTACCCTTCTTATTTTATAACATTTTTCAAAATTCAGTATCAAGTCAGCTAAAATCAGGAGGTTTATTTGCCCTTTGAATGGTGCTGTCAGTTTACAAATAAAGAAAACTGAAATTATGTAAGAACTTAAAAATCGCAATTGTAATCGAGAATCGCTCATTTATTTATTAAGATTATTATTTTATATTTTAGAAAGCTAAACCCTAACTAAACTACATGTTTTTTTTTTTATTGAACCTAAATGTCTTTTTTGCCTCCCCCACATTTACACTACAGGTACATAGATAAGTCTGTGGAGGAGCTGGATGAAGAGGTGGAGTATGACATAGATGAGGAAGACTATATCTGGCTTGACATCATGAATGACAAAAGGCGCATTGATGGAGTAACGCCGATCCCCCAGGAGGTCTTTGAGTACCTGATGGATCGTCTGGAGAAGGAGTCCTACTTTGAAAGTCACAACAAGGTTTGACTGCACTCTTCAGTTTCTACTCAGGGTTGATCTGAATTTGAATCATTAAATGAAAAAAATAAGATGGTTCTGACCCGACCCTGTTGCCTTTTGTTGATTGTTAGCATGGCTGGTGATGATCCTTAAGTTTCTCTCTTCCAGTTGAAACATATCTGTAGCTGTAAACACCTCTGCTGACTTCCTCTGAGGGCATGTAAACATCTCTCTTTGCTTCCCCATCTTCCACCAGCTGTGCTTATGACGCAAATACGTCTGTTAAACAATGAAGTCAATACACAATTTAATGGATTGGTGTTGCTTACACAGCGTTCGTATCTCAGGTTGGGCAATTTGCAAAAAAAATAAGAGACCACCAATGATGATTTTTTTCTTTTACCTATCTCTATAACCTCTGAAATATAATCAAGCGTGAGATGATGACAAGCCATCAAACCAAGCTGACTGCTTGAATTTTTGTACCAGGAGTGGCATAAAGTTTTCCAAAACAAGTGTGTAAGACTGGTGGAGGAGAACATGCTGAGATGCATAAAAACTGTGATTAAAAACCAGAGTTGTTCCACCAAATATTGATTTCTGAACTCTTAAAACTTCATGAATATGAACTTGTTTTCTTTGCATTATTTGAAGTCTGAAAGTTTTGCATATTTTTTGATATTTCAGCCATTTCTCATTTTCTGCAAATAAATGCTCTAAATGACAATATTTTAATTTAGAATTTGGGAGAAATGTTGTCAGTAGTTTATAGAATAAAACAACATTGTTAATTTTACTGAAACATATACCTATAAATAGCAAAATCAGAAAAAAATAATTCAGAAATTGAAGTGGTCTCTTATTTTTTTCCAGAGCTGTATACAGTCATATGAAAAAGTTTGGGCACCCTATTAATCTTGATTATTTTTAGTTCTAAATATTTGGGTGTTTGCAGCAGCCATTTCAGTTTGATATATCTAATAACTGATGGACACAGTAATATTTCAGGATTGAAATGAGGTTTATTGTACAGAACAGAAAATGTGCAATATGCATTAAACCAAAATTTGACCGGTGCAAAAGTATGGGCACCCTTATCATTTTATTGATTTGAATACTCCTAACTACTTTTTACTGACTTACTGAAGCACAAAATTGGTTTGTTAACCTCATTGAGCTTTGAACTTCATAGCCAGGTGTATCCAATCATGAGAAAAGGTATTTTAGGTGGCCAATTGCAAGTTGTTCTCCTATTTGAATCTCCTCTGAAGAGTGGCATCATGGGCTCATCAAAACAACTCTCAAATGATCTAAAAACAAAGATTGTTCAACATAGTTGTTCAGGGGAAGGACACAAAAAGTTGTCTCAGAGATTTAACCTGTTAGTTTCCACTGTGAGGAACATAGTAAGGAAATGGAAGAGCACAGGGACAGTTCTTGTTAAGCCCAGAAGTGGCAGGCCAAGAAAAACATCAGAAAGGCAGAGAAGAAGAATGGTGAGAACAGTCAAGGACAATCCACAGACCACCTCCAAAGAGCTGCAGCATCATCTTGGTCTGTGGATTGTCCTTGACTGTTCTCACCATTCTTCTTCTCTGCCTTTCTGATATTTTTCTTGGCCTGCCACTTCTGGGCTTAACAAGAACTGTCAAAGAACGGTTAAATTTTGGTTTAATGCATATTGCACATTTTCTGTTAGTACAGTAAACCTCATTTCAATCCTGAAATATTACTGTGTCCATCAGTTATTAGATATATCAAACTGAAATGGCTGCTGCAAACACTCAAATATTTAGAACTAAAAATGATTAAGATTAATAGGGGTACCCAAACTTTTTCATATGACTGTATATTCAATATTCATTGAGTAAGGCAAGTTTGGTGCTGCTTCTGGTTTCTACTGTGCAGACTCCGGCTGCAAATTTAACAACATGGTGGGCAATTTTCTTAATTTCTATAGATAGTAAGGTAATAGAATTATGGCATCAATATGTCTTTTACGGCCATTGTGGGGGGGGGGGGAACCCTTCTTAATTTTACTGTAAATTGAAGTCATCATACAGATAGTTTTAAAGGGAACGTATTATGCAAAACCCCTATAAACTATAAACACACTAAGCTCCACTACTCCAATCCATCCATCTGTTTTCTGTGGATCAGCTAAAAGAGTTTGGTGTCTTGGTGTATGGTACTTTCAGACTGTTGAGAACAGACCTGCAGTATTCTAACTTGTGTAAAAGTTAAAGTCAATTGGGTTCATTTCTGTGGGTCCATTTGTCATGAAATTTTGACATGGCATAAAGAACAACTACCAGACTCACATTGTTTTATATTATTGTTTGTTTTTAAATTTACCACGATAATCTGATTTACTATTTTTTAAAGCAGTCTCATCTTCTTTCATTGCTTCCATTGTCACTTACACAATCTTTGGCTGCCGTGATCTTTCCCTGACAGGGTGACCCCAGTTCCTTAATCGATGAAGACGCTGTCTGCTGCATCTGCAACGATGGCGAGTGTCAGAACAGTAATGTCATCCTGTTCTGCGACATGTGTAACCTGGCTGTGCATCAGGAGTGTTATGGAGTTCCCTATATCCCAGAAGGCCAGTGGCTTTGCCGCCGCTGCCTGCAGTCGCCGTCCAGAGCTGTAGACTGCGCCCTCTGCCCTAACAAGGGCGGAGCCTTCAAACAGACAGACGACTCCCGGTGGGCACATGTTGTGTGTGCGTTATGGATACCTGAGGTAAGTATAATGCAAGTATGACTTTTTAAAATTTCTCTGACTTTGTCTCTGTTGCAGAGCAAACATTCCCATATTGGTTGTTCTTTTAAAATGTGGTACAAAATGTCTCCGATCTGATCATGTGAACTGAAACTGGAGCCGATTTGCATAATTTTCGAAGGATGGAAATCGGGTGGAAAAGATCTGGATCACTGACTTATCACAGGTGTTGCGTTACATTATAAGTTCACTATAGAACTATAGACTTTGCTGCACTCGCGCTGTTGCATTGATTAAGGCCATCGGGCGCTCTCTATTTCTCACATCCACACACACACTCGCAAAAAAAGAAAAAAGCGATATATGCAGCCACACAAGTGCTTATTTCCTCCATTAAACCTCTCTTTTAAACTCAGTAATTCAGCAACTGAGTAACATTTTAAAATATTCTAATTTTAAAAGCATCATTTAATATTTTATAATACAGTAAAAGCCTGCCAGGCCTAATAAACCACACTACACTATTATTACTGTCTCCTTCCTTAAGAAACAAGGAAACATCAGCATTAAAAAAAAAAAAAATCATGGTCTTAATAATCTTTTGATTAATCACAGAATTGTTGTGTGAATTTGTTTTTTATTTTGTTTATTTAAGAAAAGATGCATATTTAAATGGAAATAATTTATATGGCTATTTAGTACTTGTTTACTCAAAATGAAATTACCTGGGGACAGAAAAATGTTATCGGAAGATCCCTAAACTGTAGTGATTTTCCCTCTGCAGGTCTGCTTTGCCAACACTGTGTTCCTGGAGCCCATCGACAGCATCGAGCACATCCCACCAGCACGATGGAAGCTGACCTGCTACATCTGCAAGCAGCGCGGCTCGGGCGCCTGCATCCAGTGCCACAAAGCCAACTGCTACACGGCTTTCCACGTCACCTGCGCCCAGCAGGCCGGCCTCTACATGAAGATGGAGCCGGTGCGCGAGACGGGCGCCAACGGCACCTCCTTCAGCGTCCGCAAGACGGCCTACTGCGACATCCACACCCCGCCGGGCTCGGCCCGACCACTGGGGGGCGTGGGTGGTGCCAGCACATCCCACAGTGAGGGGGAGGCCGAGGACGAGGAGGAGGTGAGCGCAGTTGGTGAAGAAGAAGGAAAGGGGTGGAGCTCAGAGAGAGCCAAACGGGCCAAGGCCAAGTCCAGGAGGAAGATGAAGAGGGCGAGGAAGATCCTGGCAGAGAGGAGAGCAGCTGCGCCCGTAGTTTCTGTGCCATGCATACCTCCACACAGGTGCATTTACCTCCGATAATACTAGAGCTGCACCAAAATTTAAATTTTTGACCCATTTTTTAATTTTTTTACTTTTACATCATTAGATTAGATTCAACCATATTGTCATTGAAAAAGTACAAGTAAAATACACAGAAATGTCACCTAATTGTAGTTTTGCTTTAAATAAAGATACTGTTTATTGCATACATGAATATTTATTGCGTACTGAGCATGTTGACATGCCAACTGTGTATATTTGCAGAAGATAGACAAGATTTCAAAAAAAATTTAAATACAATGCTAATATGTTATCTCAGCTTTAAAGCCACAATACCAACAGACACGGGAGCGTTTCTTGGCTAGGATAGAGTGGGTTAGCCCTGATTCTGCAATGCTAACAGACACGGCAGCCCACTTTGACTAGGTAAGAGTAGTTTTGCTGTGATGCTAACAGCTGAAAGCAGCCAGGTTAAAATCTGCAATGCTTAAAGGCACAGCAGTTGCATCCCCAATTTATACTGTACAAATGTACACACAAACAGGACCTGGTGAGTATAGTGTGTATTTATCAGCACCTCACTGTTTTGTTTGATTTATTTTATTATTATTTGATTCATTTTATTTTGTATTTGTTACCCACATACCGCCTTTAGTAGTGGTCTGGTTAGGACTTGTTGTATTTAGTCTCTAATTGGGAATTTGGTGTTGTAGTTCTGTTCTGTTTACTGACATCATCTTACTCCATTTCCTTTATCCATCTCTGTAGGCTTAGTAAGATCACAGCAAATCTTACTGTACCTAGAAAGAGTCAGTTCATGCAGCGGCTGCATGCCTACTGGACCCTGAAGAGACAGAGCCGCAATGGTGTCCCACTGCTGCGACGCCTGCAGACGCATCTGCAGTCTCAACGCAATCCTGAGCCTATTCCTATTCCTACGGTCAGTACACACATACACTATGGCTTTAATGAAAGCAGAATGCATTGATTTTCTTTGTTCTGCAGTAAAATGCTTACTTCTCGGCACTCTCTGCTTTTGGCGTGTTTATGTGTGTTTTATGCAAAGTATCAAAAATAAGCACAGTTTTTTTTTGTTTATTTGTTTGTTTTTTTCCGATACTTGGAAGTATTGAGACATTTTGGCCGGTGCCTTTTTTGGTGCATTTTTGATAACCAGCTCTACTATTTGTGGTATATTTTTTGTTTGTAGAGGGACACTGAAGAAAAGCATGCAGCACTCAAGGAGCAGCTGAAAGCCTGGCAGAGACTCAGGCATGACCTGGAGAGAGCCAGACTGCTGGTGGAGCTTATCCGCAAGCGAGAGAAGATCAAGAGGGAAGCGGTAAGACTTCCACACACACTGTCACTGAGTCTCTCTCAGTGTCCAGCACATGCTGGTTTATATGTGTAACTAACTATAATTTCTGTGATTGTATAGATTAAGGTTCAGCAGCTGGTCTTGGAGATGCAGTTGACTCCATTTCTGGTATTGTTGAGGAGCACATTGGAACAACTGCAGGAACGAGACACTAACAACTTCTTCACTGAGCCTGTCCCACTGAACGAGGTGGGCCACATTTACCTAGTTAGTCCCAATCCTGTGAGTTCCCTTCACTGCCTTGTGCGTTTGAAAAAGCTCTTACTTTCCCTAATAAACATCATATCCCTGAGATCTAGTGTTCAGTGTTTTCTACCGTGTGCTTTATTTCATCAAATGTTTATCAAGGTTTGTTTCTAAACACATACTTCCTCGAAAATTATGTTTCCCTCACTGTCCTTCCATTTTTTAATAATGTGTTGGGCAGCTTTTAACCTGATTTTAGTTGTTTCTGCAATCTAGCAATCCTTAGATGTTTGCTCTGCTTGATTAGTGCCAATAATTAGACTCTTCTGAAACAGATGAACATCTTTGCTACGACCACCAGCGGTTAGTTTGAGCCAGTGGGTCTCTGTTTGTGCCAGTATCTTGAGACTCTAAGTTTTGCCTTTTGCATTTTGTCATTGATTCTTGTTAAATGTAAATCAATTCAAAATTGTCCATGTCTGAATGTAATATTTAATAAATATGCTCTTGCTACGTATGTTTTTCTGCTTAGGTCCCTGACTACCTGGATCACATTCAGCAGCCGATGGACTTTCAGACAATGTGGCTGAGTCTGGAGTCTCATCACTATCTCAGCTTCGAAGCTTTTGAGGGAGACTTCCTTCTCATTGTTAACAACTGTCTGAAATACAATGCCAAAGATACGGTCTTCTACCGGGCGGCACTGCGGCTGCGGGAGGCAGGGGGCGCAATTTTGCGGCAGGCACGGCGCCAGGCTGAGCGGATCGGCTACGAGTACGAAACCGGCATGCATCTCCCCCGAGAGCCGAGCCCCGAGTCGCCCCGTGAGAGAGATCGTGAGCGAGAGAGGGAGCGCGAGAGAGAGAGAGAGAGGGAGAGGGAACGAGAACGAGACAGAGAGAGATCACCTTCAATCAATGAAGACGGTGAGTGTGTGTGTCTCTGTGTGTGTGTCTCTGTGTGTGTGTCTCTGTGTGTGTGTCTCTGTGTGTGTGTCTCTGTGTGTGTGTCTCTGTGTGTGTGTCTGTTGTCGTTTAACACTAAAGCACTGTGTACTAAAGCATAATTTTTTAATAGTAACTAAACCTCCTGACTTCAGCTGACTCCACCAAAAGGAGGGGTAATGTGGGAGATGCACTGGGTGATGTATGGGTTTAGATGCAGGGCAGGAGGGTGAGCTGATTGGGCTAAGCAGTGTGTCTCTGATAGTGGAAAGATGTGGTAGGTGGTTGGACGTCACCAGGTGGCGGTTTTATTGATTGATTTGCATATTCCAAGTACCAAAGTACACATCATCCACACCTATAGCACAGTTGAATCTGCGAGTGCGCAGCAGAGGCGCAAATCTTCACAATAAAAGCGTTTTTTGCATAATGTTTCCAGTAATTTTAAGCAGGTCTGGTATGTTTAATTACTTAAAAGAAACACATTTCAGCTAAAAAAAGTTTTAGTTTTAGTGCCCTTTTAATGTTGTCACAAGAACACAGTGATCAGGGCTAGGTTTTGTTTAAAATTGTTTGCTACTGATATGATGCTTTGAATTCGAAAGATGTTCTTAATGAAGTGGCACAAACATACTCATTGTTTGTTTGTTTGTTTGTTTGAACAAGATCGAAATAAAATGTCGTCTCTCATGGTGACAGTATGAGAATGAGATTACTCATGTCAGTTGTATAAAATATGTTGGGTGAAAATAATTATCTCTTTTCAATTTTTTTAAAATTATTATTATTTTTTTTTACAATAATAAAAAAAAAACAATTAAAAAGGTATTGTTTTGGTAGCAGCATTGAACATTTTAAACGATATCCAGCTCGACTAATGGTGTTAACAATTAATGCGCATATTTGTATTGGTTAATTGTGTGACATTCTGTATCCTCAGAGCTGATATTAGTTGAGAACCGGCGGAGGTTGCCACTTGAGGAGCAACTGCGGATCTTGCAGGAACGCTTTGATGAGGTCAACTCAGGAAAGCACAGCATCGGCCGATCGCGACGAGCCAAAGCTCTGAGGAAGGAGATGACTGTCATAAAGCGCAAGCTAGCCCATCAGCGTGAGGGCCTGTCCGGTATGGCCTGCCGCGATTCAGGGACCTCTGGAGAGAGAGCATCTGCCCTAGCGCATCATTCCTCAGGGACCACTCGCCACGATGAGGGAGGGGAGAGCAGCAGCCAGGAGATTGGTGGAAAAGGTAAAAAAATAAAAAAACCAACATGCTGATCTGAAGATTGATAGCTTCTATGGGTGCAAGAAAAATTAGTATTGTACAAATTATTATGTTTTGCAATACTGTATCATTTCTCGTTTCTCGAGTGTCAATTAGTATTTAATTTGAATGCAGATATTGTGTTTAATCCCCCCAACTGTCACGTAACTGTACTCTGCCTTTTCTTTTCTTGAGATTTTAAGAGCATATTGTCATAAAATTTGTGGTAAAAATGCTATTATTATTTAAAGTAAAACAGTGTATTGCCTTGCTTACAATATCACAATAAGCGCAATGTATTGGATCATAACCCCTATATCATGATTTGAGCTGGGTATCATTTAGAAATGTTTTATACCGATCCGTTAAATTAAATACTGATACTTAAACTACATTTGTGTGTTTCATGCAAAGTATCCTTAAATAAACAACAATGTTTTCTAGACCTTTTGGTTCTCGGTAGTACCGATTATATTCAGTTGTTGCCTGTTTGGTATCAAATTTCAATGCGATTAATGTTCTTTTTTTAGACGTCAGTGCATCTGCTTCCACCCTGGCCTCAGAAGTGGGACGCAGAACTTCTGTCCTGTTCTCCAAAAAGAACCCAAAAGCCACTGGTCCCCCAAAGCGTCCGGGTCGGCCCCCAAAAAACCGAGAGGCGCTACACAGCGTCGGTAACGTGAGCTCCAGTCCTGTCGGCCCTCCCCAGCTCACCTCTGTTCGCCAACGCAAGAGACCCCGCAGCCCCCGATCCAGCTCCAGCTCTGAGAGCGACAGTGACAATGACCACGTTCTTCTGGGTACATACTCTCACACACATACACACTTAATACATGCTTTATCATTTAATGATCGTTTTTAAAATAACTATGTTACTATGACTGTGAATGCTCTATAACTGGTAACGCTTTATTATTGTCACTTAGATTTTAGTGATTAAACAAAAATGATTAGTTTTCTCTGATATCAGTGGCCAAAATGTTCTAATGCTTTTATTCAGTCATATTTTGATATTTAAAGAAAAGTAATGTCTAAAAAAATCTGTTGGTCGAATAGGATGCCCATATTAAAATCAGTAACTCTACATCCATCCATCCGCTATCGTTTTGCTAAAAGTTAAGAGGCAGCGTAGACCATAATCCACAAAATCCCCAAATTTAATACGACTGTATTTATGTAGGTTTTTCTGGTCCAGATCAGTTGATACATTCATTTACTTATAGTGGTTCCACCCTTTGTTTGGTTTGTTTACACAGACACCTAAAACCTAAATGATCAGAGCTGTCTGGTGCTAGAGTTTGTTTAACTTCTAAAACACCTGCCTGAGAGGAATGTAATGTGCAGTTTCATCACCAGGTGGAGCTATAACATACACCTGAATGATTGATTAGGTTCTAGTTTTATGTGCTGCATCTACTGCATGTTCCAGTTTATGGCAGATTGAATTTACATATCTTGGAAAAAAAAGCATTTGTCACTTTTGTCAATCAGGTAATCAGCTTAATGTAGTTGAGTGCATAAATGTAGCTGGATATAATTGCATTTAATAAGTACTTCAGTGACCACCCTTAAATTCCATTTTGGACGTGCTCTATATAATAGTGCATTTCTAAGTCCTTGCTATGTTGTGTAAGACAAATATAGCTATAAACTCTGTGTGGCTTGTCTTCACTAATTTCATCCTCGTTCTGCCTGTGTCTCAGGTCTGCCTAGCAACGGCTTTGATGGAGGCAGTCAGCCAGTGACTGAGAGCTTCAGAGTTTATAGGAATGAGCGAAGTTTGCCTCGCTCCAGCTCCGACTCAGAGTCCACCACCAGCAGCAGCAGCAGTGCAGCCTCCGACAGAACCAGGTACACACACACACCTGATGGATGGATATTGCTGGTTCTGACTCTAGAAACCATTACATTTGATTGCGATTTAGAATACAGATTATCAAACGATGCATATTTTCCTTCAATACAGGATTTTTTTTATCTTGTTGCGTGTCTACTTAGTTTTTTTAAATAAAGTATCTGTAATTATCCATAATGAATTATGCTATTCAGTAGACTGAAAGAAGCATAGTTATTTCAATTAATTAAATGATTCTTACACAAACCTAGGATTAATGTTAGAGTAATATTAAAACCAGCTACAAGGAACAACAAAAAAACAAGAAGGTGATTAAACTGCACACTCAGCTCTCAGCTCTGAGAAATAAAACCTCTTACAGAGAACTGGCTCCATCATTAGCCTTTCCACACTACTGTATACTGCATTTCTTGGTGTGGTGGTAACAACTGATTGTTAGTTAGCATAAATTCTAACAGTTAGTTACACTCGACTGTAACCAAGAGAACTTGGAAGCTTTTCTGTCCTTAGTCTAGTTCTGTCGTACCAACATGTGGCATAGTAACAAGTTAAGATGATTATTTCGACTGATGGCCAATGTGCCCTTCTGTGTTGAACCTTAGCCGTAACTACACGTATTCTGCACATCGCCGCATACCCTACACAGCACCCTACACTGTCATAAGATGTGCACCTCCCCAGAAGTAACTACACTTCACGCAATGCGGATAGAAGCAGCTGTGCATTTTTTACCTTTGTGCTTTAAACTGAGGAGCATCACAAACTCATGAAGCCAGAAGCATCAACTCACCCTGCTGCATAGGGTGCTCGCACAGACTACACCGTAGAGAACGCTCTAATTTGATGCAACAGGGGGCATTTATACTTCTGTTTGTGCATTTGTGACCCTGCATCAATTTTAAGTTTTTCCACACACTACAGTTTTACAGTGTAGTAGTTTTATAGTCAGTTATATGCATGATGCCTTCCCCTAGTTACCATTTCAGAATAACATTTACATTTTAGGCTCGACGCAGAAGTATAAACCAGCTAGGGCTGGGCAAAATATTGAGATTTTAAAAAATATTGAGAGATTTTTATATGAGATATGAGATGGGACAATATTGTTTATATTAATATAAACTATGTTGTGTAGCTCCTTATATGTAACATTGTTTCAGCCCAGATTAATAGAAATTTAAAAACTCAAACTGCACTTTAGGTGCCATTTTTATATTTCCAAAAACACACTGTATTTGTGTGTGTCCCTTGTTTTTAGGCTGCTTTAAGTGGATTTAAAACTTTTATTTGAAGAATCTGTTTATAACCAACCAAATAGCCTTTTACTTGTTAATTAAATAAAATGCTGCTAGAACATTTTGGCTAGTCTAATATACAACATTTGGCACTGAATGTGAATACCAGTGCCTGTGGAAAGTCTGGAACTTGTAGATTTGTCTCTAAAGTGTCTTTCTTTGTCTCTGGAGGTTTTTACATATTGGGATGAAAAAATATAGAGATAATACATCTCTGGATAAAATTCAGAGACCACTTCAGTTTCTGAATCAGTTTCTCTGATTTTGCTATTTATAGGTAAATGTTTAAGTAAAATTAACATTGTTGTTTTATTCTATAAACTATGGACAACATTTCTCCCAAATTCCAAAAAAAAAATATTGTCATTTAGAGCATTTATTTGCAGAAAATGAGAAATGGCTGAAATAATAAAAAATAACTTTTAGACCTCAAATAATGCAAAGAGTTTTCCACCAAAGTTCATATTCATCAATAGTTCAGAAATCAATATTTGGTGAAATAACTGGTTTTAATCACAGTTTTCATGCATAGATATTATTTTTTTATTCATGTTGCCCAGCCTTAAGTCTGACTATGTTTGTTTGAATCACAGTTTTGAAACGAGTCACAGTTCAAGAATAAGCAAAATTCCAATATTTCCTTGTAACATATTTAGTTTCATGCCTTTGATGGATGACTCAGTTTAGGATGACTCTGCTGTATGTATATAGTGTGACCTGTAAAAAGTATTAATAACAGAATTACCTGTTTGTTTTCTTCCTGTATTTTTTTGTTTAGAAAGGCATTACAGAAAAACATAGAGTTTCTTATTATATTATATACAGAGTTTTAACATTGCCTAAAATTATTGAGCATCCATAACAAAACTATATACATCCAGGGAGTACATTTGCATATCAGAAAATCCAGAGCAACAGTCAAAAATGAAAATGAACATAAATAATACATTTATACTAGGGGTGTCACGATTCTCTAAATCCTCGATTCGATTTCATTTTCGATTTGAGGGTCACGATTCGATTCGATTCTCGATTTTCTTGTTTTTTTTCTCTTGTTATTATTTTATGCCTCATAAAATTTAAACAATATATTTATTATTATTATTATTATTATAAATATTATAAATATTATTATTATTATTTATTAAGATATATATGGTAATGCCATCTAGTGACTTTTTTTGGTAGCAACAGTGTGCACTATTAAAACAAGCAGTTTATCAGAGCTGTGTGTGGATGGCTGGTGAAACTGCTCATTACATGAAGCTGCAGTTCTTCATCCAACCACTAGTCGGAGCTGCAGCAGCACAAGCCCCGCTCTCTTCACTCAGTCACTACTTCAGTACAGCCCAGCCACGGGCTACAGAGCTCAGCCAGTCCGTTTTTACTGTTTCTGTAAACAAATAAAGGTTTTAACCCCACTAACCGGATAATACAGCTCACTACAGTTCATCTTTCAGCCCAAGCAGCTAACAGCAGCAGGTTAGAACAGCCGACACGGAGGCACTGCTCGGATTACATTATAAACAGGTCAGTTAGCGCGCTGCTAACCTCAGGATGTTTATAACTACGGAGTTTAGTGGACACACCACGGCCGCCAGGTAAGTCTTTTAAAGGCTACTGAAGACTATTAAAGGCTATTAGAGTGTAACCCCTGGCTCCCAGGGGTTACAAGAGGTTATTGAAAGCATTATTGGGGGGCAGAAATCAGTACAGGCTGGTTAGATAAGTGATGTGGGTATTGTCTTATAAATATTTACACATAACTTATATCTCTCCTGAAAAGCTTTTATTTTAGTCAGAAACACGCTTGTGTTTACTTTATCTGAGAGAAAGATGTTTTTTTAATTCAATGGAAAGCAACAGGTGTAGTCAATTATAAGTTTAAGATTTTTAATCCACCTCACTGTGATCTATAGTCAGTGTTCTCAAGTCACACTGACACACGCATTTCAGCGAGTTCACACGCTCTCACCTGCGCGCACCCACCCCTCCGTTAGATACAGATACAAAACCTGCGCGCCCAACCCCCGCCCCCCCTCCCCCGTTGGACAGATAAAAACAGTGATCACACTCCCGCCGACTGCGCTCATGCAGTGGCTATCTCTATTTAAATGAATAGGATGCGCTGTGTTGGTGCCGCGCCATTTGCGTAGCGCGCTGCGCTATTTGCGTAGCGCGCGCGGGAGGGATCGTCGATCCTCTTTTTGACTTCGATACTCGAGATCGTGACCTCATTTCGATTCGATTTCGATAAAATATCGAGATCGTGACACCCCTAATTTATACATAAAATAATATATCCAGTCCTTATATTACCTTAAACAAACCAGGGTTACATCATTAGCTTAAATTACAGCTCAAGTGTTTCCTTCTATGTATATTTCTAACAAGTCATCTAGTCTTATTTCTAATATATACTTTGTCCATTTATTCCAGTGTTTTTTTAAATAAATCCATTCTTATATTCACTGAGAATGTTACCTTTTTCATTAGATAAATCTCCTTAGTTACATATCCAGTCATCTAATGTTGGTCCTTCCTGTTGCATCCATTTTCTGGTCAGAGCTTTTTTTTACTGGCTGCTAAAAGAACAGCCAGCAAGTATTTATCTATTTGATCTATGTCAGGGTGAATATAGCCTTAATACAACATCTTACAATCTAAAGGGCACTCCATTCTAAATATATGTTGAGGAGCTTGCAATATATCGTCTCAAAACAGCTGATCAGCTTTTCTTTATTCAGCAACTCACAGCAGTTTCATGAGCAAGACGTGAGGTTGTCCAGAGCTGTACAAAGCCAACATACTGCGAACAGACTTTTTTTTTCTCAAACTTTTTAGACTTCTTATGTTCCACCAATGACCAAAACAAAATGTACAAGTTCCACTTACAATCCATTTCACATGTGCAGATGTACCACACACATACTTATTTATACACAGAAATCTAGATATGTAATCCACACACACATACATATCCTCATATGTTTCTCCAATTGTTCTTCACTCCTCTGTTGTGTGGAGTTTTCCCGCTCTTTTACAGTCTGTAAGTTAGTATTATGGTAAGATGTTTGATTGATTATTGTTTCTGGTTAATACAGTATTTTATCCTACTGAGAATCTCAGAATCAGGATTTACACAGAGAAAAAACAACAACAAGAGAGTCGAGCCGTGAACTACAGTGTTCACTACCTTATTTATCTATTAACTGTAGTGCAGAAACTGTAGTGAACTGATTGTTAATAGATCAGATTTTGTGGTTCCACATGGTTTAATTGTAGGACCAGTGAAACTGATGTTAATAATGGTAAAACTGTAGTTCTCAGAGTATAGGACTAAAGTGTAGCTTATATACAGCTTCTAAAAGTAAAGTACTAAACACTAACTAATATAATGTTAGGAAAATTACAGGGACAGGAAGCTATATACATTTCAGTCTTTAGTATCTAGTTATTTTACCACCCTAGTATGCTTTTAATATCACCAGTGGAACATGTACCACTGCATTTTTATGTGCATTTCTCAAATAGCATATTATCATTATTGGCATTGATTATTGATTTGTGTTATGATTTTGGTTTTAATTCAATATAATTAAAATTATATTAGTATATTTTGAGGAATCCTTAATCCGGACAATAATTTTGATTAGGCTTCGAACACACTTCTTGCAGCATCATGGATGAATGGGTAGCAGCCGCATTGCTGTGGAGTGGTCGTTCAAGTTTTTGTGTAAAGCCATAGCAACGTATTGTTGTAGCTACAGCAAACCACAGTGTTACTGAGCCAAGCACTAATTGTATCTGCTGGCAGAATTCCATTATCATTTCTAAAAGGTTGATCTTTAAGGTTTGATCTTCGTTGTTTCTCTCTCTGAGTCAGAAAGGACGTCGCTAGTGAAAGTTTAGGTTGTTTTGAAGACTTTTTCCAAGCAATTTACGTACACATACTTTACTGTCTGTTTTTATGAATAGCACCTTCTGATAGCTGGAAATATATTTTCACTTTCACACCAAACCTTGTTTATCTAAAGCTAAAGTGAGAATGACTTTATTCTGAAGTCCAAAAATAAAATGGGAAGACATGTTTTTGCGTCTTTACAATAAGATTAGGAACATGTTTCTGTAGTCATCTGATTATTCCAGTATTCATGTTAACAGCATACTTAATTTTTTTAGGTTAGGTCTGTAAAATCTGATACAGAGAGCTAGATGTTAGCTCAGAAGTAGTATTTCTCAGTTCATGTACACTACTGGTCAAAAGTTTTTCTCCCTTTGTTTAAGCTCCTTAGGTCAAGTTCATAACCGAAAATGGTAATTTTTTTTGTAAACATCTAGGAACTTTTAAGGAAAACAACTGAAATAAAACTTGGCTATAAATAAAACAGAAGACCTGAAGACGTTCGGCTGACCAACATGGCTAGACGTCTTACTGGCAACATTCTCAGTTTGAATAGTAATAAGAAGAATTAGAGGTCTGACAGGTAGAAAATAAAAATGCTGCACTGCTATGGACCGGTAGAGTTAGTGCTGGACGATATGGCCAAAATTCATATCACGATATATTCCTTAATTACGGTCGATACGATATAATTTCGATATCGATATAAATACTTTGAAGGCCTCAGAAAAGCTGCTAAGAATCCCTGCAATGGAAATCTGTACACTACTGTCTGAAATTTTAATTTAAATCTTTAAAGCCTCCTCTCACAAAACTTTAGAAATACTTTAGAAATAAAAAAGGGTCAAAATAAATAAATGCTCACTTTTATTTGCATGTAGCAAAATAAAAACATGACATCCCTGTCAAACATGAACCTATAACCTATATACATATTACCAATATAAATAACTTTACATTACAACAGAGGCAGAGCTTCTTATTCTTTTGTAAACATATTTAACAGATCAAAACAAAAGTGTTTTAACCAGAATAAGGAATACAAAAGCCTTTATATACATAAAAGGAACATGATATCCCCGTTAAATAAGCAAACCTATAGGCTTCATCAACTATAAATAACTAGACTAGATACAACATAAACTACAAAATTGTTTCAGCCAGAATAAGGAAGATACTGTGTGTAGTGAAACTGCTTGAGGTGGAGGAACAGATGTATTACTGTTGCTGGTCGGCTCCACTTTCCGGCACAATTTGGAGCAAGCTGAAGTCTGAAGTTTATCAGACCTTTAAAAGCCGAACTACTGAATTAGACCTGCCTCCCTCAACCATTTATTCTGTTTAATCACTTGTGGAAGCGTCAGGTGCACTCAAGCTAACTTCAGCCTCGTCTCATTCTGCTAGGATTAGGGTCGGTTTTGCTTCATCGCGGGTGGATTTTAGGTACGGAGCGGAGCGCAGCTGAGATCCGCTCGGTAAGGGTGGGTTTTGCTTCATCGCGGGTGGATTTTAGGTACGGAGCGGAGCGCAGCTGAGATCCGCTCGGTAAGGGTGGGTTTCGCTTTATCGCGGGTGGGTTTTAGGTGCGGAGCGGAGAGGAGCGGAGCGCAGCAGAGATCCGCTCGCTTAGGATTGGTTTCGCTTTATCGCGGGAGATTTTAGGTGCGGAGCGCAGCAGAGATCCGCTCGGTTAGGGTTGGTTTCGCTTTATCGCGGGTGGGTTTTAGGTGCGGAGCGGAGCGCAGCCGACATCCGCTCGGTTAGGGTCGGTTTCGCTTCATCGCGGGTGGGTTTTAGGTGCAGAGAGCAGCAGAGATCCGCTCGGTTAGGATTGGTTTCGCTTTATCGCGGGAGATTTTAGGTGCGGAGCGCAGCTGAGATCCGCTCGGTTAGGGTTGGTTTCGCTTTATCGCGGGTGGGTTTTAGGTGCGGTGCGGAGCGGAGCTGAGATCCGCTCGGTTAGGGTCGGTTTCGCTACATCGCGGGAGATTTTAGGTGCGGACCGCAGCGGAGCCGACCCAGGTTTAGCCTAGCCTAGCCTAGCCTAGCCTAGCCTATCTGGCTTCGTGCCTGTATGATCACGCACTGACGTAGCCCGGCCCGGTTGTATTCAGCGCTGCAGTGAACTGACGCTGCTAAAAAACGCCTGTTTGTAAATAATACATATCGATATGCCACAAAAATGATATCACCGTTATTGAAACATTTCTTATCGCGATAAATACCGATATCGAAATATTGTCCAGGCCTAGGTAGAGTATATTCTTAACTGGAGTATTCTCCCAGAATCAGAAACCAAAAACAGACTGTGGGACCAGGAAATAAGTGAGAAGCGTTTAGTACAACACACACACACCACACCACAGCACACATAATTAAAATCATTTTCATCATCTTTTGGGTTTTACAGGGTGGTTAAGTCACATCTTTTTTATTAAATTATCTTCTTAAACTCTGTCTTTCTCTTCTGGCAATCTACATTCCCACTACCTCAGTACCACTCCCTCTAAACAAGGCCGGGGCAAGCCCTCCTTCTCCCGCTCAGCCTTTCAGGAGGACAGCAGTGAGGAAACATCAGGAACAGAGAACGACTCCTACTCTGTGGGAGGATCCAGAGGGGTTTCTCACTGTGAGTTTATCCACACACACTAGGATTTTTACACACTAAATGTTTACAGTTTAGGAGTTTTATGGTTAGTTACTTGTATGATCAGATGCTCACCCAACTGTTGACCATTATAGAATTCAGAATTTTGCTTTAAACCAGCATGCATTTCCCCCTTACTATACTCTCTCTGCTCTTTATAGACTGTAGATTGACTCTGAAGTCCACATATAAACACATGCTATATTGCAAGATAATCATTTATTAGTCCAGCAATGTTATCATAGTAAAACAAGAGGTAACTGGAGTAACAATATACACATTATAAATAAGTATAAAATATCAAAAACCTTGAATATTTACATCCGTTTCACATGAGAAACCTGTGTTGCACAGGTACTCGTAGTACGGGTACAGTGGAATTTGATTGAGAGATTAGGGTTGGGAATTACAGGGATATCACAATACATTTCCCACATGTAATAAGCATGATGTCTATTGCCTGCTGTGTTTATATGCATGTTTGTTCACATATATGGCAGTGAACAGTATTTTAGCCAGTCATGCTTTTAATAATGACCAATCAGTGCTTCAATAATGACCAATTATTAAGTAAATGTGACTCCATACACACAGTATAGACTGCAGTAGTTGGAAAAAAAAATATTTTCCAATCCAATCTTCCCTATCCATCTTAATAGTCTTTAAATAAAAATATTATTGTTTATCACAATCATTTCTGAGACGTCCACACAAAAAAATTGACAGGCCTATGTATCGACAAGCCTGTGTATTTGTAGTGTATTGCAAACGAAAACGATACAATGTATCGCAACATCAATATTTTGTCCCACCCCTAGTACATATTATACATTGTTTTTAGAATTTTGTAAACAAATCGTGGTTTCAATATTCTTGGCCTGGATATTTATTTATGATATTCAGTAAAATATATAAAACTGTGTTAATATGTAATGCTTGTGTGTTGCAGTGGTGCGAAGCAGGGGTAGGTCAAGCTGTTGGATGAGCTCCACAGACTACAGTTCCCTCGATGCACTTGATCTGGTCTGGGCCAAGTGTCGAGGATATCCCTCTTACCCTGCTCTGGTGAGACTAAGCAGTGTACTGACTCAGTATATCTGCATTTCTTTGCAAATTCCATCTTGGAAAGAGGGTGTGCAAGCGTGTGAGAGAGAGAACATGAGAGAGAGAAAGAGATGGAGCCTTCATCAGAAAGTCTGTAGTGAACAATGTAATGTTACATTTTTTATCTTTTCCACCCAGTTCTCATCTTTTGAAATATATTTCTTGAATATACACGTAACATAATAAAGGTTTGTAGCAATGGGCATTTTACCTGTTTTTTTATGTTTACTGTTGTTTACTTATCTTACTCCTTTTTATTTTCTGTTCTGATTCTTTTAAACCATTCTATTAAAAGCAAGTGGACAAATAGACTGCAGCTATTTCTGAAACTTTTAGAAGCTGCATCTTTTATTACTGAAGTCTTTTGGAAGAGGAAATAAATAAGTATAAATATTAAAATTAAATATTGTTTTCTAAAAAATAAAACTTCTTTGTCTACTTCCCTCTCTCTCTCTCTCTCTCTCTCTCTCTCTCTCTCTCTCTCAGATTATTGATCCTAAGATGCCGCGGGAGGGAGTGTTCCACCGAGGGGTGCCAATTCCCGTTCCACCTCTGGAGGTGCTGAAGCTGGGTGAGCAGATGACCCAGGAGGCACGAGAACATCTCTTTCTGGTGCTCTTCTTCGACAACAAGAGGACTTGGTTAGTCTCAGTTAAACTTTTTTCACAATCACATGAACAATCTTACAATCATTTTTAAAGCTGTTAATCATTTATTTTCATTCATTCATATTAATTTTGTTATTTAGAAAAGAACTGAAAAGCTTGTCTGTGGTATCTGTGTTTAAAGTAAACAGATACTTCCCCTTTACCAGTAATACCCGACACTTTTCAAATATTGGATTTTAGATCAGTATCCATTTAATTTGATTTTTTAAAACATTTTAAAATGGATTTTCTCTTGTTGGTAGTACATTAACTAACCCCTGCTCTTGTTAGTAAGAGTTTGTTGTGTTTCTGCTGGCATGCAGCACAATTTCAACCTTCATAAAAAGCAAAGCAGCAATATGTGTGAAGTTTTGCATCCTGTGATGAAAAGGCCGGTAAATAGGGCAGAGGAAGCGAGGTGCTGAAGTGCAGAAACAGACTAGAAGAAGAATTGGAGCAGTGTGGTTAGAAACAGAGGTAAAGTCTTGAAAGAAACTGTTTGTTCACTTGTTTTAGACAGATGTTAATTTTGCACTAAATAACACAAAGTGCTTTAAAAGGCGGTTTGTGCAGCTTCACTGATAACAGTGATGATAAAAAAAAAATGACAATAAATATAAAAGGAATTCGGGTTGGATTTCGATTGGAATAGTAAACATGTCGAAGTGCTCTAAAGTCTGGCTCTACCTTTAAAAAATCATCCACACTTCGTTAAACTGTCGACACACTGCCGCTGTGCTGAATTGTCTTTCTCTTTTTGTCTCTGTCTCACTCGCTCACTCGCGCTGGATGCAGTTTATTTATTAAAAGTTATTTTTAAGAAAAATCAGCGTTAGATTGACAAAATTAAATTATATTTACATTAGTATTGTTTATCACAGAAAAAAATGGTATAATTCTTAATGCTGGAATTTCCCAGTATTATTGTGAGGGGACAGTAATAATAGTGCAGTGTGTGTTAGGTCTTTAGACTGGAAACTTTTTTATAATGTTGGAAAAAGAGAGAGAGACCAAGGGGGCTTGAGAGAGCACAGTAACGTGTGTCGACAGTTTAAAAGATAATGTTGTATAAATAAATGTTTAGAAGTAGTGTCAGTACTTCAATCTGTATACCTTGCTGTGCGTACTCTCTGCTTTTTAAGAAACGCATTGCAAATAAACGCCATTTTTTTTACCAAGACCTTTTCGTACTCTGTAGTACCAAGACATTTCGGACAGTGCCTTTTTGTGGTTGAATTTCAATACCCAGCCATACTTCTGTGTATGTTCTGTATAAGTTTAAAACCAAATAAATGTATACAATGTTTATATATATTTTATATATATGTGTGTGTGTCTGTGTACACACAGGCAGTGGCTGCCCCGCTCTAAGCTGGTCCCGCTGGGTGTGGATCAGGAGTTGGATAAGGAGAAGATGCTGGAAGGCAGGAAGTCCAACATCAGAAAGTCTGTCCAGGTGGCCTATCACCGCGCCATGCAGCACCGCAACAAAGTGCAGGGAGATCCCAGCAGCGATACCAGCGACAGTGACTGAACACACTCAAACACACACTCAAACACACATACACACTCTCTCTCAAACACACACACACACAAACACAGTGATTCACTCTCTCTCTCATAGCTCACACAGTGTTCAAGCATGCATGTAACCATATATGATCAGTTTACATTGATGGATCTCACACAGATAGACACCCATTGGACACCCAACTGCCCAAACACACACACACACACACACACAGAGCAGCCCGGCTCTTCTGGTGCTACCGCTACGTTGGGAGTGCTGTTTGATGTGTGGTGGTGGTCTGAAGGTCTGTGGGGGTCAGGGGTTAAGTGTATAGTGTATGTTGTCAGGTCTTGTGTGTATCTGTGTGTGTAAATATAAACAGTGCTAGAATGTTTTATAGAAATGCTCTTTTTCACGGCACAGATAAAAGGACAGTTCCATGTCTAGTTAGTGAACTATGGGTGCGCAATATTGCAAGAACAGAACATGATGATAATATAAATATAAAAGAAGAAATTCAGGCATTTAGAGTGGCTTGATGGGAAATAATTAATTGTAAAGAATTCAGTAATGGTGGTAGGTCACATTGTTTACCACACAAGTACACTGATGAACCAAAAGTCATTGGATAGCAGAATGTAAATCGATTGCAGGAGCCAGGAGAGGGTTTGAAAATGTGCACACTTGTATTAGCCAGGTTCTCACTACACAATGTTAGCCCACATTCTCAGTCTCCGCCAATTTTTAATAGATCACTGACAAAAAACTCTGCTCTGTGGAAATCGTGGATCTCTCAGCTCGATCAGTTGTGTGGTTGAAAGATGCTCGCCGAGTCTCAGCCGCCCCACAAATATTCAGCATGCTAAATATCTGATCCAGTTGGCAACTGGGAGTCTATCTACAGACGATGGGATCACGTACAAGGAGAAAAAGAACCATGGGTCCAAAACACATCTCCTACATGACCCGAGCAAAATGTATATATAGTCTAACTACTTTTTATTTCTGTTATATCAGTAAACTACTGTTACACTCTAGAGGGCACTTACAAGTGAGTCCTCTATGAATGAGGGTGAAAAAAGTTATGTAGAGTGAACCATGACCCTGGCTTAAGTTGTGAGGTAATATCTTGTGAGTGATGCTCAACACTGGTCAACATGCTGATCGTGAGTGCAGATGGATGAAACATTACGTTTTTAAAGTAATGTAAGCATTTAACATTTCTCAATTCACAGTTTTACAGGTATACAGGGAATAGAAGTAATGTCATAGAGGTCATTACCACCTACAATGGACAGTACAGTGTGTGGTAATGTTTGTGGGATTGAACTTAATATGCTTATCCTGCAGGTCAGTGGAGCCTTCTTTAGCCTCTGTGGGACGTGTGAATAGTACTAGAACACTGTATTAGTTTCTGACACATGGCATGTTTTTCTTATTATTTTCCTTCTGCTGTAAAATTGCACTGTTTTGTGCAATGTTCCAAGTCATTTGGGGCATGTCTCTTGGTCCTTTTATCATCAAATTTTAATACAATGTAAAGAACACCTGCAGATACACATTATGTACAAAAAGCTATAAGTTATTTTCAGATTTAATTGTGCTTTTTTCATTATCTTTATTACAAATTGAATATATCACTTAAATTTAAGCCAAACCCTTATTTGAAAAAGATCAAATGTTTGTGGCATCCGTTTGTGGCATCCGTGGCATATTTAAAACCAATTAATACAATACAATTTCTGTAGTGTAGCTTTCATCTGCATTACTGAACAATGCTGACTCAGTAGGTTTCTCTACAGGGAAATGTTTCCCCATTACCCAACCCACTCATTAGGACTCCCTCTGTCATTAGTAATGCCCAAACACAAGGAGGGTGAAGACTAGTACATGCCTCCTCCGATACATATGAAGTCAGACTTTGGCTCTTTTCAAACGGCTGCTGATGCAGCACTGCCGAGTAGCATCACAGGAGGAAAGCACTCGGAGGAAAGTGCAGCAACTCTGTTCTGAGCTAACAGACGTCTTAGGCTGATCTACATCACCCTTTGGAGTGATGAAGGGAAAGAGCGCAATCTACCCACCCAGAGAGAGCAAGGTCTATTTTGCTCTCTCAGGGCTCCAGCAGCTGATGGCAAGCTGCATGACTGGGATCGAACCATTGATCTCCTGATTATAGTGGCAGTGCCTTAGTCCACTAGACCACTCAGGGCCCACCTTTCAGTTTATTTAAACCATTAAGTTATCCAAGTTCAAAGAAATTCTTCAAGTCTGAGACAATATGCCCAGAAAAGCATGTAATATATAATAGCAATTTACAGCTCTGGAAAAAAAGAGACCACTTAAAAGTGATGAGTTTCTTTGATTTTACCAAACTGAAAACCTCTGGAATATAATCAAGAGGAAGATGGATGATCACAAGCCATCAAACCACTGCTGAAATTCTTGCACCAGGAGTGGCATAAAGTTATCCAAAATAGTGTGTAAGACATGCCAAGATGCATGAAAACTGATTAAAAACCAGGGTTATTCCACCAAATATTGATTTCTGAACTATTAAAACTTATATGAACTTGTTTTCTTTGCATTATTTGAGGTCTGAAAGCTCTTTTTTTGTTATTTCAGCCGTTTCTTATTTTCTGCAAATAAATGCTCTAAATGACAATATTTTTATTTGGAATTTGGGAGTAATGTTGTCTGTAGTTTATAGAATAAAACAATGTTTATTTTATTTAAACATAAACCTATAAATAGCAAAATCGGAGAAACTGATTCAGAAACTGAAGTGGTCTCTTGAATTTTTTTCAGGGCTATAAATAGCTTACCTCTGTAATAAATATTCACTCACAATGACCATCACTCTCATACCCCACACTACAGCCAGGATGTTTATAAGTATATTGAGTTATTATTATAAACGAGTTTTGATTATTTACCATCTATTTCGTGCAACTGCACTCGGACACGTGCTAGGACTACACTCTGGTTACATTTTATTTTGGAAATATTCTTGTGTATTGTGATTACATATACATAGAAATCTTTAACATTTGCCTTTTACCCAAAACTTTAAAATAACTCCATTGACGTTATTTTATTATTTTATTTTTCTCTATTATTTTTTGGGGTTTTTTTGCATGTCGGTGACGACATGTATGATTGTTAATTGATGGGGTTCAAGATTGATGGTTTGAAATTAGCCTGTATAATGTGATGGATCAGGCTGATCACGTTGATGATAAAACAGTAGATAATATTTGAGGGTTCTTTTGCAATTGTTATCTTCAGCATAACTAGTTTCACAAAGGCCAGTACTGCAACACCATTAACACATTATGCAGCCCTAAAGTTCCATCATAATGGAAAAAACAGACATAGTGTTTGCTTGAGCGTAGACTGTGTTTAGTTCCCTGTGTGTACAATTTGATTCTGAGTGACCATTTACTGAAGGGTGGAGTCTTCATAAAGCTTTATGATGTCGACTGAATTTACATGAATGTACATCATTATTTATAAAGACTTAATTTGACAAGTTACGGCAATTTATACCTGATTTCATATTTGACCTGAATTTATGACCTGAGTTCAAACCAGAGTTCTTTCTTTGTGTTCTGCCAAATTCTGCCTCACCGCTAGAATTCATTCTCCTTCATGTTAATTTCAGCACAACACACCTTCTTTTTCTTCTTCTATTGTTTAATAGGTTACAGTAGACTGCCGCAACTTCCTGTAATTGGCCAGCAAAAGTCTGAACCAAACAAGAAAGTGTTTTTACACTTCAGATGAATCATAGCTCACACTAAAGCCAGTGTTTATGTGTGGATTGGAGGTTTGTAATGAAGTATAATGAGTTATTATTGGAAACGAGTTCTGATTATTTACCCTCTTCGTTTAAGCGAATGCAGTCAGACGCGTGTGCTAGGGTCAAATATTTCATATTGGAAATATTCTGATGTATTATGATTACATATTGTCGCTGTCACACAACAACTAGTTTCAATACTTACCTTTTTATTACTTGGTATAATTAGTATGCATCATATTTTTTCACTAAAAACTCCAGAACAGCTACGTTGTCGTCCATTTAAAGTTTCTTTTTTCTCCTCCAGTAAAATTACCATTTTGGAGGCACAGCTTCTCAAGATGTTATGTTTTTTGTGTGACAGTGACCTGTGTGCACATCCATTGTATTTTTTGTTTTTTATTATTAATGTAACATGGTTCAATATTAGCCTGTAATATTGCCACAATGTTCTGTAATTGAACCAAACAAAAAAGTGTTTTTATACAGACCAACTGGACCGTGGTTTTGTTGTTCCAGTTTTGATTCGATCTCTTTTGATCAGACCAAATTTTACACTTTTCAAATGTCTAAAGACCCGGACTAATCAAGGTAGTTGTAAAAGAAACATATAAATTAGCCTATGTAAATGTTTATAGGGTTTTTTCAAATTGTCATGAAAAGCTTGTGTAGGTGTTTATATAGCATTATGAGCTCTGCCCTCAGTGAAGTGTGGGAACACCATTGTGTGTGAACATGCTTGCTTGCTCAGTGTTAATGTGTACATGTGGGGGTGTGTGTGTTTGAGAGAGAGAGAAAAAGGAGTAAATGTTAAGGATAATTTCACACAGCTTGCCCTCTTCATTTTAAACCAAGGATACAAACAACAAACGGATAAAACAATATTTTATTTATTTGTTCATACACATGTTGATCCCAGTGTTTTTACATACACACACACACGCACACACACACTACACTCCAATACACTCCCACAGATCCCCTGTTCTGGTGTATCTGTCGTTGTTCACTCTGTTTTTGTTTTTGTTCTTTTCTTGTTGACTGTTGTGAATTCAGAAGGACTGAGTAGGAGAGACATTTTGTTGTCTGGTCTTACGCCAGTTCTGTCACTGTAGAACTTTTATATATATAAAAGAAAAGCTAAGATAGAATTTAATAATAAAAAAAGAAATTGAGTTTTTTATGCCTGTGTTTCTGATTGTGTTTTTGGGGGAGATGCGGGATGTCATAGGGTGAAATAGACGGAAACTTTTTAGTGTAAAACCTGACTTTTAAAAACATTCATGCAAAAAAAGTTGAATGAAACTCAACCATCACTTCATTTTCACCTTATTTAATGAGAGAGTAGTTCAGACACCTGAGTTCACGGTGTTAACCCTCATTGTCTGGAGTACATTACATTACATTACATTACATTTGGCAGATGCTTTTGTCCTTTTGTACATATCCATATATTAAATAACACTTTAATATTTCAGTCCTGATAGCCTGTCAGTTTGACTTGGTTATGTCAACAGAGAACAAGGTATTGCTTTATCCAGCGTAGCCTGTGATCATATAGGATCTTTAGGCAGATGAAGACAGAGAAAGACAGAGAAGACAGTGAGTCACGTTTTATGAGCTGTAGAGCAGGTTCTCCAGCCCACAGCTGCAGTTCCTATAGTAGTGTTATTAAACACGTATTGGTACATACTGTAGGTGGACAACAGGAGAATACTCATCTTTTCCTGCACAGTTTGTTAGTCATTCTGTAGCCCAGAGGCTTTCAACTCCAGACCTCAGACTTCAGTGGAGAACTGTGACCACTATACTACAGCTAAGCCTTCGGTTTGGTTGCATTTAAGGCCTAACTAACATGGTCAAAAGATGTCTAACTTTTTACTGAATAATAGATACTTTTGTTAATAAAATGTAAAAATGTAAATGTCAAGGGGTTTAGGGGGTTAAACAGCAGGAAACATTTGTTGATTTGATGAAATTATTAAACAGGTAAGGAACCATTTAACCTCCTGAGACCCAGAATTTTACTAGCAGCATTCACTGCTTGAGGCAGCAGCAGCACATTTTTCACATTCTGTGGTAAAGTTGATTCAAGCTGATATAAATATAGATGTTGCTCTAGAACACAACTTTCTTACTCTGTTTACTTTATCCCTGCACCAGACAGCTCTTACCAATAAGAGGAGACGACCTGCTCATGTGTGGTTTATTAGTGTGTGTGTATTTTGGTGTGTTTAGGTTTTGGGTACCTGTGTGAAAACAAACCATGCTTAGTAGGAAACGCTCCCAAGTAAACAACTTCAACTGATCTGGACCAGAGAAACCTACAGAACTACAGGTGTAAATCCTCCTATCACTACTGCGGTGAACAGTTGTTGTATGCGATGTCTGCCCAGATCATCACACCAGCAGTTCAGGTAGTTTGTTGCTCCCGACAGTCAGTCTTGGCCATCATAACTAGACTTTAAGGCGTGATAACACTGACGTGACCTCATAAAAACTAAAGTACTGCTAGTTTTATTTTTCAAAGTTTAAGCAGACAGGCCTGGTGTGGAGAAATATGACGTGTTACGCAATCGTCTTTGTCTGTTTGCTCTTTCATGAAAGGTCTCGACTGTTGTGCACACACACTTATGTTTCTCTCCAACCACTCAAACATATCACTCAGTGACATATTTTCACAGCGTGTGCAAAATATTCTTCCTTGACTTTTTATTGTTTGCTTGTCTGTATCTCTAGGTCGCTTTGTTTCCCTTTCACCTGCACACACACACACACACACACACACACCCTCAGCTCTCAGAGATGCAGTCGTGCACACCGAGTTGCACAATAGACCAGTATCAGCTTACACTGCTGCTTGAATGTCAACATTCATATGCTCCAATATCATCTCTCACACAGGCTGTTGTTACCCGCGCTGTATACTCACAGTGATGCTGAGTTATGGGTCGTTCATATTCTGTTTCTTGTTTGATGTAAGTAGGTTGGTGGGAGAGTATTGTACAATACGATACTATTATACTACATATTGGTTCATTCATCATCTCTAGCCTGGATACGAGATGGGATACAGTTAGGCATGGAGGAATGCAAGTTCATTATGGCATCCTGCAGCAGCAGTGTTGGCAGAGGTGGAAAGTAATTAATTACATTTACTCAAGTTACTGTAATTGAGTAGATTTTATGAGTAATTTGTCATTTTTAAAGTAGTTTTTAAAATAGGTAATTTAACTTTTACTCAACTACATTTTGACACAAGTAATTTACTTTGCTACATTGGAAAACTCCCCGTTACTGAGTAAAAAATAAAATGCTGGGGAAAACACTATTGTCTTAATTAAAAGAATATATATCGGCACTGATGCTCGCGTGTGGAATAACAAGGCAATAACGTCCTCATGCAATACAAAATGTACCTGCCCCGACCTGAGAAAGCATGTGGTGATGCGTATTTTTATCATTAAACAATCTGCTTAAATGTTAAAAAACATGTAAATAACAGTTAAAGCACAGCATGACCATGTTATGTATGACCATAACTTTTTAACAGTAAAGAAAGAAATTGGATCATAGAAACCTATACCACTTGTTTTTGAAAATGGTGGTCTGAACAAATACTGCCTGAAAGATCCAAATTATTATGTGGAATAATAGTTCATTAAAATCAATTTAACTCATGATTTGTTTTTACTTGTTTACATCAAATAATTAAAAGTAACTATGTAACTTTTACTCAAAGTACATTTTAAATTGAGTACTTTACATTTACTCAAGTAGATTTTTAGATGGGTACTTTTACTTTTACTTGAGTAGAATTTTAGCAAAGTAAAGGTCCTTTTACTTAATTACAATTTTTCAGTACTTTTTCCACCTCTGAGTTTTGGTTTCCTAGATATCCCACCAGCAGTACCAGGCATTAGACATGGTGCCAATCATGTTTATCTGCCCCAAAGAGTCCTGTATGCAGTACTTCTCTAAAAGGACTTGACTGAAAACTGTGTATACATTATCTCACAAAAGCAAGTACACCACTAACATTTGTTCAAATATTTTAGTACATATTTAAGCATCTGTGGGGTATCCTCAAAATGAAGGTGGAAGAGCACAAAATCTGACATCTACCAGCTCTGTCATCATGCAGAAGTGGAAGAGGATTTCAGTGGCAACCTGTGAATCTCTAGTAAACTCCATTACCAAGTGATAATGCAGTGCTAAAAACATAATAAACACAAGGCCACAAAAAATATTACGGACACTTTGTGCACAATTTGACCATTTTTACTTACAGGTGGACTCACTTTTGTTGCAGTGGTTTAGACATTAATGATTGTGTGTTGAGTTCTTTTGAGGGAACCATAATTTCATACTGTTATTCTGTAGCTGTACACCAACTATTTTACACTGTATCAAAGTGTCATATTTTCAGTGTTGCCATAAAAAGATGCGAGGGGTGTATTCTGTACTGGTATTCGGGAATCTGGGTCAGCTACGGGTGCATCTTAAAATACAGTTGCAAGAAAAAGTATGTGAACATTTTTGTTGACAAATCTACAATAAGAAAAACATTAAACAAGAATAGAGTTTATAGGAGGACTCCACAGAGGAAGCCACTACTGTCCAAAAAAACATTTTTGCACATTTGAAGTTTGCAAAAGAGCACCTGGATGTTCCACAGCACTACTGGCTAAATATTCTGTGGACAGATGAAACCAAAATTGAGTTGTTTGGAAGAGAAACACAACGCTATGTGGAGAAAAAAAGCACATTTTACAGGAAAACTTAAGACCATCTGTCCACCAACTGAAGCTCAACAGAGGATGGATGGTGCAACAGGACACTGACCCAAAACATAGAAATAAATCAACAACCGAATGACTCTAACAGAAGAAAATACTCCTTCTGGAGAGTCCTGACCTCAACCCAATTGAGATTCTGTGGCATCATGAACTCAAGAGAGTGATTCACACCAGATATCCCAGTAATGTAGCTGAACTGAAACAGTTTTGTGAAGAGAAATGATCCAAAATTCCTCCTGATCGTTCTGCAGGTTTGATCTGCAACTACAGGAAATGTTTGGTTGGGGTATTGCAGCCAACCAGTTATTACATTCAATAGTTTACATAGTTCCCTCCCCCCTCACTGTGAATGTTAACATATTGTGTTAAATAAAAACATGCAAACATATATTTTTTGTGGTATTAGTTTAAGCAGACTGTGTTTTTTTATTGTTGTGACTTAGATGAAGACCAGAACACATTTAATGACCAATAATGGTAGAAATGCAAGTAATCCCAAAGGGTTCACACACTTTTTCTTGCAACTGTAGCTGAGTGCATTCATTAGAAGGGGTGTCCACAAACATTTAACGACAAACATTTAGTGATGGAAAATAACGACAGATCAGTTATTGGTCTTTGTTTTTATGAGAAAGATGAAAAGCAGGAAAGTGTCAGAATCCTCCATGCATGACCAATAAGCAAAAGCAGTCAGTGAAACCCCTGGAGTCCATCTGTTTTCATGTAGAGACAGGAAACCCATCGTCAGAGTGGTAACTATTGTGGTTACATGGAAGCTGAGAGATAGCAGCAACTGTAGTTTGTAATGGAGCAACGATAGGATCTAGCGGTTCAGCACAGAAACCTATCAGTAGTCCTAATGACATTATTGTGGTGAGATGAACACACTGATGGCTCCACAAATTGGATGCTTTCTCAACAACAGAACAATCAGCTACATTAAAAAAAATATTACTGAGAAGTGTCTGTCACCGATTGTGCTTTTATAGTCAGTGACAGATTTGATTTATCATGTTTAGTCATTACTCACTTCTCTGTGTAAACAAAGACTAGATTTTCTCACAACAGCATCTGGGCAAGTCTGGGTCATATTAATGAAATTATAATATCTCAGTATACAGTATGTAATAAAAAATACTGAAACACCAGAAACACATTATGTTGTATATTTCATACCTAACCATGTATTTGGGTAATATATAGCGTTAAAATAAAAAAGGGATTCTTAATCATCATTAAGTGTGATTTAATTGTTTCTCATTTTCTAAGCAGTGTATTTTTTATTAGAAACATTAGAGTTGCACTAGACAAGAGTGTCCAGAATACTGTTTGTGGTGAGGAAGATGAAAAGGTAAAACTTAATATAAAATATGGTTTTATTACTTACAATTATGATATTCTTCAGCAAAAGCCAAAAAGGTGGAGGTTATGCCTCATATGTTTCTAAATTTATATTAATTTCCCTGTTAGAATACTAGTTATTAGCACAAACCTCATGGAGGATATGAACAGATGGGGATCTGGTATTCAGAGCATTCCAGTAAATCATGTTTTGGGTTAAAGTAACAGCTGTGGTTTTTCACACTGTGTGTGAGATGCAGTTTGTGCAATGTAGTCATTCGTTTTCTAGCTGAAGATGGTGGTGAAGATAAGTGAAGAAGAAGATAAGTGGTGTGCGGTTGCAGAAGAGCCGTTCTGCTTCTGCTGTCTCTCAGGTTACAGAGAGCTTCCTTTAAGCTGCTGTGGTGTCTGCTATGATGTGCATGCTGAAGAAATAGAAGTGAGGGAAAGAGAAGAGAGTTGGGTGAAGGGCGGTAATGCATGATGTACCAAGTTTAAAATCAATAAAGATATGGGTTTAAAAAAAGAAATGTAATTTCCTAAACAAAACAAAACACTGGCAGTAGATAGTAAACTACACAGTGAAATGCAAACCGAGACACAATGGCAGTTTTTTTCCAGTCCATGTCCATGTTTCATGTTCAAACATGTCTCCTGCTCCGTGCTACTTTAGGTATTATGTGACTCTTTAGCAGTGTAGAGTCTGTTTAACATTTTGGTGGCATTTAGTAACATATTAAAACCTAAGTCATATTTTTTTATTAATAATTGAAGTGTGTTCTGCTTGAAAATTCCCTAACCTTTAAAAATGCATTTATTGCGGTCACTTCCACCTCTGCAGTGCCCTCAACTGTGCTATAGGTGAGGATGATATTTTGGTGTACCTTGATGCATGGACACTTACAATATGCAAATCAGCCAATCAGTAATACTGCACCCTGGTGAAGTCCAACCCTCTGCATCTCACCACTGTCGGAGGCACATTGCTCAGCTCAGCCCTGCTCTATCCCACCCCTAAACCCATACATCACCCAGTGCCTCTCCCAAATATCTCTTCCCATTTTTTTTATTTTCAAATCTGAGCTGAGTCAGCTAAATCAATTGTTACCCTTTAAGAGAATACCTGTTTTTTCTTGTGCATGTGTTTCAGAGCAGGAAGTCACATGTTTTTTCACATTGGTATCTATAAGCCTACTCATCGTTCTTGACCCAGGTAACCCACCTTACAGTTAGCTCCGCCCATGAAACTGTTTCTAAACATATGAACATTTATATGTGTGTGTGTGTGTACGTGCAAGTGTATTTTCAGCATTGGCGTAGGAACCGGGGTGGATAACATTATTATTAGAAATTATTTTAGAAACAGGTGGATTTGTCCCCCCCAAAAATTATATTGTTTCGCTCAGATCAGTTGTACTATTTATGAGGAGACAGACCGGACCAATCACGGAGCCGGTTCAGGTATTAAGTCCCGCCTGTCAGTAGAAACAGCCAATCAGCTTGCTGGTTTTGCGGTGTGCTGGTGGGGGGAAGCCCCTCCCCCGCTATGAGATTTAGCTGCGGGATCAGGATGCAGCCGCTTCAGCTGATTTTAAAACAGATCTGGATATACGGAGATTTTTCTAAAAGAAAGGTAATGTTAGGCTAACCACGTAAACTGTGATGATATGTTTCTGATAGCTGGTTAAAAATACACGTCTCTGAATCAGCACACAGATCATCAAACCCACTGTGTGATTAATAGATTGCAGCTGTGTTAGTGAGTTAGTTTAACTTTGGAATTAGATAGATTGGGAGACAAGGTTAAAGAAAAAAATAAACTATATATGTAATGTTCAACTTGCCCTGTACCTGATCAGCTAATCATTTTCAAACTGTGTTTATTAATTTAGAATTACAGGACTTATTGTGAGCTATAATGAACGAAAAAAGAGTGGAGAAAATGTAAATATACAACAGAATTGACATGCCAATACATAATAATAATAATAATAATAATAATAATAATAATAATAGTAATAATAATAATAATAACAATAACCAAATCTGTTATATTATTTTAAATATTAGGTCATAACTAATCATTATTGTCATATGTGTTTAATTCAGACATTGCATGCATATTTTTTCTAACAACAGTAACTGTAACATAGAGTAACATGTTTAGTTGTAAAATCACCTTTAATAATAATAATAATAAACAAAATACAGAAAAAAATATATTATTTGTGATTAAAACTTGTTTCTTACTGTGCACATGACAATAAACTCTTTGAATCTTGAATCTTGAACCCCAAGAACACTGTCCCAACCGCATGCTGGTAAAAATATCGTACTGTGGGTGTGCTTTTTTTGTGAAATTATTGGATATCTCTATAGTGCTTTTTACAACTCACATTATCACAAAGCAGCTTTATAGTAAACAGAAATAAGCAATAAAACAACAAAATCAACAAAACAAAACATCCAGTGAGCAATCCAAATGAGACAGTGGCAAGAAAAGGCTTCCTCAAAGCTGGGGGAAGAAGCCTTAGGTCTCGCCAGGAGGGACCCATCCTCTTCTTGTCAAAAGTATTTATTCACTATTGATAAAAAGGTTCCATTTCACCACACAAGTCTGTTGTTTTCAAAACTGCATCACTGGTGGACAGTCATTAATTCAGTACATAGTGAACAGATTTTCAGAGTGTGGCTAGTGATTGACAGGATCAGATAACAGAAATAACAGAAAATCTAAAACTGAAGAGAACCAGAATGTAACAGACACAAAAGCAAACAATTTCACTCATGTGCTCCACATTGTGTTTTTGCTGCTGTGGCTCTACAATCCCAAATTTAAACAGAAGATTATTGAAATCAACAGTGTTGTGATAAAACTTCTGCATAAAATTAGTTGCACCTATTGGAGTATTTATTTTGTGTTAAAAAGATCCAGTTTTTGTTAGAGTAACTGTCTCTACTGTCCAGAGAAGGCTTTCTACTAGACTCTTGATTGCATTCAGCAAGTGAGGTGAGGATGTTGAATAAGCACATCAGTAGTGGGTGTAGTTGGTAGTTGTCAGTTACGCCATGTTAAAGGTTACAGTTAATTGAAAGCGTTAACTTGTACCTGTAGCTCTGCGGACTGGAAGAAGGTTCAGGGCAGATCTGAGTGGGGAGGCGGTTCTCTGAGGGAGGAGGAGGAGGGGTTAAGTTACGGTAACTACAGCAGGACGGAGATAAGAGGTGCTGTAAGCAGTCTGAGAGACTTTTCCCCAGAGTCCGGCTGTTTTCAGCGATGTTTTCTCGAGAGCGGCTCTCAGGTAACCGAGGCTGATGTGCGGGTTGTACCTGTCCGCGCGCGCGGTGCTCGCGCTGCTCACCTGGCAGCTTTTAGCAGGATTTGAGGAAATTACGAAGAAAAATGTCCTGACGATTACTGAGGTAAGACCATACACACACGCGCGCGCGCGAGCGCGTTTCAGCCTGCCTACACTCTTCGAATGCTGCAACTAATGAGTTATGATTATTTTGTTAGTCGACCATTCAGACGGTTATTTTTCTGATTAGTCGATTAGTATTTCTCCCCTGCCACAACCCCACCTCTTTTTCCTGTGGATACAGCTCCTGTTCCGAGCTTTAAAAACGATACAAACAACTGACACCTGTTTTTAAATACCCCTTAAATGTGCAGTATAAGTTTTAATGTGCAATATTTGTGTGTTTAGTGAGTGTTTTTAGTTGAGTTAGTTGAGTTAGTTGAGAGCTTCTGCACTGCTTTACTCTTGTTGTTACCTGCTCTCACTTATTTGGTTTGTCTGTGGGTATGGCTCCTGTTCCCAGCTTCCTTTATCATCGCTTCAAAACAATAGAAACAATTAAACAAGGAATTAAATGTCCCTTAAATGTTCAGAAAATGTTTAACGTGCAATATTTGTATATTTAGTAAGAAAATATTTAATCTGTTTTTTTGGGCACTTTTGGTAGCCATGCTGAGTGTAAACTGACTGACATTGTTCCAGACCCTTGTTCCAGACCCTAATTTAGTTTTTTGGGAGGGGGGATCTCCTTAGTTGCTTTTACCTGCACTTACTTCTTATTTATTTTGCTTCCCACCTAAACGGCCTACTTACACTCCACTAGGGCTGCAACTAATGATTATTGTGGTAGTTAACTAATCAGATGGTTCTTTTTAGTAGATTAGTGGATGGAACAACTGATCACTGGATTTAAATACTCATTAAATGCCCAGATGTTTAAACGTGACATTCATATATATGAATGTTAACTGAGTGAGTGATATGTCGACTAATCGTAAAAAACTGTTTCAATCCTACACTTGACTATATGATTGATTATATGATTGATTAATTACTTTTTAAAATCTTTTTTCGTTTTGAGGTTGTAGCTCTTTTTGAGTCATTCTTTCTTTGAAGTGACGAATTATCGACTGCAGGTTGTAGTCTGACTGCTCTACCCTCTTCTCTGGTTTTGAATGTAGTTCTGGCACACACAGACACACATACACACACACACACTTCTCTCCTCCATGCCCTTCAGAAAGAGAAATATTCAAATTAGATGAGCCACAGAGCAAAGGTCATCTTCAGGTACCTAAAATGAGGTAAAATATAAGAACCATAAGAACGTCCATAAATAAACAAAAGCAGTTTACTGTTTAAACCAGTGCAGCTGATAAGCATCACAATCCACAGGTGTAGCTATGAAGTACACACAGACACACACAGTTCTTTGTCTAATTAATTTCAAGATATAAGAGGAAATATTTACTACCTGGAAACTCCAACGCATTTTAAGTCACATCCCAGAAATATTGCTGATTTACAGACATTTAAATAAAGATAGTCTTTAATTATTTGATATAACTTCTCACAAATTTCCCCATGGACTCATAGTATGTAGTCAGTGTACAGTAACACAGGTAGGTAGAAGTTTCTAGTCTATTATAGTATGAATGTTTACTTTTGTAAATGTTGATTTTGCGTATACTGCATCCTGTCTCAACTTTTACTCAAACGTTTACTCAAACAAAAAGCCTACACAACTGAATAATATATCGTCGCTGTCCAATGAAAAACACTTATCTCCATTTTTGTTTACTACATAATTTAAACAGACAAACTGTCCCTCACACTGTGCCAAAATGTCTTGTAGAACGGAACAATAGGAACTCACCTAAATTACCTAAAATAAACTCTTTTTCCATTGAGTTCAATTAAAAGTTTACAAGGTTTTTTTCTCTCTCCTGTAAAGTTGCTGTTTTAGAGACAGCGATGATATACATTAATGTACATGACGTAATGTTTATTCAACTTAACTAGGATATCATGATAAACCCAGGCTGACATTAATAATATACAATGTGTTGCTTTAATCTTTAAAGTCATTAGAGTCATTTTCCAGTAAGCATATTTTCTGCTCATAACATCTCTGGTGGTGTAAAGCAGTCAGAAGCATAAAGTGGAAAGTTAAAGTGGTGTTAGACCCTCTGGAAATTTCCCCTCCCCGCTTAGTTTTCTCTCTTTTTGTGTCAGTTTTCTTCTTTTTTTTTCGCGTCGTCATTCACGCGTCAGTGGAACGGCTTAGTTATAAGACGTACACACACACACCCACACACACAGTGTATATGCATATACTGCAAATATGAGTGTTTGAATTAGTGCAAAACAGTGCTAAGCAATGTGTGGAATTTACAAATTTCCCCTGATTTAATGGAACTGACTTCTCAAATCTTTTAGACCAAGTGCCACCAATAACCATACTACAACCTCCATCTACCACCTACAGTCCATTTCACAGGAACACATGTACCACACACACACAGTAAACTAGACCTGTAATCTACACACACATATACACGTCCTTATATCTTTCACCAATTTTTCTTCACTCCTCTGTTGTGTGGAGTTTTCCCCCTCTTTTACAGTCTGTAAGTTAGTATTATGGTAAGATGTTTGATTGATTATTGTTTCTGGTTAATACAGTACAGGTCCTTCTCAAAAAATTAACCTATTGTGATGAAGTTCATTCTTTTCCATAATGAAATTATAAAAATTAAACTAAATTAGCATATTGTCACGCCGCCGTGCTCTCCTTCCACACTACCGGACTCCATTCCCCAAAATCCCATGAACAATGACGTCAATAGCACCCGTTCACCTTCACCCAATCACATTACGCTCCGACGCTCAAACTCACCTGTATTCTGAAGATGTTCCGGTTCATACTGATCTAACTTCCTGTATATAAGTCAGCCGTTTGTAAACAAACATCGCGAGGTATTGTATTGACTTTCCGTTGCATACTGAGCGTTATTCTCCTGTATTTTTTATTGGCTTCTCGCTACGACCTTGTTTTTCGGTAAATCGGTTTATGTCTTTTGTTTTGCCCTGTTTGGATTTTATGTTTGGTTGGACTGTCTTTTGGTTATGAACTCGGACTGTTTATTCTACTACGATTCCTGTATTCGGAGAGTTTTTTGTTTGCTTGGCTATACTGTTTGTAATATCTGTTTGTCAGCCTGTTATTAAACCTGTCTGTACATTTTACTCGGCTAGCATCACTCCATCTGGCGTTACACATATCATGAAAAGGTTCTCTAAGCGAGCTATTAACGTAATCATCTGAATCAACAAATTAACTCTAAACACCTGCAAAAGATTCCTGAGGCTTTTAAAAACTCCCAACCTGGTTCATTACTCAAAACCGCAATCATGGGTAAGAGTGCCGACCTGACTGCTGTCCAGAAGGCCATCATTGACACCCTCAAGCAAGAGGGTAAGACACAGAAAGAAATTTCTGAATGAATATGCTGTTCCCAGAGTGCTGTATCAAGGCACCTCAGTGGGAAGTCTGTGGGAAGGAAAAGTGTAGCAGAAAACGCTGCACGAGAAGAGGTGACCGGACCCTGAGGAAGATTGTGGAGAAGGGCCGATTCCAGACCTTAGGGGACCTGCGGAAGCAGTGGACTGATTCTGGAGTAGAAACATCCAGAGCCACTGTGCACAGGCGTGTGCAGGAAATGGGCTACAGGTGCCGCATTCCCCAGGTCAAGCCACTTTTAAACCAGAAACAGCGGCAGAAGCTCCTGACCTGGGCTACAGAGAAGCAGCACTGGACTGGTGCTCAAATTTTGCATGTCATTCAGAAATCAAAGTGCCAGAGTCTGGAGGAAGACTGGGGAGAAAGAAATGCCAAAATGCCTGAAGTCCAGTGTCAAGTACCCACAGTCAGGGGTGGTCTGGGGTGCCATGTCAGCTGCTGGTGTTGGTCCACTGTGTTTTATCAAGGGCAGGGTCAATGCAGCTAGCTATCAGGAGATTTTGGAGCACTTCATGCTTCCATCTGCTGAAAATCTTTATGGAGATGAAGATTTCATTTTTCAGCACGACCTGGCACCTGCTCACAGTGCTAAAACCACTGGTAAATGGTTTACTGACCATGGTATTACTGTGCTCAATTGGCCTGCCAACTCTCCTGACCTGAAGCCCATAGAGAATCTGTGGGATATTGTGAAGAGAAAGTTGAGAGACGCAAGACCCAACACTCTGGATGAGCTTAAGGCCGCTATTGAAGCATCCTGGGCCTCCATAACACCTCAGCAGTGCCACAGGCTGATTGCCTCCATGCCACACTGCATTGAAGCAGTCATTTCTGCAAAAGGATTTAGACCAAGTATTGAGTGCATAACTGAACATAATTATTTGAAGTTTGACTTTTTTTGTATTGAAAAAACTCTTTTTTTAAATTTGTCGGATGAAATATGCAATTTTTTTTAGATTTTTGTTTTTTCTTTACTTTTTTTCCCAAATCAACAATATTAAAACAATAAAAGTCTTGAATTACTTCAATTGTGTGTAATGAATCTAAAATATATGAAAGTCTAATGTTTATCAGTACATTACAGAAAATAATGAACTTTATCACAATATGCAAATATTTTGAAAAGGACCTGTATTTTATCCTACTGAGAATCACAGAAGTCGAGCAGTGAACTACAGTGATTACTATCTTATTTATCTATTAACTGTAGTGCAGAAACTGTAGTGAACTGTTTATGACTGTTGATTAATAGATCAGATCTTGTGGTTCCACAGGGTTTTACTGTAGGACCAGTGAAACTGATGTTAATAATGATAAAACTGTAGTTCTGAGAGTGAAGGACCGAAGTGTAGCTTCAGGGAAAAGCACTAAACACTAACTAATTTAATATTTGGAATATTACAGGTACAGGTACAGGATTTCAGTTGTTATTATTTTAATGCAAGCAGGTTTTTTTCTGAGGTCATCTGGCTACCGGTACTGTACCAGTATGACCAATGTTAACCATATCACAGTTTGAGAACCACTGCTTGAAATAATTCAGAATGTTTTAATGTTGTTTACTCTTTTTTGTTTTCTCTCTGTAGGAGTGGTCCAATGTTGGTAAGTAATACCTCTGGCTTTTATTGGCTGCTGTAGTCGCCTTCATTCAGGTTCCTTTTTGACTTTGGTAGACCTTCATTGCTGTTGAACTGTGATAGAATGCCTTTTCCCATCACTCCAACTGTCCAAAGTCTGTTGGGATGCAGGATTGTTCAGAGCAGACTCCAGGATCTAAATTTAAAATAAAATTATATATCCGCATTACATGCATAAGCTAAGCACGACTGAATGCTTTTCCAGTTTATTTACTGCTTTTAATCCATGTATTTATTGTGTAGTTTCATTTTTAATATCTAAAGTGTACATTAATTACATTAATAACAGCTGTGTTATTCATCTTTGTCCACTACATTTTACGAGTAAACCGCAATGCTTGAGGGAAAGTAGTGGACTAGAGGTGTAAAAAGCCCCCAGTACCATCACGTTTTACTGGCACTGTCCCTCTCATTCTTTCTCTTTTCTTTTCATGTGTCATGTGCCAGTCAAAAGATTTTACACACCTTAAATTCATTGCTGTTTTTCATTATTAAAAAAAAACCTGCATTGTAGATTAATACCAAAGTCTCACGAACTATGAAGAAAAACACATGAGATTTATGAGGTAGAGTCACCTGGAATTGCTTTTAGTTAACAGCTGTGCCTCATCAAGAGATACTTGAATTTCTTGCATCTTTATTAGGAGCATCAGCTATGTTGTAAAGCGGTATAGTTGGTAAACAGTCACTAGCTCCATTTGAGTAATGTTCCAATCCATATTATGGCAGGAATGTTCAACTAAATAAAGAAAAAAATAAGTCAGTCTATCCGAAAAGAAGAATTTTAAGGGACTTTTGAAAGTGCCGTCACCACAAAAAAAAAATAAAAACATTACACTGATGAAACTGGCTCTCATCAGGACCACCCCAGGAAAGGAAGAATAAGAGTTTTCTCTGTTGTACAGGATAAATTCATCAGAGATACCAGCCTCAGAAACTGCAAGTTAATAGCTTAACCCCAGATAAGAGCAGCTAAGTGCTTCATAGAGTATTATGGTCTGTTTAACACTTTTAAGTTACTACATGATTCATTATGTGTTCCTTTATAGTCTGAATCACTTCACTATGCATTTACTATGTAGGAAGACATAGAAAAACATTGAACGAGAGGTTGTGTCTAAATATTTGACTGGAATTATTCAGGAAAACATTGCTATTAGAGTTTGGATTTGATTGTCCTCAGTGACAGAAAGAGCTCCTCCACTCTTCCCAAAAGTCATTATCATTCCAGAGAATACAGTACTACTACTGCACATCTTAATGCTGGGGGCTGGGGGTTTGCCAGCAGGTCATTTACAGGAACAGTATTGTTATTTTATTTAGTATTCTGTTTATTGTTGAGGTAAAAAGTTGGGTTTGTGATGCTCAGTGTGCACAGTGCGCCTGCATAGTTAGAATAGGTATAGATTACCGGTGACTGTTGGCGCACCTGCATTTTCTATCGCCAAGATAGCAATACACTAGAAATGTACCTGAACACACCTCATTTCCAGACCAATTCACCCATCTGCATAGATATATTCACAAGCACTAAAGCTATTTAAAGGCACAAGGCGTGAAATTAGACTGTTGACTGGGTGTACGATAGCAATGAGCATTGCAACGCGCCTTGCACAGGGTGTAATAAGGCCTATAGTGTATAGTGTATAAATGCTGCAGCAGAATGGTAAAGCATCATGTAGAAGTATGTTTTGGGTGTCTGTTTACATGTTTTTATAGATGGAAAGCAAAATTGGTGCCAGCTGAACCTCTCAACACACCTCTTCAACAGTACAGCTGTGTGTGTGCGTGTCCGTCTTCGTGTGGAGCCACTGGGTAAGTAAATAAAAGAAAATGAAGATTATATTGATATCACTCTGTGGCTCTCATTTTTTTGCCTTTTTTATCTTTGTAGTGGCCGGAAACACCTTACTGATTGAGTTTGCTGACTTAAGTTCTACAAATTCTTCTATCTTGATCAGCAATCAGGAAAACAGGATTCAGGTACCAATATTTGGCGATATGCTTAAACGTAATATTGACATTCTGGTTGTTTAACTTTTCAGTGGCATCAGTACATTGTGTTATGTAAGTTCGCTAATATAAGGAGCCATTAGTTTCTCTGACTGGACTAACATTTTAATATTTGCTATATTCTGTGTAAATATTCAGTATAAATAATCTGTAGATTTTTTTCTGATTTCCTGTTGCTAAAATAAGTTTATTATTAACTATTATAATTATTATTACAGTATTTTGAAATGGTCCCTTTTCAAAAAAAGTTGTGATGTGTCTGACTTACAATAATGCAAATTATATTGAATATATGGTAGTGATAGTATGTATAAAAAACAATAAAAGAATAAACATTCGCCTGGTCTCGCATTTCACCAGAATCAGTAAAGTTGTCAAGGTTGTTGTTAAGGATGTCAGCAGTAACTTGGTGTGTAATACATATCTTGTATGATGAGACTGTCTTTATGTATTGTAATGTATTATGGTGTGCTGTGGCTCTTTGTTTTGCTGTAGTGGAGATGGCTGTCTAAAGCTCGCAGCAGGAGAGTTGACTACAGATCTAGCAGACGGCTCTCAGGCAGAGGAATCTCGAATGTCCGGAGAAGACGTTTGGTACAACCGTCTTTAAATCATACATCACATTTTTTCCTGTTTTGCAGGTTAACCTTACTGTATGTGAGTGTAGAAAACGTGTGGTCAGTAAAGTTGTGATATGTTCTTCTGTGTTACTCTGTTGCCCTCTAGTGGGAGTTGCAGTTTGACTGTTTTAAGTCTCAGGCTGGGCGTGTGGTCCTTGTGTCTGTTCATGACTTTAACCGTACATGCCGCAGTTCCCCATACATCGTTCAGCACATGCCAGCAGGTAGCCCAGCCGTGCTTTCTTTTTTGTTTGTCTGTCATTTTCTTTTTATTTCTTTCAGTACATTTAAGGGATAGCAGTAAAAAAAATGCAGTACACTCCATTGGTGGGAAAACTTTTTTATTCTGTTCACTCCAGTGGATATACCCCCATCTCTGCACCCTCCTAGATGCCCTATTTTTTATTATTTTACCCTATTCTGTACTATTAGTTTTTCTTTTTTTATTTATTGTCCACTGTTTACATTGTTACAAATTTGCACTGCTAAATTATTATATAACTGCATACTTGCACTGTCTGTATGGCTGACATCAATATGCACAGCAACTGCACTACCTCCATTACACACAAGGACTACTTTTATAGTGTTATATATCTTTACCTGTATCATTCTATCATATTCTTTTTTTGTAACCTCTGGATGTCTAGAACCTCTGGGTTCTCTCTATCTATCTCAGAATACTGTAGTTAGTTTTTATATATAAGATTTTGTAGATAAACTCCTCTAACCCAACACAGACTTTATCCAAATCTAAAGGATCAAATACAGTTGAACAGAATCTATCAGTGTGACTACGTGTCCATCATCATCAGCTTGCTGTCCAGCTCAGCTCAGCCTGTCTGCCAGAAAGACAAGCACAGGTTCTTCAGCTCAGTGTTCTTGGTCATTTTTTGTATATCAAACAATCCATAAGTGTCCTTAATCCTGCAAGAAGGTGAAAGAGAAGTAGAGTGGATGGAAAGATCTTCTGGCCTGCACTGGCTATCTAAGGAGAGGTTCCCAGCACTTCACTCTTAAAGATATCTTATTGTCTCCTATAGTTTGTATACATTGGTCCCAGACCAGCAGAACATCAGTGAAGCTTCTATGCCACTCTAACAATCGCTGGTATAAACATTGTGAACTTCCTGATTCCTGAAAAGGCTTTTTCACTGTAACAGTCAAAAAGAGGGTAAAGATAATATAGGTAAATTATTCAATAAACAGTAAGAAAAATAATATACCTGCTGTAACGTCTCAACAGTTTCTGTGATTCTCGCTCATCTAAATTAACCTTTAAAACTAATTACAGCTTAATGAGTTTAATGGTTTCCTTGAATGAGTTCAAAACTTTGATATAAATTTCTATTATGGAAATGCAAGCAGCAAATGCTATTCCTAAATGTTTTAATTTGAGTTGTAATAATACATATATTATTAGTATAAAACAATTAAGAATAAAAATAGATCACACACAATATGTAATTTTCCCTTTTGTTAAAAAGAGTGTTCTACAACTTTTGATCCACCCTGAAGTTTGAAATATTTGCATTATTATTTTTTAACACATACACATACACATGCACGTTTTTACTTTTTTTTTCTCTCCATTGACCAGCACACTGCAAATATTCCAGAAATCAAGTGCCCAACTACAAAGTAACAGTGGATGCCTCAGCTAAACTCTTCAAGGTTGACATGGATACAGGGCAAGTAGTGAAAGCCAGGTTGTGCTATAAAAACTGGGAATGCAGTGAAATCGCAGGTACATTTACGGTAAGATCTTTGTCTGGTTCCAAACTCTATACAGCAAAGCTAATTTACACTTATCAAAACAAATACGAGACTGTGGGTCCCTTCATACGATGTTTGTTGCTATATTACACCCTGTCATGCATCTATTTTCACGCCTTGCACCGTTAAAAGGAGCTGCTGGCGTACCTTTACAGCGCGAACGCATATCCTCTGCAGAGAGACACTACAGCACCATGCTGTTATGATACTAACGCGCCAAAGAGTGCAACTGGCTTTTAAAGGGAATAACAACTGGCACACTGATTGGTTTATTGGTTTATGTCCTCTTCGGAGGACAACTTTATTTTTATTACAAGAAGTGTATAGTAAATCATAGTACTGATAATACTAATAGAAAAAGAGGGGAAAACTCCAAACCGAATAGTAAGTGATGGATGATTGGGTGTGATCGGGTGTGTGTGCATTGGGTGTAGTGTATGTGCATTCAAGTGTGTTCATGCAAGTGTGTGTGTGTGTGTGTGTGTGTGTGCGCGCTTATGGATGTATGTCAGTCAGTGAAATGTAAATACACAAGCCTAAACAGATAAACAGCATCATCAATCTATGGGCATATATATATTATGATTGGGGGGGGGTATTTATAGAGCCCCTGGTCTTCCAGAGCTTAAGAATGGTTTTCTTGGCTATGGCGAGGGCATTGAGTGTAGGGGCAATGTTTTTAGTGTTTGAGTCCAAAACAGTACAGTCCCCCAGATATGTCTGTGTCCATTAGTTCCATTTTATATAATTTATGTTGTGTCAAATGTAATCTGTGAATGACTTTATACTGAATTAGCTGAAGATTACTATTAGATATCATTGTGAAAGTGGAATTACATACATTGGTCCAGAAGTAATTATGCCCGAAGCCCAAATTAATTATGGAAATAAGCACGTCTTTAGTGCATTTTGAGCCACACAAGGCGTATTTTTGGCACCCTCACGATACCAAAGACACACCAACACGCCCTAAATCCAGCTGCTCAATGGACAATAGACCAGTGCGCTATAAACTGATTAAAAAAAAGGGCCCTGTGTGTGTTTCTGTTTCAGGCCATGAAAGATTAATTAATTCATTTTAGATGTTTTCCTAGGTTCAGAATACTGATCTTCAACCTGCAGTCAATTTGAGTTTCCCTCACCTGGTACCCTGTGTATGTTTACAGGTATGATGTCATTAAACTCATTTACACAAATAACAATATATCAGCAAGTATTGGAACTGTTGCTATACTAATGTATAATAAACCAAAGTGTTATGTATAAATATAATTAAAAATATTTTCTGTTCAAAGGTATATGGTGCTGGTGTTGATGTCAAAAGAGTTACAACATGTCCATTTGAAGGAAAAACACTGCCAGGTGACTTTAAATATTTTAAAACATGCACAGTATATTCTTTGTTGACACTCATCTGATGGTGTTTTAGTTGAGTTGGGTCACCAGCCAATCCACACACCCCACTAAAGCCATTATTTTGTACATTGGCTGTAAGGGTTGGCTCCAGACAAGCTCCGCCTGCAGCCACCAGAGGGCAGCAGGGAGTGGCTGCCAGAGCCAATCAAGCACAACAGCCTACACCTGGCAGGAGGACTATTTAAGAGCACAGACAGCTCAGTTCTGGTTGCTGGATCTTTGTCTCCACATGAGCCAAACCATACAGGCTGAAAGACTAGAGGGCTGAGAGTTCCCACACTCCCCCTCACCTTACGAGTTTAAAATCTCCTCTGACCCTTTCTTGTTTCAAAAAAAGAAGTGAAAAAAAAACAAGCACAGTAATTCATTCCTTGTTTGGCTTTGTTTCTTTCAAGACAGAGTTTATTTGATTCAGGGAAGCCCTTTTGCATTTCTTATTTCTTAGTTTTCCCCTGCCATCTAGGGGTAGCCAGTCTTCTCCTGGCGTCCTATGTTTTGTCCCAACCTTGTAGAGCTTTACACTAGGAAGTGTTTTTTGTTTGTTTTCTCTGGTTCTTGAGTTTACCTGTTCTGAGATCTAACTGCTCTGCACTTGGGTTCAAATTACCATGGGTCTGTGGTAGCTCACTTAGTTGAGCGTGTTTAGTGACCCCATCTACCTGGGTTCAAACCACTCGCTGGGTGATACCTTACATTGGCATAGTGTGAGGCAGAAAGTAAAGCCCCAAGTAAGTAAAGTAAAGCAAGTAAACACATGTTTTTTTGTTCATCATTAGGTGTGTAATGATGCATTGCGATGAAAAAAATGTTGATGCGCATTGCAGAAACAGACGATTCTACGCTCTGTTACTATGAAATCTCATGCAAGTTGCATTGTTTGAACACCAGAGGATAATGTATCTGGCATTTGGCTTGTGGGAGCTGGGGCTGAACCTGGGGGGCTGTGGTTCAAGTCGCGATTGTGGTAGTCATTATATGCAAAGGATTAGTGGTTGTGAAATCAGCAGGAGCTTACAAACACCTATAGCAAGATATTTTTTTTTTAGGATAAAGCAAGATAACTAGTTGTGTTTTTGGTTTAGGAAATGGTAGGATCTCCCATTCAATACAATGGATCTACTTTTTCCCAGAAACAAGTGAAAATTTGTTGTAAATGTTTACAGAGTACTTAGTGTGTATTTATTAGCTCATTGTATTCTACAGGTGGTGGAGATGTTTTGTCCAGCAGCACACTGAAGCCTGATGGTAGATCTGGTTATGAATGGAAGCCTCTGTGTCTCTTTGACTCACCAAAGCCTACTGTATCTCTCTGCTGGAAACACCAGGAAAACTCACATTGTTTTCCACTCCAAAACATCACCCTGCAGGACAGAAACCTGGTGAGTAGGTAATATAAAAATGCATAGACTGGTGTTTGAATTATTATGGTTATACATTATTAGTTCATTCATGGCTACCTTGAAAGTACACTCCTTCAGCTGCAGTGAATTCAGTCCTAATGATTTAAAAACAAAGGCGGACAATTTTTCACATTTTAAAAACATTCTTTGCAGACAATCCACTGTTTGTACACTGGTTTTATACTATTATTCATCTTGCTTGTTTGGTATCTAACTGAGAAAGTCTGTTTGTATATAAAATAATGATTTAATAAAACTTAATGTTTGCGTTTACCCCCAAAGAAATACAACATGACTGATGTGGATAGACATACCAATATGTGTGTGAAGGTAAGAGATCTGTGTTGTATTGTTACCCATTTACTTCTGTTTGAATAAAGTTTGATTATATTTTTGAGCATTTCTAAGTTTAATAGTCTGATTTTCTTGTTGTAGTTTACTCTGAATGACAGCCATCGAGTCTTTTGCCCATTCACCTCAGGTAAACAACATTAATTTATTTTGCAGTAATTTTTCATATGCTTCACACACTGTATAATATTATAAAAATAGAAATATTGCCATTATATTTGTGTCCATGATGAGCAAATGTAAATTTACAACTATCAGTTGTAATATCATTTAATCTGCCGTTTAAATGTTTAGTATTATACAGTGGCTTGTAAAAGTATTAATACCCCATGAACGTTTTCACATTTGTCACCTTACAGCCACACATTTAAATGGATTTTTCCAAGAGTTGAAGTGATAGACTTAAACTTCATGATGCTGTTTGTTCACTAGTGTTCTCTAACGTACCACTGAAGCCTTCACAAAACAGGTGTATTTATACTGAGACTAAATTACACACAGCTAGACTTGGGAATTAGGTTAAGACTTCTAAAAGCAATTGATTGCACTGATTTTTTGAAAGTAAAGGGGGCTGAATACTTTTGCATGTCACACTATTCAGATTTTTATTTGATTAAATTTAAAAACCATGTCTCACTTTCATTTCACAATGATGTGCTACTTTGTGTTAGCCTGTCACTTAAAATCAATAAAATACATTTAAATGTGTGGTTACAAGGTGACAAAAAGGGACAAAAAAGGTTTTAAGGTGACAAAAAAGGGGTACGTATACTTTTGCAAGACGCTGTAGATGTATAGTTTTCAATATTTCTTGTGTGTTTTCAAATAAGTGATTAAAACCCATATTGTTGTTTTTGATTAATTACGAAACTTTATACATGGTTAATTTACCGTACTTTTCGCACTATAAGGTGCACTTAGAATTCTTTAGTTTTTCCAAAAATCCAGAGTGCAACTTATAATCCGGTGCACCTTATGTTTGAATTTTAACAGTCAGGTTGTAAGGAACAGGAAAGACACTACACATAATACAGGAGTTTTAGGGAAGTCTGGAGCAGTTTTAGCATTAGTCACTAACCAAAGCGCTAGCCCTTTCACCGTTCAGAGGTAAGTATATGGACTGGAGTATGTCTGTTTACCGTGTTGAAACAAGCTACGTGGGACAAACCACTAGCTGATAGTGCCCTGGTTTACCCGAACACTCAGGGGTCCTCAGTGTAGCACTATCAGGCAGCATTTTCTAGCTAGCACTTGCTGGTCAAAACACTGGAAATCCAAGCTTACTGTAAATAAACATAAGTGTTTACTCACCCAAATAAACATTTTTCAGAAGAGAAATCTGTGTAGATTAACATTCAGCGCTCGTTTGATTAAAAAAAAAAAGTTTTTTTTGTAATTACAGTTTTGTTTATTTGTAAGCCCCCCACCAGCATCGAGACCTGCTGAATTAGAAGGGAAAGATGGTGGCACCCTTGCTCACTTCAAATTTCATGCCTTATGCATGAAAATAAACCAGCACATAGACGTTCATTGATAGCACACCTTATAATTCAGTGTGCCTTATAATACATTTAATATAGAACTTAATCACAGCCCAAATATCTACCCATCTCTCTCATCTCTGTTTCACAGGTTTATCTGAATGGGAAGTTGTAGTGGTCCCTGGTTCTCAGTGTCTGCGTGTATACCTCTCCTCTGGTATAAGCGCATCCTTCGCTGCACAGCTTTGTGAGGAGGAGAAGGGGGAGTGTGTGGGGAAAGGAAATGTTCACTCTGTTCAGATGGTTAGTGATAACCTGCTTTAATATTGTATGTTATTTCAGAAATGTAATACAGGAAGATTGATCTGTGTACTCACCAGGGTACTAATCAGAGTACTCACCAGGGTACTCATTAAGGTACCTGATTGATAGTTATCAGGGCACTCATCTGGATAGCCATCAGGGTACTCATCAGTGTACTTATCTGGGTACTTATTTGGGTTCTCATCAGAGTACTTATCTGGGTACTCATCAGTGTTCTCATCAGCATACTTATTTGGGTACTCTATCAAAGACTGCTCTTTTCCATGTGCAGGACAAATAGTTTAAAAAACTCCTTTGTCCTTCAAGCCATCAGACTGAACAAGGGGTTACAGGGAGACAGAGGATGGGATGGAGCAGTAGACTGATAATAACACAAACCGGACTATGTGCAATGATGTAAAATCTAACTACAATCATAATATGCAATACCTCTCATGCTGAACTTTTTAATTGTTTGTAATTTGTCCCTTTTTATTTTTATCCCTCTGTTACTTGTGTGTATTTCGCTGAATTAAGCCCACAAAACTTCCGTAAGCTCAACAGTGAAGTATGGTGTTCCAGACCCACCCCACCCCCACAGCTCTGCTAAAGCATCTTTAAACATCTTTACTCCACACCTAATCTTTCCCAACTTTTCCTATCCTAACCTCAGAGCTTCTTCTTTCTGTGTTCTGCAGGAAGAAAGTTCTACAGAGGTGGAGCTAAAGGTACCACTTCCCTTTTTCAGACCAGGACTCTGTGTGCAGGTAAGACACAGCTCATTTTCAATAATCTGCAGAGATGTTTTAGTGTGAAAACCAATAGGGAGTGAATTAGCCACATCAGTAAAAAGAAATGAGTAAGAGATATAAACCAGTGATGACTGTCGCAATTCAAACCAATCTCTGATTAATTGATAGCTGGTGATTTGTATAGTTTTTTTGTATATGTTTTTTTTTTACATAGAAAGAACTAGTTCAGTTTGATTTGCATGATTTGCTGCCTTTTCCCACTGATTTGTGTAACAGATTATGCAGGGTGTCTATTGTAAAAACATTTTAGGTTTCTTGAAAAAGGCTTAATAAGTGTAACTTTTTTCATTCTCATGTTTTTGAACTTTTTCTTTATTATTGGACTTAACACTGCAGAGGTAATGAAGCAGTACAAATCCATAGTACTCAGTGTTTAGTGTTTAACCTGTTACATAAACTAATGTGACAACAACCCCAAACCTGAAGTGCAGCATATTTAGTTCATGTGTATAAACTACAATTTTACAGGAATTAGCTAAACAAGAGACTGAATAGCCTTTAAGAATATAGCTATTAGCAACTGGGCACAAATCTCCCTCCAATAGATTCCTCAAAGCTGGTAGTCCTGCTATACAGGCGTCACATAACCCCAAGACACCATAAACGTATTGAATATGTGTAAAGCTGTTAATGTATTTTCTCATCTTTTAGGTGTGGCGCTCAGAGCCTGATCTGCGTGGAATTAGAATCATTTGTCCTGATTGTAAGTGCTGAAATTTAAGTTTGCTTGGAATCAACAAGTATGCCACCACTCATAGATTTATATATATATGTATATATATATATATATATATATATATATATATATATATATATATATATATATATATATATATATATATATATATATATATATAATTATTTATTTTTTTTCTCTTTTAGATAAAAACAGGAAATGGGGTCTCGTTGTTTCTGGTTCATTGGTGCTCCTGGTAATTCTAGTGACAGTGGGACTCTTCACCTACATGTTGATCAAACAGAAGACATCAGGTTAGTCAGTAAAGCTGCTACAGATCATCGTATGGAGTTTTTCCCCAACTATAATCTCTATAATAATACTAAATGGACTTTGAAATGTGTTTAAATGCATGCATTCTATGGCACTGGTTAATTAATCAAATAAAATAAAATTTGTTAATCTAGAGCTTTTTACAACTGATGTCACAAAGCAACTTTACTGAAATGTGACCACAGGACAGAGAATCAGGCAAAACATTAAACATAGAAAATACAGAACCCCCAGTGAGCGCGGAGGCAAGAAAAAACTCCCTCAGAGCTGCAGGAGGAGGAGGAAACCTTGGGAGGACCAAGACTCACATAAAAGAGGGGACCATCCTACCACTGTTCAAACAACTTTTAAATTAATTTTAAAGTGTCTTTATTAGGGTTGCAGCGGTAACCGGTTTCACGGTATACCATGGTATTAAAATGCACGGTTATCATACCGTGTGTGTTTGCTTATTACCGGTAAAACGCAAGCCAGCGGAGAAACTCACCCGCGCATGCGCAACTCTGCTCCGCTTCAGCTGCTCAGCACACAGCGGTGAGAACAGCAGAAAGTGCATCAGACTAAACAAACCTCCGTCCGCCTAAAAAAAGGCTAAACTAAAATCAGCAGTGTGGGACTATTTCAGAGACCCGCCGAACGCACCCGAGGATGGTTATCCGATTTATAATCAATGTGGCCGTAAAGTCACAGCTAAAGGTGGACATACGTCAAACCTGTTCTCCCATCTCCAAGAACACCACCCGCTGTGCAGCGCAAAGTATGTGTTTAGTTTATAATTTTAATCTGAACATAAATAAAATCTCTTTGTAGTCGTGCACAACCCATGCGGTAAGCGCCCGCAAAAGCGCTGAGTTATCCGAAATTTGGGCACGCAGGTACAGGCGTGAAGTGCGTGCTACGACGGATTCACGTGTCCGTGTAAAGGTGCTCGCCGGACTGGATGTGAAAGATGCCATTCATTTACATGCGTTAATTTTCAAATTCTGACGTGCCTGTTTTTCATGTGTTAAAACCAGACTCAGAAATAAATCCCCTCTATCTGGTTATATACCAACTTGGCAGTAAAACGGACGTTTACAACAGTTGTTGATCAGACACTGACCCAGGCTCAGTTTATCAGATATTAAATAATTTAAACTTAAATAATTGTACTGAATAGTTTAAACACAGGATCTTTACTTCTTAGAGGACATGTAATGTGTGACACGTGTGTGTGTGTGTGTGTGTGTGTGTATATATATATACATATATATATATATATATGTATATATATATAAAATTATATACACCCTTAATGATCTTAAGAGTAGTGGAAAAACCTGGTTTCCTTCACCTAATGGTGTACAGTTTATTTTTTTTAAGGAGACATTATCTATATAGTTGTTCCAGGTTTCTACAATAAATAGTTAATTGAACAAAAAACCTTTGTTGTAATTTCTTTAAGGGTCAGTTTAATAATATATGTAACAAACTGTGATACCGTGATAACCGTGATACCGCAGGATTTTCTGAGACGGTTATCATACCGTGAAAATCTCATACCGTTGCAACCCTAGTCTTTATACATCCATATATATTCAGGAGTATAGCAGCACCAGTATTGGAAGCAGTTAGGGTTCATGTAAATTTGGATGTAATGTATGTAATGTTGTAGTGGAGAGTAAACAGCTAGTTCCAGGCATGTTGTGAAACTGGATGCTGGGCAGCTAATCTGTAGTGGGTGATGGCTGGCTGACTTTAAAAACGTCCATGAGTCTGGCCGGACAGAGGACAGGAGAGTCTGAGGGTCCAAGATCCATCAGTATCGGGCTGGTCAGGTGGGAAGGGAAAAACATTAATTACCAAAAGCTCAACTAAACAAGTAGGTTTTTAGTCTAGACTTAAAGAGTGAGACTGTGTCCCAAATTCAATTCAATTTCTATAGCGTTTTTTACAACAGAAGTTGTCACAAAGCAGCTTTACAAAAAAAAAAAGCAGGTCCACGCTTCTTATAAGCAGCACCACAGAGATGCCAATTATTGTGTTGACACAGTGGCAAAGAAACACTCCCTTACATTAAGAGGAAAAAACGTGTAAGGGACCAAGACTCAGTTTGAGGAACATATCCTACTCGGGTTGACCCGCTCAGTGCAAACAAATATTAATTAATAAACAAATAACATAACAAAACAGTACAGAGAGATAATGTGGAGCTATAGCTAATGTAACAGGTACTAATTTATGAATGTAAAAATGTGATGAGCACATAATGAAGACCTATTCCTAATATAGGAACAGATTCTGACTGTGTTAACGTTGATCAGGGTTGCAGAGCCATAGTACAACAAAACGCAGTGGAGAACCAGGCTGGGAACATCAGGAACAGGGCATCTTCATACATGTAGAAGAGATAGATAGAGAAAATACAAAGGAATTCAGGAATGTTATTTCAGAGTTGAGGCACTTTATATGGTCCTGTAAATTCAGGGAACTACTAAGAAACCAGCACTCTGAGATCTAAGTAATCGCAGTGGTTCATTTTAGGAGATGAGGTCTCGTAAATACTCAGGAGCGAGCCCGTGTAGGGCTTTATACGTTAACAGGAGAATTTTATAGTCTATGTTGAATCTGACTGGAAGCCAGTGCAGTGCTGATAGTACTGGACTAATATGGTCAAATTTTTGAGTTTTAGGAAGAACCCTGGGTGCAGCATTTTGATTTAGCTGACGTTTTTAAGTTACTGCAGGAACATCCAGACAGTAGTGCATTACAACAGTCTAGCCTTGAAGTAATGAAGACGTCCTATTTTTTCTGCATCGTGCAGGGATCATTTAATCAACCTTTATTTCCCCCGGTAAATACATTGAGGGTAACCCCCATTTTCAATGCAGCTGAGCTTACACAAAATTAAAGGGATTGAAAATGTTAATTATAAAATCAAGCAAACAATATAATATTTAATTTGCAGACAGGCTAAAATACTGGGAATTCTGCCAGATAAAATTGAAATATTAAAAATATAGGTAATATGCTCTAAAATAACAGAGGCAAGACGCAAGAAGCAGAGATCCAGACCATCCGTACCTGTAATTTTCCGAGGGTATAGTATAGTACCAATAAATAGCAAAAACAATAGTAGCAAGAGCATTAGACACTATGCATAGGGAAACTGTTTGGAGTGTGAAAACACCATGGTTCTGGTTAGCAGTAGAGGTAAAGTCACACTCAATCATAGGCATGTTTATGCCTGCATTCTTAAATCTATGACCAGCTGTAACAAGATGTACATTAAAAAAACATGACCAAGCTCTTTCTGGTTAGATATTTTGTGGTCATCAACTAGGATTTTGGATGGTATGTTGGAAGGATTGTTTTTGAGTGAGTTTACTATTTTTCAGAAATGTTTGATGCTGGAGGAGATGGTGAACAGACTGAGATAATAATTGGATTTGGCATTTCTAATTGCAGAACAGTGATGGTAATGGTATAGTTACTTTGAAAAAGTAATCCGATTACTGATTACTGATTACTCCTTTAAAAAGTAACTTAGTTACTTTATGGATTACTTGATTTTAAAAGTAGCTAAGTTACTTTACAAGTTACTTTATTAGTTACTTTCAGCAGCTGCAGACACCACCTCCCGCCGCCTTAACATAAACATTATAACCAGTTTTGCCAATACTCCCTTTATTGGAAAATGCATTTTTAACAGCAACAATTTATCTCTATTTAGTTGAACTATTTCCTAAAAAAAATACGTTGTTTTTTTTTATAAAAATAAAAAAATTAACTTAACATAAATATTTTCTTTTATAAAAAATAAAATATGGTCTTTCTTGATTTTACTAAACATAAATACTTGTTTTTATAAAAAATATATAAAATAAAGAAAGTCTTTCTTGACCTGACATATTTAACACTGTAAAACTGAACATTGAACTTGTTCTCTGCAGGGCAGCAAGGAGTGGTTTTATAAAACAGAACCGTGTATATGGTCTAGACCATGGATCACATATTTGCAGACTGCGGTCCGGGTCCGGACCCAGACGTTGTCCAATACGGACCCATACCGGACCCAACTACTGAGAAGGATTTAATTCTGACAGTGTTCATTTAAAGCACCGGAACTTTTCTTGTCTTTACGGTATGTGCGCTCTGCGCCACAGTGAACTTCCAATCACGTGGGGTGTAAAATCTTTAAATGCTCTCCTCTGCCAATCAAATTTGTGGCAGACCGCTGCCCTGGCTAGTGAATTGGGACGCGGCCGCAAAAAAACGCCTTTATTAAAAGATCGCCCGAGAACTGGCGAAAAACGAAAACGGGCGGAAACTAAAGACACGCCGAGCGCGAGAGAGAGAGACAGGGGAGAAAGCGAGACACGTGTGATTGGGGAAGAGCGGAGGGGGAATGGGTAAGGGAGCGGTGTGTGTGTGTGTGTGTGTGTGTGTGTGTGGAGGAGATGAGGTGGAGAGAGAGAGTAACGCACAGTGACTTAAAGAAGTAACTTTAATCTGATTACTGGATTGGAAATAGTAACGCGTTAGATTACTCGTTACTGAAAAAAAGGGTCAGATTAGAGTAACGCGTTATTGACATCACTGTTGCAGAAGTACATTTGTTTCTCAGTTGTTTGAAAGTTAGCCAGTTCTCTTTTGTCTTTGTGCGTCTTGCAACACTCCAAGCTTTATTCCTCTGTTTAAATGAGGAGATTTCACCGGTAAACCAGGGGCTCAACCTATCTTTAAATTTCAGCATTTTATAGGGGGCATGTTTATTCACAACTGCTAAGAATGATACTGAGAGTAAGGTGAACATCACTTTTCAATTTAAATTTCTTCTTACCACCATCCGAGAGCCTGTTTTTTTTTTCTGGAGCAATTTCTAATGCAAGCAACCAGGCAATGATCACTGAATCCAAGATCTAAAACTCCTGAGGAAGTAATTATTCTATTGGATAAAATTAAATCAATCAGACTATACTTGGTGTATTTCTTAACCTGGCAATGTTACGTAGGTGTAGAAAAGCTGTTCTAGTAACATTAGATATGTGTTTATCAAATGCTAGATCTGAATCTATAATAACTCCAAGGTTTTTAGCTGCTGAACCAGGTGTGACAACAGTTTTGGGGCCTAATAGGAGAACTTCTGTTCTCCTTCTGTATTACTGTTTAATAGGAGGAAGTTGTGAGACATGATTTCACATCTTTTACACAATACTCAATTTTTGATATTTTCAGGTTGTCATCAGGTTTGGCTGATATGAAGAGCTGCATGTCATCATTTTAGTGGTTCTCCCCAACCCATTACAGAAGTCTCCTACTATAATTTCTTTATCACTTCATACTGCTAAATCTGCAACAAAAACTCTGAAGAATTCTAAATTCGGCCCTGGTGGTCTGTAGATATTAATTAAAGAAAATGCATTATTTTTTGTAACTGGATTCATTCAAGAGAATAAATTTGTCATAGTGTTTCTGATTCTAAGGTTAAAAGGAATATTTATAAGTTTGTATGTTTTTTTATACATAAGCTTGTTTCCAGTAGTGTCATTGTCATGGAATGGATTTATGCTAGTCTTGAACTGAATTGCATCTTAATGATGACAAACCATGAATATATTCATACTTATATATATTCAGTCTAATATATCATATTCATACTCATTTACCATATTCACACTTATTTACCATATTCACGCTCATTTACCATATGATCTATGTGTGAACAATTGAAGTGGGTCTCTCCCAGCTGACAATGTATTGTTTGGTAAAACATTTTTGGAACATTACCGGTAACATTCTTAGATGTTTTCTGCATGTGCTTATAGCATTTCTATGTACGTTTTATAAACATCGCTGCAACGTCTCTTGTATCAATGTTTTAAATTAGACTTTTGGAATGTTACTTTTAACACTTTCCTAATGTTAGTTAGTTGGGAAAGTTGCATGAGAAACGTTGTGATACAAACAAAAATTTAATTATACCAATTAGGGTTGGGCGATGTCTCCTTAATTGGCAGATGACGATGTTTACAGTGAAACATCGCAATGGACGATGATATCGTTGGCTAAAAATATTTTAAATTAATAAAAAATAATTAATATAAAATAAAAACTCATTTAAAACACAATCAAAGGCTATCTACTAGTGCGCAAAATAATTTCAGTTTCAAATAATTGAAACAGCTTCCCAAAACCTCAACCTATCCTTTATATTTGACAATATTTGATTAACTTTACAGGTCCTCACTCATCTTAATTTATTTAACTAAACTGAGTTGTTATATTATTTGTAGGCTCGCGCTGAATTCAGCTCTGCGCTGCGAAAGAGAGAGAGAGAGCGGCGCATTTTGCCTGATTTCTCTTGATTAAATTTCAATAAATATGTGAATTTAATACCTTTTAATACCATATATTTTACTTCACTTGATAGGACCTTATTTATTAAAACGTTTTTTTTTTTTTATCGCAATGCAGTGTGCGCTTTCCTTATGACTGATGCTAAATTGTTTGATCCAGCTGTTATATAATATTATGTTATATTAATACCGTTTTAATGTTTTTCGTTTCTATGTTTTGAAATTCGTTAGATTATATTTTTGTCAACATTTTGGGTTTATTTTCGTTTATTTTTCTAATAATAATAGAAATTACATCATTTATTTTCTTTTGTACATTTATTAAGGGGCGAGTAACAAAAGTATGTGCATGTTTCTGGAAAAACAAAAAAGTGGGCGTGATGATATCGTCCATCGGCACAACCCTAATACCAATCTGTCCAGCAGTCAGCAATCTCTTACTAAGAGGTACACTCCCCAAAAAGAGCTTTGCATCAATGTGGGATGAGTTCTTTTTTGTCAATGAGTCTAAAACTATGAGATGTTTATTAGTGAAATCTCAAAAAATGTGAATGTGAAGCTTGATTACAAGGTCTGCTTTACGTACCACCAGTGATAAAAGTTCCACAGTTTGAGAACCACTGTCATAACTGATAAAGAATTGTGTTTATATAATCAGTTCTTCTCTGTCTTCAGTGTGGCGCTGTGCAGAAAGGAAGCCCGTACTGCTGGTGTGCTCCTCTGAAGATGTGGATCATGTGGCCGCCATGTGTGCTCTTGCGTCTGGCCTACAGGAGGAGCTGCGGATTGATGTTCGCCTGGCTCAGTGGGCGCTCTGCAGCACTCGGGCTTCTCTGGCCCAGCTTGGGCCTGCACCCTGGCTGTACGGCCAATGGCAGGAGGTGCAGCAGGCTGGGGGCGTGGTGCTGCTGGCTTGGAGTCTTGAAGCTCAGCAGGCGTTCCTCAGGTGGAGGGAACTGAGGGAATGTGAGCGGTGGAAAGGACAAGAACTCAAATGCAAAGACTGGACCAAGAGACATTTAGAAAAACAAAAGGATGCTGAAAAAGAGATGTCCTCCATCACAGCACCAGTGTTCAATGCCACCCTCTCATGCCTGTGGGCAGGGTTACATGGCAAAAACTCTTGCCAAGGGTTTGGATTGGTTTGTTTCCGTGGCCTTGGCAACAGCTGCCATATTCCGAAAGATCTCAGGGGTATCCGAAGGTTCTGTCTGCCTAGGGACCTCTCTAACCTCGTACATGAACTGGACCTGAGGGAAAGCAGCCCTGAAGGTGGGGTTAAAGAAGTCTCCAGTGGCTGGTGTTGTTGGTCCCGCCTCTTCTCAAAAGCACTGTCCCTATGGCTGTCTCAGAGGCTTGCGCAGAGGCTGGAGGTGTTGCTACCTCAGATAGACTCAAAGGAAAAAGCTAAAATGAGGTCCAAAAATATTCTAAAGCTATCATGGAAAACTCACAATGGAAAGAAGATAATGAAAAAGAAGAAAAAGAAAAAAAAACTGTTTTTCAATGCAAGCCCACAATGAAAAATAATGTGTGTAATGTGGTGTCAGAGAACGAGCAGCTTAGATTTTCAGCATAATTTGAAAATCTAGAGTATATGCCATTGCTTGCCATAAACCTATAGTATTATTTTCATTGTTTCATTCTGCATACCTCAACACTGTGCTCAGCAACAGTTAAGCAGCACAGCTCCTCTACAATCTGTATGTCACTATGGATTGATGTGTTTGCCAAATGCTAGGGGTTTGATGAGATCTCGTGCCACGAAATCTCGTAAGATTAAAACAGTACAACACTTCTAATCAGGTGTTAGTTGTCCCATTAATCGCATGGTCCAGACTTTGTGATTTAAACTGCAAAGCAAGGCAATGTGTTGAGATCCAGTCGAGCCGGTCTGGTTGAGATGGGCGATTGACAGCTGAATATAGAACCCTCACTGAGGGGATACTGTCAATAGTTGTCTTAAGCAGGGGTGTCCAAACTTTTCTTGCTGGGGGCCAGAAAGAGAAAAATGATGTGCAGTCACGGGCCACAGACTGTAATAAAACAAACAATGAAATATACTACCTATAATAATACATTTTCTTGATTACTATCATTTACACATCATTTTACTTGAGTTACTATCTTTATCTAACTAAGATTTTTTAAATTAATATTTCATTTCATAATGTCTCTTAATATTATGCCCCTTCATTAGGGCAACTGATTCGTGACCAATTAAACATATACACTTCCCTCTGAACTCAGATAAAAAATAGTATTTTTCTTAATGTTCCCGAAAATTTCTGCATCCGCTGTCTATTTTCCTTTTTTCCAAAAGCTCAGGAACATTAATGTAGTCGCAATGAAGGAAGGAAAGGAGATAGGAGCATTTTTATTGGGTTAGTGTAAAAGCAACACCTAGCATTCAAACTTTGAATCTCTCTTTATAAAACCTGCTTAATAGTGGGCCAACTTTCAGATTATTTCTAAAACACGCGGGCCATCCAAAAAAAGGAAACGGGCCGCAAATGGCCCATGGGCCATAGTTTGGACACCCCTGGTCTAAAGAGACTTGTGTGAGATCATACAGGAGAGAAGTTTTTGCGTTTATGGTTAAACCAGCTGTAGTATTTACATACTTTTCTGTATTTTACTGCTTATAATAAACAATATAGAATTCATAATCAGAGTAAAATGTAATTGACATCCATAAGAAGATAATTACTTATAAAATATGTTACAATTTACCTGCAATTTTGCAATTTGTGAGTTTTAGTCACATTAAATATTTTCAGTCAAGTATTTTAACTAAAATATGTATAGCCTCGTTCTCTTCTCGTGAGATGAATGTTTCATCACACCCCTACTAAATGCTGTACATGTATCCAGGCTTGTCATTTTTGAGTATTCATGATGTAAGTCATATTTTGAATAAGGATAAAACAAGTATTTTTGACACTAAACAGAAAGACAAGAATTTAAAAAAGATAATAACAAACTGTAGAGAATGAAAGGCCAGAAGTCTTAGGATAGCAGTCTGCAAGTTAATCATCAAGTGTTACTTCAGTAGATGGCTTGGAGATCCCCACACCTGTATTTTGATGGTTGTAAGGTGTGGGATGGTTGATGTAAGTGAGTGGCGGTGTGTTTGGCTAGAATTGTCTGAAAATGACAGTTGACATATCCGACAGGTCAGTTCAGAATTCTTTAATAAAATCAATAATCAATTGAGAGAAAACAATAAGGAATGAGACCGTTCCACCAGTAGGTTTAACCTGCACCTGCACAAAGATTGATTACATTACTGATGTCCAGATCTTAGGGTGGGTGTGGTTTTCATTCCAGTAAACACAGTTACAGAAATGTTCTACGTCCTTCTATATCAGATTAATCAGAGTAGCATGTTTCTACTCACTTTAAAATAATAAACCTGGAACAGAACCCACAGTATTACAGCCTCCTTTTACCTACCTGTGAAGACTGATTGAAGGCTCAGGACCAGTGGCTGAGCAGAAGGATACTAAAGCACTCATTCCCATCCCCTGCTTGAACCACAGCTGGAAAGAGAGGAGTTAAGATCCTGTCATGTTTTATTTCCAAACTAGAAAACAATAAGAACGGGCAGCTATGTTCACCATGTGTGTTATATGTGCTGGTAATACACACACACTCTTTGTATTGGGTATGTCATTTTTGTGTAAATATAATAAAATGTGTTCATCAGTACAACAGTACATTTCATGGTTACAATAAGCATTGAAAACTTGTCTGGTTGGTTTTAAAAAATGTTTCATTTGTTTCCTTGCTGTTTTTACCGTGTGCCTCAAGGCAGTGCTCTAGTGTAGAATAATGGATGAAGTCATCATTCCTGTCTGTTGGTTGGTCCTGGATAGGGTTGGGTGATGTCTCCTGAATTGGTAGATGACGATGTTTACAGTGAAACATCGCGATGGACGATGATATCGTTGGCTAAAAATATTTAAAATGAATAAAAAAAGAATAAATATAAAATAAAAACTCATTTAAAACTCATTTCTAATAGTACGCAGAATATCAGTTTCAGTTAGTTTCAGTTTTAAATAATTGAAACAGCTCACCAAAACCTCAACCTATCCTTTATATTTGACAATATTTTATTAAATTTACAGGACCTCACTCATCTTAATTTATTTAACTAAACTGAGTTATATTATTTATTGCCTCTGCGCAGCGGGAGAGAGAGAGAAAGAGAGCGCAGCACATTTTGCCTGATTTCTCTTGGTTAAATATCAATAAATATGTGAATTTAATACCATTTAAAACCATACATTTAACTACACTTGATAGGACCTTATTTATTAAAAAGTTTTTTTTTTTAATTATTATCGCAATGCCGCGCGCGCTTTCCTTATGACTGACGCTAAATCCTTATAACTGTTGGATCCAAACTGTTATATTAATACCATTTTAACGTTTTTCGTTTCTGTGTTTTGAAATTCGTTATATTTTTTTCAACATTTTGAGTTTATTTTCGTTTGTTATTTTTCTAATAATAATAGAAATTACATAATTTATTTTCTTTTGTACATTTTTTTAAGGGGCAAGTACAAAAGTAAGTCAATAGTTACTTTTACTGGTAACTAGTTACTTTTATAGTGGAGTAACTCAGTTACTTTTTTGGAGAAGTAACTAGTAACTATAACTTATTACTTTTTCAAAGTAATGTGCCCAACACTGGCTGACAATGAGAAAGTTTCCCGAAGCACAAGTAGCAGGCTTATATGCGTGAATAACATGAAATGTTTAAAATTAATACAGACATGTAGAAAAAAAACAAAAACAAGCGTTAACCTAGATATAAATAATAATATCTTATTAGATAGAATAATAGAATAATAATAATAATCAATAGAATAATATGCCAATTAGGCATATTTGTAGCAGTAGGGTATTTTAATTTTCATCATATCACGTCATATACCTGATTTGATCTTTTTCTGTACAATCCCTGCTAAAGTTTTAGCTGAAGGAGACCTAAAGAAGGTCAGTGCATGTTTCTGGAAAAACAAAAAAGTGGGCGTGACATCACGATGGTTACCATCCATCTTATGTTGGGTCATAAATGACGATGGACCATCGGCACAACCCTAGTCCTGGACATACTTTTTTTTTATTAGTTTAATCTAAAGTTCCTGAAATTATAACGGCCAAGAAGGTGACACCTTTGTGCCCAATAATGAAGACACACCATCAAGATTAAAATTCAATTATACAAATTATTAGAGCAATTGAATCAAATACTACACAAAAATGTCATGTTCTTGTTCTGATATGGATGATTGTTTTATAAAACAAAACACTTTGTATCACTGCACACATTCATACAAAAAAAACAAAAAAAAAACAAATGTTTTTTTCTTAAAAATTAACACAGCAACCCTAGTGCAAATCACAAGCAACTATCATCACAGCACTGAAATACTAGTCCTTCTCAAAAAATTAGCATATTGTGATAAAGTTCATTCTTTTCCATAATGAAACTATAAAAATTAAACTTTCATATATTTTAGATTCATTGCACACCAACTGAAATATTTCAGGTCTTTTATTGTTTTAATACTGATAATTTTGGCATACAGCTCATGAAAACACTAAATTCCTATCTCACAAAATTAGCATATCACGAAAAGGTTCTCTAAACGAGTTATTAACTAATCATCTGAATCAACAAATTAACTCTAAACACCTGCAAAAGATTCCTGAGGCTTTTAAAAACCTCCCAGCCTGGTTCATTACTCAAAACCGCAATCATGGGTAAGACTGCCGACCTGACTGCTGTCCCACTTTTGAACCAGAAACAGCAGCCGAAGCTCCTGACCTGGGCTACAGAGAAGCAGCACTGGACTGTTGCTCAAATTTTGCATGTCATTCAGAAATCAAAGTGCCAGAGTCTGGAGGAAGACTGGGGAGAAAGAAATGCCAAAATGCCTGAAGTCCAGTGTCAAGTACCCACAGTCAGGGATGGTCTGGGTGCCATGTCAGCTGCTGGTGTTGGTCCACTGTGTTTTATCAAGGGCAGGGTCAATGCAGCTAGCTATCAGGAGATTTTGGAGCACATGCTTCCATCTGCTGAAAATCTTTATGGAGATGAAGATTTCATTTTTCACCACGACCTGGCACCTGCTCACAGTGCTAAAACCACTGGTAAATGGTTTACTGACCATGGTATTACTGTGCTCAATTGGCCTGCCAACTCTCCTGACCTGAAGCCCATAGAGAATCATTTGTGTGCAATGAATCTAAAATATATGAACGTCTAATGTTTATCAGTACATTACAGAAAATAATGAACGATATCACAATATGCTAATATTTTGAAAACATTAGCAAGTTCATAAAATAAAATACATTGAACTTAAAACATACTTTTACTTATCAAAAAAATATATTAAAAAAAAAAAAAAAAAAAAAAAACTAATTACAAAAGGTGAGCTTACCCAGTGAAGGATAGGCAGTGTTTGTGCGTGAACAAGTTCAAAAGAACACGTTCATTTTTTCCTAAACGTTGAACTGAACGCAACACATTTTTTAATAAAGAACTTGAATGTGAATTAGTTCACGTTATGTGTCATGAACGGCAGACATCACTGTAAATGAACTATGGAATTTGTTTTCCAATGAAAACGGAGTGACATCTGTTTTCTCTTTTGAAACGCAACGAAAGAAAGTTCCTCCCTCCTGTATTCTCGCTGGTGCCGATTAAATCATGTATCACCAGACAGAAATGGTTTTGACAGCAGAGAGAGAGAGAGAGAGAGAGAGAGAGAGAGACCAATGATGAGAGTGAGAGAAAGCGCTGCAAAAAAAACAAAAACAAAAAACATATTTTATATTATATATTCTTTTTTTTATTAAATGCTGGTAGATTTCATTGCACTAAGTATAGAACTGGTCTACCTTGTCTGTCCTGCTGCAAGTTTCATCACCTGGTAAGAAACCCACAATTGCAGTGTCATGAGCAAATGCCTACAATGAGCAGTTTTAAAGAACGTATAGTGATTTCTAGCTTGTAGTGTGAAAAAAAGTATTTATTTGAATATCTCTCGAAAAAAGTAAAATGAACTGAACTTTGCACTAGTTCAGAATTAAAATTGTGAACTTTGAACGTGAATTGTTCACTTTGAGCCTGTATGAACAGAACTTGAACTAGTTCAGAAAAGCTGTGAACTGGCACAATACTGGACATTACCCAGGACTTCAGAAGTAGTTTAGAATTAACATCTATAACAATATACAAAATCATGTCAAAAACACCTTTAATCATTACTGAAACTTGATCTATTTAATACCCATTTCCTATTTACAACAAATATCCCAAACCAAACAAAAAGTAAATATATTTAAGAAAGGCTTACGTTACCCGAAAAGGGCTACTCTAAATATCACAGCTGAGTATCAGGTCTCTTCTGAAGTTTAGGATCTGATACAAACATCTAATATAATAAAAAATATATAACATGCACATCAGAACTTTACACATTCATCCACTTACTCCAATAAACCACCTATACATTAAATAGTAGTTTAGTTGTGCTTACCCCTTAAAATAAACACCACAAAAGCAGCAAACTTCTAGCGCTTATTCCATAATGCTGCTGCCCTAATTTGAATTTAAAGCCTCACAGCTACAGGGATCACAACCCAAAAGAAGCAGGGGCTCCACACATGCGCCTCCCTCACTCGCTCAATCACTTTCTACACCGTAAATTAAAAGCACAGTTAGGGCACTATTGAGTATGTCAGCAGAAAACCACCCAAACAGCTGATGTTCGTCGTATTACCAATATTACAGGGTTTATTCCAACATGACCTTACCTATAATACCTTAAATATCTTAAATATCACTAATTACAAAAATGATATTTAACTGAGTTTATCTGTATGTTTGTATTATGTGTTTTGTGCCTTGTATCATTGGACACACGAACCAAAAAAGGAAAAACAGTACATAAAAATAATCTTGCAAGCAATGAAAGAAATAAATACATATAATAACGAACATTGGCGTAGGAACCGGGGGGGATGGGTGGGACATGTCCCACCCAATATTAGAAACAGGTGTATTTGTCCCCCCAAAAATGATATTGTTTCGCTTAGATCAGCTGTATTATTAATGAGGAGACAGACCGGACCAATCACGAAGCCGGTTCAGCCGCCTCTCAGTAGAAACAGCCAATCAGCTTGCTGGTTTTGCGGCGCGCGGAGGAGAGGCAGTTTGCTGTTGGGAAGCCCCTCCCCCTCGCTTTGAGATTAAGCAGCGGGATCGGGACACGCAGCCGCTTCAGCTGATTTTAAAACAGATCTGGAAACACGGAGATTTTTCTAAAAGAAAGGTAACGGTAGGCTAACCACGTAAACTGTGATGATATGTTTCTGATAGCTGGTTAAAAATACACGTCTCTGAATCAAAACACAGTTTAAACCCACTGTGATTAATAAACTGCAGCTGTGTTAGTGAGTTAGTTTAACTTTGGAATGAGCTAGATTGGGAGTCAGGGTTAAAGGAAAAAAATAAACTATATATGTAATGTTCAACTTGACCTGTACCTGATCAGCTAATCACTATTTCATTTTCAATTAATTTAGTATTACAGGACTTACTGTGAGCTATAATGAAGGAAAATTCATTTAGCTAACTAGTTAGCTAGAAGCCAGATGTAGTGGATAGCCAGAATTTAGTACAGTACTTTATGTTTGTAGTTTAAAGCAGTTTCTTAACCCTGGTCACTGCCCTAAAATTGTGCTTTCCACCTGACCCAGCTGATCAGCTAATAAACAGTCATTTACTGAGTTTACCTGTTAAAATCCTTTAGCCCCTATATGGAGCCTAAATTAATCATTATGTATATCCAGCAGTGTATTAGACACATCATTCCACCACTTACTTTATTAAATGCTTTTAAACAGAGGAAGCTGTAGAATATGCAGAACAGTGTTAATATGCAGTAGAATATGTAAGAACAGGGTTGAGAAACACTGCTGTAACGTGACTTCTGTTCATTTGTAGTTTACAGTAAGACCACATGTCCTGACGTTTATAAAAATCTCTATGAAACGTAAAGTTACATTCTTTTACATAAAATGACACCATCTTAAGAACAGCTCTCAGTAATAAAAAATAATAAAAGCGCGGGAGAAAATGTAAATATACAACAGAATTGACTTGACATAATAATATTAGTAATAATAATAATAATAATAATAATAATAATAAACAAATCTGTTATATTATTTTAAATATTAGGTGATAACTGATCAGTTTTTGTGCTATGTTTATAATTCAGACATTGCATGCATACTTTTTTTCTAACAACAGTAAATGTAACGTGGAGTAACATGTTTAGGTTGTTAAATCACCTTATAATAATAATTTACTTTTAATTAAAAGTAAATTCCACAAATGTTGTTCTAGGAAACTATAGAGTGGGCTTGGGTTCATATTGGCAAATGTGTCTCCCCCAATATCAAGCCCGCTCCTACACCCTTGATAACGAACATAAACACAGCTTTAAATGTGCAGGAAGCTCTTTCTCTGCCAGGTTAGAGATCTAACTATAACACTGCTGAGTTAAATTTCCAAACTCTTAGCACTTGTTCACCCGTCAAATCACAGCGTTTCCTCCAGACAATTTCAGACACAACTCGACATTTGGCATGAAACCACCCATCTGGCAACAGTGCGAGCCGGTGTACGCTGTTAATTTCAGGTTTTCTTCATTTAGTTCAATAATGTGAGGATTATCTTTTAAACAGCGTTAATATAACGGGCATAGAAATTACTTCATGATCAGCTCAGAGCTTCACTAACTTTAATTCAGAGCTCAGTTCAGTGTGTTTATGGAGTTTTAAACGCGGCTAAACCCCTCTCTCACCTGTGTGTGTTTCTGCGACCGGTGCTGGCGCATGATAATGATGAGGTAGTGTCCGAATTCACTCCTATTTCACCACTACTAAGTGAACTAAATAGTATCACCCGACATAGCGCAACATTAATGAGGGAGTAGGGAGCCATTTCGGTCATAGTCTCTCTGAAACTGCGGGAGTCTCCCGCATTTCGTTAGTGGCTCCCTGATGCCCCTGATCTCCCAGAATTCAGAACGAGTGCCCCAAGAGTGCACTGCACACAAACGCACACACAGGCGACAGACTTTTCTCTAATCGCGTGTGGGAAGGAGAGAGAGAAAACAGAGAGGGTTCTGATTGGCCTGTTCTCTGCAAAGAGTCTGTGAGACAGCCAGTTGTTGTAACCTCCCTGAAATCAACTTTTGCAACTTGGGATGTCTGAAGTACATACATTGTTTTAAAACACTTATGTCCAGCTGTCTGCATATTTGGACTTTGGGTGTATTGAATGTTGCTGTGTTTATCTATGAATTATGTAAATGTAATCTTATCCATGTTATTACCTGTAGTTTTTATTGTTTTCACATTACAATACACATCTTGTATATTTAGGACTGTCTAACTGTCAAACCCAAGCTTTTTTCACATTTAGGGATATCCATTTATACATTGTAAAGATAATAAAGCTTATAAAAATGATATATTAAATTATATATAAGTACCAAACCATGATATTAAGCCATTTTTTCATACTAAGCTGTTATTTTAAGATACTAAGCCGTTTTTGGAGGTACTAAGCTTTTTTGGGGAACTACGTGTAAGACATTATGTTTAATATCCAAGCCATTATTTAAGCAATAATACACAAGAGGTTTGTGCTAAAATGTGTCATATTGGCACTGCTGTACTGTGGCCATAGAGCAGCGCAGCAGTGCCAATATTACACGTTATAGCATGAACCTCTTGTGTATAATTGTGATTAAAGCACAGTTCCATTATCGCTGTTTTATTAAAATATTTTAATATAAAGAAGATGAGAAAATACGATCTTTTTGGTTATAAAAACTCCACAATCAAAATAGTTCCATTGCTACTCTGTGTGTCTCTGCACTGTTTGAATTGAAAGTGCTGCTTCGTTGCAAGGTTACCTGTTGTAACGGCCAGTATTTAGTTCTGTGTACTCTGTCCCTTTAAGAGACCCTTAGGCCAAGCGCACATGGTGTACATAGGTAGCTACACTGATAACTTAGAGCTGCAGAGAGTTGTTGTGCTGTAACACTAGACCTACTGGACCCATGCTCCTTAACTTAGCTTATTTCATTTTCATAGTAACCCCTTATATGTGCTTTTAGTGTCTACTTAATTCATGTATGAACAAATAAATGAGTGGAATACCGCCAGAGAGAGTGAGAGTGTCTTATCTGATCCACTGTGCTTTGTGTTTCACCTGCCCAAAGGCTCCCTATCCAGGCTGAAGTGTTTTTAGGTACTACGCCATTATAGTAAGCTCTTATTTTGAGGTACTATCCCACTATTTTGAAATACTAAGCCGATATTGTGAGGTACTAAGCCATTATTTTGAAACACTAAAGCTATTATTTTAAGGTACCTAACTCTAACTACAACTGTAACCCTAACCTTAGCTACAACTGTAAGCCTAACCCTAGATACAACTATAACAAAAAACCTAGCTACAAATGTAACCCTAACCTTATCCACACTTCTAAACTAACCCTAACTCTAGGCACAACTGTAACCCAAACACTAGCCAAACCTGTAACCCTACCCCTAGCCACAACTGTAAGCCCAGCCCTAACACTAGCCTCAACTGTAACCCTACCCCTAGCCACAACTGTAACCCTAAAACTAGCCACAACTGTAACCGTACCCCTAGATACAATGGTAAGCCTAACCCTAACCCTACCCCTAGTTCCAACGGTAACCCTACGCCTAGCCACAACTTTAACCCTAACCCTAGCCACAACTATAAGTCTAACCCTAGCCAAAACTGTAACGCAAAACCCTAGCCACAACAGTTACCCGACCCCTAGCTACAAAAGTAAGCCTAACCATAACCCTAGCCACAACTGCAAGAATAACCCTAGCTACAACTGTAAGACTAACCCTAGCTACAAATGTAAACCTAACTCTAGCTACAACTTTAGACCTAGCCTTATCCACAATTCTAAACTAACCTTAACCCTAGCCACAACTGTAACCCTACCCCTAGCTACAACAGTAAGCCTACCCCTAGCTACAACTGTAACTATACCCCTAGCTACAATGGTAAGCCTAACCCTAAACCTAGCCACAACTGTAAACCCAACCCTAGCAACAACAAAAACCCTACCCCTAGCTACAACTGTAAGCCTAACCATAACCCTAACCACAACTGTAACCCTAACCCTAGCCACAACTGTTAGCCTAACCCTACCTACAACTGTAAGCCTAACCCTAACCCTAGCCACAACCATAACCCTAACCTTAGCTACAACTGTAAACCTAACCCTAGCTACAATTGTAACACTAAACCTAGCTACAAATGTAACCCTAACCTTATCCATAATTATAAACTAACCCTAACCCTAGGCACAACTGTAACCCTACCCTAGCTACAACTGTAGGACTAACCCTAACTCTAGCCACAACTGTAAGCTTAACCCTAGCTACAACTGTAAACCTAGCCCTACCTACAACAGTAACACTAGACTTAGCTACTAATGTAAACCTAACCTTGTCCACAATTCTAAACTAACCCTAACCCTAGCCACATCTGCAACCCTACCCTACTACAACTGTAAGCCTAACCCACAGTAACATTTCTAACATATTTACTCACTTTTTTCACTCCCACAACCTTAATCCTTTACAGCTTCAAAAACATGCATTATGCAAATTAGGTGTTGACGTCATTTAGCGACCCCCCCTACAACGGTGAGCCTTACCCTAACCCTAACCACAAATGTAAACCTAACTCTAGCCACAACAGGAACCCTACTCCTAGCAACAACTGTAAGCCCAACTCTAAGCCTAGCCACAACTGTAACCCTAACCCTAGCCAAAACTCTAACCCTAACCGTAGCTAACAACTGTAAGCCTAACCATAACCTAGGGTGACCAAACATCCGTATTTCCCGGCACATGTCCGTATTTCACGTCCTGTCAGTTACTGGCCTCAGCGCTGCATCGGCTGCTGCCATGAGCCCCGCCCAAAACACTCACACTGCAGTCTCTCAGTCAGAGCTTACACACCGCTCCACCAACACCGTGCCCACAGCCGCCGTTGACTGACCCCGCCCGGAATTAACAGATCAGGATGTAAATATAACTGTCTTCTGTGTGACAGGAAAAAAAATATTGAATTTAACTCACACAGTCTCAGTCAGTCTCTCACCACATTCACCACGTAGCCTGTCACTCACCTCCTCCACAGTGTCTGCCTCTTTGTAAAAAGCTAAATATCTATTGAACCATGGAACAATTTGTCTATGATAGGTTTAAAAATAAAGAAAACATAAAAAAATAATAAAATAAAACAAACAAAAACCCTAAAAAAAACGTAAAATAACACTTCTGCTGCTCTTATAATAACATTTAAGAACACGGCAAAAAACTAATTTATGTAATCACGTAAAAATAAAGCTATTGTAAAAAAGTGACAGCCTATTTAAAAAGCAACAGAAGTTGTTAATTTGTAACATTTCTAACATATTTACTCACTTTTTTCACTCCCACAACCTTAATCTTTTACAGCTTCAAAAACATGCATTATGCAAATTAGGTGTTGACGTCATTTAGCGACCCCCCTGTTTATTTTCTGTACACTGTGCAGTATTCCTTACTCTTCCTTACTTCTGTCTTGTTTTGCAGACTCAACAGTTATAGAAAAATGGTAGTCGGGGCTAAGCAGGTATGTTTTGTCATTTTGACACACTGTTTTTACTTTCATCAAATGTCAAGGAGCAAGTAGAGGATATGGAGATCAGATGCAAATGCGAATATTTATTGGAAAGAAAATAAACATACAAAGAACTAAATAAACAAAGAAACACAGAGAACATAGGAACTAGAGCAACAGACCACATAACCTAACAGATGTAAACATGTACAAGAACCAACAAGGAAAGAAGCAAAAGCTGGGTATAAGATATTAGGCGGCAAAGGAAACTGGGAACACCTGAGCAAAGGTAACGCGGGGGCGGAGCTACAAATGAAACACAGGTGAAAACACTGTTGAGAAAATCACACTACTCCTTACTGCGCCGTTTCCAGTGCGTTTCCCCCTGGATTCTTTCGATGGAAGCCCGAAGTAGAGATAAAGTATAGAGAGACAGGATACTTGATTATCAGCAAAATGACAATTTATTAAAGCAGGGATCCCTGGGAACATCTTCCAAAATCAAGAAAAGGGTTCAAAGTATATTTCACAGACACAAGCATTTAAAGACAAAACCCCTCCCTCACAAGTGTGAAGACACCTGGCCTGAGTCCCCGAGAACTGATTTTAACTAATTCGTTACCAATACTTGTTTGTGTAAAATTGTATCAAGCATATGTTCTCTTGCTGGCATTGCTTAACCCAAATTTGTGTCTTTGCTTTGACAATATGGTTATCTACTCGCTCAGCTGCGGCCTAAAATTTACTTTGAGAATTGAATAGAGGAGTTATCAGCTCGGTGGCTCCGGCCGGCTGCCTTCTCACCTGTTACATTAGTAGAACACTCAGTACAACTTACACAAACACAATGAGCATATTTACTGGAAAGTTATAAAACCTCTGCTACTGCTACTTTAAGTCACGCCATATCTCTGATAGTTATTAGAAAACATTTAGCACACATTTAATTAAGGCAATTCAACGTTATACCCTTGACTGACTCCCTGACTTCTCCATCACAAGTACAGAATGTTCCATTATACAAGACAATGTTGCAAAGAATTTTACTGGCAGGCCCTGTTTTGTAAGTAACTGCTAAGCATTAATGCACATACATTATTCTAAGTATATAAGTGTTAACTAAATACTGATTAAGTAATTATTTAGAAATTACACTACCGTTCAAAAGTTTGGGGTTACTCAAACAATTTTGTGTTTTCCATGAAAGTCACACTTATTCACCACCATACGTTGTGAAATGAATAGAAAATAGAGTCAATTGACAAGAGATTGACAAGGTTAGAAATAATGATTTGTATTTGAAATAACATTGTTTTTACATCAAACTTTGCTTTCATCAAAGAATCCTCCATTTGCAGCAATTACAGCATTGCACACCTTTGGCATTCTAGCTGTTAATTTGTTGAGGTAAGCTGGAGAAATTGCACCCCACGCTTCTAGAAGCAGCTCCCACAAGTTGGATTGGTTGGATGGGCACTTCTGGCGTACCATACGGTCAAGCTGCTCCCACAACAGCTCAATGGGGTTCAGATTTGGTGACTGCGCTGGCCACTCCATTACCAATAGAATACCAGCTGCCTGCTTCTGCTGTAAATAGTTCTTGCACAATTTGGAGGTGTGTTTAGGGTCATTGTCCTGTTGTAGGACGAAATTGGCTCCGATCAGGCGCTGTCCACTGGGTATGGCATGGCGTTGCAAAATGGAGTGATAGCCTTCCTTATTCAGAATCCCTTTTACCCTGTACAAATCTCCCACCTTACCAGCACCAAAGCAACCCCAGACCATCACATTACCTCCACCATGCTTAACAGATGGCGTCAGGCATTCTTCCAGCATCTTTTCATTTGTTCTGCATCTCACAAACGTTCTTCTTTGTGATCCAAACACCTCAAACTTGGATTCATCCGTCCACAACACTTTTTTCCAGTCTTCCTCTGTCCAATGTCTGTGTTCTTTTGCCCATCTTAATCTTTTTCTTTTATTAGCCAGTCTCAGATATGGCTTTTTCTTTGCCACTCTGCCCTGAAGCCCAAAATCCCGCAGCCACCTCTTCACTGTAGATGTTGACACTGGTGTTTTGCGGGTACTATTTAATGAAGATGCCAGTTGGGGACCTGTGAGACGTCTGTTTCTCAAACTAGAGACTCTAATGTACTTATCTTCTTGCTTAGTTGTGCAACGCGGCCTCCCACTTCTTTTTCTACTCTGGTTAGAGCCTATTTGTGCTGTCCTCTGAAGGGAGTAGTACACACCGTTGTAGGAAATCTTCAATTTCTTAGCAATTTCTCGCATGGAATAGCCTTCATTTCTAAGAACAAGAATAGACTGTCGAGTTTCAGATGAAAGTTCTCTTTTTCTGGCCATTTTGAGCGTTTAATTGACCCCACAAATGTGATGCTCCAGAAACTCAATCTGCTCAAAGGAAGGTCAGTTTTGTAGCTTCTGTAATGAGCTAGACTGTTTTCAGGTGTGTGAACATGATTGCACAAAGGTTTTCTAATCATCAATTAGCCTTCTGAGCCAATGAGCAAACAAATTGTACCATTAGAACACTGGAGTGATAGTTGCTGGAAATGGGCCTCTATACACCTATGTAGATATTGCACCAAAACCAGACATTTGCAGCTAGAATAGTCATTTACCACATTAGCAATGTACAGAGTGTATTTGTTTAAAGTTAGGACTAGTTTAAAGTTATCTTCATTGAAAAGTACAGTGCTTTTCCTTCAAAAATAAGGACGTTTCAATGTGACCCCAAACGGTAGTGTAAGAGTCAACTAAACATTGATTAAGTAATTATTTAGAAATTAAGAGTCAACTAAACATTGATAAAGTAATTATTTAGCAATTGTTATAGAAATATTAGTTATTTAGCAATTGTCATTAATATAGTAATAATTTAGCAATTGTTATCATAAGCACCAGTACCATTTTTACAACACTTAAAGGTCACATTCCATCATTTTTAAATTCATTTTAAAGGTTGTGTCTCATTTCAGGGGCTGCATCCTTCGAAGGACCCATTTGAAGGCCGATTATGTCACCAACGTGCGACTAGACTGTCCCATTTCGAAGACTCCTTCGAATGCGGCCGACGAATGCAGCCTTCTTTTTCTCGGAAACGAAGGATGCACCGGGTGTATCCTTCACAGCCTACAGTATCCCAAGATTCATTGCATGCTGGCTTATTTCAGCACGGAAAGGGCGGAGTCAGCAGAGGTGTCGGCTGTATTATGTAGGATATGTAGTATTATGTAGTTTATATATATAAATACTTATAGATATTATAAATATTATTTATATATCATTTCTATTATTTAGTTTATTTTTTTATTTAGTCTATTTATTTATTTACATAAATTATATATATATATATATATATACAGTTGTGGTCAAAAGTTTACATACACTTGTAAAAAAACAATGTTATGGCTGTCTTGAGTTTTCAATAAGTTCTACAACTCTTATTTTTCTGTGATAGAGTGATCGGAACACATACATGTTTGTCACAAAAAACAGTCATAAAATTTGGTTCTTTCATAAATTTATTATGGGTCTGCTGAAAATGTCACCAAATCTGCTGGGTCAAAAATATACATACAGCAACATTAGTATTTGGTTACATGTCCCTTGGCCATTTTCACGGCAACTAGGCGCTTTTGGTAGCCATCCACAAGCTCCTGGCAAGCTTCAGGTCGAATGTTTGACCACTCTTCTTGACAGAATTGGTGCAGTTCAGCTAAATGTGATGGTTTTCTTGCATGAACCCGTTTCTTTAGCACTGTCCACATGTTCTCAATGGGGTTTAAGTCAGGACTTTGGGAAGGCCATTCTAAAACCTTAATTCTAGCCTGGTTTAGCCATTCCTTTACCACTTTTGATGTGTGTTTTGGGTCATTGTCTTGTTGGAACACCCAACTGCGCCCAAGACCCAACCTTCGGGCTGATGGTTTTAAGTTTTCCTGCAGAATTTGGAGGTAATCCTCCTTCTTCATTATCCCATTTACTTTCTGCAAAGAACCAGTTCCACTGGCAGCAAAACATCCCCAGAGCATAATACTACCACCACCATGCTTGACAGTAGGCATGGTGTTCCTGGGATTAAAGGCCTCACCTTTTCTCCTCCAAACATATTGCTGGGTGTTGTGGCCAAACAGCTCAATTTTTGTTTCGTCTGACCAGAGAACTTTCCTCCAGAAGGTTTTATCTTTGTCCATGTGATCAGCAGCAAACTTCAGCCGAGTCTTAAGGTGCCTTTTCTGGAGCAAGGGCTTCTTTCTTGCACGGCAGCCTCTCAGTCCATGGCGATGTAAAACACGCTTGACTGTGGAGACTGACACCTGTGTTCCATCAGCTTCCAAATCCTTGCAGACCTGCTTCTTGGTGATTCTTGGTTGACTCTTGACCATCCTGACCAATCTCCTCTCGGCAGCATGTGATAGCTTGCGTTTTCTTCCTGATCGTGGCAGTGACACAACTGTTCCATGCACTTTATACTTGCGTATAATTGTCTGCACAGTTGCTCTTGGGACCTGTAGCTGCTTTGAAATGGCTCCAAGTGACTTCCCTGACTTATTCAAGTCAATAATTCGCTTTTTCAGATCCACACTGAGTTCCTTTGACTTTCCCATTGTAGCTTTTGTAGCTGAGTCTAATCACTGGGTCAAATGAGCCCTATTTAAATGGGCTCATGAGAAGTCAACAGCTGTAGTCAATCAGAATCACTTACAAGAAGTGAAGAGGCCATGACATGAAGCTAATTTGATTGACACAACTCGCTACATCACCAAAATTGACAAATTTTGTTGCTGTATGTATATTTTTGACCCAGCAGATTTGGTGACATTTTCAGCAGACCCATAATAAATTTATGAAAGAACCAAATTTTATGACTGTTTTTTGTGACAAACATGTATGTGTTCCGATCACTCTATCACAGAAAAATAAGAGTTGTAGAACTTATTGAAAACTCAAGACAGCCATAACATTATGTTTTTTTACAAGTGTATGTAAACTTTTGACCACAACTGTATGTATATATATATAGGAGAAGAGAGAAGGAGAAGAAAAAATTGGTAGTCACAGAGGTGGCAAGGATGGAGAGAGAGAAGCTCTTGGTCAAGTCTATCGGCCAATGCCAGCAAGGCCAATGGACAAAGTGGGAGGGCATTTTACCAAGATCTGTAAGTTGGAGTGACCTGTGGAGGATGCCTCAGGCAAGGATGAGTTTTCTCATCCGAGCCACATATGACACCCTTCCTAGCCCAGCAAACCTGGCACGGTGGTATGGTACTGAAGAAAGGTGCAGCCTGTGCAGTACAGCTGTGGGAAATCTTCATCACATCCTAGCTGGCTAGGTGGCCTTGTCCCAGGGTCGATATAGGTGGAGGCATGACCAGGTGCTGAGGAAGCTGGCGGAACACATTGAAACCAGAAGGCTCCTTGTAAATGAGGAGTCAACATCCCAGCAGAAGTGTGTGGTCAACTTTATACCAGCAGGACATGCCATACAAAGCTGCCCACAACAGGACAGGACATCAGTCCTGACCCCAGGCAAAAATTGTTCAATGACCGCAGACGTCGGTAAGCAGCTACGCTTTCCCACTAACATCACTACTACCACACTGAGACCTGACATCGTTGTGTGGTCATCAATGGAAAAGCGTGTCCTGTTAATCGAACTGACCGTGCCATGGGAGCAGGGCATTCCAGAGGCATATGAGAGGAAGAAGTCACGGTATGCTGACCTAGTGGCAGAATGCCAAGAGAGAGGCTGGAGAGCAACAGCTTACCCGGTCGAAGTCGGCTGCTGAGGCTTTGTGAGCCTCTCAACAAACCGCTTTCTGAGAGACATCAACCAAGGCCAAGAGGGTTATCAAGGATCTTTCAGAAGAAGCAGAAAAGGGAAGTTCCTGGCTCTGGTTGAGGAGAAACAATAAGAGTTGGGGAAAACAGGAGGCCACATGTTAACTTCACCATCAAAATCCAGCTGCAGGGAGACGTCCCTGTACGCTGCCCCACCATCCTGAGATGTTCTGGAGATGAAAGGGGCGAAACATCAGTGAAGGATGGCTCCCAGCTGAAGACCCAGCAGCTGGTACTTTGGCACCGGCGGAGGTGCAACGAGCAGAAATGCTTTTGCAGGTATTAACATCTGCCTGTCATCAAACTATATATATATATATATATATATATATATATATATATATATATATATATATATATATATATATATATATAGAAAATACATAATACTATATAATATATAATATTTATATATAATAAATAACATAACCTAATACTTTATTCTAATTTATTCTCTTTTTTCCAACTTCATTTCAAACGCCCTTTTATTTGTTTATGTTCCGTTCCACCCGTTCACAATAAAATATTTAAGTAACTGCACAGTTAATTAACCTGGACTTAATTAATCTGGTATTTTGTGGTCTGAAGCAAAACGAGAATCAATCAATCAATCAATCAACCTTTATTTCTTTCACTCTGGAAGAAACATTGAGGGTGACCCTCATGCACAATGTTGCAGAGCCTTTATAACATCAAATGAATTGAACACATTTAATGATAATTTGGAAGTAATAAGAAATAAAATAAATAAATAAAAGTACGCATTTTAAATTAACATTTAATAAAAATATATATGTAAAACAGAAAATTCTAAAATACCATAAAAAAATTGACATAAAAATAAAAAATGTATAAAATATAAAATAAGTAAATAAATAATAGTAAAAGTAAAGTAAAATATTAAAAATGATAAGTGATTAAATGAGTAATAGAACTAAGAACAAGGATCAAAATACAAAACATTAAAATGAAATAAAAAATAAAAGTAATAATAAATAAACAAGAAATAAATGAATAATAATAATATATATATATATATATATATATATATATATATATATATATATATATATATATATATAAATAATATAAGAAAAAAGATAAACTAATAAAAAAAGTCATTTAAAACAGTCACAGGCTTTCTGATGGTGATTAGAAACTAAAAGTTTAAAATGGTTCAGTGATTCCAGAGAGCTAAGCTTCAATGTTTTCCTGTAGTGAATTCCAGATCGCTGATGCTCTGTAGCTAAAAGCAGATTTTCCCAGTTCACTAAAAACTCTTGGTATCTGACAGGTGATCCAGCCACTGGAGCGAGTCTGATATGCATTATTATTAAGTGAGATCAGTGAAGAGATATAAGATGGCAAATGGCCAGAGAGTGATTTATAGATAAAAATTAGCCAGTGAGATTCTCTTTGGGCAGCTAGTGAGGACCAACCAACTCTATCGTATAGTGTGCAGTGGTGAGTAGTGTAAGGGTTGCCAGTAATGAATCTCAGAGCAGAATGGTAGATTGAATCTAATGGTTTGAGAGCACTGGCGGACGCTTTTTTATAAATTACAACACCATAGTCCAGCACTGCTAGTATGGTTGCCTCCACTATTCTTTTTCTAGCGTGCACAGGTAAACAGGACTTATTCCAATAGAAAAAAAAAGAAATACGAGCTTTTGTCTGCACTTAATGGCGAATTTGTTAATGTGGGATTTAAAAGAAAGTTTTTCATCGTGCCAGATGACCAGATATTAATATTCGCTAACTTGTTCAATGGTGGATCCTGTCAGAGCAGTTATAGTTCCGGAATTTAAAATAATATTTGAAAATCTGGAAAACAGCATGAGTTTGGTTTTATTAGCATTTAAAACCAACTTGAGATCATATAGAACGTTAAAGTTGTTCTATTGCAGCATGTGCACAATCTGCTGAGCAGTGTAAGATTGAATCATCTGCATAAAGGTGTAATTTGCAGTCTAAGGTAGAGGCGGCAAGATCATTGATAAAAATATTAAATAAAACGGGACCCAGGATTGAGCCCTGGGGCACTCAATTTGTTATGGGCTGTACGTCTGATTTATGTTTACCAATAGACACACATTGCTTCCTGCCAGAAAGGTAATCCTGGGCCCACCGGGTTGCATTATTGCTAAAACCAATCTTATGTAAAGAACCTAATAGTAGATCATGATCAACAGTATCAAAAGATTTGAGAGATTAATAAAAATGGCAGCACAGTAGATTGGTCTATAATTATTTAAATCTGCATCTCCTCCTTTATGCAGAGGAATAACATGAGCTGTTTTCCAGATACTGGGAATTCTGCAAGATAAAATAGAAAGATTAAAAATAACTGGGGTTGCGAGACGCAGAAGGTAGGGGTCCAGACCATCCTCACCTATTGTTTTCCGAGGATTAATAGAGGGAAGGGCGTTAGCTACTATGTATGGAGACCAGGTCTGGAGGGAGGTCGATTTTCTGGGAAGCAGTAGTAGTAATGACAGGCTGATTTACAGGCAGGTTTAAGTCAGTGTTGTAAAATATCTGACAAGCTGCAGCAAAGTGTACATTAAAACCTTGGCACAGTTCTTGCTGGTCAGAGATCAAATTACTATTGACTAGAATTTTAGTTGGGATTTGTTGGAGTTGTTTTTGAGGGAGTTTACTGCTTTCCAGAAATCTAGTGGATTAGAGGAGCTAGTAATTTGGTTGAGGAAATAATCAGATTTGGCTTTTCTAATTGCAGAGGTGCATCTGTTTCTCAATTGTCTAGATCTGTCTCTTATTCGTAGTTTTTTGTATGGAGCATGTTTATTTGCCACTGAAAGGAATGATTTCCTGAAATGTTCTAATGCAACATCCACATCTGTACTTTCAAATGTTAAGTGAATTTTGCTCACTGCTAAGTCAGAAAGAAAAGCTTGTTCATTAAAGTTTTTAAAATTTCTTCTATCCACCATCCGAGAGCCCGTTTGTATCTTTGAACTGGTTCTAATGCACCCAATTGGACAATAATCACTAAAGCCAAGTTCAAAAACTCCAGCGGCAGTGATTTTATCTGTTTTGTTAGAGAAGATTAAATCAATCAGGGTAGATTTGGAGGGGTCTTTTAGGTTTGGTCTGGTTGACACAGTGATCAGCTGTGAGAGGATAAGATTGCCGCAAACTTCTTTTAAATGATCGGATGCATTAGAAAACCAGTTCAAATTAAAATCACCTAGGACCAGCATTTCTGAAGATGTATAGTGCGATAAAAGCTCTGCTAACTCATCTGTTGCAGAGGGTGAAGAACAAGGAAGCCTGTAAGTCATTTTTTCCTGGTGATACTTTTAGTGCTAAAAACTCGAAACACTTTTGCTTAGAAATGGCCTTTAATATTTCAACTTTGACATTCGTTTTTTATAAAAACAGCTACTCCACCCCCTCTAGATTTTCTGTCTATTCTGTACAACATGAAATTTTCTAAAGCTACATCAGTGTCACTTACATGCTGCCTGAGCCAGGTTTCAGTCAGAATTAAAATATCGGGATCAGCATGAGCACTTAAAATTTTCAGTTGGTCCATTTTATCTTTTTGCAGTAGATTTCTGATATTTAGATGCAGAATTCCAAGACCCAAGTTTAAAACTATTAAAATCATTAAAACTATTAAAAGGGGTCTATGGGGGATTTAATAAGAGGACACAATCAAATCTAAATCTCTGGCTCATTTCTCAGCTCTGACTTTGGTTGTGGTGGGTAGAATCTCAAACAGGAAACAGGAAATACTCTGTAGGGTAGACTGTCCCATTTCAGTAGCCTTCCCATCCTTCAAGGACACACCTTCGTAGACCGCGTCCTTCGAAGGATGCAGCCCCTGAATTGAGACACAGCGAAACAGTCAAGTTTTGGTCTCTAATATAATTGAATGCCATGTGAGCCGTTTTGTGTGAAAAAAGTGCTCAGGTGTTTATTAAGCCCTGCTTTAGATTACTAAATTACAGGTGTCTGCAGAAAGACAGGTTTTAGCTGCTGCTCATGAATATTCTTACATGCAAATATATCGACTCTGATTAGCTAACAGCACTGCAGCAGAGAACGCCTACCATGCGCCCCATGCGTGTGAGTTATAGCAGAATCGAACTTTTTAGGATTAAGGACAGTTTGGCCAGTAAAACAGCAACTATGGACAATAATATCAGAACTACCCTGGGCAGACTGCAGCTCCTCTGCGCTCAGCAAGGTTTTACCAACACGTGAACATCCCAACGCAAGGTAATAACACGCTGGACGTTTACACCAACACCGATATTTTCATTGTTATGCGGATGACACGCAGCTCTTCATATCAGCCAAACCTGACGACAGAGTGAGATTAAAGAAAATCGAGGATTGTGTAGATGTCAGGAATACCCAGGCAGGGAGACGAGGAGACGGACGCAAGTGCAGATATGGCGAAATGAATAATTTAATAAATAAATATAAATAAACAAAGAAACAAGTAAACACTTAAACATAGAACAGGGAGATATTTATAAGGAACTGGGGAATAAACTAAATAACTGAAAATAGATAAACATATAACCGCAAAACCAAAACAAACGAGAGAAACTAAAGAACATAAACAAAACAAACTAGAGATAATAATAATGATAAACAAACAGGGAATATATACAAGGAGCTAAACTAGGAATCAACACAAAGCAGGGTATATACAGGGAGCTAGGGAACACGGAGCTAGAAAAACCAAACTAGAAAAACCAAACATGAAATAAACAGAGGTAAACACGGAGCAAATAAACGACTAGAGCTAAGAGATACGAGGAAAGACAAAACAACAGGGGAAGATGCAAAGACCGACGAAGGACAAGTAACAGAGGAGATCTATTTAACCAAACAGGAAACACACTAGAATTGGAAACACCTGGGGAAGGGGCGGAGCTACAAGTGAGACATGTGGTGGACAAGTACTGAGACGGGAGACACAGGGGAGCACAGGTCACATGGGGAAGACACACAGAGACATGAGACAGGGCTAAGATGTGACAGTAGAAGATGTGAAATTGTGGATGTCGCACAACTTCCTCCTATTAAATAGTGAAAAAACAGAAGTTCTCCTATTAGGCCCCAAAGCTGCTAGAAATAAATTATCAGACTTAATGCTAAATCTGGCCGACTTCTCCGTCACACCTGGTTCAGCAGCTAAAAACCTTGGAGTTATCATAGATTCAGATCTAGCATTTGATAAACACATATCTAATGTTACTAGAACAGCTTTTCTACACCTCCGTAATATTGCCAAGCTAAGAAATGCCCTATCACTGCATGACGCTGAAAAATTAGTACATGCCTTCATTACCTCAAGGCTAGATTATTGTTATGCGCTACTGTCTGGATGTTCCTGCAGTAACTTAAATAAACTTCAGCTAGTTCAAAATGCTCCAGCCAGTTTCACTAAAACGAGAAAATTTGAGCATATTAGTCCAGTCCTGTCAGCACTGCACTGGCTTCCAGTCAAATTCCGCATAGACTATAAAATTCTCCTGTTAACGTATAAAGCCCTACACGGGCTCGCTCCTGAGTATTTACGAGACCTCATCTCCTATTATGAACCACCGCGATTACTTAGATCTCAGGGTGCTGGTTTCTTAGTAGTTCCTAAAATTCAGAGGAGCTCTGCAGGAGGAAGAGCTTTCTCTTATAAAGCGCCTCAACTCTGGAATAATCTCCCCGAATATGTTCAGGACTTTTGGTAATTAATGTTTTTTCCTTTAGATAAGGCTGCAGATTCAGGGGTTCATGGACAGAGGGAATTGTGGTAAACTGAGATGCTGGTGCTGTTGTTCTCCCACTGCACACGGTCACTCAGGTTTGTGGACGGTGGAGTGGGTGGATGCCAGTGTTTCAGGGAGCCTCCATGTCTATGTTACCTTCTGGCTCTCTGCCTTTAGTTAGGCTGTTTTATTTAGATCTGCCGGAGTCATTTGCCACACTCTGATAATGTTTTAATATTCTCAGTTTTGCATAAATCCAGTCAAAACTAATTCCATCTCTCTGCTTTCCTCCGAGTTACTGACTGCCCACCTGACCCGATACCGATGTTGGACCCTCAGGCTCTCGCGTCTCCTGTCCGGCCAGACTGATGGAAGTTTCTGAAGTCAGCTCTTCTCCACCACCACCACAGATCAGCTGCTCATCATCCATCTTATTCTCCACTACTGATTACATCCAAGCCATTAGTGGCGCTATTACACTCCTGAGTACATAAAACCTATATGGATGTATAAAAGACTTTTTAAATTTTAATTTAAAAGCCGTTTGACCAGTGGTAGGATGGTCCCCCCTCAAATGTGAGTCTTGGTCCTCCCAAAGTTTCTTCCTCCTCCTGCAGCTCTGAGGGAGTTTTTCCTTGCCTCCGCGCTCACTGGGGGTTCTGTATTCTGTATTTTCTATGTTTAATGTTTTGCCTGATTCTTTGTCCTGTAATCATGTTTCTGTAAAGCTGCTTTGTGCCAACACCTGTTGTAAAAAGCGCTATACAAATAAATTTGATTTGATTTATTTAGTATAAATATTACAGTTTTATTCATTCTGTAGAAACAAAAAAATATTTCAGAAATAGTTATATAAAATATTAATAGTGTAACAAAATAAAGATGTGACAAAAACAAGTAATGTAACCACAAATATTATTGTGTACGAAATTATATAGCACAACCCTAGTTCTAATATATATATATTTATGATATGTGCAAAGCACTGCATTTTATTTTTTATTTACCTTTTTTTCATGGTTAGACACTGTCCCAACTTTTTTTTAGGTGAAATGTTGTCGCCGCTATATATGCATTTTATTAAGGTATTCCAAATATTGTTTTATTTTTTTTAATACTGTTTTACGGTTTAATGGAGAAAATACATTTTTTGAAAGGTAATGGAAATTATGTGTTTAGGGTAAGGATGCGTAAGAGGTGATTGGCCTGGATTTAATTGGCCCACTGCAAGAAACAAAGTTAACCATGACTGATTTCTATACAAAGTGGGTTGTTGCTGAGCCACTGCAAAATAAGACTGCAACTGAAGTGTCAGCAGCCATCATAAAGGCACTCTACTTGTTCGGCATGGTCAAGACAATTATTACCAGTGTTGGGAGTAACGGCGTTAAAACTAACGGCGTTACTAACGCCATTACTTTTTTCAGTAACGAGTAATCTAACTAATTACTCTGACTGTAACTATAACGCCGTTACCATTTCCGACACCCCGTTACTGCACGTTACTTTGGCTGCACTTTTTTTTACTTCGCTTTGCCCTAACCGATCCTCTGTCCGGTGAACTTGAGCTTCTGGCCGCTGTGCCTGTAGGTTTAGGTGGTTTGGCGAGGTGAAGTGAGGCACAATTGTGACGATTTGCGTGCTCTAATTAATTCAGTGATTGCCGTGGACAACCCAAGTTCCGAATTAAGGACGTTAAACTCTTTTTAGCTGCTCCGTTTTTTGTGGTGCTGCTGCTTCCACTTTTAGAGAAGGCTCCTATTAGCTCCTATTTTTTATTTTATATAAAGCTCTGATGTGATAATCACAATGTTGCTAAGTAACCAATTATTATTGTTCACTACAGCGAACGAAATAGCGAAAACTGAAAGTGAAAAAAACATTTGTGTTAACTGAATCTAATAAAAAAGTAATTAAAAGGAAAAAAACATAACTATCTCGAACTGTATTTTGTGTTTATAAAACTAACTAAAACGAACTGAAATTACAGATAGAATACCCTCATTTTCGTGTTTAATTTATTTATAAGCGCTGTTGTACAGCGGAGTTGTACAGCGGGGTGTTGTGCCGAGCGCGCGGCACCTCGTGGTCCTTTAGTTCTTGTGTAAAGCGCTCGCGCTAGCAAGCCCACCCTAAAAACTTGCTGAACAGAAAAAATAAAAACAAAATAAAATTAAACTATAATAATAATGAAAAATGAAATCACGTAGCTCTGGGCGCACGTGAACGCCTCCGCGTTTGACTTGCAGCACTGTGTGTAGCTGTTCTTAAAAAAAACATTTAAATTAAATAATAGTTCTATGCTTTTATGTTACAGTGTAAATTAACATAATTCTGATTATATTTCGCTCATTCAATCAGCCCGAAAACAGACAGTTTATGGGGCGGATCGGGTCAGGCTCATAATGACAGTTCATGGTTCAGGCTCGGGCAGAACGTGCACGGGCTCCGGCTGGGTCGGGTCGGATTTTTTGCGCCCGATCTAAGCTCTATTCCCTTTTGGTGTAGCTGTTATATTAATACCATTTTAACGGGCATTAAATTGTTGTTTTTGTCCATTATTTTGTTTTGTTTATATATACATATTTCCTTTGAGTGTGGCTTGGTTTGTTTAATTTCATCCCCAGACGCGTTTTTCATGTTTTTCAGTATTACAAGTTTTAGTAATTTTCTTTGGTTCTGTGGAGAATTTCGTTTTGTTTTTTTGAAATTCGTTAGACTATATTTTTGTCAACATTTTGGGTTTATTTTCGTTTGTTATTTTTCTAATAATAATAGTAAATGCATAATTGATTTTCTTTTTTTGACGGGCGAATAATAAAAAGTAACGCGATAGTTACTTTTACTGGTAACTAATTACTTTTATAGTGGAGTAACTCCGTTAGTAACTCAGTTACTTTTTTGGAGAAGTAACGAGTAACTATAACTAATTACTTTTTCAAAGTAACGTGCCCAACACTGATTATTACTGGCCAAGGGAGAGAGTTCATTAATGAGGTAAAAGTCTAGTATAATGTGAATTCTTAACATTGATATTTATCTTAATTAGCACACATCTTTTTCTGAAGTATGTAAATGAAAGCCATGGTGATTGGGACATCCATTTACATGCAGTTGTGTATGGTATTAACACTGCTAATCAAGTGGGTATTCCTTATACATTCATTATGGTTTGAATTCAATATATAATGTTTTATTTCTGATAACTTAATTAAGTTTCAACCAGTCTTCAACCAGGCACAGACCGTATTTATTATTCTTTCATTGGCACCCTTATTTGCCAGAGGTTATAAACACCTGTCCCATGGGAGAAGACTTTAAAATTGCTGACCCAGAAGATGATCTTGAAATTTTAAATGAGAAGGTTAGGTCCGAATTCTTGTAGTCTGACCACAGAAGTTTTGTAAATACAATGTCATGTAGTAAAGTGTAATTTATTTTTTTTGTCAGGTGCCTAGAAACATTGAAAATTCGCAGAAAAGACAACAAAAGTCTTACGGGAACTGTAAGAGAAAGCTTATAAGCACAATCAGTGCTGGCGATGAGGTGTTGATTTCTTAAGATTTCAACAGAGAAAAGACACCCTTGCTGACCGCCACAAAGGTCCTTTCCCTGTGGATAGTATCTCTAAAACGGGTGTGGCATCAGTGTTGAAATGGGACTCGATGTTGCATCAATATTTCACGGCTAAGGCCTTTCCACAGAATGGAAAGTAAGGGCTAAATAGTGTTTTGTTTATAATGGTGTATATTGTAAAGTTTCTGTTATTAATATTAATATTAGACTTTCTTACTGGGTTATAAAAAACTCTCAACATCACTTGGCTTAAATGTAATGTAAGACTAGAGATATTTTCTTTTGAAGAGAATTTACTACTGTGATTTTGGGAAACTAAGCCATGACTAGCCCACCAGTTGATACTTTTTGCTATATTCACTTATCTTATTTCCACCATACATTTCTTCTTGTCCAGTCCTAGGGACTTGCTGTCTATCTTACACAATTAGAGACTATCTCTATCTTTAGCACATCTACATAATGGATTTTTTCCCCAACTCAGGGGGAACCTAAGCTTACTTCAGTGCAGCACTTGTCTACATCTGCTTCTATCCTTTACTTAACAGTAATATTTAATATTTTGTTTCCAGCACTTCCCTCAACAAACTTCTGGGAACTACTGTGGCATCCGCATACTCATGGTTAGCATCCTTTTGAGCTGTGATAAGCAGCATTTTGAGTTATTGGGTATAATAGAGAGATTTATTTTTTACAGTATCTGCACCAATACCGCATTCAACTTCAAAGAGGTCAGTGGCATTTATTAATATAGAAAAAAATATTTAAAAATCCCACCCCAATAGTTTGATCATTGTTATATATGTTTTTGAACAGGGATTCTTAACCGGGGGTCGTGACCCCCCTGGGGGCCACGACATACTTTCAGGGGGGTTGCGTTTTCTCAGCTAAATTTGCGACAAATCAGATTTGGGCGTCAAACTAAATAAATCCAACTCATTCTCAGGGTACCGCATGCTTCAAATAGGTCGCTTTTTTTTCAAACTGACTCATTCCGTACTAATTGGAGGAGGAGATGCAAAACGCCCGCTTCCAGAAACTTCAAAAAAACGAAGAAAGCGAGAAAATATGATGAAAAGTACTTCGAATATGGATTTAAGCAGACAAGCGAAAGAGAGGATGCTCAACCACAGTGTGTGGTTTGTGGCAAAGTGCTAGCCAAGGAAAGTCTCAAGCTGTCCAAATTGCTACTGTGGCAAGAGGAGTAAATAAATAAATCTTTATTAAATAAATAGTGCACGACTACGCCACCTAGAGGGCATTTCCCTCTTAGGAAATACAAGAACACACAGGCCCAAGACACTCGGAGAACAGAGACGTAGTTTCCAAATTAAAACAAGTTTTATTAACAATTATCAAGAAAAGATTATACACACCCAGAATCACAAAAAATATATATTAGAACTGAGGGCTTACCAGGACAGCAGGACAGCAGGACAAAAAAAATTATAATAATCACCTACACACACACACAGACCACTGCACACGAGCACACACCCACAATTACAAAAAAAAAAAAAAAATCCCAACCGAGGCAGAAAAGAAATGAATTAAACCAAATTACTAGCACACCAAACACAGAATATTAAGAAATTAAGGTAAGGCTTCCAACTGACCAAAGTAATCCTCCAAGGAGAATAACCCCATAAAATAAACCCACACTCAAAAAAAAGGATGCAAAACAAAATAGAAACCCAATTAGAGAAAAGAGCTCCAAAGAAAAGAAAAAACCCAAATTAACTCAAATTCCAACACAAAAAAAGTTAAACACAGAAAAAAAGATAAATTAGATCAATCAAAAATATAGAAGACAAAATACCAAATTAGACACAAAACAACCCCAAAAGGCAAAATTAAGAAACTAAGAGACAAAAACTGAATATCACAAAAAAAATGAAAACCAACACAAATCAATACGAAAACACAAACTTAGTCAAAATAAATCCAAACAAAAAACAAAAAAACTAAATCAAAACAAAACAAATAAGCCAAAGCAAAACTAATTAATTAATTTAAATAACTAATTAATTAATCAAAATTAATCCAAACAGAAAACTGAAACAAAACTAATGAAACAAAACTAATGAGACAAAACAAATGAAACAAAACTAATGAGACAAAACAGCAGCACGGTGAGGCGCGATAAGCCACTCAGCACACTCTGGATGCGATATCCTATAAAATAAACACTAAGGTTAACAATTTAAAACATTCCAATTAAAAAATTAATGTAGGTTTTATACCTACCAACACAGTTTCCCTACGAGGATCAGTATGCAGACGGCAGAAAATAGTACTAGCAGCTACAGCAGACACAGCAAGCAGCAGCAGACACAGCAAAGCAGCAGACACAGCAAGCAGGAGCTACAGCAGACAGCACGTACAGCAAGCAGCAGCCGCCGCAGACAGCAGAGGGTGGCACCGGCAGGCACAGCAGAGCAACGCAGCCGCTATCACTACCCCACAACCCAAAAGAGAAAGTTAGCTAAAAATCCCACTTACACTCAACGTGTACACCAAATAAGCAAACCTACCAGATCAAAGTGAAAGTGAAACCTCACCAGCCGAAGCACAATACACAGCGCTGCTGGGCCGGCGATCAGGAGGAGTCCACTAAAACTAAAAGCAAAACGTGACTAATTAAGCAAGCTACTCTTTCAGGTTGTAACACCGTAATATAGGTAAAAAAAATACCTAGTTTGGAAGTGATCCAAAACCGCGCTGATCCAACCGCGCTGAATGCCGCCAGCCCGGAAGTGAGATACCCCGAGAGGAGTGAGGGACAAGTGCACCCCACAAAAGGGTCCCCGATCTATATATAGGACAAGGAGGACCCGCCCAGCACCCTAAAGTGCCGGCACATCATTTGGGTGGAGTCAATACAAAACCCCTCCTGCTACAATCTACCCCCCCATTTTGAATCGCCGTCCCGGCGATGAGATAAGCAAAAAGGGCCTACTGCCAGGGTCTAAACATGGCCGACTGTGCATTTGACACGAACCCTTGCGGTTCACCTGCCCCATCATCTATGCCACCACCCGAACGTGGAAGTCGATGAACATTAGAATGCTGGCCTGCTGTGGAATGCGCAGTACGGCGCAGCGAGGACTGACTAGAACAAGGCTGATCCACTGCGGGTAAAACAGAATCTGAAAGCTGAATTCTTGGTGGCACAATGGAAGCATCTAAAACCTGCTCTTCTTCCATTTGTGCCACCATAAGGGGCCCCATGGAACCCGAAGCACTTGGGACAGTTACTGCCGGTGGTATGGTTTCCGATACCAACAGCCATAGATCCTCATCACTTGACGTGTCCATGGCCATTACTGGAACTTGAGGTGGAGGGGCCTTCGGAGGAGGAACAGACACATCCTTCTGGACTTGAGCCTTCAACATGTCACGATGGACATGCCTCACCTTACATAGGTCGCTCACTGGAGCAACGGTGTAAACAGCTCCTTCACCAACAGGGGCTCGCAACACTTGATGGACTACAGAACTCCACACATCCTGGATTTTGTGGCGCCCCCGGGCACTATGGTCTCTGAGATAAACCAACTGCCCCTCCTGTAAGGGCAACTCTCGAACACGCTGATCATGCCATTCCTTTCGGCGACCAGCCGCTATCCTCAACCGCTCTCGGGCTCCCTCAAATGCCAATTTTAGCCTGGCCTGATGCTCGACCACCCAGTCCTGAATTTCCCCAGGTACGTGCTCCTGCACCCGACCTAACAAAAAATCTATGGGAAGCCTAGGTTCTTGGCCAAACATTAAAAAGTATGGGGACTCCCCAGTAGCCTGATGAGGAGTAATGTTACAGAAAACAACCTGTGGCAGGTGGGATGCCCAGTCCTGCTTCCGAGAAATTGGTAAGGTGCGCAAGAGATTATGCAAGGTTCTGTTAAAACGCTCGCACTGTCCATTACCAGCTGGATGATATGGGGTTGTTCGAGACCTTTCCACCCCATATAACTGGCAAAGCTGCTGCATTAAAGAACTTTCAAAACTCCTACCCTGATCCGAATGGATACGACTTGGGACACCGAACTTAAAAAAACATTCCTTCAGCAGAACCTGTGCCACAGTGGAAGCCCGCTGGTCACGAGTGGGAACGACCACAGTGTATTTACTGAACACATCCGTCATTACTAGAACATTTTCCAGTCCATTCCGGGATGGCTCCAACATAGTAAAGTCAATGGCCAAGATCTCATTTGGCCTCGATGCAAGGACATGACCCATGAAACTATGGGGTACCTGTCCCGAATCTTTAGCGACTTGACACCGCTCACACTCTTGGCACCACTGTTTGATATCTGTCGACATCCCTGGCCAATAACAACGTTGCCTCACCAATTCGGTAGTTCTCTCAATGCCCTGGTGCCCATGCTCCTGGTGCAAATGTCTCAGGATCTCCGGCATCAGGACTGCAGGCAGAAGTAATTGAAAGTTCTCCTCCCCACCATCTGGACGAAATACCCTACGATATAACACTCCTTCTTTCTCAACCAGTCGGTCCCACTGGCGCAACAGTGCCATGGCTGGTCTAGAGACCTGACGTCTCTCAATAGGGGAAGGCTGAGCTTGCTTCCTCCAAAACACCAAAACCTCTTTAAGGAGAGGATCTTCATCCTGCAAAGAACTGAGGTCCAAAGATGAACTACCTGGAAACACAGAGACTACAGTCTGAGTCACAAACACCTTGGGGTCCACTCGGGAGGCCTGTTGGGCCAACACAGGAACTGGGGTACCTGGAACGTATTCGGCCAAACCAGGAGCCAATGGATATTGGCGGGACAATGCATCTGCATTCCTGTTACTGCGACCGGATCGATATTTCATCTCAAAATCAAAAGCTGCAAGTTGTGCTGCCCATCGGTGCTCTGTGGCTCCCAATTTTGCGGACTGGAGATAACTTAGTGGGTTGTTATCTGTGTAGACCACACACTTGTGCCCCAAAAGATACTCACGGAACTTTTCTGTCATGGCCCACTTGAGTGCAAGAAATTCCAATTTCATGGAACTATAGTTGACCATGTTGCGCTCAGGGGGCCGAAGACCTCGACTAGCATAGGCTACTGGCCGGACACATCCCTCGTGCTCTTGTGAGAGCACAGCCCCCAGCCCACTATAGCTAGCATCAATTTCTAAAATGAAGGGACGTGCAAAGTCTGCATAGGCCAGGACAGGGGCTGAAACCAACTTACCTTTTAGGGCCTCAAAGCTCTCTTCACATTGGGACGTCCAGGCCATTCCCAAACCCTGTGCTGACCCCTTCTTACTCTTTGTGCCTACAAGTGCAGCCACCAACTTATGCAGAGGGCCTGCTAGTTGAGCAAAACCCTCTACAAAGCGCCTGTAATAACTAGCGAATCCAAGAAAGGAGCGCAGCTCTGCCACATTACTGGGGCGCTGCCATTGAGCTACCGCCTCAATCTTAGCAGGATCAGTAGAAACCCCCTTGTTTGAAATGACATGTCCCAAATAGCTAACTTCCTGCTGGAAGAAAACACATTTCTCCAACTTCGCTTTCAACCCCTCCTTTTGGAGGCGCCCAAGCACGATTTCCAGTCGCTGCAAATGCTGAGTAACCGAGGAGGAAAATACAATGATGTCATCCAGGTAAAGAAGAAGCGACTGGTATTGCTGATCCCCAAACATCCGTTGCATCAAGCGCTGGAACGTGCTTGGGGCGTTACAGAGTCCAAAGGGCATCCTGTTCCACTCAAAGAGACCGAATGGGGTACAAAAAGCCGTCTTAGCTTTATCCTGTTCTGCCATTGGGACCTGATTATACCCACTGGCCAGGTCCAGGGTGGAAAACCAGCAAGCTCCAGAAAGCGCATCCAAGCTCTCATCAATGCGAGGTAGAGGGAAAGCATCCTTGCGTGTTTTGCTATTAAGCAAACGATAATCAACACACATGCGCAAAGTACCATCCTTTTTCTTTACCAGGACAATAGGAGAAGCATAAGGACTGCTACTTTCTCTGACAACCTGTGCCTCCAAAAGCTGATCAATGTGTGCCTTCACCAGTTCATACTCAGATGGTGGGATGCGTCTATGCCTCTGCCGCACTGGAACATTATCCAACAAAGGAATTTCGTGCGCAATAAGGGTTGTACAACCCAAATCCCCCTCATGGACTGAAAAGACTGAACTATACTTCTGTAGCAGGGACTTAACATTCTTCTGATCCTGATCAGTCAAAGCAGACAAATTAACAGACTCTACACCATTTTGTGCAGAGTTAACAGCTCCTTGGGATGACACTATAGCAGTAGTGGACCTGACCTCGGTAACCCCGGAAGGTAAGCTAACCACCTGAACGGTACTTAAAGAACCCAAACGGGTATGCGGGTGGAGTACAACTTCAGTAGTTCCAACATTTACTACCGGAACATGAACCGTACCTCTAATAACTTGAACAAGACAAGGAGAGACCAACAGGCCTGCAGGAAGGCCAACCTCAAAAGGCTCAAAAAGAGCAGATCGGCCAGAAGACAGCTCTGGACAAGTACTAGCGACCAACTTCATCACACCTCCAGGTATACGCAACACCCGAGATCCTCGAACCGTTACGGTACCCATAGGATCTCTTGGAACTTTGGCAGCAGACTGGTGACACTCCTGCAAAGCCTCAACAACCGGACCCGGAGCTTGCACAACTGAAGGCAGCTCAAAGAATTAAGGGCCATGTAACCCAAACAGCTCTCGATAGCACCGGCTAATAATGTTCATTCCCAGGACACCAGGGACTGCAGGCGAAGAACCAGGGGGATCCTTCACAACCAAGATCCCACAATGAGGAATCACCTTATTGCAGAGCAAAACATCCAATTCTAAATACCCTATATAAGGGATATCTAACCCGTTGGCTGCCCGAAGCTGTAACCAATTACAAGACTGAAGCCGATCATGCCCCCAAGGTTCGAACTGTTGTAGAAAGAAGCTTTCTGTTACTGTAGACACCATGGAACCAGTATCTAACAAGCAAGGAATGACAACACCACCAATTAAAACATCAATGACCGGACAGGACGATATTAACCTCGACACGGTACCTGTCCTTGAGCCTAAAGATACCCCCCCTGAACAGTGGCTCTGCAGCTCAGTGGGCTTCAGTTTTCCGACTGCTGTGAAGGGCGAGATGTCCTACTAACATTCGGCGGTGGAACCCTAGGCGGTGGGAAGAAACGTTCTCCGTCACAATCCCTCGCAAAATGACCCGGCTGTTGGCATCGTCGACAAATTATACGCCCTTGGTAAGAAGAACGACTAGGCCCTGAGGTAGCCTGCAAAGAAGCAACAGTTTGGGTTAACTGGTTAAGTTGGTCTTGCTGACGTCTCAAAATTTCCTTCAATTCCCCCAATTCTGATGGCTGAGAAACACCCGAAGGGGCTGGACGGGAACCTCCCTGTACGCCATACTGTAAGCCATAGGCGGATGGCAGGGAAAAACTACGCCCCCTAGCACCTCCTGGTAACCCCTCTCTTTCCCATCGAATGGCTTCCCCACGTACCTCTAACAAGGTCGGCGGACAAACTGTTTTAACTCTCTACGAAGAGCCCCATCTAAAACATGCTCTACGAACTGATCCCTAAGTAAAACACCTACATTAATCATCCCCTCAGGAGCATGCTGCCGTACTGACTCCATCAAAGCCATTAATGCTAAAGAAAACTCCTGTAATGTTTCTCCTTCCTGCTGCTTTCTAGAAAAGAAAGCCTGTTGCAATGTCACATAAGACTGGGAACAACCATAAAGGTCAGTTAAGATAGCTAAAACTCGGGCGGGATCCCCCCTGTCTACACTAGGGCGATATTTTATCTCTTCCCTTGCTTCCCCTTCCAAGTGATCGAAAAGAAAGAAAGCCTGATCAGCCACTGAAAGGTGACGGGCTCGCATGCAAGCCTGTATTTCTTCACTCCATTCTGCTATACCAATCCCACTCTTACCATTGAACAGTGGGCACTTCCGATCTCGAGGAATAACCACCAGACGCTCTGTAACAGCACTAGCACCAACAGATGGAACATTACTTACCACCACAGAAGCAGCTGGAGTAGCTACACTAGGACCAGCTAAAGTATTAGCCCTTTCCTGCAGCAACCGCTCATTATCAGCCTTAAGCTGCAACACTAGGTCTCTGAGCTGCTGTATCTCCTCCTCCATCCCAACAGAGGGCGAGCTGCACAAAAATTGAACAAAACTGTTAAGAGAAATCAAGTTCCTCAACCAAATGCTGCTGTTTTGTTTCTACTTTAAACACTAAAATATCTTTCAAAAAAAAAAAAATGGAACACACGTCTCTGACTCTCAAAAGTGAATACCCTGCCGACTACGCCAAATGTGGCAAGAGGAGTAAATAAATAAATCTTTATTAAATAAATAGTGCACGACTACGCCACCTAGAGGGCATTTCCCTCTTAGGAAATACAAGAACACACAGGCCCAAGACACTTGGAGAACAGAGACGTAGTTTCCAAATTAAAACATGTTTTATTAACAATTATCAAGAAAAGATTATACACACCCAGAATCACAAAAAATATATATTAGAACTGAGGGCTTACCAGGACAGCAGGACAGCAGGACAAAAAAAATAATAATAATCACCTACACACACAGACCACTGCACACGAGCACACACCCACAATTACAAAAACAAAAACAAAAAAAATCCCAACCGAGGCAGAAAAGAAATGAATTAAACCAAATTACTAGCACACCAAACACAGAATATTAAGAAATTAAGGTAAGGCTTCCAACTGACCAAAGTAATCCTCCAAGGAGAATAACCCCATAAAATAAACCCACACTCAAAAAAAGGATGCAAAACAAAATAGAAACCCAATTAGAGAAAAGAGCTCCAAAGAAAAGAAAAAACCCAAATTAACTCAAATTCCAACACAAAAAAAGTTAAACACAGAAAAAAAAGATAAATTAGATTAATCAAAAATATAGAAGACAAAATGCCAAATTAGACACAAAACAACCCCAAAAGGCAAAATTAAGAAACTAAGAGACAAAAACTGAATATCACAAAAAAATGAAAACCAACACAAATCAATACGAAAACACAAACTTAGTCAAAATTAATCCAAAAAAAAAAAAAAACTAAATCAAAACAAAACAAATAAGCCAAAGCAAAACTAATTAATTAATTTAAATAACTAATTAATTAATCAAAATTAATCCAAACAGAAAACTGAAACAAAACTAATGAGACAAAACTAATGAGACAAAACTAATGAGACAAAACTAATGAAACAAAACTAATGAGACAAAACAGCAGCACGGTGAGGCACGATAAGCCACTCAGCACACTCTGGATGCGATATCCTATAAAATAAACACTAAGGTTAACAATTTAAAACATTCCAATTAAAAAATTAATGTAGGTTTTATACCTACCAACACAGTTTCCCTACGAGGATCAGTATGCAGACGGCAGAAAATAGTACTAGCAGCTACAGCAGACACAGCAAGCAGCAGCAGACACAGCAAAGCAGCAGACACAGCAAGCAGGAGCTACAGCAGACAGCACGTACAGCAAGCAGCAGCCACCGCAGACAGCAGAGGGTGGCACCGGCAGGCACAGCAGAGCAACGCAGCCGCTATCACTACCCCACAACCCAAAAGAGAAAGTTAGCTAAAAATCCCACTTACACTCAACGTGTACACCAAATAAGCAAACCTACCAGATCAAAGTGAAAGTGAAACCTCACCAGCCGAAGCACAATACACAGCGCCGCTGGGCCGGCGATCAGGAGGAGTCCACTAAAACTAAAAGCAAAACGTGACTAATTAAGCAAGCTACTCTTTCAGGTTGTAACACCGTAATATAGGTAAAAGAAATACCTAGTTTGGAAGTGATCCAAAACCGCGCTGATCCAACCACGCTGAATGCCGCCAGCCCGGAAGTGAGATACCCCGAGAGGAGTGAGGGACAAGAAGTGCACCCCACAAAAGGGTCCCCGATCTATATATAGGACAAGGAGGACCCGCCCAGCACCCTAAAGTGCCGGCACACCATTTGGGTGGAGTCAATACAAAACCCCTCCTGCTACACTACACCATTTGCAGGCAAAGCACTCGACTTTGCAGTCAAAACCCAGTTTTTTTAAACGTAAACTGCAGAAGCTAAGAGGCCAGAAACTTGTACTCCAAAAAGCCACAACTGTTAACCAAAGGGCTTTGTTCGTAATATCACACTGGATCGCAAAGACTGTGAAGCTCCACACACTAGGTGAGACTTTTTTTCTGAAACGATTTTAATTATGTGTGAGAAAAGTGCTGCAGACCAGCTAGCATTAATACCAATGATACAGTGGCTAACCGCATTGGCTGAAAGGTAAAAGACATCGAGGAGCAGGTTATCAGCAAGATAAAGTCAAGTGTGTATTTTGATTTGCAGCTTGATGAAACTACTGATGTGTCCGGAGAGGCACCAGTGCTTGTTTATGCCAGATTTGTCGAAGGAAATGAAATTGTCGAGGATTTTCTGTTTTGTCGTCCCCTTCCTGGATGAGCCACTTGCGAACAGATTTTTGTTTTGCTGGATACTTATGTACATGACATTAACTGGAACAAGTGTGTGGGAATATGCCCCGATGGCGAACGAGCAATGAATGGCAAACACAGTGGGCTAGTCACAAAAGTCCAGGCTGTTGCCCCGCTTGCATTGTGGACACACTGTATGATTCACAGACAATCTCTCGCAGCTAAAAAAAATGCCCACTAATCTCAAACTGGTAATGGATGAAGCTGTTTGTGCTGTGAATTCCATCAAGACAAGTGCAACAAGTGGACGACTTTTCAAAATTCTCTGTCAAGAAATGGGATCAGAGCACCACCAGCTGTTGTACCGTAGCGAGATATGATGGCTGTCCAGGGGTAAAGTACTCGCCTTTACGAGCTCTGTGATGAGGTGAAGGCATTTTTATTGAAGAAAGGCTCTCCTCTAGCTGCTAAGTTTTCCAAAGAAAAATGGCTTGCACAGCTAGCTTATCTGGCAGATGTTTTTAATGGAGTTAAATGCAGTCAGCAAGAGGTGAATGGAAATGCAATCCCTTCTCTGCAAAGAACACAGGATTGTCTCTTGAAGCAGAAGAGTCACTGATTGATCTGGCCACTGACACAGCCCTAAAACAGAGGTTCTCAGAACGCTCTCTGCCTGATTTCTGGATTTCCCTGTTAACGGATTTCCCAGCAGAGTTCAATGGCGTTGAAAAAAATCCTCCTCTTTAAATCAACATTTCTCTGTGAATCTGGATTTTCTGCACAGGGTGGCCGCGGGTCCTTAAAAAGTCTTAAATGGTATTAAATTTCATTTTTGTCAAATAAGGCCTTGAAAAGTCTTATTTTGTCTTATATTTTCAACCAAAATGTCTTAAATTTGCGGAGCTAAATTTAGGGGGGAACAATTCCGTCAGCCATGTGTTGAACTTTGGGGGTGGAAATCGGTAGTTAGCCATGCAGTGCCAACCCATTCTCATTTCCCATGCGTACGAATTGGTGTGCAAAACCAAACACCGGCATGCGTACTACACATGCATAGTGCTGCGTACACATACTACGCTGCTATTAAGTATATGTAAAAAGCGAGAGAGAGAGAGAGAGCGCCTGTAACACAGCGAGCGAGAGAGAGACTGAAACATAACGTGCGCGCGCGAGAGAGAGAGCGCGCCTGTAACACAGCGAGCGAGAGAGAGAGAGACTGAAACATAACGTGCGCGCGCGAGAGAGAGAGCGCCTGTAACACAGCGAGCGAGAGAGAGAGAGACTGAAACATAACGTGCGCGCGCGAGAGAGAGAGAGCGCCTGTAACATAGCGAGAGAGAGAGAGAGAGAGAGTATTTACACAGTCATGCTAATAAAGCTACATTGAATTGAATTGAATTGAGTATAGGACACAGCGAGCGAGAGAGAGAGCGCATGTAACATAGCGAGAGAGAGAGAGAGTATAGGACACAGCGAGCGAGAGAGAGAGAGAGAGTATAGGACACAGCGAGCGAGAGAGAGAGCGCCTGTAACATAGCGAGAGAGAGAGAGAGTATAGGATACAGCGAGAGAGAGAGAGAGAGAGTATAGGACACAGCGAGCGAGAGAGAGAGCGCCTGTAACATAGCGAGAGAGAGAGAGAGAGTATAGGATACAGCGAGAGAGAGAGAGAGAGCATCTGTTCAGCATCCTGAACAGCAGAATTACACAATTTCTAATAGAACATGACGTTCTGAGTAAAAATCAAATTGGCTTTTTACCAAACCACAGAACATCAGACCACATTTTCACCCTCCACACGCTCATTGATAAACATGTAACTCAAAATAAACACAGAATCTTTACCTGCTTTGTGGATTTCCATAAAGCTTTTGACTCAATTTGGCATACCGGATTATTTTATAAACTTATTGAGAATGGTGTTGGGGGGAGAACATATGATGTAATTAAATCGATGTACTCACAAAGTAAATGTGCAGTTAAAATTGAAAAGCTCAGAACAGACTTCTTTCCACAGTCACGAGGAGTAAGACAAGGCTGTAGTCTGAGCCCCACTCTGTTTAATTTATATATTAATGAATTGGCAGAAAAATTGGATCAATCCAGTAATATACCTGGTCTTACTTTGGGTGACACCGAGGTCAAATGTCTTCTTTATGCAGACGACCTCGTTTTACTGTCCCCTACGAGAGAGGGACTACAACAAAGTCTCGAAATGCTGGAGGACTTTTGTCACACATGGGCTTTGAAAATAAACCACCAAAAAACCAAAATCATGGTGTTTCAAAAAGGGACAAAAAGTCAGGGGAATTTAAATTTTAAAATTAATAACGCAAATATTGAATATACTAAAACATACACATATTTGGGTATAACATTCAGTTGTACTGGAAGTTTTGGCTTGGCTGTGAAGGAACTCAAAGAAAAAGCGAGAAGAGCTATTTTTGCCATTAAAAAATCTGTTAAATTTGAAATTCCCATTAAAATCTGGCTAAAATTATTTAAATCAATAATAGAACCCATTGCATTGTATGGTAGTGAGGTTTGGGGACCCCTCACTCAAAATGATTTTTTAAACTGGGACAAACACCCAGTTGAAACTCTGCACACAGAGTTCTGCAGGAATCTCCTCAGTGTGCAGAGGAAGACCCCGAACACGGCCTGCAGAGCAGAATTAGGACAGTACCCTCTAATAATTAACATTCAAAAAAGAGCCATAAACTTCTGGAAGCACATTAAATCTAGTGACCCCCACTCACTCCACTATAAAGCACTGACCTGCCAAGAGCTGAACATTCAGAGGAGTCCCCTAACCCAGCTGATCCTGAATCTCACTGACCTAACACACACCACCCAGCCCCACTACACACTCGCCCAAAACATTAAACCCAACCAAATTATTACCCAACAAAAACAGAAATACATCACACATTGGACTGAGACAGTAAAACAGCAGCACAGACTGCAGTGCTATTCGGCTCTGAACCGAGAATACACTCTGGCAGATTACCTGACAGAAATTAAAGGTAGAAAACTGAGAAAGATGTTGAGCATGTACAGACTCAGTGAGCACAGCCTGGCCGTGGAGACCGGCCGGTGCAGGCAGAACTGGACACCCAGAGAGGCCAGACTGTGCTCTCACTGTGAGCTGGCAGTGGTGGAGACAGAGCTGCACTTCCTCACAGAGTGTCCAAAATACCACTCCATCAGGAGTTCATATTACAGGAAATTTAGCAGCGTCGCCCCCGAGTTCCTACACTGCACTAATACACACAAACTGCCCTACATACTGGGAGAGAGCAGAGAGCTGATCACACTCGCTGCCCAATACATTACAGCCTGTCACAACCTGAGAGACAACCAGTGAGACCGTCCACCAATCACTAATATCTGTACTTATATCTGTAATATGTTATTTTGATATTAATATATTAATGTTACCTCTTTTACTTCTATTAATCTAACTTTAACATGCTTTATTACTACTTTTACTTATTTTCTTTATTAATAACTCAACCTTTTTAATATTACTGTTTTTTTTTTCTTTCTTTCTTTCTCTCTAATCTGTAGATTTATTTATGTATTTTATTTTTGTTATTATTAGTATTTTTTTTTTATAACGTCTGTTTACTTGTATTATTAATTGCTTTGGCAATAGTGTATGTAAATTACATTCATGCTAATAAAGCACCTCTGAACTGAACTGAGAGAGAGTATAGGACACAGCGAGCGAGAGAGAGAGCGCCTGTAACATAGCGAGAGAGAGAGAGAGAGTATAGGACACAGCGAGCGAGAGAGAGAGAGAGCGCGCCTGTAACACAGCGAGCGAGAGAGAGACTGAAACATAACGTGCGCGCGCGAGAGAGAGAGCGCGCCTGTAACACAGCGAGCGAGAGAGAGAGACTGAAACATAACGTGCGCGCTGGACTCTGAAAATATTAAACAAATGTTAGATACATTTATTCAAACACACTATCAAGCTACCAAAAAAGACATAAATCTGGCAACTGATTGCCTAAATAAAATTTTTTACCAACTAACTAAAAAGTCAAATCTAAAGACATTAATAACCAAAACATTGAAACAAAAACCAAAAGAAAAATGGTTTGACAAGGAATGTTTAACATCCAAAAAACAATTACGAAATTTAGCCAACAGGAAACACAGGAACCCAAATGACCAACAATTGCGACTAGAATATTTTCAAACATTACGACAATACAAACGATTAATTAGAACTAAAAAATATCAATACACAGAAACCCAATGTAGTAAAATGGAAAAAGCTATTAAAGAAAATTATTTTTGGGATTTATGGAAAAAAAATATTACAACAACCAATCTTAAAAATACCTCAATTAAAAATAGCAAAATATGGAAAATGTTTTTTGAAGACCTTTATAAAACTCCAGATGAATCAAACAAAAATACCATCACTGAAAAACTCAGTACATTAGAATCAGCTATAAAAGACAATCAGTCTCCATTAGAATACCCCATATCTATACAGGAATTAAAGGAAACACTCAAATTACTAAAACAAGGAAAAGCCTGCGGAATTGATAATATAAAAAACGAAATGTTAAAACACAGCAGTCCCAAATTACAATTGGCCATACTAAAACTTTTTAATCTAGTACTTAATTGTGGATTTTTTCCTGTAATCTGGAATAGAGGTCTAATTACTCCAATTTATAAAAATGGTAATAAATTTGACCCAAATAACTACAGGGGTATCTGTGTAAACAGTAATTTAGGCAAAGTCTTCTGCAGTATACTAAACACCAGGCTATTAAAATATTTAACAGAACATAATACCCTATCAAAATGTCAAATTGGATTTCTACCTAAACACCGAACCACAGACCATATTTACACCTTAGATGCACTCATTCAAAAACACGTCCATCAAAAAACCAAAGGGAAGATATTTGCTTGTTTCGTAGACTTTAAAAAAGCATTCGACTCAATTTGGCACAATGGACTATTTCTCCAATTACTTGAATCTGGTATAGGGGGGAAGGTTTATGATTTAATTAAATCCAAATATAATGATAATAAATGTGCAGTAAAAATTGAGAACAGAAGAACAGATTTTTTTAAACAAGGACGTGGAGTGCATCAAGGATGTAATCTATCTCCAACTTTATTTAACATATACATCAACAAATTGGCTACAACCCTTGAAAATTCTCCAAACTTAGGTCTTGAATTAAATGATAAAGAAATAAAACTCCTATTATATGCAGATGATTTACTTTTATTAGCTCCAACAGCAGAAGCCTTACAACAACATTTAAATATATTAGAAGAATTTTGTCAAGATTGGGCCCTAGACATTAATATCAACAAAACCAAAATAATGATTTTCCAAAAAAAAGCCAGATCACAAAAATCTAAATTCCACTTTACATTCAGAGGAATAACTCTACAGCACTGTATGGACTACAATTACCTGGGCCTGGTAATAAGTGCATCTGGCAGGTTTAATAAGACTACGAATGCACTGGTAGAGAAAGCAAGAAAAGCATTTTTTACCATCAAAAGATCCCTAAACAAATTTAATCTTCCAATACAAATCTGGCTAAAAATATTTAATTATATTATTAAACCCATACTTTTATATGGCAGTGAAGTTTGGGGACCTAAAATTTATCAAGGACACGCATCATGGGACACGAATCCAATAGAAAAATTTCACCTGGAATTCTGCAAAGAAATTTTAAAAGTCCATCGCAGCACGGTGAACCCAGCGTGCAGAGCAGAGCTCGGCCAGTTTCCTCTCTCCCTATCCATCATAACCAGAGCTTTAAAATTCCACTCTCACCTGTCCCAATCCCACCCAGACTCATATCACCACACAGCATACCTTAATACCTGCACACACCCAGAAACAGACCCTCTCACACACATTAAACACCACCACCACCTTCACACCACCACCTGCTACACCCTCAAACACACACACCTCCAAACCATCCACAAAACACAGCAATCAGACTATATTAATCACTGGCTTCATGAAATTTCCTCCATTAATAAATTAGAATGTTACAGATCATTAAATAGAGAATACACCCTCGCAGATTACCTGACTAAAATGAAAAACCCCAGAGAAAGACACACGCTGACGATGTACAGACTCAGTGCCCACAGCCTGGCGATAGAGAGCGGGAGACAGAGGAAACACTGGAGACCCAGAGCAGAGCGAGTGTGTGATCACTGCAGCTCCGGGCAGGTAGAAACCGAGCAGCACTTCCTCTCCTCCTGCTCTAAATACACCCAGCTCAGACTCCAGTTCCTACAGAACATCACATCCACCATCCCATCGCTCAGATTAATAACAGAGGAAGATCTGATCAGACTGTATTTAGGAGAGATTCCAGAATGTGTTGGATTATCTGCTAAATATGTACACAACTGCCACACCCTGAGAAACCAGAGCCCCACCCTACACTAAACCACCCTGCTTATATAATTATATATATATTATTGCATAAACTATATGTACATTTATTTCTTATTATTATTATTTTTTTTTTTTTATCACATATTGTAATTTATTTATTATCCTTCAATTTTGTCATAAATTGATTATTATTTTTGTATTTGTTGAATTGTTTGCTTTGGCAACAGTTGTTGTTTACAATTCATGCCAATAAAGCCATTTGAATTTGAATTTGAGAGAGTATAGGACACAGCGAGCGAGAGAGAGAGCGCCTGTAACATAGCGAGAGAGAGAGAGAGAGAGTATAGGATACAGCGAGAGAGAGAGTATAGGACAAAGCAAACGAGAGAGAGAGAGAGAGTATAGGATACAGCGAGAGAGTTTAGAGTTTTAACCACACTTTATTAACAATATTGGTTAAAACAGACCATCAGTTACATAAAAACACAGGTTGTTTTATGCTAAAAGGTCATTAAAAATGAGTTCACCATTTAATATTTCACATAAAATTCCATCATAGTCCCACACATTTTTAAAACCAACATGATTGTCCATCGCATCATAAAACATAAAATCAACCCTCACCCTGGCCTGTATTAACCGTTTAAAAAGTAAAAGAACATCACAATCTTGGCCAGAGTCTATTTTCTTCTTTCTGCTAAAATAAATTGCACTCTTGGCCTGCCCCAAAATAAAATTCAACAAGTGACATTTCTTTTTCCTCTTTTGAGAGTATGGAAAACCCAAAATAAAAAGTGACAGTGTAAAACATTCAGTAAAACAAGTAAAAAGGGAGGTTAAAACCCTGAACAGTAAAGCCAGTCTCGTACACTGAGTAAAACAATGAAAAACAGTTTCCCTTTCAAAACAAAAAGGGCACTCAGAGGTCACTGCAGGGTTTAAAATGGATACAAAAGCATTCACAGCGATAATTCCATGCAAGATTCTCCACTGCAAGTCTCCAGCGGACTTGGTCAATGGTGGCTTGTACAGTGCTCTCCATGCTGGTCTGACGTCACTGCCAAGGCCAAAGTGCGCCCTCCAGGGGGTGTCGACCAGCCCGGCCAGTTTGTCTTGATGGAACACCTTCACACACCCCCTGTACATGGCCTTGGCATGTAGACTGTCAAACCGCATGTCTGTTAGTCCGTCCAGCGATAAAAGAGGGCTCTGTGTGTCTAAAATGTTAAAATTGGGCCTGACCCAAAGACATGGAAAAGGGTCCGTCCTCTGAAGCTCCGCCTGCCCAGGTGTCCATTTTTCCAGAAGGTTCCTTTCTTTTGTTGTCAGCGCCTCCCGAAACCTGTGGAGCATCTGAGAAACGACCCTGACTGACCATATTCCAAGCTTGTGAGCCAGTTCCTCCACACCATCCAGGGTCGTCCCAACAGTCTTTAGGAGATGCTCCACAGTAACCAGTCCCACTTCCATCAGTCTTTTGGACAAGGAACCTTCTGCGATGGCCAGGCGGGCTCCATGGACCACAGGCTCTTGAAGAAACCAGTACATGGACAAACTGGAGGCCTGTCTCTCCACCAAGTATAACTGCCAGGCCCTAAAAACACTTGCATAAAAAGAAGACATTCCGGCACATAAAAACTCATCAGTTTGTAATAAAAACACACTTTCCTCTAGACCCAGCCCCCCCGCTCTACGCAAAATAAAACCAGTCACATGTCTCCAAAGGGTGTTAAAAGAACCAAATAAAAACCTTTGTAAAAACTGTAATCTAAAAGTAGCCCTCCTGCTGTCAAGGTGAATGAGACCCTGCCCACCCTCATCCCTTGATAAAAACAAAACACTGCGCTGGACCCAGTGAAGATTATCCCACATAAAATTAACAATTAAAACTTGAATACCAGTTAAAAGTCCCCGAGGGGGTTCAAGAACAGCCAACCTATGCCAGAGGGAAGATGCTACAAGATTATTAACAATCAGTGTTCTTCCTCTAAAAGACATTCTGGGTAAAAGCCACCGCCATTTGTCAAGCTTGTTCTGTACCGACTGTAAAACCCCCTCCCAGTTCTTTTTAACTACAGTATCACTTCCCAGAAAAACCCCTAGATATTTAAAACCATCATTAGCCCATTTTAAACCCTCTGCCAAGGTTGGCTCCTCTCTTCCCCAGTTCCCTACCAGGAGTCCTGTACTCTTAGACCAGTTCACTTTTGCTGATGAAATTTGATTAAAATCTCCAATAATATCAGTTAAAATTTCAACATCTCGATTACCTGTGATGCCAAGAACGACATCATCGGCATAAGCTGATAAATAAAAGCGTGGAATTTCAGAGTGAATAAAAACACCTAAAAGTTCTTTTCTAAGACGGTGAAGCATGGGTTCAATTGCTAAAGAGTACAGCATTCCTGATAGGGAACAGCCCTGTCTAATACCCCTCCCAACTTTAAAAGGAGCACACAAGCCACCATTGACCTTCAGTACGCTCTCAATGTCAGTATAAAGCACTTTTATCATGGAAATAAAAGTCGATGTAAAACCAAAAGCTTTAAAAGTATCCCACAAATATTCATGCTCAACCCGATCAAAAGCTTTTTCTTGGTCCAGGGAGACCAGTCCAAAGCGGGGACCCCACCCAGACACTTCCAATAAATCTCTAATAAGAGAAATGTTATCAAAAATTGACCTACCCGGAACACAGTATGCCTGATCCGTATGTATGGCCTGCCCAATCACCTCCTTCAGCCGGTTTGCTAGTACTTTGGAGAGAACTTTGTAGTCAGCACACAGCAAGCTCACGGGTCTCCAGTTCTTGATGTCCGTGAGGTCTCCTTTTTTCGGCAGCAGGGCAAGGACCGCTCTTCTGCAGCTCAGGGGTAACTGCCCCCCAGCCAGACTGCAATTTAGCACTTCCAGCAGGTCCTCCCCCACCACCTCCCAGAAAGACTTATAGAAGTCCACAGGCAGACCATCAACCCCAGGAGCCTTCCCATTGGCCATGCCCTGAAGTGCCCCATGCAGCTCCTGCATGGACACGGGTTGCTCCAGCTCTTCATTGGCCGCAGGAGACACCTGTGGCAAACCTTCAAAAAAGCGCTGCTGTGCCGACTGGTCCTCCATCCATTCAGGGGAATAGAGCTCCGAGTAAAACTCCACAGCTCTCTCTCTGACCTCTGATGGGTCAGAGAGCTCCCTGCCATCGGCTGCACGGAGACAGTGAATGACCTTACTCTGGCCATTCTTCTTCTCCAAACTGAAGAAAAACTGCGACGGGGCATCCATTTCAGAGAGGTTCTGAAAACGAGATCTGATCAGAGCACCCTGTGCCCGAAGGCCAAGCAGGTCAGCTAGGGCAGCCTTCTTGCCCTTAAGTGTCTGGGTGCGGTCCTGGTCCACCCCAGCCTCTGCAGTGCTCTGTAAAAACAATATCTCTTTCTCTAAAACAGTAACAGATTGTGTTATGCTGTTCGTGACATTGAGAGTGTACTGCTTACAGAATTGCTGGATTTGTATTTTGCCAACATCCCACCATTGTTGTACAGAAATAAAATCAACTTTTTTAGACCTCCAAGTGCCCCCAAAAAAAGTAAAACAACATCTAAAATTAAGATCATGTAAAAGACTTGTGTTAAAATGCCAGTAAGCGCTCTTAGGTTTTACATGATTAATAAAAACTCTACCTGACACCATACTGTGATCCGAAAAACCAACCGGGGTGATAAAACACTCCTTAAAAATCTGCAAATGATGTCTAAAACAATAAAACCTATCCAATCTAGCCATAGAAATAAAACCATCCCTAGTGTGCGCCCAAGTATATTGTCGGGCAGTCTTATGTTTGGAGCGCCACACATCAGCCAAGTCATGAGTTTCAATAAAATTATTAAGGATGCGCCTGGAAGCTGGATCAGGTTCAAAGTGGTTTCGATCTAAAACATCACCTGTACAGTTAAAATCACCCCCAATAAATAAAAAGTGTTGTGTATCACACTGTGCCACTGTAGCAGAGAGTTTTTCTAAAAAAAACACACCTGTCTCTTGGTATTACTGGCGAATAAATACAAATAAAAATCAAATAAAAAAGCTCAAATTTTACAGTTACTTTTAGAAGACGACCCCCAACTACCTCTTCAGACACACAGGACTGGGGCTTAAAAAAAGGTGAGAAAAGGACAGCAACACCGCTGGAGTTAGAGGTTCCATGTGAAAGACACACCTCCCCCCCCCCACTCCCTCTGCCAGTCCACCGCGTTCACCCCATCACTGTGAGTCTCTTGAACCAGAGCAACGTCCACTCGCTTAGTTTTAAAAGTTCAAAGAGAACTGCTCTTTTTCTCACGTCTCGTGCTCCGTTAACATTAAAAGAGGCTACTTTAAAATCACTCATTAATAAAAACAAAGCAAAGCTAAAAAACAGAACAGAGACGGAGAAAAAGAGCAGTTCATACCTTTGAGTCGTCATCGGGATGGCCAAGTAGTTTCCTTACAGCTGTAACGTGTTTACGCAACCTGTGCACATCTGGCTCTCCTATCCCCCCCTCCTCCTCACTCCTCGTTAAAACTTTAGAACACTTTAAAAACATCTCCAGATCAGGGAAAAAATCCTCTACTTTTACATTTCGTTTACCTTTAGTTTCATTTAAGAATTTATGCACCTGATCAGGAGTGTATTTGCAACTACTGAGAGTGCGGTTATCAGAGCGCGGTGAGTCGGAGGATCCGCGCGCGCACTCCGCAGCAGAATCCTCCGACTCACTCGCTGAACCGGTTTCAGCCCGGGGCTGAGAGGACACACTGGGTTTTGGGCTTTTAGATAACGTTACTTTAGATTTTTTTAGCCTGGCGGCCGGAGGTTTCCTTCTGAGCCGGCCGTTTAAACACGGGCTCTTTTTCACTCCGGTAAAGTTGGTTTCATATTCGCATATTCGGATTTCTTTCTTCAATAGCTTTTGAACTGTGTGTGCAAAATGGTTAATACTTGCTTATTTTATATGCTGACATCCAAAGCAAGCTGCTACAACGTCTTTCCCCTCTCAAACATCTGCCTTTAGAAAACCACAGAACACATTGTCGTCTATGGGCTGCCGCGACCTGCACGAGAGCTAAGGGACCGTCTACAAACTACGCGACACAGCAAAAAGGCGAATGAAGATGGGCGGGGCAAATGCTTTATGCTTCATTATATGAAAGTGTAGTGTACTTTAGTGTTTTTAGCTGGTCACAAATGACAAGACTTCAGGAGTTCCTGACAATATTTTTTTATAATAATTGTTTTGTTAAAAAAACAATCTAAAAATATAAAGGTTACACTCATTTTTTGTTCAATTTGTAACTGTTTTTAAAAAACCTTTTTAAAAAATATTTCATAAAGTTTTTCATTCTGATTTTGTGACAAAGTTTCAACTGAGTATATATTTTATCAAATAATCACTTGTAGCCCATTTTGCAAGTCTTACTGTCATTTGACCTGCAGTTCAACAGAGGGCTTTCAGGGTTTCTTTTTCTGTTTTACTGTTGATAGTAATACTGTCATTGGTGGGTAGTAACCATTGGTTTGTTTAATTTTAGTTGAGTATACAGAACCGTAATTAAACCATGTAAGAATTGTCAAATGATAGTATTAAAAGGTTTACATTCTATTGTGACTACTTCTGAAATAAATATTATGAAATATAACTAATACCTCTTCACTTGCACAATTGTTTCAGCAGGTGGCACCAAAGTTGGACAATTATAAATGTTACTGTCTAAATATTTGAGTTGTATTTTTAACTAATTTTTGTTTAATGTTATTTTTTTTCTTCTAATAAATTTTTTATTTATCTGTTTCTTGCTGAATCTTTGTTGTAACAATATCAATTACTTCCAATACCTTGTTTACTTTGAAAAGCTCTTAGTGTTTTGCAAATGAGCCTTTATGTAAACCAAAGCAAAAATTTCTTGATGAAATCTAACGGTTGCTGAAAATACTGACTAGGTGTGGACTGCACACATCAAGTTATATCAAGTCTAACCAACATGACATACTACAACTATGATATTGGTCAATTTAACCATTGCTGATTTGTAGCAACAGTTTTTTGTGAATTAATTTCAATAGCTTTTGAACCGTTGAGGGTATCACAACAGAACAAGTTGTATTAGATCAAGTCCCACCCATATGACATACTACAACTCTGATATTGGTCAATTTAACCCTTGCTGATTTGTAGCAACAGTTTTTTGTGAATTAATTTCAATAGCTTTTGAACCGTTGAGGGTATCACAACAGAACAAGTTGTATTAGATCAAGTCCCACCCACGTGACATACTACAACTCTGATATTGGTCAATTTAACCCTTGCTGATTTGTAGCAAAAGGTTTTTGTGAATTAATTTCAATAGCTTTTGAACCGTTGAGGGTATCACAACAGAACAAGTTGTATTAGATCAAGTCCCACCCACGTGACATACTACAACTCTGATATTGGTCAAATTAACCCTTGCTGATTTGTTGCAACAGGTTTTTTGTGAATTAATTTCAATAGCTTTTGAACCGTTGAGGGTATCACAACAGAACAAGTTGTATTAGATCAAGTCCCACCCACATGACATACTACAACTCTGATATTGGTCAATTTAACCCTTGCTGATTTGTAGCAACAGTTTTTTGTGAATTAATTTCAATAGCTTTTGAACCGTTGAGGGTATCACAACAGAACAAGTTGTATTAGATCAAGTCCCACCCACATGACATACTACAACTATGATATTGGTCAATTTAACCATTGCTGATTTGTAGCAACAGTTTTTTGTGAATTAATTTCAATAGCTTTTGAACCGTTGAGGGTATCACAACAGAACAAGTTGTATTAGATCAAGTCCCACCCATATGACATACTACAACTCTGATATTGGTCAATTTAACCCTTGCTGATTTGTAGCAACAGTTTTTTGTGAATTAATTTCAATAGCTTTTGAACCGTTGAGGGTATCACAACAGAACAAGTTGTATTAGATCAAGTCCCACCCACATGACATACTACAACTCTGATATTGGTCAATTTAACCCTTGCTGATTTGTAGCAACAGGTTTTTTGTGAATTAATTTCAATAGCTTTTGAACCGTTGAGGGTATCACAACAGAACAAGTTGTATTAGATCAAGTCCCACCCACATGACATACTACAACTCTGATATTGGTCAATTTAACCCTTGCTGATTTGTAGCAACAGGTTTTTTGTGAATTAATTTCAATAGCTTTTGAACCGTTGAGGGTATCACAACAGAACAAGTTGTATTAGATCAAGTCCCACCCACATGACATACTACAACTCTGATATTGGTCAATTTAACCCTTGCTGATTTGTAGCAACAGGTTTTTTGTGAATTAATTTCAATAGCTTTTGAACCGTTGAGGGTATCACAACAGAACAAGTTGTATTAGATCAAGTCCCACCCATATGACATACTACAACTCTGATATTGGTCAATTTAACCCTTGCTGATTTGTAGCAACAGGTTTTTTGTGAATTAATTTCAATAGCTTTTGAACCGTTGAGGGTATCACAACAGAACAAGTTGTATTAGATCAAGTCCCACCCACATGACATACTACAACTCTGATATTGGTCAATTTAACCCTTGCTGATTTGTAGCAACAGGTTTTTTGTGAATTAATTTCAATAGCTTTTGAACCGTTGAGGGTATCACAACAGAACAAGTTGTATTAGATCAAGTCCCACCCACATGACATACTACAACTCTGATATTGGTCAAATTAACCCTTGCTGATTTGTAGCAACAGTTTTTTGTTAATTAATTTTAATAGCTTTTGAAACGTTAAGGTTATTGATACAGAACAAGTTGTATTAGATCAAGTCCCACCCACATGACATACTACAACTCTGATATTGGTCAAATTAACTCTTGCTGACCTGTGGTGATAGATGTTGTATTAGACAAAACAGAGCAGAAAACAATGGCAGACAGACAGAGAAACAGACAAACAAATAAAGTACAAAAAAAAAAAAACAAGACAGACAAGGGAAAAGGTGTGACAAAAGATAGTTTGCTATGTGGGTGGGACTTGATTTAATAGAACTTTTGATATTACAGCTATTGAAATTAATTCCCAAAAAGCCTGTTTCCACAGGTCAGCAAGGATTAATTTGACCAATATCAGAGTTGTAGTATGTCATGTGGGTGGGACTTGATCTAATACAACTTGTTCTGTATCAATAACCTTAACGGTTCAAAAGCTATTAAAATTAATTAACAAAAAACTGTTGCTACAAATCAGCAAGGGTTAAATTGACCAATATCAGAGTTGTAGTATGTCATGTGGGTGGGACTTGATCTAATACAACTTGTTCTGTTGTGATACCCTCAACGGTTCAAAAGCTATTGAAATTAATTCACAAAAAACCTGTTGCTACAAATCAGCAAGGGTTAATTTGACCAATATCAGAGTTGTAGTATGTCACGTGGGTGGGACTTGATCTAATACAACTTGTTCTGTTGTGATACCCTCAACGGTTCAAAAGCTATTGAAATTAATTCACAAAAACCTTTTGCTACAAATCAGCAAGGGTTAAATTGACCAATATCAGAGTTGTAGTATGTCACGTGGGTGGGACTTGATCTAATACAACTTGTTCTGTTGTGATACTCTCAACGGTTCAAAAGCTATTGAAATTAATTCACAAAAAACTGTTGCTACAAATCAGCAAGGGTTAAATTGACCAATATCAGAGTTGTAGTATGTCATATGGGTGGGACTTGATCTAATACAACTTGTTCTGTTGTGATACCCTCAACGGTTCAAAAGCTATTGAAATTAATTCACAAAAAACCTGTTGCTACAAATCAGCAAGGGTTAATTTGACCAATATCAGAGTTGTAGTATGTCACGTGGGTGGGACTTGATCTAATACAACTTGTTCTGTTGTGATACCCTCAACGGTTCAAAAGCTATTGAAATTAATTCACAAAAAACCTGTTGCAACAAATCAGCAAGGGTTAATTTGACCAATATCAGAGTTGTAGTATGTCACGTGGGTGGGACTTGATCTAATACAACTTGTTCTGTTGTGATACCCTCAACGGTTCAAAAGCTATTGAAATTAATTCACAAAAACCTTTTGCTACAAATCAGCAAGGGTTAAATTGACCAATATCAGAGTTGTAGTATGTCATGTGGGTGGGACTTGATCTAATACAACTTGTTCTGTTGTGATACCCTCAACGGTTCAAAAGCTATTGAAATTAATTCACAAAAAACTGTTGCTACAAATCAGCAATGGTTAAATTGACCAATATCATAGTTGTAGTATGTCATGTTGGTTAGACTTGATATAACTTGATGTGTGCAGTCCACACCTAGTCAGTATTTTCAGCAACCGTTAGATTTCATCAAGAAATTTTTGCTTTGGTTTACATAAAGGCTCATTTGCAAAACACTAAGAGCTTTTCAAAGTAAACAAGGTATTGGAAGTAATTGATATTGTTACAACAAAGATTCAGCAAGAAACAGATAAATAAAAAATTTATTAGAAGAAAAAAAATAACATTAAACAAAAATTAGTTAAAAATACAACTCAAATATTTAGACAGTAACATTTATAATTGTCCAACTTTGGTGCCACCTGCTGAAACAATTGTGCAAGTGAAGAGGTATTAGTTATATTTCATAATATTTATTTCAGAAGTAGTCACAATAGAATGTAAACCTTTTAATACTATCATTTGACAATTCTTACATGGTTTAATTACGGTTCTGTATACTCAACTAAAATTAAACAAACCAATGGTTACTACCCACCAATGACAGTATTACTATCAACAGTAAAACAGAAAAAGAAACCCTGAAAGCCCTCTGTTGAACTGCAGGTCAAATGACAGTAAGACTTGCAAAATGGGCTACAAGTGATTATTTGATAAAATATATACTCAGTTGAAACTTTGTCACAAAATCAGAATGAAATACTTTATGAAATATTTTTTAAAAAGGTTTTTTAAAAACAGTTACAAATTGAACAAAAAATGAGTGTAACCTTTATATTTTTAGATTGTTTTTAACAAAACAATTATTATAAAAAAATATTGTCAGGAACTCCTGAAGTCTTGTCATTTGTGACCAGCTAAAAACACTAAAGTACACTACACTTTCATATAATGAAGCATAAAGCATTTGCCCCGCCCATCTTCATTCGCCTTTTTGCTGTGTCGCGTAGTTTGTAGACGGTCCCTTAGCTCTCGTGCAGGTCGCGGCAGCCCATAGACGACAATGTGTTCTGTGGTTTTCTAAAGGCAGATGTTTGAGAGGGGAAAGACGTTGTAGCTGCTTGCTTTGGATGTCAGCATATAAAATAAGCAAGTATTAACCATTTTGCACACACAGTTCAAAAGCTATTGAAGAAAGAAATCCGAATATGCGAATATGAAACCAACTTTACCGGAGTCTCTTTTTCTCGCGCCTGACTCGTTCCGCACTCCATTTCGTCAGCATTAAAACTGTTTACACTGTTTTGGGAATCAGAGAGCGTTACCGTGTCGCCGATCTCCGCGGCAGCAACGTCCGCCTCATCCACCTTATCCACCTTATCCGCCTCCTCCTCCGCCTCCTCCCGCTCCGTGGCCGACGGAGCCTCCGCCCGGCTCACCGCGGGCTGCGCAGCGTCAGCAGCGGCAGACTCAGCCCGAGCCCCCCCTGCCCGCTCCGGGCAGCTACGCACCATGTGCCCCTCAGCCCCGCAACCGAAACACTTCATGGTCTCAGTAGTAGCAAACACAACATAATCAAAGCCGTCTATCTTGAATCTGAGAGCCAGATTTAATTCCTCAGCATTGTCATTTAAAACCATAAAAACCCTTCTCCTAAAAGAAACGACGTGTTTGAGGAGATGAGATTTACAGCCTAAGGGAACCTTAATTATCCCCGACATTACTTGGCCATGCCGGGACAGCTCGCGGGTCAGAACAGAATCACTAATAAAAGGAGGGACGTTGCTCAGAATAACTTTCTTGGTTGGTTTAACCAGGGGAAACACAGTGATGTGTGTGCCTTTCAGTGAAATCCCCGACACCACCAGCTGATTCACCTTTTCAACACTGTCCAAAAATAAAACAACGGCACTGTTCATTCGGGAGGCTGAAAAAAAGGAGTCATACCCCACAACAGCCCCCACCTTTAAACTGACCTCCTCAACCGAAAAATCAACCCCGACCGGCACTTTAACGCCATGCCGGCGAGAAAGCCCGTCAAACTTCCCACCTACACCTACACCTGCACCCGCCACCCCCGCCATGCTGCACGCCGGCGTCCACCCCCGCTAAACCCCACAAAACTCCCTACCCCACTGCCCCCACCCGCCCAGTCCTGTGCTCACTACCCCCCCTTACACCCAAAAACCTAAACTAAACCCCAAATAACCAAAGAAAAACAAAAATAAACACAAAAGAAAGGGAAACAGTCGCTCTCACACACACACTCGCTCCACACGCTCCACAAACGCCACGCATGCGCAGAGAGAGAGAGTATAGGACACAGCAAACGAGAGAGAGAGAGAGTATAGGACACAGCGAGCGAGAGAGAGAGCGCCTGTAACATAGCGAGAGAGAGAGAGTATAGGATACAGCGAGAGAGAGAGTATAGGACACAGCAAACGAGAGAGAGAGAGAGAGTATAGGACACAGCGAGCGAGAGAGAGAGAGCGCCTGTAACATAGCGAGAGAGAGAGAGAGAGAGAGAGAGAGAGAGAGAGTATAGGACACAGCGAGCGAGAGAGAGAGAGCGCCTGTAACATAGCGAGAGAGAGAGAGAGAGTATAGGACACAGCGAGCGAGAGAGAGAGAGAGAGAGAGAGTATAGGACACAGCGAGCGAGAGAGAGAGAGAGAGTATAGGACACAGCGAGCGAGCGAGAGAGAGCGCCTGTAACATAGCGAGAGAGAGAGAGAGAGAGAGAGAGAGAGAGAGTATAGGACACAGCGAGCGAGAGAGAGAGAGAGAGAGAGAGAGTATAGGACACAGCGAGCGAGAGAGAGAGAGTATAGGACACAGCGAGCGAGAGAGAGAGAGCGCCTGTAACATAGCGAGAGAGAGAGATGAATGAAACAGTGATTAAACAACTTTAACTTATGCAGGTGTCCACTCAGGCTCACTGACCTGGTGGAGTGAAAATCGCATGTTTCTGTTTCCGGAGGTGTCATAAAGCAAGGATGTAACAGATGTAGGGCCCTAGAAAAAAGGCACCCTAAAACAGCTCTGTGATGCATTTGTTTCCACGGTCCGGTAAACATTTTAATTGTAATTAAATACGAAATGCAAGATATTATTTGTCTGTTTTAATAAGCAATATTTTTAATTAAAAGTAATAATATTTTTTATTTTATTTACTCATTCTCATATTTAAAATACCTAATACAGATAAGAGTGAATAAATAATACATATATATTAAATATAAATATACATTTTATATATATATATATATATATATATATATATATATATATACAATATATATATATATATATACATAAATATACTATGTATATATATATATATATATATATATATATATATATATATATATATATATATATATACTGCTAAAGTAGTCTTTTGACCCTTCAGCCACTCTTTAGGGTATCTAGGTCAATCACTTCAGACATTCCACCTCATGTGCAAGCCATGGTCAACCACACAGCCCAAGAGAACAAGCATTTGTTAGTTTGTCACACTTTAACAATTTACAGTTTGCACATTGTTTTACCATTAAAGCATTATAAAAAATAAGCACAAATAAGAAAAAGCCTTTATAATTCATGCTTGTTGTTACCATGTGTTTGGGAAATTCAAAAATTTTAGGGATGCAACACGGTTTGCCACGGTTTCGGTTCGGTTTCGATATATATTAATATTATCTAGCTCCAACATGCAGTACATTTTTAACCCTTTCTATTTCAAATCAACATAGTGCTCCTACTCACACTTGCAAAGCCAATATTAAACAGAAACTTTAAAAAAAAAACTGGCATGTTTGGTCACCCTAACTTAAATTAAAGAGTTTTTTCTTCTGTAAAAAGTAAAAAACAGCGGTTGGGCAGGGGTGGGGGTTTTGGGGTGGATATGGAGGAGCAAGGCAGGGTGCTTCATCAGCAGCAGGTGCTCAGCAGCCCCTCCCCCGACCATGTGGCCGAGTATGCTATCCTACAGTGCTGCTGTACTGCCGGGCTGTGCATTACTGAGAGCGTTTGTTCGCTCTGTTATTGCGTGCACCGAAATATCACGGTTCTTCTGGATGTATCGCACCGAACAGGCCGAACCGAACGGGTTGATAAAATACAGAGAACCGCTGCATCCCTAAAAAATTTACAGTGGATTCACAGTCCTAAACTTTCAACTTAAACTACTTATTGGACGTTCAACTAGAAATGTTCCATTTTTGCTCATGTTTTGATGAAGTGCCTTTTCATCTCTATGGGTGACAGTGTACCTGGACTCAGAGGAAGAACAGGACTTCCTTTTTTATCTTCAGGATGTCCTGAAATCCGCCCAAGTAGCATTCCACATTGAGGATCAAGTGCAGTTCATTTTGGAAGTTTTGTTCACAGAGGTAAGGTTACTAGGTATGCAGTAAATAGCTATTAATATTGTTAAATAGCCTGTTGTGGCTTTAGTTACATAAGATTTTTAATAAAATGTATCTTTTTTTATCCAAGAGAGTAATACTGTGAGACCGTGATAACCGCAATATGTTTTCTCAGACAGTTATTGGGTCATTTTCAGCAGTGACACTAACGCTAAAGACGCTAATGCTGGAGTTTTTACACAACTCAGTTTCACTCACTTGTACTGAATAGTCCACTGGCGGTCCAGTGAGCACTAATGAAGGACTAGAGAATGACCAGCACAAACTGTGCAGCAACAGATTCAGAGCTTCTGTCTAACTTTACATCTACACAGTGTTGCAGATAGGTAGGAGTGTCTAAAAGATTGATAGACAATAAATGGACACAGGGTTTAAAAACTCCAGCAGCACTGCTGTATCTGATGCACTAACATCTCAAACACCAACAAGATGCTAATCACTTCTTATCACTGCAGTGCAGTGCTAAATCTTTATAATGCAGTTTTATAATTTATATTTAATGCTAATCTTTTTTTTTAATTTATTGTGATTTCTAATTTAATTATTCTAGTGAAGTGGAGTTTGACAGACTCATACTTCGCTAGCTGAAGAAAGAAGGGAGGCTGAAGGACACTGTCCCTACAAACATTGGACACAAGGCAGGATACACCATGGACTTGCACTCTCAGTAGAGGTGTAAGTATGAAATGGGGAACCTGCTAGAAACCCACAAAGACAGCCTATGAAATCTCCCACCCCCTTTATGGTGATTATCACCTTGTGGAATATGGTGAAGATCCCCTTGTTTTCGGGGAGGGACTGATTTAATACATAAGCTAATTTTTTTGTCCTGATACTGGATTTCTGTGTGTGTGTGTGTGTGTGTGTGTTGGTGCGTGGGTGGGTTTTTGTGTCGGGGTGGGTGTAATAAATGTGTTGTACTTCATTTTTAATGATTACTAGCATATTGATACAGGACCACATGGAGAGATTGGTGGTATTTGGTTCCCATTTCTAAACGTTAATCACAGACCAGAGTTTTGGCCAATATCTGAGCTTGCTGACAAACATTTACCATGCAGAATGTCAGTGAGGGAGTAACTGGTGTTCGTTGTTTGACACATGCGAAACTAGGTCTAAGCAGCTGTTATTTATGATACTTTGCTGTGTATTTAAAGCAAAAATAAATGCTTTTATTAATAAATTCTTTGTTAGCTTGAGAACCACTACAAATGGTCAAGGACCACACCACCACCCCCATAGGATGGGTATAACCCAAACAGGTTTGTTATAATGGTAAACAAATTCAATTTCTAAAATGTCTCATTCACCCTGTAATACTTAATTGTGAAAGCATAAATGCACAGTTTATCAACTGCTCAAGAACAAAGAAAATGATTTTCTGGTGGATGTTTGTATTTGACTTATTTATGTCTCCCAGTCTATCTAGATTACAGAAAGATATACTGCTAGTTAGATAAGGCCTATATGAATTAATGTGTTCTGCCTCTATTTATTTATTTATTTATTTATTCATTCATTCATGGTTAGCATTATAAATTGATACTTGAGCATGTAGATGTTAGTGTTAGCTGTAAGTTAATAAAATGTGAAGTAGTTTACTGCATACCTGTCAAGTTTTAGATTTAAAAATAAGGGATATTTTCCTCTGTCCGCTTAAAGCCGTCCCACCAGCCCAACGAAGGTTCAGTATCCCTTACATTTTAAGACAGGTTTACAAAAAAATTTAAAATAACCACATGTGAACCACTTACACACTACAATTAGATTATCAGAATCTGAAATGTTGTGGACATTCCTACATATGTCATTCTTTTAATACCGCCAAATTAAAAATAATTTTCTAGATATTAAAAAAGTTAAGATTTCATGTCTTTTTTGCCATAAATGCACTCTTTTATATTATATATATTTTTATTTATTTAATAGATTTAAAATTAAACAAAGGGTGCACAAATTCTGCAAAATGACTGTTGGTGACCTAAAAATAGTATTATGAGATTTTACTAAAAGGACATGGACCAGATATATTCCATCAGTAAAAATTAGTCCTAATGGCCTACACAATTAATCATTTTTAATTAATACTTCTTTCTTTTGATCACTCAACCCCTGATCAGTTCAGTTCATTTCGGTCCTCTCCACATTTTCTAGTTAAACTGAGTCACAAGCTGTATTTTTTATTTTAAAAGGTTTAATCTGTGTGTTTTATTTCGGAGACGAGTATTTTTAAACAGCTATCAGAAAAATCTCATCACAGTTTACATGATTAGCTTACCCTTACCTTTCTTTTAGAAAAATCGCTGAAAATCCAGATATGTTTTAACATCAGCAGCTCCGAATAGCTGCCTGAACTCACAGCGACGGGGGGCTTCCCCACACTGACCCTCTATTGCAAGCTGATTGGCTGTTTCTCCTGAAAGGCGGGACATTCTCCTTGAACCGGCTCCATGATTGGTTAAGAGACACAGCGGGGTCAGTGCCCTGTCTCCTCAATAATATATATTTTTTAATCTTAATATAATACGGGAAATTTACGGGAAAATACTAATACGGGAGGACGGCGGGAAAGAGGAGTAAAATACGGTAGTTTCCCGGACAAAACGGGAGACTTGACAGGTATGGTTTACTGACTTGCTATATGAAAAAATAAATAAATAAATAAAAACACACAGACTTATTATTTTGTTTGATTTTCAAATTATAATTATTTTAAACACCTATCAGTCTATCTATAATTCAGAAAACGGAAGTTAAGCTTGAGCAGCGATCTCACAGTGGCAAAAACTGTTGACGCATGCGCACAACTGCTTGTGTAACAGCTGTGGCTGCCTGATCTGTGCCCCTGCTCAGTTTGCAATGCGCATGCGTGCACATGTGCGTCACAAATCGGTTAGGGGGCACAGATCAGGGCTAGCCTAGGACCTCCTTGAAAATATTTTCTTAGTCTTTGTAATAAATAATTGTATTACACCTAAGACAGTGTCTGCGGTGTCTTCTTCCTTATCTTCAAGCATCTTCACAGCAAAGAGATAGCAATAAACGACACATTCACTGGCGTTAGCTTAGCATAGGTTCCAATTACTGCAGCCTGTTGGCAGTCCCGAGCCAAAGTGGGCGAGGCCAGGAATACTCTTTCATCTGATTGACGTGGACACCCTAACGTTTCTCTGATCAGCTCGTATTTGGAGGCTTTTCTTTTACTCGCTACTGCAGACAAAGAAGGCTGAGAAACAGTTTCACATGCGGCATGAGAGACCTATAGTATTTCACAATATACAAGAAAAAATGGATTTTGGCAAAATGAGACCTTTAAACTTTGCCTAAATAAAACAGCAAGTAAAACCCAATATTGTGGGTTTATTTTGCTTAGAGATAGAAACGCAAAAAATTTGCATATAAATTTAAGTAGTCAACATGACAGAACTGAGCATGCAAATATTTTAAGACTGTTTGGGATTTCACATTTTACTTTAAGAAAATTTATAGAAGTCATCATGCAAGAACACTTACAGAATAATGAATAATGCATTGTTGCAAAGTGAAATAAAGTATTAGACCTCCAATGAGGGGGGGTGGTGGCAGGCCAAAAAAAAAAAAGACTTACAAAAGCATTACACAGTACAAGCACAGTGACTGTTTCAGTGTGTGAGATATCTGTGTAGTTTGAGTTGGTTTTAGAGACCCAGCGCTGCAGTGAATTATATTTATAAAACCGTTTACTGCCGTTTCTTGTAATTAGGCAAATAGTAAAGCTCTAATATAATACCTCCTTATACTAGTGGCTAGCTATACCGTGTTAAAGTGGGACTGCATGGTTAAGAGCACAGTGACTGATTATTTTCGAGGTGTTTGCAGTTCTGAGGCATCCGTGTAGTCTGAGCTGGTTTTGGAAACACGGCGCCTTTTTATGTTTTTGTAACCTACTTCAGGGAATCAATAGGGAAAGTACAGTGTAATATTTTTTTTTGCAAACTTGTTAAAAAAAATTAATTTGTTCATTTGAAATAATCTAAGTTTTTTGTAAACTGCTTTTAAATATTTATTGTTTAACTGCTCAACCTGCTCATGTTCATATTACAATATTTAGTAAGTCAAACAATTTATTATGTCAAAACATTTATTTACTGGAAAAAGACAATTATGACATGTAAAGTGACATGTTTTTAATACATCAGTTTTAAGATTTTTTTTTTCCGTTCTACAAAAAAGCAACATTTTTGCAAAAGCATTATTAAGTAATGTCAAACGTCTAAGATTTTTAGTAAAAATGACCAGAAATGTTTCTATGGTTTTACGTAAAACATAGTGCAACATTTGTGCAAGCGTATTACTTTTGTAAAAAATATCAAAAAAGATTTGTGGGTTACACCTACTAACAAAAAAATGTGAGGTTCCTGCTAAAACCCTTATCAAGATTCATATGTAGACAACGTAACAGCAGCTGAACTAGTTTATTAGCCTCTACCAGACTGTGAAACACTTCCTATTAAACAGATCAGAAGACACTGTTTGTAAACTCTAAATACAGCAACACACCCACCTCATACAATAACCCAAATAGTAGATTTCCTGCACAAAAGCATGTTTTGTTTTCACAACACAAAAACCGGGATCCACATCAACTAATTCTTTACTAAACACTAACGCATGTTCTCTGTTCCAAAGCTACATATAGTCAATCACTGTGCAACCACTGTCAAAATAATAACAGCTAATGACATTACAGAAACAGCATCACATTAGTTTTTTTTTATAAACATCTTTATAAAAAAATATCTTGAGTTGTTAAATGTGTGCAACATGTTGTCTACAAGTAATTGATTGATATTAATTATAAAGAACCACAGTGTGTAGCAGTCATTCAGTAAAAAAGTTCAGTAAAATAAAATGTTATTCTAAATGCCTTATTTCCATATGTGCAAACTTAAAATGCACAAATACAAAAATAATCCTTATTTTTCATTTGAACACCACCACACATTCTTACTCCCTCTCCCCTTCCTCATGTTCCAAACCTTAAATACAGTATAAAACTACTACTTCTGCAACAACAGCAGGTGTAGAGATATTGTAACTAATACAAAATTTTGAATTTACAGAATATTAATAATAAATAAGAGGATATGATAAGAACCCCACAGCTGGTTCTGGATCTTAGATTTAACCAGGTTCTGTCAATGACATAGATATATAAAAAAGAGCACTGTGTGGACTGAGTGTGGCCAGTGTAGCATACAGAGAGAGAGAGAGAGAGAGAGAGAGACAGAGAGAGAGAGAGAGAGAGAGAGAGAGAAAGAAAATATGTCTGGATGGGGGTAAAGTAATAGTTAAACCAGGACAAGGGAGAGGAAGTGTTGGGTCAGTATAAAAAAGAGGAACAAAAGTGTGAAAAATATCTTTATTCATTATATACCTCTCCTCCAACACTTCCAACATGCTTTTGTGCAGGAAAGCAACTATTCGGGTTATTGTATGAGGTGGGTGTGTCGCTGTATTTAGAGTTTAGAAAAAGTGTCTAAGGTACTGGAAAACGCTTCTTAGCAGCTTTAAAAAACTGTAAGTTTAATGCTAAGAACCAGAACCAGCTGTCATTGGCTTAACATAGCCTCTAAATGGTGTATTAGTTATTCTAGATTTACTAGGATGGGGTAATTAATTGTGGCATGCTGTATTTAACCAATTGTAAATAAGATAAAGATGCAGAATTGTTTGATTGGGGAATCTTGTTTGTTACTAAACTTTAAGCATGTTTAATACATGTTAATTGAATGTATATTGTGTGATACTAACATTAATTGTATGAACAGTATAGTCCACAACAGACAGATGTTGTGTTAAGTGTATTTAGAGTTTTAAAAATGTTACTACAGATTGCCCAAATGCATGTTAGAAACTTTAAAAACTGTAACTTGAGAAGCACTGTGAATTTGTATGAAATATATATAAAGTTTATATATATACAAACTCACGTAAGAAAAAATAAGCATGGAGCTTTCATACTTCATACTTTACTTATATTTCACAGTGCTTCTCAAGTTAAAATATGCAACTGTGTACAATTAAAACAAAACAGTTCTTAAAAATAATAAATAAATAATAATAATAATAATAATAATAATAATAAACTTGTTAGTGTTAGTGATTGGAAACATCTTTCTCCTCCATTTTTTCAGCGAATTCCTTAGTACCTTTTTGCTAAGGTACGGTAAATGACAAAAATAGTAATCTACTGATACACAGTATTTCCCAGAAATTAATACAACTCTCATTTCTGGAAACATTATATTATATTTTTAATGGGGCAACACTATAGAAATGAAACTTGGATATAATTTAGAATTGTCAGTGTACATCTATATAGATTTACTGTTCTCTGTAATTAACTCAACACACAGCCATGAATATCTAAATAACTGGTGGGTATTCCTTTAAGTGAACATGTCCAAATTGTGCTCTGCCTTAACTCTCATAAGTATGAAATTCACCATAGCTGCACAGGTTGTTACTGGAGTCTTCTACTCCTTTATATTGACATGACGGAGCTGGTGGATTGAGGATGCCCCACAGGTGCTCATTTGGGTTACAAGTAGTTTAGACACAAAGTCATTCAAACTATGAGGAAAAACATATGGAATTATTTAGTAATCAAAAATGGTAGATTTCTCAAAGTAGTCTGGTAGCTGGAATGGCTTTCAGTTAGAAGCTGTTAATTCCTTGAATTTCTTGCCTCTTAATGTGTTTGAGAGCATTAGTTGTAAAGTAGTAAAGAGGTAGAGTTGCTATACAATGAATAGCTCTATTTAAGTAATGTTTTATTCCATACTTTAATAAATGAAGGAATAACTGAAATAAATGGTGTTCCTAACGCAGTTATTTTTTTCAGTAACGAGTAATCTAACTAATTACTCTGACTGTCACTATAACGCCGTTACCATTTCCCACACCCTGTTACTGCACGTTACTTTAACCGCTCAATTCACTTTTTTTTTTTCATACCACCACTTACTTTATTATCCGGAAGTACTCACAAGCTGTTTTTGTTGCCTGCTAGAGAAATATTAAATAAAGATTATTAATTGTGTAGGCCCTTTAGAACTGACATTTATGGATATTTCTTTTAATATTGTGTTCCTTTGTATTATAAAAGGTAAAAGAACAAATCAGAAACAAGTGAAATGTTTACATTATTACATTCATTGCTACATGAAATCCATTGTTGATGTTCTGTTTTGCGTACTTGGACGGATTCACTGATGGAATTTATCTGGTCCATATCCTTCAGTAAAAGCACATTTTGCAGAATTTGTGCACCCTTTCTTCAATTTTAAATCCATTGAATTAAAAAAATAGAACATAAGAGAGTGCATTCCTGACAAAAAAGTAAAGACTTCGTGTAAATATCTAGAAAAGTGTTTTCATTTAGGCTGTATTATAAGAATTAGGAATGGCCTCAACATATTAGTGTCAACAAAGGTAGGCCTATCAGATTCTGATGATCTAATTGTAGTTTGTAAGTGTTTTACAGGTGGTTATTTTAGATTTCTTGTCAACCTGTCTTAAAATGTAAGCGATACTGAACCTCAGTTGGGCTGGTGGGACGGCTCCCTTTCTTTTAAATTCAAAACTTGACAGGTATGCAAAAGTAATGCAATAGTTACTTTTACTGGTAACTAGTTACATTTATAGTGGAGTAACTCAGTTAATAACTCTTTTGGAGAAGTAACTAGTAAATATAACTAATTACATTTAAAACTTTGGACATATCTCTTCTCCTTCAATGTGTTTTTGTTTTTCTTTTTATATTTTTTTTACATTGTAAATTTAGTATTGAAAACATTAAAGCTATACAGGAACACATGCAGAATTATTATGTTTTATATTTAGATTCTTCTGAATATCACATTTATCTTTGAGGACAGATCTGCTGACCTTGGGACACTCTTGGTATTTTAATCTCAGTGTCTTTATGAGGTAGAGTCACCTGGAAAAGTTTTCTCAGCTTCTTTAAGGAGTTTCTGGAGGTGCTGAACAATAGTCGCTGGTTTTTCTTCATGATGTGAAGCTCCAGCTCATCCCAGTTCACCTCAAATCACCATCTCAGTTCATCAGGTTTTTTCTTACTGTTTACTAAACAATTCCAAATGTCTCTTTTTTATTCCTTTAAGATTAATTTAAAATGTAGAAATGAAATTAAATGAAGTAATTAAAAAATACATAGAATGAGAAGGTGTGTCCAAACTTGTGACTGGTACTTTACCTCAGTCTGGTTTATATCCATTTTACATCAATTCATTCCATGTACTGCAATTTACCATACGCACATCAACCAATACAGTTTTAGGGAGTTTTTCAAAATCACAGTTCTGACATGTATGTCAAAGTTCATATTAATGTTTTAAAAACCTTAGTTTACAAATATGTTTAATGGTCTTCTTGACATTCCTTATATAGACATTATTTTGATATTACAAAACACCTCAATTTTACAATGCTAGTCTGCTTAGACTTAACACTATAATTGTCTTACTATCGTGATATGTGTTCTCTGTTCTATTGTAATGAAATAAATATTTGTATGATTTACAAATCATTATTTACATTTTACCCAGTATCCCAACATTTTGGAAGTTTTTTTAATTATACAGTTCTAAAATATATAATCAGAAAGTGAAGAATAGAAAGTTGAGAAGCATTTGCCTTTTTCTACAAAGAAATTAAATTAAAAGAGATTAACTCTCCTTTATTTAACTGCTCTAAAGCTGTAGGTCAGATGTTTTGGTTTCTGTTGTTAAGTGTTTCTCAGGTGTGGGAGCTTTAGTAGTTAGCAGCTCTTTAACTCATTATAAAAATAGACCATAAACCTCCAATAAACACAGTGAGAAACCTGGATCACAGTAATGGACACTGTAAACATGAACTGCAGAAATACCAAGCTTTTTATCTGACTGCCTTTTGTCTTTATCTGATCAGGCAAGTTTCACCTAACACCCACTGACTGTACTATGACTTATGGAATGCTGTAAGAGGGGCGGAGCTACAGAGAAAACACCTTCTCCTTTGTTTCAGGTAAGTAAGCAATAGAGCAGAGAGCAGAGAAGCCAGTCCTCTCTTCTCTCCTGAGTTTCAGGGATCATTCACTACTTTGGATTGTTTTCACTCTGCATTAAGAGGTAAATATTTCATTTCACAAATATTTCCCACTTATTCAGTTTTTCTGAAATTGTTTTTATAAACTATTTTTTACAGAGTTTTCCAAAGCTACAGTTTTCAGTTACAGTTAGGGATGATTTTGTTGATCTGTGGTTATGATGTTGGTCAGGTGACCAGCTGGTGTGGGGCTTGTTTGTGGAGGTTTGTATTCAGTGGAGAATGATTCTGATAAAACAGGTTTCTCATTTATTCAGCATTCTGAGTTATATTCATGATTTACCACACAGATAAATGTAGTGCTTCCCGGCACAAGCGAAAAAACCTTTGAAAAAGTGTTGAAATAATGGTTGTGTAAAGGTTAACAAAGTATTCCTAATTCAAGATTGAATGTTTTTATTTTATAATTATATTCATTAGTAATATCTTATTAGCAATGCATTTTTATTTTGTCCTATTAACTTTAGTTATTTGAGGTAATTAAATATCTCTTTTTATTTCTGCTTCAACAAGAAATCGGTGGATTGTGACCATGCAGTTAAATCAAAATGTCTGTTATGTTATGGAGAGTATATTTGCAGATTGTTAGTGTGAAATGTAGGAGTAGAAGTAAAAGGTATTGCCCTTGCTGAAATTAGCTGTTGCTGATTTTAATCAAATACTCACAGCTGTGCTCACTGGACAGTAGATACAGTCACTCAATAAAAGCAGTATTATCTCTTTTTAAACCCTTGATTTTGGAGAAAACAAATAATAAGCAGGTGTCCCAATACATTTGTCCATGTAGTTTGTCTTTCTATATTTTCTCACAGGTGGAATTGCAGTAACTCTGAGTAGCAGAGGCAAAACATACAGATTAAGACATACGTATACTTCCATACTCCCACTCCACTGATAACTGAGTAGTGACTGCTCATTTTGTTCCAAACAGGAAGTTCAGCAATTGCAGAACTGTAAATAAACCCTGTTTCCTGAAGCTGCAGGAGGTTTCCTGGTCATGGGGTCGGCTGGTGTTGGCCGGCAGGTCGGCATGGTTGTGTTGTTTACTGTAGCAGTCTATATAAACCACGCAGGTGAGTGTTAAATTCTCATAACTCATAACATTTATCAACATTCTCAACCTTAGGCAAAATTTCAAAAGTATTAATTTCTGTTTAATTTGTGCTATGAAGGCAAATGTAATAAAATCAAACACTACAGGAACAATTTTTGGTGGTAAAGAGTTCTGCTTTACTGGCTGCACCCGGCCTGTTTTGCCCCTCTTTCAAAAACCGGATGCATTAGTTCTGCATTAATTCTGACATCTGTGGTTTGATTCCGTCAGCTGCCAGTATGAATTTTTTGGTAGTGCAGTCGATTGATTAGAAACATTTATTGTGTTATTAATCATGATTAATCAAATTTGTTGTTCTTAAGGCTGAAGCTTTTAATAATGTAAAGTGTTTAAATGCTAATAAAAAATGTCAACATTTGATTGTATTTATCAATAACTAATTGATATTACTAACCACTACTAATATTAGTGGTGTCAATAACTTAACAAATGTGCTGTAATACTCCCAACAATATTATGTAATTAATCATCATTAAAATGATAATTAAAAGTTTTAAATGCTGGTACTTGTGTTTTTGGGAGGAGTGCAAAAATAATTGATAGCTTTAAAGGAGGAATTGAACACCAGCTCCATATTCCACTTTTAACAACTTTTAAAAGAAGTGTGTGTTTTTGCTTATGAGAGAGTAAGTTAGAGAGTTTTAATCCATATATCTAAATAAATTAATTCAGCAGCAGTAAACATCGCTGTGTTTTTGATGCAGAACTTGGCCTGGTCAGATATTACTTCATTCTGTCCTCCAGATTAACATTTACAGTTTTTAAGTTCAATATAACTTAGTTTCTAAAATTATAAATTCCTTTGTTCGAACTTAACAGACAGCTGCCCAAAACACATAAATATGCTAAATATCTTACACATGATACATATGTAGAGTTTAGATCTGTGTATATAGTGTGTGTGTAGAGTGCATATGTAGAGTTTGAATCTGTGTTTATAGAGTGTGTGTGTGTAGAGTGCATATGTAGAGTTTGAATCTGTGTATATAGTGTGTGTAGAGTGTGTATGTAGAGTTTGAATCTGTGTTTATAGAGTGTGTGTGTAGAGTGCATATGTAGAGTTTGAATCTGTGTATATAGAGTGTGTGTGTGTGGAGTGCGTATGTAGAGTTTGAATCTGTGTATATAGTGTGTGTAGAGTGCGTATGTAGAGTTTGAATCTGTGTTTATAGAGTGTGTGTGTAGAGTGCATATGTAGAGTTTGAATCTGTGTATATAGAGTGTGTGTGTGTGGAGTGCGTATGTAGAGTTTGAATCTGTGTATATAGAGTGTGTGTGTAGAGTGCGTATGTAGAGTTTGAATCTGTGTTTATAGAGTGTGTGTGTGTGGAGTGCGTATGTAGAGTTTGAATCTGTGTATATAGTGTGTGTAGAGTGCGTATGTAGAGTTTGAATCTGTGTGTATAGAGTGTGTGTGTAGAGTGCATATGTAGAGTTTGAATCTGTGTATATAGAGTGTGTGTGTAGAGTGCATATGTAGAGTTTGAATCTGTGTATATAGAGTGTATATACACAGATTCAAACTCTACATATGCACTCTACACACACACTCTATATACACAGATTCAAACTCTACACATACTCTATATATACACACATCCAAACTCTACACATGCACTTTATATACACACTCTACACACACTCTCTATATACGTACATCAAACTCTACACACACTCTGTATACACACATCCAAACTCTGAACACACACTCTATATAGACTCAGCACCTGAGCAATATATGTTTAAAACTGATACAAGGACCAGTTTTCTGGTCTTAGAAATTGGAAAAAAAGTAAAGTGAAACTTGGTTTGTTTATTGTTTCACCATTTAAGATTTCAATATATGAACTTTTTTTTTTTTAATTACTAATGAATTACTTGTATTGCCTTTGTACCCTCAGGGGAGGCAGATCATGCTAAGAGACTGTTAGTTTTAAAATCTGAGTCTGATTGTGTTTTGTTTAAGTTACTTCTGCAAACAAGCTGCTCTGGATTTAATCAGACTCAGATTGTACTGTGGCTTTCATTCTGCACGGCATGTAGGAATATATTTGAGCTGAATTAACATGCACTGAAAACGTTTTTCTCACATTGATATGTTCGTGTGTGTGCATGCTTGGGTGTGTCTGTATTAGAGTGCATTATTCCGCAATTTAAATTCAGGAGTGTACATTTAATTTATTACAACTGTAATAGACTGTAAAAATCTGGTATTAATCCCTTTTGGAAATACAAAGGAATATACATTTTTAATACCATTAAAAAAAACATTGACCCTGAAATAACTGCAATAAGCGATATTATTGTCATTTTAAGATCATTCTATTCAGGGGTATTATTATATGATAAGTTATACATATTCTTGATCGTTGGAATAAACATTTATTAAACACAAAACAAGGAAGTGTTTTTAAACAGAGGACATACCAGCTCTTTTAAGGGCTCTTCCTGCTGAGTAAACACCATGTGTATATATTGTACAATAATTCGATAATGTAATTATTGTGACAGGCCTATATCGCAGCGTTTAAAAATATAAAGCAAAACTCTAAAATACTGTTTTTTTTTTCTTTCAGTTGCTCTACAGGTGACATCCTCAGGACCACAGACCACTAAAAAAGCTCAGGGCGATGCGGTGACCCTTTCCTGCACGTACAGTGAAAGCCCCTCAGACACTGGGCAGTTGGACGTGGAGTGGTCGATGGTCAGTCCAGACATGACCCAGAAAGATAAACTGGTAAGAAGCAATGAGCTGTGGCATGTCTCTGTGAATGACAAGGGTGTGTTCAGTAGATGATGAGTGAGAAACCTGATGGTGTGGAATGTACCTTGCCTCAGGTGTGGGCTTGTACCTCCTGTCCAGCTGCAGAACCACGCCCATAGATCTGTGCTTGTTTAATGGGCACAGTGAGCACCAGGTTGGGCAGCTTTGTGTCAACTGAAGTTTTATCTCCATGCAGTTCAGACAAACAAATCCACAGTTCAGTTACTGTAACCAAATACAAAATGTGTGAATTCTCATATTTATCATTTATTTAAAAATGTCTGTTAGGACTCTGGAGTGGTCCAGCGGACTAAGGTGCTGCCACGATGATCTGCAATACTTCGATTTCATGCTGCTTCTCCATCTGCAGCCGGAGAGTACAGTTGGCCTTGCTCTTTCTGGTTGGACTTCTCACTAGAAGTAATGCTGGTCACTTCAGGCATCTGTCGGCTGATGTATTGAAGCTGAAACGCTGCGTGTTCCTTGGAGGAAGTTACCCAACAGACCAGGAGAACGATAGAAAACAGTGATATTAGAGTTTAGCTGGAAAATGTAAAATGCTAAACTATGCATCTTCTGGTGATATCTGTGAAAACAAACTGGTCACAAGTCCTCACACAAACCACATTAGATTTACGTAGGAATGCAGGCTGTTACCGTTATGCAAACCCTGAATCCACAACTGAATCAACTAATGAGAATGAGTCTAGTATTAATAAAACTGCCTACCATACAATCAGAGGATAAATCCAAATAACGGTTGAAGGTTTGACTGGCTTCTGGTTGAAGGTATTTTGGATCATTCTTCTCTACAAAACATCCCCAGTTCAGTCAGGTTTGATGGTTTCTGATCATGAACAGCCTGCTTTAAATCACACCACTGATTTTGAATTATATTCAGGTCTGGGGACTGAGATGATAATTTCTTGTTCCTCTGCATGAACGCTTTAATTGATGTTGATTAATGTTTAGGGTCGTTGTCTTGTTAAAGTATCCAGCCCCAGCGTAACTTTCTCACTTATTCTTGAACATTGTTCTCAAGAATCTGCTGATATTGACTGAAATCCATGAGATCCTTAACTTTAACAAGATTCCCAGTTCCTGCACTGATCTCACAGCCCCACAGCATGATGAACCTCCACCACATTTTACTGTGGGGAGCAGTAAAGTGTTTGTCCTGGAATGCTGTATTCTTTATCCACCATGCATAAATAACTGCCCGTCAAATACCTCAATTTTAGTTTCATCAGTCCACAGCACTTTCTTGTTCTGTCACTTGAGTCTTTAACTAGAACTGTGTCTGTGGTCTTCCATTTCCTCACTATGTTCCTCACAGTGGAAACTGACAGCTGAAATCTCTGAGAGCTTTTTGTAATCTTCCTCTAAACCATGATGTTGAACAATCTCTGTTTTCAGGTCATGTGAGCGTTTGTTTAAGGCTCCCATGTTGCCGCTCTTCAGAGAAGATGCAAGAGGAAAAAAAAACTTCCAATTGGCTCCTTAACCCTTTCTTATAATGGGATTTAAGGTCAAGGGTCCAGGGCCAATGTAGGTTAATGAGCTTACCAAATGATTTTTTTGTTACAATAATAAATACTAAAGGTATTCAAATACAAAAAATGATCTGTCTATATCTATATCTAAATATGTCTTTAATCTAAGATGAAATATTTAAAATTATACAGATAATAATTAATGTATTACTTTATTAACCTATTTATGCTGATTATATTTTATATATAAATTTCTAAAATTAGCCACAGTTATAAAATGTTGAATAATCTCTTTTTTGTTTCTGAGCAACTGAACAATAGTATATGCTCTATGATTCTGAGTTTTGTGATTTTAATTGTAATACTAAGTTAGTGTTAATGTTTTCAGCAAACAATAATAATCAAATACTAAAGAAAAGAAAGTGGTTATTGGTATTGTCAAGGCAACATATCAAAAAACTATTTTCTCTTTCTGAAAGCTTCCACAATTAAACCACGCAAAGAGATTCACTCTCTTTTATTGTCTTCTCTGTAGATGTAATTCAGAGTTGTTTTGGTTTCTGTTGTTAGTGTTCCTCAGGTGTGGCAAAGGTAAAAAAAAAGTTCAACACGTGTTAAAAATCATAAATAATCATGTTATATTTTCATTATCTATTTGTTGCTCCTAAGCAACCATGTACACACTGCAATAAACACCTGCATTATGACACCGTGGTAGCTGGCTGTGAAGAATCTCCGGCTTTCCAGGAATTTGTTGATGAATTTAGAACTTTTCTTCTGCAAAGGATGTTTAGGGTACTTGTCATCTGTACTGGGTAGATGAACCTGTGTTTCTGGTTATACTGGTTTCTTTGTGCTCTATGAATCTCTGTTCTTGGCTATGTTCCAGGTTCTGTCCTACTCCGGGGGAAAGGAGTATAAGCTTGGCAGTCCAGACCTGATGAACCGTCTGAAGTTTGTGGGCGACCCGAGCCGAGGAGACGCCTCCATCTCCATCACCTCACTGCGAGTCTCTGAAACAGCGACCTATCAATGTAAAGTGAAGAAGCCACCCGGCATCGACTCGCGGAAGATCACCTTAATCGTGCTTGGTAAAGTCTGAGACATGCATCATTTCCAGTTTCTGTTTAACTGGTTCTTTTGTTGTGTAATTCAGTTTCCTCACTCTTTTACACTGCTGTACTGCCCACAACATAATATCACCTTAAAACAGCCACATCCAGCTACTACAGAACAATACCCAGCACCTTCCTAAAAAAAAAACTTCAGTTAGCACAGTTCAGTTCAGGAGAACAGAAGTGTGTGACATCTGATTCTAAGAAAAACTGTTAAACCTTTTCAGAGTTTCAGTACTGGCCTTTTCAGTACTGGCTGCTGTAAGTGACCGACCTCAACCTTGTCCAAAATTATCAAATCGAATCAAATCAAATTTATTTGTGTACTAACATCCTTACTTTTATTTTCTGAGATTTAGCACATTAGCCATAGGCCTCGTACAATATAATACTGTGGCATTAACATCTTGGCCAATGTAAAGAAGACAAAGGAGATGATTGTGAACTTCAGAAAGGGGCCAGCATGCCCACCTCCCCCTGCACATTGGAGGATCTGTGGTGGAAGTGGTGGACAGCTACAGGTACTTGGGTGTGCACCTGACCAGCAACCTCACCTGGAGCAACAACACTTCCACTCTGGTCAGGAAGGCACATCAGCGGCTCTACTTCCTCAGGAGGCTGAGACAACTGGACTCCGGAGCGCAGTCCTCTCCTCCTTCTACAGATGTGTGGTGGAGAGCGTTGTGTGCTCCAGCATCAACGTGTGGCATGGAAGCTGCTGTGCTGCAGACAGGAAAGCTCTGCAGAGGGTGATGAAGCTGCACAGAGGATTGTTGGAGTCAGCTTTCCCAGCACCACGGACATCTACACCTCCAGATGCAGGAAAAGGGCCACCTGCATCAGGAAGGATCCCACCCACCCAGCACACACTCTTTTTGTCCCGCTCCCCTCAGGCCAGAGGCTGTGGAGCATCAAGTGCAAAACAACCAGACTCAAAAACAGCTTCATTCCAGAAGCTGTAAGACTCTTAAACTCCACCTAAACAAAACACTGCACTGACACTTACAAGGACAATATATATTAAAAACAACAGTCACTTTACCCGCACTGAGACACTTTGTCACTTTAACTTTTCATGTTACTGATATCCACGCATAATCATGCTGCTATGGCAATTTGCACTTTGGACAACCTCAAAACAAGATGCAATGAAATCCTTAAAAAACAAAAAAGATTTATTTTTAAAGAGTAAACACTTTAAACACTTTAAAACACTTTTTGATTTATTTTTAAACAGTAAACACCAGTAAAATAAGTTTTAAAAATGATAATGATCTAGAATCTGCAAATCAAAGAAGCAGTAAGTTGCTGAAATCTACAGGTCTCTGATAATCTGACTGACATTTCTCTGGCTGTTTTTCAGCACCCCCGTCTGTGCCGAGATGCTGGGTGGAGAACGGGGAGGTGATTGGCAGCTCTGTGTCGCTGCGCTGCAAATCGGCTGAGGGCTCCATTCCTCTAAACTACAAGTGGACAAGAGACAGTGGCTCTATGCCCACCACAGCCACCCAGTGTAAGCAGAACTATTCTAGAGCATGCAGATAATATTCCTCCCTAAAATAAAGGTGCCAAGCAGTTTTGGAGCAATGTGTGTATAAATCTATTTAATGTTCATCCTTAAACTGTGTCATTGTAATTCCAATCATTATTTAGGCATCTTAATTTTTTACATTGCCAGTTTAATATTTCTCAATACTACATAAAAAACCTGTCTGCCTGAGCATTTTTTACTCTTTTTTGGTCAACAGAGCTCTGCTTTCTAATGCATACAGGAGACATGATATTTTAATATTATGGAATTATGGATATAGCACCATGAAAATTTCATAAACACTGTTATTTATCTCCACAGATAAATATGGCTGTAGGTTTACATTCTTTCACAAAAAGCAAATAGAAACCATATTTCATTATTTATTAAATGAATTATTTAAAAATATATATTTTTAAATGGTCTTTGTAGTGTTGGAACTGAACTGAATGACGCATGTGTTTGTAGACGCTCAAACAGGTGAGCTGCTGATCAGCAACCACTCCCAGAGCTACACTGGCGGCTACACCTGTGAGGTCAGCAATGAAGTAGGAAAGGAGCAGTGCAAGTACACCCTGAACGCCTACAACCGTAAGTCTGGCCGGGAAAGGAGAAACTATTTCTGTGAACTGGAGTGTGTTAATAGGCTGTGTGTGTGTGTGTGTGTGTGTGTGTGTGTGTGTGTGTGTGTGTGTGTGTGTGTGTGTGTGTGTGTGTGTGTGTGTCTGTGTGTGTTTGTGTGCGTGTGTGTGTTATTTAAGGATTTGATTTTTATTATGCACAATATGATTTAGCACACTCTTGCAGCATAAAAGATAAAGATAAAAAGATGGGATGCTGTGTAAAATGTAAATAAATGTTAATAATAAAGAGAATACAATGATTTGTAAATCTTATGAACTCATATTTTCTACAAAATATAACATATAACACAAACCAGATGTTGAAATTGAGATATTTATCAGTTTCATAAAAAATATTAATTGTTTCTGTTTTTAATTAATTAGCTGTTTTTACTAATTCCTCTCACACCTTTTCTTTAAATATGTTATATATTTTCACAGGACAATAATTTAGAAATAAACCTTGGATATAATTAAGAGTAGTCAGTGTGTAGCTCATATAGCAGTATAGATGTACTGTCTTCTGTTAATAACTCAACACACAGCCATTAATGTTTAAACTCTGGTGTCATGTGACTTGTTAGTTGAGTATTTAGACATTAATTGCTTTATTAACAAACTGTGCTAAAATATTTATTACAAAATGACCTCTGCATTCTTTTTTAATAAAACCTTTGTACTATCTTTTTATTCCAGCAACCAATAGGGCGGGAGTGATTGCGGGTGCTGTGATTGGTGCTCTGTTGCTGTTGCTCCTCCTGCTGCTGTTAATCTGGCTCTTGATTTGCTGTTGTCAGAAGCGGCGCTACGAAAAGGAAGCGGCCAATGAGATCAAGTAATGAAGTTTTTTAATCTTAATTAAGACTAATCGTACTGGTTTATTGGTCGGTAACACTTTCATAGATTTTCCTGAGAGAGTTTGTTTCTGCCTGAGTTCTGTCCTACAAACATCCTTTAGGCCACTGGGCTGCATCCTCCGTGCCAAACCGGCTCCTCCGTTCTTCCACTCTCTTCTCTGATTTTCCTTTATTGTTATCTCATGTCTGTGATGTGATAAAGGCATAATGTAACCATGGCTACAATAATTCAACCTAAATTTACAATATAAAAGGATTTCAGAAGGAAATGTATGGATGATATTCAAGGCTAAATTCCTTTACCTGACAATTGGTGCCAGTATTGTAAAGGGACTAAACTAAGAGTGACATTTCTGTTATTAATCCTGTAGAAAATTATGGAGAAATATAGGAAATTGTTTAATCAGATTGTTAGACATGTAGAGGAACTCTTGGTGAATGTAGACTTATGACATATAACAAAGCAAACAAACATGGATAAGTGCACAAACAAATTATTTAGACTGATACGGGTAACTACACATAAAGAAATAGTGTTTAACACATTTGTAACGCATGTATAATGCTGCAACATGCCAGACATCTCAGCATAGAGTTGTAGAGGGTCCTAATGAAGTCCTGTGATAAGCCATCCCTTGCAGATCCAGTATTCTCACTCCAATATTATCCACACATTTTAAATCAGGGATAGGTCTAGAGAAGCAGCTGGACATGGCGTAGTATCTCTGCCTTCCAGGCAAAGTCTTGAAATGGCAGCAGAATGCGGACAAGCATTGTCCTGTTGGAACAGAGTGTATGTTAAGAAAAAGAGGGGCCACTGGTTGCAAGACCTTTTTAATGTAATATTGAGCTGTTATTGTACCAAACCACACCCTTCACCATGACACGAGGCCTTCTGTACTGTTGTGTTACACACTTTGTATGTTTGTGTAACTCAATAAATATAGCACATATTATAGTTAATGGTGAATCCTTTATAGCTCCCGGTACCCCTTTTTAGTCTTGTTTTGTTTACTATTGACTTCATTTAATATTTATTAAATTCAATAGCAGACCTCTCTAATAAACAGTTTATAACTGGTACTCTTTCTCTACAGAGAGGACGCAGCGGCTCCAGAAAGTCGCCCCGGCAGCCGGCACTCCAGCTTTCGTTCTGTTACAGGGTACCGGACACATCACGGCATTGTTTATAACTCTGTGAGAAACGCTCAGCCCAACCGGACCGAGTCTGCTCGCAGCAACATCTACACTGACCCCCGTCAACTGTCCCCCCAAGCCAACTCACCAGACAGTGCCTACAAACCCCCACTGAACTACGACAGCAGATACGGATACCCAGTATAGAACTGGTGCTAGAGTCCGGAGTGTGGAATAGCATACCAACACAATATTAAGAACTGGAATAACCAAAGCCCTGCCCCCAAAAAAAGCAGAATAACATGACATTTATGATGTTATTAAAGGTGTTTTGTATTTGTGTTTATGAGACACAGATTGTTTCTATAATGTTTGTATAACTGCTATCAAACTATTTTTGTAAATATATTTTGTGATATTATAAACATATCTTATGGGAATTATTTTGACTTGATTTATGAGTTATTAATAAAACTTTTTGTGCTGATGTGAAATCTGACTGTATTAAAAGGTTAAATACAAGCAAAAAAACAGTATAGCAGATTTAAATTACATAAAATATACTGCAATATTTCAAACTTAATATTCCACAACAATACAGATTCCAGAATAATACATATTATTAAAAATGATCAACAATCTTTAGATGTTGGTTGTATTTGACCCTTTTATTCTTGAAATTATATATCTATATTGTTATTATAATTATCTGTATTGAATTTGCTCTCGGGTGTATATAGCAGTGTGTAGTATTTGCTCTCGGCTGTATATAGCAGTGTGTAGTATTTGCTCTCGGGTGTATATAGCAGTGTGTAGTATTTGCTCTCGGGTGTATATAGCAGTGTGTAGTATTTGCTCTCGGGTGTATATAGCAGTGTGTATTATTTGCTCTCGGGTGTATATAGCAGTGTGCAGTATTTGCTCTCGGGTGTATATAGCAGTGTGTAGTATTTGCTCTCGGGTGTATATAGCAGTGTGTAGTATTTGCTCTCGGGTGTATATAGCAGTGTGTAGTATTTGCTCTTGGGTGTATATAGCAGTGTGCAGTATTTGCTCTCGGGTGTATATAGCAGTGTGTAGTATTTGCTCTCGGGTGTATATAGCAGTGTGCAGTATTTGCTCTCGGGTGTATATAGCAGTGTGTATTATTTGCTCTCGGGTGTATATAGCAGTGTGCAGTATTTGCTCTCGGGTGTATATAGCAGTGTGCAGTATTTGCTCTCGGGTGTATATAGCAGTGTGCAGTATTTGCTCTCGGGTGTATATAGCAGTGTGTATTATTTGCTCTCGGGTGTATATAGCAGTGTGTACTATTTGCTCTCGGGTGTATATAGCAGTGTGTAGTATTTGCTCTCGGGTGTATATAGCAGTTTGCAGTATTTGCTCTCGGGTGTATATAGCAGTGTGTAGTATTTGCTCTCGGGTGTATATAGCAGTGTGTAGTATTTGCTCTCGGGTGTATATCGCAGTGTGTAGTATTTGATCTCGGGTGTATATAGCAGTGTGTAGTATTTGCTCTCGGATGTATATAGCAGTGTGTAGTATTTGCTCTCGGGCGTATATAGCAGTGTGTAGTATTTGCTCTCGGGTGTATATAGCAGTGTGTAGTATTTGCTCTCGGGTGTATATAGCAGTTTGCAGTATTTGCTCTCGGGTGTATATAGCAGTGTGTAGTATTTGCTCTCGGGTGTATATAGCAGTGTGTAGTATTTGCTCTCGGGTGTATATCGCAGTGTGTATTATTTGCTCTCGGTGTATATAGCAGTGTGTATTATTTGCTCTCGGGTGTATATAGCAGTGTGCAGTATTTGCTCTCGGGTGTATATAGCAGTGTGTATTATTTGCTCTCGGGTGTATATGGCAGTGTGTAGTATTTGCTCTCGGGTGTATATAGCAGTGTGTATTATTTGCTCTCGGTGTATATAGCAGTGTGCAGTATTTGCTCTCGGGTGTATATAGCAGTGTGCAGTATTTGCTCTCGGGTTTATATAGCAGTGTGCAGTATTTGCTCTCGGGTGTATATAGCAGTGTGTAGTATTTGCTCTCGGGTGTATATAGCAGTGTGCAGTATTTGCTCTCGGGTTTATATAGCAGTGTGTAGTATTTGCTCTCGGGTGTATATAGCAGTGTGTAGTATTTGCTCTCGGGTGTATATAGCAGTGTGTAGTATTTGCTCTCGGGTGTATATAGCAGTGTGTAGTATATGCTCTCGGGTGTATATAGCAGTGTGCAGTATTTGCTCCCGGGTGTATATGGCAGTGTGTATTATTTGCTCTCGGGTTTATAGAGCAGTGTGTAATATTTGCTCTCGGGCGTATATAGCAGTGTGTAGTATTTGCTCTCGGGTGTATATAGCAGTGTGTATTATTTGCTCTCGGGCGTATATAGCAGTGTGTAGTATTAGCTCTCGGGTGTATATAGCAGTGTGTAGTATTTGCTCTCGGGTGTATATAGCAGTGTGTAGTATTTGCTCTCGGGTGTATATAGCAGTGTGCAGTATTTGCTCTCGGGTGTATATAGCAGTGTGCAGTATTTGTTCTCGGGTGTATATAGCAGTGTGTAGTATTTGCTCTCGGGTGTATATAGCAGTGTGCAGTATTTGCTCTCGGGTGTATATAGCAGTGTGCAGTATTTGTTCTCGGGTGTATATAGCAGTGTGCAGTATTTGCTCTCGGGTGTATATAGCAGTGTGCAGTATTTGCTCTCGGGTGTATATAGCAGTGTGCAGTATTTGCTCTCGGGTGTATATAGCAGTGTGTATTATTTGCTCTCGGGTGTATATCGCAGTGTGTAGTATTTGCTCTCGGGTGTATATAGCAGTGTGTAGTATTTGCTCTCGGGTGTATATAGCAGTGTGCAGTATTTGCTCTCGGCTGTATATAGCAGTGTGTAGTATTTGCTCTCGGGTGTATATAGCAGTGTGTAGTATTTGCTCTCGGGTGTATATAGCAGTGTGTAGTATTTGCTCTCGGGTGTATATAGCAGTGTGTAGTATTTGCTCTCGGGTGTATATAGCAGTGTGTAGTATTTGCTCTCGGGTGTATATAGCAGTGTGTAGTATTTGCTCTCGGGTGTATATAGCAGTGTGTAGTATTTGCTCTCGGGTGTATATCGCAGTGTGTATTATTTGCTCTCGGGTGTATATAGCAGTGTGTATTATTTGCTCTCGGGTGTATATAGCAGTGTGCAGTATTTGCTCTCGGGTGTATATCGCAGTGTGTAGTATTTGCTCTCGGGTGTATATAGCAGTGTGTAGTATTTGCTCTCGGGTGTATATAGCAGTGTGCAGTATTTGATCTCGGGTGTATATAGCAGTGTGTAGTATTTGCTCTCGGGTGTATATAGCAGTGTGCAGTATTTGCTCTCGGGTGTATATAGCAGTGTGCAGTATTTGTTCTCGGGTGTATATAGCAGTGTGTAGTATTTGCTCTCGGGTGTATATAGCAGTGTGCAGTATTTGCTCTCGGGTGTATATAGCAGTGTGCAGTATTTGTTCTCGGGTGTATATAGCAGTGTGCAGTATTTGCTCTCGGGTGTATATAGCAGTGTGCAGTATTTGCTCTCGGGTTTATATAGCAGTGTGTAGTATTTGCTCTCGGGTGTATATAGCAGTGTGCAGTATTTGATCTCGGGTGTATATAGCAGTGTGTAGTATTTGCTCTCGGGTGTATATAGCAGTGTGCAGTATTTGCTCTCGGGTGTATATAGCAGTGTGCAGTATTTGTTCTCGGGTGTATATAGCAGTGTGTAGTATTTGCTCTCGGGTGTATATAGCAGTGTGCAGTATTTGCTCTCGGGTGTATATAGCAGTGTGCAGTATTTGTTCTCGGGTGTATATAGCAGTGTGCAGTATTTGCTCTCGGGTGTATATAGCAGTGTGCAGTATTTGCTCTCGGGTGTATATAGCAGTGTGCAGTATTTGCTCTCGGGTGTATATAGCAGTGTGTATTATTTGCTCTCGGGTGTATATCGCAGTGTGTAGTATTTGCTCTCGGGTGTATATAGCAGTGTGTAGTATTTGCTCTCGGGTGTATATAGCAGTGTGTAGTATTTGCTCTCGGGTGTATATAGCAGTGTGTAGTATTTGCTCTCGGGTGTATATAGCAGTGTGTAGTATTTGCTCTCGGGTGTATATAGCAGTGTGTAGTATTTGCTCTCGGGTGTATATAGCAGTGTGTAGTATTTGCTCTCGGGTGTATATAGCAGTGTGTAGTATTTGCTCTCGGGTGTATATAGCAGTGTGTAGTATTTGCTCTCGGGTGTATATCGCAGTGTGTAGTATTTGCTCTCGGGTGTATATAGCAGTGTGCAGTATTTGCTCTCGGGTGTATATAGCAGTGTGTATTATTTGCTCTCGGGTGTATATAGCAGTGTGTAGTATTTGCTCTCGGGTGTATATAGCAGTGTGTAGTATTTGCTCTCGGATGTATATAGCAGTGTGTATTATTTGCTCTCGGGTGTATATAGCAGTGTGTAGTATTTGCTCTCGGGTGTATATAGCAGTGTGTAGTATTTGCTCTCGGATGTATATAGCAGTGTGTATTATTTGCTCTCGGGTGTATATAGCAGTGTGTAGTATTTGCTCTCGGGTGTATATAGCAGTGTGCAGTATTTGCTCTCGGGTGTATATCGCAGTGTGTAGTATTTGCTCTCGGGTGTATATCGCAGTGTGTAGTATTTGCTCTCGGGTGTATATCGCAGTGTGTAGTATTTGCTCTCGGGTGTATATGGCAGTGTGTATTATTTGCTCTCGGGTGTATATGGCAGTGTGTAGTATTTGCTCTCGGGTGTATATGGCAGTGTGTAGTATTTGCTCTCGGGTGTATATGGCAGTGTGTATTATTTGCTCTCGGGTGTATATGGCAGTGTGTAGTATTTGCTCTCGGGTGTATATGGCAGTGTGTATTATTTGCTCTCGGGTGTATATGGCAGTGTGTAGTATTTGCTCTCGGGTGTATATAGCAGTGTGTATTATTTGCTCTCGGGTGTATATGGCAGTGTGTAGTATTTGCTCTCGGGTGTATATAGCAGTGTGTAGTATTTGCTCTCGGGTGTATATAGCAGTGTGTATTATTTGCTCTCGGGTGTATATGGCAGTGTGTTGTATTTGCTCTCGGGTGTATATAGCAGTGTGTATTATTTGCTCTCGGGTGTATATAGCAGTGTGTATTATTTGCTCTCGGGTGTATATGGCAGTGTGTTGTATTTGCTCTCGGGTGTATATAGCAGTGTGTATTATTTGCTCTCGGGTGTATATAGCAGTGTGTAGTATTTGCTCTCGGGTGTATATAGCAGTGTGTAGTATTTGCTCTTGGGTGTATATAGCAGTGTGTATTATTTGCTCTCGGGTGTATATAGCAGTGTGTAGTATTTGCTCTCGGGTGTATATGGCAGTGTGTAGTATTTGCTCTCGGGTGTATATGGCAGTGTGTAGTATTTGCTCTCGGGTGTATATGGCAGTGTGTTGTATTTGCTCTCGGGTGTATATAGCAGTGTGTATTATTTGCTCTCGGGTGTATATAGCAGTGTGTAGTATTTGCTCTCGGGTGTATATGGCAGTGTGTAGTATTTGCTCTCGGGTGTATATGGCAGTGTGTAGTATTTTCGTATACATAGAATTTGAGAGAAATGTTTTCCGTAGTTTATAGAAAAAAAAATACGTTTAATTTGGAAAAGTTACAACAAGCTAAAAAAAGGCTCAGATAACAAATAACAACATCTGCTTTACAAACACAGACACATAGATATGCCTTTTCATCATAAGCACATCACTTACTGAAAATTTAACTTACTTAATGAACTATAGAGAACTGGACATCCTGAGTTAGCAGGAAATATTAGAAATGAATAGTAGATTTGAGTAGAAATTAGTAGAAATCTTGTTTCTGAGTCTAATTATTAAAATAAGATAAAAAAACAATAAAAATAAAATAAAAGAATTATCATCATTAACATGTTTAAAGATAGATGTTTAGATCAGCAGGTCAGTATTGGTTAGTGGTTTATCAGCTTGTGTATAATACAGGAAGTCTACAGTAAGTAAAGCAGTGGTTAAACCTCAGATCAGCATTTATTTTGCATCTATTCAAACAATTCCGCAACCACAGCTCTTATACACACACCTTTATATATTGTAATTCATATATTATATAAAGCAGTCCTCAAACTGGGGCAGTGAACAGGGCAGGTTGAACAGGGCAGGTTGGAGGGGGATTTGCAGTGGGGTGCAATTTAGAGTTTGTATCTCTTCTACATATCATGTTCAGTCATGTGCGTGGATCGTTTTACCATGTGAGCATATCTTACAAAGAAGCACCGGATGTTTGAAAATTACAGTAAAATGCTGCATGTGTATGACTAGCTTTTTTAAAGTCATATGCTTTATTGTTTTCAGATCAATGGTTTGATCACATTGTAAGTGTAAGTGTAAGTGAATTCTGGCATATGGAGCGCGCATCAATTATAAGCTATAAAAGTTTACCTGTCGGCTATCAACTTCTTTCATAAAGTCCTCCATGGCTCACCTTTTACTAGTCATCCTCAAATCACACTGCTTTTAAAAGGCATTAAAAGAAGTGAATCTTTCTCACTCACCAATGTCTTCTCCTAACCTCTCACATCCTCTCCTGCTGTCTATCAACTCTACGATCCGGACAATATTATTATTTCTCAAATCTTAGAAGCTATGTTTTTGCTAGCTTCCTCCGATTTTCAGAATTTACCACTCTATTCATCACTCACCATCCCTCTCTCCACCACTGTATGTCTGATGTCACCATCCTGGATGCCGACACCCTCATGTTCAACATCAAGAGAAGCAAAACAAATCAATTTGGTACATATACTCCAGTCTACATCTTCACCTCTTCATTCACCTCTCAGTCCATACGAACCTCTCCAGCCCCAATCCCCCACCCCCCAAAAGAAAAGATATTAAAGCATTGAAATACTATTAGCTCTGGTTGTTTATTCTTTAGGCTTTATTTTAATATCTTTCCCTTTAACTGTATTATTACATATTCACTTTAAATTTGCAGTCCAATTCAACAACATATAAATAATAGTACACAGTCAATGTCAGAACTAGCTTACTGTAGTTTTATTTTATGCATGTAAATTCATGCATGAGCCCACAGAAAAAATGTAAATAAGACCTGAATTTCCTGTACCACACCGCCTGGACGTGGTTAAATTGGCCCATCATGCAAATGTGTCCAAAAATACCTACAGTATATTAATCCTCACTTTTATGGTGGGGTTTGCAAAATGTTATTACTGAATTCAGCATTACGTTCGAGCGGACTGGGATGGGTTGTGTTTTCTACTGCTCATTTTCTTCTGAAAAATAGAAGAACTGGACAAATAAACTATTTGAAAACCAAACTAAGGTAACGTACCTTTTTTCATCACACAGATTTTTCATAATAAATACTCATTAAGTCATTGTTAATGTGTTGAAACATCCTCAGATTTCTGAACCATTTTTGGAACATTCTGCACTTTCCTTTAAAAACAAACAGTGCAGTAAAATGTTTATAAATGGGTTAAATTGTGCAATTATTGTAGAGGGTCTGAACTCTGTGGTGAACAATCCATGTGTGAAAATGATGATTTTATGCTCCCTAAACCACTCTCTCACAATCTAAACCCAATAAATCCTGGCATTGTCATTTAAAATATGTTCGTGCCATCAGGGAGTAATCCCTTGGTTTAATCCCCATCACTGCACTGTGTGTGGAAAAGCTCTTACTTTCACTATTAAACACATCCCTGAGTTCTAGTGTTGCTTTTCTACCATTTGATTTCACTCTTTATGTGATCACCGATCAACATCATTTAAGACTTTTGTCCGACTACACTCCTTCCTGGAAGATAATGTTTTTCCAAAGGCCTTCCACCTGTTAATAATGTGTTCACCAGTTAAAAACATCTAAGCAATAACTGCACTTTTTGCTTAGATGTTTTCTCATCTTGATGCATGCCAATAATGTGATTCTTCTGAAACAGATTAACATCTTTTCCATGACCATAGGATGCGTCTTTTCACATGGTTGTTTAATAAATGAGAAGCTGTTCCCTGCATCAGTTAGGGTTAAAAAAGTTGTTGCCGGTTGATGCAGTAATGATCCAATCCAACTTTTAGCTTAGATTTTTTTTGGGTCAGGCAGAGTATAATAATAAATAATAATAATTAATATTTTGTTAATAAAACTTGCAATGTATTACAGTATAATTGCACATTATTTCATTAAACCTGCAGTTTTTTTTCTTCTTCTCTATAACAGATACAGCAGAGTTGCAGTCATGCTGAATCCTGTCCACAAAATAGCCATCTGGATCATTACTGGGTTTCTGGCCATCTTTACTGTGTTTTTTAATATTTTCATCTTACTGGTCAATCAGCGCAACTGCAGGAAAAACCATTTACACCTGTGTCCAGGTGACACCATAATGACCGGAATATCCCTGGCCAGCATCGGCCATCAGGTCCTATCCTACTGCTGGATGACAATGGTGGAGATAGATGTGCAGTGTATGTACGACATGGCGGAATCCATACTGCTGGTATTGGTTGTTTCCCTCAAGTTCTCTATCATGTGGGCGACCGCGTTCCTCACCTTTTTCTACAGCACCAAATTGGTGATCAAACCCATTCACTGCTACACCCGCATCCAGGAGGCAATCCTCAAACACGTCCTGACCGTGGTCATCGTTATCTTCTTATCCGGCTTTGTCAACTGCCTACCCCTGCTAAAGGTCCTGACCTATCAAAACAGCAGCGCCGGAAACGCGGACTGCGGCTCCATCACCGCCAGCGGGGTCATCGGCCTCAGCTACGTCATCTATCTCGTTGTAATCGCAGACATCGTTCCGGGCATCCTGATGATAAAATGCAGCATCTCCATATCGTATCACCTGGCCATTCATCTCCAGCACATGAAGCAAAGCACCAATGGCACCCACACCCCCAAGTTGGGCACTCAGATGCGGGTGATCCGGATGAACCTTACCCTGGTGGCGGTGTTCCTCTGTTTTCTCCTGGTAGACCTATACACCCAGTCCAGGGTAGTGCTGCAGAGCGAGAACACCATAGGTCTGACCATTCTCTTCACCACGCTGTACACTGCCGTCAGTGGGTTTGTGCTGATCTACGGGAAGAAGAGCTTCTGGAAGGAGTTTCTCCAGTGGTTCAACCTGTTTATAGATGAGTACCCTTGTCTGAACTGTATGAAGATTCCAGAGAGTAAGAACATAAAGCACAGTGTTCACAAGCACTGAGTTTACTTCATTATTGCAGTCAAATTTAGAGATGGACGGATCCAATCCTCTCAGTATTGTAATAAACCTACAAAAATACCTACAAATTGGATAATGGCAACGTTTTAAAATATGGATTTTAAGGCACTCATTTCTGGCTAGACTTTTCAATTTTAGCCAAGTTGTGTGATGGAATATTATATTTCTCCTAAACAGATAACAAGATGTTAAATTCTTTTGGGTAAGTACAATATTGTTGCTCTCCAATGATTTTAACTTATAACTAATATGCACACACAAACCGTCCCCTACATTGTGTCAACATTTCTTGATGAATGGACCGAGAGAAATTCTCTAAAATAAAATGAAACCCTTAATATAATAATAAGAAAAGTTAAAGCAGATCAGAATGGGGAACTTAAAATAGTATCATAATACTATTTTAAATGTCTCATGAATTTAGTTTCTCCTGTTAGTCATGTTTTATAGACATTTTTTATCAGGGCTGATCCACCATTCCGGTCCTTGACTTGCACTAGAATATAAACCATAGTTATGCATTTAATTGGATGACAGGCAGTGAGATTACATAGCGGATCACAATTCCATTTCCATACCTAAGCACTCTGCATGTCATGTACTGAGAGACATATATGAAATCATGCTCAACACCACGTCCCTTGCTATATCAGGGAGGTGCACATGTCACTCAGCCTCTTGTCAGACGCACAATTTGTTTAGCAGAACCACTGTGGATAAAGTCTGACTAAGAAACAAGAGCAACTAAAAAAGGCCAGTGAGGTCCAGCACTGAGGGTCATGTGACACCCCGGGGAGGTCAGAGCTGAAATGCTCCTCTGAGGGAGACAGATCAGATTGTGGGCACCAAGGGGGTCCTTTGTGACAAAGTAGAAAAAAAAGTAGAACTTTTGAGTGAAGGTAGATATATAAAACTCATAGAGGGTTCTAGACAGTCTAGCTTAGCCAACAGCGCACTTGTAGAAGAGTGTGAAGAAGACAGGATGTAAATAGAAGTACACTGATTAAAGATTTTTTTTTACGTCCAAGACGTTTTTATTTGTTTTGTTTAAGATCTGTACAGAGTTGTGTAGCTTGTTTTGTGGTAGTGCTGCCCTCTGCTGCTCTTTAGGTGTATCTCTTTATACCGCTTTCTAAAATTCTTAGGTGGGAGTTGCCTGGACCTGTCAGCTGACCTACTCCTGTTTTTAGTGGACCATGGTGTCTTCACTATGTGGTCCATGGCAGTCATGCTGGCATTTGTTTTTCTTAGTTGTTTCTGTTCAGTTCTTTGTGACTAGTTTTGGTGTTGACCCTATGTTTGTACTTTGATTTGTATAAATATTGCTCTAGCTATACCCAAGCTTAATAGTACAGAGTCAATAATAACTTGTTTTTCTTCTGCTTATGGACAGGTAAGATTTGTTTGTCTTTCTTTTTCTTTTTGCTTGTTTGTTTCAGGTAATTTGGCACTGTTTTTTTTTGGCCCTGGCTTTCCATGAAGCAAATTGTGGATTCACTTCTTTGTTTGTTGCTTTAGGACCCTGATGTGGTCATTTGGGGTGGGTGATATGGCACGGTATTTCAGGGTATAATCAAGGACAATCCACAGACCACCTCCAAAGAGCTGCAGCATCATCTTGCTGCAGATGGTGTCACTGTGCATCAGTCAACAATACAGCGCACTTTGCACAAGGAGAAGCTGTATGGGAGAGTGATGCGAAAGAAGCCATTTCTGCAAACACGCCACAAACAGAGTCGCCTGACCCAAAAGCTGTGCTTTTGCTTTTGCATACCTAAGGCGACTTCTGATTTTCGCATCACTTTCCCATACAAGCTGCAAGATGATGCTGCAGCTCTTTGGAGATGGTCTGTGGATTGTCCTTGACTGTTCTCACCATTCTTCTTCTCTGCCTTTCTGATGTTTTTCTTGGCCTGCCACTTCTGGGCTTAAGAAGAACTGTCCCTGTGCTCTTCCATTTCCTTACTATGTTCCTCACAGTGGAAACTGACAGGATAAATCTCTGAGACAACTTTTGGTATCCTTCCCCTGAACAATCATGTTGAACAATCTTTGTTTTTAGATCATTTGAGAGTTGTTTTGATGAGCCCATGATGCCACTCTTCAGAGGAGATTCAAATAGGAGAACAACTTGCAACTGGTCACCTTAAATACCTTTTCTCATGATTGGATACACCTGGCTATGAAGTTCAAAGCTCAATGAGGTTACCAAACCAATTTTGTGCTTCAGTCAGTAAAAAGTAGTTAGGAGTATTTAAATCAATAAAATGATAAGGGTGCCCATACTTTTGCACCGGTTAAATTTTGGTTTAATGCATATTGCACATTTTCTGTTCTGTACAATAAACCTCATTTCAATCCTGAAATATTACTGTGTCCATCAGTTATTAGATATATCAAACTGAAATGGCTGCTGCAAACACCCAAATATTTACAACTAAAAATGATTAAGATTAATAGAGGTGCCCAAACTTTTTCATATGACTGTATATGCATATCGTTTAGTGGCTTTTTATTTTGCATATTGAACACTGGTAGGAATGTACATCCTGATTTTAGATTAGATTTTTTTTTTAAATAATAATAATAATAATAATAATACATATATTTTTCTTGACATAAAATTTACTACATAAATAGTGGAAAATGCTCCTAAATATAAGCTACTTTTTTCATCAGAAAGTAAAAAGCACACAAAAATAATTACAACCAATCTCAAGTGCAATCATCAATTTGTCTCTTTTAGCATGAAATGTTTACTTTTGTTCCTTTTGTAAACACAACTCAAACAAGATGTCTTCTGTGTCTACAGTGTGTCTACAGTGTGTCTACAGTGTGTCTACAGTGTGTCTACAGTGCTACTCTTCATAGAGTAGCACTGTTAACCCTCACCACCAAACAAGCACAGCATGAAATAATGTTAAAAAAAAACACAGTTTCAGTAAAAGCTTTTACAAGCCTCAGACTAAAATGTATATTTCAGTTTGGAGCAATATGCTGCAAGGTAAGCTTACAAAACCTGGATCAGACACAATATATGTAAATACTACCTCACTATAATTGTATATATCCACAAACAACACAACTGTAAACAACAAAACCCGGACTACAACTCTGGGAAGTAACGTTATAAATATGAAGCTAGCTAGACTCAGCAAAACACCAGAGCAACAAAATAAGACGTTTCTTACTTGGCCAACAAGAAGCTGGACAGCTCTGCGTCTGTTTTCAGCTGTTCAGCGTCTCTTAGCTCACGCCAATGACTGAAAGAGATTCCTATATTTATTCTTGTCTGGTCTCTAGGCCAATTAGTCTCGCTTTCTGATTTTCACAGACATATTCGGTCTCTTTCCAGCTTCTGCCATAGTGTCTGTATGTTAGTTAGCGTCTGTAAAGAATGAATTTGCCCATTTGTGTCATTCTTAATGTCTATCAAAATGTTCCCATAGTTTTATCCAGAATATCTTTCAAAGAGGCCCTTATGTCAATCCCGAGATAAGTAATTTAATCTCTGAAAGGTACCGAAAAACTTATTTTATCCAAAGTTCTTCTGCCTTCTTATTTAAGGGGAGAATGATGATTAAGGCCAGTTAATCATATATCTTGACAAATGTGCAAAGTTGCTAGTTTGTTATGAAATGGTTCAAAATTAGAAATGCAAAGTAAAGTAAAATGTCATCAGGGTAATGCAAGGATTTGAGTAGATTACACATATGCTGATCAAACTTATACTAAGGCCTAATTTCTGCAACAGTTTAGTCTGTTGTCAGTGTCTAAAGACACTGCATATGGGTTTTCTTGATGTTGGATTCACTTATAATATTAAGTGGCATATATTATCCGCAGGCAGACAAGATGCTATAAAACCTGTTTTGACTGGATAAATTAGTTTATCTATGTATTTTTGAAATCGTAATGCTTCATAGAGACTTTTGAAGCCTTTTTTTGTCTCCTTTTTTAAAGTCTTTAGAGCCTCATGTAATTCTTTAAGTGATATTGGTCCGTCAAGCTGCTCCGATTCACTAGCCGTTAACTAGATTGAAAGGAATCTTTGGCCTTTGTCTACATAAAAGTGTTTTTTTAAGGCAGTGTTTATCTCTTTGGGGTGATAGATGGTAAATTGAAGGTATCAAAAAAGTTTGATATGCATTCTGTTTCAAATTAAGTGTGAGTTGTTTATTAAATAAGATCTATGCAAGCTAAATTCAGCTTTCTTAAATAACAAACCATGTAATTCACCTTTAGCCACTTTTATTGCATTTTCACCAGTTGCCACACCCTCTCTCTAAGCACTGAATAATGCTTCATGATCTTTAGCTCTTTAACACACTGAGAAAAGCATCCAAAAAAAAGCATCTCACTCTCAATATTTTTATGATATTATGGGCTGTAGATGTTACAATATCCGAAATCTTTCCAATTTTACATTGAATATATATTCCTGAAACTTTCCACAATTTTTTGATTCAGTTTTTGGTAGATTGTTGAAGATCAGTCCATATTTGCTTTTGAGAGACCCTGCCTCTCTAAAATGCCCTTATAATACCTAGTCATGTGAGTTGGAATTTGGGTTATATTTTCGATATTAAGTAAACATTTCATTCACTGAGCAGCAGTATGAACTATTGCATCAATTCCCCCAACATTTTGTTTATGATAATGCACAATTACTGTACTATGTTATTTACCATTAAACACCATAAACTTTGTATCTTATCAAAAATGTTTAATTTCGCCAGTCACTGTGCTATGAGTATTAGTCATATTTGGTTTATTTTTTCACACTCCACTTAACAGAACAGACACATGGTGATAAACAGACCAATAAATCAACATTAAATATTATCTGAGTGCATTTATTCAATCATTTTGTATAAATAAATCTATATATAAAACATTCACTCAACATAATTAATCAGCATGTTTACATATCACAATCAACATTTACAATCAAGTTCAGATAATCTCTCAGTTATAAACTATTTATGCACAATAATAAAAGGCCTATACACTTAGCCCTCCAAATTTCTTTATTAAATCAGAAAAATAAGTTCAGAAAAATATTGTTCAGAAATCAGTATGCAATAAGGACACTGTGTAAAAATATCACTGTAGTTTAAATCAACACACAATTTTCATATTTCAATCTGTCACAATAAACATCATTAGGACACTAATCTGATAAAAAAAAGTCTTTGAAACAAAAACTGCAAAAAGCTCAAAGTCTAATATAACATCATTATAAAAGCACATCCACAAGACAAAAATATTTAATTCTATCTAGTGTGTTGCTTAATACTCTGTCAGCTGTACCGGGGTAACCACAGCAGGGTGTTTTAAAAAGCAATTACAAAAATACACTAGACAAATGTAACCTAAACAAAGCACTGTACATTTACATTAGCAGTCCTGCAATCATAAACTTACCTCAGCAGTGCTATTCTCACACATTTGTGAAATTTACACAGAGAAAGACAATCAGACAACAAACAAATGCTAAGGTTAAATTAGCTTAGCTAACATTACTATCCTAGCCCTTGCACATCTCGTATCTTTCAGCCTGAGTGCGTCTTCCACCACCTCTGAAAAAATCTTATCAGGGTAAAAACAGCAAAATTACTAAAAAAAAAAAAAAAAAAAAAAAAGAATCATTGTTGGTATAAACTATGTTTTATTACATTTTTTTTTACATTTATTTTTGGTTGTTAAATATTTTTTGTGTTTCTAATTTATATGTTATGAAATGATTCAATTATTCATAAGGCACTTGTGATAAATGCTGAGGCTCAATCTAAAAAAACAGAATTACTGGTTCCTTGGCAAATATTTCTGACATCAAAATTCTATTGATTAGTGATATCTCACAGAACTCACTCTTAAAGAATCAAAATATTATTGCTAATGTCCTTAATAAACTTCCCTAGTGCAAATTAAAGAAATAATACATTTAAAAATAACAAGTATCAAATTCCCATCCCACAGAAATGATTCAAACAGAGGACGTCATTAATGATTGGCTGATTCGTACCCTGAAGCAGAACTCCTGTATAACAAAAATAATGAAGGAACCTTTCCTGCCTAAAACCCATTTACTGTATAAAAAAAAGAAAACATACAGTTTTTAAAGCAACTCACTTTATTCTACTTCCTAAAATAAAGTCGTTAGTATTACTCACCCCATTCACCCTCAGTCAGCCTCAATTCATTGAGGACTCACTCACGAGCTCCCTCTACCGTTTTTTTTTCTTCTAAGGTGATACTCATGGCAGGAGCACAAGCCAAACTAGCTACACATCTAAATTAAAACTGAGAACTCAGACAGTAACCGGCACTCACAGGAGACGCATTTATAATATCAGTTCTGAAGGAATATGGGAGTTAACAGGGCAGAGTCCTGGTTCACTGTAGATTGTGGTCCTGGGCTGGAAACATAGACTTGCGGGTTTTGGGTGGAGGAGGGGGAGGCTTGTTGTCCACTTTATTTGGCAACACAGGCAGAAACTGCAGGTTAGAAATGCATAAAGAGAGTCAGAGATCAAATTTAAACTGTTGTTTTACTGTGTTATTCAGTTTTAATAAAAGTCTGAAAAACTGCAGCAGACTGAGACTTACAGCAGCTGGAGCAGCAGCAGGGTCACTCTCAGCCAGGTGCTTTTTAGGAGGCATGGGTGGAGGTGTATCTGACATCTCAGCAGTGATGACACTACTGTCACTCAGGAGAGATGAGCAACCTAAAAACAATCAAAAACAAAGAACTGAAGCTGCGGTGTGTGAGTGTGTGGTGTGTGTGCAACTCACTGGAGCTGCGGAGTGTTTGTGTGTGTGTGTGTTTGTATGTGTGTGTGTGTGTGTGTGAGACTTACTGGAGCTGCGGGGGGTGTGTGGGGAGGCAGGCAGGGGGCTGAGTGGGTTGTTGAGGTTGAGAGCGGCTGAATCTCCATGAAACAGTGAGAGTGTGAGTCTCCGATCCCCAAGCGTCAGACTTTTAGGCCGTGGCTGTTTTTCTGGAGGAGTCTGGTTACACACACACACACACACACACACACACACACACACACACACACACACACACACACACACACACACACACACACACACACACACACACACACACACACACACACACACACACACACACACACACACACACACACACACACACACACACACACACACAAGAGACACAAAGACAAAGACACAGACAGACAGACACACACACACGGGGCTGACTGATTTCTTTTTTAGAACTGTATATTTAACAAAATGTAATATTATAAGAATGCAGGAACCTCGTTTGTGTCTGTAAGTCTTTCCAGCAGGACCTGAGATTTGCTCAAGCTCCACCCCTTCCTGTTCTTTTTGCTGATTCGGTTATCTTCTTCAGAGCGTGACAAATACGACACTCTCTTATCGTTAACACATGTCAGCAGAGAACTGTAAACAGAGGCAATAAAAATCTGATTTTTTATTCATGCACATTCACACAGATAAACTCAAGATAAAAGCAGGAACAATAAATGATTACAAGTTTAGACTGATATGGGTAATATTTATTGACCTACACAGTAGTGTGTAACACGTCAGACTTCTCAGCATGGAATTCCTATATTAAAATATTAGTCAAAGACAACACAAGTAATCACAAAATGGCGTTTTTAAAATGAAGGTTTTTATTATTAAGGGAGAAAAAACTAGATACTTTGACTAGGCCACTCCAAAGCCTTCACTTTGTTTTTCTTCAGCCATGCAGAGGAGGGCTTAGTGTGTAGGAGTAGCAAACCAGTCTGACTTTAAACCTGCACATTCTACTGAAACTGCCCTCATTGCAGCAAAAGCTGATTCTTCTTGATCTCTCTGCTGATTTCGTCACAGTCAACCACAAGATTGTCCTTTCCATCCTCACCAGTCTTGGAATCACTGGCTCTGCATGGCATACTTGGCATACATGGCATACTCATACTTGAAGGACCGTTCCTACCAGGCAACGTGGCAAGGGGCAACATTTGCTCCATGCAGACTCTCTACTAGGGTTCCACAAGGCTCTGTGCTTGGTCCTCTTCTTTTCTCACTCTATACTCTACACTCTCTGGGTAAAATAAGATAAGAAAATAAGAAAATAAGATGGATTCTCATACCACTGCTATGCACATGACACTCAACTAATCCTTTTTTTTTTCCTTCTTCCAAATCTTTCATCCTGCATCTCAGCATGTCTCAGTGATGTCTCATTGTGGATGAGTTATCATCTAAAACTCAACCCCAGCAAGACTGACCTTCTGTTTATCCAAGGAACTACGAGCAAATCTGACTCGTTCATGCTGATTTCTCCTGTACAACATCGGGAGAATTTGACCGATTTTCTCTCAGGAAGCCACTCAGGATCTTGTGCAGTCTCTCTCTTGTCACCTCAAAACCTACTGGCTGGTCTTCCATCGCGAGCCACCAGATCACAACAATTAATTCAAGATGGAGCAGAATGAATCGTCTTCAATCTTTTGAAGTTCAATCATGTGACTCCTTTACTTTGTTCCCTCCACTGGCTTCCTGTTGCCGCTTACATCAAATTTAAAACCCTCACACTGGCCTACAAAGCCAAAAAACGGACCAGCTCCTTCCTACTTCACAGCAATGGTCAAAGCCAGATCTGTACCAAGAGCTCTTAAAGCTTCCAGTACGACTTGGCTCCAACCTCCATCCCTGAAAACACTCAGAAAACAGACATCCAGACTCTTCTCTGTGCTGCAAGACCAAGGTGGTGAAATGAACTTCCACTGGGTGTCAGAACAGCAGAGTCACTCGCGGTCTTCAAACGTCGACTGAAGACACATCTTTTCAAAAAGTTCCTAAACTAATCTTAAAAAAGGGGAAAAACTCCTAGGGTTCTAAACATGATCAAGCTCTGTGCATCTCTTGATCCTAGTCTACAAATTAGCTCTGGATATTTTAAAGTAACAATGAAGCACTGCTGTAAGTTGCTCGGTGTGTTTTGTGTGTTTTGGATCATTGTCTCACTGAAGAAGCCAAGTTCTTTTTAGCTTGAGGGAGGTCACAAACTTGTGGCCAGACATTCTCCTTCAGAATTTTTTGTAGACAGTGGAATTCATCTTTCCAATGATTTTCCAGCAAAACAATCCCCAGAGCATCACACTACCACCACCATGTTTTACTGTAGGTTTATGAGTTTATTTTTATAAAAAAGAAATAAACCTTCGTGGAAGGTTTGTGGATACTGGTTCTCACAGATGAACTGAGATTATCCACAGCAAAGTTACATTTTAACTGGTGGTGGGGTGGGGGGCATATAGGTGTAGGCATATAAAATCTTCATTTAAAACAGAATTTTGTGTTTTTGTTGTCTTTGACTAATATTTAAATTTTTTGATGATCTGAAACATTTAAGTGTGAAAAACAAACACTTAAACAAAAATGGTTTAAGAGAAGAGACAGATGAAGACAGTAAAACAGGCCTGGGAGCATACTCTCGGCAAGCAGTTCTGGAGGAGTTTTCCTCAGAGGAGCCAGAAACACTGGGCTGCACAGATATGGAGGAGACGGTGGAGATGGTGGACATGCGTCTTAGTGTTGAGGACATGATATAAGGAACCACAACTGATCCAACACGACTCTTCTTCCTTTCAGTCAGTGGACAAGGCTGCAGACAAACACATAAGTGATTAAACAAAGGCAGAGATTAATAATACATGTGATTAACATTCAATATACACTCACCCGTCACTTTATTAAGAATATCTGTACACATATAAACTACCGCTTAAAAGTTTAAAAACACCCCTATTGTTTAGTAGTCCAGCATAACAAAAGAAATAAATCCTACCATACTGAGACTATAATATATAGAGGTAATGAAATATATTTGAGTTAATAAAGTGTATTAAATCTCAGCTGTAAAAGCAGCACTGACCAGGGTGATGACCCCATACTGTCTCTCCACTTTCTCCCTCAGCTCCTGGAAGCAGGTTAGCAGGCGGTTGTGAAGGGGCTTCAGCTGCTCTGTGGATTTCTCTCCGTGAATCTGAATCCCCTCTTCCAGCACGGGGATCTTAGAGACAATCCACACACCAGCATTTTACACTCCACTAATCCAATTAAAATCTTCAACAGTTTCAGACAAAACATTTAAACTAGGGATGCACAGAAATAAACATTGTCTGAAACTGAAACAAAACTATAATTAAACTGGCTTGTGAACCACCTTTGCAAGCACCTGTGTTGCTAAGTTCTACCTAGGCAGATGCAATCACCTGGGGATACCATAGCAGCAACCCAGATAGCAACAGTATGTTGGCCCAACGTTTGTAAATGTCGCACATCAAAATTCGATATCAGACCCACGCTCTGTGTTTGGCAGTTTTTTCAGAACGTTGGATAAAGTTCATTAAGGAGCAAAGATCGGCGTCAAAATGCCAAACTTTTTTCCAACGTCAGCTCCACGTTGGTCTTTAGCTTATTTCCACACACAGCCACACACACAAGTCTCACACACGGACACACTACACAAACACACTCACACACACTTTTATTAGAGCAGCGAACATGCACACAGTTACAATAACAAAGTTTAAGTATAAGCTACAGACCAACATACAACCAACGCTGGAAAAATGCAGACCTGTGTCTGTGTGTGTATTCACCATCCTATTCAGTGTGTTCCTATGCAGGTACCCTAGCCATCCAGTAGGTGGCAGCACCACCAGTAATGCATAGTGCAAGCAACCCCAGAAGAAGAAATAGGGGTGTGGCTTCACAGGTAACAAACCCACTGATCCCACAGGAACTCGTCCTCTCTGAGTTTGCCAACGTAGGGTAAACATCTTAACAGAGAGACAGGAAACAAGAACATCAAGACAACAAGGCCTCTCCTTTGTTCTATCAAGAGAACAAAGCAACCACCTCTAGGCGCACACCTTTAAAATGAGAACTCCCAACGTCAAGTATTGGTTGGCACCAAATGTCAGACCAACGTAAGCCCACTGGCCAAAATTACCAATTGCTATGTGAAACCATAGCAACTGCCTAGCAACACCATACTAACAACCTTGAATATCATGTCAAATGCCTAACAACCACTTAAGCCACAACCTGGAATACCACAGCAATCATCTGGCAATACCTTAGTATCCCCCTGGGATATGTAAGCAACCACCTAGCAAAACACACAGCCACACCTTAGCAACCATGTGTAAATAACACCACACCCACCCACCACACACAACACAAACATTCACACGTCTCACTAAATGCCAGAGACACTGCACACTCCACACACACACACAAACTACAGACTACACATCGCTCACGCCAAACCCCCCCCACACACACCCACTCACTGTACACCACACACCCAAACTCCAGACTACACATGACACACACCCAACATCCCACACACCCACTCACTGTACACCACACACCCACACCACACACAAAAACTACACACTACACATCACTCAGGCCAAACGCCACACACATCCACTTACTGTACACCACACACCCACACCACACACACAAACTACAGACTACACATCACTCAGGCCAAACGCCACACACACCCACTCACTGTACACCACACACCCACACCACACACACAAACTACACACTACACATCACTCAGGCCAAACGCCACACACATCCACTTACTGTACACCACACACCCACACCACACACACAAACTACAGACTACACATCACTCAGGCCAAACGCCACACACACCCACTCACTGTACACCACACACCCACACCACACACACAAACTACAGGCTACACATCACTCACGCCAAACATCACACACACCCACTCACTGTACACCACACACCCACACCACACACACAAACTACACACTACACATCACTCACGCCAAACATCACACACACCCACTCACTGTACACCACACACCCACACCACACACACAAACTACAGACTACACATCACTCACGCCAAACATCACACACATCCACTCACTGTACACCACACACCCACACCACACACACAAACTACAGACTACACATCACTCACGCCAAACATCACACACACCCACTCACTGTACACCACACACCCACACCACATTTTCTTCTGGTTAACGAAAGTGTCAGTTAATATAGTCATCATTTTTATTATTTTATGCTGCTTTTTAGTTATCGTCTCGCTTTCTTCTTAAAAAAAGGTTAGTTGGCGAAAACCAAATTAACACTGATCCACACTACAACAGCAACATCTTAGCAACCACTAGGGATACAATAGGTAACAACCTGGGATATCAGACACTCTCATGCAAAACCATATCACCACAAAGGAACCTGAATGCAACCACGTGAGCAACCATCTCACAATGCCATTGCAACCACATCGGGTACACACTCATTCACAGCACACACACTTTGACAAGTCATCTTAAAGTTCATTCACAAACTTTTTTTTTGGTCAATTATTGCAAATATTTATTATATATCCCAGCACAATACTTTTCCCTCAGCAGTGCAATTTTAGTCATATATTTACCTCAGTAGCTCCATTTTAATAAAACAATTGTCTTTAATAGTGCTACTCCAATCATATATGGTTAAACAATCTGATTAAACAATCCTTATGTTGCTGTAAGGAAATCAATACAAGTAAAATTAGTCATTGTTTAGTATAAATTATCCAACCAACATTTTACATTTTAAGCAAAATGTTTTTGTTTGCCAAATATGTGGTGCATCCCTTATTTAGCCAACCATAAAAAAATAACTGACTTGTAATTTTAAATTTAAAGAAGTGTAAGTGCCACCTGAAGAGCAATAAGGTGCTTGAGGACTTCAATGCGTTCTAGATCCTCAGGATGCTGCGTCATGTACGATTCAGTGAAGAATGCCTAGAATTAAACAAATGACGTCACCAGTGTGTTCTATCCAATTAGCAACAATGCACACGTCCCTGCTAAAGATATATTTCTGGAAAACATAATTACAATACATAATTACAATACCAATAAATGATGAAACAAATAAGTTGCAAATATGTGAGTGGTAACAGAATATGTTAAAGAAGTGCAGTCTGGGTTTGAATCTAAATTATATAAAACATTTTCTTAAGAACCAAAGAATATTAAATATATAAAAAAAAATAAATAAAAAAAAAAAACAGATCACTAACCTTTTCATAGTTGGCGAAGCCGCCCATGACCGCTGGGTCTACAATGCCATTGAGCATCATGGACAGTGGGTGAACAGGAAGAGAGCGGTCACATGCCTGTTGCTGAACCAGGTTACTGAGCTTCTCATTGGCCAGCTCCATAGTCTCTATGGCATTTTCCAATGGGCTGATCTCATCCTATTTGTTTGACATACATTTCCCACACATTATCAAATCTCAAAAACATATTAAAGAAACAACAAAAATGAAAGGTGACTGGACACGGTCACTTTCAGTCAAGCCACACAGTGCAGCACAGCAGCTGAGGTAAGAGCTCTGCAACGGAAGATTTGTTAATATTGAAGGTGTTAAGGTGAGGAAGGCTTTTAAATTATTCATTATATAACAATTTTAGCATGTTTTCTCATTCATTACCAAAACAAGAACTTACTAATAAATATAAAGATGAACCAGCCTTTCCCCCATTTCAACTCTGTTTGCACAAAACTGTTCCAGAAGGGAGCCTCTTCTAAAGATGGCACACAAGAAAAGCTGCAGTTTTCTAAAGCAAACAAGCAGTCTAAGATCATGGATCACTGGAACAATGTGCTGTGGTCTGCAAAGGACAAGACATACTTGTTCAGATGGTGTCCAGTATGTCTGGTGGTGTCCGGGTAAGAAGTGACAGGGCAACTGTCCCTTGCAGTCAAGTATGGTGGTGGTAGATCTGTGAAGTCATTATGGACGAGTGGAAGAGGATTCCAGTAGTAACCTTGGCAGCTTTAGTGAACTCCATGCCCAAGAGGGTTAAAGTCAGTGCTGGATAATAATGGTTGTCACACAAAGCGTCGACACTTTGGGCATAACTTAGACATGTTCACTAAGGGGTGTACTCACTTGTGTTGCAGCTTATTAGACATTAATGGCTGTGCGTTGAGTTATTTTTATCTATACTTTACACAAGCTGTACACTGACTATTCAAAGTTACATCCAAGTTTAATTTCTATAGCATTGTCTCCTGAAAAGATCTAATAAAATAACTGCAGGAATGTGAGGGGTGCACTTACTTCAGGGGTATACTGTATTATTGTGTTTTTGGGGTTTCGTTTTGGTTTTAATTAAATCTATTACTGAAAAACACTGCATGGCTCACTCTGCTGCACTGAGGAACAGAACTGTTGAGAACTGAGAACTGTTGTGCATCACTGTGTGGCATTAGCATCTTTAATACACTAAAGAATAAAAAATAGCTGTGTATTATACCTGTGTATATACTATTTTTGGAACAGGTACAGTATAAACTGACAAAGACGGATAGCTGTCAATTAAGGATGCACCAGCCAGTTAAATTCACACTATTGCTACTCACCACAGATACAGATTTCACTTCAAACCACTTGAGGATTCCGGGAAAGCGGTAGGCTGTGATGTAGGTGGTCCTTTCAATCCACATAGTCTGTAAAGCAAACAACTACTAAAGAAAAGCACAAAGAAAGAAACTATCGGACTGACACAGCCTGTCTGATCTAAACTGCACAAAACTGCGGAGAACTGTGGTCAATCAAAATAAATCAAACTGATCTGCACTGCCTGAAATTTCTGTAAATCAATTAAACATGAACATAAAGGATTTGCCAACTTACAGCAAACTCATTGTCTGGATCTTTCTGGCCTTTCCTGAATGGTCTGGAGTACTGGAACTGGTCCACCTCGTTTGTTCTGTAGTAACTGGGATGGGCAACAAGGAAAGAGTAAATATAAAGTACAATATATCTTACACTAATAAACCTGTCACAATAAATAGTTTCTTGGAAGAAAATCCCCCAAAAAAATGCTGTACATTAAAAAATGATTCATAGTCTAATCAGAACATGGATTGGAGGAGTGTCGGCTAACGTAATCATTGTAAGAGACTGTTACAGGTATAGATGATATTTGTTACTTCATACTTAAGGATTTGTTCTGGAACTCCCTTGTCTTTGAACTGTGAAGGTAAATGAAGGACAGGTTTGACAGTGAAGCACTGAATATCTGAGATGCTGAAGTGAAGGATCAAAAAAAGGCAACAATTTTTAGCAACTGAACATTGTTGTGAAGACCTCATCAAATGTTTAGTCACTGTCATTTCTGTTTTTTATGATTTATTTCTACCCAAGTTAGAATGCCAATTACACAATCCCTGTTCATATGAACTCCCCTGATAATGAGTAATGTTTCCAACACTAGGAGGGTGAGGATAAATGCATGTGTTCTCTGAAACCTGTGAAGTCAAACTCTGTCTCTTTGCTGAAAAAAAAATTACTTGCAATTTACACCGCAAACTAAATTATTATGCAAATTGGATTTAAGAGTCATAAAGATTCATTTTTTGTTTCTCAATTAAACTCATGGATGGTATTGTGTCTCAGGGCTCTTTGGATCGCTGTAATCAATCTCAGATACCTGCAATAATTAGTTTGCCAGGTGAGCCCAATTAAAGGAAAAGTACTTATGAAGGATGTTCCACATTATTAAGCAGGCCACGGGTTTCAAGCAACATGGGAAAGAAAAAGGATCTCTCTGCTGCCGAAAAGCATCAAATGGTGCAATGCCTCGGACAAGGAATGAAAACATTAAATATTTCACGAAAACCTAAGCGTGATCATCATACTTTGAAGAGATTTGTGGCTGATTCAGAGCACAGACAGGTTTGTGCTGATAAAGGCAAAATGAGGAAGGTTTCTGCCAGGCAAGTTCATCAGATTCATCCGAAGAAGAGCAGCTGCTAAAATGCCGTTAATCAAATCAAATCAAATTTATTTGTATAGCGCTTTTTACAACTGGTGTTGTCACAAAGCAGCTTTACAGAAACATGATTACAGGACAAAGAATCAGGCAAAACATTAAACATAGAAAATACAGAATACAGAACCCCCAGTGAGCGCAGAGGCAAGGAAAAACTCCCTCAGAGCTGCAGGAGGAGGAAGAAACCTTGGGAGCAAAACTCACATAAAAGAGGGGACCATCCTTCCACTGGTCAAACGTCTTTCAAATTATTTTTTAAAAGTCTTAATACGTCCACATAGGTCATATATATTCAAGAGTATAGCAGCGTCACTAATGGAAGCACCAGCAAACAGGTATTTAATGCTGCTGGTGCCTCTGGAGTCCCGCGAACCTCAAGGTGTAGGATTCTTCAGAGGCTTGCTGTGGTGCATAAACCTATTCAGCCATCCCTAACCAGAGCTCACAAGCAGAAACGGCTGCAGTGGATCCAGACATACATGAAAACTCATTTCTAAACTTGTTTTCTGATGAGTGTTGTGTAACCCTGGATGGTGCAGATGGATGGAGAAGTGGATGGCCACCTCATCCATACGAGGCTGTGATATCACGAGGAGGAGGCGGAGTTGTGTTTTGGGCCGGAATCATGGGGAGAGAGCTGGTAGCCCCCTTTAGCTCCCTAAAAGTGTGAAAATGACCTCAGTAAAGTATACAGAGTTTCTAACCACTTTCTGTCATGCTAAAAAAGAAGAACCATGTCTTCTGGAGCAAAATCATCTGCATGCATGATAACGAACCATCTCATGCTGCAAAGAATACCTATTTTGCTCTGGGCATAAAAGGAGAGAAAGTCACAGTGTGGCCATCATCTTCCCCTGACCTCAACTCTATAGAGAACCTTAGGAGTATCATCAAGCAAAAGCTCTATGAGGGTGGGAGGCAGTTCACATCAGAATCACAGACATCATGCAAAGAAATTCAAGCAGAAACTTTCCAAAAACTCAAGTTCAATAGATGCAAGAATTAAGAAGGTGATATCAATGTTAACATGTAACTGTTAGGATGTTTTTCAGTTCTTTACAACCTATAAAATGTTTTGAAACTCTGCTGTGCATAATAATTTGGATTAGTACATTGTATTATATATATATTTTTAAGAATATACTGTTATCATCTGGAAGTTTGTTCAATAACATTCGATGTATATTCTAACAGGGGATGAATTTTATTACACTGATTATTATTTGCATCGACCATTTAGGAAAATAAGGGAAAAATATACTTTGCATAATAATTTGGAACGCAGTGTATATAGAAAAACACAGATCCACCTACCTGATAAAAAAACAATAAAAACAAAGGATTCAGAGGTGAAACACTCAGTAGATAGATTTAAATGTATGGAATATATCTTTTTTTAATTCTGAATCTCACAAGATTCAAATTCATACACAGCTAAATTTTTCCAGGTTATCAAAATACCAGTGTATTTAATTCAATGTACAAAATGCAGTTATCCTCCTGATTGTGCGTTAATGTTTAGTACTGCTGGAGGATACGCTGGCAGGGTGAGTTGAAGACAGAGGCACCAGGGGGCGCTGTGCTAGTCATCCTGACGGCATTGGGAAACTGAGAGAGCAATTTCAGACTGAAGTCCTCCAGCCATTCATACTCTTTACCCCGATAGATGAACACTTTATTCTGTAGGAGGAAAAACAAACATTTTTACAGAACTGTGATCGTGAAACCGATTTCATATGAACACTAAGATTTGTTTTGATTTAAACACTTACACTTTTACTCCTTAAGTATTAAAAGCTTTATAGTTATTTAAAAGCTTTTGTTGAACTATAGGGTGCACTTAACCCCTTTGATTTCCCAAAAATCAGTTTTGTTTGCTTAACTTGGTTGAGCTTTACAGGTCTTGTCACCCAGCTGTGAAAACTCTGAATTAGAAGGAAAACATGGTGAAAACATGGTGACACCCCTGTTTCTTACTAGTGTTGCGTAATGCGCCTTATAATCCGGTATAAAGATCAGAAGACCAGAAAATGGACATTTATTGATTTATACAGTGTGAGAATTAAGGTCTATTATTTTCTCCACATTACCCACTTTAATCTTGTTTAAAAACAGCAAATAAATGATAACCCCTGCCAGGTTGTTAAGGGTTTTTTTTACTTTCTCTGAACCAAATCCTATAGTAAGATTTTTAGGCTAGAGAAATGGATAATCAGAGAAATCATTTTTTGATTGGTCTCATACTTTTTTCTGGAGCTGTAAATATGATTTGTTTATCTGCCTTTAATTTGTGTCACTTACCCTGAGAAAAGATGGAAAGCCCTGGCCGTAATATCCTACTGCAAAGTATTCAGGCTGAGGTCTCATTGCGTGCATGATGTTCTCATAAAACTGTGCTTGCTGTTTCTGTGTATAAAAAAAAACATCATAAGTGATAACACTATATGTGGATTTATCCTTTTACTTTTAGCAAAAAATAATTACTAAAAGGAGTGTGAAATCTGCTGCTGGAATAAAAGGCGGCTTTCTAAACAGCATAAAACGACGAGCAGTGTTAACAGGTAGGGATGTTCCCGATCCAATCATCTGATCAGAAATCAGGGCTGATCACCTTATTTACAAAGGATCAGAATCGTGTAGAAAAGAGTTCTCTAAAATGTAACGTTACGTCCCGGGTTTACTGTAGACCCTGCTGCATCCACTTATAATACTCTCTTGAGCACACACACACACACACACACACACACACTTCCTCTAAAAAAAAAAAAAAAAAAAAAAAAAAAAAAAACTCAGTAACTTAGCAACTGAATAATGCATCAAAACACTTACAATACAATACAATACAATAAAAAAAGTTTAGTCTAGTCTATTCTGCCAGGCCTAAATCATACTATACTACTATTACTGTCTCCCTCCCAAATATACCAGAAATACCAGCATTAATAAATAAATTATGATCTTAATTACGACTCAGCACAGAATGGTTGACCATTTATTTTAAGAAAATATGCATATGTAAATGCAAATTTTTAAATGGTCATTTAGTACCTGTTTATTTAGTGCTAAAACTGGCTGTTTGAGATCGTTGGTTTAATAAAAAAAAGTAATTAAAAGGGTGAATTTGGGTGTGTTCATTCTTTTACTGCACTGCCAAGGTATCATATCGGGACTCGATACTCGGACTCAAATAACTAAAACTGTGGTGCAAACAAATGTGATCTGGACATGCATATTTACATGATATTTTTATATCTGTAATAGACTGAGAAACATTATTACAGCAAGTGCTTATGGAGCATAATCATAGTCACCATTTCTGTCCCAAACAAAATTCAACTGTTATTAACCTTTTATGGCTGAACTAACTTTATTACATCAATCCTGACATAGGGTGTGCTAACACACTACTGTTCATTCTGTTAATCCAGCTGCATGTGTTTAAAAAAAGGGGATGTTTTAATTTTTCACATGACTGCAGTTAAGACCTGAGCGACTGAGACTAAAGCATCTTAACCCTTTGATGCTTAACATACGTATTCCACCCTTATGCGCAACATGGGTCAAAAACGACCCGCATTCATTTTCTATGTAGATAAAAAAACAAATTAAGCAGAGTGAAGGTTAACTGAATGTTACTGAGAAATGTATACACAATTCCACATTGCATCATAACTTTACAAATACAGTCATTCTACATTAGTTAAACGTTCATGTCCTTTATTCAGGACAGGAGTTGACTATATTTGTTTACATTTGGTCAGTAAGCTGGCGACATCACCATTACAGAAAAATCTGCACAATGTATTATCTATTATTAACTGTAACACTAGAGCATTAATTATCAGCAGGTTATAACTATAACTAACAGCTCAAGAGCAGAAAATGCTCCTATCCCTAAGTCCTGACAATAAAATCTTCACCAATAATAAACATCACATGCTGGTGTTACTGAAGGGTTAACATGCTCTTCTGATGTGAGGCATGACTTACCAGCAGCTGGCTGAGCTCCATAAAATCAAACATCTGATTCTCCTGCATTTTGGCGAGCTGCTTGCTCATCTCAATGGCCTTTTCCCACATCTGTACATAAATAACCGAATAAATTATATTTTTTATATACAAAAAGCAATGATTCACAGTATAATGAAGTGTTGAGTCGTTTGTTGTATCTATTCACCAATTCCAACAGAGATGATTTTCCTCTTTAATCTTTCAAAGTGTTTAAGCAGTACTATTACTGGAGCAGTAGTTTATAGTGAACACAGTGAACTGTGCTTTAACTCACTTTTCCTTTATCTAAACAACAAATAATGTCCTGGAAGAGTCGTTCCTTCAGCTCTTGCTGGGTACATGCTGGGGTCCCTTCAAATGGGATCAGGTGGGGGGCACAGGGCTTATCTGACCACTTAAAACAGAAAATTTACATTCAGAGTCAGGAAATGCTGAGATTTATTTATAAAAAACAATAAAAAGAAAGTGAAAGCAGCAGCAGTATTATATTGGAGTAACACTGACTGAAAGTTTCCATTTATCATCAACATATATTTTACTTTTTTTATTATAATCTAGAGATGGTGTTCTTAACATACTGTTCTAATAATAACTGAGCCCTTACAGCAAACATATATCACCCTTTTACTTTTATTGTTTTCTTTAATATTGCAAGTTATATTTTATAATCCTTCTGGATTTAAAAATATATGTATAAATAAAAAATTAATAAGCATTAAAATGTTTAAACATTCGTACAATTGGGCACTGCAGAGATTAATTTCCATGCCAGGATAAACTCTCAGCAAACAGTTTAATATAACAGTAACAGAGTAACACATTATAGAGGAGCAGACCTGCAGCAGTTCAGCGTGCAGCAGCAGAGTGTAAGCAGCCTCAGTGTAGTTTTCACAGTCTAAATGCAGATCACGCAATTTATACAAATACCTGAGGAGAGGAGCAGCACGTCAGATCATCATAAAGTTACTGTAATAAATAACTACCATTATCTCTCACACTCACCGGATATAGATGTCTTCCCTTTTCTTCTCTTTGTAAAAGTTCTGCAAATCAAAATATAAAACCAAGAACAGAAACATGATTCATACGTCCTGAACTACCCTCAGAACATGAGGCCGTGGCTTTTCCTTGTAGGTAACAGGTAACTAACTGGGATGACTGTGTCTCACCAGCACATTGACGGTGCAGCTCATGCGCAGTTCTGGGCTCTCATCGTGGGTAATCGTACGATACGCCAGCAGGTTCTCCAGCAGGGATCTCAACAGCCCCGCCAGTGCCTCACCGGACTGAGACAGATACCTGTGACGCCTGCTGTGCTCCAACAGCCTGCACATAAACACACATATACCAACACACATACAATCACCAACGAGTTGAAGGCAAGAAGGGTGGAGTTAAATCCAGGGCAATCCTGGAATAAAACCCGTTAGAGGCTGCAAAACTAGTTCTTCACTCACCTGTACACCTGCACTCTGTGATGTGACAGTAAATATATATTGAATCAAAAGACTTGAGACTTTAAAGGAAATTCACCTTCCAGCAAGACAATGACCCTCAACATACAGCTCCTGACCTAAATCCTAGTGAGCTTCTGTGGCAAGACATTAAAATTGCTGTTTACAGATGCTCTCCATCCAACCTGGCTGAGCCTAAGCTGTTTTTGCAAAGAAGAATAAACAAAAAAAACAGGTGGAGCAGGGGAGATAGAAATGACATAATTTATATTATTTTGTACATTTTTTAAGGGGCGAGTAAAAAAAGTATGTGCATGTTTCTGGAAAAACAAAAAAGTGGGCGTGGCATCGGGATGGTTACCATCAATCGCTATGATATCTTCAATCGGCACAACCCTAGACAAAATGTGAAAAAGCTCAAGAGATATGAATATTTTTGCAAGCCACTGAATACTTCATGAATTAATTAATACCACTGTTCAATAGAAGTACATTAACGAGGCTGTGTATCGGTAATGTCAGAAAGCATACTTACGTTTTCTCCAGTAAGATTTTGTACTGCTCGTCACCTCCACCTCCTTCTACCTCTTGATCGAGTTTAGTTATCAGTTCCTGTTCAAACTGCAACACAAACACCATCCTTAATCTTCACCCACTGAAACCTCCAGAGACCCATATAACATCACATACATTTTCCTACTTAACTACAACGCCCAAATTATACAACGTCTCACAAAAATTGTAAATATTTAATTATACCTTTTCATGAGACAACACTGAAGATATTACACTCTTATACAATGTAAAGCAGTCAGTGTACAGACTGTAACGTGCTACTATTTCCAATCCAGTAATCCAAACAAAGTTACTTATTTAAATCACTGTGCGTTCATTTTTTTTTAAAGATTGTCGCGGCTGGACGAGCTGAAAGAATGGAGGAGATGTTTACAGTCATCACTTTATTGCTGGATCTGCACGCACGGACACACACACGCACGGACGGACACGCGCACGCATGCATGGACACGCGCACGCACGGACGGACACGCGCACGCACGGACGGACACGCGCACGCACGGACGGACACGCGCAAGGCCTAAACTCCATTGAGCATGTGTGGGGCATCCTTAAAACACAAGGTGGAGGAGCACAAGGTTGTTTACATCCACCAGCTCTGTGATGTTTGGCCATTTTCACTTGTTCTCACTTTTGTTGCCAGGGGTTTAGACATTAATGGCTGTGTGTTGAGTTTTTATTGTTATATAACCGGTATACTGACTACTTTGTTGTATCAAAGTGTCATATCTTCAGTGTTGTCCCATGAAAATAGACAACAAAAATATGTACAAAAATGAGAGATGTGCTCTCTTTTGTGAGATACTGTAAGTAGTTTGGATATTTCAGCATTATTAGTACTTTTATATAAAACAAGAAATAATTTGGTGTTTGATGGACGTCATATTTCACATTTTTTAGAACAGCTTTATTTAACTAAACAAACATTAAAATTCACAATGAGCTAAAGTGTCTGAAAGTTGAAGACTCAAAAAAAACTAAGACAACAAGAGAGAAACTAAGACAATAAGATACTCAACAAAAAAAATGACGTGGTAAACTGTAATTTACAGAGGCATTAAAGAATGGAATTGATTGCCTGCTCCAATTCTCAAGACTTACAGTAAAACAAAGTTTAAAACTAATAAAAAAAAAACATTATCTTAAGCATAAGGAGAATAGATTAATAACTGCCTACATGCAGAATAGAGGGTATAAGGGATGGATAATTAGCAGCTATACAATTTCTTTTTTAAGTTCCTTAATCCTACTATCCTTATATTGTGTATGAATTGTGTCTGAATTTGGGTACGTCTACTATACAACTATGTGCATTTATCTAGAACGTGTGATTTATATTTGATAAGTATGCCATGTTGGTTGAACCTCAGGAAGAATAGCGGCTATTTGCGACTGCAGCTAATGAAGATCCAAATAAAAACAAAACTGTGTGTGGACGGCGCTTTACTGTTGGGGGCGCATCATAAACAAGAGCTCTTTTAACCCTGAATTGGTTATCTGGTTGTTTGACACTAGGTACACACTGCTCCCCTGCCAACAGGCTCCTCCAAATGCTTTTCCAAACATGTTTCCAAAAATGTTAAAAAAACAAGCACATCATTCATAATCTACACACCTACTCATATTTAAATGAATTAATGTTAAATAAAATATAGTAGCATTTAAATATAATACCATATTCCTTTCAAAGCAAAGAGTCATAGCTGTTCCAGTAGCACTGCCTGTGCTGAGGAGACTCACCGTTTGGAAGGTGTGAGTGGGGCTGAGGTGATGTTCACACTGCATCATATCGAAGAAGATAGGGATTGTGGCTTTCCTCAGCTCAGGTTCAGGAACTAGTGTGGCCTTCAGGATGGGTCCAACCATCGCAGGAATAAACTTCATCTTATGAGGACCTGGTGATCATGGAGATGCACTGTTACCAAAGTTAAAAGCTCATAACCCACCTGATGATCCAACATGTTCGACTAGAGTCCTTTATTTTTGTTCCAGTGAGTGGTGAGAGGACAAAATATACTAATTAATGCCATTCATGTGCTTCTGCGACCATCCCAGCATAGCCAAAACAGGGATTATTGAGCAACCACAGCACTGCTAAGGGAGCGGATACAAAAGCATGAAGAGACCAGAACAGCAAACTCAGTCTCCACCTGCTCATTCACATATTATCATACCAAACAAACAGAATTACAACTTGATAGAGCTGGCTAGGCTTAAACACAGAGTGTGACAGAGACCTCACTAAAATCACTACGTTCATCAGAAATGATCAATGTGCAGACAGGAGACACAATGTATAACTATGGTTGTCTTGCACATTAACAACAAAAATGCCCTTACCAAGATTGTACCACACATCTCTCAGCTTAAATCCAATGCTTTTCCTCATGTCTCCGTACCTGCAAATAAACATTTCATAGACAGCAACAAATTCAGCTCACAGTGGATTTTAAGGAAAGCATGTGTTGTGCTCTATAAATAAACTTACTTATTGAGAATGTTATTGCGTTTCTCTGCAGAGAAGGTCTCCAGCTGCAGGGATTTGTGGGTAATGAAGGCCACAGTGAGGTGAAAGTAATTGTTCCATAGCTGTGCAGCAATAACGGAAATAACGAGATACAATGCATTTAACAAGAGTAACAACATTTAACAATTATATACAGCATTTATAAGTATTTATTAAAAAAAGTCATGTCATTCTTTGTCAAAATGTTTTGTATTTTGATTAATTGAGAGAGTGGAACAGTGACCATTTGAAACAGGAGTGAGACAAAATATTGATCTTGTGATATATTGTACCATATGTGATTCATTATTGATGCATGGTGTCAAACACTGATATTTTTACTGAAACCTAAGCGCTCTTAAAAAAAGACTTACACCCCCCAATTCGATTTACTAATGTCACTGCTTCATTACTCCACATGGTAGCGGTATAATCATATGAATAAAGTAAACCTGCGATGAAGAATATTGGTTGTGAAATTCTAAATAGTGATAAAACAGTTCTCCTATTAGGCCCCAAAGCTGCTAGAAATAAATCATCAGACTTAATGCTAAATCTGGTTCAGCAGCTAAAAATGTTGGAGTTATTATAGATTCAGATTGCCAAGCTAAGAAATGCCCTATCACATGACGCAGAAAAATTAGTACATGCCTTCATTACCACAAGGCTAGATTATTGTAATGCGCTACTGTCTGGATGTTCCAGCAGTAACTTAAATAAACTTCAGCTAGTTCAAAATGCTCCAGCCAGGGTCCTTACTAAAACTAGAACATTTGAGCATATTAGTCCAGTCCTGTCAGCACTGCACTGGCTTCCAGTCAAATTCCACATAGACTATACAATTCTCCTGTTAACGTATAAAGCCCTACACGGGCTCGCTCCTGAGTATTTAAGAGAACCTCCTCTCCTATTATGAGCCACCGCGATTACTTAGATCTCAGGGTTCTGGTTTCTTAGTAGTTCCTAAAATTCAGAGGAGCTCTGCAGGAGGAAGAGCTTTCTCTTATAAGGCGCCTCAACTCTGGAATAATCTTCCCAAATCTGTTAGGGACTCAATCTTTAAGAGGCAATCTTTAAGGCAAAAAACTTACTTGTTTAGTTTAGCTTTTGGTAATTAATGTTTTTTTCCTTTAGATAAGGCTGCAGATTCAGGGGTTCATGGACAGAGGGAATTGTGGTAAACTGAGATGCTGGTGCTGTTGTTCTCGCACTGCACACGGTCACTCAGGTTTGTGGACGGTGGAGTGGGTGGATGCCAGTGTTTCAGGGAGCCTCCATGTCTATGTTACCTTCTGGCTCTCTCCCTTTAGTTAGGCTGTTTTATTTAGATCTGCCGGAGTCATTAGCCACACTCTGATACTGTTTTATATTCTCTGTTTTACATAAATCCAGTCAAAACTAATTCCATCTCTCTGCCTTCCTCCGAGTTACTGACTGCCCACCTGTCTGACCCGATACTGATGGATGTTGGACCCCCAGACTCTCATGTCCCCCTTCTGAAGTCAGTCTTCTCCATCCATCACCCACCACAGATCAGCTGCTCATCATCCATATCACTCTCCACTACAGATTACACCCCAGCTTACATGAACTCTAACTGCTTCCATTAGTGACGCTGCTATACTCCTGAATATATAAAACCTATGTGGATGTATAAAGACTTTTTAAAATTAATTTAAAAGCCGTTTGACCAGTGGTAGGATGGTCCCCTCTTTTATGTGAGTTTTGGTCCTCCCAAGGTTTCTTCCTCCTCCTGCAGCTCTGAGGGAGTTTCTCCTTGCCTCCGCGCTCACTGGGGGTTCTGTATTCTGTATTTTCTATGTTTAATGTTTTCTTTGTCCTGTGATCATGTTTCTGTAAAGTTGCTTTGTGACAACACCAGTTGTAAAAAGCGCTATACAAATAAAATTTATTTGATTTTGATTTGATAATTCTTGTCATTTATTAATTTAGAAGTATTTTATACTCTTCAGATGGCGTAAAGTTTCGTAGAGAATTTACTTGTATTGTATCGAGTATCACAGAATCAGAGTATCATTATTTTATTGTTATCGTGTGTAATGTATCGTGATAATATTGTATCGTGAGATGTTCTGTAACTTTTACACCTGGAACAACATTAAACCTGGGTTAATGATTTGAAGGATAGGTAGAGCAGGTCATCAATACATACACCTGCAGACCCTGGTTCTTTATTTAATATTAGATTTTTTGAAGGAACATTCAATCCAAGCAATATGTTTTCTGCACATAGATACAGATACACTAAAGATACACTATATTGCCAAAAGTATTCTTTCAATCAACCAACTCATTGAATTCAAGCGTTCAATCACTTCCATGTCCACAGGTGTATAAAAGCAAGCACCTAGGCTTGTATACTGCTTCTAAAAATATTAAAATAAAGCCAGTCGTGAAATTTCCTTGTCACAATATCAACTACAATGTGTAATTAAATATTTTTTTATTTAGTTCATTTAAAACAGAACAAAATGTGCACAAAATCTGCAAAATAACTGTTGGTGACCTAAAAATAGTATCATGAGCTTTTACTAAAGGACATGGACCAGATATATTTCATCAGTAAATCCATTCCTTAATAAATTATGCAAAACAGTACATAAACCATAGATTTCACGTATTAATGTAAACAATTCACTTGTTTCTAAATTTTTTTTTTATGACACGCTGAAACAAATGATTAAAAGAAATCCACTACATCCATCTTCTAACTAACTAATTAACTAAATAAATTGTCCTTCATTATGGCTTACAGTAAGTCCTGCAATCCTAAATTAATAAACAAAACATAAAATAGTTATTAGCGGATCAGGTACAGGGCAAGTTGGACATTATATATATAGTTTTTTTTCTCAAACCTTGACTGCCTTTCTAATATCCAATTCCAAAGTTAAGCTAACTGACTAATCACTATGTTTTATTAAATACACAGTGGGTTTGATCTGCAAAACAATGGGTGGCTACTGGATAATTATTTGGGGCCAAAACCCCGGAAGCTCAGGTCAGGTGACGCCCCTGATCAGGAAAAGTAATGGAATAACAGATCATTTAACATAAAATTCTGTGTTTTTTTATTAATAATTAAAAAACACTAATAATGTGATATTTGGTCAGTGTTTGCTATCTGTTATGCGCAACCTTACAGCAGGACAATTTAAATAAATAAATTGCATTATATTATGTTACAGCTGCTGAGGTATTAAACATATCTGAACAAAAATAAATAATCCTCTGTTGCGCTTTGTTGAGCTTTAATGCCATGTTATTTAAAAAAAAAAAAACATATCCTCTTTTTTTCTCACTGACTTTTTTCTGGACAGGTCTTATGCCACTTTGAACATATCTGAACAAAAAGTAAAATAAATATCTGTTACAGCAGCTGAGCTTTACAGCCAAGCTATGAGAAAAAAAATCTCGCCAACTTATTTTCTGGACAGCTCTTTGACCACCTCAAAGTTTTTAAGAGAGGAAACACAAGTGTGTCAATGTGCTCTTTAGTCAGTGTAACACATCTAGGACTGTAGATAATGTCTATTAATCTTTAAATAAATCTGTCAGAAAGATGCTTTGGTAAGTTTGGCTTCTTTAGTCTTTAGGTTTAAAGCATGGTTTGCAGACCGGTTTTGATGTGTCCACGGTGTTGCCCTGACTGTCAGATATGTAAGGGTGGTTGACATACAGTACAGGCCAAAAGTACTGGACACATCTTCTCATTCAAAGTGTTTTCATTATTTTTATGACTATTTATGACTAAACATGTTTTATATTCTAGTTTCTTCAAAATAGCCACCCTTTGCTCTGATTACTGCTTTGCACACTCTTGGCATTCTCTCTATGAGCTTCAAGAGGTGGTCACCTGAAATGTTTTTTAGGCATGTCTTATCAAGGTTAATTAGTGGAATTTCTTGCTTTATTAATGGGGTTGGGACCATCAGTTGTGTTGTGCAGAAGTCAGATTACTACACAGCTGACAGCCCTATTGGACAACTGTTAAAATTCATATTATGGCAAGAACCAATCAGCTAACTAAAGAAAAACAAGTGGCCATCATAACTTTAAGAAATGAAGGTCAGTCAGTCTGGAACAACCATCAAGCGCTACAACGAAACTGGCATACATGAGGACAGACCCGGGAAAGAAAGACCAAGAGTCACCTCTGCTTCTCAGGAGAAGTCACCAGCCTCAGAAATCGCAAGTTAACAGCAGCTCAGATCAGAGACCAGTTGAATGCCACCCAGAGTTCTAGCAGCAGACCCATCTCTAGAACAACTGTTAAGAGGAGACTGTGCAAATCAGGCCTTTATGATCAAATTACTGCTAGGAAAGCACTGCTAAGGAGAGGCAACAAGCAGAAGAGATTTGTTTGGGCCAAGAAACACAAGGAATGGACATTAGACCAGTGGAATTCTATGCTTTGGTCTGGCGAGTCCAAATTTAAGATCTTTGGTTCCAACCGCCGTGTTTTTGTGAGACGCAGAAAAGGTGAATGGATGGATAACACATGCCTGGTTTCCACTGTAAAGCATGGAGGAGGAGCTGTGATGGTATGGGGGTGACACTGTTGGGGATTTATTCAAAATTGAAGGCACAGCATGGCTACCACAGCATCCTGCAGCGACATGTCCATCCCATCTGGTTTGAGTTTAGTTGGACGATTATTTATTTTTCAGCAGGACAATGACCCCAAACACACCTCCAGGCTGTGTAAGGGCTATTTGACCAAGAAGGAGAGTGATGGAGCGCTGCAGCAGATGACCTGACCTCCACAGTCACCAGACCTGAACCCAATCCAGATGGTTTGGGGTGAGCTGGAGCACAGAGTGAAGGCAAATGGGCCAACAAGTCCTAAACACCTCTGGGAACTCCTGGAAAACCATTTCAGTTTTCTCTACCTCTTGAAGCTCATTGAGAGAATGATGCCAAGAGTGTACAAAGCAGTAATCAGAGCAAAGGGTGGCTATTTTGAAGAAACTAGAATATAAAACATGTTTTCAGCTATTTCACCTTTTTTTGTTAAGTACATGAAACTCAACATGTTCATTCATAGTTTTGATAAGTTCAGTGAGAATCTACAGTGTAAATAGTCATGAAAATAAAGAAAACATTGAATGAGAAGATGTGTTCAAACTTTTGGCCTGAACTGTATTTGGCTGAAATGTTTTTTTTTAAATAAAAAACTCAAAATTATTTCATGGAAATCACTGGGTTATTATTCTACCAACTCTCATCTTTCCAAATCTATATATGGTCTTGTAGATTTTTTCTTGATATTTACATTAATTCACTAGTTTATAGTCTTAATGACTAAAATTGTCATTTGGTGTGACATGAATGTTATTGTGTAATAAAATAAAAACGGGTATAATGTGACAACGTAAAGCAATTTATCCTAATTATATACCTTTTGCCTTATTGTTTTTATTATCTACACACACCATATGACATGGTGTCACGCCATATCATTAATCACACCACACAACAAACAATCTTGGTTTGGCGGAAATATTTTCAGTTACAGCAGAATCACAAAATTGTTCAAGAACAAGTGAATTCTACTCAACTTAGTGAAGAATGTTTATAAGATATTAACTAATTAATTCACTGTATTCATTAGATGTTGCACTTTTTATTTTAATCTGTCGATTGTGTGCTACAGGAATTTTAATAATATTTAATAAATCATTGAACTTTTTTAATATTTAATGCATCATTTCTTTTTAAAATGAGAATGAGCAAATCAATGATGAATCAGAAAGCTGTTGTTGTGAAAAGCAGTGTGCCAATAAACATTGTGACCCATTTGGCTTCTACTTAAAGAAACAAACAGAAAAAACATGTTTATATTATATGCCTCTCCTGGTTTAGTGTTCAGGAGTAACTGAGTCTGAGTAAGTGAGTGAATCTGCAGTGTTGCTGTGTAAATATTACATTTGTGAATAATATACTATCAAAATGTTATAAACTAATGAAATATTTAAACCATTAGCTATAGCATATGTATCTAAGAGCATTATTTATGTATTTAAATGCAGTTCATATCATATAGTGTGACAAAATCATATGGTGTGACAAGAAATCCCTGTCACACTGTATGACACTTCATGTACTTAGCATGACTTTAAGCAATGTGGCTTTATGCTACAATCATAAAAGCATGCTAACTTTAATATGATAATACGGTTTTAAAGGTAATATTGACTGAAAAGTCATTTTATTTTTTTGTGTAAAATCAGTCATACCATATGACAGTGCAAACTGGAACTGGAGCAGGAGTGCTGGATATACTTGATTTTTCTGAAAGAATAAAGAGCGATAATTCACCCTGTAACTTTCAGTGTCTTTCTGAGGTATTGTTTTTCCTCCTGAAAGAAGGAGGACCCCCACTCCACAAAGGTCTCCAAACAGTAGCCCGTTTAAAAAAAGGAGTATTGAATCGCACCATATGACATTTATTGTTAGGACAAATGTTTTAGTTATGGTGGCTTCAAAATATTATGCCCAAACTTTTAGCCAAGCAGAATTACAAGTAGACATACTGATTATTAATATATGATTGATTAAACATAAAATAAATTAATTTGCTTTTTATTCAAAATCTAACTTTGTGTGATGTGATTGGAACATATGCAGCATATGAGCTTTTTCTGGTTTGAAAATGGTGAAAAAATTAAATGTAAATCCCATGAATGCTCTGTAAGTTCATATAAAACAGCACTTTCTGAACAATATCATCACAGTTTTTGACATATTCTTTTGCAATTTACATATATTTGACACACTGGACCAAGCACCCATTTGCAAAATAATTTCATATTTCGCTTTGTGCATGGAGTTTTTCTACAAGCTGAAGACGGTTATTTATTTTATATTTGAATAATTATTTTCAGTGTTTCCTCAACAAAGGAACAGATAGCGGGAAATATTGCAGCCCTTAATGTAGAAAAAGCATAAACCCCTAGACAGTTTGACAACCGTCTAGATTCCCCATTTCTTTTATAATGTATAAAAAATATTACTATGGCGCCACATCAATGTCAAAAGTCGGGGGTAAAATTAACCAGTGTTTTAACATTTTGAGTGTGTAAATTAACTTGTTGTGAGCTAGAAAAAAAAAGGGGGAATTGTGTGCTCGCTAAACAGAATATCGCTCATGAGTTTCATTTTCCTCCTCTCAAGTGTTTTTCCTCTCGAATTCACAGTTCTCTTTGCGCGCCAGGCAAATTACCTGCGGCTTTTGTTTTTGCTTGAGGGAGGCTTTTGCGCTCGAGTTTGGGGGCGCGGTCATGGTGGCCTCCCTCAGCAAATGCTATTAGCGGATATTTGTAGAGTTTTTGACGGACCGCTTACCTCCATGAGCCGAAGGAGGGCGGAGAAAAAGTACGGCAGGAGAGTTAGCTAACTAGCTATGCTAACATCCAAACAACTGGCCCTCCGGTGCTGCCTGCCAGAGTTTAGTGTCCGGAGCAACGGCTCTCATTCAGCGCCTGGAGCGACCAGCTCTTCAAGCACTGAACAAGAGAATCGGGCACTATACCCATGCAGACAGCACCGGAAGGCCGGTCGCTCCAGGCGCTGAACGAGAGATTCAGTCACTCCGGGCACTATACCCGGGCTAACAGCGCCAGAGAGCGGGTTATTTGGATTTTAGCATAGCCAGTTAGCTAACTCTCCTGCCGTCGTTCTTTCTGTGCCCTCCTCCGGCTCTTGGAGGTAGGTGGTCCGTCACAAACCCTGGAGATATCAGCCAATAGGGTTCGCTAAAGAAGGTGACCCTGAACCCGCCCCCAAACTGTCAAAACCGAGAGGAATTCGAAATTGTCAAAATTCGAGAGGAAAACAACACTCGAGAGGAGGAAAATGAAGTTCAAAAGCAATATACTGTTCAGCGCGCACACAATTCCCTTTTTTCTTTGCTTGTGAGTTTCACATTTGCGCTCGCGAGAAGTTAATTTACACACGCAAAATGTTCAAACACGCTGGTTAATTTTTTTCACCTGGTATTTTTGCACCCCTGATTTTTGACATTGATGTGACGCCATGTATTACAAAGAAGTATGTATGTGTTGCATATTACCCTCAAAACTAACCTGCAAATGAAAATGTGCAGGGTCCAGGAAGTACTGGTTAAGGACGTCAGAATACAGGTTTATAGCTCGCAGAAACACCTGCATCTGCAGGAGGTTAATAATCATCCAATCAGAGGGGAAGACATTTCCCATCAGATCCTTAAACATAATGAACGTCTCCATCAGGAAATCCTGGTCAGGAAATATGAGATGTACAGTTAAAAACCACACAGACTTTTATCTTATACACACAGCTTTGTAATATCAGGACTGTTCACTCTGCAGGGCCCTCAGGCAGCACTGCTTTAATAACAGGCTGTACTGATTCTGTACTGCAATTCTCTGCATGGGTTCAGAAACATCTTCAGAAATAAATACAGAAATTAAGTAATCCAATAACGCAGGTTAAAGCTGAATCATGAAGAGAAGAAACCAAATGTCAACTAGGGTGGCAGTGGTAACTAGTAGGGGTGTCACGATTCTCTAAATCCTCGATTCGATTTCATTTTCGATTTGAGGGTCACGATTCGATTCGATTCTCGATTTTCTTGTTTTTTTTTCTTGTTATTATTTTATGCCTCATAAAATTTAAATAATATATTTATTATTATTATTATTATTATTATAAATATTATAAATATTATTATTATTATTTATTAAGATATATATGGTAATGCCATCTAGTGACTTTTTTTGGTAGCAACAGTGTGCACTATTAAAACAAGCAGTTTATCAGAGCTGTGTGTGGATGGCTGGTGAAACTGCTCATTACATGAAGCTGCAGTTCTTCATCCAACCACTAGCAGCAGCAGCACAAGCCCCGCTCTCTTCACTCAGTCACTACTTCAGTACAGCCCAGCCACGGGCTACAGAGCTCAGCCAGTCCGTTTTTACTGTTTCTGTAAACAAATAAAGGTTTTAACCCCACTAACCGGATAATACAGCTCACTACAGTTCATCTTTCAGCCCAAGCAGCTAACAGCAGCAGGTTAGAACAGCCGACACGGAGGCACTGCTCGGATTACATTATAAACAGGTCAGTTAGCGCGCTGCTAACCTCAGGATGTTTATAACTACGGAGTTTAGTGGACACACCACGGCCGCCAGGTAAGTCTTTTAAAGGCTACTGAAGACTATTAAAGGCTATTAGAGTGTAACCCCTGGCTCCCAGGGGTTACAAGAGGTTATTGAAAGCATTATTGGGGGGCAGAAATCAGTACAGGCTGGTTAGATAAGTGATGTGGGTATTGTCTTATAAATATTTACACATAACTTATATCTCTCCTGAAAAGCTTTTATTTTAGTCAGAAACACGCTTGTGTTTACTTTATCTGAGAGAAAGATGTTTTTTTTAATTCAATGGAAAGCAACAGGTGTAGTCAATTATAAGTTTAAGATTTTTAATCCACCTCACTGTGATCTATAGTCAGTGTTCTCAAGTCACACTGACACACGCATTTCAGCGAGTTCACACGCTCTCACCTGCGCGCACCCACCCCTCCGTTAGATACAGATACAAAACCTGCGCGCCCAACCCCCGCCCCCCCTCCCCCCCTCCCCCGCTCCCCCGTTGGACAGATAAAAACAGTGATCACACTCCCGCCGACTGCGCTCATGCAGTGGCTATCTCTATTTAAATGAATAGGATGCGCTGTGTTGGTGCCGCGCCATTTGCGTAGCGCGCTGCGCTATTTGCGTAGCGCGCGCGGGAGGGATCGTCGATCCTCTTTTTGACTTCGATACTCGAGATCGTGACCTCATTTCGATTCGATTTCGATAAAATATCGAGATCGTGACACCCCTAGTAACTAGTATTACAGTATAGCGCAGTATGTAAATGCATGGACCTTTAGTCTATTATGATAATTAAGGGTGAAATGCAAGTGGTCCACCTCGACCACATTCTCAACAAAAGAGAATTTCAACAAGAAGACTTACAATGATGTCCTGCCGGGTTTTAAAGGTGCTAATGTAGTGAGCGTAGTGTGCATCTTCCATTTGTTTTAGGATTGCAGTCATACAGGCCAAGTAATGCCCCTGTACACAGAGAGGGAACAATGAATACACACATACATTTACAATTTTAGCCTGGTTCACTAAAAAGACAATTACAGTGCTTAGTAGATGTGATTCTTAAACACAGCAGTTCCTGCTGAACTTAAAAGAAATAGATGAACAACATTTTACCAATATTTAAGGTTCTTTACCATCAGAGGAGAGTCTCTACTCATACTGATGACGGTGCGATTCACCCGCCGCAGGAGGCGCTCCATAATTAACTGTACATGAGCCCTTATAGGACCCTGGAAAAAACAGTGAATAGAAGACATTTACCAGAAAACAATGTAATTACAAAAAAGCATTCTGACTGAAACACAGTTAAGCTGAATGGACAGCCTGACATCATCCATTTATAATAAAAAAAAAACATGTGCATTCAGAAGAGAGCGTCAGGCTACAATGCTTTTCAGAAGGAAGAGAACAATACATTATTATTTTTTTGACTGATATGGGCAATATTTGTTCAGCTACACATACAGCTGATGTGTAACGCATGTGATGCCAGACATCCCAGCATGTAGAGTTGTAGAGGTTCCTAATGGAAACCTGTGATAATCCAGCCCTCAAAAATTCTCATAGGTCTGGAGGTGCAGATGGACAGGTGAGGAACGGTTTTCAAGGCAAGCTCTAAAGACGGGAACAGCATGTGGACAAGCAATGACGAGCATTGTCCTGCTGGAACAGTGTGGCGAAGTGTATGTTCAGAAAAGGCAGGGCCACTGGTTGCAGGACCTTGTGAATGCAACGCTGCATGGGATAGATCACAGAAACTTTACAACTTCATGCTGGATGTCTGGCGTTACACAATATTTCTGTATGTGTAGCTCAATATATATTGATCAAATCAGTTTAAATAACTTAAGTAACTTTTATCGTTCTTCTTAATTAAATTTCAATACATGTTATATAAAGAGTGCATTCATTTGGACCTTCTTCTGCTGAGATACAGACCACATCTTTGCGGTCCAACATGTCCAGTACAGTACTCAAGAGCTGCACGCAAGCCTCATGGTCAGGCTTATTGGAATGGTCATCCAGCTGGCCACTGAGCTGGTCAGTAATCAGGGGCAGGAGAACATCACGGCAGGCTGAAAAGAGAAATGTAGAGTTCAGACATTTAATAAGAATTTATCACACAGGTCATGCAGCAAATCAGATTCTGTTCTTTTTAGTTTTGGTGCAGCTGAAGCATTTCTCACCGGGAAGTTTAAACAGGTCACTCTCCACAATCTTCACCATACAGCCCAACTTCTGCCTCACCAGCTGAGAGTCTGGAATACTCTCAATAAACTTCGCCAGAAGAACACTTCCGCACCGCAACAGAGTACAGCAGAGTACAGTGTGAGGCAGCACATTATTAAACTTATATTAAACTGTGCTGAGTAAATTGAGTATAGTGGGGTGAAGAAGTTTGGTTCATAATTCATTGGTTGTTCAGATCAACAATTTCAGTTAAATATCATACAGCAGACAAACAGTGATATTTGGGAAGTAAATTTAAGTTTATAGGATTTACAGAAAGTGTGCAATAATTCTTTAAACTAAATTAGACAGGTGCAAAAATATGGGCACCCCAAGAGAAAAAATACATCAATATTTAATATATCCTTTTTTGTCAAGTCAAGAGTCTTTTACTGTCATTACATCTGAGTACAAGCACACAGTGTAGTGAAATTACGTTCCTCCGGAACCACGGTGCAACATGGGTCAACAAACAATAGACGACATAAAGTGCAAGGTGTGATGATAATGCAACAGAAGACTAACACTACAATAAATACAAAAGTCACCGCAGGAAGTAGAGGCGCTGCTGAGCTTTCTTCGTTATGGAGCTGGTGTTGAGGGACCAGGTGAGGTTCTCTGCAATGTGAACACAGAGGAACGTGGTGTTCTTCACAATTTCCACTGCAGAGCCGTTGACGTTCAGTGGGTGGTGAACACCTGGAGCTCTCCTGAAGTCCATCTCTTTGGTATTATCTACGTTTAAAGATTAGAGGTTATTGGTTTTGCACCAGTCCGTCAGCCACTGCACCTCCTCTCTGTATGCTGACTCATCGTTCTTGCTGATGAGGCCAACTACAGTTATCATCAGAGAACTTTATGATGTGGTTTGAGCTGTACTTTGCAGTACAGTCATAAGTCAGCAGAGTGAACAGCAGTGGACTGAGTACAAAGCCCTGGGGCGCACCAGTGCTCAGTATGGTGGTGCTGGAGTTGTTGTTTCCAATTCTGACTGATTTTGGTCTTTCAGTCAGGAAGTCCAAAACCCAGTTACAGAGGGAGGAGTTCAGGCCCAGCAATGTTAGTTTTCTGATCAGATGCTGAGGGATGATGGTGTTGAATGCAGAACTGAAGTCGATGGACAGCATTCGAACATAGCAGTCTTTGTTGTCCAGGTGGGTAAGAGCCAGGTGGAGTGCAGTTGAGATGGCATCGTCTGTTGATCTGTTTGGACGATACGCAAAGTGTAGTGTAGACTCTAAACGCTTCCTATGGCTTCCAATGAGAGTCTGGCTTCTGGTTGAAGGTATTTTGGACCATTCTTCTGATACTGACTGGAATCAATGTGACCCTCAACTTCAAGATTCCCAGTACCTGCACTGACCACTGAACCACAACTAGATTTTGTGGGGAGCAGTAAAGTGTTATGCTATGTTCTTTTTCCTCCATGCATACTACCCTCCAAATAACTCAATTTTAGCTTCATCAGTCCACAGAACCTTATTCCAAAATGAATGGCTGCTCCAAATGTGCTTTTTAGCGACCCTGTTTGTGGCGTGTGCTCACATTGGTATTACGCTCCCATAGTTGGTATAAGGCTCCCATGCTGCCACTCTTCAGAGAAGATGCAAAGAGGAGAAAAAACTTGCACCTGTGTATGTATGTCAAGGGTCAATAAGCTTAAACTAATTTTGTGTTCAAATAATTCACTAATAAATCAATCAATAAACAAGGGACAAGGGAGTCCAAATTTATGGATCTGCCCAATTTAGTTTGAAGAATTATTGCACACTTTCTGTAAATCCTATAAACTTCACTACACTTCTCAAATATTACAGTGGTCATCTGCTATATGATATATTTAACTAAAACAGCTGATCCAAACAACCAACGATTTATAAAGAAAAATCATGAAAATTATCAGAGGTGCTTAAACTTTTTCATACCACTGTAATTGTAATTTGAGGAACATATACACTAATCACAGACAATAAAAGAAACAAAGAGATTTTTTACTAATATTTGGCAGACTACAATAACCTCACCTGAGCTCTACCTGATCAAAAACCTGCTGGATGTCGTTGATGATGGTGGGAAGGTATTTCAGAATTGCCCCCTGAAAAGAAAAAAAAATGGAGGTGAACCTAATTACTTATTATTATAATTATAATAATAAGTAATTATAATTATTATAATTATTATAATTTTCATTTGACAAAAATGGAAACTGTTGTGTTTTTATTATGTAACAAACCCCTATATTTTCTAAAATAAACAGGTTTCTATAATGGTAATAGTTAATTGCCTCTGTGGTCTAATAAACAAACTCTGATCTCACAGGACAAATCTTTAATCTGTTTAATATTCAGCTTAAATAATGAATTTACAAAAAGCTATGCTCACCTTTATCTTCACAGCTTCGTCTAGAGGCCTGTCCATTAGAGTGTTGACTGACAGGAAGAGGGTTCGAATAGAGTAAAGAAATTCATCCCCGTCCTCTCTATACCCGTAAAACCTAAAGAGACAGGAAATGCAAACCAGAGTCACCGGGGGTGTCCAGAAACTTCTACTACTGTTCCTCCCCACTTCCCTAGAACAGGGGTCAGCAACCCGCGGCTCTTTCATCCTAACACTATTTATTTGAAGTGTGTTTTATTTTGTGTTAGTTGCTTTTTTTAACAGTTCTAAATTGGAAGATTATTGTAATCTTGAAATATTAAAACAAAATTATATTTCATCGTTCAAAATAAGCGCCACTCTTGCGAAAGCTGGTATACCTGCTAAAACGCCATCCATGTATCGATACTTTCAACCCCAGGTAGGCCAAGTATGGAGAAATGCAAGAAAAGAAAAATATCTTGGCCTGTTGCTTTTTTTTGTTATTATATTTTTCAATAATTTAAACGGCTGTATTGTACACCCTGGGCAAGTCGCGTCGTGATGCTTGTTGCTATCTTACACCCTGTCAACAGTCTTGCGCACACATCGTTAAAATATCTTCTGGTTTATCCACTGACTGATTAAAACCCTGACAACAGTCAACAAATTACCACATATCACCGCCACCCCACTCCCACAACACATAGATATAGAATCCTGCTGTTTGAGAATTTGACATATGCACCTGATGCTCATTCTCACACATCCTGCAGCTTTGGAAATAAAAAATGAAAACAGAAAAAAAAAAAAACACTTGCACTGAACATAAATAAGTTTTTCAAATCACCAGGTCACATATATTAAAATATGAAATATATTAATTCATTACTAGTTTCGTCCCCTCTCTAAAACGCCGCTCACTGCCGGAGACATGAGCTCAGCGGCATTGCGCCTCTGTCTTGGTGTAAAAAAAAAAAAAGAAAAAAGTTTAACGTTTTAATAAATGAAGTTGGATCAAGTGTAGTTTAAACAGCAAAGCAATACTATGAAACACACTATAACCAGCATCTTTACTGAAATGCTATGTACTGTTATTGAGTTCAGAGCGAGGTAACAAATTCAGTTCAACTTCAGATGAGTAAGGACCTGTAAAGTTAAATAAATACTGTCAAATATAAAGGACAGGTTGAGGTTTTGGTGTGCTGTTTCCATGATTTGAAAGTGAAACTAATGTCAGTTAGTCAGTGTTGCAAACCCAACTTTTACATCAACAATAAACAGAATACTAAATAAAATAACATTGCTGTTCCCGTCAATGAGCTGCTGGAGCTCCTTCACAGCGTCAACCAGCAGTTCAGTTTCCTCTGCTGAGACGCACAAAAGCGCAGCGATCCAAAGTCAGCGCGCACCTGACTCTTAAAACGAATGAGACTGGCACGCTGATTGATTTATTTCACGTTACGCCCGAAAACACCCATGATTAATTAAGTGAATTAGTACATAAATTTTTGAGCTGTGCAAAGGCGTATTTTTGCGCCCTCACGATTCCAAAGATACACTGACACGCCCTAAATCAAATTGCGTTATACGCTAATGACCAGTGCGCTGTAGAACGCTAAAATAGGGCCCAAAATATATTTGCGGCTCCCAGTGTTTTCTTTTACGTGGAAACCGGGTCCAAATGGCTCTTTGGGTGTTAAAGGTTGCTGACCCCTGCCCTAGAAGAAGATACAATTGATGACTACTGATAAACTGAGCCAATCACACTGCTCGCTTTAAGCACACCCCTTTAACGGTTAAGCCAATCACAGCTGCTGCACAGAGCCAGCACATAAACTGCACTTCTGTCCATTTCATTACTGGAAGTATAAACAGCTAATGATGCTGTGACTCTAACAGACTTGCTGGGTAGTGCACACTCTTATGCTAATACAGTGGGGACTTTAAGAGGCTTTTTTAATCTCCTCCATTATTTGGACAGATGGTAAGGTCCTATCTCAAAAAAACAAGGGAGGAAAGGAGGAGGAAAAACCTGGATGAATTCAACATGTTAATCTTCACTTAAATGTATTTCTCGTTCTTTTTATCCAGGGGTTACGCCAGGATTTAAATCATACGAGGTCAATTCCTTCACAACGGTGTGTGTGCTTCAGATGTAAAGGGAAACCGGTGAATAACAGCTGAGTGCCTCAGTAATTTTACTACATTTTACATCAGTGTGGTGATTCACTGCATGAATGTTTAAGTTTATTGTAGAACTACTCATGAGTAACTAATACCTTACTACTACTACTGTCACCAGAGCATCAAGCTTTTAGTTTATTGTTCACACATATTACAGGAAATTCTAAAACTCAGCTCTGTCACTAAATCATTTTAAACTATTGGTTTCTAACCACCTTCAGACAGACTGTATCAATTTTAGTTTAGCTTTTCTTTTACCTTTTACTTCTTTAGTCCTTTTATTTATCTATTTCTTTGTTTTTTTGTTTTAGCCTTTTTGTTTATTTTATACTTTCCATTATTTTTTTTTTTTTACTTATTTATTCCCAGTTTTACTTTTGACCTTTTACCTTTTTATTTCATTTATTTTGTCCTTTTATCCTGTTTTATCTTTTATTTTAATTCCATCACTTATCTTCTTTATAATCTTGTTGTTATTTTAGCTACTTAATTTTTTAGATCTCTTTTACTTCGTGTTTATATTTTATTATTCAAATTATTTCTCTCTCTCTGTTATTGCATTGTATTTTAGCCTGGCCACTTATCCATTTATTCTGAATTATTTTGTTTCTATTTAATGAAATCTTACAATGTTTGCTTGTTATACAAGTAAATTTTTCTAAGTTGTTTATGAAGTTTGTTATTTTAGCTTACCAGATTAAATACTTTTTAATTTAACATTCTTTTTTCAGACCCTTTAAGTTGTAAATGCTCAGCTACATTGAACGTGAGGGTTACCCTCAATGTATTATCAAGTAAAATCAAAGGTTGAATGATTGATTGATTATTAGTAATAGGGCATAAAATGAGGTCATACCCACCTGAGGTAAAGGACACGAGACTGGACGATGAACCGGAAAAGGTACTTAAAGACCTTCAGAGATGAGTAGAGCCTCTCTGACACTGCTGGGTCCTCAGCATGACTAACATAGTAATTTAATACTTTGGTCAATTTCCTGCAGATAAAGCAGCAGAATTAAGAAACAAGTTAATAAGTTATTAAGAAATAAATTAGCTTCTTAGTAAAATTGCTTTGAATCAACATCATGCATAAACCTCTCATAAAGCCTTGCTCCACAACGGCACTAAAATTCCCAAAGAAGCTGATGTGTCATTCTAAACAATAAATATGGGTCCAATTCACATTAAATAATAGCACAATGCAAAGAACAACTGCCACCAGTTACATGAAAAAGGGAAATACAAAAAAAAGATACAGTTTTGTGTGCCAGCGACAAATTACACAACATACCAATTACCAAATTAAGAAATTCAACAGAAACAGAAAAACAGAACAGAAGAAAGGTGATGGAAGGCTCTTACATGTGTGCCAGAGTGGCACTGAAGTGCTTGTTTATGTACGTCTCCAGGACTGGGTTGAAGTGCTGAAATTTTATGTCTCCAATCAGGGAAATTATAAACACCTATCAAAGATAATGATTGAGAGGTGAATTCATTTAATACAAACATCTGCTACTGCATCAATGAAGTCACAATAGTGCACAGCAGCAGCAATTAAAAATAACTTTTTTTTCTGAGTTTCTTTTCCAAAGAACTGAAATCTCACTGTGCTCCTATCATAAACTAAAAAATACAATAGAACAGCCACTAGAACCAGTAAACTTAGTTATCATTAACACATTAACATGTGCAGCCGTGCAGTAACACAACATGGGATCGTTTTGAGTAGGGGAAACCCGGAAATGAATCTGAGCTCTTTCAGCTTCTAGGGCAAAGGTATTCAAACTGTGGGGCACAATAGAATTGCAGGTGGGAGCCCAGAATATTCTGATTATTAATAAACTTTAATATCAGACAAAGATAACCTGAGTAAATATAAAAAGCACATTTTAAATGAAAAATGTATGTATTAAAGAAAAAAAAAACAACTCAAACCAATCTAGCCCTGTGTGAAAAAGTGTTTGCCCCCTTAACCTTGTGACTTGAGTGGGTCACCCTTGGCGCCAACAACTGCAATCAAGCTTTACTGATAACTGGCAGTGAGTCTTTCACATCTCTGTGGAGTAATTCAGTTCAGAGGTGGAATTGTTTGTGTGCTTTGGATCATCGTCACACTTCCACCACCATGCTTTACATTCAGTATGATGTTCTTTTTACGCCAAATGTAACAGGACACACACCTTCCACTTTTGTCAGGCCAGTCTAAAGAATATTTACCCAAAGTTTTGGTCAGCAGTGTTTTTTTTTTTAATCTTGGAACTCTCCTATGAATACCATTTGCCCAGTCTCTTTCGTATTACTGAATCAATAACACTGACCTTAACTGAGGCAAAAGAGACCTGCAGTTCTTTAGCTGTTGTTTGGGTTCCCCTCCTGGAGTATTTTTTTATTTTTTGGAATAATTTTGGTCGCCTGGCCACTCCTAAGAAAGTTAATTTATGGGAGGGCATTTCATCCTTTAAAAAGTGCATTTTATATTTACTAATATATTTGTCTAATATTAATGTTTGTTTGATAATCTGAACGTAAAATGTAAGTATGACAAAAATGTAAAAACAAAAGAATTCTGTTAGGGGTCAAGTACTTTTTCACGCCACTGTATATAAACTGTGAATGAAGTTTGAGAGAAAAAGGCCTATTGGGTACATAGAAAAAGTCTTAGATATTTGAGTGCAGCTCATGAAAAAAACAAAAGTTTAGCATTTATATTTTATTCAGTGTAAATATTTTCAAAACACTTTGGCATAAAACTGTTTTTATTTTCATTACCTAATTCTTTTTTTTTTTTTTTTTTTTTTACAACTAAATTTTTAAACAGAAACAAATCTCACCAGAGCGTTAAACACAAAAGAATCGTAAGTGTCTTTCTCTGATGTTTCCATCATTATGTTAAACAGGGCGTCCAGTGTGTCCTGAAGAAACTACAGAAATAACAAAAAAACAAATCAGCTTGATATAAATAAATATGATTTAAGAAAATCAATTGATTGCACTTTTCTTTTATGAGGCCCAACCTTAACAATCTCTCCTCCATCCACCTCCATCAGTCTCTGTAGGGTTTTCTCTAACTGCTCCGTGTGTGATCTCCAGTTCAGAAGGCCCAGAAGGTCCACTAAGGAACACAACGTAAATAATTTATAAAAAAACAAAATAAAAGTTTGCCTAATATTGTGAAACTATTAAAAGTCACTGGACCATTTTGTGTGAGCTTTGTGGAACAGGTGAGGGTGTTGATCTGGAAACTGTCCTTAGTGACTGGAATGGGTGCTGAGTTCTGGAAAGGTTTTCCACTATGTTTCTCATAGTCATCCACCTCAGCCCAAGAACTGGGCAGCATCAGATAGGTCTTAGCATCTTCTGCTCTCTTTATGTCCACCTACATCACACACACACACACACACACACAAACACAAACACATCACACACACAATAACCTTTTATAGGTTAAAACAAATTTGAATGTATTTACAAAATTACCACAACATGTCCCTCAACTCTTCTTAAAGTCCCATAATACTATTACCCACACGTTTGTATATACAGGAAACCTTCAAAAAACTATTTAAAAACTCCTAGACAGAGACTTTATAGCGCAAGTCTGTACTACAACATTCTTCCCATTTGGTCCGCCTCATGAGAATGACAGGTGATGGAGAGCGAGAAAGCATGGGTGTGCGAGAGAGAGATCTCTGATAAAAGTCACATGGGGAAACCCAGTGGTCCCAACTTTAACACCATCCTCTCACCAGTCTCACCATGAAGCAGTCCGTCCGCCCAAGAGTTCATACATCCAACGCAAATATCCAAAGAAACAAAAAAAAGAAGGAAAAAATGCTGAAAAAAACCTCTGAGGCTTCACCACACAAGTCCGCTCCTCTCAGCTACCCTTAAACCCATTCTTCCTTTATTTACTTCCTGTTTCCCCCAAAAAAGTCTAATCTGATTGGTCAACAAAGACGTGGCATCACGCAGAGACAACAAAGCAAAATACCAGAGCAAAATAATCTCTGATTAATGCCTGATGAATAAAAAAATAATAATAAATAAAAACACTTAGAAGGTGATTGTCACACATTTAGAGAAGCAAACATTACTAAGTTAGAAAATAATTAAACAGAAAAACACAACTGTTGACAAAAACTTCTGTTGAGCTTAAAGAATCAAAAATAGGGGGAAAAAAGTTGTACCTTGTAGACGATGAGGTCATGTTTTCCATCTCTCAGAGTGGTACCATCTGATTTCATTAATCGAACAAAAGCCATTCCAAAGGGTTTTTCAGACTTATCTCTTGCTGAAAAAAACAGAAAGCTACATGAAGTTTGGAGGTGTGTAGTGATCTAATCTGAAGCTACATGAAGTTTGGAGGTGTGAAGTGATGAACTCTGAAGCTACATGAAGTTTGGAGGTGTGTAGTGATCTAATCTGAAGCTACATGAAGTTTGGAGGTGTGAAGTGATGAACTCTGAAGCTACATGAAGTTTGGAGGTGTGTAGTGATCTAATCTGAAGCTACATGAAGTTTGGAGGTGTGTAGTGATCTAATCTGAAGCTACATGAAGTTTGGAGGTGTGTAGTGATGAACTCTGAAGCTACATGAAGTTTGGAGGTGTGTAGTGATCTAATCTGAAGCTACATGAAGTTTGGAGGTGTGTAGTGATGAATTCTGAAGCTACATGAAGTTTGGAGGTGTGTAGTGATGAACTCTGAAGCTACATGAAGTTTGGAGGTGTGTAGTGATGAAGTCTGAAGCTACATGAAGTTTGGAGGTGTGTAGTGATGAAGTGACTCAGTGCACTATGCTCCTCAGCATCCGCTGACCCCGCTCTGTTATTTTACACTGACAGAGCACAGAGTCGCTGTCCTTCCCACTCTCTTCCACTGTGTTATAATATCACTGTTTAATCACACCATTTAGTAGTGAGCGGTGAAATTTCACAACTGGACTTGTTGCACAGCTGCTGCATCCTATCACAGCACCACAGTGCTGGAGTTTACTGATACCCTGTGAGACCCATTTTTTCACTAATGTGCGTAGAAGCCGTCTGAATGACTACTTATTTGATTTTATACACCTGTGGCCATGGAAGTGATTGAACACCTGAATTTGATCAATTTTATAATTTTGGCAATATACTGTATGTGCGTGTATATACACTGATCAAGCATATCTTTATGACCACCTCTTACGTTTCCACACTCATTGTTCATCTTATCAGCTCCACTGAGCATAACTGAGCAAACTGTGTGCAGGCTTTCTCGTACATTAGCCCTTCAGAAGAGGCTCCCTTCTAGTTGATGCAGTGTACAACATATGGTCTGAGCTAAGGGTGGGGGAAAATTTAGATTCTGATTGTTTAAAAAAAAAAAAAAAATCAATTCTTCGATTAAATCGATCTTCATTTGAATGATCCGATATCGATTCATATAAACCCGAATCTATCTTTAGATAGATTCTCTGTATATGTGTACAGTTTTAATGTCTCGCATTTTATCTCGCAAAAACATCCTTTTTCGAGCACCCCCTCTGGCTGGGGTGAGCTGAAGCACCCAGGACAGTGACAGCGCCCAGGAGTGCAGGGAGTTTCTGTAAAAATATAAGTAATTTCTATCTGTATTTCCACTCAATGCTGTACAAGTATATTTAACACTGTTTTTAAGTTGTTTCCAGTGTTGTTTTCGCCTGTACTTTATTTAAAGTAATACCAGACCAGCTGAATCTACCGTTAGCTTAGCGGGTGTGCTAGCAGTGTCAGGCGGTTGCTCAGTGTAACAGTGTAACTGTTAGACAGAAAAAATGTAGATTAATCGGTAACAGTGATTTAAGGTGTAAATAGTGGAATTATGATGGTGTTCTCTTTGAAGCGCTGTTACTAATTCAGATTATTTTGTCCCCAAGGGATGAACATGATTACCGAGCCAGGTTTATAACGGGGGAGAAGAGCTTAGACAGGCTGTTTTTTCCTTTGAATTTAGTAAAGTTTTCTCTCTTAACATTAACTAAGAAACATTACATGTTGTGTTAAGCCTTTATGATATAAACACTAATATTTTAATAATGGAAGTTTAAGTGTTACTTGTATAACTCCATACAGTTTATTTTCAAACTACAATTTTTATTGTAAAATGAAATGTCCCTAAACTATTCAATTTTGAATCGAATCCGGACCTTGGGAATCGAATCGAACTGGGAAATCAGTGATGATATCCACCCCTACTGAAAATGTAATGATGACAACAGAGATCAGACTAGCACAAACCAATAACTGCCTTGTTCTGTCCAGAACAACCGCGCCCTCGTTCTGTGTTATCGGTGTGTACTGCACGTTATTTAAATTTATTTGCACTTACATATCAGGTAAGCCATTACGAAGCCTATTAAAATGTGTTACATTAAATTATAACTTTCTATTATATACTTTGCATAATACTTAATTCATACACAGATCAAACAGATTCATCACAACATTACAATAAGCTTTGGATGTACATTACACTCATCAGTCATAGGATTATTATCACCCTCTTGTTCCTGTTTTAATTGTAGCTGATTTTAATATAGTGGCTGTCTAACCATTAACCTAACAACATTAATCCTACATTTGTGTTATTTTAAGAAGTTTCATTTCTATAGTGTTGTCACATGAAAATAATTGTGAGAGGTGTCACTTTTGTGACATCTAATGTGTGTATATATCATCTGCAAAAAAGAAACGTATACAACTCACAATCCTGAGAGGATCGGTGTCTGAAGGTCATGCTCAGATGACAGCGGCACACGTCTTCTATTGGGATGGCCACCTAAACAAAAATGTTATGAAACAGAAATCTACATACATACTGTAGTTTACTACAGCAGCTGCCCCTTACACTATATAAACATTCCAGAATGAATAGACCATTAGACATTCACCAAAACCAACTAAAATAAAATATTGCTACTTTGACTTCTCCTTTAAAGCTGCTATTTTGGATACAGATGTTTTTTTGGACAGCGATGATAGATGGCCGACAAAGCCCAGGTCTAATCACCTTTAAAGGAACTGCTACTGAGCTGTCTTAAATATACAGAGGCATAAATGTTTTAAAATGATATGAAATTTAAATGAGATGAAAGCAGAAGTTATGTTTGGCCATGATTGTCCATCCCGCAGTTCTCAGTGCAACTGATGACACTGCAGACTTTACCCCAGTCACATCCTTTGGTGTAATATTTGTCTAATGCTTCAGGTACATTCATTCATTTCTGGAGCTCTAAAATGGAAGGGATGAGTCATTATAATCACGTTCTTAAAAAAAAAAAAAAAAAAAAAAAAAAAAAGTGTTCAGCCGTCACATATTTTGACTTGAACAATTACCTCACAGAGTGGAGTGGGTGTAAGCGGGTTTGAATTGTAATAGCCATTAAACGTTTATAATGTTATCAGAGATAATTGGATAACAAAAATATATAACTAATCACACGGCCCTATTGGTAATTCATGATTTGAAACATCAGCCAAGCACAGTGGAGGTAGTTTTACAGAACACAGAACTGTAAATAGATTTGATTTTCTGTTGTTTACTGCTGATTTGACATCCATTACAACTAGACTGTACTTTTTATGTTCACATTTACGTTTGGCTTTTAGTGATGCATTTATTGACTGCAAATTGTTAGTGGTAAATAGTTTTTTTTCCTAAAATTCTTGAGTCTGTTAAACGGAGTGAGAATCCTAAATTAAGTGAATCCAGAATGAAAAGCATGTATGCATTTTAAATGTTGAGTAACTCTAATCTGTACAGTTGACAGATTAACAGAAAACATATCTGTGAAATAGATATTTTCTCATGAGCCTCAAGCAAAAACAAACAATAACTAGATAATTGCTGCTGTATGACTGTTAACACTACCACAGGAAATTAAAAGAGCCACCGACCTTCACCGTCTCGTTCCAGCATGGCTGCTTGACCTGGTAATAAATGACCGATTTGTACTCTGTGATCCCGTCACATCCAGCTCCAGGAAATATTGCTTTCTAATCAGAAAAATAGCAACACTTATGAATTAATGCTCAACATTTTTTTAGCTGGTTTAATGCTTTATGCACTTTAAATGCCTTCCTTTTCGTAATTTTTAAAACAATTTTCTTATTTTTAAATATGATTCCACCTGACTGCAGATATAACACTACAGTGCTAAAAATATATATTTTCAACTAATTTAATCAATTCCAATTACTTTAATTTACCACTTAATCTTTAAAGCAAAAAGAACCACAAAATGAAAATGAAAGATTAAGTTGCGTTCATTATTTATGACGTTATCAGAGCTTATTTTGTGTTCATTTTAAATACCAGACAGAACAGTATTAGTGCAAACCCCCATTACGTCCTTTCCTCAATTAATACAGTCAAAGAATTAAACAGATTGGAGGTAATTTCAGTAATTTAAACATTGACTTAAGTCTGTATTCTTGTCCTCTGACCTGCATGCATACCTGTGACAAAAACAATAATAAAAAAATAAATGTTATATATATATATATATATATATATATATATATATATATATATATATATATATATATATATATATATATATTATTGCTCAGTACTTTCTGAACATCACTATAGGCTGCTGTTTTAAGTTTGTGGTGTTTGTTCACCTCTATTGGATTTCCTTCTTCATTGAGCACGCTCATAACCACCTCCACGTTTTTGGGCGTTTTCTTCTTCCCGCGGTCAAACTCTCCCTGCAGCAGAGTCACGTACAGGTCATTCCTCACGTTTCCTGTTAGGAAACAAACATTGAATGTACATCACTTGAGTGGTAAAACATTGATTTGTAAAAATTTGTGATAAGGGCATACTATTGATTTGTTTTTTATGACCATACCACACAATATTCATATTACAAATAAACCAAAGGAATTATTTGTATTCTACTTACCTGGCAGAATGATTTCAGGAAAACCCATTTTCCGGACAATGGCTGTAGAACGATCCACAAAGTGAGGATAGTTCTTCTGAACCTGAGCCAGATCCCCTGGCAGCAGCTTTAGAGTCACAAACAGACCTGATGGAGGAAAATGAGCACACAGTAACAACTGGAGGAAAAGTATAAGCACAACATTTAACTTGGGCTTCAAGTCATGCAAATATCAAATGCACTTTAGAGCCGTGGATCCAGTTTAGGGGTTTAGAAATGTGCTAATTCCCATAAACACACTCCTAAACCTTGTGTAAAGCCTTCCCAAAACAGTTGATGCTGTTGTGGGCTAACATTACATTAAACTCTATAGATTAAAGGAGAACTCCGGTGTAAAATGGACTTTTGTTGTAGTAAAACACGATAAAAAGTACCTACCTTTGATGAATAGCACACCTCCATTCTCTCACAGCGTTCTGAGATCCAGAAATTGTTTGTTTAAACACCTACACTATGCGGAGTTTATGTCTATGTTATTTTTATTTCAGTGAAATTCAGCGGCGCTCGGAGCTGAAGCTAGCTTTATGGGATGATAACAGTGGTTTTTAATTAGCTTCCTCTGCACTTTTTAAGTTATTAATGCCTCGTTTTAAATGTCAGGGCTCTCCGGATTCTAGCAAGGAGGTGTGGAACTACTTTGAGCTGGATAACGGTGGAAAAAGCCATTTATCAGGGCAAATTATGCCCGTGTCTCCCTGTCTGAAGGGTGTTTGGACAAACTGTTAAAATTTCTAGATCTCAGAACTCTGTGGGAGAACAGAGGTAAGTACTTTTTATCATGTTTTACTACACCAAAAGTCCATTTTACACCGGAGTTCTCCTTTAAGAATGGGATGAGATATGCATGGGAAGTAAATAAGTAAATACTTCTGGCAATATAGTGTACATACACTGTACCAGAAATGAAGGTTTTACTTTACAAGTGCTTTTTAAACCAATGAATCATCTGTACACCGCTCTTTACCTTGTCCTTTGTGGTTGACGTCACGAGTAGCGATGACTTTGTTGAAAACAGCAGTAAGAGGTTCGTTCTCTCCCATAACTCGAGACGGGATCAGCGGGGAAATGATCAGCTGTCTCTGGCGGATATATGTCTCCATAGCAATCCTGATGAAATTGGCAAGATCAGTTTTGCAGTTTCAGCAGGAAAAAAAAAACAAAAAGCAAAGAACCATCAATTAATACAAATCCACCCGTCTGTCTACAGGTAACCTGCAGATACGAAGGAATTGAATAGTGAGTTTTTAATACCAATCAGAAACACATTAATGAATATCACATTTACAATGACAACACAGCAATCCTATGTTAACATTTTACATTTTCAGATTTTCAAAAAAAAAAAGTCAAAAAAAACATTACAGCAATATTTACAACTGCCTACAATATTGTCTCAATTTAGTCTGCTATTAGGCCAGTAAACTAACTTGAGATGGTTTTACGACAATTTAAGACACATTAAGACCTTTCAGAAAAAGTCATTTTAAATATGTATCTGTTAGCGATCAGCACATGCACTGCATACAGTCCTCCTGGGTAATCACATGAAATGATGTGTGAAGGCTAATGCAGAAACTCACTGTTGAAAGGGAATAAAATGTTGTTTTTCATCGTCATCAGCTTTCCCATGAGCAATATCTGTTATATCCATCACTGTGGGTAAAACATGTACACAGGAAGAAAATGAGGACAAGAAACAACAACAGAAATTTTATCATGATTTAAACAGTAATGATCACTACAACTTAATGATCACAAACTCTCAGATGTCCAGGTAAAACACAACAATCAGGTCTACACAAATCATAATGTACATCATTTGTATACAGGCATAACTCATTTGTTTCATTACTCCCACTTCACATTTCAAAACTTATACATACTTATAAAGTGTCTGGCCAAAAAAAAGTCACACTCTAATATTTGGTTATGATACACATTCACTTTGGCATCGTTTTCACAAGCTTCTGCATTATCAGAATTTCTGTATACAGAATGTCTGTATTTCAGTTCAGAGATGCCTTCATTTTCTGTAACATCTTGTATTGTTGATGGGTGATACAGAGCACTGTGCAACATCTTCTCCAGCACATCCCAAAGATTCTCAAGGTCATGGATTTGTGGTGGCAAATCCATGTGTGAAAATGTTGATCTCATGCTCCCTGAATCACTCTTTCACAATTCCAGCCCCATGAATCCTGATATTGTCATCGTGGAATATGGCCGTGTCATCAGGGGAGAAATAATCCATTGATGGAATAACCTGGTCTATATTCAGTATATTCAGGTAGTCAGCTGACCTCATTCTTTCAGCACATACTGTTGCTGAACCTAAACCTGCAGACCAACTGCAGCATCAACCCAGATCATAGCACTGCCCCCAGGGGTTTGTACAGTAGACACTAGGCATGAACAGTCTGGATCAGGGTAAATCTGGACTCATCACACCAAATAAAATTCTTCCATTGCCATGTTCAATCTTTATGTTTAATGGCTACAGGAAGCTGTTTTTGCCGGTTAGCCTCACTGATAAGTGGTTTTCTTGTGGCTACAAAACTGTTTAGTCCTTATCCCTGGAGTAACCTTCACATTATGCATGGGGAAAAGCTTTCTTTCACTATTAATCATATCCCTGAGTTCTATTGTTAGATAGATAGATAGATAGATAGATACTTTATTGATCCCGAAGGAAATTTAGCAGCCAGTAGCAGTTACACAACACAGTCGAAACAAACAGTACACAGTAGAAACAAACAATAAGTATTATAAAATAAAATAAAAGAGCACAGTGAGGAATATAAGACTCTAAACTATAAAATTATAAACTGAGACTTAAAAATATATACATAAATATATAAATACAAAAAAACTATACAAAGTGTGAAAGTAATCAGTCATAGATATGAGGTAGTGCAGTAAAATAATAATTTAAGTATAGAAGGTATCAGCAGATATGACAATATTAAACATAAACCTGTGCAAGTATTGTATTTAAGTAAGGTGCGTAGTGTAGTGTCCAGGAGTGACACTACACTACGTCTTTCACTTGTCTTTCATAGCAAGTAAACTCTGTAACCAAAACAGTTAAACCGTGGTCTCTGGAGACAGAGGGCATCCTGCAGGACTGTTTTGCTACAACAGACTGGGATGGGTTTAAAGCTGCAGCCACAATGGAGGACTCCTCTGTCTGCATAGAGGACTATGCTGAGGATGTTTCCGGCTACATCAGCAATTGTGTGGATAACATCGTGCCCACCATACAGGTGAAGAGATTCCCCAATCAGAAGCCCTGGATCAACAGTACGACACATGCTGCAAGCTCACACTCTTGCAATTAAATCAGGCAATGAGACTGAGTACAAAGCTGCAAAGTACAGACTGAGGAAAGCCATCACAGCAGCCCAAGAGGCAGTACAGGGAAAAACTGGATGGCTTCTAGAGGTGTGCCAAAAAATCGATTCACATAAGAATCTTGATTCTCATTTACTACGATTCAGAATCGATTTAAAATGTCCCAAAATCGATTCTGAGGGGCGGGTTTTAGACTGATTTTGGGCTGGGTATTTTTGTTGGACCTGGCAACCCTGGGGATAGCGCTTGTCCCTTCAAACGGAGATCTCCCAGACCCACACAGAGCGTAGGTGTTTGAGAATCACCGGTAAGATGGCAGAACAAGCACTATATTACCTTAGATTAACGTGTAGTTTCAATGTTTTATGGCAGAATGCTTCATAACAAGCATAAAAAAGATCGCTAGTAGTTAGTTTCAGTAACTGTTAGCTAGCTAACTAGCTAACTTTCCAGTTCCACCTTAAATAACGCTACAGGTGGCAGCGGGCTGCAGCATTTAAGGCGGAACGGAAAAATAACAATAAGCTAATCAGAGCTAATTTCAGCTCCTCATCACAGAGGAATTAAGGAATGGACAATATGAATTAATTTCTCCACCTCCTGCCCCCTTTCTGAAGAAATACAACGGCCTAAAATTAACTAGTTAATCAGCAGCTGCTCCTGAACTTTAGCGCTCCACTGCTATCATCACATCAGCCCAGCAGCGTCACCTACACACCACCGCTAGTAGCCTGGTAATAAAGCAGTGTTATTTATTATTTATTTATTGTTCATTAACGTCATTGTGATATCCCAGTGATTCCTCTGTCACTGAGGACCCACATTCCTGCACATTTTATTGTTTTTGTAACACATTACTTGCTCCAGGACCAGTGTATATTATGGAGGGTTTTTTTTTTCAATACGATTCATAAGCCAGAAGCAGAAATTTTTATAAAACAAATCGTTTTGAATCAAAAATCGATTTTGAATCGAATCGTGGCCCCCAAAATCGGAATCGAATCGAATCGTGAGATAGTAATCGATTCCCACCCCTAATGGCTTCTACTCCACTGCTGACTCCAGGCAGATGTGGCAAAGCCTGCAGCACATCACAGACTACAAGACCACCACCAGCACCTTGAGCTCTGCAGACACCCTACCAGATAACCTCAACACCTTTTACACCCGCTTTAAAACCTCCAGCACTACCACTGAGAGGCACACACACACCCAGCCCTACCCAGCATGCAGCTGTTTAAAAAGGCTCAACAAGGAGGAGGCTGAGGAAGTTCAGGATGTCTCCCAAGATACTCTACAACTCCTACAGCTGTGTCATTAAGAGCCTCTTGACCAACTGTATCACGGTGTGGTACGGCAACACTACTGTGACAGACCGTACACGCCTGCAGAGAGTTTTAAAGACTGTGGAGAAGATCATCAGGACTCCACTGCCCTCTCTACAGAACATCTACCACCAGAGAGTCCTCAGGAGAGCTGCCTCCATCCTCAAAGACTCTACCCACCCCCAGCATGGACTGTTCACTCTTCTGCCTTCAGGACGGAGGTACAGAAGTGTGAAATGAAAAACCACCAGGCTAAAGAACTACCTCAGAAATAACCACGCACCTTTCTCTCTACTTTTTTTTTCTAAGGCACATGTTCACTTTACTCCAATAATGATAATAAATACACTAATGAACACTTTACACTATTGTCACATCTCACTGCCATAGATATTCATTTTTTGCTGGTAAATAATATCCGTATCACATAGTCCTGTAATCATGTACGTATTGCATTTCATGATGTAAATTTAACACCAATTTAATATTTATATTTAGTCTATTATTCCTTTTTTCTATGTGGCATACTTGGCAAGGAGCAAAGAAAGAGTTTCATTGTACAAGGAAAATTGTTTCCTTACTACGCACATGACAGTAAACTCTAGGCTCATCACCAGATTATTATAAATAACAGTATTATAAAAAACAGGTGAGTCATTTAAAACATACAGAAATTCTTTAGGTCTACATAACAGACCATCTACAATAAAATGTCTAATGGTTGTGAAAAGCACAGAATATACTAAGTAACAATTCAGCAACACCACAAAAGGCACAGATCAACACTCTGGCAAATGAATACCATAGCTGTTTAAACATGTAAACTGCTTAGAATCCCAATTACAACTCCCTACTAACCACCTGCACATCACTCTGTTTTTCTTCAGATAATGCACTTTTTTCCATTTATTGGGGTTTTTTGGTGACTAACTCGCCCAACAGTTTGAGATATTGGCGTTTTTACAACCTTTGCAACCACATAAAAATCTAATCAAACACCCAGCCGCATTCTAGCAACCACAAAAAACACCTAGCCACTTTTTGGCAACAATCAAACAGTTGCAATCAAAAAACATTATACAAGTTTATTCCAACCAGATTCCTAGGGAAGCAAATGGTCAAAAACCCTTGTGTAGGCCGGTCATGAAAAGCAAAGGCTTGGGTTGATATTTCCCCACAAATTTGTCATTTTAAAACCATATTAATCACTGATATAGTAATACACTATGGTGGCGTAATAAAGCATTTACACATTACTTTTGTAGCAGGTTCTCAATTCACAATTTGGATGATTCATTATTGAAAGTGGAAAAATGTTTAAAGATCCTAAATAAATAAAAGGTAAATAAAATAAATATCACATCGAGACAAGCCGACAAACCAGCCCATTCACAGTAATGAGCTCTTCTCCCCAGCTAAACCCAATGGGCAGTATTGAAGTCAGAAAAAAAATTACTAACACATTGTCCCATATCATACACCCTTAAATGTGAAAAAGCATAGCAATGGCCTAGCAGCTACCTAGACACCACATGGAGTACCACAGTAACAGCATAAAGCACTTTCATGATATTCAGCTGCAAACAGGTTAAACTGCAAAATCACAGCATTTCAGGAAATGATTTTTTTTAGTTTTGTGTGTAATTATGCAGGTCAGCTATGTTGATAGCTATTCATGCTTTTTTTGCAACTAATCAATTAACATTTATCTTCACTCGGGAATACATTGAGGGTGAAATCTGAAATAATAAGGAAATAACAAAATAGTAAAAACAATAAAATTTTACAGATTAAAATATATCTGTATAACGAAAAAAGGAAATTTTAAAAAAGACCATAAAAAAGATAAAAATAGTAAAAGTAAGGTAAAATAGTAAGAAGGATAATTTATAAAATTAATAATAATAAATTAAGAACATTGAAATAAAAATAATAATAATAATAATAATCATAATAGTTTGATACATTTAAGAAGTAACTTGAACCAGAGTCAACAGCACTGTAAATATTTCCTAGTGTGGTCTGATGTATCCATTAAATCATTAAAACCCTGTAAGAGCACCAGTGCAAGATGAGTGTATAACCTGCTACTCCAAAAGGCCTCCGCAGTCCTCCAGTGTGCTTCTTGCCTTCTTTCAGCTCCATGCTGCCCACCCGGACGATCTGACACACCAGGAACAGGTGAGGTCTCATCAGGTCACTGCTGCCCAGGTCCTTTACAAAACCATACACAGCAACTCAACACTAGTCGGAACAATAACTCTGTGACTATAATGCATGATCTTAATCCAATCATGGTTCTCAACAATATCTATAATATTCTTTCTTTTTTGAATGCTCACTGTGGAAGACAGAAACAAAGCTTAACAGCAACAAAAGTAGTGCATCACATTAGGGCTGTTATTGATATAGGGCTATATAATTACATCTCAATTATAATTATAATTATAATAACAATAATAATAATAATAATAAAATATAGTTGCATTTTAAAAATAGGTAGCATAGAGTGTATACATTAGGGTTTGCTAAGCTAATGAGGGTCTACTCTCGGTTTACACATAGGGAGTTAATTGCTAAGGCATGGTAAGTCCCCCTGCTGAAGAACTGCAAAAAAAACTAAAGAAAAATGGGCTGCTATGAGTACTGAATAATTATCTTTTTGTGACTATACATAGCACAATAGCAGTGTGCTTTACCGTGAAAAGTGCCAGCAGGTTGTTGAGTTTCTCAATCTCTTTAGGCATACCTTTACTGTCCCACCGCACCAGGAAATTCTCACTGAGAAAATACATAAATAAATAAAACAGCCAAAAGGAAAAAACTGCCCTGAAAACACGGCATAAACAACAAAGAGCTTCTTCACCAAAATATCCAATGATCATTATCATAATTATCTACACTGGGTAAATAAACATTTTAATAGATGTGTGGTACAGTGGTTCTGGATCCTGGTCCCTGAGTACCACTGCACTGCTGGTTTTAGTGGTTTTAGCTGTAACCCCAGCATGGGCTCTTCAGGAAGTTCATTAAGAGTGCTGGAATTAAATAAATCTCTAAAGATTATGTTCAGTCCGACGGCCCAAATGCAATGTGTAAAGCATGCAGTTTGCATAAAAATGTATTTTTGTCTGGATACTTAAACACTGATGAAATCTTTTGGAAATGGTTTAAAATGTGATCAATTCACAAGCACCTCAGTCTGGAAACTCAAATGGGAATAAACTTGTCTTCTGCGTCGCTCACAGCTTGTGCAGTAGTACCCTGAGCAGGCTTAAGAACCGCTGCTGACATATTTACAACCAATGAAGAGAGAAAAAAAGAAAACTTATTTTTGAATGGCTCTGACCTGATGAACTCTGACTGGTCTGGGTCATAAAGAGACATAAGCAGTTCAGCATCTTCACCAATGTTACAGACAAAGTTCTTGAGGTTTAAAAGGAGGCTATAGGTGTGGGCAGTACTGTAGAGAGACTGACGGCGCAGGGCCAAGTTCTGGAGACGTGTCTAGAGTTAAGAGAAAGAGTTTTTGTGAAATAAGTTAAAACAGCATTAGTCAATTCTCAGTCCTGTTTCTTTACTAAATAAACACTTTTATTTGGAACATTAATAAAAATCTGTCATGTCAACAATGGCTTCAGCAGAGTTGTATGAGTGTCCTAAGAAATCCTGAGTGTCCTAAGAAATATACTTCTTAAATCACTGTGAGAACCGAAAACAAGAGCGGCTAAAACAAAACCATTGATAAAACATGCAGCACTACACATATTCGATTTTACTTACTATTGTTGGCATTTTCAAACTACCATGATATAGGGCTGTTTTGAAATGTATAAAATAAACAAATATATATATATTATACTGGTGTGGGTTTTGCTTCAAGTGGACTCTGATTCTGCCGCAGGAAGCTATTAAAACTAATGGTTAATTTTTTTAACATAACACCTCCACTTATGATGTTATCTTGCCTTTTCATTACTATATGCTAATGAAGCACACTGTGAAAGGACTGGAGTGAGGGTACTGTAATAATAAAGAGCACTGTGATAGGACAGGAGTGTCGGTGCTGTTACATAAAGAGCACTGTGATAGGACTGGAGTGAGGGTACTGTAATAATAAAGAGCACTGTGATAGGACTGGAGTGAGGGTACTGTAATAATAAAGAGCACTGTGATAGGACTGGAGTGAGGGTACTGTAATAATAAAGAGCACTGTGACAGGACTGGAGTGAGGGTACTGTAATAATAAAGAGCACTGTGATGTGACTGGAGTGAGGGTACTGTAATAAGGATGAGATCTTCAGACCTAGGCAAACTGGTTTGATACGGGTGATAAGATGGGTATGGTCTGCCCCAATCATTTAGAGAGGATGTGCTTAATGAATAGGCTACAAGGGAATGTAGAAATGAGGGTATTTCTGTTGGAGAGAAGCAACAGGGTACGAATGCACAGCTAGAATCAGGTGCTTTGAGGGGAATTCTTGTTGGGACCAGGTAAGTCTTACGAGGATGCGTAGCAGAAGAGATATTAAAGGAGACCGACTTGTAGAGACTGAAATTGTACTCACATCCGGCTGTATGGTTCTGAGTGCCAGTGTTTTAGATAGGCCCTTCAGGTTTAACTGTTGGGTAGCTAGGGACACCAGAAAAGTTCTCTCTCATCACAAAATCTAGGATTGCATAGGTTTCCAAGCTTTGACTTCTATGATGTAAAAGTACCCAAATGATCTTCAGAAGGGATCTCGTGTTTCCTTCAGGCCTATTAAGATAGTTTCTCACTTGTAGAGCTCCCAGAATATGATGTCTGAGGTTTTTGAAGTGTGCAATGTGATGTGAGGTGAGCCGTTCCACATTTCCAAGGGTAGTTTTTTTAAGTAGCTTCACCATGTGATTCACATTGCAATTTTACTTTTCCTTGAGGACCCAGGGTTTTAAGGAGGCCTACCAATGCTTGGATCTGCAGAACAAATCTTTCAAACACTTCTGTATCTCCTGACCGTAAATCTGGTGAATCCATGTCTAAAGCTTATTATTATCTACTATCTTATTTAGAGCCAGCTGATGAGGTTTACCAAATCTGTCTGCTAAGGCAGCCATTGTGTCAGAGTATGAGGATGGTAAGTTCAAGAATGAATCAGTTATTAGGTAAGCTTCCTCTAGCTTTAAATGATTCAATAGCACTTAATACTTAAAGAGCTCTGATCTATCCTCTGGCAGTACGTTATTCAGACCTAGCCAAAGGCAAGCAAACTCACTTGGATTGCAATTTGAATGGTTGGGAATGGTAGGCTGAGGACCTCTATAGGAAAACTCGTGCCTAGCAATGCGAATCTGCCTGGCCCATCTGGCTGCGGTAAAGGTTGGCTAAGTGGTATGCATTATGGAAGGAACTAGTCTTAAAAAAAATCTGCAACTGTGAAGAACCAGCTGGCTGACTAGGGTTGACTGTTATAAACTTCAGAGATGAAGGTAGGGGTTTAGGCTGTAGAGCTGGCCCCAGTCAATAAGCCACCTGGATCTCCAAGAGCAGTTTGCAGTGAACTTTAATCGTGAACTAAATGGGAAACTTCAAAGTACAGCCACAGAGCAATGGGAGCACTAGGACAATCATTTACAACACATCTATGATCATTTTTGGGATGGGGGGGAGGGGCAACTATTGCTTTGAGGCCTGTTCAGTATTGTTGGCAAATTCTTTGCTTGCAGATTTTTGAAGAACTAAATATCATGAAATGTTTTGTCTTTGAAATTGAGGTGAGGCAAAAAGAAGGGCAGAGAGGCAGGAGTCTTCTACCAGATCCCTTTCAACAGCCAACCATGAGGGTGCATTTAAGGAAGTCCTGTCCTTGTAACCATACTGCCAGTTAGTCAAGTCATTAGCTGCCCAATAACAATGTAAAAAGCAGGGTAACCCTAAATCACACAATGCCCTGGGTTTTTGTAGGTGTACTTTGGAAATCCTGTGAGCTTTAAATCCCCAAATGGAGGGCATAATGATCAAATCTAGAGATTTAAAAGAGGATTTGGGGATAAAGACAGGGATGTTTTGAAACAAGTATAAAAATCTAGGAAGAGATACCATTTTAATCGCATTTACACGCCCAATAAGCGAAAGAGGTAGTACCCTTCACTTCTCTACATCATGTTTAAGCTGATTTGTTTTTTCAACAAAATTATATTTGAAAAATGCATTTGGTTTCTTTGACTTCAACACAAAGATATTTTATTTTAACTATGAAAACTTTAAATGGGAGAGAATTTACAAACCCAGAATTACTATTAGAGAGAGCCATACATTTGAGTGCCTCACCACCACAAGATTATAGGCTTGATATTTACATTTTCTCTTATGCCAGTCGCTAATGGTTCAATGGCTATAGAAAATAGAAGAGGGGAAAGGGGACAACCTTGACATGTCCCTCTGTACAGGGGAAGTTGTGCAGATTGCTCCTGATTAGTAAGAATCGAAGCAGTAGCATATAGCATCTGTATCCATGAAATGAAATTTTGTCCAAATCCAAACTTCTTAAGAGTAGCGAAAAAATATCCCCACTCAACTTAATCGAATGCCTTTTCTGCATCTAAACTGAAAACAGCCTGTGTGGAGGTTTATGGTATATGATATCCATAAGTCGTCTCACGTTAAAAAAGGAAAATCTATTTGGCATAAAGCCAGTCTGGTCGGGGTGGATAATAAAAGTAATATGCTTCTTTAATCTATTTGCTAATATATTACTGAAAATCTTTAAATCAGAATTCAGCAGTGAGATTGGCCTGTATGAAGAAAGCTCTGTTTTATCTCTCCCAGGTTTTAACAGAAATGAAATATGAGCTCCATATAGTGACTGGGGGAGCACTCCAGTTTTTGTAGAGTGAGTAAACATTCTCAACAAAAGTGGGGTAATCTGTCTGGCAAGTTTCTTATGAAATGTAATTCCAAAAACATCTGGGCCTGGAGCTTTAGCACTAGCAAAGGATTTAATTGATTCAAGTTCTTCTTCAGAGGACAGTTCAGAGTCCAAGTCTTTCTGTGCTATTTCATCTCATTTAGGTAATTTAATGTTTCTGAGCCAAGCCTCAATATCTCCTTTCACTTTTATTATTTCATATGAAATAATATGGCCTGAACTCCAAAAATGCAGATATTTTATTAGATATGAACTGGCAAAATGTGTCATCTTAAAGAAGGCTGTGGTGTAATCGCAAAGCGTATTTCTGTGTTGGAATTTCAAAATCTAGCATTGATGAGACGGGGAGTAATCAGAAATTTAAATATTGTTATATTTGCTGTTAGTAACATATGGTAACAATTTTGCACTCAACAGGAACAAAAAAGGGAACAGATTTTGTGTACCTGTGAAAAAATGTAAAAATCGGAGGAGCCTAACCGAGAGCGGACGAGCCTAACCAAGGCTATTTTAGCCTAACCAAGCGCGACTGGACAAGCCTAAGGGAGCGCGGAGGAGCCTAACCACAGCTACTTTAGCCTAACCAAGGCTATATTAGACTAACCAAACGCGGCCGGACGAGCCTAACCAAGGCTAATTTATCCTAACCAAGACTATTTTAGCCTAACCAAGGCTATTTTAGCCTAACCAAGGCTATGTTAGCCTAACAGAGCACAGATGAGCTTAACAGAGCGTGGGCAAGCCTAACCGAGTGCGGACGAGCCTAACCGAGTGTGGACGAGCCTAACCAAGGCTAATTTATCCTAACCAAGACTATTTTAGCCTAACCAAACGTGGCCAGACAAGCCTAACCAAGGCTAATTTATCCTAACCAAGGCTATTTTAGCCTAACCGAGCGTGACTGGACAAGCCTAAGCGAGCGCGGAGGAGCCCAACCACAGCTACTTTAGCCTAACCAAGCGCAGGCGGACAAGCCTATCCGAGTGCAGAGGAGCCTAACCAAGGCTATTTTAGCCTAACCAAGCACGGCTGAACGAGCCTAACTGAGCATAGATGAGCCTAACCGAGCGCGGACGAGCCTAACCGAGTGCGGACGAGCCTAACCAAGGGTAATTTATCCTAACCAAGGCTATTTTAGCCTAACCAAACACGGCCGTACGAGCCTAAGCTATTTTAGCCTTACCAAGCGCGGGCGGACAACCCTAACAGAGCGTGGAGGACCCTAACCAAGGCTATTTTAGCCTAACCAAGCCCGGCCGGACAAGCCTAACCAAGGCTATTTTAGCCTAACCAAGCGCAGCCGGACAAGCCTAACCAAGGCTATTTTAGCCTAACCAAGCGCGGCCGGACAAGCCTAACCAAGGCTATTTTAGCCTAACCAGGGCTATTTTAGCCTAAGCAAGGCTAACCGAGCAAGGCCGGAAGGGTCTAACCGAGCGATCCTCTAAATAATCGATATACCACAAAAATGATTTCACTGTTATTGAAACATTTCTTATCGTGATAAATACCGATATCGAATTATTGTCCAGGCCTAATTTGAACCCACCTTTTCTTCTTGTATCCGTTCATCAATACTGCGGGATGCGGACTCGTGGGCTCTGAATAAACTGACTGTACTGGTGCACTCTGGGTCTAACGTATTTCCAGCTTCATCACGAACTACCAAGTCCAGTCCCAGAATCCTTTAGAAAAAATTTATGAAAACATTTTTAAAAACAACAGTAATAATTGTTGCACAAGAACCAAATTGGCATACAAAGTCCCAAAAAATAGTCTAATTTCAGTCAGAGTTCTTATCACTTCAATAACAAAACAACACATAAACTAAACCATAAGCTTCAATACACTGGAAAATCATAAATTAAAATTAATAATCTCATTTTTAAAACTCTATATATGATATTAACTTCCACCTGTTTCCATAATCGATTTTGGCTGTGACTTTCTTCTTTAACTCCACCAGGTCATCTTTAGGAAGTGTTCCGGAGACGATCTGTGAGCGATACTCTATCAGACTGTAGGCCATCTGCTGAACACTGCGGAACAGTGTGCTCTTATTGTTCTGTTATGGAAACAAATATGTGTTAAAAAGAACAGCTTACAGAACAAATACAAACCACTGCCAACTGGGTTAGTCTGTGACCGTTATTCACAAAGTTTATTATTAAAATCCACATACCACATACAAACTGTACCAAATCTGTGCCCATTCTCGCAGCGTAGTGCCCAACTCCTGCACCAGGGGAAGATCTGTAGGTATTACAGTCTCCTTTTTTCTGTAAAAAAATAAAATCAACATGTAAAGTTCACATAAACGCAGTACAAATCTTTAGCCAAATAATTTATTTTTTATTAATAAAACGCTGATATAAACAGGGTCGCATAAGTGAATAATCAACCGAATGAACATAAAAATAATGTTTAAATGTCCTACCCTGTCCCTTCAACTTTCGCTTCTTTCAGGTAGATGTAGGTGGCTGGAAAAATCCCCTGTACATACAATACAGAACACAACCATATATATATATATATATATATATATATATATATATATATATATATATATATATATATATATATATATATATATATATATATATATATATTTTTTTTTTTTTTTTAAACCAAATTTTACTACACAACACCTTTTTTGATTTCTGGCGCAGAGTGTGTCCTCTGTACCAACCTTAGAGAGAAAGAAAGAGGGAGAGAGAATAAGACAACTGGTGTGTTAAATTCAAAGTTTTTGGACAAGTGTAATAAACTCCCTTCCCTGGATCTAATGCACAGTTCAGAAGGTGGCACACTTTGTTTAAACCCAGCCATTTTTGTCTTCTGAGCAAAAGTATTGGAACAGATAAACTTAAAATTTCAATAACAGCGTCAAGCCTGCGACCCACAGACATCACTAAACTTTTCTATTCTTCTTTCGGGAAGCCATGCAAGCTAAAGACATGACATTAACTTCACAGTGTTTTACAGATAAGCTTGTATTTTTCGGATCATTTCTTTCTCCAAACTTCTATCACATTGGTAAAAGTTAATCTTCATATCATCAGTTCAGAAAACTTTGTCCCTGACCTGAAGCTGGTCTTTTTTGCCCCTAATTGCAGTTTTTTTACTGCAAAAAAGCTTTTGTTCATGAAGCTTTCTGTGAACAGTAGATTGTGATCCCTTCACTCATGCCCGGTGGTTGTGGCTGATGTCAAGATTTTTCTTTACAGCACTTACAGTTTGTGCCGGTATCAACTGCTGTGGTGTTCCTTGGTCTAAATGTTTAACATCTGTTACTTAGTACACCAGTTAAGACCTTTTTCTTCGAGACACAAACTGTTGTTCTGGCCATGGACAATATTTGTGCAATGGTTCTGAATGCTTATTTTCCCCAAAGCATAGCTCTCTGGTTTCGTGTAGCTGTTTCATGTTATTCTAACAATAAATGCACCGTATGCACAAGCAAAATCCAACTCTGAATTTAGCACTGTTTATTGTGTAAATAATCAATGTATGAGGACCCATCGGGGCAACAATACACACCTGACAGTCACATGTTCCAGGGCTTTTGCTCACAAGAAAATAAGTGGATTCAGACAAGGTGCTATCTGAACTGTGTATCAGATCCAGATCTCATGAAATGTTGACAATTTTGTCCCATATTCATCTTTTAACGTCAAACCCAAATGTTTTCAGTCTACAGAAGATTTTTTCCCCATTTTAAAATTAATACCAGCATCAGGTTTTTATAGAGCCTAAACAATAAGACTTTACCAATGTTAAAAATCAATTCTCCTAAACAGCATTTTTTAGATTAAAATTCTCATCAGATGCTTCTCATATAGTGTTTAGTGTTGAAATTCTGCAGTAGAAATCCAGAACAATGTGGACTACTTTAGCTTGTGGAATCATGTTTAACACAGACATGAACAGATCTGTTAAGACGTGTCACAACACAGAACCCACCTTCAAACATCTCCAGTATGTGCACCGTGTCCCCCACCTGGAGGCACAGCTCATGCTCCCCCTTTGCATCATAGTTAAAGATAGCTGGATCAAAAATAGAATTTGAACAATAAAACAACTTAAAAAAAATACTAAAGAACATTCAGAAATAAGATTGCTAAAATCAGCACATGAGATAAAAACCCTTAAAAACGCAGCTACACCTACGATCCACATTCTAATCTAAACAACACACAGCAAAATGCAGAAAAGGGGCAGGACATCCTATTTAAAGCATACATTTATTAACTCAAACTAGTCATCAACTACATGAGTCACAAAAAAAGATCCAAAAAAAATTACTTACTTAAAATTACATTTATAGTGCCTTCCTGCCACTCAAGGCACTCAATGACGCTTACAATTGCATTCCACAAACACACACTCAACACACACCGGTGAGAAACGGCAGCCAATCACACACTGCGCCCTGTCAACTGGTACGACCGTCCACCTGCAGGACTGCATCGGGCACTGAGGAGCTGACCCAGGACAGTGTGCCAATCCATATCTGGGCATCCAAAATGATCTGTCATCATTACCTACGTGGGGATTCTCTATATTCTTCACACTTATTGCTTTGGAGAATGTTGTCTGGTCAGCAAATGGCTTTTACAGGTGTATTGTGCCACCCTCTCAGAATTTGACTACCTTCCAATCTTTCTTTCCCCAAACTTAATCTCCCCACGCATTTTTTATTTTATTTCAAAGTTCATAAAACTTCCCTTAATGTGCTGGATTCTCCCACAGCAAAATTGAGTGTAACAGATTCCCCTTCAAATTCCTTTAAATTATGTTTATAAAAAAACATTAATCTAAAGTTACAGTAGAATCACTAGGCACAAAACCATTTAACTTAAAAATCACTGACATATAAAAGAGTTCTTCACACATTTCTGATAGAAGCAAATATCTATCTACTGAAATTCACTATGGCAACTTATATATATGGGTCAATGACGTGACGCCTAAATTTTGTGTCCAACTACATTTTTTTTTAATTAAAAAAAGGTTTAAAAGCATAAAAAGTTGTCATAGATATGTAGTCTCTCTCCCACATTTGTACTTACTGTTACTTATTTAAAATAATTAGTTTATCAGAAAGTTTTGGTTATTTAAAGTGTCAAAATATCATGTGGTGCGACCGTCCCACCATGACTATTGTTTTAAAAACTTCTTTGAAATTACCTAACCTATATATTTTATTTTTTTGCCCTTTTCGGCATGATTTTCAAAGTGTTTTTTAGTCCTGTACAAAATTGCAAAGCATTTGTAATTTTATTTCCATCTTAATATAGAAGCAAAATTTGTCCGATAATCTCCATTTCATACAATATCATGTGGTGCGAACATCAAGAAACTACTACTTTGAGACCTTTATGTTAAAACCAATTTAAATACAGGAAGTTACATAATTTACCAGTTTGCCAGGGACCTGTGAAAGCTGCAAGCAAGTGTGTAACTCACTTAAATTTTTCTTAAATTTAATTAAAAAATGCCCTTTTACCTTTAGAAGTCAGCTTATTTTGTTAAGGTGGCCAATTCTCTGCCTGTAAAGTCTGACTGAACTTGAAAACAACATGTGGTGCAACCAAATGTCATGTGGTGCGACCATTGCAGAGTGTTTTCCATGATAGATTTATGAGCTAGATTGTCAGTTTTTGTGCTTTTATATTTAGTTGATGACATGTACACATAAAGTACTATATTTAAGTTTTTTTTATTTTTTTTATGCAACTTAAGTCATTTTGAGTCAAATTACAGAATGTTTAATCTTTGTAAAATATAATTACAAAAATGCAAAAAAAAAGCATGTCTTTTCACTTTTATGTATTTTTTTACAACTGTTAATCTATTTTACCAGATGCCGCTGTCAAGCAAAGCAAAAAACGTTTTTAATTCTAGAATTAAATGTTCTTTACAAAGCCACAATATTCACTGCACTTACAACACATCATAACACTTATGTATTACACATATTACATTGTGATGAGATTTTTGTAAACAAAAACAAAAAAAAGGAGGCTTTTAAATTTTTGAACAATTGCAACAGATACTCTTATTTTTTATATTTTAAAATTGGCATGTTGAAACTCCTTATACGTCATTGACCCATATATATATATATATATATATATATATATATATATAAAGAAATACAATCTTCATTATTCTAATTTGAAAACCGCATTAACCTACCAGTTACATAGAGAATTAAAAAACATCTTGTAATAGTAAACTTAGCAGGCCTAGGTGAAAAAACAGCTTAAAAATAAAACCACCCTTAGCACATTTATAAGGTTCATTATAATATAAAATATATGCCGATAACGTTATTTTCTCAAAAGCAGAAATAATGCAGGCTTTGTCCAGACATGCTCTGTTCTGATCCGTCTTGCTGGCAAGAGGCTTTCATTATATTCCTTCAGCTGCACAGTTCTTAACTCTGACTCACTTCTGCATAATACCACCCAGCTCCCTGCCTCGGCTTACATGAATGTGATTTATCAGGTGAACAGGTCAATAGAAAAAAGGGAAGGTGACACAGTTTGACAGAGTTTAGGAGCTCGAGTTTGTCTAAGTAAGGCGACTGTACTGACCAGGTCCAGCTTAATCATTTACACAGCAGCTCAACTAAATAACCACCTTTCCACACGTCCACACCCTGTAAATTCAGCCCTGAGAGGAGTGGCAGCAGAGTCAGACACCGCAGGCTACACTGTTCTAAAATCTTTAGGGAGAAAAAAAATAGTTAACACAATCAGAGATGAAACAACTGCCATTATTACAATTACACTACAATAACAAGCTATATTCAAAATTACTGCCTATTACTTTTTTTTGTTGTTAATACAATACACGCTCACTGGTTCTCGGAAGGTTTTTCAGCACTTGGATTGTCTGCACACATTTTTCACAGGAATTCATTATGTTGTTAGAGCTTTTTTGTTGGAAAAGAAAACAAACAAATCAAAAATGGTAAATAAAAATTATTGTACAGGCCTGATTGGTACAACATATTTTTATTTATTTAAATATTGTCCTTGTCATTTAACATGTTTTGCAAAGATATTAATGGAACTAAACATTAACTGTACTCTTTAGTACACTGTGGATTTTATTTTGTGTAAATCATGTGTAGATCATACTGTTCGCTTTAGTTATTACTATAGATTTTTGTTCTGTACAATGTAAAAGTGTACTAGGAGTTTTAGTTGCCAGTGACATTGACTTGTTGCTGTTAATTTCACAATAATTATTTTAAAGTGTATATAAGCTGCATAATGCTGCCATACACTTGTTAATCACTCAGTCCAAACACTACATCAAGGGTGAACTACATGACTATACAACAAGCATTCATTTACAGAGTAGAAAAACATTAAAACAAAAAGCATGCATCTAAACTAATTGAGCACATGAATGCGGGCTAGCTTATTGTCAGAATCTGTAATGGGGTGAGAGTCACAGAGCCTCACCATACGTTGCCCACGATAATGATGATTTCACAATACTGTGATCCTGTGATACTCAAAATATATCATAAGACTATGCTCTACTGTACTTCACAGCATCTGTTACTGAAGAGGATAAAATACTGCTAAATAAGTCAATACCAAGAATAACGAATTTATTGGTGTCACAACTAATATTCTTCACCTCAAGTTTACCCTATTTATTTGAGCAGCGCCACCACGTGGAAGAATGAAACATTAATTTTAGTAAATTAAACCTTAGAAAGCTCATGCAGAGCTTATATTGTTCAATACAAATACTGCTATTTGACGACACATATCGATAGGATAAGATATGATCAAAACAAAATGATATGTCGCAATATCAATAAATTGTCCCACCCCTAATCTAATCCACAGCGATGGAACACAAGTGGGCACAACACCATCCCTTCCACTATCTTTAAAATAATGAGCAAATCCAGTATACATGCAGGGAAACATGAGGGTTTCTCTGCTGCTGCGTGATCCAAAAACCTGAAACTTAACATAACACCGCACTGCACCTGAACACCAACTCTCAGCGCGACCTGCTACAGTCTATCTACACGGAATAAGCGGGCGCGCAGTGGGTAAACACGGACATTCCTGAGCTCCAGCAGCACTTACCCACACCGTATTTCTCCCTTTTGGTGGGAATCCAGCGCGACATGGCGCAGATTTAAATAAGTGGATCTGCAGCCCGGGAGCGGAGAGCACGCGGGAGCTGCGGGACATCACCGATCCCAGTTTACATTTCCCAGTTCCGGTTAGGGGAAGAACGGTTTGCTGGGAAAGCCGTGAGCGCGTGCGAACAGGCCCTGCCCTTGTCCCAGGCACGCGCTAACAGCCTGCAACTGTACCCAATCAGACCCGAGACATTTTAACCAATAACTGAGAGATTAAAGCTATACCTGTATAACCTGCATCTGCATTTATATGCAGCCCCCAAGCTTAATCTGGTGCTTTTGCAGTATCCATAGTATATCAACAAACCAGCAAAAATACCAAAACTTAGTATTTATTCATGACCATGCGTGTCTTGTCTTATAGTTTATTTATTTATTATTCATTCAGGGTTTTACTTTTTGTCAACACATATGTGCTGTTTTGATTCTTTCATTGTGTTGTAATTAGTTAATTCAGTTATCAAGGAAAAACAATAAAAATCAAACCAAAGACTGTACAACCTCCCTACTTAAATACAATCTGTGAAGTAAATATACAACCTAGCAAACGCTTGAATAAATATTTTTTTTATAAGCTTTAACAAAAGTCTGAACACCAATACATTTTATGTATAGTCAGCAAGAAAACATTTGGTAAAATGCAGAGACCAAGATTTTTTTGCTTGTCAAGATTTTTAGAGCATATCATAGATTAGTTGTAACAAACAAACAAATATTTTTTTATTTCAGAATTGCAGAGGCAGAAAGTTCATTTGATATTCATACAACATTATTTTTGGGAATGAAATTCAGAAAAAATAAAGCAGCTGGCCTTAAAAATTGATCTTGATTATTACCGGGTTGGGCCTGTTACTTTGAAAAAGTAATTAGTTATATTATAGTTACTAGTTACTTCTCCCAAAAAGTTACTAGCTGAGTTACTCCACTATAAAAGTAACTAGTTACCAGTAAAAGTAACTATTGCATTACTTTTTGTGTTACTCGCCACCGTAATATGCCTTACCATTAAAAGTGAATAACGATTAAAAAAAACTGTGGGGTAGTGTTGTGTATGTGTTGAATAAATACATGATAACCATTGCTTTTAGATAAAGCTCTCCACAGTGTGACAAAGCACATCAAGGCATTCTCTTTACCTGATGATACACATACATTTAACATGTTTAACCTGTTTAATACATGTTTAAGGACAACTTTAGGTCATAATTTCTGTTTTTTTTCTGTGCCTTTTTTACCCCCAGAATAAACCACATAAACATCAGACTGAGAGAGAGAGAAAAAAAGAGACAGACAGACAGACAGATAGATTTACACTTACACTGACCAGCATCTCTGCTATCGCAATAACTATGCAACACCAAAGCAACTACACTTAACCACATAGCAACTCCACTTCATTGTGTGTTTCCTTTAGGAAATTACTTTTCAAGTTCTTTTTCACTGTCTATCTTCATTTCCCCTGCACAAGATGAGTGCAAATACCCAGAGGTCCACAAGGACTGGAAGAGTCCAGTAAGCTTCTGTACCATAAGATAGCCTCCTGGAATTGCATCTGTTCCTGGCACTTTACCAGATTATAGTTTTTTGACCTTTTGAATTTGATCTTTTGAAGAGAGGTTGTCAATATCCCATTTGATTTTCACTTGATGTGGGCATGCAATGGAGTCATCATTTGTTTGTAGAGGGCAGTTGGATGGAAGTGTTTGGCCCATCTCTTCAGAATCTGTCTTTCATCAGTCAGCAACTGGCTCCCATCTGTGCCACTCTTCAGAGGAGATTCAAATAGGAGAACAACTTGCAATTGGTCACCTTAAATACCTTTTCTCATGATTGGATACACCTGGCTATGAAGTTCAAAGCTCAATGAGGTTACCAAACCGATTTTGTGCTTCAGTAAGTCAGTAAAAAGTAGTTAGGAGTATTCAAATCAATAAAATGATAAGGGTGCCCATACTTTTGCACCGGTCAAATTTTGGTTTAATGCATATTGCACATTTTCTGTTCTGTACAATAAACCTCATTTTAATCCTGAAATATTACTGTGTCCATCAGTTATTAGATATATCAAACTGAAATGGCTGCTGCAAACACCCAAATATTTACAACTAAAATGATTAAGATTAATAGAGGTGCCCAAACTTTTTCATATGACTTTATTTAAATAGGAAATATATATTATAGTTATTGTAAACTAAAAGCATATATTTTAGTTATATTTATAAATGAACTAAAATAAAAAAAACAGCAACTAATTCAAAGCATTAGTCTGCGTTCTTCAGTTGCTACAGGACTCTTATCTGACTGACAGTGGTTCTAACCAATCAAAGCTTTTTAAAATGGCTTCTTCCCACGTGTCTGTGTGACCCTTATAATTTTTTTCCGCAAATTCATTATGCAACCAAGTTTGACCTCAAAATCCACCGTAATCTGCCCCACCCCCACTCAATGAATGCTTAGAGACATTAAGCTCCTTAGCAGACTTTTGTCCTTTAGATCTTTCTGCAGGCAGTATGTGGAACGTGAACATGAGCGGATGGTCGGTCCAGTACCACACATAACCTTCTTTACTCTCACAAACCAGCTTCCTAGTGATGATTTAATCTATTATATGCCAATGCATAAAGCCACTCGCCCATTGCCATGGAACTTGAAGGACTCCTAGGCTGTTTCTCAATCTGTGTTCTTGTCATTACTTCTTGTGGACTCGGAAAATGTCACCAGTCGCAGCCCAAGTACTGTTCCAAATAGAAGTTTGCAGTTAGCCAAGTACACAACTAATACCCAGATGTGTTCTTGCTCCTCCCACTTTATCGAGGATGCATGGAAGGTGACTTGTGTGAACTTCTTACAGCCCGATAACCCAGAATGCACCTAGCAGCAGTATCAGCGTAATGCAGGAGGAGAAGGTACATAACTGTAAGCACCTGTACGTTTTCAGAACAGTACTGCTGTGTGCTAAAATAATGTTTTAGGTTATTTTTAGGCGAGAATGTAGGGCTTTAGACTTGTGGTTATTTGTTAAGAAAGCGGCTAGGTGAAAAAGTGCTCCTACTGCTTTCCTCTCCTCTAAGAGGGTGACGTCATCAAGTACACAGCTGTTCCAGTTACAGAACAACCGTCCCATGTCCTCCTGTCCTCGGGAGTCTGCACTCGCGAGTCGAACCTGTTTAATACTGTACTTGCCAAGTACGGGAGTACAGACTTGTGTACTTGTGCACTGAGAAACGGGTCCAGTGAGAAAGTGTAGTTGTAACTTGGGCGTTACTTGAATTAAAATGTGCAGAGGCAGTACAAAGCCGAGACAGCTGGGGGATGGGTTGGGGTGCAGTGGATGACCACAGTATGCTACCTGTCAAACATAAACATATAACACAGAACCCCCAGTACATTAATAAGAAATATATATTTTTTTTATTTTAGCAAATGGCTGCAAAGAATGAAAGAATGAAATATTTAAAGGGGTCTGAATACTTTCTGTACATATATATATATATATATATATATATATATATATATATATATATACACATACAATGAAAGACCAGTTAGAACAATTAGATGCCCTTTATCAACTCGTTACCTGCATTAAAGACAGCTGTCTTAAACAGTCACCTGTATAAAGACTCCTGTCCACAGACTCAATTAATCAATCAGACTCTAACCTCTACAACATGGGAAAGAGCTTTCTAAGAATGTTGGGGATAAGATCATAGACCTGCACTAGGCTGGAATGGGCTGCAAACCTAGTAAGACGCTGGGTGAGAAGGAGGCAATTGTTGGTGCAAAAGTAAGAAAATGGAAGAAATACAAAATGACTGTCTATCAACATCGATCTGGGGCTCCATGCAAAATGCTGACTATGAACCAAAGAACACCATCCCCACTGTCAAGCATGGAGGTTGGAACATTATGTTTTAGGCGTGTTTCTCTGCTAAGGGTACAGGACTACTTCACTGTATTAATTAGAGAATGGATGGATGCTGAATGACAACCTCCTTTCCTCCGCCAGCACATTAAAAATGGGTCGTGGCTGGGTCTTCCAGCATGACAATGATCCAAAACATACAGCCAAGGCAATAAAGGAGTGGCTCAAAAAGAAGCACATTAAGATCATGGAGCGGTCTTGCCGGTCTCCAGACCTTAATCTCACAGAAAACCTATGGATCAAGCTGAAGCTCAGAGTTGCCATGTGACAGCCTCAAAATCTTTATAATTTAGAGATGATCTGTAAAGAGGAGTGGTTCCTCCTGATACAACTACAAAAAACCTCTGACTGCTGTGCTTGCTAACTAGGGTTTTGCCCTTCAAATACTTTTTTCTCTCTGCAAAATGCAATAAATTTATAAAATGTATACAATGTGATTTTCTGGATTTTATGTTTGATATTTTATCTCTCACTATTAAAATTAACCTACCCTTACAAATTATAGACTGTTCACGTCTTAAAGCTTCTTGACTTGATATCATGAACTGCTTTTTTAAGACTGTTTCCTCCTGATCTATTAAACCCAGCTGATCAGCTGCCAACTCAGCATCCAATCACTGAGCACTGGGATGACCAGGACCAGCGGATTCAGCTGGAGCACAGCAACTTTCTGCTTAAACATCTTTACAAAAGCTAAAAGCTCAGCAGCCAGGCCATAAATCCTTCCAAAGCAATGCAGCACTCCCCAGGCCAAACCGCTGATGAAGGTGAAATGGATCTATATATTCAACCGCTTTGCTCTCATTTTTAAAATGGACCGCTAATTTAGGAATTTAAATGGACTAATTTTGGGATCTAGACCTCAGCCCGAAGTTCTGTCCTTTTATAAATATAGTTTTAAAGATGGATATAATGAAAAATTCTGGAGACATTTCTGAGTGAAAAGCTCCAGTAGCAGAGGATATGACCTCACTAAAGCTTTACTGCAGTCTAATTACAGAATGTATGTGTGGGTTTGGAACCTGTTTACACCGATTAATTTAAGAGCAGCACTCTGAGCCAGATGGAGTGATCCACCTCAACTTTCTTATTTAATGATCTAATTCAGAAAAAGAAACATGTAGCCTAAATAGGAAAAAATCTGAAATCAGCATGGGGTCAAAATTAAAGAGATATATGGAAATATACAAAGACAGCATTCTTAATGTTTCATTAAACATCTCTGACCACACACCATTTTATATACTTTTATAGGAAGGTTGTGGGCGTGACAGGGCATTTATATTTTTACAGCACAAAAATAAATGAAACAAGAAACAAGTCCACTGAAAGTATTATATTTTATTGTCCGGGCTGTCAACGTTAAAGCGTTAACGCACGCGGTTAATTTGGAATTAGTTACTACTTTTTTAGCGCAAGTTAATTAAGGCACCAGGTTAGACTCCTACTTCCGCTGTAATCTGCCCCGCCCTCGACCAACGCACTGATTAGTTTTCAGGGGCGCTCTTACACTGTCCAGCAGTAACACTCCGGTTCAGACTTCAAGCTCCGACCCAGTCAGAGATCTCTCCCTCTCTCTCTCTCTCTCTCTCTCTCTCTCTCTCTCTCTCTCACACACACACACACTCACTCACACACACAGACCCACACTTTCCTGCCCTGCTCCTCATCCCTGAGATTTTTATACTAATCAAAATAAGTTTCAATTCAGAAATCCTCACAACCAAGCTGAGACATTAACAATCCAATTTATCATGCATTCTTTATTCTAGCACCCTGCGTTGATTTTATCTCCCCTCAAACATACCAGTATATACTATTAATTTGATTGACACCACTAATATACATATAATTGCATTTAACAATGCAATTACATTCATTCTTTTCTTTACATTTAATTATCCACTATAAAAATAGACAACTGAAGAATAACAAATGCGATTAATCCCAGTTAATCATAGAATTTTGCTGTGATTAATCGGATTATTTTTTTTAATCGATTGACACCACTAATTTTTAGTTAAAAATGTGAACTATACAAATGTGTCTTGGTAACTCGTAATGACAAGCCATATTAGGGCCATCGACACAAAAGTCTGAATTGTCCACTAAGCGGTTGCTATGGTGCCCGTCATGGTTGTTACCAAGTTGGCACTATGGTATTGATAAGTGGTTGCCATAGTGCCCCAGTTAGTTGCAATGGTATTGGTAAGTGGTTGCTATTATATTCCAGGTGGTTGTTAGGGCCCTATTATGTAGCGTGGCTCGTTGCCAACGTACACCCTATCAACAGTCTATTTTTATGTCTTGCACACGTGTCCTTAAAATAGCTTTAGGCTTTAGGAATATATTAACGCCGATGGGCATGGTGGTCTGGAAATGATGTTAAGAAGTTAGTTCAGGTAAATTTTTGGCGTGTTTCTATTGTAATAAACTTGGCCTAAGCCAGATAGCGTAATGCTGCCACCACCTTTGATAACCCGGTATGGTCCGGTTAGAGGCTGGGACAACCACACACACAATTAGGGATCAATTAATTAACTTATCTTTATTAATTATACTAAGATTGAGACAGAAGGGTTCAAGCACATCTGGAGCACACACCAAAAGCTAATACAAATAACCCAGCCACAGAAATCACAGTAATCTAAAAACACCCCATAGACTGGACACTCACAGAATTCATATTCACGCTAGATTCAGGAATCACCACTTCAATACTCATTTAAGAAAACAGATATGTTACTAGTGATTAACCACAAAGGGGCTTTTAACTAACCCTGGGCCTACTGCGTACGTAAGTACGTTCCCCCTACTCTCATTTACTTCTTTAAAACACATTTAAACACAAGCTTGAAGTTTGTGGCCTGGAAGGTCGTAGCTGTGGAACCCGCCTGTTCTCTTGATTTCTGGCTGGTTCTGGACAGGAAGAGAGATATGATGTAAGCTAGCTTTTAAATCAAATTCTACCTTCTGCTGCCCGAAAGCTCTGACTTGATGTTGCTTCACTGCAGGGACAACGGTAGAAAGGATTCCACAAAATCGTGAAAACTTCTCCCCTCTTATCCAGATTAAGCATTACATCAATAGGTAGCACCATTTCCTTCCCAAACACTACCTTATATGGAGTAAATCCCGTACTTGCATGCACACTACTCCGGTATGCCATTATCACATATGGCAACAATTGATCCCACAAACAAGGACAGCATTGCAAGAAGAGTGCGATTCAAATGCTCTACCAAACCATCTGACATGGTAGGGCGACGTACGTGTTTTATGAATATTCAACAACCCACACATCTCTTTAAACAACAGGGACTCGAAATTTCGACCTTGGTCCGAGTGGATTGTACGGGGAGTTCCAAAACGGCACACCCACTCTTCCACCAACACTCTTACCACTGTGATAGCCTCCTGATTAGAAAGAGCAAATGATTCTACCCATTTTAAAAAACACTCACTCACCACCAAGATGTACTTATTTTTCCCACTCGTCTAAGGCAAGGGACCCAGTATGTCCAAAGCCACCCACTCATAGGGCCGGGACACCACACAGGACTGAAGGGGAGCACATGGAGATGGACCTTGACTTTTTCTGGAAGCACAATCCATACACCCCCTACACCACTGCTTAACATCTCCAAACCACCCATGCCAATAAAAACAATCCTTTACTTTTGCCTGTAATTTTTGTACCCCCAGGTGTCCTGCTGTTATTAAATCATGCAACTGGGCTAATACCTTAGGCACCAGTACCTGCGGCAGGACAACCTGAACCTGCAATGCAGCATCAGAATGATATCCCGGCTTTTCCTGGGATAACACTGCAATATCTGTAATACTGTAATATCTGACTGGATACAACAGAAGGAGATCTCACATCCCCAAGATCCAGGGGGCATGCAGTATTTAAGGGTGTACAGTTTTGCCCTGGTATGACCTAAGGATACCTTGGTGGCTTGGTATTATGTAAAGTTAGTGAAATGAGAATTAAATATAAAGCTGTTCTGTAATAATGTTCATTAAGCTACATGCTGAGATGAGTCAAACACTCACAGACTACACGCTCCAGTAAAGTGCCAGCATGCAGTGGCCTCACTCTGCCAACACTGGCTGTTAAATGAGATATTGCCCTGCACTGTGTGGCATTACTGCATTCAGTGATGCTCTGTGCTGCAGAGGCTGGCAGAAGGCTGTGTTTTAAAGCGATTCTGCAGAAGGAGCAGTGAGTCTGCAGAAAAAAAAACAGGCTGTCAGGACTACAGAAGACTAAACGCTGACGACTGAACAAGACGCTGACTGGCTGAAGTAGCCATGAAAAGGACAATGTATATGGAATTTCATAAATGTATTTAAAAATATACAAACAAAATATACAAATTTGTACAAATATACAAATTAATACTAGATAGATGCTATAATATGGCAAAAAACTGAGCTGTGATATTACTTAGTGGTTGCTATAATGTTGCCAGGATTTTGCTGGACAGTTGTTAATGGTATCCAAAGTGGTTGTTCAGGTGTCTTAGGTGGTGGGTGCCAAGTCCAAAATCTGTTGCAACACATGCATTTGATGCAGTCAAATGTCTTTTAAGTGGATGATATGGTGTTAAGTGGTAACTAAGGTATTGCATGTGGTTGCTGCTGTGTTTGTGGGTGGGTTGCAATGGTGTTTTCCTAAGCGGAAACCATGTATAGGACATGTTGTAGGGCATGCTGTAGGCCACTGTGTAGGTGCTGAATCACATTTACTTCAGTGTTTTTTTTGTTGCTTACCCTTAAAAGTATATGTCTGTTTTCTACTCCAGAACTGTATTGCACATTTTTGGAGTTTCGTTCATCAGGAAGGTACCAGTTTATCGTATTGTGAGGGTATGACAGCACCAATAGAGCACCGCACCACATTTTTCACTGAAGCAGCATATTATGAAACTTTGCCATAGTCTCCATAGTCTACCATAATGTAGATAAACTCTTTTTTTCAAGCACAGCATCACATTTAACCTGCTTGAGGGCACAATGTTACAAACACACTGTCAGTGTATTCAGACCCTCAAAAAACAATAATATGGTAATAATGTAAAATGTTGTCCCTTTAATCCACAAGCACGGCAGTGTGTGGGTGGGTGGGGGAGGGGGGGGGCTTAATAAGGTATGAGCATAAATAGCTCCAGTCATCAGCTCCACTCTCCCGCACCCAGCCGAGCCGCAGGACCCCGTCACCCATCCCGCACTGCGCACTGGACATGATAGTGACCCGCGGACGAGTCTTTGAACCGAGCGCTGTGCGTTCTTCTCCAAAGCCCGGCGCCATGAGACCTCTTCCGTGGTCCAGATCCAGCCCGGTTCTGCCAGGTCCGTTCAACAGAAGTCTTTACAGCCTCCGCGCGCTCTCGCCTCCCGACCCTCTGGAGCTCGGCTCCGCGCACAACGGAGAGCACGCTCGCAGCAACGAAAAGGAACAGCTTCAAGGGCTGAACGAGCGCTTCTCAAGTTACATCGACAAGGTGCACTACCTGGAGGAGCAGAACAGACAGCTCGAGGAGGAGATTCACGCGCTGCGGCGGCAAAAACTGTCGCAGTCGCACCTGAGCGGCGCATATGAGCAAGAGATCAGCGACTTGCGCTCCACCCTGGAGCAGCTGAACCACGAGAAGAACCGGATCCTGCTGGACGCGGAGCGCGCGGACGAGGATATCCAGCGGCTGCGGGAGCGCTGCGAGGAGCAGGAGCGCGCACGGCAGCAGGTGGAGTTGTCGGCACTCGGCATGAAGAAGGACGCAGACGGCGCGCTCGTGATGAAGGTGGAGCTGGAGAAGAAGATCCAGGCGCTGCTGGATGAGACGAACTTTTTGCGCGACCACCACGAAGAGGAGGTGCGCGAGCTCGTGGCTCAGCTCCAGGCCGCGCGGGTCCCGGTGGAGCGGGGAGACTTTCAGAAGCCCGACATCACCTCCGCGCTCCGGGAGATCCGCGCGCAGCTCGACGGCCTCTCCTCCAAGAAGCAGAACACGGCCGAGGCCGTGTTACGGATTCGGTACTCCGTGTTGACAGGAGCGGCCGAGCAGAACAAGGACGCAATTAAATCCGCGCGCGACGAGATCGCTGATTACCGCCGCCAGCTGCAATCAAAGAACGCCGAATTAGAGGCTCTGCGCGGCACCAAGGAGTCCCTGGAGAGGCAACTGGGTGCCATCGAGGAGCGTCACAACACCGACATCAGCAGCTACCAGGTTACAAACTACTATTCATTGCAAACAAAACACAGAGCAGGATCTGGCCGCTGCCTCGATTAACCTACTTTGAAAGTGCCCTTAGGAGTGTCAGTATTTCAGAAAACTAGAATATAAGACCAATTGGTACTTTTGACAGTGTGGGCATTATGCCAAGTCCTGCTGGAAAATGAAATTTTAATCTCTATAAAAGTCGTAAGCAGAGGGAAGCATGAAGTGATGTATGTCCTGGTACAAGCTGCGCTGACTTTGGACTTGATATAACACAGTGGAGCAACACCAGCAGATGACATGTCTCTCAGATGACTATCACTGATTGTGGAAACTTTCTCCACTCTTCCTCCAGAATCTGCTCCCTTGATTTCCAAATGAAATGCAAAATATACTGATGATCAGTGATGGTTTGGAGAGACATGTCATCTGCTGATGTTGATCCACTGTGTTATATCAAGTGCAAAGTCAGTGCAGTTTTTTCCACTGAAAAAATCTTACAGCACTGCTGACAACTTTTGTGAAGAACCAATTGGTCTTATATAATATTCAAAATATCTGTAACACTGATTTTTAAGTTTTCATTGGCTGTAAGCCATCATCATGAACAATAAAATAAATAAATGCTTAAATGCTTTTTGAGATGCACTCATACCTAACAGTTTAATGCATGAAGGTAATAACATTGTGAGATCTTGAAACCAAGCATAAAATGTGGCCTTAAAATTCAAACTAGTGCTTGACTTTATACATTTAACAGGACTCTGTATCCATCTATGTATTACAATATTTATTCATACTTATTGTATGTATTCATACATACTTTATTGTAATATTATTATAAGATTTTTTTCATTTGTATTATCAGGAAATGATCCACCAGCTGGAGAATGATCTGAGAAGGACAAAGTGGGAGATGACTCATCATCTTCAAGAATATCAGGACTTGCTGAATGTTAAGATGGCTCTAGATGCTGAAATTGCAGCTTACAGGTATATCAGGAACTGTCTTATTTTACTTTCCAGTTAAATTTACTTCACTGTGGCAAATATTTCTCTATCTTATTTTGTTGCCCCTGAATTAACTTTTTGTTCGATTTCTTTGCAGGAAACTTCTGGAGGGAGAAGAAACTCGTTACAAAACTTTCTCTGGAAGCATTCCAAATGCCATGTTTAGCTACAGTCATTCCAAAACTCCAAAAATCCAGCACAACATTGTGAAAAACACTGATGAGGCTGCAGAGGAAAGGGATATAGATGATGACTTGGCGGATGTAGCGAAAGAGCTCTCCGCTGAGGATGAAGTGGTCAAGGACAAGATAGTTTGTTCTAGTAAACAAACACTTGGTGCAGAGCAGGAAGAGTGGGAAGAGAAAGAAGCAGATGAAGGAAAAGGGGGAAGTGGGAAAGAAGAAGAGGGCGGAGCAAAAGAGGAAACGAGGGAAGATCAGCTGCTTAGCGAAGGAGAAGGAATGGAAAAAGAAGAGACAGGAGGAACTGAAGACAAAGAAGAGGAGGGAAAAGGTGAAGAACGAGAAGAAACAGAACTAAGTAGTACCAAAGGTGAAACAACAGGAAGTGAGCCATACAAAAAAGGTGAAGTAGAAGAGGAGGAGGAGGAGGAGCAACTCAAAGGAAATGAGGAATATAAAGATGCTCTGACAGAGACAAATGAGAACAAGGATGAGCCTGAGGAAGAAGAAAGGAGTGGTAACAGGCCAAGCGAGGATGAGGAGAATAGCAATGCTGAGGAGGAAGAGGCAGAACAAAAAGATAAAAGTCCCAAACCAGGAAAGAAAGCAATGGAGAAGGAAGAAAACTGGAGCCATAAAAGCCCCACCAAGGAGGGTCTTACAAAAATTGTAGAATCCATCACCACCGAAGAGAAAAATATTACCAAAGCAGCTCCCAAAAAAGAGAACAAGGCAGAAAAAGAGCAAGAAAAAAAGAAGGATGTAGAAAAAGTAATAACGAATACAAAAGACAACAATTGATGATGGTAAAAATGTTATAGCTAATTTCAATAGATAACACCAATACAAAGCAATAATACAAAGCAATACAGCTGGCTTTGCATGAGTATTAAAGATTTGCATGTACTTGGAGAGACCAATAGATTAAGCCAAGCCAGAAAAACAGTCAACAATTCAATGTTTTCCTGCTGAAATTGTTTGCAACACTGTTAACTGGAATTTGCAGCCATGTGATCTAATGTTTTTGCAACAGTTGTTTGGTGCTATTATATTAACATACATATGTCATTTAAGCCTAAACTACTAAAACCTCATTGTTTGTTTCTAAAAACATACAGCAAAACAATAGCATTTAAGCAAATTATTTAAATGAGTTAAAATGAAGGTGCTGCAACACTCTTGAGTCAATAAAAATAGTTATTTACATTTGCCTCTGTGTGGTATTTTCAACTTCATTATATTTTACATTCATTAACAGTTTGTTCTTTCTGGTCTTGTAAAGCAATAATTTGAGCAAAAATCTAACTTGGAATACCTTTTATCCCCTTTTATCCCGTTTTGTAGACAAACGGCTGACAGGGTTATATAATATTTTGGCAATAAAATGTATAAGGCTAATGTCACAAAGTTCTGCTAATTATTGGTACTTTTAGAAAAAATGTAGGTAATTTTAAGCACATGCTTATTTGTTTAATATTACTTTTATGTTTTTGTGAACCTGTAGGATGTGTTTAGAGTTTTAAACCACAGGGATCAATACAATAAACCTAATGTTCCGCACAGGTGCTTTCAGATGACATGCTCTCTAAGACACCAATTTAGGTAAAAACACAGTTAATGAATTAAAAGCACAATGAAATCATTAGCATATACTGTACACATGGGCGTGGTAGTGGGGGGAAAAGTGGACCTGACTACCCAGGGCCCGAGTAGGGAGAGGGGCCCATGAAAATCCTGATTTTATTTTCGCTCACTTTCCTTTGTTTACTGGCATGGATAGGGGCCCATTAACATAGAGGGTGTACAGGGCCCAGAATTTGCTGCTACGCCCCTGACTGTACAGGACACATTCTCTTTTTCAATGCGTTTTCTTTATTTTCATGACTATTTACATTGTAGATTCTCACTGAAGACATCAAAACTATGAATGAACACATGGAGTTTTATATACTTAACAAAAAAAAGGTGAATTAACTGAAAACATGTTTTATATTCTAGTTTCTTCAAAATAGCCACCCTTTGCTCTGATTACTGCTTTGCACACTCTTGGCATTCTTTCAATGAGCTTCAAGAGGTAGAGTCACCTGAAATGTTTTTTTCAACAGTGAAGGAAGGAGTTCCCAGAGGTGTTTAGCACTTGTTGGCATTTGTCTTCACTCTGTGGTCTAGCTCACCCCAAACCATCTGGATTGGGTTCAGGTCCGGTGACTGTGAAGGTCGGCTCATTTTTTGTTTAGTACAAAACTCCACATGTGTTCATTCATAGTTTTGATGCCTTCAGTGAAAATCTACAATGTAAATACTCATGAAAATACAAAAAACGCATTAAATGAGAAGGTGTGTCCAAACTTTTGGCCTGTACTGTATCTGCTTGTGAACTGAGATCAGCTTTAAAAGTTTGATTAAGATAAGATACACTATATTGTCAAAAGTATTCTCTCACTCACCCAAATTATTTAATAATTTAATGTGTATAAAAGCAATCACTTAGTCATGCAGACTGCTTTTACACACATTAGTGAAAGAACAGGTCTCAGGCTCTCAGGAGCTCAGTGAACTCCAGCGTGGTACTGTGCAGCACCTGTGCAACAAGTCCAAATCTCCCCACTACTAAATATTCCACAGTCACTCAGTCAGTCAGTGATATTACACAAAGTGGAAGTCACTTGGAACACAACCTTTGACTGTAGCAGCAGTACAAAACAGGAAGGTCTTTAATTAACTGTCTTAACAAACTTGCCTGAAACAAAGCTGTAACAGAACTGACAGCAAGACATTAGATATTTTAAGTAATTCAGCATATAACTACTGTAAAAATCAACTAAAAAGTTTTATATGTAAAAACAAATTATAAGAGCACCTTTAAACACAGAGATTAACACTTAATAAACAAAACAGATTGACAATCCCTTTCTCTTTCCAGCTTCTGCTTTTTTTCTACACAGCTTATTCTATTCTTAAAATAGTCATTTTATGGTCTTTGGTATTTTTCAGTCTTTTTCAACTTGTTAGGACAACTAAAAGATCTCAATAATTTAATAATGATGTCAGAAGTCACATAATTAAGTAATAGAGTGCAGCTGTCTGCAATTTAGTCTCAGTCTAAATACACCTGTTCTGTGAAGGCCTCAGAGGTTTGTAAGAAAACACTGGAGAACAAACAGCATCTTCCTGTGGGGATGCGTTGTTCAGCAGGAAAATAAAAAGTATATTTAAGTGTTAGAATGGACCAGTCAAAGTGGCAAGACATGAGAATTGCTGTTTACAGACGCTCTTTATAAAAGAATGAACAAAATGTTTAATCTCTAGATGTGCAATGCTGGTAGAGACATACTCCAAAAGACTTGTAGCTGTAACTGCAGTCTACTTAATATTGATATAGGGGGGCTAAATACAAGAGCTCAGTGAACAACTCTGCTTCGCACAATGCATCAGCCTACTGATATTTACCAGCTAGTGTGTACATTTTCTGAACATGTGTTTTAGCATGTCTCTCACACTTTAGACATTATACAAAAGTAAGGTTGGTATGAATGCAATAAACATTCATAATATAAAACTATAATATATATATACATAGCATATATAAAGCATATATATATATATATATACAGCAATAGAAGTGAGTACACCTCTGACATTTCTGCACATCATTATTTCTTTTCATGGGACAACATACTAGAACACTTAACTTAACACTATAGGATATAACTTAGTCATAGTCAGTATACAGCTTGAACAGATTTACTGTCCTTCAAAAATAACTCAACACAGCCATTAATGTCTAAATAGCAACAAGTGAGTACACCTTATACTAAAAATTTTCAAATTCTTATTATTATCTAGCACTGCCTTAACACTCTTAGGTATAGAATTCACACTGCTGCGCTGGAATCCTCTTCCACTTCTCTATGATGACATCAAAGAGCAGATGAACACAGTGATCTTTGAGAAGTGAAATAAAGTTTAATAGGATTTACAGAAAATATGCAAAGTGTGTTTTATTGATTTAAATACCTTTAGAACTAATTATTTTTATTAAGTTTCTTTGGTAAGCTCATTGACCCTTACCTACATACACAGGGCCTGTGTATGTAAGACTTCTGCCTTTGTATTACTTCGCCTACTGTCAGGATGTCCCTGCAGTAACTTAAATAAACTACACCAGTTCCTGGTAGATGTCATCTCCTATTATGAACCACCGCGATTACTTAGATCTCAGGGTGCTGGTCTCTTAGTAGTTCCTAAAATTCAGAGGAGCTCTGCAGGAGGAAGAGCTTTCACTTATATATATTTACAGTCTCAATCTTTAAGTCTAGAACTTGTTCAGTTTAGCTTTTGGTAATTAATGTTTTTCCGTTTAGATAAAGCTGCAGATTCAGGTGTTCATGGACATAGGGAATTGTGGTAAACTGAGATGCTGGTGCTGCACTCAGTCAGGTTTGTGGATGGCGGAGTGGGTGGATGCAAGTGTTTCAGGGTGCCTCCGTGTTTATCAGTGTTGGGAACTGAGTTACTGCACTATAAAAGTAACTAGTTACCAGTAAAAGTAACCATTGCGTTACTTTTGTTTTACTCGCTCTCATAACCCCCACCCCCCGGCCCCCACCTTCTCAGAGTGTGTTTCATAAGCCAGATGAATAGAGTGCACGACAGCAAAGACAAGTACCTGCATAAAGGTTTGTCCATGACAATTCTCGGACTGTGCACTTTGACCTCAGTGAGTTTGAAATAGTGTCTGTATTTCCATCTGGAAAAGGCTGCTTTGCCTCCTCACTCACTCGCCATCTCTCACTATGCGCTCTAAACACCCACCCACCTATTTTCTCTGATTGGCTGAAGACGTAATCTCACTACACCTTAGCCAATCATTGCTTAGGCAGTTATCTCATCCTCCATCCCTTGTAACTCACACACACAATGCACACACACACACTTGCACCTCTGTCTGTATGCGCGAAGTAAAAAAAAAAAAAACAGTTAATTTAGTGACTAAAATAACATGCAGTAACGGGGTCTCGGAAATGGTAACGGCGTTATAGTTACAGTCAGAGTAATTAGTTTGATTACTCGTTACTAAAAAAAGTAACGGTGTTACTAACACAACTCCGTTACTCCCATCACTGGTGTCTATGTTACCTTCTGGCTCTCTCCCTTTAGTTAGGCTGTTTTATTTAGATCTGCCGGAGTCATTAGCCACACTCTGATACTGTTTTATATTCTCTGTTTTACATAAATCCAGTCAAAACTAATTCCATCTCTCTGTCTCTCTGTTACTGACTGCCCACTTGTCTGACCTGATACTGATGGATGTTGGACCCTCAGGCTCTCGCGTCTCCTGTCCGGCCAGACTGATGGAAGTTTCTGAAGTCAGCTCTTCTCCACCACCCACCACAGATCAGCTGCTCATCGTCCATTTTACTCTCCACTACAGATTACACCCCAGCTTACATGAACTCTAACTGCTTCCATTAGTGACACTGCTATACTCCTGAATATATAAGACCTATGTGGATGTATAAACCCTTGAGAATGAGTCTTGTTCCTCCCAAGGTTTCTTCCTCCTCCTGCAGCTCTGAGGGAGTTTTTCCTTCCCTCTGCGCTCACTGGGGGTTCTGTATTCTGTATTTTCTATGTTTAATGTTTTGCCTGACGCTTTGTCCTGTGATCATGTTTCTGTAAAGCTGCTTTGGGACAACACCAGTTGTAAAAAGCAATACATTTGATTTGATTAAATTCATCTATACCGACAGTTTAATTTATGATTAGCTAGCTAAAGGTGTGGTTTGTAAACAGTGGCGTTTTACACACAGGGTTTGCAAGAACTCCCTCGAATGACCGTCAATGATGTTCACCGGATCATCGAGACATGGGCTGTAGCTTCTTCAAATAAAAAGGAGAAAGGATTCAAGATGTATATATCTAGTTATATCAATAATTTTGAACGTGTTTTGTTTTAATGCAGTCGGAAAGCTAGCTAACCGCTAGCATAATCTGAGTCTATTGAAGCACCGTTTAACTCAGCAGCATGTTAACCTGTATGTCTGTTAAACTAACCATATATTAGATTAATTGTTAGTTTTGCGCAAAGTTAGGATTCAGCATAGGTCAAAGCTGCTTGTGCTTAAAACCTAAACTTCATAACAGTTTGAACTCAGTACTGGGTTATGCTTAGTTATTAAACAAAATACATTGTATGGTTAACTCTGTTCTTTAATTTTTATTTCAGTTTCAAACAAAGATCAGGTGACAGGAGAGGTGTGTGTGAGGGCGACCTGTTTCAGGTCAATGAAGAAGTCGGAGAAGTCACATATACTTACTTTGATTGTAGGACAGTAGGAGCTAAACATTGTGTTTGTTTTGTTTTCTGATTTATGTTTCTGGGGATTTGCAATATTTTCTTGGCCAATCAAGGTAAATATGGTAATTTTTTAAAATCCGTCTTCAGTGTCCAACAGTCTCGGCCTATAGGGGGCCAGCCTATCACGGTGCACAATCATAGTGCGTCTGCCCCACCGGATCTTATACACCACCTCCCCCAGCCTGGACAGCACCAAGCACGGACCCACCCAGGCCGACTGAAGCTTCGGGCACATTCCCTTCTTCCGCTGAGGGTTATATAGCCAAACCCTCTCCCCCACCGCCAACGGGTCCCCGAAGCAGCGCGTGTCGTACGCACGCTTCTGCCCGGCAGCAGACTGGTTGGAGCGCGCTAGAAGGTGCGTTAAGTCCAGCAAAGACATAAGGTCCGAGACGAAAGTGGGCGTGTCCCGAGCGTTCCCGCCCCCGTCAGGAGGCGCCCCAAAAGCCAAGGTCACCGGCGTCCTCAGTTCGCGCCCGAACATAAGCAGAGCCGGCGTGAATCCCGTCGTCTCCTGCACAGCGGAGTGACAGGCCAGCAGCACGACCGGCAGGTGCCTGTCCCAGTCACGCTGGTTCTTGCCCGACACACACACAATGCACACACACACACTTGCACCTCTGTCTGTATGCGCGAAGTAAAAAAAAAAAAAACAGTTAATTTAGTGACTAAAATAACATGCAGTAACGGGGTCTCGGAAATGGTAACGGCGTTATAGTTACAGTCAGAGTAATTAGTTTGATTACTCGTTACTAAAAAAAGTAACGGTGTTACTAACACAACTCCGTTACTCCCATCACTGGTGTCTATGTTACCTTCTGGCTCTCTCCTTTTAGTTAGGCTGTTTTATTTAGATCTGCCGGAGTCATTAGCCACACTCTGATACTGTTTTATATTCTCTGTTTTACATAAATCCAGTCAAAACTAATTCCATCTCTCTGTCTCTCTGTTACTGACTGCCCACTTGTCTGACCTGATACTGATGGATGTTGGACCCTCAGGCTCTCGCGTCTCCTGTCCGGCCAGACTGATGGAAGTTTCTGAAGTCAGCTCTTCTCCACCACCCACCACAGATCAGCTGCTCATCGTCCATTTTACTCTCCACTACAGATTACACCCCAGCTTACATGAACTCTAACTGCTTCCATTAGTGACACTGCTATACTCCTGAATATATAAGACCTATGTGGATGTATAAACCCTTGAGAATGAGTCTTGTTCCTCCCAAGGTTTCTTCCTCCTCCTGCAGCTCTGAGGGAGTTTTTCCTTCCCTCTGCGCTCACTGGGGGTTCTGTATTCTGTATTTTCTATGTTTAATGTTTTGCCTGACGCTTTGTCCTGTGATCATGTTTCTGTAAAGCTGCTTTGGGACAACACCAGTTGTAAAAAGCAATACATTTGATTTGATTAAATTCATCTATACCGACAGTTTAATTTATGATTAGCTAGCTAAAGGTGTGGTTTGTAAACAGTGGCGTTTTACACACAGGGTTTGCAAGAACTCCCTCGAATGACCGTCAATGATGTTCACCGGATCATCGAGACATGGGCTGTAGCTTCTTCAAATAAAAAGGAGAAAGGATTCAAGATGTATATATCTAGTTATATCAATAATTTTAAACGTGTTTTGTTTTAATGCAGTCGGAAAGCTAGCTAACCGCTAGCATAATCTGAGTCTATTGAAGCACCGTTTAACTCAGCAGCATGTTAACCTGTATGTCTGTTAAACTAACCATATATTAGATTAATTGTTAGTTTTGCGCAAAGTTAGGATTCAGCATAGGTCAAAGCTGCTTGTGCTTAAAACCTAAACTTCATAACAGTTTGAACTCAGTACTGGGTTATGCTTAGTTATTAAACAAAATACATTGTATGGTTAACTCTGTTCTTTAATTTTTATTTCAGTTTCAAACAAAGATCAGGTGACAGGAGAGGTGTGTGTGAGGGCGACCTGTTTCAGGTCAATGAAGAAGTCGGAGAAGTCACATATACTTACTTTGATTGTAGGACAGTAGGAGCTAAACATTGTGTTTGTTTTGTTTTCTGATTTATGTTTCTGGGGATTTGCAATATTTTCTTGGCCAATCAAGGTAAATATGGTAATTTTTTAAAATCCGTCTTCAGTGTCCAACAGTCTCGGCCTATAGGGGGCCAGCCTATCACGGTGCACAATCATAGTGCGTCTGCCCCACCGGATCTTATACACCACCTCCCCCAGCCTGGACAGCACCAAGCACGGACCCACCCAGGCCGACTGAAGCTTCGGGCACATTCCCTTCTTCCGCTGAGGGTTATATAGCCAAACCCTCTCCCCCACCGCCAACGGGTCCCCGAAGCAGCGCGTGTCGTACGCACGCTTCTGCCCGGCAGCAGACTGGTTGGAGCGCGCTAGAAGGTGCGTTAAGTCCAGCGAAGACATAAGGTCCGAGACGAAAGTGGGCGTGTCCCGAGCGTTCCCGCCCCCGTCAGGAGGCGCCCCAAAAGCCAAGGTCACCGGCGTCCTCAGTTCGCGCCCGAACATAAGCAGAGCCGGCGTGAATCCCGTCGTCTCCTGCACAGCGGAGTGACAGGCCAGCAGCACGACCGGCAGGTGCCTGTCCCAGTCACGCTGGTTCTTGCCCGACACCATGGCCAACTGCGCTGCCAGCGTGCGGTTAAAACATTCCACCAGTCCGTCACTCTGCGGATGAAGGGGCGTCGTCCTGGTCTTACGGATTCCCAGGATGCGGCAGACCTCCGCCATGACCTCCGACTCGAAATTTCTCCCCTGGTCGCTGTGCAGTTCTTCCGGAACCCCGAATCTGCAAAAGAACTCCCGCACCAGGATATCCGCAGTAGTGACCGCCCCTTGGTCCGGCACCGCGTAGGCCTCTGGCCACTTCGTGAAATAGTCCATCGCCACCAGAACAAAGCGATTTCCAGAGTCCGTCACCGGAAAGGGGCCCAGCACGTCCACGGCTACCCCCTCCATCGGGCTGCCACACTGGTAAGGGTGAAGTGGGGTGCGGGGCGCCCTCAAGGGGCCCTTCTTGGCAGTGCACACATCACAGCAGTGCACGAAGAGCTCCACGTCGGCTCTACACCCAGGCCAATAGAAGCGTTGCCTCAGGCGCTTCAGAGTCTTGGTGACACCAAAGTGCCCAGCCCCAGGCGACCCATGAACTCCCCGTAGGACCGAACCCCTAAGCGTCCGCGGTATCACCACCTGGAAAGCGCCCCGCCCGTTCGCCGGATCCTCCCAGGTATGGCACAGCACGCCGTCAGACAAACTAAAACTAGCCCAGTTGGAGCGCAGTGCCTTAGCAATCGGGCCCAGCGGCACCACCTCCCCCCACGACGGTGGGACATTCGCATTGAGCGCGTGTACTGCCCACGATAATTCGCGATCCGCCCGTTGCGCATCGCGGAGCTGCTCTACGGACACCTGGGCCACCCCGACAGCGCCAGTAACATCCCCTGAGACTGCAGCGCAGCAACTCAGCACGAGCACAATGTTTGCAGTCGGCGGCCACACACGGCCGGCGCGACAAAGCATCCGCGTTACTGTGGCCACGGCCCGGGCGGTGCACAACCTCAAAACTAAACTCCTGGAGTCTAGATAACCAGCGCGCGAGTTGGCCCTCGGGCTTGCAGAAACTCATGAACCACTGTAGCGAGGCGTGGTCCGTGCGCAGCAGGAAGGGCACCCCATACACGTACGGTCGGAAATTTTTAAGGCTTTCGACCACTGCGAGTAGTTCCCGGCGCGTTACGCAATAGTTACGCTCTGCCTTGTCCAGGCGGCGGCTATAGTACGCTATTACGCGCTCCGAGCCGTCCTGAACTTGTGACAGGACTGGTCCGAGGCCATGGTCGCTCGCATCAGTATCCACAATGAAACTCTCAGACACTTTCGGATACGCTAGAATCGGAGCATTGCACAGGCGGCTTTTTAGCTCCTCGAATGCTCGCTCCGCCTCGTCAGACCAGCGCAATTTCACACTAGGCTTAGTCAGAGCATGAAGCGGCGCTGCCACGTCCGCAAACCCCCTGATAAACCGCCTGTAATATGAGGCAAGCCCCTCGAAGCTGCGAACCATTTTTGCGTCACGCGGTGTGGGCCAGTCACTGACTGCCTCCGTCTTTTTGAGATCGGTTTCCACGCCAGCACCGCTCACTACGTGGCCCAGGAAACTCACGCACTGCCTTAGCAGATTACACTTCGCCGGATTTAGCTTCAGGTTAGCCGCCTGAATCGCGCCGAGCACCATTTCGAGGTGAGAGAGTGCGGAGTCGAAGTCGGGTCCGTGCGCCAGGACATCATCCAAATAAATAACGCAGCACGACCGCGGGACCCCGCATAAAACGCGCTCCATAAGAAGCTTGAAAGTAGCCGGCGAGTTACTCAATCCGAACGGAAGCACCGTGAAATGCCATAGGGCCGAGCCAAACGAGAAAGCGGTTTTCTCCCTATCCCCCGCCGCGAGGGGCACCTGCCAATACCCGCTCCTCAGGTCTAACGAGCTGAACCAGGCTGAGCCGGACAGCTGGTCAAGCGAATCGTCGATCCTGGGAAGCGGGTAGGAGTCAAGCTTCGTGACAGCGTTAAGTCGCCAATAATCCACGCAAAAGCGCCAATTTCCATCCTTCTTTTTCGCAAGGACCACCGGGGCCGACCACGGGCTGCTCGAAGGCTCAATAACGCCCGTACTCGCCATCTCGCGGACTAACTGCTCAGCCGCTACACGCTTTGCTAACGCCAGACGGTGCGGTCTCAGCCTGATGGGCTGGGCGTCACCCGTGTTTATCGAATGAACCGCAAGGCTAGTCTTAGTACACTCGCGCTCAGACACAGCGAAATTCGTGCGAAAACGCCCGATCAGGTCGCGCAAACGGAGTTGTTGGGGATCTGATAAACCCACACAACTGCGCTCCAGTATCTCGTCTATCGGATCTATACTTAACCCCGCATCTAGCGGACCCTCTACCGTATCACGCATTGAATCACACACATTCCCTCCCACAAGTTCACTTACCCTTAACTCGTCGTGTATCTCTACGGGGAGTCCAGTCACCAGCACCGAGCCCCGTTCACAGTCAATGATAGCTCAGATGCGTGAAAGCAGGTCCTTGCCCAGAATGCACGGGTCGTTGATGCGTCCTACCCAGAACTGCTGTTGAAAGGGGCCCTTGCCGACATTAATCGTCAACTCCGTTAATCCTAAGAGACCTATAGGATCCCCGTTGACTGAAGAGAGAGCGATGCGCTGGCTGTTGTCCGTCACAAACTCGCCCGCTACCTCCGTCGCGAGCTTGGGCTGTATCAGTGAGACTGATGAGCCCGTGTCCACCAGCGCGTTCACCGTCACTCCGTTCAATGTGCATTTCAGGAAGTAGCCGCTGAGTCCGGCGGTTCCGGAAGCAGATCCCGAGGGTAAGCGTAGCGTCCCTGGGGCCACCGTAACCCTCACTGGGTGGTCCCAGCTCCGTTTCCCGGCCGGCTGCAGTGCGCTCGCTTGTGGCCACGCCCCCCGCAGCGCCAGCACTCCAGTTGGGCATCAGGCCGGCTCCGACCTCACCTCTGCGGGTCGCAGGCAACCGGCGACGCCCCCCACGGTCCAGGATGGCTTGAGAGGATGAGTTCGGACCGCTCCGCCACATCCACCGTTGACTCCAGGGTCTGTGGGTCGGCCAGTCTCACGTGTTTGCGCAGCTCGCTCGGCTCGAGGGCGCGCAGAAAGTGATCCAACGCGAGCCTCCTCCGGGAGCCAGCGCCGCCGTCCTCGCGCTATACGCTCCGGGAGCCAGCGCCGCCGTCCTCGCGCCGTCCTCTCTCCGGCCACGACCTCCGAACAGCCCGCTGGCGCCGTCAGGTCCGAGTCCACTCCGCTGGTGAGCCTTGCCCCTAGTCCGTTGGTCCGCCGTCTTCCTCCTCAACTGTTCAATTTCCCCTGCCAGCAGCTCAATATCTTCCAGCAGGGTCGCTTCTGACACCAAATGTGGCGTGGAAGGGGACAGAAGACCCGTGAGACTCATGGTGAATGCTCATTAGCTCTTTTTATTAAACAGGCTTGTCACTCACTTACAGCCTTTAACAAGACTAGGAGAGCTAAACCAAATCTCCCAAATAGGCTACCAACAGAACCAAGTGACTAAACTCACTACTCACTTACTTTATGGTGAGTGCCCTAAACGGCACCCATCTGCATGGCCCCTCCCCATACCCTAGGTTACGGGGGAGGTACCAACTACGTAGGCTAGAGCAACACAGCACAACAGAACACCTAAGGCCACACACACAGAAGAACAGAAACATGCCTACAGGCAGCCACACACACAACCCAGAGCCACCACAATATTTTTAATTCCAGCTAGGGAGGGTAAATATTAAGAGCAAAATCCCCAGGAACTGGTCTGTTTGTGGAGAGGTTCAATGATTTATTTAGTATAAACTACAGCAGCTGTTTAAGTGTACATTTTGTACGTGTTCAATTAAAACGTGCAAACATATAATGTTTTGTGTGGTACTAGTTTAAGCAGACTGTGTTTGTCTATTATTGTGACTTAGATGAAAATCAGAACTCATTTAATTACCAATTTAAGCAGAAATCCAAGTAATTCCAAAGGGTTCACATACTTTTTCTTGCAACTGTATGTATGTTGATATTTACTGACTGTATGTTTTTTTCTGGATAATGTTTAGTATGTTGAAAATAGCTGAAATTTTAATTTGTTTCAATTGCACTTGACCCAGGCATTGCACCTCCACGCCTCAGGAGGTCGCTCTCACCCCAGTTTTAGTTCAGTTTGTCTTTGTGTGTAATTATGCCTAGTGTGCATAAATAGACGCCACACCTGGACCCAGGTGCGACGTCTTGTCTGTTTTTCACTTGCAATTCGAAGCGCTCTGTATTTTCCTCTGATTACCTGATTTTTTGAAATTTGCTCACATTTACGACTCTGATTTTGGATATCCCTTGCCTGCTTTGTTTGCCTGGACTTTAAGTGTTTGTTAATAAATCTGCATTTGGATCCTCCTCCGTGGTCTTGTGTGACAGTTTCTTAATTATTGTCTTACACTTTTTATTGTTGCAGATTGTTTTAAATGGTTACACTGGTCCATTGCTCCTGTTCCTGTGTTGCTGGCACAACTTTGTGCAACCATGTAGCAGCATTGCTTTAGGTTGATTGACATATTTGGCAAAAACAATTTCCTCAAAATTAACTCATGGAAATCACTGGGTTATTATTCTACCAACTCTTATCTTTCCAAATCTATATATGGTCTTGTTGATTTTTTTCTTGAAATTTACATTTATTCACTAGTTTATGGTCTTAGTGACTAAAATTGCCATATGGTGTGACATGAATGTTATTGTGTATTAAAATAAAAATGGGTATAATGTGATGTAAAACAATTATTTATGCATTATTTTTTATTATCTACACACATAGAATTTTGTTTAATCAAGTTCTTTCAATATACTTTAAATTATTTTGGAAATACCTTTTTATAAAAGTACCAAAGCTCTTGTAACCTTTGCTGGCACTATTCCCCATATGTCACATTGATGAGTTTTTGATAAATAACCAAAAAATGAAAAAAAAAAATTCTGAATGTCACGTCATATGATTAATCACACCACACAACAATCTGTATGCAAAAATCTGTATCAGCTGCATTTAGCAAACAAACAAACTTGGTTGGTAAGTGACTGAAATTTTTTTCAGTTGCAGCAGAATCACAAAATTATTCAAGGAGACTGTCATTCGCATCACATGTGGTACATGAGGTGGAAACGAAATTGTGATATCACGATCCAGTTTACACCCAAGAGCTGTTAATAAAATAGATAAATAGGAAAAAAAAGAAAGAGTAGACAGGTAGCAGCAACATGAAGTGCAGAGTGCAAGTTTGCTATAGCAGCATGATATGGAATTAGAGCAGTAGAAGATAAAGTGTCTCAGTGCAGGTAAAGTGACAGTGTTTGTAAACAGTAAACAGGTGGTCCTTTTCCTGCATCTGGACAAGTGAATTCTACTCAAAGTAGTGAAGAATGTTAATAAGACATTAACAAATTTACTGTATTCATGAGATGTTGGACTTTGTATTTTAATCTGTCGAATGTGAGCTACAGGATTTCTAAAAATCTTTAGTAAATCATTGATTTTTTTTTATATTTAATGCATCATTTCTTTTTTTAAATGAGCAAAACAATGATGGATCAGAAAGCTGAGAAAGCAGAAAGTGACACATTTGGCTTCTAATATATGCCTCTACTGGTTTAGTGCTGAAGCTGGGTGTTCAGGTGTGTTACAGTGAACTAATACTGGGTCAGACTGAACTTTTCCTTTAGTGTTTGTCTGTTTGAGTCTGAGTAAGTGAGTGAATCTGCATGAATAAGTGAGTGCTGCTGTATAAATATTACATTTGTGAATAATATACTATCAAAATGTTATAAACTAATGAAATATTTAAACTATTAGCTATAGTATATGTATCTAAGAGCATTATTTATGTATTTAAATGCAGTTCATATAATATAGTGTGACAAAATAATCATATGGTGTGACAAGAAATCCCTGTATGACACTTTAAGCAATGTGGCTTTATGCTATAATCATAAAAGCATGCTAACTACAATATGATAATATAGTTTTAAAGGTAATGTTGACTAAAAAGTCATTTTATTTGGGCATTTTTTGTGTAAAATGTGTCATACCATATGACAGTGCAAACTGGAACTGAAGCAGGAGTGCTGGATATACTTGATTTTTCTGAAAGAATAAAGAGGTGATAATTCACCCTGTAACTTTCAGGGTGCGTCCAAAAACCCCAAAAGTGTCTCCTTTTTCCTTCCGATCCTCCTCCTCTCCTCCGTGACCCGGAAACAGATTTCGTGATGCCATCTTGCCGCCTGTCCGAATAGCGTGGGAGAAGAAAGAAACCGCTTAAAATCCTCCTGTAGGAGGCTTCCAACAGAGGGTACATCAGAGCATCCTACTCCGGAAGACTTTTAGGGATTTTCGAATGACATCACTGCGTCCACGCCCACAGAGCAGGTGGGAAGAGAGAAGGCTACACACAAATATATGTCATAAATGTATTAATTAACTAGGTTCCTTATCTAACTAAACAGCCAGTAAAGCAGTAATATAAGTTTTAGTTTACATAAGCTGTATGTTCAGTAAAACTATATTAATGATCCCATATTTGTAACATGATCCTTCACCTTCTTCCGGGGTAGGAGAGGAGGAGTAGCCAAAGTTTCTGGACGCAGCCTCAGTGTCTTTCTGAGGTATTGTTTTTCCCCCTGAAAGAAGGAGGACCCCCACTCCACAAAGGTCTCCAAACAGTAGCCTGATTAAAAAAAGCAGTATGGCATCGCACCATATGACATTTATTTTTAGGACAAATGTTTTAGTTAATGGTGGCTTCAAAATACTATGCCCAAACGTTTAGCCAAGCAGAATCACAAGTAGACATATTGATTATTAATATATGATCGATTAAACAGAAAATAAATTAATTTGCTTTTTATTCAAAATCTAACTTTGTGTAATGTGATTGGAACAGTCGCAGCATATTAGCTTTTTTTTAATGGCAGTGCTATTAGCAAGACCCAAGGAGAGAACATTTTTTGAGGGTGTACAGTAAGATATGAGTAGTGAAATTACTTATTAATAATAGTGCAGTTGAACAGCAGTTGAGACTTAACACTTTCACAGAAGCACTCCTTTTGAAGCAGTGCCAGGAGAGCTGCCAGACCTGTCTTGTGTGTGTCTGAGGTTTACAAAGATTTTCCACATCCTGCACCATTGATAACCACAATAGCAATCTCCAAAGACATTCAACTGTTTGAGAGTGCCTTTGGAACAGTGCAAGCTGGTAGTCCTTTGTCTTACCAGCAGCCAGCTACTAAAGATTACATAGCTCCTCACCATGATGCACCTCTCCGTCCAACTATTCCTTCCAATGCATACAGACTGGTGTCTTCAGATTGCATGTTTGTTTGCAGCAAGAAAGAACAGCTACATCTGAAGTTTGTCACTATTACCTGGGAAATGGCACACAACACTGAGTGTGCAACCAGAAAGCAGAGCGAGTGTGGAGAATGGCATCAGCTAAGACAGCCCTGTTTGACTTCTTCACGCTTCTAGGAAATTTGCTCTGTAGAGGGCAAAAGTCACGTGAGCGCTTGTCTGACAGGATCCTGAATGAATGTCATCAAACAGTTACAATGAGAAGAGGAATTACTACAGAGCCAGCTGTTATTCAAGAATACAGCCAGACTAGAAACGTCAACATTTACCCATGTAGATTTGAGGTTCATCCAGACACACCTTGTGTATGACTGCTCCTACCTAGAAACAAAGCTTGGCACACTGCAGCTGAAGCGTATCATAATTACTGCTGGCAGATCCAGGGGCAGTTGCTTATCACAGGAAAAAAAACTGGTGTGACTGGTTGTTTTTGCTGAAGAACATGTTGGTGTATCGCATATATAGGACACAGAGCTAATTGAAACAATGAAAAGTGGACAATTTCTTTTTTTTTATTTTACATGCCTAGATGTCTATATAAATGCAATTATAAGGTGTAACAGGTGCGATAAATTGAATGTTGTGCTTTTTAATTTGGTCAGGTGTTAATTTGTTGTTGTTGTTTTTGTTGAGTTATGTCAGCTCAGTGAGTAGCTACAGGAGGTACATTTGTTCTGTCATTGGAAAGGTTGTTGCCATTATAACATAACATGTTTAAAAGTTCTAAATTATAACAAAAAAAAACCTTGCAGAAAAAAACATGAATTATATTTTGAATTATAAATTGTTATTTGCGATATGCTTGCCATTGTTTTACATTTTCTCAAGTACAAATGTTTTACCAACTATATTAGGTTTGTGATTAAAGCAATTTAATTGCACTGAATATTTGGAAAATAGTGTGGTCCTAGTTGAATCTGTGTAATGGATACAAGAACAATAAAACTAACACAGGGATAAGATGGATTTGGAAAACAGATACTTTATTGATCCTGAAATTAAGCAAGTTATGCATATGCCTCATAGTATCTGCTTTACCGCAGGTTCCTAAGCTTGATCTTGGTGTACCCTTGCCCTTGTCTATTACCTTGATCAGACATTAAAAAAGGAAAACATGGGTCAAAAGGAATTCTGGACCAAGATTGGGAACCTTTTAATAAATGTATGTTTTAATAACAATAACAGAGACTAACAACAGTAGCTGGCAAAATTCCAAACAATTACCAAAATACTCAAAGGTTCTTTAGTACAAAAAATGGTTTTATATGGAACCTTGAAACACTCATCAAACCATTTGTATGATTAAAGGGTTATTTACATTGTGAAAGTTATTCATCTTCATGGAGAATGTGCTATAAAGATTTGATAAAGATAAAGATATGGCACCAAATAGAACAATCCTCTACAGTACATTCTCCCTAAAGACGAAGAACCCTTTAATCATACTAATGTTCGATGAGTCTTCAAGGTTCCACATAATTATTGTTACTGCCATTTTTATTTTGCATTTAAATAATATTGTATTTTGCACTTTAGTTAGATGCTAACTGCATTTCATTGGCTTTGTACCTGCACAAGTTGAATCTAAACTAATCTTGTACTAAAAAACTCTTGAACCATTAAATGTGTAGAAATGTAGATACAGGACATTAACTCATTTTACCAAGGATATTGCTACTTCTTACAGTCATATAAAAAAGTTTGGGCACCCCTATTAATCTTAATCATTTTTAGTTCAAAATTTGACTGGTGCAAAGGTATGGGCACCCTTATCATTTTATTGATTTGAATACTTCTAACTACTTTTCATTGACTTACTGAAGCACAAAATTGGTTTGGTAACCTCATTGAGCTTTGAACTTCATAGCCAGGTGAGAAAAGGTATTTAAGGTGGCCAGTTGCAAGTTGTTCTCCTATTTGAATCTCCTCTGAAGAGTGGCATCATGGTCTCATCAAAACAACTCTCAAATGATCTAAAAACAAAGATTTAGAACTAAAAATGATTAAGATTAATAGGGGTGCCCAAACTTTTTCATATGACTGTAAGTACTTGGCCAAATGCTCTCTGCACAGCTTTCCAACCAACAGATGCCCATTTTTGACATAAGGTCCATTCTGGTAGTTGGAAAGAAGAGGCATGCTACAGTGAACATCTGGTTGAAATCTTCCTGTGAGGGAGAGGTAATAATAATTTGTTTCCTTTAATTTGCTGTATCATCCTCTCCACATGCACCATTAGGTGTGCAATATGCTGGGTCTCTCTTACATCTTCCTCAAGCCTCTGTGCTCTCATCATGCAGTAACTGAAGACTTTCCACCTCTTCCAAGTTCAAGTTTTCCAGTAACCCCTCCAAAGAATAACAGTCACAAAGCCAAGTCCACACATCAAGACAAGGTAAGCAAAAGATCAAAGTTCCAAGTATCCAACCTGCAACACTGACAAGCACTCAAAATACTGGGGAGACATCTACAGAAGGTGACTCCTTAACACCCCAAGCACCAAGATGTTTCACCCACCATCCAAGAAAGACACTGACCAATGACGAAATAAATGTGTTATGGTCTCTCTCTGTTACGGAATACAAGCGAAAGAGACATTCATCAACTGAAACAGATGGTGGAAATTCAATGCTGCAGCCAAGACCCAGTAAACCCATCCCATGAAGGCTCAGCTTAACTCTGCACCTGTTGTGATTTTATTTCCTTTGTGGTATGTCTTTTAATACTCTCTTGATTGCAAGCTGTAACATCAGAAGTATTCAATTAATTATTTGATACATTTCAGAGAGAAAAATAAGATACAAAGCACACAAAGCATCTATTACCAATGAAAAGGAAGCTCAGAGTAGATGAGATATAAATACTTCTGTTTTCTCTGTCGGACCAGACAGAGCAGATGGAGTTGCTATTCTTTTTTTATAATAAGGTCAATATAATAAAAAAAGAGAAATAATTCCAGGAAGACTGTTGTTTATGTATATATTAAAAATGTTAAACTTAGATTGATAAATATATATGCTTCATAAGAGGAGTGAAAAAATGATGTATATTACATTATAATTAGTATAATGTAAGTTTTCCTATTGTAATTTGTGGAGATTTTAATACAATAACAGATATAAAAGATACTACAGCACAGTCATGTTTGAATATTACATGAGATGGTGAAATTCTTAAAGAATGTATGGAAAAAAAATAAATTTAATGATATTTTTAAGTTAGTATATCCTAATAAAATTGATTATACATATTATGGTTATTTAATACACAAATCAGAATATATATTATGAAAATTTTAAAGCTTTAACATATAAAACTAAAATGATTATTAACTTTGAACATTTAACTATTTTAAGTAAAATTCAATTTGGGAATCAGCTAAATAAATCACAAGGGTGTTGGAAAATGCTTAAAAATAAGGACATAGTAACAACACTTTATGAACAAATAGAGGAACCTTTAACACTTAAGGATTTTTTAAACTCTAATGATGAAATATGGGAATGAACTAAAATACGATTAGCTGACCAAAGCAAATGTTTAAGTATAGTGTAACGCGGGAACCAGACGGGAGGCGGACGTAAATGCGGGTAAGACAGACTTTAATAAATAACAAATAAACAAATAAACAAACAGGGGAATAACGAATATATATATATACATAAACAAACAGGGAAAACAAACAAAGAGCTAAACTAGACAGATAAGTACAAACCAAGGTAAGGGAATATGTACAAAGGATAAATACGTGAATATATACAAATAAACAAAGAAACAAACAGGCAAGAAACGTGACTAGAAATATACAAGAAATACATAGAACGTAACGAAACCGTGAACAAACTATAGTAAACGTGGCGAGACAAATGACAGAGGAAGGTGCAAAGACCGACGGAGGACAAGGTGGCAGAGGAGCGCTATTTATAGTAACATAAAACACACTAGAATTGGAAACACCTGGGGAAGGGGCGGAGCTACAAATTAGACACAGGTGGAAAAGTACTGAGACGGGAGACACAGGGGAGCACAGGTCACGTGGGGAATGCACACAGAGACACGAGATGAGGCCAAGACGTGACATATAGAATTAAATAAAGAAAGGAATAAAATATATAGTTCACTGGTCAGAGATTATATCAATTAAAAAAAGGAAAAAACAAGTCTAAATATTGTCTATCTTTATTAAAAAGGATTAAACTTGAAATAGATAAAATAAATGAAAACGAAGCAAAAATAATATGTCCCGACATAAGATGATGATAAACAAAACACTGAGCATTTTTATAAAGGTATTTTAACTTTAATTCTTAAAAAAGGTCCTGAAGAAAATATAAATAATTATAGACATATAACACTAATGAATATGGACTACATGGTATATGCAAAAATCATAGCAAATAAAATAGAGGGACAACTAGGTATAATTGTAGATAACGAACAATCATGCGCCATTAAGGGGAGATATGGGATAATTTAAACACATTAAGGGAGATAATTTGGAATAAACAAGAGTCGAATTTTTATATAATTGCACTAGATAAAAAAGCTCACATGATTCACTCGATTTTATTTCATGTGAATATATATGGTGTGTCCTCAAAAAATATGTTTTTTGTGAACGTTTTATTAATTTAGTTAAGTGTCTGTATGTCAAATCTACGGTGCAAGTAAATGTGAATGGTCAACTAACAGAAGAATTTGAGATTTCGAGAGGCTGCCTGCTTAGCGCAGCACTGGATATCCTAGCAATCAGCCCTTTAATAAAACGTATCAAAGATGATCCCAGAATACAAGGTGTCCAAATTAATGGTAACAATTACGCGGATGATATTACGGTCCTGGCTAAATCTAAAAAATATATTAAATACATATTCGAACATTTTAAAAATTATGAAAAGGTATGAGGCAACGTGTTACCCCAAATGTTTTGGGTTCATTGAACATATTCGGGTTTACAGTGTATCCGGTGCTGAATTAAATAAAGAAAAAAGTGAATGTCTGTGGATTGGAGACACAGGAAGTAAAAGTACATTCCCTATAGATATTCAAGAACAAAAACAAATAAAAATTTTAGGCATATACTTTGATAATAAACAGTGTGTTGATTTTAATTGGTCTAAAAAAGAGGAAGAAATAGAGAAAGAAATAGAAAAATACACTAAAATAAAATTAAATATCATGAATACTTTTATTTTACCAAAAACACCCACGCAAAAATGGGCAGTTAAAATTAATTTAAAAAATGTGTACATTTATATGGAGAAATAGCAAAAAGAGATTTACTTTTTAAAAATAAGAAAAAAGGAGAATTAGGTGCAATAAATATTGTTCTTAAATTTGACACAGAGATAAAATGGACAGGCGATAAAAATCAGTGGGTAAGAAAACGCGGTCTAAAACGAAACTCCATCCCTTATTATAAATTAATTTATTTAGATTTTATAAATAAATATAAACACCTAAAAATAAACTGGATTACTGAAACAAATACGAATATATATAAAATAATACAAGAAGCAGATTATGGTGCAATTGTTAGTTATATAGGATTAAATAATTTAGAAACCGAAAAAACTGTAAAAAATCTTATGAACTCTAATCTAACAGAAAATATAAAAGACACTGCCTGGTTAATAGCAAACGAAAGATTACCTGTTAAAAGACTTTTAAAATGGAACTATAATGTGGACAGCCCGACCTGTCCTATACCAGATTGCTACGTAGAAGAATCAATAGACCATCTAATTTTTGAATGCCACAGATCAAAATGAATCTGGGATTTTTCCAAAAAAAATCTTTAATGTTAAATTAACTTTCGATCTAAAAGCCATAAAATTCAGAATCTTTAAAGAAAACCTCTCCAGATCCCAAATAGATTTCGTGTGGCTATGGATATGTACAATTAAAAATAAAATGTGGAAAACTCGCTGTAAAATTGCTATGGATAACTGTGTAATTCCAGGTCTCTTTGTTTTTAAACAAGCTCTTTTTGATATCAAAAATAGATTTTTTTTTTGAAAAATACTTGAATGATGTTTGTAATATATCTGTTTTATTTTAAAATGTTTTGAATTTTGTAAAAGAAAAGAGTATGAAAATGTAACATGTTTATTTTACTTTTACTTTCACTATTGAATGTAACAATGATGCGATGATGAAACATGACTGTAATATTTTTTGTATGTGCTGTTTTCTTGTAAATTTACTTTAATATTCAACATTTTATTGAAGTTCAAAAACTTCAATACAATTTATATAAAAGAATAGAAGATTTGTGCTACACAAAAAACGCAGCTATACATGACTTAACATAGAAGATGAATGCAGGTCATTTTTGACCCATGTGTGCATTAGAGGGGTAGGGCTTTTATTCAAAAAGTAGGTAAGGTAAAAATAAAATAAGGATATATGATGATTAAAAGCAAGTTAATTGAGGAATGACTGAAATAATTTATTGGTGAGATATATCGAAACAGAAAATGAATGCGGGTCATTTTTGTCCAATGTTGTGCATTAGAGGGGTTTTGATACAAAAGGGGCTTTTATTTAAAAAAAAAAAGAATACTATAATAAAAAAGTTAATAAAGTAATACATTGAATACTGAATGATTCAATTAATTTATTGCAAAGATCTAGAGCAGGGGTATTTAATTAGAATTCAGTCCGGTCTAGTTAGAGAAAATTTCGTCAGGCCAAGGTCCGGACTGTTCAGTCCTATATCCTGTCCAGGGGTCAGCAATAGGCGTAATGTGGCCCGCAAGCATATAACATCTGTCCCGTAAGGATATTTGAACTATGATGAAAAAATATATAATAATAATAAAATGCCTCTCTGGACAGATTTTGGGAACATTCTTCCCCTGTCCCTGTCCATACCTGTCAAGTCTCCCGTTTTGGCCGGGAAACTACCGTATTTTACTCCTCTTTCCCGCCGTCCTCCCGTATTAGGATTTTCCCGTAAATTTCCCGTATTATATTAAATAAAAAAAATGTAGACCACAGGCGACAGGGCACTGACGCTATCGCGGTGCCGGTTCAAGGAGAAAGTCCCGCCTTTCAGAAGAAACAGACAATCGGTTTTGTGGAGCGCAGTTTAGTGTGGGGAAGCCCCGCCCCCCTCCCTCCCTCGCTGTGAGTTCAGGCAGCTAGTCGGAGCAGCTGACGTTTAAACTAATCTGGATATACAGAGATTTTTCTAAAAGAAAGGTAAATAACCATGTGACAACCTGTGATGAGATTGTTTCTGATAGCTGTTTAAAAAGACTCTTCTCTGAATCAAAACATAAATTAAGCCCACTGTGTGTTTAATAAAATACAGCTAGTGACTCAGTTAGCTTAACTTTAGAATGAGCTAGATAGATGGTCAGGGTTTGAGAAAAATCTACATATATATAATGCCCTGCCCTGATGTGCCTGATCAGCCAATAACTATTTCATTTCCAAACTCTATTTTATTAGTTCAGGGCTAGTTTTAGGGTTTGTTAGAATTTGTTTAAATCTCAAGTATTGTGGTGTAATTTATTTTTTAGAAGGGGTAGAAGAGATGGTTGAGCTGGAGAGAGAGAAAATGTGAAGAGGGCTGAATTTAACTGAACTGATTAGGACTGGACTGATCAATAGAAAGAAGTATTAATGAAAGATTATTAATTGTGTAGCCCCTTAGGACTATTATTTACTTATGGAATATATCCTTTTTGGTAATTTGTGCACCCTTCAATTTAACAACAATAATAAAATAAATAAATAAATAAATACAAAATTATATATATATATACGTATATATATATATATATATATATATATATATATATATATATATATATATATATATATATATATACATATATACGTATATATATATATATATATACGTATATATGTATATATATATATATATATATATATACGTATATATGTATATATATATATATATATATATATATATATATATATATATATACGTATATATGTATATATATATATATATATATATATATATATATATATATATATATATATATATATATATATATATCATATAAGAGAGTGCATTCCTGCCAAAAAAGAGAAGATTTTATGTAAATATCTAGAAAAGAGTTTTCAATTCGGCTGTATAAAAAGAATTAGTTACATATGTAGGAATTTCCACAGCATTTCAGTGTCAACAAAGATAGACTATCAGATTTCGATAGTCTAACTGTAGTCTGTAAGCAGTTCACCTCGGTTGGGCTGTTGGGGCGGCGGAAAAATTCCCTTATTTTTAAGTCCAAAACTTGACAGGTATGTCCCTGTCTCTCTGTTGCGCTCGGCGTGTCTTTAGTTTTCGCCTGTTCTTGGGCTCCCCATCTCCTTATAAAACCCTTTCCCAATTCAGTGATGTCAGTAACGCGTTACCACACAGCCATACTTGAAGTAGCATAGAAAATGAATGTGGCTCATTTTAGACCCACGCTGCCCGTTTGAGCGGCAGCGATACAAAAAGGGCTTTTATTTAAAAAGTAAGAAAGCAAAAAATAATATAAGGATGTACCATGATCAAAAACAATTTAATTAAGGAATACCTTGAATACTGAATGATTCGGAATATTACGATCTCATAGTGAACAGTTTTTATTTTTTTAAGAGTGACCCTAAAACGTATAGAATCTCTACACAGATCTGCTAAATGTGTTGCTGGATTTTGTGTGTCCGGTTGATTTCCTAATTTCTCCATTTATGCATTCATTCTGTATGCTGTGGTGGTCTCTGTATTGCGCGTTTTATTAAAATCCCCAATGCCTTCGAGAGAGAGTGTGTGTGTGTGTGTGTGTGTGTGTGTGTGTGTTTGCTGGCTCAGGTCTTGCGGCATCAGACAAATTAAACATGATTACTAAATAGGCCAGCAATGAAAGAGTTGATAAAAAATAAGTACATTTGATTACATTTTGTTATGTTTTAATCAGGGACTACATTTTGCAAAGCCCAGTTTAGCCAGAAATACATGAATCTAGCACATCTAATAACACAGCAGACATTTGAAGCACTTGGGGGCTTTTATTTTAACAGGAGATATAGTTCCCTGACAGAGTCAGAGGGCTGAACTGCTTGGAGAAGGAGGGGATATGTATATTCTGTCCGTTTTTGCATATGGAACGCCTGGAGGCGTTATGAAAACGCGTGGTGGCGTTATGTAAGCGCCTGGCGCCGCCACACGCTCTTAAACGCCTGGCGGCGCCTCGCGTTTGTTCCAAGGCGTAAAAGTAAGCCCTGCACGGCGTTTTGGACGGCGTTTTTTAAGTATTACGCACGCTTTAAGCGCCGTCAGACCCAGGCGAATTCTGACCCATTTGGCTTGCCATAGAGGTGGAGAGAGAGAGAGAGAGTAACGCACAGTGACTTAAATAAGTAACTTTAATCTGATTACTGGATTGGAAATAGTAACGCGTTAGATTACTCGTTACTGAAAAAAAGGGTCAGATTAGAGTAACGCGTTACTACCCAGATAGCCAGCGACTTTGGCCCGGAGTCGTTTCTAAGTCGGCACTGCTGGTTTAGAGTCGCAAGCAGAAAAATACTTCTGGCCCACAGCTGGCCCAGTGTCACTTTCTGAGTGTTCTACATCAGTGTCACTGAGCAGTCGTTTTTGTGCTGGTGAACGACTGTCGCACCTAACCTGTTGATTCTCTGAACACAGGTGTGTACTGGCTCAAATACGGCAGACGACCCTGTACCAGCACTGCACTAACAAAGTGGAAAACTGACTGTTCCCCACTGTTAGCACTTTTCTACCAAAGCTGACTTGTATATTTTCTTTTTATTTACAGTTATAGATGATTCCTGTCAGTAAGAATACTTACTCCCGCTGTTATGCTGCTCCTCACACACACGCACGCACGCACACAAACACACACAGCCTGTTATAGTACACACACACACACAGAGCCTGTTATAGTACACACACACACACACACACACAGCCTGTTATAGTACACACACAAACACACACACACACACACACACAGCCTGTTATAGTACACACACACACAGAGCCTGTTATAGTACACACACACACACACAGAGCCTGTTATAGTACACACACACACACAGAGCCTGTTATAGTACACACACACACACACACAGCCTGTTATAGTACACACACAAACACACACACACACACACACACACACACACACACACACACACACACACACACAGAGCCTGTTATAGTACACACACACACACACAGAGCCTGTTATAGTACACACACACACACACACACACACACACACACACACACACACACACACACAGAGCCTGTTATAGTACTGCTACACGCACACACACGATCAGCATCCCTAGACCCCAAAACCAACTGTCGCGCACACCCCAAACGTGTGATCACGTTTAGAGTGTAAATGAATCTAGATGATATTTACCTTGGTGCCCCTGCGCATCAGCCCAGTTCAACCCGTGCGGTTTCTCGTAGCACTTGGCGCGCGGATTCCTCAAACATTACAACTTTCCTCAACTGTCAGCTATCCTGAAACCTTTGAAGTTTGTAGGTAGGTAGCAAACCTAACTAAGTATTACATACCTTTTTTGAAATATAATTTATTTTGACTTAATAAATATTTTGGCCGTCAAATATGATTTATAACCCTATCTGTGTTGCCTCTTCAGTTAGCTAAGCTAGCTAACTTAGCAGCATATCAAGGTGATATTATCTGAAGCTAAATTATCTCAGAATGTAGCATTAAACACATTTCATGTTAATGAAAATGTTAATGTAGCTATAACAGTTACTAACAGACAACCAAAAAGTATGTTTTTACTTGAAATTCAAATTGTTAACTAGTGTACAAGGCCAGAACAGAAGTACTGTTTCGGTATTTACGTTAGCTAAGCTATAAACAGTTAGCTAGCTAGGATAGAAACCAGCCAGTTTGCTAGCGTTAGCTTAAATGCTTTTACAAACATACATACTGTAAAAGCATTTAGGCTTGCTAGTTAACCAATTTGGTAGTTAGCTAGCGAATTGGTCTTTACTAGCTAACCTAAATGCTTCCACAGAACTTTTGTTTAGATGTTGTACATTAGCTAGCTAGTCAGCTAGGTTAACTTAGTGGTTGTGTGTCTCTACAAGTCACTGTGTAATGTTTGTTTTAGCTAGCTTTTTAGTTAAATAAAATGGTGCTGTGTCTGTGAGTTAATATAAAAAAATCTTTATTTGTATTGTTTATTCCAGAGTGCAGTAATACGTTCCTGCACACTCTGCTACTTCGTTAAAAGTGTATGTTATTAACTTAGCTAGCACATTTTTATATAAACACACTCACTACTACCAAATAAGCTTTAGTCAACATTTCTCTAATTTGTAAAATCACACTAGAAGTTGTTTGTGTATGCAGTATATTAGTGTATACTAGAGACAAAAATGTTTTACTTGAAAAAGTTTAAAATTAAATTACACACACACAGTTATCCTGTTAGACACAACAGGAGAATTTAACAACATTAAGTAAAATAGTGGAGCTTTTCAGAGCAATTAAATTATTCATGTTTTATATTGGCAAAAAAAGGAAATAGGAAAATCATAGATACATTTTATTATTGTCAGTAAATTAATATGTTTTAATGTTGCTGCCCCTACTTTCGCTTCTGCTGGTGCCCAATTTTCCAAGTACTTATTTCAAGAATGTGATGCTGAATTTAAAATGGTCATGTCATACAAAAGAAAAAACATAACAGCATTATATTTGTAAATATGACTGCAATAAACATATTTAACATTAAACTATTACTGTACTTTGATTCTATTAGTTGATAGTTGTATCTATAGAAACAAGCGTACAATTAAATATGTGTAGAGAAGGTATAACTTGCTTTTAGAGCCTACTCAGAAAATATAAATAAGAAAAACTATACTGGTGGGTGTGTAATGCTCTCAGGGAGTAAGATATAAATTTACTGAGGAGGAGACATCAATGAATTATTAAATTATCTTTATTTTAATTGTCTTTATATTATTTTAATCTTTATAATCAACACATTTTCCTTATAATTAATGTAGATGTATTTATATATTTAAGTATTACAGTATGGAGGACCAAAAATGACATACGTATAAATAAATAAATAAATAAATGCACATATAAATGTAGAAATAAATAAATGTTGAAATAAATAAATGAATAAATAAATAAATGTTGAAATAAATAAATAAATATATAAATACACATAGAAATGAATAAATAAACAAATATATAAAAAATAAATACACGCATTAATAATTGTATAGGTAAATAAATAAATTAATAAATACATTTCTAATTTTTTATATTTATTTTTATTTATTCATTTATATGTGCATTTATTTATTTTTTCATTTATTTATTCATTCATTTATTTCAACATTTCTACATTTATTTATTGATTTATTGCCACATTTATTAATTTATTTATTTCCACATTTATTAATTTATTTATTTCTGTATTTCTGCATTTGTATGATAGTTAGGTAGGCGGTTATATCCTCGCTCTAAAGCAGGATTGGTTTTTGAGCTGCAAAAGTTTTGGCTCTACTGCTCCTGCCTTGGCCTGCAGCGGCGACATTTTTAAGCTGTTGACCCTCATTCATTTTCAGCAGTTGTTACTGCAGTAGGGGTTATAGCCGCGATGTTGCTGTGCCGTCCCTTTTGTTCCGTCTCACTGATACCGGAAGTACAGGACGGTGGAGATAAATAAATAAATGAAGAAATGTGGAAATAAATAAATGTAGAAATGTTGAAATAAATAAATGAATGAATAAATAAGTGTTGAAATAAATAAATGAATAAATGTTGAAATAAATAAATGAATGAATAAATAAATAAATGCACATATAAGTAAATATATAAATAAATATATAAATAAATAAGAAATGTATTAATTTATTTATTTACCTATGCAAATATTTATTCATTCATTCATTCATTTATATGTGCATTTATTTATATATTTATTTATTTATTTCAACATTTATTTATTTATTCATTTATTCATGTATATATTTATTATTTCTACATTTATATTTGCATTTATTTATTTATACTTATGTCATTTTTGGTCCTCCATAGTACAGCTCAAACACACACACACAAAAACCTATACAGTATGTGTGTATATGTACAGTACTGTGAAAATGTTTTAGGCCGATGCAAATTTCTTAAAACCAATTATCTCAATATTAAGTTGAGTTAATATTGAGTTTTACTTGGCAAAGGTACCACGTATTAAAACAGATACAAATAAAAATAAATACGGTAAAAAGTAACAAGAAGTCCACAGGTGCCAAACCTTTGTTTGGGCGAACCTATTAAACCAATGTTTTTCATAGTACAAAGTAGGGCTGTGAATCTTTGGGAATCCCAAAATTCGATTCAAAATTGATTCTTGGGGTCACAATTCAATTTTTTCCTGATTCTTTCAAATCAGTTGGATTTCTTTTTCTTCATCCTCCATACTTTAGCGGCGCAACAACAAACACTGTAACACAACACTACATGCCCCTCTGTAGCCTAATATGGAGAGGCAGTAAGAGCACTGGGAGCTTTTTAACTGTACCGCAGAGCTCAGCTAGTTAAAGAAACAGTCCGGGGTCTCCGTTCTCGTATTTGGTCTTCATAATGCATGCATAATGTTGTTACCCCTGTCTTAACTTTTGGAACATGTTACAGGCATCAAATTCAAAATGAGTGAATATTTGCAACATTAAATTTCTTGTCTTTGATGTGTATTCAATTGAATGAGTTAAAAAGAATTTGCAAATTGTAATCTGTTTCTGTTTTCTTTTTTTCCCTTTATTTTTTAAATATGTAAACTTTATGAATTAAACATAAATTTAATATAAATCTTTGTTTTATGTCTTTCTTTGAGCTTCCAGACAAAGTTTTTCTCTCATTAACACTAATTAATGTTATTAGTGTTATTAGTGTTTCCTATAATAATATATAATAATCATATTGATGTACTGATGTACAAAGTGGTTATTTACATAAATTTTATGTACAAATAGCTTGTAGCTTGTAGTAGTAGGAATAACATTGTAGGTTCCTGAACCTCCTAGTTCTTAGAAAACAAATTCACCAACAGTAAAAGACAAAGTACCTTCAGTTACAAAAGTTTTGCTTAACTTGTGTTGGGCACTGGACCAAGTTCGGTGGCAGGATCTCAGCCAGCTTCAAGAACAGTCAGAAACCAGTGTAGGCCCAGTCCTGGTCCTACGTTCAAAAAGACACTGGGCCGAGTCCGGTGACCGAATCTCAGCCAGCTTTGAGGAGTCAGAAACCGAATAAGGCCCAGACTTGGTCCTACGTTCAAAAAGACACTGGGCCAAGTTCAGTGGCCGGATGTCAGCCAGCTTCCAGAACAGTCAGAAACCAGTGCAGGCCCAGACCTGGTCCTACATTCAAAAAGACACTGGGCCGAGTCCAGTGACCGACTCTCAGCCAGCTTCGAGGAGTCAGAAACCGAATAAGGCCCAGACTTGGTCCTACGTTCAAAAATACACTGGGCCGAGTCCGATGGCCGGTTCTGGGCCACCTTTGAGGACAGTCAGAAACCAGCTAAGGCCCAATACTGGGCCAGCACTCGGTGGCTATCTGGGATGATATATTTTAGCAACGCATTAATTCCGTCGTTCAGAATTTAATTGACGAATTTATGAATGAGTGTTTCTTTTGCACAAATCTTCATTTTCATTCTCCTTACACAGGTTTACACACACGGGTCAGACACAACGCACATGAATTTACCATTTCACAGCTCAGCACAGCTCCCTCAGTACTGTTTTACGATAACATCACCTTAGAAAATATTTGATGCCACTAGTGAAAGATAACTGTATATAATATTTGATTAGGATTAGGTTACCATTAGAGTGAGAATATTACCTGTCAGAAAGTTACAAGTACTTATTATTAGATGTTGACATATTCTATTTTAGTTAGCTTAACATACTGTAGTACTTTGTTAGGCCATTTAGCTACAGGGTGTGTTTATAATAATGTTCTTGGTGACAGTAACTGAAATATTTTATTAATTTAAAGAATAAACATTTTTAATAAAATAAATAGTACAGTCTAATATAGGATAATGATAATAATAATAATAATAATAATAATAATAACAATAATAAACGTTTTATGTAGAACATTCAAACAAAACATCTGTAAATCTTTTGGATTTTGTAAATAATAGTAGTAGTAATAATAATAATAATAATAATAATAATAATAATAATAATAATAATAATAATAATAACACGCTTTAGCAATTGTGCCCATTTTTACGAGCAGGTGTCCTACAGCGATCATATTTTTCCTGAATCCTAAATAAAAATGCAAAACATATTTATAATGCGTGCAGAGTAGAATATTTTCGCTTTGTTTAAGTGCGCAAACTAAATTTTTCCCGCACTTTATTTACCGCGGTGGTTACGCAAAAAAAAAACGGTAAAACATTTAATTCAGGGCCGGAGTGGGCCCTTTTTTCAGCCCGGGAGTTTCGTGCCCAAATCCAGCCCATTTTTTCCATGGAGCAGGAATTTGAATAAATAAAACAGCAGCTAGATCTTACAATGCCTTTTTATTACATATAAGTACAAGTATATGTTGGTAAGTTAACAGAACACCCTTCACCTAAACACGTTTAATTCCAATTTAAATCAAATAAAGATTTAAAAGGTAATTAATTTGACTTAAAAGTAGTGCTGGGCGATATGGGAAAATATTTTATATATATATATATATATATATATATATATATATATATATATATATATATATATATATATATATATATATATATATATCACAATAACGATATATATCATGATATACCACATTTATATAAATCAATTATAAATAAATTAACAAACACGAAACTGAGGGTATTTAATCTGTAATTTCAGTTCGTTTTAGTTTTTTTTCTTTTAATCACCGTTTTTATTCGTTTCAGTTAATGAGAAGTTTCGTTAACAATAAGACTTGGTTACTTAGCTATATGGTGATTATCATGCAATAGCTTTATATAAAATTAAAATAGTATTACAAAACAGATGACATCACAGACTATTTCCTGGAGCCCGACCAGCTGAGGAAAGTGATGCGCTCATCTGCGCGTTTGAAGCTCTGCAGGTGGATTAATATGTGCGCGGCTCGCGGGGATCTGGCGCTAATTATATTGCTTTGGGGCTGCATGACATTCAGTCTCTCAGTCTGCCAGTCAGACTACAGTGTCAGCATATATCAGGTGCGTTTTCGTACAGGACAAACCATTCAAACATGCGAATGAGATCTCAGCACCTGATTAAAAAAATCACACAGTGTCTGTCTGGCTTAAAATTAGATACAGCTATTATATTATATTATAATTAATAAATAAATATTCATTTAAAAGACCAGGGAAACGTTCTGTATGCTAACAAGCTAGAAGCTAATAAGCTAATAACAACATTTAATAAAAACAGAAAAATAGATGTAAAATAGGAAAATAACCAACTAAACTAAGCTCAAAATGCTAAAGGAAATATAATCTAACGAATTCTAAAAGATCAAAATGAAATAGTGAATCCTCAAAGCAGTAGCTTAAAGACAGAATATAAAGCTTTACCAGATTCAAAATCTTAATTCTAATAAACAAGGCATATTTCGCCCTAAATGTTTATTTCCTGAAAGGACATACAGCTAAATAGGCTAGATACTGAAAAGCAGAGATTCTAGGCTTTAAAATTAAAAAAATAATTATTCATTAACACAAAAAGATATTAACTATGACATATTTCTGGCCCGCCGGTGGGCCAGGGCGTGTTAAGAGGTTAATGATGTGTATTGGGCTCTACAAAATAAACTACGCTAAATCGACATTGCAAACGTTGCCCAATAGCTGACGATTCAAGATTATTTCCATATCTCTGTTTACCGGCTGCAGCTGAAGTCTTCTGGAAAACAAGTTTGTTAATTTTGCACATTTGGCTGCTTCTTCTTCCATCTTCTTTCTTTTTTTAATCTGGCCTTTTCGGCTCCACCTGGCCTCTTTTTACCCTCCATCACAGTCGTCTGACGCTTTGTGCTATTCTGTTGCTGCATTTAATTTGATCGCTTCAGAAAAGACCACTCGTGGACGCAACCAACTCAAACATTTGGGAGAGGAGAATTCCCTCAGATGGTTAAACCCGACGTAGGGGCTGTGTTGTCAGACGAATAGAGAGTGCATACGTAGTTGAATGGCAATGAATGCAAGAATAAGATTAGAGAAGTGAGGGTAAATAATTTTTTTCCGTCCAACCGGCCCAAACTCGCCCCGGCCCATCGGGAATCCTCCCGATTAGCCACTCCGGGCTTGTTTAAATAATTTATTAATTCAATATAATAATAATTCTATCAATATAATAATAATAATAATATCAAATTATATTAATAATAATAATAATAATAGTAATAATAAAAGTGTGTGTGTGTGTGTGTGCAGTTTTAAAAAAATCTACAAAATATTCAGAATGCTAACTAAAATAGAATATGTCAAAATAATGTCAATATTATTATTATTATTATTATTATTATTATTATCATTATCCTATATTAGACTGTACTATTTATTTTATTAAAAATGTTTATTCTTTAAATTAATAAAATATTTCAGTTACTGTCACCAAGAACATTATTATAAACACACCCTGTAGCTAAATGGCCTAACAAAGTACTACAGTATATTAAGCTAACTAAAATAGAATATGTCAACATCTAATAATAAGTACTTGTTAGATAGGAACAATACTCCATTTGTTCACTGTGCTTTAATGAGTACGAGCAGTGAAATTACAATAACCAAACATGTTATGAACGTGTCCCTGAATGCTGTGAGGAATAGCCTCAACAGAGCTCTACTTCCTGTATCACTGTGTCACCATATATAGTGCTGTAGTGCAACATTCTCTATCTCCCCCCGAGCCTTTAACATGTAAACAAAGGCTGAAAAATAACAAACGCAGGGACAATGTAATAACAGCAAAAAACTGCAGAAACATATAACAAACAAGGCAGTAAAGCAAGCCAACCGTGCTACACCCAAAAACCCAAAGAAAGACTACCCCACAACATAGTCCTTGTGCCAGGCGGGCGTGCCGGGTGACCGTGTGGACCTGCGTGGGCCTGTCGCAGGGGGTAAGTCAGGCGACGAAGGCGGGGCAGCCTCAGGAGCTGTAGAAGCAGGTGACGGTGCCAAGGGGGCAACTTGGGCCAAGGCCACAGGCGTATGAGGCCGCTCAGAGGGCCGGGAAACGCCCATGGGAGGTGAAGCAAGGGGCGAGGTGGACTGCATAGACAAGGGGGGTTCCAACCCTGTCGCAGGCATCGCCCGGGTACCCAGAGGGTCAGGCATTAGAAGTGGGACGGCAGGCAGTGGGGTGCCAGCGCGGGCAGCCAGGTCGTCGTGGATAGACCGGGAGGTGGGCTGGTCGTTGTGAATAGGGAAGAATTTACGCAGGAATCTCCGGTTCCTAGGGGAGACCCTGCCTGAGCCATCAATCCTGACCACATACTGATCATGCTGGCGCACCTCAACGACACGGCCAGTCTTGTCCCACTTGTTGGGATGAGGCCCTGTCTGATTCTGCACACGCACAAAGTCCCCCACTTTGAGGGGCAGCAGGCGTTTCGTGTGCTCCGCCCAATTGACAGCTGCACGGATGTGGCGTTGGCGCAGGGCCGCCTCCCTCAGTGATAATGTCTCACGCCACGTAACGTGGGGCCTGTACCTCCCGGGCGGAATTGGGATGAAGTCCCTGATTGGTCGACCGAAAACGCACATAGCGGGGGAGAGTCTCATGTCGGGGTCAGGCGTGTTGCGGTAATGCAGTATTGCCCTCTGAACGGAGTCAGTGTCCAGTTCTCCGTTCGGGCCCGTGTTGTCCGTGATGAGCCGCTTCATCGTTTTGACCCCAATCTCAGCACGGCAGTTGCTGTGGGGAAAGGCCACCGACGCAAGGCGGTGGTGCACGCCCCATCTATGCAGAAAGGATCTGGTGTCGGCAGAGGTGAACTCGGGCCCCCCATCAGACGCCAGTTCCTCAGGCGTCCCATACGTAGCAAAGGCCCGGCGCAAGTGGCATATGAGGTCTGCGGCGCCACCCGTCGACTTGGATATGACCGGCCAGTTAGAGTAACGGTCTACAATCACAAGGTAGTGTACACCTCTGTGCATGAAAAAGTCAGCGCACACAGCTTGAAAGGGGTACACGGGCAATACGGGGGGGGTCGGCGGCGCCGCAGGCTGAGAGGGCGCCATCCGATGACAGTGTTCGCAGCCATTCCGAGTGGCAAGGATATCGGCCGACATGCCCGGCCAGAACACGGACGATTCTGCACGGGCGGTCATCATGGAAACACCCTGGTAAGCAGCGTGCAGGGCGTCCAGCACTTCGCTGCGCAGGGAGGGTGGTATCACCACCCTGTCTCTGTACAGGATCACCCCATCGGCAGATGTGATGTCCTCGCGGTACTGGTAGAAACCACGGAGTGCCACGGGCATCCCCGCCCTGGATGTGGGAAAGCCGTCAGCCGCCAGCTCCTCCAGCGCACGCATGTCATCGTCACTGCTGGTGGCCTCCCTGACACGGTCCCATGTCACAGATCGTAGTGACTCAAGCCCTGCAGCGCACCAGGTCAGGTCACCGTCATCGTCATCATCTGCGGGCCCTGTCCGTCGTATGAGAGACAGAACGTCAGCGTGTGCGCTGGGCGAGAAGTGGGTCACCATGGCGGCAAGGTCGTCCGGGAGATCCATGGGCGACGGACAAGGCGTGCCAACCGGTCTGCGCGACATGGCGTCTGCTGCCCTGTTCTTCATGCCGGGGACATGTATGATGCGAAAGTGGTAGCGCAGGGTCTTTTCTTTGAGGTTCCTGAGGCGAGGGTTGGGTATGTCATCGAGTGCCCTGTCTCCGAGGAGCTTAAGCAATGGCTTGTGGTCTACAGCCACAATGAGGTCCTTGCAGCCCAGGACGAAGTAGCGGGCCTTATCCAAGGCGTCGGCGACGGCGAGTGCTTCGCCCTCAATAGGCGCGTACCTGGACTCAGCAGCGTGGGTGAACCTGCTGCCAACCAAGGTCACCTTCCAGCCGTCAGTGCAGCAGAGTGGCTTGACTGGCATGCACCGGCAATGTTTTTGGAACAGCCAGAAGCCGACTCCCTCTTTCGACCAGTCCGTGGCGAGGCATGTGGGTTTGGACTTGTCAAAAATGCGGACACCGCGCTCTATCTCCCGTACGATTGTCTCTTTGGACTCGCGGAAGACCTCTTCCAGCTCCGAGGACCACTCGAAGCGCACACCGTTCTGCAGGAGCCTCCGGAATGGTTGCATGCGCTCAGCCATACTGAAGGCGTAGGCCACCTGGTTGACCAGACCAAACCAGGATCTGACGTCAGTGACGTTACGTGGTCGGGGAAAGTCTCTGATTGCGTCCAGGTAACGACTGCATGGCCGTACGTCGGTCATGGTGATGGTGAAGCCAGCGAAGTCCACAGTGGGAGAGGCGAAGACGAACTTGTCCGGGTTGAGGATGATGCCGTTCCTGCCGCAGATGTCTAGCCATTGCACTGCCTGGAAATAGGCCTCCTCGATAGTGTCGGCCCATAGCAATGCGTCATCCACACACTTGGTTTTGTTGGTAATGTCCGCGACCACCTCATCGTAGCGTCGTGAGTAACCATCCCCCGATGCTATGTACCCCTGCGGGGCTGAAAGGTACCGGTACCTCCCCCACGGGGTGATGAATGTCGTTTTGTGGCGGTCATCCTCGTGCAATGGGACACTGTGGTAGCCATTCCAGGCGTCGAACACAGTTTTATATTTCCCGCTGGGGACCTGCCTCGCCTGGTGAAATGGGGACTGCGTGTGGTGGGTCTCGCGGAGGGCATGCTTGTTCAGGGCTTGGAAGTCAACCGTACGCCGCGGCTTGCCGTTCTTTTTTGCACATATCACCATGCGATGACACCATGTCACTGGTGTGCCAATGGGCACTTCCTCCAGCACGCCAAGGCGAACGTCCTGGTCGAGGCCGGCCTTCACCTCGCTCTGCCAGTGTATGGCCACCGGGATGGGGGTGTGGTGGGCCACTGGCATCGTGTCGTCCTCGAGCATGAGTCGAAGTGGTGGACCAGACATTCTTGGTAGGGGTTGGTGAGGGCACGTGTTGAATGTGCTCTGAGCATACAGTTTTAGGAGGTGCCCCTTTAAGGCCTCCCTGTTGGCCATCGTAGCTGGCATGGGGAGCGTGGTAGGCTTGGTCGGTGGCTCTGCACGACGCGGGCAATCACACGGGTCTGAGGTCGCCAGGTTGACCTCACCGAGTGTTGGGAACTTGTCCGATATCATACCAAGGTCCACGCAGGCTGCACGGGAGAGGAATATGCGATCCGAGGTGTCCGTCACGTATGCGATCTGACGCGTTTCCAACCTCCGGGTGTCACTGCTGTCGCCGGCAAACCTAACAATGGCGGCCCCGAGGATGCGTATCCCCTCATTGTTAGCGGCTCTCATGGCCATGGACACCGGGATGAGGTCGTCGGTGCTTAGACCCAGCTGCTGGGCAACCTTGATACCGATAAGACAGCTCTGGCAACCTGTGTCGGCCATGGCAGGTAGGGTCACAGTGCGGGTGTGCTTCCTAAGAGTCAGACCTAGTGCTTCGTAATCCTCACGCTCAACGGTAAGGGTAAGACGGATGTATGGCTGTGGGTTAGATGGGCGCTTCATCCACTTGTCGCACATGTCGTCATACAGGTGGTGGGCTAAGGGCAGCGTGCACGTTTCGTTGTCGGCACTGTCCACGGTGAGTGTGCATAATTCGCTGACCACTGTCGTCTGCTGTTCCCCGTACACCCCGTCAACTTCTTCTGGTGGGGGTCTAGATGGATGACCACCCAGGCAGACCTTGTCAAGGTGATTTTGGCGGCTGCATTTCCGACACGTCTTGCCATACGCGGCGCATTCAATGCGTCGGATACGCCACTGTGGTGTCTTGCCATGGCCTGTCTCACCACAATAGATGCAGATCCCCTCGGGTTTCACCTTCATTCTTTCTTGTCTTTGGCTACCCTTGTTGCGGACATCCTGCTGTTTCCCTCGCCGATATGAACTGCTGATTGAGTCTGTGCTTTGGGGGTCAAGCAGGCGCGAAACGGAGCGCTTTCCTGATTCTTTAGCTTCGATGTACTCTATCATGTCTTTCAACGGCATATCTTGATTTTTCTCGCCCAGTAAATCAAGCTGTATCTCTTGGTCTGCTATGCCTCGGGCTATCACATCACGTAATATTTCCTCTGTAAAGTCGTTAACTTGGCCGCAACCCTCTTTGGTGCACTTCATTTCATACTTGCATGTGTCTGCCTGCCCCTTTAAGCGAGCGTGGAACGACCTAACGGGCTCCTCGTGTCCCTGCCGCATTTTGGATAGGGCTACCCGAGCCACCATTGTGTTCTCTGCACGGACAGCAAGCACTCTCATAGCTGTGAGAACATCCTTTTCCTCACTGTCCACGAGGCTCCTACCTGCTGCACGGGTGAGGTCTTTTCTTAAATCCTCCTCGCAGCACTCGAGTAGTTGCGTGACGACATCGGAGCCGGTTAATTTAGTGCCCCGTTTGTATTCGGCCCAGCGGGTTAGAAAGTATGACCACGTCTCAGCCGTCCCTGCCAACGCGATGGAGGGTCGCTTTAGCTTCTCTGCCTTAGCGTTAAGATGTGGTTCTCTGGGGGCTGCAGCGTGAGTGGTCGCGTGAACGTTCAGCATCGCTGCCACCACTGCTGCCTCCGCATGTGTGGCCACATAGTCACAGTTTGCGACGGGGCAATGTACATCCATTCTCAGCCTTGTGGGTTTATCTCTCGCTCTCTTTGCTCTCAATAGTGCACTTAATCATGGATCTGCGGCAGCGGGCTGCTCATCAATGTATTTGCATCCCACTCACTTGTTATTCGCATTCCAGCGCTGATGAACTCCGTTTGATAAAGTCCGGATGTTTGGTTATAGATAGGAACAATACTCCATTTGTTCACTGTGCTTTAATGAGTACGAGCAGTGAAATTACAATAACCAAACATGTTATGAACGTGTCCCTGAATGCTGTGAGGAATAGCCTCAACAGAGCTCTACTTCCTGTATCACTGTGTCACCATATATAGTGCTGTAGTGCAACATTCTCTACTTGTAACTTTCTGACAGGTAATATTCTCACTCTAATGGTAACCTAATCCTAATCAAATATTATATACAGTTATCTTTCACTAGTGGCATCAAATATTTTCTAAGGTGATGTTATCGTAAAACAGTACTGAGGGAGCTGTGCTGAGCTGTGAAATGGTAAATTCATGTGCGTTGTGTCTGACCCGTGTGTGTAAACCTGTGTAAGGAGAATGAAAATGAAGATTTGTGCAAAAGAAACACTCATTCATAAATTCGTCAATTAAATTCTGAACGACGGAATTAATGCGTTGCTAAAATATATCATAGAACCACACAGCCATACTTGAAGTAGCATAGAAAATGAATGTGGCTCATTTTAGACCCACGCTGCCCGTTTGAGCGGCAGCGATACAAAAAGGGCTTTTATTTAAAAAGTAAGAAAGCAAAAAATAATATAAGGATGTACCATGATCAAAAACAATTTAATTAAGGAATATCTCCTGTTAAAATAAAAGCCCCCAAGTGCTTCAAATGTCTGCTGTGTTATTTCGCACGCTTTAAGCGCCGTCAGACCCAGGCGAATTCTGACCCATTTGGCTTGCCATAACCTCATCTCCTCCACAAACACACACACACACACACACACACACCGCTCCCTTACCCATTCCCCCTCCGCTCTTCCCCAATCACACGCGTCTCTCTCTCTCGCGCTCGGCGTGTCTTTAGTTTCCGCCCGTTTTCGTTTTTCGCCAGTTCTCTTTATTAAAGCGTTTTTTTTTGCGGCCGAGTCCCAATTCACTAGCCAGGGCAGCGGTCTGCCACAAATTTGATTGGCAGAGGAGAGCATTTAAAGATTTTACACCACACGTGATTGGAAGTAAAGTATACCGTAAAGACAAGAAAAGTTCCGGTGCTTTAAATGAACACTGTCAGAATTAAATCCTTCTCAGTAGTTGGGTCCGGTATGGGTCCGTATTGGACAACGTCTGGGTCCGGACCCGGACCGCAGTCTGCAAATATGTGATCCATGGTCTAGACCATATACACGGTTCTGTTTTATAAAACCACTCCTTGCTGCCCTGCAGAGAACAAGTTCAATGTTCAGTTTTACAGTGTTAAATATGTCAGGTCAAGAAAGACTTTCTTTATTTTATATATTTGTTATAAAAACAAGTATTTATGTTTAGTAAAATCAAGAAAGACCATATTTTATTTTTTATTAAAAAAAATATTTATGTTAATTTTTTTATTTTTATAAAAAAAAAAACGTATTTTTTTAGGAAATCGTTCAACTTAGAGATAAATTGTTGCTGTTAAAATGCATTTTCCAATAAAGGGAATAATGGCAAAACTGGTTATAATGTTTATGTTAAGGCGGCGGGAGGTGGTGTCTGCAGCTGCTGAAAGTAACTAATAAAGTAACTTGTAAAGTAACTTAGTTACTTTTAAAATCAAGTAATCCATAAAGTAACTAAGTTACTTTTTAAAGGAGTAATCAGTAAACAGTAATCGGATTACTTTTTCAAAGTAACTATACCATCACTGTCCCAATTCCCTATCCGGAGCAGTGGTAGTGAATTGGACTGCGACCCTGACAACACAGGTTCGATCGCGCGTGAGAAGCGGTGTGTTTATTTATTCATTTTTTTCCTTCCCGCATCTGCACAGATCTGATTGGCTGAGAAGAGCGTTTGGTGATCTTACAGCACATGTGATTGGTCTGTGAGTTTACTGCTCAAAAGCACGTTTACTGTAAAGACAAGAAAAGTTTCACCGCTTTAAATAAACACTGTCAGAATTAAATCCTTCTCAGTAGTTTATCGGTTTGGGTCTGCATTAAACAACGTCTGGGTGCGGACCTGGACCGCGGTCCACATATTAGTGACCCTTGATATAGACAATTTAAACTCAGCTGGATCACTTTTGACCCATGTTGCACATCAAAGGGTTAAGAACTAAAATTATAATTGTTTAATACTGTGCAGTACTACTACTCAAGGGTAGTATGGACTAATAATGTGGACTAGAATGCGCTATATGCGCTAACCCTCTTTAGGCTATATTTACTACAGAAATGAGACATATTCAAGTTTATTTTTTTATTATTATTATTTGTTTATATTGCTTTCAATTCAAGTGACATAGCAACATTCCAGAGGGGGGGGGGGGGGGGGGTGCTTTACCTGGCAAGGATGCTACACTCGGCACAACACCGGCTTTTCTCCTCTTTGTGTCTTCTCTGAATAGTGGCAACGTGGGAGCCTTAAACAAACTCTCCAATGATCTGAAAACAAAGATAGTTTACCATGGTTTAGATCATCTTGCTGCAGATGGAGTCACTGTGCGTCGTTCACTATTCAGCACACTTTGCACAAGGAGAGGCTGTATGCAATGCAGAAGAAGTCTTTTCTGAGCACACGCCACAGAGACTTGAGGTATGCTGAAGCACACTTGGATAAGACAGCTTCATTTTGGAATAAGGTTCTGTGGACTGATGAAACTAAAATTGAGTTATTTGGAGGGTAGTATGCATGGAGGAAAATGAACACAGCATTTCAAAATAAACACTTTACTGCTCCCCACAGTAAAATATTGGTGGTGGGGCTGCATACAGTGGCTTGCAAAAGTATTTATACCCCTTGAACTTTTTCAGATGTTGTTACATTACAACCACAAACTTAAATATCATATATATAATATTTTATATATTTCAATAACATTGTGGCTTGTCCATGTGATCTTCAGCAAACTGTAGATGAGCCTCAAGGTTCTTTTTAGAGAGCAGTGGCTTTGGCCTTGCAACCCTGCCATGCACACAATTGTTGTTCAGTGTTCTCTTGAAGGTGGATTCATGAACATTACCAATTGCCAATGTGAGAGAGGCCTTCAGTTGCTTAGATGTTACCCTGGCCTCCTTTGTGACCTCCCTGACTATTATAGACCATGCTCTTGGATTGATCTTTGTTGGTTGACCACTCCTGGGAAGGGTACAATAGTCCTGGATTTCCTCCGTTTGTACACAATGTGTGTGTGTGTAGCATAACAATGGTTTTGTAACCTTTTCCAGAGATGAGCATCAACTCTTTTTCTGAGGTTCTCAAAAATGTACTTTGTTCATGTCATGATACACTTCCACAAATGAGTTGTGATGAGCAGACTTTGATATATCCCTGTTCTTTAAATGAAACAGACTCTGCCCACTCACACCTGTCATGGCATTGATACTTTATCTTCAAATTAACTGCTAACTCTAGAGTTTCATATACTTTTGCCACTTACAAATCAGTAAAATTGGATGATTTACCTTAATAAATAAATGACCATGTATAATATTTGTCACGTTTCTTTAACTGAGTTCTCTTTATCTAATTTAAGGGCTTGTTTGAAACTCTGATGATGTTTTAGGTCATATTTATACAGAAAATTCTATGGCATCAGTGTAACATTTTATATGTATATAATGTGTGTAGATGAAATAAATCCAATATCAAAATTTTAAACTTTAATAATACATTTTAGTAATACATTTTACACTTTCAATTGGCTTCACCACAAGGAATGTTTACTTTATAAAATGTATGATGCATTATTAGGCATAAACAAAAGCCATGGTAAAGTTAATCACTAACAATGAAATATATGTAAAGATGTTTCCTTTTAACTGAATTACAACAAAATGGTAAACAGTAGTATCACCATTAAGTATGCACACATTTTCTTATGTAAATTCTTCTTTCTAAGGCACTGCCCAGAAGAAAATCACACAAGTCACAGGGGTTCAGTATTTTTGCACACAAAATTCAACTTGTTACATCTGTAAACATAGCTACCAATACAGTGAAGGATTTTTTTTTTGATCCCCTGCTGATTTTGTAAGTTTGCCTACTGACATAGACATGAATAGTGTAGAAGTTCAGGGGTAGGTAAACTGTATTTTTTTTATCCAGAAAATCACAATGTATAAATTATATGAAAAAATTATTTGATTTCTCTGGAAAACAGGACTTAATACTTGATGGCAAAACCCTAGTTAGCAAGCACAGCAGTCAGAGGATTTTTGTAGTTGATGGTGAGGTTTGCACACATATCAGGAGGATTCTGGTCCACTCCTCTTTACAGATCATCTCTAAATTATTAAGATTTTGAGGCTGTCACATGGCAACTCTGAGCTTCAGCTTCCTCCATAACTTTTCTATGAGATTAAGGTCTGGAGACCGGCAAGACCGCTCCATGATCTTAATGTGCTTCTTATTGAGCCACTCGTTTTTTGCCTTGGCTGTATGTTTTGGATCATTGTCGTGCTGGAAGACCCAGCCACGACCCATTTTTAATGTGCTGGCGGAGGGAAGGAGGTTGTCATTCAGGAATTTATGGTACATGGCTTCGTCCATTCTCCCACTGATGTGGTGAAGTGGGGATGGAGTTCATTGGTGGACGGACAATGGATGATAGTTAGAGTGGACAAAAATCTACATAAAAAATAACCAATGTGTACAGCTGTGGTGTGCACACAAGCATCTCAGGCCGTAAAATACAATAACCATTGAAGTAAAAAAATTACAACAGCACGGGACCTTGTCAGGTTTCACTTCAGTCAGCCAGTGTTTTTAACACCTTTTCACACCATAAAGAATTAAGGCTGTTTTGGGAGCAAAACAAGGCCATACCTGTCATCTGGGATTAGTTTACATTAATGGTAAGTGTGTAAAGGGGGTTTAAATAATATATATATAAAAACAAAATAGCCTCTTTAAACAAGGTCTTTATTTCTCAAGCCTGGGGGCTAAATTCTGATTGACAGTTACTGAAAAGAGGCAGGAGATGATGATACGTTAACAAATGGTGGACAATGACTTAAAGCTGTCCCACCCGGGTCTTTGGATCAGACTGCGCTCCGGCATCAAATAATCTTTTAATCTGTCCGGAAGTGGCAAGGCCCGTAACTTGTCCTCCAGAGGCCAGGGCTGCAGACAGTGGCGGATAAAGGCCCGACACAGGTGGCGCAGTGGAAGAGGCTGGGCTTCTTGTTCTCTAAGCCGGTTCTGGAGCTCCAGCAGAATCTGGGGAACCATCTCCAGCTCCTGAACAGATGACACAGAGAGGGTCGATAACGGGGGGAAATTCAGAGAGCACATCTGAGCAATTTCCAGAAGCACTTCAGCTTTTGCCAGCAGATCCGTCACCTTAGCAGCATCAACAGGTTCCTGCAGAATCTCTTTCAGACGAACAAAAATCAGGGTGTGACCGGTCCAGCATGACGTGCCATGGCTGGAGCAAAAAAACAAGGCTCCTCTCTGAAGGAGGAGAAGAGCCAGAGGAAAAAGCAGGTCAAAGTGCTCCAGGCTGGTCTGAGTTAAAGAAGGCTCCCACTGCTCTCCGTCGCCAGCACTCAGACAACAGCTTGGATCGGCCCCGTGGTCCAGAAGGATGGCTGCAGCTCGGGTGCAGAATCGCCCGATCTGTGCTGCATCTTCTGCACTCCCATCCAGAGACTCTTTTACCAGAAATACAAGCGAGGACAAGGGTGTCTCTCCATCAAGAGTGACAGAGTTCACATCAGCACCTAGAGAGATTATGTTCAAAAACATTAAGTAAAGCACAATGTGCATAATACACAATAGTATACAATTTAATTATGAAATTTCTATATATAAATTAGAGTGTTGGCTTATTTGCATCTGTATAAGCACATCACAGGGTGCTTCTGTGCTTTAAAGGTTTTCTTAAGCAAATGCATATAAGAACAACTTTTGGTTCAAAAAAGAAACCATATTTGCAAATACAATGTGTGTTAGGAACCTTTATTTACATATTTAAAGTTCCACAAGGTAGGATTGAGATTTTATGCTCGTGGGCTATCCCTACAGTTGTAATAAATGTTTCAGGCGGATTTGTTTCTCTTTCTCGTTTTCTGGCTTTCACAGACATATTCAGTCTCTTTCCAGCTTCTGCCAGAGTGTCTGTATGTTAGTTTGTTAAGAATGAAGCAGTAGTCCTTGTAGAACTGTTAAAACTAAAGGTCAGAAAGCAGGTCGCAGTTCTTGCGAGCGTTGGTCGCGGCCACCTCAGAAAACTTTGAGCTCAGAGGAGCTCCGGCACAGACAGGAGAGCACCGCTATTCCTCCTATTACACCTCAATGCAGCGCTGCAGTGAGTTTCAAGCTGTAGTTTTACTTCTTTAAAAAGATCGAAAATCAAGGAAATCCTACCTAGTGCTGCTTTAAAGCAAGTGAAGGTTTTTAACCCTTCTTAATTTGTGTATCATTTGTTCATTTAATATTTAATTAAGAATCAAAAATGGATAATTAAAAAAAAAAACTATTCATTCGCGCTGTCTACACTAGAGGGCACGTCTAAACCATCTTTACGGTAGCCGCATGCACAGTGCACACGAGGAGCAGAGGCTCGCGCTTCTCCTGAGGAGACTGAAAATGCAACAGAAGCAAGTTTTACAGCTAAATAAACATGATTTTAACCAGTTTGAACCATATCTGTGTCATCTGTAGTTTGATTTTTAGTATAGTTACTTGCAACAAACAGAAACATTTAAATAGTCAGTGCAAATATTAAACAGTGCACACGTGTAAAGTATGTGGCATACCAGCTTTTCTTAAGAGTCTATTAATTGGTTATTTAAATGTAAATGAAAGCATCATTAAATTATATTTATTAGCAATGCCAATCACAAAATTAATTGTATTAATCACGACAATATTATGTGATTAATCATAATTAAAATCATGTTTCATATTTTGTAAATGATGGTATTGGTAGTATGGTAGTGCGGTTTAGGTCTGAAGATCAAAAAGTGTGACCAATATGCAAATTATGTACATGTTGGCAGGTCTGCATGGTGCTTTATGTAAACTCAAGTGGTTCTATTGCATTGTTGAAAGAACCCAATGAAGCACCTTCATGTGTAAAAGTGTACTTCGTTTAACAGTCTCCAATAGTTGGAAGTAGAATGTTATACGAAAGTCTGTTAAAAGCTTCAAATGTCTGATTTTAACCAGCAAGCTGCTGTGCAAATATTCACCACAGTTATCAAGTCATTTCCAGTCAAAGTTATTTCAGTACCTCTCTCCAGCAGTAGCTGGATGTTGCACGTGTTATTAACTGTTAGTCCGTCACTGCTGGCAAAAGCATGAAGCAAAGCAGTCTTCCCTGTAAAAAAGACAAACATAGCTAAATTAGATGATGGTAAAGTTATTTGTTGTGTTTTGGGGGGGTGTGAGTAAAATAAGTGGATCACCGTGGATCCAAGGATACATTTACACAGCAGGTAAAACTGGCCCAAATATGATCATTGAGGTCATATATGATGCAGGTGTGCTATCTGTGTGGCAGTGTGAACAGCAAAAACACACTGAATCTGACACGGCATTGTGGCTGATCAAAATCAAATACATACATACATATCCAATTCACCGTAATATAACACATCCTCTGTGCCCAACTGTAGACACAGGAACTCTTTGATAGCTCCTGTGCTGCTGGAGACACGAGCACACGAACGCTGGTTTAGAAGCTGTTTTTCCACACATTAAGGATACAGTGTTAGCAACCTAAAATAAACACCAAACTTGGTGAGAAAATTAGTTTTAAGCCACTGTGTAAACATAGACAAAGAGCTCTCTAAGGCCTTCAGAAAGCAGAGTGTAGTTCATTTATGAAGAGTTATGTGATACACTGCAGGGGCTCATTAAAGCACGTTGCAGTTAGACAGTGATCAAGCAAATACGTCACCATTTTTGTCTTTCGCATTAATATCAGCTCCAAGATCCAGAAGCACACGGAGGCAAGGGAGTCTATCTGCTTCCTCACTGGCTAGATCCAGAGGGCTACTCTCGTGAATCTACAAACAAACAAATACACACACAAGCCCTTTAGAAGAGGGTGAAACCCCTTCTTTTTTAAGCTTTAATTAAACTATAATAAACCTACCCTATCCCTTTTGTCAATATTTGCCCCATGTCCAACCAGAAGTTGCACCATATGTGGTTTATTCCTAAGCACTGAAATGTGCAATGGGTTGTAATAGGACACCGGGTCTGAAGGGAGGGGGACAGAATATATATATATATGAAATGCATTAAAACAACTCATTTAGCACACAGATTCAGGTAACCGAATGTATGATCTCTTGTAGTTATATACACTACCACTCAAAAGTTTAGGATCACTTACAAATATCCTCCTTTTTGGGAAAAAAACATGCAATTTACAAACAATATTGTCCATTTCACAATGAATTTAAGTGTAGATGATTTTTAAAAGAATAAAAATGTTTGAATGAAAGATTTTTGTATAGAAGCTTATTTTGCATAAAGTCCTATTATCAGCAATTCTCAGTCCTCTGCCTAAGTTAAGGATTTTATTGGGCAAATTGGTTGTTAGGACACACTTGCTTAATTGTGATGCACAGCTGAAAAACATTCACACAAAGCAATTCAGACTGTTCTCATACAGAGTTCTTCCCCAATGGTGGAACAAACTACCTTCCACTACCAGATCAGGAGAATCTCTCGCTATCTTTAAGAAACTCCTGAAGACAGAGCTCTTCAAAGAGCACTTACTCTCCTAACACCTCTAACTAACTACCTTCTACTACCAGATCAGGAGAATCTCTCACTATCTTTAATAAACTCCTGAAGACAGAGCTCTTCAAAGAGCTCTTACTCTCCTAACACCTCTAACACACTAACTACTTCTAACCTCATTTCCTTCCTATTCCACTATTTCCTTTTAACCTCCTTTAAAGATGTTTTTTACCTTTAACTTCTATTACTTTTGAACTTCACTATTGTAAGTCGCTTTGGACAAAAGCGTCTGACAAATGTAATGTAATGTAATGTAAAATGCGACATATTGGCAAGAAACTGAAAATATCTTACCATGCTTTTAACTACTCCCTTCGAAGAGTGACACAAACTGGCTCTAACAAGGACAGAAAAAGGAGTGGGGGGCCCCGATGCACAAAGGCTATCAACTGACAGCTGCACTTAATGGAACCCGTCAAACACCAGTATTAGCATTAACAGTCAAGAGGTCAACTCAGGATGCTGGAATTCATGGCAAAATTGCCAAGAAAAATACCTTACCTTACACTGGCCAATAAAAAGAAAAGACTGCGATGGGCCAAAGAGAAAAGACATTTGACAGTGGAAGATTGTAAGATTGAATTGGTAGTGCTGGGTGGTTTGACCAAAAATAGTTATGACAGTATTTTTTTTAACATTCTGACTGTTTCACGATAAATCAGGGTATTTTTTTTTTAAATCTTATTTATTTATTTATTTATTTTGCATGACCGGGCTTTTATTAGTTTTGTGACTTACTCTTTTGTTAAAAGTATATATAATATAAAGCACTAAATCTTTAAATTAAGGCTTTGATTACTATTGGGTTTACTTTGTCCCACAAAATTACACAATATATGAAGAAATCAGACTTTATTACAGAAAAACAGCTAAAGAATGCAAACAATAGACCTTATAAAAATTATATGCCAACAACTTTAACATTTTTTTTTAATGGAACTATTTAAAAAGTTCCATAAATAAAAAATGTTAAAGTAGTTGGCATATCAAGTCTATAACACTATAAATTGACCTAAAATACTTTTCTGAAGCCATTAGAGGCATTACAATATTAAAATCAGCCATTCCCTTCTTTCTCCAGTTAACAAACACATTCAATTCAGTGTGCATTAAAATGATCCTTTAAGCTACAGTATTATTATATTTAAAAGGGCTATTGTTACTTCCTCGTTTCAAGCGTTTATGAAGTTTAATCTCTTGTGCTGAAGAAACGACCGGTTCTGGAATCGGATCGTCAGAAGTACAAGAGGAACGTTTCTCTGAGCTGTGGATTGATTGCGCAATGACAGTCCGTATTTATTTCTATGCTCCAATCAACTTCAGTATGTTAGCTTGTTATGCTAACTGGCTAGCGTTATCTAGCAAGCTATGTCTTCTTTGGTGGCGCTGTTATTCACATCGCTCCACAGTGCCTCTAACGGTATGGGAAAAATCCAAATTCAAACTTCTCTCCGGTATACAGTATGAACTGGTATACCGCGCAGCACTAAAAGAAGGTGTTGTGGACAGATGAGTCCAAGTTTAAGGTCTTTGGATAGAACAGAAGAACATTTTGAAGTACAGTCATAATTTTAATTAAAAACAATATTTCTTACTCTGACAATGTCTGCATGTCCTGTTTATTTGCGTTTAAGTTTAAGTGTGTTTCCATTGAAAACAAGAAAATTTCACTGTGATCCCAAATTTTGAGCGGTAATGTATGCTTTCTCAAAACTTAAACTAAAAATAATAACCGCACTGCACTGCAATTGTTGCATGGCTTAATTAAAGTTAAATGAACATTTCTTATATTTAGCTTTTTTTAGCTGGGCATTTAGCAACTGCACAAAAGAAGCAGGTAAAAAAGATCCAGATCACTGATGAAGTAAAAATGTAAACACTACACGATTTAAACGGCTATATATTTTGTTTATTTTGTGATCAAAATGCTATGTTTTGATACCATTGTTTCAATAATAATTAGGGACCATTTAGCTTTGCCATCAAGCAAAAAAAACATCCCTAGGTCTTACAAGGATAGAAAAAAATATATATTTACCCTCAAAGTTTAGATCAGCTCCGTAGGCTAAGAGCACTTGGGCAGCACTGACTTCTCCAAGTTCTGACACTTTAAACAGAGAGTAACTGATTCCCTCTGTAAACACCGGTGACTGGGACTCTTTCTCAAGCAGTTCCATGAGAGATTTACATTGATCCTCACCATCTGACCTGTACACAGGAAAACATGAATAAATATTGTGTAACAATCATATAATTATTTGTGAGTAAATAATAAAACACTATAATAGATAAACATTTATTAATTGGACAATTTACCCACTATTTCCTTTGGTGAGATTACCCTCCCGGACAGCTTTTGTAACTATAAGCTCACCTTTCAGGATTTTCTTCCTTTTGTGTTCCTACAATACACATCACTGCATCCACAAGAGGCTGGTACTCATAAACTATCCTCCTGAAGCCATGTAAGAAAGGCATGCTGTCCCTCCACTGTGTCTCAACTCTGAAATAGAAATAAACAGCACTGTTATGAGCTAGCTGCTGTTGGGTTAGCTAATAAACTGACCGGTTAATATACTAGTGCAGGAGTGTCCAAACTTTTTTTGTTGGGGGCCAGAAGGAGAGATATATTTGAAATCACGGGCCACACTCTGTAATAAAACAAATAATGAAATATACCACTTTAAATAATACATTTTCCTGATTACTTTCATTTACACACCATTTTACTTGACTTGCTATCTTTATCTTTGACAGTGTTGTGTAAACTAAGATTTTTCAAATTGATGTTTCATTTCTCTTAATTTTAAACTCCTTAATTACGGCAACTTTTAGACTTTTTTGCCCTTTTTCTGCGCTACAACTGAACATTCTCGCCCCTTTTAGACCCTTTGGCCTGATTTTCTGCGCTACAACTGAACATTCTCACCCCTTTTAGACTCTGGCCAATCAGTGTGTGTGTATCTATCCCCTTTAAGAGGCAGGTGTCCGCTGAATTCTGTGCATTCCTATTTTAGAGGTGCATAGGAAACTGTGCCGTAACACTGTGAAGATACACCAGCAATGTTATTTTATTCTTTTGTTTATTGTTTATGTAAAAACTGGGTTTGCAACACTGAATAATAATCAAGATCATAAAAATTGATACATAAAAAATAAAGAATTTATCTTATGAAGAAAAAAATAATTTGATCAATAAAATAATACAAATATTTAAAATGAATAAAAAATAATTAATATAAAATAAAAACTAATTCAAAACACAATCAAAGGCTTTCTAAAAGTACGCAGAATAATAGTAGTTTCAGTTTCAAATAATTGAACCAGCTCATCAAAACCTCAACCTATCCTTTATATTCGACAATATTTGATTAACTTAACAGGTAATCACTCATCTTAATTTATTTAACTAAACTGAGAGAGAGAGTGCAGCGCATTTTGCCTGATTTCTCTTGATTGAATATGTAAATATTTACTGTAAATATACCATACCAGCAAATATACCATTTAATATCATACATTTTACTACACTTGATAGGACCTTATTTATTAAAAGGTTTTTTTTTAATCGCAATGCCGCATGCGCTTTCTAGCTCCTCTGCGTGACTGCAGCATTTTAAAGCGCTGGACGAGATTTTAGTGAATTAATTAAAATATTTAATATTTTAATAAAATTGCCCTGAGGATAAGAAAGGAACGCTAACATATAGCTTTATATTTCTGTGTATTTCAAATGTTTTAGTTTTTATATACTTGACGTGCAGCACCAGATACCAGGGTCATGCTTTATTTTTCAGATATGAAAAAAATTTCAGTTACATAATAGCAAAGTGAAATAAAATAAATTTATGTCCAGTCAAAGTTCTTTTCTCTTTTAATTTTTCATTTTAAAAACTTCAGCTATTGAGTGAGAATAAGCATCTGTTAAAATTCTGGACAGCAGAATGACTGTGTCTGGTATATTAAGCTACAATTACTAAGTCTGTGTACTAAACATAAATATAAATCCTCATAACTTGGTCCAGCTGTCTAAGGCGCTGCCACAATGAGCAGGAGGTCGCAGTTTCGAACCCCAGCTCATGCATCTTTGCCATCAAGCTGCCGGCGTCAGAGGGAGCAAAATTGGCCCTGCTCCCTCTGGGTGGGTAGATGGCGCTCTCTCCCCACATCACTCCTATGGTGATGTCTGCAGCACAGGGTGAGCTGATGTACCTGAGCCGAGCCGCTGTGCTTTCCTCCAAGCGCGCTGTGATGCTGCTCGGCAATGCTGCATCAGCAGCAGCTCGAAAAGAAACGGTGGCTGGCTTCACATGTATCGGAGGAAGCATGTGTTAGTCTTCGCCCTCCTGGTGTGTTGTGGCATTACTAGTGATAGGGGGAGTCCTAATGAATGGGTTGGGTAATTGGCCGTGTAAATTGGGGAGAAAAATGGGAAAAAAAATAAAAATAAATAAATAAATCCTCATAACTGTTTGATCCAACTAATTACTATTTCAAAGTAACGTGCCCAACACTGGTTGACAATGAGCAATTTCCCTACACACAACCAGCAGGCTTATTCTATTTGCGTGAATGACATGAAATGTTTAAAATTAATACAGACATGTAGAAAAAAAAACAAAGACAAGCTGTAACCTAGATATAAATATTAATATCCTAATAATAATATCCTAATAATAGAATATTAATAAATAATATTATAATATGCTAATTAGGCATATTTGTAGCACTCTAATTCATATTATTTAAGTTATATACCCGATTTGATCTTTTTCTGTACAATCCCTGCTAAAGTTTTAGCTCAAGGAGACCTAAAGAAGGTCAGTGCATGTTTCTGGAAAAACAAAAAAGTGGGCATGTCATCGCGATGGTTACCATCCATCACGATGGTGGGTCATAAATGACACAACCCTACTAGAAATTCGCACCCTCACCGCTTTTAGACTCTTTGGCCCGTTTTTCTGCGCTACAATTTCACCCTCTCCACTTTTAGACTCTTTGGCCCATTTTCTGCGATACAACTGTACTCTCTCTCCGCTTTTAGACTCTTTGGCCCATTTTTCTGCGCTACAACAGTGCTCTCTCACCGCTTTTAGACTCTCTGGCTCATTTTTCTGCGCTACAATTTCACCCTCTCCGCTTTTAGACTCTTTGGCCCATTTTCTGCGATACAACTGTACTCTCTCTCCGCCTTTAGACTCTCTGGCTCGTTTTTCTGCGCTACAATTTCACCCTCTCCTCTTTTAGAATCTTTGGCCCGTTTTTCTGCGCTACAACTGTACTCTCTCACCACTTTTAGACTCTCTGGCCCGTTTTTCTGCACTACAATTTCACCCTCTCCACTTTTAGACTCTTTGGCCTGTTTTTCTGCTCTACAACTGTACTCTCTCTCCGCTTTTAGACTCTTTGGCCCATTTTTCTGCGCTACAACAGTGCTCTCTCACCGCTTTTAGACTCTCTGGCTCGTTTTTCTGCGCTACAATTTCACCCTCTCCGCTTTTAGACTCTTTGGCCCATTTTCTGTGATACAACTGTACTCTCTCTCCGCCTTTAGACTCTCTGGCTCGTTTTTCTGCTCTACAATTTCACCCTCTCCTCTTTTAGACTGTTTTTCTGCGCTACAACTGTACTCTCTCACCACTTTTAGACTCTCTGGCCCGTTTTTCTGCGCTACAACTGTACTCTCTCACCGCTTTTAGACTCTCTGGCCCGTTTTTCTGCGCTACAATTTCACCCTCTCTGCTTTTAGACTCTTTGGCCCGTTTTTCTGCGCTACAACTGTACTCTCTCACCACTTTTAGACTCTTTGGCCCATTTTTCTGCGCTACAACTGCGCACCCTCTCCGCTTTTAGACTCTTTGGCCCCATTCCTGACACCTAGCGATCAAACTTTAAATCTCACATTATGAACACCTGCATAACAGCAGGCCAACTTTCATTCTATTTCTTAAATACCTCGCGGGCCGTAATTTGGACACCGCTGTACTAGTGCATCTCAAAAAAAAAAAAAAAAGTAGCTTCAGTTTAATTCAGTTTAAAATGTGAAACTCATATCATATTCATGTATTACACACAGAGTGATTTAAGCATTATGGCTTACAGCCTAAGAAAACCCCAAAATCGGTAGCTCAGAATATTAGAATAGTATATAAGAGATGCAGATTTCCAAATATTAATCCAGTGCTTCATGCTTCCCTCTGCTGACTACTTTTATGAAAATACAAATTTCATTTTCCAGCAGGACTTAGTACTGTCTTAGTCCTGCTGGAAAATTAAATTTGCATTTCCATAAAAGTAGTCAGCAGAGAGAAGCATGAAGTGCTGGAAGATTGTTTGACTTGATAAAACACAGTGGATCAACACCAGCAGATGACATGTCTCTCCAAACCATCACTGATTGTGGAAACTTTACACTAGACCTCAAGCAGTTTGGACTGTGTGTCTCTCCACTCCTCCTCCAGACTCTGCTTCCTTGATTTACACATGAAATGTAAAATTTACTGATGATCAGTGATGGTTTTGAGAGTCATGTCATCTGACTCTCAAAAAATCTTCCAGCACTTCATGCTTCTCTCTGCTGACAATTTTTTTGGAGATGCAGATTTCATTTTCCAGCAGGATGTGTCACACTGCCAAAAGTACTGATTGGTTTTATATAATATTTAAACTTTTTATGTCTGAGACACTGATTTTTTGGGTTTTCATTGGCTATAATCCATAATCATCAACAACAAAAGAAACAAACACTTAAAATAGATCACTCTGTGTTTAATACATCTATATAATGTATGAGTTTTGAGTATGAGTTTGAGTGTTTTAAATGATTTGATTGTGTGATCTAGCTGATATGTGGCGCACTAAGCATGCTACTGCTAGGTAGTACACATGGTCACACACACATGATGGACAGATTGTATTGATTTAATTATCATTTACTAGGGGTGTGACGAGACACTATCACGAGACGAGACACGATATTGGGTTCACGAGAAGGAGACGAGATTTAAAAATAAAAATTTAAAGAAAAAGTAAAAACTGAAAAATGGCTTGAAAAGTAAAGTTTTATTTGACAAAAAAAATCATATAACACAAACTTAACAGACTGGTTTCTCTGACACGTTGATTCTATGAGACAGACAGACAGACAGATAGATCCCGAACTAAATTTAGGCATCCAGCAGCAACAACACTGTACAATAAGAAACATACTCAGACAAAAAACACAGAAGAATAGAAAATATATAAGGCTATAAAAAACCTAACTATACAAGGTAAGGATCTGTAAACGGACTGGATTAAACTCAGTTGGCAGCTGCATCCCGTCCCCGATGGGAGGAGATAAAGAGTCTGATGGCTCTCGGAATTAAGGATTTTCTGTTGTGCAGCTCTGTGACAGCAGTCTGCCACTGAACACACTCCTCTGCTTCATGATGGTGGTGTGAAGTTGGTGACTATCATTGTTCATGATAGAAAGCAGTTCATCCAAAGTCCTTCTCTCAGCTATTTTAACCAGAGAGTCCAGCTCCACTCCAACCACTGCCACGGCCCTCCTGACCAGCTTGTCCAACCGTGATGCATCTCTCCTCTTCATGTTGCCTCCCCAGCACACCACAGCGTAGAAGAGAAAGCTGGCCACGATTGATTGGTAGAACATCTGCAGAAGCTTCTTACAGATGTTAAAGGACCGCAGTCTCCTCAGGAAATAGAGCCGGCTCTGTCCCTTCCTGTACAGGGTGTCTGTATTTGTTGACCAATCCAGTTTGTTGTCCAGCTGCAGACCAAGGTACTTGTAGGTCTTTACTGTCTCCACATCAACCCCCTCGATGGAGACTGGCTGCAAGGGTAGTCCAGACCTATGGAAGTCCACCACCATCTCCTTGGTCTTGGATATGTTCAACTGCAGTTGGTTCAGTCGGCAACAAGCAACAAAGTCATCCACCTGTCTCCTGACCACCCTTCACACACCCAACGATGGCAGTGTCATCCGAGAATTTCTGCAGATAACACATCTCAGAGTTGTACTGGAAGTCAACTCAAGAAGTGAATGAAGAGGAAGGGGGAGAGCACAGTCCCCTGTGGTGCTCCAGTGCTACTGACTATACTGTAGTCTCAGATGTGCCGTCAGTGAGCCTCACGTACCGTGGTCTGCAGGTGAGGTAGTCAGTGATCCAGGACACCAGGTGAGGATCCACATTCATCTTCACCAGATTGTCTCTGAGAAGTGGAGGCTGGATGGTGTTAAAAGCACTGGAGAAATCAAAAAACATGATTCTCACAGCAATACTCCCCTTGTCAAGATGAGAGTAGGTTCGGTGGAGGAGGTAGATGATGGCATCCTCAACAGCAATCTTCTCCCGATATGCAAACTGGAGAGGGTCCAGTGCATGCTGTACCTGGGGTCTGAGGAGTGGGAGAAGCAGTCGTTCCATGGTCTTCATAATGTGCGAGGTCAAAGCGACCGGCCTGAAGTCGTTTTGCTCACTGGGGCGAGGTTTCTTGGGAACAGGGACCAGGCATGACGTTTTTCACAGCGTAGGAACCCTCCCCAACTGCAGGCTCATGTTGAAGATATTCGACAAGGGTAACCCAAATTCAAAGGCGCAAGCCTTCAGAAGTCTCGGGCTCACCTCGTCAGGTCCAGCTGATTTCCCTGAGCGGAGTCTCCTCAGCGCCCCTGTGACCTGGTCTGCAGAGAGGTGGAGGGGGGAGGTGAGGGGGGGGCGGACTGAATGTGCTGACAGTCTGTGAGAGGGAGACCTGAGCAGCACTCAGAAGAAGTAGGGAGGTGTCTAGTGGGGCAGAGGCTGAGGTTGCTGAGATAGCAGGACAGACAGAAGCAGGTGAGGATGAAACAGGGCAATCAAACCGGTTATAGAAGAGATTGAGTTTGTTCGCTCTCTCCACACCACCAGCTGTTGCACCATCACTCTTTGGCTTGCACCCCGTGATTGTCCTCATACTGTCCCAGACTTCCTTCATGTTGTTCACTTGTAACTTCTCAACCCTCTTCCTGTAGGTCTCCTTAGCCTCCTTTAAGCAGGACTTGAGTTCACGCTCCTCCTGGTTCTTGTCTTTAAAGGCCCTCTTCTTTTTGTTTAAGAGGTCCTTTACGTCGCTTGTAATCCAGGGCTTGTTGTTGGCAAAGCAGCGAACAGTTCTTACAGGAACCATGTCCATGCAAAAGTTCAGATAGTCAGTTGTGCAGTCTGCTACCCCCTCAATGTCCTCGATGTGAGAGTCCTGCAGCACACTCCAGTCTGTGGATGCAAAGCAGTCCCTCAGGGTCTCCTCTGCCTCCTGAGACCACTTCCTGAAGGAGCGTGTTGTGGTTGGTTGTCTCATCACACAGGGTTTGTACTGAGGCTTCAGGAAAACCAGGTTGTGGTCAGATTTTCCAAGTGGGGGCAGTGGGATGGCAGTGTACGCATCACTGATGTTAGCATACAGGAGGTCAATTGTCCTGTTTTTTTCTGGTGGGACAGTCCACATACTGGGTAAAAGAAGTCAGTGTGGAGTCCAGCGTAATGTGGTTGAAGTCACCAGACAGAGCAACAAAAGCATCCGGCTGTTGTGTCTGGAGTCTAGCGATGGTCGCGTGACATCATACACGCGACCATCGCTAGACTCCAGACACAACACCCGGATGCTTTTGTTGCTCTGTCTGTCTGGTGACGTACACACAAACAACAATGGCGTGTGAGAACTCCCGCAGGACGTAATATGGTCTTAAACTCACCGCGAGCAGTTCAACATCTCGGCAGCAGATAGTCTCTTTAACAGTCACATGCCCAGGATTACACCATCTGATGTTATTGAGGATAGCGAGCCCACCGCCCTTAGCTTTGCTGCTCCGTGCGCTGTTTCTATCCGCTCTCACAGTGATAAAGCCGGGGATGTTTACATTAGCGTCGGGGATGTTTACATTAGCGTCGGGGATGTTTACATTAGCGTCGGGGATGTTTACATTAGCGTCGGGGATGTTTACATTAGCGTCGGGGATGTTAGCGGTTAGCCAAGTCTCTGTGAAGCAGAAGAGACTGCACTCCCGGTAGGTCCTCTGGTTCCTTACTAATGCTGCGAGCTCGTCCGTCTTGTTAATCAGCGAGTTCACGTTCCCCATCACCACTGCCGGAATACAGGGCTTGTATCTCCAGCGGTTTAGCCTTTAGCTTAGCTCCGGCTTTACAGCCCCTGGAGCGTCGCTTTATCTTAGCCGGAATGGGGTGCCTCGCCCCGGTGCGGCTCTTTGTTCTCAGCGCGAGAAGTTCTTCCCTCGAGTAAACAAAGTTTCTGCAGCCCATGTGCAGAATTTGGCGATCCGTATCCATGGGATACAATAATAACACACTACAGCGTGTTACAGTAGTAAAAGACGAAAAAAGAAAAGTAAACAGTGAAAAAACGCTACACAGAGCTGCTGGAAGGCTGCCGCTCTCGTCAGCACCGGAAACACGAATGATGTAAGAAACAGAAATAAGAATAAAAAATAAAAATAAAACTTTCCTAGGTCTTATATAGTGCAAACAATAAGTGCAAACCACAACCAGTCATATTAAGACTATGGTTTGTGTTAGTGTGGACTCTTAAAAAGTCCACACTTACCTGTTTTTTTCTCGCGACACAGGTTTAAGCCTGACGAGAAATACGTTTTAATCTCGCAAGATCTTGTGCCACGAGATCTCGTCACACTCCTATCGTTTAGTGATTTTAAGTCTTGAATTATTAATCCTGTAGGTTTTACAAACTATTTTATGGTGACAGGGGGGTGTTTTTATTAACTCTGTTAAGGAGTGCTTAATGGCATTTTAATAAAAAAAATGTACATTTTTTGGGCCACTTGGAAGCTGAAGAAAAGTACTTTTAAATCACTGCAGCAATGGTGGGATGTGGGTAAGATCCAAATCCAGCAGTTTTGTATGTAGTACACTGTAGAATGCAGGTGATCTTAGAGTTTCCTGCACTACAAAACCTCTGTCTACGGCTAGTAAAGTTCAAAATAAACACTTTTGAAACAAACTAGTTCTCAGTAGTGGAACAGGTCTGCCAATTACTGACCCCCGCTCTACAAAATACCTTATTCTGCTGCTCATCTGACTCGCTGAATCCAAATCATCTGAGCTGTAACGTTAGGTTTCTCTGTCACCTGCTCTCTCTACATGCTCTGGCTGCCTGACTGCTGGCTGCGGTGGGGAAGGGATAGTGTGTTTAGTGAGGGAGGGAGGCGTGGCTAGGTTAAGCTGTACAGAGACAGCAGGAGAACTGGCGTGGCTCACTGTAACGCAGCATTGTCTGTATCGATATAAATGATATTGTCCCGTCTTATATCGCATATAAAAATATACTGATACTTTTTCAATCTCAATATATCGCCCAGCCCTAGTTCACGACACTCTGAGATCTATAGCTGATGAAACATTCCCTAAATCCTCCTCAAGATCAAGTAAATGACGCAATCCTTGGGATGAGCATTGTAAACAAGCTCTTTATGACTGTAAACGAACAGAAAGGGTCTTCAATAAACAACCAACGGCAGAAAATCTTATTCAACTTAAAATCAGTGGAGCGAAGGCAACGAGAGTGATGCGATCAGCTAAAAAGTTAAGCTGGCAAGATTTTGTAAGCAAGCTTACAAAGACTACTCCACCTACCAAAGTCTGGAATCTGGTCCGCAAAATGAAAAACAAATATGTGATAACATACAGACTCAGTAGCTTAAGCAACTGGGTCGGGTAGCCACCAGTGTGGCTCACATTGCAAACCTTCTGGCAGAAGCCTTTGAAAAGAACTCGGATGAACATAACTCATTACCAGAATTTCTGATCATCCGAACACAGATGGAATTGAGGGGAGGCAATTTCCTATCTGATAATGCAGAGCCATATAACCAAGAGACCAAGAAAGTGCTGTAAAAAAAGAAAATAAACCACTGTGTTTCCCGACGCACAGCAAGAGAAGACCATCCAACTTTTTTAATAGAGTGAACAGCGTTGTGTAGTATACGGGTCACCAGTAATGAATCTTAGCACCGCATGATATACAGAATGTAGTGGTTTGAGTGTACTTGCTGATGCATGTCTAAAAATCACATCACCATAATGTAGCATAGATAAAAAAGGTTGCTTCTACAAAGTTTTTTTCTTGTGTGCGTTGGGAAGCATGATTTATTTCTATATGGGAAGCAGAGTTTTTGCCTTAGCCAACCGAAAGCTTATTAATATGGTGCTTAAAAGTAAATTTGTCGTCTATCCATATGCCAAGGTACTTATATTCATTAACGTTTTTGACATTAGAACCCTTCAAAGTTGTAATTTTAAGATAATTTAAATCAATGTTAAACAATCTGGAAAACAGCATGTATTTGGTTTTCTCAGCATTTAAAACAAGTTTATGGTTATAAAAACTAATGTGCCGAACTAATGTGGTCAGCTGAGCAATATAAAATTGTGTCATCAGCATATAAATGTATTTTACAGTCCACAACGGAGGTGACTCATTAATGTATATATTAAATAATATTGGGCCAAGGATTGATCCTTGTGGGACACCTTTAGAGACAGGTAGCGGTTCTGATCTACATTGTCCCAGGACTACACACTGCTTTCTATAAGATAAGTAATTTCTAAAACATTCTAGGGCATTGTGGTCGAAGCCAATGTTTTGTGGACTTTTTAAAAGTAGAGAATGATCAACTGTATTAAAAGCTTTAGAGAGATCAATGAAAATGGCTGCACAGTGTTTTTTTTTTTCAATCAATGGAGGTTAAAAGATAATCAAGGATCAGAGTAGTAGCAGTTATTGTGCTGTGCCTCTCACTAAAACCAGATTAATGTTCTGATAGGATTGAGTTTACACTGAGAAATGTCTTGAGCTGGTCATTCACTAGGGATTCTAAAATTCTAGTTGAGGTCGACAACTTCACCTCCTTTGTGGAGTGGTATTACTTGGGCTGTTTTCCAAATCCTGGGAATTCTGCTTGATATAATGAAGAGATTAAAAATATATGTGATATGTTTATAAATGACTGAAATGCAAGCTATAGAAACAAGGGGTCTAGTCTGTCCTCTCCTGTGCCTTTTTTGTGTTAATAATGCTGAAGGCTTTAGCTACTATATGGTGAGGGATAGGGTGGATGGTAAAGAGACCATGGCTTACAGCAGGTGGCGCATGTATTTCATTGTTTGGTATTATTGTATTAATTTTATCAAATACATGTCCAGCTGCTACAAAATGATTATTAAATGTTTGGCAAAGCTCTCTTTGGTCAGAAATTTGGTGATTATTTACTAACATCTGGGTGGATTAGCAACTTTCCAAAATTTGACAGGGTTTGAAGCAGACTTTGAGAATTGATCCATATAATTTTCTGCTTTTGCCTTTCTAATGTGAGAGGTACATTTATTCTTAATTGCCTAAAAAATAAGCCAATGGTCTCTATCATCACTTTTTCTAGCAGAGGCCCATGCTTTATTCCTAGCATTTAGCAAGGAAGATATTTCATTAGTGATCCAGGGGTTAGATCTATCACGTATTCTTATGCTTTTATAGGGGGCATGCTTGTTTACCACTGCTAGAAATGTTTGGGTAAAATTATCTAGTGCCAAGTCAACATCCAGGATTTCTGAGGTATAGTGAATGTTGCTGAGTGCTAGATCATTTAAAAAAGCTTGATCATTAAAATGTTTAAGATTTCTATTTTTATGCTGGTGTCTCTAATGCATCTGATAGGAGAGTGGTCACTTGTACCAGGGTCAAATACACCTGTAGTGGTAATTCTGTCAGATCTATTTGATAAGATTAAATCTATTAAGGTTGACTTGGTGGGGTCATGCAAGTTTGGTTGTGTTGGCTCAGTAATTAATTGCTTAAGCGACAGATTACCACACACACGATCAGATGCATTAGTTAATTAGTTCAGATTAAAATCCCCTAGGATCAGCATTTCTGAATTAGTGTATAGAGATAAAAGCTCAGCTAACTCATCTATAGAATGAAAGGGTGCAGAAGGAGGTCTATAAACACCAGCGACGGAGGCTTCTTATGTTCAGATGAATAATGCCCATGCCTTTTCTTTGACTAAAGATTATGGGATCTGTTAGTAGTATTGTATTTATTGCTTGTGAGGAGACAGGATGGCAGCAGAGGGGTGTTTGTGATGGGTTAATGTGGATGAGATTGGCTGGGTTGATTAACAGATAATATTTCTTATTAGTGGTCAGTGAGGACATTGTAGATTGATTGCTAATAATTACTGGGATAGCTGTGTTTTCATAACTGGTATCGGGTAGTCATTTCAGGTTAAGAACAGAGTAAGATAAATTGTGGCTTAAAATCTGTGAACCAAGTCTACTGGGATAAATCCCATCATGGTAGTAAAAAGACGGACGGTTCCAGAACAGATTAAAATTATCAATGTAAAGCAAATTTGTTTGGCAAGTTTTCTGTAGCCAGTTGTGGAGGCTCAGCAAACGGCTAAAATGCTCCATACCTCTTCCTAGGGAGGGGATCGGGCCAGAGAGGAAAGTCTTTTTCCCACAGTTAAGTGAAAAAGTGAAACAAGCGGGTAAAGTATTTTTTCATGAGTTCAGACTGTCCATCTCTAGTATTATTACAGCCAACATGAACAATGAAAGTGTTAATTCCTGGGTGCTTAGCGAGGAGACTGGGAAGTTGCTCTGGTGCTAAGTTTAGAAGGAGTAGGTGATGGACGAGGGACAGTGCAGGTATTTGACAATTGAGTCTCCAACAAACAGCATAGTTGGTGGGGTATGCAGTGTGTTGGTGTCTAGCAGTGGCGGCCGGCGTGAATGGCGAGAGTTAGAGTCCAGTGGTATAGGCCAACGTGAATGACGCACATTGGTGTCCAGCTGGGTCCAGCTGCCACTCGTGTTCGACGGCGGTGCCCGGCATTAATATGGCCTCTCGGGGGCTTGCGGTGGCGGGGAGCGGGAATGTACCTCCAGCTGAGATCAGCTCGACGATCCTCTGCCCGAGACTCCTGAAGGCACAAGAGGTAAACAGACGACAGGAGATCCAAAAACATGGATGTCCTCAAGTTCCTCCAGGGTGCTGAATCTGTTGCTCAGAGGGATATTTTGCTGCAGAGGGTGGCGTGCAGAACGCCTGCCACCCCCGTATTCCCGCAAACCATGCTGCATGGCTCCGTGTGGTGAGGTAGGAGTTGTCATGGTGGAGAGCCACCCGTGTTAAAAATAAAAGTTTAAATTAAACAAAACTTAAAAGTATTTGGCTAGAGTGCTCTCTGTCGCTTACTCTAACGTGCTCTTTGTCGCTTGCAAATCCAGTGATACCATGACTGGGCCAGACAAGATACACTACCAGTTCTTAAAACACTTGCCACAGGGAGCTTTGACACAGCTACTGACTGCTTACAATCAGGTGTGGAAGTCAGGACATATTCCACCCTCCTGGAAGGAGGCAATTGTCATCCCCATTTCCAAGCCTGGAAAGGAGCACAGCGACCCTTACAATTACAGGCCCATTGCCCTGACAAGCTGCCTTTGCAAGACTATGGAGAGAATAATTAATAAAAGCTTGGTACGGCAGTTAGAAAAACAAAGAGTCCTCACCAAAGAAAAAAAAAAGAGCCCTCACCAAAATGCAGTGTGGTTTCCGAAAAGGTAGCAGTACAATTGATAATCTGGTCAGATTGGAGTCTTTTGTCAGGAATGCTTTCATTCAGAAGGAACATGCAGTGACTGTGTTCTTTGACTTGGAAAAGGAAGGCTAATTCCCGTAATGCAGCATATGCCTCAGTCTTCTCTTCATCTTACATTCATATGTATGAAGCCAAGCTGAAGCATATTCAGCTGTTTGGATTACACATACGGTCAAACCTGCAAAATGTGAACATCTTAACTCTCTTGGTTACTTGTACCCCACCACCATTCCACCTTGGAGTCTTTGCAAGCTAACTATAATTATGGACCTGTCCTGCAATCTGAAATCATCAACTCACCCACAGATCTACCTACCTAAAACTTTACCCTGCTAAAGTTTTACAGAAACATTAGGGCGATGTTCCCACGACACATCCCGGTCTATACAGATGACTCTCAAACGGATAAGCAGGTGTCTGCAGCCATGGTAGAAGGACAACAAACCAAAGGAGTAGTCCTCCCAAGACACTGCTCAGTTTTTACAGCAGAGGCCTACGCAATGCTCTTGGCCCTTGACTAGGGCTGCACGATATATCGTTTAAGCATCGACATCGCGATGTGCGCATGTGCGATAGTCACATCGCGGACCCTGCGATTTCACGTGGCAATAAAAACAAGCACTCGCCGGCACGAGGGTAAGTAAGAGAGATGAGAGATGTGTTTGCCTGTATGTGTGTGTGTGTGTGTGTGTGTGTGTGTGTGTTTGTGTGTTTGAAGGAGGGGGTTAAACTTTTTCAGTGTAGGTTGGTTTATATACATATATTTCTTCACCTGTCTAATCTCTCCACATTTTCCATCGTGTACATTAAAAATAAATGTTAAAATTAGAAGGAAAATGACTAGCTCTGTTTTAGTTTATGTAACAACAATGTAGCCTGAGAGCTCGACGCAACAGTGTAGTTTTGTTTACTAATATTTTTGAGTGCCTCTTAAAGCAGGTTTTCTATCTTTTCTACACACATTTAATTTATTTTGCTTCATTATACTATTTGATAAGTGATTTACACATTAAACATATTACATGTTAAATATTTCAGTAATAAATAATCTGCTTTAATATTTTATTTTTGAGCAACATTAAAAGCAAAAAAAATAATCTTTCAAGTTACTAATTTGTGTTTTTTATGAGTGTTAAGGCATTTTTAGGCTGTAATGGTCATGCTCTTTGGGAAGCAGGTTTAGAAATCCCAGTCAACAGCCAGATTATTAAAAATCTATTCGAAGTTTCAAACTAAATATTCTATACCATGTTTTTTGATGAAAGTATGAACCACTGTTTACAGGTTAAACATTAGAAATGCTTAGCAGTGTATGGAATCAGCTCAGACTTAATTCTGCTATACAAAATAGAGCTCTCAGGATTTTATTTTTAAAGATTGTCAGCATTGCTGAAAGAAATGTTTTTTTTTTATTTAAAAACATTGGAAGTAAGATATAGGCCTACTATAATCAGGTTTGACATGGATTTTTTTGTTTTATTGTTAATGTCTGCACTGATATTTTAAAGACGGTCATGAAAATATGAAAAGTGTATGAACCCCGCCTCAGACAGCCAGTCCAAAGCAGTGCACCTCAGTTTTGTGAATTCATGCTTTTAATCCCAGAAAAACGCTTTTATTTGCCTTTTAAAGGGCCATTTAAATGCTTAATTATCGTTGTTTTGCTGTTTTCCTCTGGTTTTGAGGGCTTAGCTGACTCTAAAGCGCTGACTCAGCTAGGTCGGTCCGGGTCTCTGTTGTGAGACACCGCGCGGGTGGGGGCGGGGCTGGTCCAATATCCAATATTGTAAAGCCCTACCCTTGACCAGGCCCAGAATACAGGGCGACGGAAAGTACTCGTGTGCACTAGGGTTGTGCCTATGGAAGATATCATCATTTATGGCCCACTTTTTTGTTTTTCCAGAAACATGCACTGACCTTCTTTAGGTCTCCTTCAGCTAAAACTTTAGCAGGGATTGTACAGAAAAAGATCAAATCAGGTATATGACTTATATGAATTAGAGTCAGGGATGAAAATTAAAATACCATACTGCTACAAATATGCCTAATTGGCATATTATTATATTATTTATTATTATTCTGTTATTATTAAGATATTCTTATTTATATCTAGGTTACAGCTTGTCTTCGTTTTTTTCTACATGTCTGTATTAATTTTAAACATTTCATGTTATTCACGCAAATAAGCCTGCTACTTGTGTAGGGAAACTTGCTCATTGTCAGCCAGTGTTGGGCACATTACTTTGAAAAAGTAATTAGTTATATTTACTAGTTACTTCTCCAAAAAAGTAACTGAGTTACTAACGGAGTTACTCCACTATAAAAGTAACTAGTTACCAGTAAAAGTAACTATTCACTTACTTTTGTTACTCGCCCCTATGTAATTTCTATTATTATTAGAAAAATAACAAACGAAAATAAACCCAAAATGTTGACAAAAATATAATCTAACGAATTTCAAAACATAGAAACGAAAAACGTTAAAATGGTATTAATATAACATAATATTATATAACAGCTGGATCACTGTAAACATCGTCATCTGCCAATTAAGGAAAATCTTGCTTACAAGCTATGAGTGCTCTAGATTTGGATCATCCTTTCATTGTGGCTGTACTGCAGAAATCATACAATTACACTCTTCAAAATATGCTGTTGGTTTTTGCTGGTTCCTGGGTCATTGCGGTCTCATGGGCAATGAAATGGCAGATCAGGCTGCAAAGAAGGCTACTGCTCTAACCGTGCGTCCACACTGAAAGCGACGCGAGCGACAAAGCAGCCGGAAGTCATTCATTTTCAATGAGAGCGAGCGACACTGAGCGACAGGCAGCGACGCGGCGCGACGCGATGCGAAGCGGGCGGTTTGAGCGACGCGAGAGAGTTGACCAGAACTTAACTTTATGCAAATGAGCAGCGACGCGCGGCGGCGACTACCAATCAGAAACAGATTCTCATATGTCCGGCCTGAAATCGCTGCTCTGATTTTCGGTTCCTACTGAGGATTTATTCCGCCAGCAAAACGGAAAGAACAGAACTGAACTGAGCTGATCTGAGGTAAAATACTCAACTTCACCAGCGGCTACCCCACTATAGTACTATCCTTACAGAATTACCTTATTTAATAGAAAACTATATATTAAACTGAGGAAATTATTTATAAATTAACAGAACGATTTATGACAACTAAGGCAATATTTTTTTTAATTAACAGAACCTTTTATTGAAACAAAGGGAATTATTTATTAAAGTTAACAATGATTTATTACAACTGAAGAAAGTAATTAATACATTTAACGTAACAATTTGTTCAAACTGAGGTATGGAATTTGAAACGATTTAGGTAAAACTGAGGGAATTATTCATTACATTTTACAGAAAAATTTATTAAAACTGAGGGAATTATTTATTAAATTAAAAGAAAGACTGTTTATTAAATCAAGAGGATGATTTAATATATTTAAGTAAACATATTAATTACAAGAATTTATTTAATACATTAAGTTAACAATATTTGAAATTATGGACAAATTAAGAGAATTATTTACTGAAAACAATGTATTATATTTAAGTAAACCCATTTATTGTAATATGAAATAATTATGTTAAATAATTGTACTTAAAAATAGTTATAAAAGTTTTTAATGTTTAGGAATTGTGTAGAGAGGCTGAACCCTTGTTTCTGTAAGTGCCGTATTTGGAAAACGCCCACCAGCGACAGCTCGTTCCGAGTGAGACACGCCCCCAAGCGACTTATCGCCTGTTGGACAGGCGACACAGAGCGATTTTATCGCGTTCGGTGTGAACGTACAGTAATGGCTACCGTGTGCAAGACCCCACCAACTGATGCCAGACCATCACTGATTTCCTATGTAATGAACAGATGGCAGGGCAAATGGGACAGACAGACCAGCAATAAACTACATAATATTCACCCCAATATACGTTGCCACACACACACACACACACACACACAATCTCTCTCTCTCTCACACACACACACACACAATCTCTCTCTCTCACTCACACACACACACACACACACACAATCTCTCTCTCTCTCACACACACACACACACAATCTCTCTCTCTCACTCACACACACACACACACACAATCTCTCTCTCTCTCACACACACACACACACACACACACACACACACACACACAATCTCTCTCTCTCTCTCTCTCTCTCACACACACACACACACACACAATCTCTCTCTCTCAATTCAATTCAATTCAATGTAGCTTTATTAGCATGACTGTGAATTACAGTGTTGCCAAAGCCTTATAACAATTAACAACAATGGTATGAACATACATAACAGACATAATAACATTTATAACAGAAAGTAATTATGATTATTATAATAATTATATCATTTATCAATAATTATAATTATATTATAATAATCATTTTCTCTGGGATGGGGTCCCCAGGATTTTAGAGGTCATTTTGAGGTGTTACCCACTGTCTCTCAGGCTGTGACACGCACTGACGTATTTGGCAGCGAGGGGGGCGGTGTGCCCCTCCCCCAGAGTGATCCGTAATTTTTCTAATAGTGAAAATGTTTCAAAATTTTGAATTAAATAATTAAATTTGTTAATGAAGAAATTTCGTGTTTCTTTGAATTTTTCACACTGTAGAAGGAAGTGCATCTCCGTCTCGACCTCACCTGTCGAACAGTGAGCACACAGTCTCTCCTCTCTGGGCAGCCAGGACTGTTTATACCTGCCGGTCTCTACGGCCAGGCTGTGGTCACTGAGTCTGTACTTGGTCAGGATCTGTCTCTGCTTTCTATCTCTGACAGTCAGGAGATATTCCTCTAATTTATACTCTGTTTTTAGGGCCCGATAGCATTCCAGTTTGTTTTGAGTTTGGATTTCTTTTTGCCAATGTTCCAGATAATCACTCTGACTGTGTTTGGTGATTTGCCTGATGTTGAGTTTGGGTGGTAAAGCAGTGCTGGGCTGAGGCTGCTGTCTATTAGTATCTGTTAGAGGGTTAATAAGCCTCAGGACCAGCTGACTGAGGGAGCTCTTTTCAGGGTTCAGTTCTTGGGTCTGTAACGCCCTAAATTGCAGCGTGTCACTGGGACTCGTCTTCAGGTGCATCCAGAAATTTAGAGCTCGTTTTTGGATGTTGATGATCAGAGGAAATCGGCCTAATTCTGCCCTGCATGCGTTGGTTGGAGTTTTTCTCTGGACTTTTAGGATCATTCTACAGAATTCTGCATGCAGGACTTCTGTTGGATGCTTGTCCCATCTAGTGTAGCTGTGCTGACTGAGTGGACCCCATACCTCACTCCCGTACAGCGCAATGGGCTGGATCACACTGTCGAATACTTTACACCAGATTGGAATGGGAATGTCAATATTGAAGAATTTTCTCCTGATGGCGTACATTGCTCTGTGAGCTTTATCTTTTAGTGCATTCACTGCCGAACTGAAGCTCCCGGATGCAGTAATGATGAGGCCGAGGTAAGTGTACTGCATCGTGTGCTCTAGGGCGGTGCTGCCCAGACTGAACTGGTATCTGTGTTCCTGACATCTGGGCTTCTTTTGGAAGATCTTAACTTTGGTCTTTTTCAGGTTTACTGCCAGGGCCCAGTTCTGGCAGTACTGCTCCAGCAGGTCCAGGTGCTGCTGTAGCCCCTGTGCAGTGGGAGACAGCAGCACCAGGTCGTCTGCGTAGAGCAGGAACTTCACCTCCCCGTCCTGCAGAGTGAGACCAGGAGCTGCAGACTGTTCCAGCTGCACCGCTAACTCATTAATGTAGATATTAAAGAGTGTTGGACTCAGACTGCAGCCCTGTCTCACTCCTCTTTTCTGAGTGAAAAATTCTGTATGTTTGTCTCCAATTCTTACTCTACATTTGTTTTCCAAATACATCGATTTAATGATGTCATAAACTTTACCCCCTACACCACTCTCCAGAAGTTTATAATATAGTCCTTTGTGCCAAATAGAATCGAATGCCTTCTTAAAATCTACAAAACAGGCAAAGATTTTTCCATTTTTGGTTTGATGTACGTGTTGGTTAATTAGGGTGTGTAGGGTGTAAATGTGGTCTGTAGTTCTGTGATTTGGAAGGAAGCCAATCTGATTCTTGCTCAGGACATCGTGTTCGGTAAGGAAAGACAGAATTCTGTTATTTAAAATGTTGTTAAACACTTTCCCCAGATTACTGCTCACACAGATGCCTCTGAAATTGTTGGGATCTGATTTGTCTCCACTCTTATGGATTGGGGTAATGAGTCCTTGACTCCAGATGTCAGGAAAACAGCCTGAACTCAGGATGAGGTTGAATAATTTGAGCATTGCTCTCTGCAGATCAGGAGTGCTGTTTTTAAGCATCTCGTTCCTGATGCTGTCAGGACCACAGGCTTTTTTAGATTTTAATGATTTAAGTTTTTGAGCCAATTCTACCTGTGTAATTGGATAATCGAGAGGATTTTGGTTGTCTTTAATTGCACATTCAAATGACTGTAATTTTTGTGTGATCAGATTGTAATTGGAATTTAGATCTTTCTCTGAGATTTCTTTGTACAGATTTTCAAAATGATTTTTCCACATTTCACTATTTTGTGTGGGTATTTCCTGTGATTTTGTTTTGCTCAAGTTATTCCACATCTCCCAGAACTGGTTGTGTTCAATAGAATCTTCTATGTCTCTCAGAGTTTTGTTTGTATAGTTTAGTTTTTTGGTTCTGATTGAGTGTTTATATTGTTTAAGAGTATCAAAATATTTTTTTCTCAGGTCCTGATCTTCTGGTTGTCTGTGTTTTTCTTAATTCTTTTCGAATTGATTGGCACTCGTAATCATACCATTTTTCCTTTTTCATTTTTTTGCCTGGTTTCCGTTTAATTTTTTGGAGTTCAGCCATAGAAGATGCTATGTGAAAAATGCTGTTAATTTCACTCACAGCATGATTTACACTTTGCTTATTGTTTTCAAAATCTGTGTTAATAAAGTTAGTGATTTTGTTAGATACATTAACTGATTGAAGTGCATGGATGAATTTGTCTGCACTATCTGGAGCCCATCTGTAGGTCCTGTGGACTGTGTACAGCTTACTGGACTCTGCTGCTGTTTGTTTGGGTGGATGTGACCATTTCAGGTACACATTAATTTGGTTGTGGTCTGATAGAGGGGTTTGCTGTCGGACAGTGAATGCGTTGAAGGAGGAGGGATCCATGTCAGTAATGGCGTAATCTACTACACTAGCTCCAAGAGCTGAACAATACGTGAACCTCCCTAAAGAGTCTCCTCTGATCCTGCCGTTAAGCATGTATAGACCTAAGGCTCGACAGAGATGCACTAACTCTTTACCGCTCTTATTTACTGAGCAGTCCAGGCTGTTTCTGCTTCTGAGTGATGGTGTGAGGTATGGAGAGCCCTGACCAAACACATGTTTGTTGCCCTGTGGATCTACATAGTCTAATTTAGATCCAGTTCTTGCATTAAAATCTCCACATAGCAGCACATTTCCCTGGGCCTGAAAATGGCTGATCTCTGTGTGGAGGCTGCTGATGTACTCCTCATCATAATATGGGGATTCTGCTGGAGGAATGTAGACAGCACAGAGGTATGTATCTGTCTCTGATATGCCAATTTGTTTATGGAGTTTTAGCCAGCAGTGTGATTTTCCTAATTTAACAGTTGTAATGTGTTTGGCCAGTTCTTCCCTGAACCACACCGAGAGACCTCCAGAGTCTCGGCCGCGCTGGACTGTGCTTAATTTGATTGAGGGCACAATAACCTCACAGTAGCCTGAGGGACAGTGGGTGGACATGTCTTCACGACACCAAGTCTCTGTGAGAACAAGGATGTCTACACCTACAGTGTTCTTTATAAATTCAGGATCTCTAATCTTCAGACCAAACCCTGAGGAGTAAAGACCCTGAATGTTCCAACAACTAATATAGAATGAGCGCATTAATAACAAATATAAAAATACATATCAATTAGGTCTATTTGAGACATAACAGAAGAAATATATAAAGTAAGAAATATATATAGTGTAAACAGTACAGTATAAGCTATTTAGAAATATTATTATATCAAATATATTGAACAGTGCAATTTAGTTATGTTATAATAAACAGTGCATGTATTAAACAGTGCAATATATATATATATATATATTTTTTCTTTCTTACAGGTGATTTGCTACATATTAGTATTATTATAAACAGACATTTTTTTTTTTTTTTTTTTTTTTTTTTTTACTTTACCAGCAGTCTTGTGCACAGGGTGTAAAGCATCTCTTTTATCTCTCCAAGCTCAGTTGTAGCTGATGGGGGGGCTTTGGGTAAGGGTGGCGGGGGCTGTGCCACAGCAGCAGCGTAGCTCTGTGGTCTTTGCCGTGGGGGGGATTTCCTTGCAGGTGATGCCTTTGTTTTCTCCTTCCTGGTGGGTGGGTGTGGAGCAGCAGGTGAGTGTGGGGCTGTGGTGGGTGTGGATGCAGGTAGGTAAGTGGAAGCAGAAGGGTGGTCAAGAGGAACCCAGGGCCTGCTGTGCCTCGCAGGTGAGGGTGGGGTGTACCTTGGGATATATAGGGGGGGTGGTCTGAAGGCTCTTGCAGGCGGGGTGAAGTGTGGTGTGACCGTGTTGCGTCCCAGGGCTGCATCTTTTAGGGTTTTTGCAAAAACCCGGACGCCGTCCTCGTGGAGATGAAGCCCGTCGTACATGTCACGGGGTGAGATGGAGTGGTGGTAGGCCAGGTGGACGTTGGGTAGAGTGGCACATCCTCTGCTGATCTCTGCGTTCAGGCTGTTGATGACATGTGGAGGTGTGTCAGAGCGTGCCAGCAGAGTGGAGATGATGATACGGCTCTCGGGGAACTCTGCGCTGGCTCTCTCTGCCACTTTCCGTACAGCCTCGGCAGTGTTGCTCCGCTTGGTGTGGAGGTCATTAGTGCCCGTGTGGATGATAATGCACTGAGGGCATCCAAGGGTCTCCTTCTTTAGAAGCTGGTGGGCGTGGCTAGTGGTGCTGCAGGGTTTTGCTGTTACAGTATGACCAGGAAAGAGCTTCTGGGGGTCGAGGAACTTTCTGTTGGAGTCCATAAGTAGCGCCACATGAGGCCTCTGTTTTGCTGAGGTGGCAGTAGTGGGCTGTGGGGGAGGTGAGGGCTTAGCAGAAGGTTTCTGGGTGTCTGGAAGTGAATCATCCTTTTTATCAGGTGGGTCAGGCTGATGAGGGGGGCTGAGCAGGTCTGAGCCGGGAGGACTTGAGGTAACTGTGTGTTTTGTGTTACTGGTGTCTGTGTCTGGGGGTGTTTGTGTGGAGGCTGAGGCACAGGGTCTGATGTTCTGGATCTGATCCATCAT